>NC_058081.1:298435484-299744330 GCF_014858855.1 Bufo gargarizans | reverse complement strand
GGGTTCGGGATCCGAACCCGATCGAACTTCGCCCGAACCCGAACCCCATTGAAGTCAATGGGGACCCGAACTTTTCGGCACTAAAAGGCTGTAAAACAGCCCAGGAAAGAGCTAGAGGGCTGCAAAAGGCAGCAACATGTAGGTAAATCCCTGCAAACAAATGTGGATAGGGAAATAATTAAAATAAAAATTAAATAAATAAAAATTAACCAAAATCAATTGGAGAGAGGTTCCATAGCAGAGAATCTGGCTTCCGTCACCCCCACTGGAACAGTCCATTCTCAGATATTTAGGCCCGGCACCAGGCAGAGGAGAGAGGTCCCGTAACAGAGAATCTGTCTTCATGTCAGCAGAGAATTAGTCTGCATGTCATAGCAGAGAATGAGGCTTCACGTCAGCCACCACTGCAACAGTCCATTGGCATATATTTAGGCCCAGCACACCAGGCAGAGGAGGAGAGGTCCCGTAACAGAGAATCTGTCTTCATGTCAGCAGAGAATTAGTCTGCATGTCATAGCAGAGAATGAGGCTTCACGTCAGCCACCACTGCAACAGTCCATTGGATATATTTAGGCCCAGCACACACACAGGCCAGCAGGAGAGAGGTCCCCGTAACAGAGAATCTGGCTTCATGTCAGCAGAGAATCAGTCTGCATGTCATAGCAGCAGAATGAGGCTTCACGTCAGCACCCACTGCAACAGTCCATGGCATATATTTAGGCCCAGCACACACACAGGCAGAGGAGAGAGGTCCCGTAACAGAGAATCTGGCTTCATGTCAGCAGAGAATCAGTCTGCATGTCATAGCAGAGAATGAGGCTTCACGTCAGCCACCACTGCAACAGTCCATTGGCATATATTTAGGCCCAGCACCCAGGCAGGAGGGAGGTCCCGTAACAGAGAATCTGCTTCATGTCAGCAGAGAATAGTCTGCATGTCATAGCAGAGAATGAGGCTTCACCGTCAGCCACCAACTTGCAACAGTACCATTTGGACATATATTTAGGCCCACGCACACAAACAGGCAGAGGAGAGAGGTACCGTAACAGCGAATATGGCTTCATGTCAGCAAGAGAATTCCGTTCTGCATGTCATAGCAGAGAATGAGGCTTCCCGTCACCCACCACTGCAACAGTCCATTGGCATATATTTAGGCCTAGCACACAGGCAGAGCAGAGAGGTCCCGTAACAGACAATCTGGCTTCATGTCAGCAGAGAATCAGTCTGCATGTCATAGCAGAGAATGAGGCTTCACGTCACCCACCACTGCAACAGTCCATTGGCATATATTTAGGCCTAGCACACAGGCAGAGCAGAGATGGTCCCGTAACAGACAATCTGGCTTCATGACAGCAGAGAATCAGTCTGCATGTCATAGCAGAGAATGAGGCTTCACGTCACCCACCACTGCAACAGTCCATTGGCATATATTTAGGCCCAGCACCCAGGCAGAGCAGAGAGGTCCCGTAACAGACAATCTGGCTTCATGTCAGCAGATAATGAGTCTGCATGTCATAGCAGAGAATCAGGCTTCACGTCAGCCACCACTGCAACAGTCCATTGTCATAAATTTAGGCCCAGCACCCAGGCAGAGGAGAGAGGTCCCGTAACAGACAATCTGGCTTCATGTCAGCAGAGAATTAGTCTGCATGTCATAGCAGAGAATGAGGCTTCACGTCAGCCACCACTGCAACAGTCCATTGGCATATATTTAGGCCCTAGCACACAGGCAGAGCAGGAGAGGTCCCGTAACAGACAATCTGGCTTCATGACAGCAGAGAATCAGTCTGCATGTCATAGCAGAGAATCAGGCTTCACGTCAGCCACCACTGCAACAGTCCATTGTCATAAATTTAGGCCCAGCACCCAGGCAGAGGAGAAAGGTCCCGTAACAGACAATCTGGCTTCATGTCAGCAGAGAATCAGTCTTCATATCATAGCAGAGAAGCAGGCTTCACGTCACCCACCACTGTAAGAGTCAATTTTCATAAATTTAGGCCCAGAACCCAGGCAGAGGAGAAAGGTCCCGTAACAGACAATCTGGCTTCATGTCAGCAGAGAATCAGTCTTCATATCATAGCAGAGAATCAGGCTTCACGTCACCCACCACTGTAAGAGTCAATTTTCATAAATTTAGGCCCAGAACCCAGGCAGAGGAGAAAGGTCCCGTAACAGACAATCTGGCTTCATGTCAGCAGAGAATCAGTCTTCATATCATAGCAGAGAATCAGGCTTCACGTCACCCACCACTGCAACAGTCAATTGTCATAAATTTAGGCCCAGCACCCAGGCAGAGGAGAGAGCTCCCGTAACAGAGGATCTGGCTTCATGTCAGCAGAGAATCAGTCTGCATGTCATAGCAGAGAATGAGGCTTCACGTCACCCACCACTGCAACAGTCCATTGGCATATATTTAGGCCTAGCCAACAGGCAGAGCAGAGAGGTCCCGTAACAGACAATCTGGCTTCATGTCAGCAGAGAATCAGTCTGCATGTCATAGCAGAGAATGAGGCTTCACGTCACCCACCACTGCAACAGTCCATTGGCATATATTTAGGCCTAGCACACAGGCAGAGCAGAGAGGTCCCGTAACAGACAATCTGGCTTCATGACAGCAGAGAATCAGTCTGCATGTCATAGCAGAGAATGAGGCTTCACGTCACCCACCACTGCAACAGTCCATTGGCATATATTTAGGCCTAGCACACAGGCAGAGCAGAGAGGTCCCGTAACAGACAATCTGGCTTCATGTCAGCAGAGAATCAGTCTGCATGTCATAGCAGAGAATGAGGCTTCACGTCACCCACCACTGCAACAGTCCATTGGCATATATTTAGGCCTAGCACACAGGCAGAGCAGAGAGGTCCCGTAACAGACAATCTGGCTTCATGTACAGCAGAGAATCAGTCTGCATGTCATAGCAGAGAATGAGGCTTCACGTCACCCACCACTGCAACAGTCCATTGGCATATATTTAGGCCTAGCACACAGGCAGAGCAGAGAGGTCCCGTAACAGACAATCTGGCTTCATGTCAGCAGAGAATCAGTCTGCATGTCATAGCAGAGAATGAGGCTTCACGTCACCACCACTGCAACAGTCCATTGGCATATATTTAGGCCTAGCACACAGGCAGAGCAGAGAGGTCCCGTAACAGACAATCTGGCTTCATGTACAGCAGAGAATCAGTCTGCATGTCATAGCAGAGAATGAGGCTTCACGTCACCCACCACTGCAACAGTCCATTGGCATATATTTAGGCCTAGCACACAGGCAGAGCAGAGAGGTCCCGTAACAGACAATCTGGCTTCATGACAGCAGAGAATCAGTCTGCATGTCATAGCAGAGAATGAGGCTTCACGTCACCCACCACTGCAACAGTCCATTGGCATATATTTAGGCCTAGCACACAGGCAGAGCAGAGAGGTCCCGTAACAGACAATCTGGCTTCATGTCAGCAGAGAATCAGTCTGCATGTCATAGCAGAGAATGAGGCTTCACGTCACCCACCACTGCAACAGTCCATTGGCATATATTTAGGCCTAGCACACAGGCAGAGCAGAGAGGTCCCGTAACAGACGATCTGGCTTCATGTCAGCAGAGAATCAGTCTGCATGTCATAGCAGAGAATCAGGCTTCACGTCAGCCACCACTGCAACAGTCCATGGTCATAAATTTAGGCCCAGCACCCAGGCAGAGGAGAGAGGTCCCGTAACAGACAATCTGGCTTCATGTCAGCAGAGAATTAGTCTGCATGTCATAGCAGAGAATCAGGCTTCATGTCAGCCACCACTGCAACAGTCCATTGGCATATATTTAGGCCTAGCACACAGGCAGAGGAGAGGTTCATTCAACTTTGGGTAGCATCGCAATATAATGGTAAAATGAAAATAAAAATAGGATTGAATGAGGAAGTGCCCTGGAGTCCAATAATATATGGTTATGGGGAGGTAGTTAATGTCTAATCTGGACAAGGGACGGACAGGTCCTGTGGGATCCATGCCTGGTTCATTTTTATGAACGTCAGCTTGTCCACATTGGCTGTAGACAGGCGGCTGCGTTTGTCTGTAATGACGCCCCCTGCCGTGCTGAATACACGTTCAGACAAAACGCTGGCTGCCGGGCAGGCCAGCACCTCCAAGGCATAAAAGGCTAGCTCTGGCCACGTGGACAATTTAGAGACCCAGAAGTTGAATGGGGCCGAACCATCAGTCAGTACGTGGAGGGGTGTGCACACGTACTGTTCCACCATGTTAGTGAAATGTTGCCTCCTGCTAACACGTTGCGTATCAGGTGGTGGTGCAGTTAGCTGTGGCGTGTTGACAAAAGTTTTCCACATCTCTGCCATGCTAACCCTGCCCTCAGAGGAGCTGGCCGTGACACAGCTGCCTTGGCGACCTCTTGCTCCTCCTCTGCCTTGGCCTTGGGCTTCCACTTGTTCCCCTGTGACATTTGGGAATGCTCTCAGTAGCGCGTCTACCAACGTGCGCTTGTACTCGCGCATCTTCCTATCACGCTCCAGTGCAGGAAGTAAGGTGGGCACATTGTCTTTGTAGCGTGGATCCAGCAGGGTGGCAACCCAGTAGTCCGCACAGGTTAAAATGTGGGCAACTCTGCTGTCGTTGCGCAGGCACTGCAGCATGTAGTCGCTCATGTGTGCCAGGCTGCCCAGGGGTAAGGACAAGCTGTCCTCTGTGGGAGGCGTATCGTCATCGTCCTGCCTTTCCCCCCAGCCACGCACCAGTGATGGACCCGAGCTGCGTTGGGTGCCACCCCGCTGTGACCATGCTTCATCCTCATCCTCCTCCACCTCCTCCTCATCCTCGTCCTCCTCGTCCTCCAGTAGTGGGCCCTGGCTGGCCACATTTGTACCTGGCCTCTGCTGTTGCAAAAAACCTCCCTCTGAGTCACTTCGAAGAGACTGGCCTGAAAGTGCTAAAAATGACCCCTCTTCCTCATCCTCCTCCTCCTCCTCCTGGGCCACCTCCTTTCCATCATCGCCCTAAGTGTTTTCTCAAGGAGACATAGAAGTGGTATTGTAACGCTGATAACGGTGTCATCGCCACTGGCCATGTTGGTGGAGTACTCGAAACAGCGCAACAGGGCACACAGGTCTCGCATGGAGGCCCAGTCATTGGTGGTGAAGTGGTGCTGTTCTGTAGTGCGACTGACCCGTGCGTGCTGCAGCTGAAACTCCACTATGGCCTGCTGCTGCTCGCACAGTCTGTCCAGCATGTGCAAGGTGGAGTTCCACCTGGTGGGCACGTCGCATATGAGGCGGTGAGCGGGAAGGCCGAAGTTACGCTGTAGCGCAGACAGGCGAGCAGCGGCAGGATGTGAACGCCGGAAGCGCGAACAGACGGCCCGCACTTTATGCAGCAGCTCTGACATGTCGGGGTAGTTGTGAATGAACTTCTGCACCACCAAATTCAGCACATGCGCCAAGCAAGGGATGTGCGTCAAATTGGCTAGTCCCAGAGCTGCAACGAGATTTCGCCCATTATCACACACCACCAGGCCGGGCTTGAGGCTCACCGGCAGCAACCACTCGTCGGTCTGTTGTTCAATACCCCGCCACAACTCCTGTGCGGTGTGGGGCCTGTCCCCCAAACATATGAGTTTCAGAATGGCCTGCTGACGTTTACCCCGGGCTGTGCTGAAGTTGGTGGTGAAGGTGTGTGGCTGACTGGATGAGCAGGTGGAAGAAGAGGAGGAGGAAGCCGAGAAGGAGGAGGTGGCAACAGGAGGCAAAGAATGTTGCCCTGCGATCCTTGGCGGCGGCAGGACGTGCGCCAAACAGCTCTCCGCCTGGGGCCCAGCTGCCACTACATTTACCCAGTGTGCAGTTAGGGAGATATAGCGTCCCTGGCCGTGCTTACTGGTCCACGTATCTGTGGTTAGGTGGACCTTGCTACAGATGGCGTTGCGCAGTGCACACTTGATTTTATCGGATACTTGGTTGTGCAGGGAAGGCACGGCTCTCTTGGAGAAGTAGTGCCGGCTGGGAACAACATACTGTGGGACAGCAAGCGACATGAGCTGTTTGAAGCTGTCTGTGTCCACCAGCCTAAATGACAGCATTTCATAGGCCAGTAGTTTAGAAATGCTGGCATTCAGGGCCAGGGATCGAGGGTGGCTAGGTGGGAATTTACGCTTTCTATCAAATGTTTGTGAGATGGAGAGCTGAACGCTGGCGTGTGACATGGTTGAGACGCTTGGTGACGGAGGTGGTGGTGGTGGTGTTGGTGGTACATCCCCTGTTTGCTGGGCGGCAGGTGCCAACGTTCCTCCAGAGGCGGAGGAAGAGGCCGAGGCGGCAGCAGCAGAATAGGCCGAGGCGGCAGCAGCAGAAGAGGTAGCAGGGGGAGCCTGAGTGACTTCCTTGGTTTTAAGGTGTTTACTCCACTGCAGTTCATGCTTTGCATGCAGGTGCCTGGTCATGCAGGTTGTGCTCAGGTTCAGAACGTTAATGCCTCGCTTCAGGCTCTGATGGCACAGCGTGCAAACCACTCGGGTCTTGTCGTCAGCACATTGTTTGAAGAAGTGCCATGCCAGGGAACTCCTTGAAGCTGCCTTTGGGGTGCTCGGTCCCAGATGGCGGCGGTCAGTAGCAGGCGGAGTCTCTTGGCGGCGGGTGTTCTGCTTTTGCCCACTGCTCCCTCTTTTGCTACGCTGTTGGCTCGGTCTCACCACTGCCTCTTCCTCCGAACTGTGAAAGTCAGTGGCACGACCTTCATTCCATGTGGGGTCTAGGACCTCATCGTCCCCTGCATCGTCTTCCACCCAGTCTTGATCCCTGACCTCCTGTTCAGTCTGCACACTGCAGAAAGACGCAGCAGTTGGCACCTGTGTTTCGTCATCATCAGAGACATGCTGAGGTGGTATTCCCATGTCCTCATCATCAGGAAACATAAGTGGTTGTGCGTCAGTGCATTCTATGTCTTTCACCGCTGGGGAAGGGCTAGGTGGATGCCCTTGGGAAACCCTGCCAGCGGAGTCTTCAAACAGCATAAGAGACTGCTGCATAACTTGAGGCTGAGACAGTTTCCCTGGTATGCATGGGGGTGATGTGACAGACTGATGGGGTTGGTTTTCAGGCGCCATCTGTGCGCTTTCTGCAGAAGACTGGGTGGGAGATAATGTGAACGTGCTGGATCCACTGTCGGCCACCCAATTGACTAATGCCTGTACCTGCTCAGGCCTTACCATCCTTAGAACGGCATTGGGCCCCACCATATATCGCTGTAAATTCTGGCGGCTACTGGGACCTGAGGTAGTTGGTACACTAGGACGTGTGGATGTGGCAGAACGGCCACGTCCTCTCCCAGCACCAGAGGGTCCACTAACACCACCACGACCATGTCCACGTCCGCGTCCCTTACTAGATGTTTTTCTCATTGTTATGGTTCACCACAACAACAAATATATTATTTGGCCCAATGTATTGTATTCAAATTCAGCGGGATATAAATTTGAGGCCTAGTATTTAGGCGCTGGGTGACCGGTATGGATTTAGTGACAGAATTAGACTTGGAAATGCACAGAAGCGTGTGTGTGAAGTTATTCTGAATGACCCTATGTGCACCTTCAATATTATATACCCTTTTAGGGATAGATTTCAAATAGCTCTGATATAGCAGAAACCACTAAATTATGAAATTGCTAAATTGGGAATTGTACTTCAACCCAGAACAAAAAATGTGCTTTGACGGACACTAAATATCTTGCCCAGCACCAACAGTACAGCGGTGGGTAACGAGAGATTTAGAGGGATTTAAATTTGAGGCCTAGTATTTAGGCGCTGGGTCACCGGTATGGATTTAGTGACAGAATTAGACTTGGAAATGCACAGAAGCGTGTGTGTGAAGTTATTCTGAATGACCCTATGTGCACCTTCAATATTATATACCCTTTTAGGGATAGATTTCAAATAGCTCTGATATAGCAGAAACCACTAAATTATGAAATTGCTAAATTGGGAATTGTACTTCAACCCAGAACAAAAAATGTGCTTTGACGGACACTAAATATCTTGCCCAGCAACAACAGTACAGCGGTGGGTAACGAGAGATTTAGAGGGATTTAAATTTGAGGCCTAGTATTTAGGCGCTGGGTCACCGGTATGGATTTAGTGACAGAATTAGACTTGGAAATGCACAGAAGCGTGTGTGTGAAGTTATTCTGAATGACCCTATGTGCACCTTCAATATTATATACCCTTTTAGGGATAGATTTCAAATAGCTCTGATATAGCAGAAACCACTAAATTATGAAATTGCTAAATTGGGAATTGTACTTCAACCCAGAACAAAAAATGTGCTTTGACGGACACTAAATATCTTGCCCAGCAACAACAGTACAGCGGTGGGTAACGAGAGATTTAGAGGGATTTAAATTTGAGGCCTAGTATTTAGGCGCTGGGTCACCGGTATGGATTTAGTGACAGAATTAGACTTGGAAATGCACAGAAGCGTGTGTGTGAAGTTATTCTGAATGACCCTATGTGCACCTTCAATATTATATACCCTTTTAGGGATAGATTTCAAATAGCTCTGATATAGCAGAAACCACTAAATTATGAAATTGCTAAATTGGGAATTGTACTTCAACCCAGAACAAAAAATGTGCTTTGACGGACACTAAATATCTTGCCCAGCAACAACAGTACACCGGTGGGTAACGAGAGATTTAGAGGGAATTAAATTTGAGGCCTAGTATTTAGGCGCTGGGTCACCGGTATGGATTTAGTGACAGAATTAGACTTGGAAATACACAGTAGCGGTGTGTGTGAAGTTATTCTGAATGACCCTATGTGCACCTTCAATATTATATACCCTTTTAGGGATAGATTTCAAATAGCTCTGATATAGCAGAAACCACTAAATTATGAAATTGCTAAATTGGGAATTGTACTTCAACCCAGAACAAAAAATGTGCTTTGACGGACACTAAATATCTTGCCCAGCAACAACAGTACAGCGGTGGGTAACGAGAGATTTAGAGGGAATTAAATTTGAGGCCTAGTATTTAGGCGCTGGGTCACCGGTATGGATTTAGTGACAGAATTAGACTTGGAAATGCACAGAAGCGTGTGTGTGAAGTTATTCTGAATGACCCTATGTGCACCTTCAATATTATATACCCTTTTAGGGATAGATTTCAAATAGCTCTGATATAGCAGAAACCACTAAATTATGAAATTGCTAAATTGGGAATTGTACTTCAACCCAGAACAAAAAATGTGCTTTGACGGACACTAAATATCTTGCCCAGCAACAACAGTACAGCGGTGGGTAACGAGAGATTTAGAGGGATTTAAATTTGAGGCCTAGTATTTAGGCGCTGGGTCACCGGTATGGATTTAGTGACAGAATTAGACTTGGAAATGCACAGAAGCGTGTGTGTGAAGTTATTCTGAATGACCCTATGTGCACCTTCAATATTATATACCCTTTTAGGGATAGATTTCAAATAGCTCTGATATAGCAGAAACCACTAAATTATGAAATTGCTAAATTGGGAATTGTACTTCAACCCAGAACAAAAAATGTGCTTTGACGGACACTAAATATCTTGCCCAGCAACAACAGTACAGTGGTGGGTAACGAGAGATTTAGAGGGATTTAAATTTGAGGCCTAGTATTTAGGCGCTGGGTCACCGGTATGGATTTAGTGACAGAATTAGACTTGGAAATGCACAGAAGCGTGTGTGTGAAGTTATTCTGAATGACCCTATGTGCACCTTCAATATTATATACCCTTTTAGGGATAGATTTCAAATAGCTCTGATATAGCAGAAACCACTAAATTATGAAATTGCTAAATTGGGAATTGTACTTCAACCCAGAACAAAAAATGTGCTTTGACGGACACTAAATATCTTGCCCAGCAACAACAGTACAGTGGTGGGTAACGAGAGATTTAGAGGGATTTAAATTTGAGGCCTAGTATTTAGGCGCTGGGTCACCGGTATGGATTTAGTGACAGAATTAGACTTGGAAATGCACAGAAGCGTGTGTGTGAAGTTATTCTGAATGACCCTATGTGCACCTTCAATATTATATACCCTTTTAGGGATAGATTTCAAATAGCTCTGATATAGCAGAAACCACTAAATTATGAAATTGCTAAATTGGGAATTGTACTTCAACCCAGAACAAAAAATGTGCTTTGACGGACACTAAATATCTTGCCCAGCAACAACAGTACACCGGTGGGTAACGAGAGATTTAGAGGGAATTAAATTTGAGGCCTAGTATTTAGGCGCTGGGTCACCGGTATGGATTTAGTGACAGAATTAGACTTGGAAATACACAGTAGCGGGTGTGTGTGAAGTTATTCTGAATGACCCTATGTGCACCTTCAATATTATATACCCTTTTAGGGATAGATTTCAAATAGCTCTGATATAGCAGAAACCACTAAATTATGAAATTGCTAAATTGGGAATTGTACTTCAACCCAGAACAAAAAATGTGCTTTGACGGACACTAAATATCTTGCCCAGCAACAACAGTACAGCGGTGGGTAACGAGAGATTTAGAGGGAATTAAATTTGAGGCCTAGTATTTAGGCGCTGGGTCACCGGTATGGATTTAGTGACAGAATTAGACTTGGAAATACACAGTAGCGGGTGTGTGTGAAGTTATTCTGAATGACCCTATGTGCACCTTCAATATTATATACCCTTTTTGGGATAGATTTCAAATAGCTCTGATATAGCAGGAACCACTAAATTATGAAATTGCTAAATTGGGAATTGTACTTCAACCCAGAACAAAAAATGTGCTTTGACGGGCACTAAATAACTTTCCCAGCTACAACAGGACAACGGTAACGAGAGATTTAGAGGGATTTAAATTTGAGGCCTAGTATTTAGGCGCTGGGTGACAGGTATGGGTTTAGTGACAGAATTAGACTTGGAAATACACAGTAGCGGGTGTGTGTGAAGTTATTCTGAATGACCCTATGTGCACCTTCAATATTATATACCCTTTTTGGGATAGATTTCAAATAGCTCTGATATAGCAGAAACCACTAAATTATGAAATTGCTAAATTGGGAATTGTACTTCAACCCAGAACAAAAAATGTGCTTTGACGGACACTAAATATCTTGCCCAGCAACAACAGTACAGCGGTGGGTAACGAGAGATTTAGAGGGAATTAAATTTGAGGCCTAGTATTTAGGCGCTGGGTCACCGGTATGGATTTAGTGACAGAATTAGACTTGGAAATACACAGTAGCGGGTGTGTGTGAAGTTACTCTGAATGACCCTATGTGCACCTTCAATATTATATACCCTTTTTGGGATAGATTTCAAAGAGCTCTGATATAGCAGGAACCACTAAATTATGAAATTGCTAAATTGAGAATTGTATTTCAACCCAGAACAAGAAATGTGCTTGAACGGACACTAAATAACTCGCCCAGCTACAGCACTAGGGACAGATTTAGCTGGATATAAATTTGAGGCCTAGTATTTAGGCGCTGGGTGACCGGTATGGATTTAGTGACAGAATTAGACTGGGATATGGCCAAAAAATGAACAGACTATTGCTGGTTAAATGCACTTGGTGTGACAGCTTCACCCTGATGTAGGCTTTAGCCAAATAACAACCACACCATTGAGGGTTAAATGCACTTGGTGACAGGCGCAGCTTGCCCCTGATTTTGTATATGGCCAAAAAATGAACAGACTATTGCTGGTTAAATGCACTTGGTGTGACAGCTTCACCCTGATGTAGGCTTTAGCCAAATAACAACCACACCATTGAGGGTTAAATGCACTTGGTGACAGGCGCAGCTTGCCCCTGATTTTGTATATGGCCAAAAAATGAACAGACTATTGCTGGTTAAATGCACTTGGTGTGACAGCTTCACCCTGATGTAGGCTTTAGCCAAAAAACAACCACACCATTGAGGGTTAAATGCACTTGGTGACAGGCGCAGCTTGCCCCTGATTTTGTATATGGCCAAAAAATGAACAGACTATTGCTGGTTAAATGCACTTGGTGTGACAGCTTCACCCTGATGTAGGCTTTAGCCAAAAAACAACCACACCATTGAGGGTTAAATGCACTTGGTCGCAGCTTGTGCTGGCGCACCACAAGACACAAAATGGCCGCCGATCACCCCAGAAAAATGAGACTGACAAACGGTCTGTGCAGCCTAAAAACAGTGAGCAATTGAGGATCAGCAGCTCAATGATCCACAGCTGCAGATCGATCAGTTAATCAAGTCCTTTGGAGGAGTTAATCTGCCTAATCTCGCCCTACTGTCGCAGCCGCAACCTCTCCCTACGCTAATCAGAGCAGAGTGACGGGCGGCGCTATGTGACTCCAGCTTAAATAGAGGCTGGGTCACATGGTGCTCTGGCCAATCACAGCCATGCCAATAGTAGGCATGGCTGTGATGGCCTCTTGGGGCAAGTAGTATGACGCTTGTTGATTGGCTGCTTTGCAGCCTTTCAAAAAGCGCCAAGAAAGCGTCACAAAAGCGCCAAGAAAGCGACGAACACCGAACCCGAACCCGGACTTTTACGAAAATGTCCGGGTTCGGGTCCGTGTCACGGACACCCCAAAATTCGGTACGAACCCGAACTATACAGTTCGAGTTCGCTCATCCCTACACACTCTCATACGTTACTGCACGGAATAAATACAGAGACAATGATGGGGTTTAAAATTGTGTGTTTATTTATATATCTAAGTATTAAAAGTTATTTTATATTAAAAAAGCAGTTTTTTATCAAAACAATTTTTGGTAGAATTGTTGTTGGGGATGGGGAGTCTTCTTTCTTGAGTGGCTGTTCAGTTGGGATGTGTAAAAATGTGGTGTTTATTTGCCGTAAAGGTTGGCTGGAGTGTAAGGTGTGTGGGTACTTGTGCCGGATGTTTTTTGGTTAGGTATTAGGTGTGGTAGAACTTTGGGGTGGTATGTGAACTTCAGTGAAGATATGTGCATATAAACACAAAAAGTGGGTTAGGCTATCAATGTTTCCTCAGGATATTTGTCCTGGTATAGGAATTCGTATGACAGTCTTGTGGTAATTATAAAAAGTCATATAAGTGGTTCCATGTGTTGGAAAAACTTGCAATGTGAAAAGTGAAAATAAAAATATTAAATAAGGAGAGAAAAGAAAAAATGAATCGCACATCCACTGCTAATGCTATGATCTCATCCCTGCATTCCTGCAGGAGACAGCACTAATTAGCGCATGCGTACTACCTCCATGCTACATGCTAAATGAGGCATTTGTGTACATTTTGATCAAAAGGCATAAGCCCACTCACCACGCCAAGGTTGACTCTATGAGTGGGTCCTAACCTAACATTGCCACGACGCTGCCCGGCGACCACCGACGCTGTGGCACCATCCCGGCTGGCGGCGGGACCCAGTGGCCAAACAGCACCCCTGCTGTCTGACCATGCCAAACCTAGCTCTGGGCCCCACCAACCAGCCAGAAAAACAGCACAGTGGCCACCGTGCAGCACCGCACCATGTGAACAGTTGTCAAAGCTCACCTGCTCTGAAGCTCACAGGAACTAGGCTAATTTAACCCCTACTACTGAATACTAGGCTAATTAAAATCACCTGGCTAGTGGAAGGAGTGCAGATCCAGGGATAGAATTTTATGTATTAAATAAGGAGAGAAAAGAAGAAATTAATCGCACATCCACTGCTAATGCTATGATCTCATCCCTGCGTTCCTGCAGGAGACAGCACTAAATAGCGCATGTGTACCACCGCCAAGCTACATGCTAAATGAGGCAATTGCACTATTTAGTGCTGTCTCCTGCAGGAACGCAGGGATGAGATCATAGCATTAGCAGTGGATGTGCGATTCATTTCTTCTTTTCTCTCTCCTTATTTAATGCATAGAATTCTGTCCCTGGATCTGCACTCCTTCCACTAGCCAGGTGATTTTAATTAGCCTAGTATTCAGTAGTAGGGGTTAAATTAGCCTATCATGCTCTCAGTTGGAGTTCCTGTGAGCTTCAGAGCAGGTGAGCTTTGACAACTGTTCACATGGTGTGGTGCTGCAGGGGGCCACTGTGCTGTTTTTCTGGCTGGTTGGTGGGGCCCAGAGCTAGGTTTGGCATGGTCAGGCAGCAGGGGTGCTGTTTGGCCACTGGGTCCCGCCGCTGGCTGGGATGGCGCCACAGCGCCGGTGGTCGCCGTGCAGCGCCGCACCAATTTCAGGTTAGGACCCACTCATAGAGGCAACCTTGGCGTGGTGAGTGGGCTTATTGCCTTTTGATCAAAATGTACACAAATGCCTCATTTAGAATGTAGCATGGAGGTAGTACACATGCGCTATTTAGTGCTGTCTCCTGCAGGAATGCAGGGATGAGATCATAGCATTAGCAGTGGATGTGCGATTCATTTCTTCTTTTCTCTCCTTATTTAATGAAAATAAAATAACAATAAAAATAGAATAGGGAGTGATATATAGTTTCACTTTCAGTCAGTTAAAAATGTTAGGTAGATCATACTTTACCAATTTGCTGTGTTTTGTTCCGCTTGTCCGGTCGCTTTCTTTACCCTCAAGGACCTATGAGGCGTCTCACGTGGTCCGTTGCGGGTGTGTTGTGGCGTCTCACGTGACAAGGCGGGGTAACATGTCACTCCTGCCGGTGGTTGGGATTGGTCCCTAAGTTTCTGGCGGGATTTCGCTTACAGAGTGTAGAATCGCAATTGGTTATCTGCTTTCTGGTTCTTTCTGATTGGTTTTAAGGTTTCCGAAAGAAAATTCAAACGATTTAAAAAAAAGGATATAAAAATTATATAAGACAAAAAAGGTGAAAATAGGAATAAATGTATATGACCCTCGAGTTCCTTATATATACATATACATTTATTCCTATTTCCACCTTTTTTGTCTTATATAATTTTCATATCCGTTTCTTCGAAATTGTTTGAATTTTCTTTCGGAAACCTTAAAACCAATCAGAAAGAACCATAAAAGTTTGCGTAGTAAACAGTGTAAGAAAATGTGATGGAATAATACATTTCCAAAAAGTCTTGTTTTTCAGTTTAAAAGTCTTACTTTAGCAAGGCCCAGTACTGTTAAAAGTGCTTCAGGCAACCGCTTTTACATTTGTGAATGGCGATATTTTCCTGTTGCAAAAACCACCATAGTCCCCCATTATGTTGGAATTCCAGCGGCCTTGATACCTGTTCTCCATTGTAGAAATATCTTTATGGAACCGCTCTCCATGTTCATCACGTACATGTCCCAAATTGGGTGGCAAAATGTCAAGATGGGAATGTGAGAAAGGCACTTTCAATGACATTCGACAGCCACGTTGTTCATATGCTGTAAGCATGTTGTCTACTAATTTAGCATAGTTTGCAGCTCGTCTGTTCCCAAGGAAGTTCTGCACTACAAGCACAAATGCATCCCAAGCTGCAAGATGCACTCGCTTTGTCAGATTATGTAGCAGAAATTGTCTGGATCGTTAACACATTTCCGTTTATCCATCTTAAGTTTCATAAATGATAGCACTATAACAGATCCATTTATCAAAATCTGTCAGCTTGCCTTAAATACTTACTGCTGAGATCAGCCTGAGTGCGTCCAAACAGGTCTGGACATGTCCATTGGAATATCTACAATATAATGCATTAATATTATAACTGAATAGGCTTTGCATGTACTTAACCCTTTAAGGACCTCCGCCGTACATGTAAGGCTGATCGCATACATTTTCATTTTCAGATGCCGTGGTCAAATGTGACCACGGCATCTGCGCAGTCCGGAAGTGGAAGTCGCACACTTCCGCTCCGGTATCAGTGTTCCCCGACTGAGATCGGGGAACCTGTTACATTGATCTAAAAGGCTGAAGCCTCAAGCAGGCTTTGGTGCCTATTAGATGACTATACAAGTGTAGTAATGATTATACAAGTGTATTAGATGACTATACAAGTGTATATATAGCTGCAATTATAGCTTGCAGCATTCTCAAAGTGCTGCATTTATAAGTGCATTGGAGATATTCAGGAGACTAACTTAGAGCTTTTCCACTGTAGCAGAACTACAGCTGTGTTTTTGGTGGCTACTCAGATACTCTGCTTCAGAACAGGTAAGGAATTTGTTAGGTTTTTGCTATTGTCTGATTCCAAATGAGCATAGGGTGATTAAGGTGTGAAATTAGTTGTTGGGGGAGAAGCTTTTGTGTATATATACACCACAGTATTAGCTTGCCTAATTATAGCTTGCAGCATTCTCAAAGTGCAGCATTTATAAGTGCATTGGAGATATTCAGGAGATACTCAGGAGGTAATCTGGAGGTGGATACCATCAAAAAAAAGTATGATTTGTTTGTTTAAAATCTGTCCCCTCTTTAAAATGCAGACCTGGTTCTGTGCAGGACTTGTTGTGCTTTTATTTCAGGTTCCACTCTTCGGAGGTTTGGATGCTGTCTGATCTGTAGACAGCTCTCCATCAGTGATGGCCAGTTCGCATTGTTTGCCCGCGAACACATGCGGGCTGCCATCTTTTCTCACAAGTCCGGCGATGCACAGGTAAGCCCTTACCTGTGCCTGCGCCGGGAGCTGGTCTGAAACAAATGCGGTCAGCGGGAGCAGGCAGTTCCGAGAACAGCCCGATGAAGGCCCTCGGTGGCTGTTCTCAGAACTGCCTGCTCCCGGTGACCGCATTTTTTACGGGAGGTTGCATCGACTGTTTCATTTTGTGCAGTTTTGCCTGTGCATAGCCTTCAGCATTACAGGCAGATGCGTACTAAGGAATTCAGCTCTCGTTGGAATGGAAAAGAACTGTACAAGAAAGATGGTTTGCATCTTTCTCTCAAGGGAACGAATGTCCTCAGTGACCAGTTCAAAGTATTTGCTAAGGAGCATTTAAACTAGGAAAGGGGGGCAAAAGAGTGATAAGCCAGCAGTCCGACTGCCCTCCGGAACTATGCCAGAAGATGCCAGTAGCACATAGGTTAAGAAATTACAAGCTCAGAGTCTTGTCTACAAATGCTTTTTATTTTAGGGAATAAGATCAATGAACTTGAGTCTATAATGGCATCTGAGAATATAAATTTAGTGGCTGTTACTGAGACATGGTTCAATGAGAGTAAAGATTGGAATATAACAATACCAGGGTTCTCTCTATATAGGAAAGACAGGGAATGCAAGAAAGGGGGAGGGGTGGCCCTGTATGTGAAAGATAGCATAACATCTAATTTAATACAAGTTAGTAAGACCAATTTAGAGTCAGTTTGGGTTACCTTGCAGCTTGATATTCACAAGTCAACTCGTGTAGGTGTGATATATAGACCACCTGGCCAAGTCAAATAATTAGATGATCTACTAGTTGAGGAAATAGCTAAAATGATATTGAAAGGGGAAGTTATCATTATGGGAGACTTTATCCTTCCTGATGTAAACTGGAAAACCAAAACAGCTAGTTCTGCCAGGAGTACAGATATTCTAAATTCCCTACTGGTATTATCTCTACAGCAAGTAGTTGAGGAGCCAACCCGGAAGTCACAGGGGCCTGATGGAATACACCCAAAGCTATTAAAAGAGCTCAGCAGTGAACTAGCAAAACCATTAACAGATTTATTTAAAGAATCACCGGTAACAGGAGTCGTCTCAAAAGATTGTAAATTAGCAAATGTGCCCATTCACAAGAAAGCTAGTAGGGAGGTATCGGGCAACTATAGGCCAGTAAGCTTTACATCAATAGTAGGGAAATTAATGGAAACCATACTTAAGGATAGGATTGTGGAAAATCTAAAATCCCATGAATTGAAAGATGAAAAATAGCAGGGAGATCATGTCGAACTAATCTTACTGATTTTTTGATTGGGTGATTAAAATAATAGATGGCGGAGGTGCAGTAGACATCGCTTATCTAGACTTTAGTAAGGCTTTTGATACTGTCCCACATGAAAAAAGGCTTATTAATAAATTGCAGTCTTTGAGCTTAGGCTCCCATTTGTTGAATGGATTAGGCAGTGGTTGAGGGACAGACAACAGAGGGTTGTAGTCAATGGAGTATATTCAGACCATGGGGGTACCAGTGGGGTACCTCAAGGATCTGTTCTGGGACCCATATTGTTTAATATCTTTATCAGCGAAATTGCAGAAGGCCTCGATGGTAAGGTGTGTCTTTTTGCTGATGACACAAAGATTTGTAACAGGGTTGATGTTCCTGGAGGGATACACTAAATGGAAAAGGATTTAGGAAAACGAGAGGAATAGTCAAAAATCTGGCAACTAAAATTTAATGTTGATAAGTGCAAGATAATGCACTTCGGGCGTAAAAACCCAAGAGCAGAATATAAAATCAGTGATACAGTCCTAACCTCAGTATTTGAGGAAAGGGATTTAGGGGTCATTATTTCAGAAGACTTAAAGATAGGCAGACAATGTCACAGAGCAGCAGGGAATGCTAGTAGAATGCTTGGGTGTATAGGGAGAGGCATTAACCGTAGAAAGAGGGAGGTGCTCATGCTGCTCTACAGAGCACTAGTGAGACCTTATTTGGAGTATTGTGCGCAGTACTGGAGACCATATCTCCAGAAGGATATTGATACTTTGGAGAGAGTTCAGAGAAGAGCTACTAAACTAGTACATGGATTGCAGGATAAAACTTACCAGGAAAGATTAAAGGACCTTAACATGTATAGCTTGGAAGAAAGACGAGACAGAGGGGATATGATAGAAACTTTTAAATACATAAAGTGAATTAACAAGGTAAAATAGAAAATATTTAAAAGAAGAAAAACTGCTACAAGAGGACTTAGTTTTAAATTAGAGGGGCAAATGTTTAAAAGTAATATCAGGAAGTATTACTTTACTGAGAGAGTAGTGGATGCATGGAATAGCTTTCCTGCAGAAGTGGTAGCTGCAAATACAATGAAGGAGTTTAAGCATGCATGCGATAGGCATAAGGCCATCCTTCATATAAGATAGGGCCAAGGGCTATTCATAGTATTCAGTATATTGGGCAGACTAGATGGGCCAAATGGTTCTTATCTGCCGACACATTCTATGTTTCTATAGCAATACAGGACACTAGGTGGCAGCATTTTATTGGTATAGTGCAAAAATGAAGTGTTCAATGGTGTCTATATAGACATCAATGAACACAATATGCAATCTAATGATTGTCAGTTATTGTCACCCAAGGTGACTTAAAAAAAGTAAAAAAACAAATATATTATTGCAAATTTTTGCAAATATAAAAAAATACAAAAAAATGAAAGTTCAAATCACCCCCCTTTCCTTAAAGTAAAAATACTTAAGCAATAAAAAAATAAACATCATGGGCATCGCCGCATGCGAAAAAGCTCATACTATTAAAATATAACAATATTAATGGCATACGGCAAATGGCGTAATGGTAAAAAAAAATTAAAAGCCAATTTGCCATTTTTTGTCACTTCAATTACCCAATACTTTTTTTATAAAAAATGATCAAAAAGTCACACACACACTTCAAATTGGTATCACTGAAAAGAACAGATTGTCCCACAAAAAATTACCCATCACACAGCCCCGTACACATAACTACAAAAAAGTTATAGGGATCAGAATATGGTTATAATTTTTTGTAATTTTTTTTTAGTATTAAAACGCAAGAAAAATTATACAAGTGTGGTATCGTTGTAACCCTACTGACCTGTAGAATGAAGATAATAGATCAATTTTACCACATAGTATACATTGTAAAAAATAAAAATTCCCAATTCTACCCCATTTGGAATTTCTTTCCTACTACATGGTATGCAACCGTAAATGGTGCCATTAGAAATTACAACGTGTCCCGCATAAAATAAGCCCTCATAAGGCTATGTAAAAGGTAAAATAAAGTTAGGTCTATGGGAAGGCGGGAGTGAAAAACTAAAACTCTAAAATGGAAAATCCCAGGGTCCTTAAGGGGTTAAAATCTAGATGTGTCAGGCAAATTTCAAGTTCATATTTGGAATCAGTGTGCTCATTTTAGTATTAGGCCTCATGCACACGACCGTTGTTTTGATCTGCATCCGAGCTGCAGTTTTTGCAGAACCCATTCACTTCAATGGGGCCACAAAGATGCGGACAGCACTCCGTGTGCTGTCCGCATCCGTTGCTCCGTTCCGTGGTCCCCAAAAATAAATATATATAACCTGTCCTTTTCTTGTCTGTTTTGGGGACAAGAATAGGCAGTTATATCAATGGCTGTCCGTGCCGTTCCGCAAATTGCGGAACGCACACGGACGCCATCCGTGTTTTGCGGATCTGCAATTTGCAGACCGCAAAACACACAACTGTCGTGTGCATAAGGCCTAAATCACATGTTTTTCTCTCATTAGGAAAATCATTGCTGCATGGTGGGAGCTATGTCACATGTGAAGACACCCTGAGGTAGCCCTACAGTGGCAAACCCCCAAAATTGACTCCATTCCAGAAACTACACCCCCCAAGGCATATACTGAGCACTTCAACCCATCAGGCATTTCACAGAAATAGAAAACGCTTGGCTGTGAAAAAAAATAATAATAATTTCCTGAAAAAGTTGCTTTACACCCACATTTTTCACTTTGACAAAGGGTTACCGGACAAAATGCAGCCCACATTTAGTTCCCCATTTTCCCCCGAATATGCACACACTACATATGTGCTAAAAAAATTATATATGGGCCCATGGCAGGGCTCTAGAGTAAAACTGCCAAATATGAATTTTGATAACAGGACTGAATTGGCAGACATGTACGGTACTTTAGGTGCCATGTCACATTAAATAAATTCCTGAGGTCCCCAGAAAAAAAAAAAAAACAAGTGACCCCATTTCAAAAAGAGTACCCCCGTTTGAACATTTTAAGGGGTGGAAAGGGCACTTTTGACCTAACAGTTGTCTCACATGAAAATTTATGTATTGGTTGTTGAAAAGTGGATATGCAAGCGAGGTGGACTAATTCAGAGATAGGCCTCATGCACACGACCGTTGTGTTCCGTTCCGCAAAATGGGGTTCCGTGATCCGTTTCCGTTTTTGTTTCCGTGTGTCTTCCTTTATTTTTGGAGGACCACCAGACATAGGCCTCATGCACATGACCGTTGTGTGCATCCGTGGCCGTTGTGCCGTTTTCCGTTTTTTTTCGCGGACCCATTGACTTTCAATGGGTCCGTGGAAAAATCGGAAAATGCACCGTTTTGCAGCCGAGGCCGTGATCCGTGTAAATGGAAAAGGATTTAGGAAAACGAGAGGAATAGTCAAAAATCTGGCAACTAAAATTTAATGTTGATAAGTGCAAGATAATGCACTTCGGGCGTAAAAACCCAAGAGCAGAATATAAAATCAGTGATACAGTCCTAACCTCAGTATTTGAGGAAAGGGATTTAGGGGTCATTATTTCAGAAGACTTAAAGATAGGCAGACAATGTCACAGAGCAGCAGGGAATGCTAGTAGAATGCTTGGGTGTATAGGGAGAGGCATTAACCGTAGAAAGAGGGAGGTGCTCATGCTGCTCTACAGAGCACTAGTGAGACCTTATTTGGAGTATTGTGCGCAGTACTGGAGACCATATCTCCAGAAGGATATTGATACTTTGGAGAGAGTTCAGAGAAGAGCTACTAAACTAGTACATGGATTGCAGGATAAAACTTACCAGGAAAGATTAAAGGACCTTAACATGTATAGCTTGGAAGAAAGACGAGACAGAGGGGATATGATAGAAACTTTTAAATACATAAAGTGAATTAACAAGGTAAAATAGAAAATATTTAAAAGAAGAAAAACTGCTACAAGAGGACTTAGTTTTAAATTAGAGGGGCAAATGTTTAAAAGTAATATCAGGAAGTATTACTTTACTGAGAGAGTAGTGGATGCATGGAATAGCTTTCCTGCAGAAGTGGTAGCTGCAAATACAATGAAGGAGTTTAAGCATGCATGCGATAGGCATAAGGCCATCCTTCATATAAGATAGGGCCAAGGGCTATTCATAGTATTCAGTATATTGGGCAGACTAGATGGGCCAAATGGTTCTTATCTGCCGACACATTCTATGTTTCTATACCAATACAGGACACTAGGTGGCAGCATTTTATTGGTATAGTGCAAAAATGAAGTGTTCAATGGTGTCTATATAGACATCAATGAACACAATATGCAATCTAATGATTGTCAGTTATTGTCACCCAAGGTGACTTAAAAAAAGTAAAAAAACAAATATATTATTGCAAATTTTTGCAAATATAAAAAAATACAAAAAAATGAAAGTTCAAATCACCCCCCTTTCCTTAAAGTAAAAATACTTAAGCAATAAAAAAATAAACATCATGGGCATCGCCGCATGCGAAAAAGCTCATACTATTAAAATATAACAATATTAATGGCATACGGCAAATGGCGTAATGGTAAAAAAAAATTAAAAGCCAATTTGCCATTTTTTGTCACTTCAATTACCCAATACTTTTTTTTATAAAAAATGATCAAAAAGTCACACACACACTTCAAATTGGTATCACTGAAAAGAACAGATTGTCCCACAAAAAATTACCCATCACACAGCCCCGTACACATAACTACAAAAAAGTTATAGGGATCAGAATATGGTTATAATTTTTTGTAATTTTTTTTTAGTATTAAAACGCAAGAAAAATTATACAAGTGTGGTATCGTTGTAACCCTACTGACCTGTAGAATGAAGATAATAGATCAATTTTACCACATAGTATACATTGTAAAAAATAAAAATTCCCAATTCTACCCCATTTGGAATTTCTTTCCTACTACATGGTATGCAACCGTAAATGGTGCCATTAGAAATTACAACGTGTCCCGCATAAAATAAGCCCTCATAAGGCTATGTAAAAGGTAAAATAAAGTTAGGTCTATGGGAAGGCGGGAGTGAAAAACTAAAACTCTAAAATGGAAAATCCCAGGGTCCTTAAGGGGTTAAAATCTAGATGTGTCAGGCAAATTTCAAGTTCATATTTGGAATCAGTGTGCTCATTTTAGTATTAGGCCTCATGCACACGACCGTTGTTTTGATCTGCATCCGAGCTGCAGTTTTTGCAGAACCCATTCACTTCAATGGGGCCACAAAGATGCGGACAGCACTCCGTGTGCTGTCCGCATCCGTTGCTCCGTTCCGTGGTCCCCAAAAATAAATATATATAACCTGTCCTTTTCTTGTCTGTTTTGGGGACAAGAATAGGCAGTTATATCAATGGCTGTCCGTGCCGTTCCGCAAATTGCGGAACGCACACGGACGCCATCCGTGTTTTGCGGATCTGCAATTTGCAGACCGCAAAACACACAACTGTCGTGTGCATAAGGCCTAAATCACATGTTTTTCTCTCATTAGGAAAATCATTGCTGCATGGTGGGAGCTATGTCACATGTGAAGACACCCTGAGGTAGCCCTACAGTGGCAAACCCCCAAAATTGACTCCATTCCAGAAACTACACCCCCCAAGGCATATACTGAGCACTTCAACCCATCAGGCATTTCACAGAAATAGAAAACGCTTGGCTGTGAAAAAAAATAATAATAATTTCCTGAAAAAGTTGCTTTACACCCACATTTTTCACTTTGACAAAGGGTTACCGGACAAAATGCAGCCCACATTTAGTTCCCCATTTTCCCCCGAATATGCACACACTACATATGTGCTAAAAAAATTATATATGGGCCCATGGCAGGGCTCTAGAGTAAAACTGCCAAATATGAATTTTGATAACAGGACTGAATTGGCAGACATGTACTTTAGGTGCCATGTCACATTAAATAAATTCCTGAGGTCCCCAGAAAAAAAAAAAAAACAAGTGACCCCATTTCAAAAAGAGTACCCCCGTTTGAACATTTTAAGGGGTGGAAAGGGCACTTTTGACCTAACAGTTGTCTCACATGAAAATTTATGTATTGGTTGTTGAAAAGTGGATATGCAAGCGAGGTGGACTAATTCAGAGATAGGCCTCATGCACACGACCGTTGTGTTCCGTTCCGCAAAATGGGGTTCCGTGATCCGTTTCCGTTTTTGTTTCCGTGTGTCTTCCTTTATTTTTGGAGGACCACCAGACATAGGCCTCATGCACATGACCGTTGTGTGCATCCGTGGCCGTTGTGCCGTTTTCCGTTTTTTTTCGCGGACCCATTGACTTTCAATGGGTCCGTGGAAAAATCGGAAAATGCACCGTTTTGCAGCCGAGGCCGTGATCCGTGTAAATGGAAAAGGATTTAGGAAAACGAGAGGAATAGTCAAAAATCTGGCAACTAAAATTTAATGTTGATAAGTGCAAGATAATGCACTTCGGGCGTAAAAACCCAAGAGCAGAATATAAAATCAGTGATACAGTCCTAACCTCAGTATTTGAGGAAAGGGATTTAGGGGTCATTATTTCAGAAGACTTAAAGATAGGCAGACAATGTCACAGAGCAGCAGGGAATGCTAGTAGAATGCTTGGGTGTATAGGGAGAGGCATTAACCGTAGAAAGAGGGAGGTGCTCATGCTGCTCTACAGAGCACTAGTGAGACCTTATTTGGAGTATTGTGCGCAGTACTGGAGACCATATCTCCAGAAGGATATTGATACTTTGGAGAGAGTTCAGAGAAGAGCTACTAAACTAGTACATGGATTGCAGGATAAAACTTACCAGGAAAGATTAAAGGACCTTAACATGTATAGCTTGGAAGAAAGACGAGACAGAGGGGATATGATAGAAACTTTTAAATACATAAAGTGAATTAACAAGGTAAAATAGAAAATATTTAAAAGAAGAAAAACTGCTACAAGAGGACATAGTTTTAAATTAGAGGGGCAAATGTTTGAAAGTAATATCAGGAAGTATTACTTTACTGAGAGAGTAGTGGATGCATGGAATAGCTTTCCTGCAGAAGTGGTAGCTGCAAATACAATGAAGGAGTTTAAGCATGCATGCGATAGGCATAAGGCCATCCTTCATATAAGATAGGGCCAAGGGCTATTCATAGTATTCAGTATATTGGGCAGACTAGATGGGCCAAAAATAATACACATGATCCGTGTATCCTGTCCGTCAAAAAAATATGACCTGTCCTATTTTTTTGACGGACAACGGTTCACGGACCCATTCAAGTCAATGGGTCCGTGAAAGAACACGGATGCATACAAGATTGGCATCCGTGTCCGTGATCCGTGGCCGTAGGTTGCTTTCATACAGACGGATCCGAAGATCTGTCTGCATAAAAGCTTTTTCTGATCTAAGTTTTCACTTTGTGAAAACTCATATCCGACAGTATATTCTAACACAGAAGCGTTCACATGGTGATGGGGACGCTTCTAGTTAGAATACACTGCAAACTTTGTACAAGACTGCCCCCTGCTGCCTGGCAGCACCCGATCTCTTACAGGGGGATATGATAGCACAATTAACCCCTTCAGGTGCGGCACCTAAAGGGGTTAATTGTACTATCATATTCCCCTGTAAGAGATCAGGGCTGCCAGGCAGCAGGGGGCAGACCCCCCCCTCCCCAGTTTGAATATCGTTGGTGGCACAGTGTGCGCCCCCCATCGGGCCCCCCTTCCTCCCTCTAATGTTAGAAATCGTTGGTGGCACAGTGTGCGCCCACCATCGCCCCCCCTCCCTCCCTCTATTGTAATAAATCGTTGGCGGCACAGTGTGCCCCCACCATCGCCCCCCCCTCCCTCCCTCTATTGTAATAAATCGTTGGTGGCACAGTGTGCCAACCACCATCGGCCCCCCCTCCCTCTATAGCAGTAACAACATTGGTGGCAGTGTGCGGCCTCCCATTCCCCCCCCATCATTGGTGGCAGCAGAGTTCCGATCGGAGTCCCAGTTTAATCGCTGGGGCTCCGATCGGTAACCATGGCAACCAGGAAGCTACTGCAGCCCTGGTTGCCATGGTTACTTAGCAATAGTACAACAGTAGAAGATTCATACTTACCTGCTTGCTGCTGCGATGTCTGTAAACGGCCGGGAGCTCCTCCTACTGGTAAGTGACAGTTCTTTAGCAATGCGCCGCACAGACCTTTCACTTACCAGTAGGAGGAGCTCCGGCCGTTCACAGACATCGCAGCAGCAAGCAGGTAAGTATGAATCTTCTACTGTTGTACTATTGCTAAGTAACCATGGCAACCAGGACTGCAGTAGCGTCCTGGTTGCCATGGTTACCGATCGGAGCCCCAGCGATTAAACTGGGACTCCGATCGGAACTCCGCTGCCACCAATGATGGGGGGGGGATGGGAGGCCGCACACTGCCACCAATGTTGTTACTGCTATAGAGGGAGGGGGGGCCGATGGTGGTTGGCACACTGTGCCACCAACAATTTAATACAATAGAGGGAGGGGGGGCGATGGTGGGCGCACACTGTGCCACCAACGATTTATTACAATAGAGGGAGGGAGGGGGGGGCGATGGTGGGCGCACACTGTGCCACCAACGATTTCTAACATTAGAGGGAGGAAGGGGGGGCCCGATGGGGGGCGCACACTGTGCCACCAACGATATTCAAACTGGGGAGGGGGGGTCTGCCCCCTGCTGCCTGGCAGCCCTGATCTCTTACAGGGGAATATGATAGTACAATTAACCCCTTTAGGTGCCGCACTTGAAGGGGTTAATTGTGCTATCATATCCCCCTGTAAGAGATCGGGTGCTGCCAGGCAGCAGGGGGCAGTCTTGTACAAAGTTGGTAGTGTATTCTAACCTGAAGCGTCCCCATCACCATGGGAACGCCTCTGTGTTAGAAGATACTGTCGGATCTGAGGTTCACGAAGTAGCTCATATCCGACAGTATATTCTAACATAGAGGCGTTCCCATGGTGATGGGGACGCTTCAAGTTAAAATATACCATCGGATTGGAGAAAACTCCAATCCGATGGTATAAAAGAACTCCAGACTTTACATTGAAAGTCAATGGGGACGGATCCGTTTGAAATGGCACCATATTGTTTCAACATCAAACGGATCTGTCCCCATTGACTTGCATTGTAATTCAGGACGGATCCGTTTGGCTCCGCACGGCCAGGCGGACACCAAAACGACTTTTTTTTCATGTCCGTGGATCCTCCAAAAATCAAGGAAGACCCACGGACGAAAAAACAGTCACGGATCACGGACCCACGGACCCCGTTTTTGCGGACCGTGAAAAAAAACTGTCGTGTGCATGAGGCCATAAAGGAATGTAAAAAAAAAGTCTAAGACAGGTTTACCATGCAAATTAAAGGAAAAAAACGGACACGGACGCGGATGGCAATCTTGTGTGCCTCTGCGTTTTTTAGTGGCCCCATTGACTTGAATAGGTCCGCGAACCGTTTTCCGCGAAAATAATAGGACAGGTTATATTTTTTTGACAGACTGGAACCACGGATCACGGACGCGGATGGCAAACGGTGCATTAGCCGAGTTTTCAACGGACCCATTTAAAACCAATGGGTCCGCAGAAAATCACAAAAAACGGCGCAATGGACACGGAATAAAACAACGGTCGTGTGCATGAGGCCATATAAAGTGGAAATATTACATGGAGCATAAAGGATGACATAAAATCTATTCCCCATGGATGAGTGATAGATTTTGAAACACTACTTTATGCACAGGCCAGGTTTTTCAGGCAGGTTTCGCAGTGGTAAATGGTGTCCTTCCTAATACCCCTTTTTAAACACACCCTGCGTCTTTTTTGGGTCCTTCCCTTGCTGTCTGGGGGACTTCAGCTGGAAATGATCTGGAACAGCTGCAAATGAAAAAAAAGTAATCCATGCAGCAATTTCAGATGTACTTTTTTCTTCTTTTTTCTTTTCAGCATGAAGGGGGTTAAATCGCAGTGGTGTGCACCACAAGTCCCAGAAAGCCACAAGCAGCACAGAAAGGTACATAACCTCTCTGCATGCAGTCCCTAGCTAGAATGGATGCATGCAGGGAAGTTCTGCCTCTTCCTGTACAGCTACAGCCCTGCTATTGGCTGGAGCGTTGCAAAGGAGCATGTATGGTCTATAAGTCTCCTCACACTGATTAAGGTGTTCTCTTCCTAAGGAGAGTTAGTTCCCCCTGACCCGGACACAGGCCTCTCACCCAGTTAAGCCAGTACTCTCTGCTTCGCACTGATGAGGAGCAATCACTACAAAACAGCTGTTTGCAGATGAGATGTTGGCTTATTTAATATCAAAGTCATGTCTCAAGGCTTATTTTAGGAGCTGAACAACGACTTATAGGACAGCTCATCTGGTGGCATTAGAGGCAGAGCTTGTTAAGAGCTCATTTGAATCCCTCCCCTCCCATATTTTCCATTGAAATTGTTTTTTTAAAGGTATTTTAACTTTGTAAAGCCCACAAAAACTTAGTACAAATTTAGCTCCACACGCCACCCGCACTGGTCTGCTCTCAGTTTCCATATTAGGCACATTGAATCTGGTGCAGAACACTGCAGTAACAAAGCCTGCCGCACCGTGTGCTGATTCCTCAAAGCCAGAGGACAGCAGGACTGACGGGGTTTAGCAGCAGATCTCTTATCCTCCTTTTGTCTGTGGTTTTTCGGGGATCCCTGGTGTTGTCCGTGGCTGTAGGGAGGAGACCGAGGACGATATTCTCCTGGGCGATGAGCAGGAGCCAGGGCGCTCCACCGCTTTCAATTTCAATTTAGTTCAAACGGGGGCCTTCGTGCTCCAGTCTTTGAAGAGGGACCCCCGCATAAAAAGCTTAAAGGGCAAGGACCAATACTGGGTGGCAAAGAACTTAAACCCCCGATACAAACACAAAATGGCGGACTGTTACCAGCATCACATAGGGCTGTCAGAATGCAGCATTTCTAGGCCTTGCTGCGAGAGATCCTGCATTCTGCTGCTGCGGGCGCTGGCAGAGGAATTTCCACCCACCGCGCCTGCAAGAAGAGGGCGGTTTGAAGATGTGTTGGTCACTTCGGAGATTAGATCATTCTTGCAATCAACCCAACGACAGCCGCCATCCGCATTCAGCCTCAGAGAATTCCCAGGCCGACAGGAGTCCAACTTCATCGGGTTAACGGCCGATGTGGACGCTCTGAGAAACGAGGAACCCCTGGACTACTGGGTGTGCTGGCTTGACCTATGGCCAGAGCTGACACAAATTTCCAAGGAACTCTTGGCTTGCCCTTTGTCGAGTGTCCTGTCTGAAAGGACGTTCAGTGCAGCAGGGGAGATCGTGACCGATAAGCGCACTCGCTAGCTCACGACAGTGTGGACTACCTCACATTTCTAAAAATGAATGAAGCATGGATCTCGGAGGTATTCAACACCTGTGACGACCAAGTGCAATTTAATTTCCTCATGCGAGCCCACACATATCCGCCACCACCCAGAACAAATAATGGTCCTTGTCTTATGTATATACAGCGGCATTAAAAGGCCTTTTATGTCAGATGAATGCCTAATTTTTGCGGCCTCTTTTCCAGTGGCCTACAGTAAAATTTGTATCCAATGAACGCCTAATGTACCTCCAGACACATAATCACTAGTTCTTTTCTGTCAGGTAAATGCCAAATTTTTGGGGCCTGTACTGGCCTACAATAAAATTTTTAGCCGGTGACCTTCTATTGTACCTCCAGCCACATCATCACAAGATCTTTTCTATCGGGTGAATGGCAACTAATTTTTGGGGTCTGTACTGACATTTTTAGCCGGTGACTGCCTAATGTACCTCCATGTCACGGAAGGTGTACAGGAAACAAGACAATGCAAAAACAAATATATGACTCACTGGATCCAAAACTAAGGAACAAAAGGGAAACCCCTGCATAAGACCTGGCACTCTCCCTGACTCTGCTCAGCCTATACAAACACCCCAATGGTGGATGATCGCATATCCACGAACCTTGACTATATAACACCTGAACACCCTACAATAGTGAGGGGACACGACCACTGGCTCCCTACACTAGACACGGAGGGAGTCAGGGTCACCTGGGATCCAGAAAACATAAAATCACAAATTAATGTACAACACTTAACTTGTAGAAGACTGGGAAATGGATCAGCATGCACACACACAATCCAGGAAGTTGTATAAAACGCACACTAATGCATTATGGGGAGGAATTTAAAGGGAAGCAATCAGTCCAACTACAAGACAGCTGAGAGAGGCTAACGAGATGAGGAACTGAAAACCAAAACAAAGAAGCTCAAGGAGGAGGTTCTGAAAGGCATCTGTCAGAGCTTCTCAGATGTCTGGTTGTGACAGTACCCCTCCCTCTACGAGTGGACTCCGGACACTCAGAGCCCACCTTCTCAGGATGGGACCTATGGAAAGCCCTGATGAGACGAGTGGCCTTAATGTCCGTCACTGGGACCCACATCCTCTCCTCAGGACCATAACCCTCCCAATGAACGAGGTACTGGAGAGAACCGCGGACAACACGAGAATCCACAATCCTAGAGACCTGAAATTCAAGATTACCATCAACCATAATCGGAGGAGGAGGCAAAGGCGAGGGTACAATGGGTTGAACATAAGGTTTTAATAAGGACTTATGAAAAAACATTATGGATCTTCCAAGTCTGAGGAAGATCAAGACGGTAGGCAACAGGATTGATGACAGACACGATTTTGTAAGGCCCAATAAACTTAGGACCCAACTTCCAGGAGGGAACCTTCAATTTGATATTCTTGGTAGACAACCACACCAGATCACCAACATTCAGGTCCGGACCAGGCACACGTCTCTTATCTGCCACACGCTTATATCTCTCACTCATGCTCTTTAGATTATCCTGAATCTTTTGCCAAATCAATGACAAAGATGAGGAGAATCTGTCCTCATCAGGTAAACCAGATGTGTCCAAGGACGGGGAGGAATTGTGTAATGGAAGGAGAGGATCTGATGGCCGTGAATGAGGGACTTTGGCACGAGCGCAAGTCTCGCAGGCTGCCGCAAAACCCTCAACCGACTTACGAAGCGCAGGCCACCAGAATCTCCGAGCGATTAGATCCACTGTGGCTCTTGCCCCCTGGTGCCCAGCAAGGACCGTATCGTGGTGTTCCTTAAAAATCTTGTGTCTTAAAGCGAGAGGCACAAACAATCTCCCAGGAGGACAAAGATCAGGAGCTTCTGACTGGGCTGCCTGCACCTCTGCCTCCAATTCAGGAAAAAGAGCAGAGACTACCACACCTTCAGCCAAAATGGGACCCGGGTCTTCAAAATTCCCACCTCCAGGAAAACAACGTGACAGGGCATCTGCCTTCACATTCTTAACCCCAGGGCGGAACGTGACAACAAAATTAAACCTTGAAAAGAACAAAGACCATCTGGCCTGTCTCGGGTTCAGACGCTTGGCTGACTCCAAGTAGGCCAGATTTTTATGGTCAGTAAACATGGGAATAGGGTGTCTGGCTCCCTCTAGCCAATGGCGCCATTCCTCAAAAGCCAACTTGATGGCCAACAATTCCCTATCTCCCACATCGTAAGTTCTCTCTGCGGAGGAGAGTTTCTTCGAGAAAAAGGCACACGGTCGCCATTTGGCAGGAGAGGAACCCTGAGACAAGACCGCACCCACACCCACCTCAGAAGCATCAACCTCAACTATGAAGGGTAGCGAAATATCAGGTTGTACCAAGATGGGAGCGGAAGCAAAACTCTCCTTGATATTAGAAAAGGCCTTACGCGCCTCTACTGACCAGGAAGAAAAATCTACCCCCTTTCTGGTCATATCAGTGAGTGGTTTAGCAATAGAGGAATAATTCAAAATAAACTTCCTGTAATAATTGGCAAAGCCCAAAAAACGCATCAGCGCCTTCTGATTCTCAGGAAGCTCCCACTCAAGCACAGCGCGGACCTTCTCGGGGTCCATGCGAAAACCAGAAGCGGAGAGAAGAAACCCCAGAAATTGAATTTCTGGAACCGCAAACACACTTTTTTCCAGTTTCGCGTATAATTTATTCTCCCGCAGGATGAGCAAGACCTGACGTAAGTGATCCTTATGAGTTTTGAAATCAGGAGAAAAAATCTAAATGTCATCCAAATACACTAATACAAATTTTCCCATTAAATGATAAAAAATGCTGTTCACGAAATGCTGAAAAATGGCTGGGGCATTCATCAAACCAAAAGGCATAACCAAATTCTCAAAATGGCCCTCAGGGGTATTGAAGGCCGTCTTCCATTCATCTCCTTCTCTGACCCTAAACAGGTTGTATGCCCCTCTTAGATCTAATTTGGAAAAGACTTTAGCCCCAACAATCTGGTTAAACAGGTCCGGGATCAGAGGAAGCGGATAAGGGTCACGAATGGTGATACTGTTCAGCTCCCTGAAATCCAGACAAGGTCTTAAAGAACCATCTTTTTTTCTTAACAAAGAAAAAACCAGCGGCAACAGGTGACTTCGAGGGTCGTATGTGTCCTTTTCTCAGACTCTCAGAGATATAAGCACGCATAGCGACCCTTTCAGGTTGGGAAAGATTGTATAAACGAGATTTAGGCAGCTTGGCGCCTGGGATGAGATTAATAGGGCAATCGTACTCCCTGTGCGGGGGCAAATCTTGAACTCCACTCTCAAAGAAGACATCCGAAAATTCAGAGAGAAAAGGTGGTACAGTCTTAGTAGAAACCTCAGAAACAGATGTCGTGAGGCAATTCTCTCTGCAAAAGTCACTCCAACCATTTATTTGCCTCGCTTGCCAATCAATGGTGGGGTTATGTTTAGTGAGCCAGGGTAGCCCCAACACAAGAGGAGTAGGGAATCTGCTAAGGACGAAACATGACACATCCTCAACATGAGCATCACTCACAATTAAACGACTATTGTGAACTATGCCCTTTAATGATTTCTGAGAAAGTGGAGCGGAATCAATAGCAAAAACAGGAATATCCTTTCCCAAAGTACATACCTGGAAACCATGAGTTATCGCAAAATGATTATCAATGAGATTGACAGCTGCTCCACTATCTACAAAAATCTCACAAAAAATGTTCTTGCTCTCTAGCGCCACCCTGGCAGGCAGGACAAAACGGGAACTACAAGCAAACGGAAAACCTTCAATTTCCGCCTCAACCCTGCCAATAGTAACAGATGGAACATTTTTAAAAGATTTTTTCCTTTTTGTTTCTTTATTATTCCCAGAAAACTGCCTGAATCTCCTAGAGGGACAAACATTTGCCAAATGATTTATACCTCCACAACAAAAACAAACCTTCCCATGCGGGCTGAATCTTCTATTGTCAGAGGCAATCAACCCCAGCTGCATGGGCTCCTGCTCAGAAGGGGTTGACAGCGACTGAGACCCCTGCGCACAGAATGAGACCGCTGCACTGTCCTGAGATTGAGTATGACAGGAAGGAGTGATCTCTCCTCTCTCTCTAAGACGCCTGTCAATACGAACGGCCCAAGACATGGCAGAGTCCAAGGAGGTAGGCCTCTCATGAAAGGCAAATGCATCTTTCAATCCCTCTGAAAGACCATGGCAAAATTGATTTCGGAGTGCAGCATCATTCCAACCAGTATTAGCTGCCCATCTCCGAAATTCTGAGTAGTATATCTCTGCGGATTGTTTACCCTGGCATAACAGACGTAGTCTAGACTCAGCCAGAGCAATACGATCCGGATCATCATATATCGGACCCAGGGCTAAAAAGAATTCATCCACTGAACGGAGGGGCCGTGCCCCCTCCGGCAGCGAAAAGGCCCACGACTGAGCGTTACCCCTGAGCAGCGATATAATGATCCCCACCCTCCGTTCCTCATCACCAGAGGAATGGGGAAGAAGGCGAAAATGGAGTTTGCAAGCCTCTCTGAAACGCACAAAATTCTCACTACCCCCGGAGAACGTATCCGGGAGCGAGATCTTAGGCTCAGAGCAAACTCCATGAGCGTAAGCTGAACCGGTCACTAGAAGCTGAGAAAGAGTCTTACGGAGATCTGCTACCTCCAATGAAAGACCCTGGAAGCGTTCAGTCAGAAGTGAAACCGGATCCATGCTTGAGACGGTTTTGGCTGTTTATAATGTCACGGAAGGTGTACAGGAAACAAGACAATGCAAAAAACGAATATATGACTCACTGGATCCAAAACTAAGGAACAAAAGGGAAACCCCTGCATAAGACCTGGCACTCTCCCTGACTCTGCTCAGCCTATGCAAACACCCCAATGGTGGATGATCGCATATCGACGAACCTTGACTATATAACACCTGAACACCCTACAATAGTGAGGAAACACGACCACCGGCTCCCTACACTAGACACGGAGGGAGTCAGGGTCACCTGGGATCCAGAAAACATAAAATCACAAATGAATGTACAACACTTAACTTGTAGAAGACTGGGAAATGGATCAGCATGCACACACACTCCAGGAAGTTGTATAAACCGCACACTAATGCATTATGGGGAGGAATTTAAAGGGAAGCAATCAGTCCAACTACAAGACAGCTGAGAGAGGCTAACGAGATGAGGAACTGAAAACCAAAACAAAGAAGCTCACGGAGGAGGTTCTGAAAGGCATCTGTCAGAGCTTCTCAGATGTCTAGTTGTGACACTCCAGCCACATAATCGCAAGTTCTTTTCTGTCAGGTGAATGCCAAATTCTTGGGGCCTGTACTCCAGTGGCCTACAGTAACATTTTTAACTGGTGCCCGCCTAATGTTCCTCCAGCAACATAATCACAAGTTCTTTTCTATCAGGTGAATATTTTTAGCCGGTGCCCGCTTAATGTACCCCCAGCCATATCATCACAAGTACTTTTCTGTCAGATGAATGCCTAATTTTTGGGGCCTAAAATAAAAAATTTCTAGACTCCAGCAGGGCACATTTTTGAGAGTTTCCCTTTAACCACCTCCGGACCGCCTAACGCAGATCTGCGGTCCGGAGGCGGCAGCTTTGCACAGAGTCAAGCATATACGTGTCATCTCGCGAGAGCCGTGATTTCCTGTGAACACGCGCACACAGGCGCGCGCGTTCACAGGATCGGAAGGTAAGCGAGTGGATCTCCAGCCTGCCAGCGGCGATCGTTTGCTGGCAGGCTGGAGATGTGATTTTTTTAAACCCCTAACAGGTATATTAGACGCTGTTTTGATTACAGGGTCTAATATACCTGCTACCTGGTCCTCTGGTGGTCCCTTTTGTTTGGATCGACCACCAGAGGACACAGGTAGCTCAGTAAAGTACCACAAAACACCACTACACTACACTACACCCCCCCTGTCACTTATTAACCGCTTATGAACCCCTGATCACCCATGATCACCCCATATAGACTCCCTGATCACCCCCCTGTCATTGATCACCCCCCTGTCATTGATCACCCCCCTGTCATTGATCACCCCCTGTAAGGCTCCATTCAGACGTCCGTATGATTTTTACGGATCCACGGATACATGGATTGGATCCGCAAAACACATACGGACGTCTGAATGGAGCCTTACAGGGGGGTGATCAATGACAGGGGGTGATCAGGGAGTGTATATGAGGTGATCATCCCCCTGTCATTGATCACCCCCCTGTAAGGCACATTTTACATATACCCATGCTGGGTGAGATAAATATCTTGGTCAAATGCCAACTTTGTATAAAAAAATGGGAAAAGTTGTCTTTTGCCAAGATATTTCTCTCACCCAGCATGGGTATATGTAAAATGACCCCCCAAAACACATTCCCCAACTTCTCCTGAGTACGGTGATACCACATGTGTGACACTTTTTTGCAGCCTAGGTGGGCAAAGGGCCACACATTCCAAAGAGCACCTTTAGGATTTTACAGGTCATTTTTTACACATTTTGATTTCAAACTACTTTGCACACATTAGGGCCCCTAGAATGCCAGGGCAGTATAACTACCCCACAAGTGACCCCATTTTGGAAAGAAGACACCTCAGGGTATTCCGTGAGGGGCATGGCGAGAATTTTTTATTTTTTGTCACAAGTTAGTGGAATATGAGACTTTGTAAGAAAAAAATTAAATAAAAAATAAATCATAATTTTCGGGCTAACTTGTGACAAAAAATAAAAAGTTCTATGAACTCACTATGCCCATCAGTGAATACCTTAGGGTGTCTACTTTCCGAAATGGGGTCATTTGTGGGGTGTTTGTACTGTCTGGGCATTGTAGAACCTCAGGAAACATGACAGGTGCTCAGAAAGTCAGAGCTGCTTCAAAAAGCGGAAATTCAAATTTTTTTCACATAGCGAAAAATTTATATATGGATGTCGTTTTTTTTGCAAAATTTTACAACTGAAAGTGAAAAATGTCATTTTTTGGCAAAAAAATCGTTAAATTTTGATTAATAACAAAAAAGTAAAAATGTCAGCAGCAATGAAATACCACCAAATGAAAGCTCTACTAGTGAGAAGAAAAGGAGGTAAAATTCATTTGGGTGGTAAGTTGCATGACCGAGCAATAAACTGTGAAAGTAGTGTAGTGCAGAAGTGTAAAAAGTGGCCTGGTCATTAAGGGGGTTTCAGCTAGCGGGGTTGAAGTGGTTAAGAAGCATAAAAATGGCCCCTGCATAAAATACATATTTTTTTTGGGAATTTTTGCCAATGATCTCCCTCTGGTATGTCCATGTTGTTGTGGAACTATTTGTGCACTTCTAGTAAGTATTTAGTGGCTGCAAATATGACCTGAAGGTTTTTAACGTTCTCCTGCCATTAAAGTCAATAGGGCCCGCTGCGAGCGCGTGGTTCGCGAACATTTGATCGCAAATGCGCGTTCGTGAAACATCCCTGCTGATGTTCATCCATCACTACCGATCACATACTGATGACTAGAGATAAGCGAATCAAAAGGTGACAAAGTGGAATTTGATCTGAATTTCAGGAAAAATTCAATTCGCACCGAAGCCAAATTTCCTTGCTATTCGTGGTAACTAATCGCTTTTTTCCCCAAAATGGCTGCTGCACGTGTGAGGGCATGGAGCAAGGAACTCTGGGAAGGCGGGATCAGCCATAATGCCATGCATGCAGCTATGCAGCAGCCAGCCAGCCCTGTGATGTCACAGATATAAATAGCCTCAGCCATCTTGAATTCTGCCATTTTCCAGTGTGCTTAGTGCAGTGAGAGACGTCAGCAGGCGCTATGGACATTGCTAGAAAAAGCTTTATTGTGCAAAAAAAAAAAGAAATACAAGTGCAGGGAAAGATTATTCAATGTGTAGGGAAAGGATAGGAAGGAATCATTCCACAGCATTTATGTTGAACAGGGTTTAGTAGGGGAGGTTACATCCTGCGTAATAGGAACAATCCTATTACACCTTGCTGCACTGACTAGGGATACAAATTGCCATTATACAGCTTTGTAATTCCAGCAAACCGTTCTTATTATGGTGCAAGTGATGTTTGATACAGGCATTAGCAGGGTTTATTACAAGGAAATATTTATTTGTCTTATTTGCCCTTGTGCGGTGCAGTTATATGTTCTAAAGCATCTTTTGGTTTTTATTAGTGGGAAAAAAGGGCCTTTTAGCTGTTGTGTGGTGAAGTGCTAAAATTATAGCCCTTTTTGTCATGTACTCATATAAGTGGCAAAAGTCAAATATATTTGCTGTTCAGCGGTGCAGTAATATGTTCTAATGCCTTTTGTGGCGTGTATTAGTGGAAAAAGAAAAAAATATATTTGCTGTTCAGCGCTGCAGTTATATGTTCTAAAACTTTTTGTGGCATGTATTAGTGGAAAAAGAAAAAATATATTTGTCATTCAGCAGTGCATTTATATGTTCTAATGCCCTTTTGTTTTGTTATAGTTGCAAAATAAAAATATATTTGCCGTTCAGCAATGCAGTTATATGTTGTAAAGCACTTTTTGCGTGTATTAGTGGCACAAAAAAAGGGCCATTCAGTCGTGCAGTTATATGTTCTAAAGCCCTTTTTGGAATGTATTAGTGGGTAAAAAGAAAAAGTGCTTATTAGCCGTTGTGTGGTGAAGTGAAAATTACAGCTCTATTTGGTGTGTATTAGTGGCAAAAAAATGTTTTGCCGTTCAGAGGTGAAGTTCCATTGTACTACAGCCATTTACAGGGTGTATTAATAGGATAGATATGTACGTCCTATTAGCCTTTCTGAGGTCAATTGTGATTGCTATATTATAATTTTTTTGGGTGTATTAATAGGAAAAAGAATACGGGAAAATTGATGGGTGATTGTAGACTTGAGTTTGCTGTACAGACCGAATTACCTCGATTAGCCATTCAGTGTTAAAATTTGTTTGTGATACAGCCTTTCTTGGGAAAATTGATGGGTGATTGTAGACTGCCTTTTGCTGTATAGACAGAATTACGTCGATTAGCCATTCAGTGGTGAAATTTGTTTGTGATACAGCCTTTTTGGGGGAAATTGATGGGTGATTGTAGACTGCCTTTTGCTGTACAGACAAAATTACTTTGCTTAGCCATTCAGTGGTGAAATTTGTTTGTGATACAGCTTTTTTTTGGAAACATTGATGGGTGATTAGCCACTCAGTGGTGAAATTTGTTTTTGATACTGACTTTTTCCTGGGAAAATTGATGGGTGATTGTAGACTGCCTTTTGCTGTATAGACAGAATTACATCGATTAGCCATTCAATGGTAAAATTTGTTTGTGATACAGCCTTTTTGGGGAAAATTAATGGGTGATTGTAGACTGTCTTTTGCTGTACAGACTGAATTACGTTGATTAGCCATTCAGTAGTAGTGATGAGCGGCAGGTGCCATATTCGATTTCGACGAAATTCGCGAATATTCGATAGAATATTCGTTTTATATTCGTCGAAATCGAATATTCGTCATTATGCTAGTTATCGCGAATAATATGCGATTTAAAAAGATTTTTTTTTTTTTTATTTTTTTTATTTTTTTTTTTAAACTTAAAGGCTACTCTCCTATTGAAATCGCAAATGCGATTAATATAACACGAAATAATCGCATTTGCGATTTCAACGTAATTCTCAAATCCGACAGTACATTCTATTATATGGAGACGTTACCATGGTGATGGGGACGCTCCATGAGCATGGCATATAGCAGGGATCAGCAACCTTCGGCACTCCAGCTGTGGTGCAACTACAACTCCCAGCATGCACACCTCCATGGCTGTTCTCAGGACTCCCAAAGAAGTGAATGGAGCATGCTGGGAGTCGTAGTTTGACAACAGCTGGAGTGCCGGAGGTTGCTGATCCCTGGAATATAGCATTACTAAGTAAAAATCGCAAATGCGATTATTTCGTGTTATATTAATCGCATTTGCGATTTTTTTTTTTTTTTTTTTTTTTTTTACTATGGTTGGCTTCAATGGTAGAATTAGCGAATATGACGAATATATTCGTTATATTCCACAAAACGAATATACGAATATATTCGTTATATTCCACAAAACGAAGATAACGAAGTATTCTGCATCTCAGTTATATCTACCTATTCATCAACTTCGCTAATTCTAGCAATCATATAGGACAGTTTACTATAGAGACAGATAAGTATAATTCGCTATGCGATTATATGACTGCTTTTTTTTTTATATAAATAGAATAATTATAATACCTGATAATTATTATAATCTATTTATATAAAAAAGCAAAGTAATATAATCGCATAGCGAATTATACTTATCTGTCTTTATAGTAAACTTTCCTATATGATTGCTAGAATTAGCGAAGTTGATGAATAGGTAGATATAACTGAGATGCAGAATACTTCGTTATCTTCGTTTTGTGGAATATAACGAATATATTCGTATATTCGTTTTGTGGAATATAACGAATATATTCGTCATATTCGCTAATTCTACCATTGAAGCCAACCATAGTAAAAAAAAAAAAAAAAAAAAAAAAAAAAAACGCAAATGCGATTAATATAACACGAAATAATCGCATTTGCGATTTTTACTTAGTAATGCTATATTCCAGGGATCAGCAACCTCCGGCACTCCAGCTGTTGTCAAACTACGACTCCCAGCATGCTCCATTCACTTCTTTGGGAGTCCTGAGAACAGCCATGGAGGTGTGCATGCTGGGAGTTGTAGTTGCACCACAGCTGGAGTGCCGAAGGTTGCTGATCCCTGCTATATTCCATGCTCATGGAGCGTCCCCATCTCCATGGGAACGTCTCCATATACTAGAATGTACTGTCGGATTTGAGAATTACGTTGAAATCGCAATTGCGATTAATATAACACGAAATAATCGCATTTGCGATTTCAACGTAATTCTCAAATCCGACAGTACATTCTAGTATATGGAGACGTTCCCATGAGCATGGAATATAGCATTACTAAGTTAAAATCGCAAATGCGATTATTTCGTGTTATATTAATCGCATTTGCGATTTTTTTTTTTTTTTTTTTTTTTTTTTTACTATGGTTGGCTTCAATGGTAGAATTAGCGAATATGACGAATATATTCGTTATATTCCACAAAACGAATATACGAATATATTCGTTATATTCCACAAAACGAAGATAACGAAGTATTCTGCGTCTCAGTTATATCTACCTATTCATCAACTTCGCTAATTCTAGCAATCATATAGGAAAGTTTACTATAAAGACAGATAAGTATAATTCGCTATGCGATTATATTACTTTGCTTTTTTATATAAATAGATTATAATAATTATCAGGTATTATAATTATTCTATTTATATAAAAAAAAAGCAGTCATATAATCGCATAGCGAATTATACTTAGCTGTCTCTATAGTAAACTGTCCTATATGATTGCTAGAATTAGCGAAGTTGATGAATAGGTAGATATAACTGAGATGCAGAATACTTCGTTATCTTCGTTTTGTGGAATATGACGAATACATTCGTATATTCGTTTTGTGGAATATAACGAATATATTCGTCATATTCGCTAATTCTACCATTGAAGCCAACCATAGTAAAAAACAAAACAAAAAAAAAACAAAAAAACGCAAATGCGATTAATATAACACGAAATAATCGCATTTGCGATTTTAACTTAGTAATGCTATATTCCATGCTCATGGGAACGTCTCCATATACTAGAATGTACTGTCGGATTTGAGAATTACGTTGAAATCGCAAATGCGATTATTTCGTGTTATATTAATCGCAATTGCGATTTCAACGTAATTCTCAAATCTGACAGTACATTCTAGTATATGGAGACGTTCCCATGGAGATGGGGACGCTCCATGAGCACGGAAGGCGGCAGAAGCGGCAACGGGCACTGACTGGAGCAGCCAGGAAGCCAGGAATCCAAAGGACAGGTAAGAACAACTTTAGGGAAGTGGGAAAGGAAAAAATCTAACAATTAAAAAAAAAAAACGAATATTCGAAATAGCGAATTTATAGCACTATATTCGAAATATTCGCGAATTAGCGAAGTGCCGATATTCGCGAAAAAAATTCGCGATTCGAATATTCGCGCTCAACACTATTCAGTAGTAAAATTTGTTTGTGATACAGCCTTTCTTGGGATAATTGACCGGTGATTGTAGATTGCCTTTTGCTGTATAGACAGAATTACGTTGATTAGCCATTCAATGGTGAAATTTGTTTGTAAGGCTACTTTCACACTAGCGTTCATAGGTCCGTTCGTGAGCTCCGTTTGAAGGAGCTCACGAGCGGACCCGAACGCCTCCGTCCAGCCCTGATGCAGTCTGAATGGAGCGGATCCGCTCAGACTGCATCAGTCTGGCGGCGTTCAGCCTCCGCTCCGCTCGCCTCCGCACGGACAGGCGGACAGCTGAACGCTGCTTGCAGCGTTCAGCTGTCCGCCTGGCCGTGCGGAGGCGAGCGGATCCGTTCAGACTTACAATGTAAGTCAATGGGAACGGACCCGCTTGAAGATGTCACCATATGGCTCAATCTTCAAGCGGATCCGTCCCCCATTGACTTTAAATTGAAAGTCTGAACGGATCCGCTCAGGCTACTTTCACACTTGGAATTTTTTCTAAGTTATTAATGCAGACGGATCCGTACTGAACGGAGCCTCCGTCTGCATTAATATGATCGGATCCGTTCAGAACGGATCCGATCGAACGCTAGTGTGAAAGTAGCCTAAAAAAGCCTTTTTTGGGGAAATTGATGGGTGATTGTAGACTGCCTTTTGCTGTACAGACGGATTTATGCCGATTAGCCATTCAGTGGTTAAATTTGTTTATGATACAGCTTTTTGGGCGGAAACTGATTGGTGATTGTAGACTGCCTTTTGCTGTACAGACTAAGGCTACTTTCACACTAGCGTTCGGAGCGTTTCATCAGACGGATCCACTCCTATAATGCAGACGTTTGCATCCGTTCAGAACGGATCCATCTGCATTATAACTTAGAAATATTTCTAAGTGTGAAAGTAGCCTGAGCGGATCCGTTCAGACTTTACATTGAAAGTCAATGGGGGACGGATCCGCTTGAAGATTGAGCCATATGGTGTCATCTTCAAGCGGATCCGTCCCCATTGACTTCCATTATAAGTCTGGACGGATCCGCTCGCCTCCGCACGGCCAGGCGGACACCCGAACGCTGCTTGCAGCGTTCAGGTGTCCGCTCACTGAGCGGAGCGGAGGCTGAGCGCTGGCAGACGGATGCATTCTCAGTGGATCCGCCTCCACTGAGAATGCATTAGGGCCAGACGGCTGCGTTCAGGGCCGCTCGTGAGCCCCTTCAAACGGAGCTCACGAGCGGACACCTGAACGCAGGTGTGAAAGTAGCCTAAATTACTTTGCTTAGCCATTCAGTGGTGAAATTTGTTTGTGATACAGCTTTTTTTGGAAAAATTTATGGGGGATTGTAGACTGCCTTGTGCTGTACGGATGGAACTACGCTAGCCATTCAGTGGTAATATTTGTTTGTGAAACAGCCTTTTTTGCTAAAATTGATAGGTGATTGTAGACTGCTTTTTGCTGTACAGAACGAATTACTTTGATTACCCATTCAGTGCGAAACAGCCTTTTTGGGGGGAAATTGATAAATGATTGTAGACTGCCTTTTGCTGTACAGGCCGAATTACGTCGATTAGCTATTTAGTGGTTAAATTTGTTTGTGATACAGCTTTTTTGGGGGAAATTGATGGGTGATTGTAGACTGCCTTTTTCTGTACAGACCAAATTACCTTGATTAGTAGTGATGAGCGGGAGGTGTCATATTCTATTTTGCGATATTTAGCGAACATTCGATTGAATATTCGCTGAAATCGAATGTTCATCATTATTCTATTTAACGCAATTAACATGCGATTTAATTATTCGCATATTGCGATTTTTAACTGTATAAGGCAACTTTCCTATTGGATTGCTAATGGTATGTGTATTTTACGAATATTCGCTATATTGCTATATATTCTTGTTTTAGAATATGACGAATATTCTAAAAAACTAAGTTATAGCAATATAGTGAATATTCGTAAAATACACATAAAGACCGCAATTTCACTAATGTAGTGCTATAATCTTTTTTTTATAGTCAAATATTTTTTTGTCTGTTTCTGAACCTTAAATTTTGAAAAATTTTTAAAAAATTGAAATAAATACTATAGCACAATATTAGCTAAATTGCAGCCTATATGTGTATTTTACGAATATTCGCTATATTGCTATATATTCTTGTCTTAGAATATGACGAATATTCTAAAAAACAAAGTAATAGCAATATAGCAAATATATTCGTTATTTAGAATATTCGTCTTTTTTTTTCCAATGTGTACTGTTATTCCACTTTGGCATACGCCTCCCCCACAAGCGATCCCGTCACCATGGGAATGCCTGTGGGTTAAAATATACCATTGTATCTGAGTTTTCACGATCTCTTCTAACCCACAGGCGTTCCCATGGTGACGAGGACGCTTGTCGGGGAGGAGTATGCCGAAGTTGATTGACATTAACAGTACACTTTTAAAAATAAAAAATAAAATAAAAATTCTGAATAACAAATATATTCGCTATATTGCTATATATTTGTTTTATCGAATATGGGTGCAATAATTGAAATCAAGATTTCGATTTTATTAATTTTTTTCGAAGGAAGGTTCGTAGGATGGATAAGAGGAACCGTCAAATAATAAAAGATATAGTTGCTTTCCATGAAAAAAAAATTAAAAATAAGCCAGAAAGAACAGTTATTGTTAAAATGTTGTAAATTGTTATTGTTAAAATGTTATTAAAAATATTTATCTGCCACAGACTCGATGTGCACGATCTTGAAAGTTCTAGCAGTCGGAGGAACGCGTCATGTGTAGCTAATTTTGTACTTATTTTTCTTTAAAATATTTTTTTTATTTATTTAAACAAAAATTTTAGAAAGTCAAATTGTGTATTTTTTTTTCATGTTAGCCCATTCCTGCTGCACACAACATGATGCTGTCAGAGGTGTCTTGGTTTATTTTTGGTGCTGTCCTAATCTGGTGGGGCCCATTCCTGGGAACAAATTCCTGCTGCACACTTCGAACCTGCTGCTGGCTGTCGTGCTGAGTTTGGCTGAGCTATGTGTAGGCCTTATACTGGACCCTTAATATCTACCTGTGATTTCTATTCTGTTATTTGAAAAACAACCATTTTGGGCAAAAAACTTAAATTGCGGCCTAGTCTGGATCTGTATGTGTGAGATACACCATTTACATACTGTCGTTCTATTCTGGTATTTGAAAAACAGCCATTTTGGGAAAAAAACTTAAATTGCGGCCTAGTCTGGACCTGTACGTGTGAGATACACCCTTTACATAGTGTGGTTCTATTCTGCTATTAATCAAACACCCATTTAGGGCAATATCCTAAATTTGAAAAATATGAGGAGAGCGTCAAATAAGGCACGTGGCCCAGGTTGTGTTGCTGCTGGTGGAGCTCCTGTTGCAGGGAGAGGACAAGGTCGATCTGTGCCAGCTACACGCACAAGTGAAACCCCTTCCTCAGGTGCGAGTAGGCGACAGAACCTGCAGCGGTATTTGGTCGGGGCTAATGCGGCTCTACGAATGGTGAGGCCAGAACAAGTACAGGCGATAGTAGATTGGGTTTCTGACAGTGCCTCCAGTTCCTTCACATTGTCTCCCACCCAGTCTCCTGCTTAAAGATCAGATTTGGCACCTGCAGCCGATGTCCATCAGTCTTTCGCCTCACCCCATTGCAAATCAGCCAAGCAGTCTGTGCCCCAATATATATAGCAGTCTCTTCTGCTTTTTGATGAATCTGTTAACACGGTTTCCCACGGCCATCCACCAATCCCTGCCCCAGAAGTGGAAGAGATTGAGTGCACCGATGCCCAACCACTTATGTTTCAAGAGGAGTACATGGGAGGACCATCGCAGAACGTCTCGGATGATGACGAAACACAGGTGCCAACTGCTGCAGCTTTCTGCAGTGTGCAGACCGACAAGGAGGGCAGGGGTGAAGACTGGGTGGAAGATGATGTGGAGGATAATGAGTTTTTCAAGTAAATAGGCCACAGCACTCTTTTCAATAAAAGGCAAGGGTGGGTGCACGTCCGGGTTGTGTTCTGTAGCTCCACCTCAAGAACTGTAGATATCACACAAATATTTAGACAGCACTCCTTGATGATGATAAATAGTGATTTTATTTCATTTCATATTATTTCAGCCGGAGTTAGTGGTATATCAGTTGCGTGCAACGTTTTGGGCCAACATTCGCCCTTCATCAGGCTGACAAAACATAATATACAGAAAAAAGTTCATATGGTGGAAATACATCATAAATTCATGATACATGATTATACAATTTTGTGAACAAGTTCATGATAAATGATTTTACAATTTATGAAAAAAATGGCATGATTATAATGTTAAAAATAATAAAGATTCGTACAACAATATGGCATGATTGGTAAGATAAATTATCAAAGGTAGGGGAGGTTAAGCCCCTACTAGTTGACCTTGGGAGCAGTAAGGGCACCCACATCCAGACCACCATCATAGGTACTCCCATCAATGGTACCTACCCTTGCCTCTCATGTGCTCAATGTAGCAGTGTCACCAAGGGCCCTACTTTTACCCATCCCGTGTCAGGTAGAACATATAATATCCAGGGCCACTTCTCTTGCCAGACCAACTTTGTCATCTAGCTCTTCAAATGCCCTTGTGGCCTCGGCTACGTAGGCCAGACTATTCAGAAAATTAAAGAACGTATCTGCCAACACAAGTCCAATATCCGCACTAAAAAGATGGACGCCCCACTATTTGAACACTTTATTGAACACAAACACGCCATCAGCCTATTACGGTTTCAGGTAATTGACTGGATTCCTCCTCTAAGAAGAGGAGGGGATCGCCAGGCGGTGCTACGGGAGAGAGAGATGTCTTGGATCCGTCGGTTGTGTACCCTACAACCAATTGTGCTGAATAAGGATTACCTTTAGGTTGATTACTAAACATGTCTCTTTATGTGTCTCATATGTTACTGACATTTGTTCTATATACTTCTCTAGCAGGACCAGAACTGTCCAGTACTGGGTGGTGACATCCGTCAAGCACACTTTACGGTCCCGGCTTCCTTCATGCTTTGCGTCAAATACGTTAATTAAAGGTCACCTAGGACTTTTTGTAGAAGATTCTACATACATATGGTAGTATAATGTTCCAGATTCTTCTCAATCTCACTATGTACATAGGTGACCCCTGTTGTTCCTCCCCTGGGGTTGCATGTAATGATTGATTTGTTCTGTCCTATATTATATAACTCCACAGTCATTTGATTCCGTCTTCTTGGATGTCCCTGGAGTTATATAGCCCGACATATGCTTCCCTAAATATGGAATTCTAGGGCTACATACACATATAACGGCCCTTTGCCAACTTTTTTTTGCGATTTCCTTTATTATACTTTATACCACTATTTGTTTCTCCTGATGCTCAGAACTTACCCTATTGCAAGATGGCTGCCCCGGAATGCCTGGGGAGAGAGCGCATGCGCCATACAGGGATGACCCCTTGCTTTGCCTCTACCTCATAGCTTTTACGTTTGTATAAGGCAGCACATAAATATATATATAATAACACGCCTACCTGCATGCATTACAGTGCTTTTCACTATGACATATTACGCCAGTATCCCCGTCCCCAGACATCAGCGATCCTGCCCACCGCTTTTGCTGGAACGCGATCACGTGACTGGTGTCACATGATGCGCGCGTCACTTCCGGTCGCATCAGATCCTATGAACGGAAGTGACACGCTGGCTAACTGCGTCCCAGGCCTCGGTCTGGGCATAGTTCTGGAGGATGACGAGGTGGCGGATGAGGAGGAGTAGATGGAGGTTGAGGAACCATGTTCACAGCAGGGTGGCACCCAGACCAGCTCTTGGCCATCACTAGTGCGTGGCTGGGGGATACAGAGGACACAGATGATACACCTCCCACAGAGGACAGCTTTTCGTTGCCTCTGGGCAGCCTGGCACACATGAGCGATTACATGCTGCAGTGTCTCAGCAACAACCGCCGAGTTGCCCACATTCTAACTTGTGCTAATTACTGGGTGGCCACGCTTCTGGATCCCTGTTACAAGAACAACGTACTGTCTTTAATTCCGTCACTGGAGTGTGATTGTAAGATGTGCGAGTAGAAGCGCACGCTGGTAGACACGCTGCTGGTGGCATTCCCACCTGACAGCGGGGGCACAGTGGAAGCACAAGGCGAAGGCAGAGGATGACGAAGAGGTCGCCAACGCAGCTGGGGCACAGCCAGCACCTCAGAAAGCAGGGTTAGCATGGCCAAAATGTGGAAAAGCTTTGTCAGCTCGCCACAACAACCAGCACCACCAGCTGATATGGAACGTCTTAGCAGGAGGCAGCATTTCAGCAACATATTGGAGCAGTATGTGTGCACATGCCTACACGTACTGAATGACGGGTCTGCCCCCTCCAATTCTGGGTCTCCAAATTGGGCACATGGCCAGAGCTTGCGCAGCCGCATGTCCACAGCCAATGTGGGCAAGCTCACGTTCATTAAAATGAACCAGGCATGGATCCCACAGGACTTGTCCGTACCTTGTGCAGAATAGACATGTATACCGGCCTTACCCAGCAATTGTTATACTACAGCGCAATCGGTCATTGTTGTATTTTTGATATTTTCCACTCTTTTGTGGTGTACCCTATTAAAAAAAAGATATATATATTAAAACCAAAAATCAGTGTTGGATACCTCGTCCTCCTCCACCGCCGCTTCCACCTACACTGCTATGTCCACCACCTCCTTAAACTCCTACTCCATATGGACCTCCACCTCATAAATCAAGTTTTTTTATTTATTTGTACGTATTTTTTATTTTAATTTATTGCATTTCACTAATTGGTATGTTAAATTTTAGGGTGAAATTCACCAATTTTTGGGTGTGATATACCACTGCTATACCTAGTATACACAGGTTAAAATAATTCACTAATTTGTCTGTTAAATTTTCGGAGGAAATTCACAAATTTTTGGGTGTGATATACCACTGCTATACCTAGTACACAGGTAAAAACTTTTCACTCATTTGTCTGTTCCATTTTAGGGTGAAATTCAGCAATGTTTGGGTGTGATATACCACTGCTCTACCTAGTAGACAGGTTTAAAAAATTAATGAATTTGTCTGTTACATTTTCAGGTGAAATTCACCAATTTATGTGTGTGATAAACCCCTGCTATACCTAGTACACAGGTAAAAATATTACACTTATTTGTCTGTTACATTTTCAGCTGAAATTGACCAATTTTTGGGTGTGATATACCACTCCTATACCTAGTAGACAGGTTAAAAAAATTCACTAATTTGTCTATTACATTTTCAGAGGAAATTGACCAATTTTTGGGTGTGATATACCACTCCTATACCTAGTAGACAGGTAAAAAAAAAATCACAAATTTTTCTGTTACATTTTCAGGTGAAATTTACAAATTTTTGGGTGTGATATGCCTCTCCTATACCTAGTAGACAGTTTAAAAAAAAAATCACAAATTTGTCTGTTACATTTTCTGGTGAAATTCAAAAAATTTTGGGTGTGATATGCCACTGCTCTACCTAGTAGACTGGTTAAAAATATTCACCAATTTGTCTGTTCCATTTTAGGGTGAAATTCAGCAATCTTTGGGTGTGATATACCACTGCTATACCTAGTATACAGGTTAAAAAAATTCACAAATTTGTCTGTTACATTTTCAGGTGAAATTCACCAATTTTTGGGTGTGATATACCACTCCTATACCTATTAGAGAGGTAAAAAATATCACAAATTTGTCTGTTACATTGCTGGGTGAAATTTACCAATTTTTGGGTGTGATATACCACTGCTATACCTAGTAGACAGGTAAAAAAAAATCACTAATTTGTCTGTTACATTTTTCGGGTGAAATTAACCAATTTTTGGCTGTAATATACCCCTGCTCTACCTAGTTGACAGCTTAATAAATTTCACAAATTTTTATTTTACATTTTCTGGTGACAGTCACCAATTTTTGGCTGGGATATATACCTGCTCTACCTAGTAGACAAGTTAATAACATTCAAAATACCCCAGTGACATTCCCTATAATTTTTTATTAATCATTCCAATAACAGGGTATCTTAAGAGTCCTGTATTGTTATTTATCGTCACTACCTCAGCGAGTCAGGAGTGGGTAATTGCCGCATGCCCCTCCTTTCCTTCTATTCTTCCATTTTAATAGCTTCTCCCACATTTCTGCTCGATCACAATTAAATTTCATCTATTGATCTCCCTTGAATGTGGCCTCTCTTTCTCACACTCCCTCTCCGGCACGGAACCCTGATTCGCCGCTAACTGTGATCAACATGATAGGCGCAGAAAAGAACATTGATAGAGCAGATATTCAATTGGACCGTGAACATCACGGGGACATGCGACATGGTTGGGCAATATGTTTGCACATGCCTACATGAACTGACTGATGTTCTGCCCCCTTCAACTTCTGGGTCTCCAAATTGGGCACATGGCCTGAGCTTGCCCTTTACGCCTTGGAGGTGCTGGCCTGCCCTGCAGCCAGTGTATTGTCTGAACATGTGTTTAGCATGACTGGAGGGGGTTATCACAGGTTATATTTCCCAATGTTTTGGGGTGGGCCCTAATAAAAAAAAAAAAAAAAGCAGTGTAGGCTACCTCCTCCTCCTTCACCACCGCTTCCACCTACACCGCCACATCCACTGCCTCCTCAACCTCCTACTCCATATGGACCTCGTCCTCCTAGATCAAGATTATTATTTTTTAATTTTTACGTATTTGGTTATTTAAAGTCATTTCCCTATCCACATTTGTTTGCAGAGCACTTGCCACGCCCTTAACCACATTTTGCTGGCATTTGCAGCCCTCTAGCCCTTTCCATGACATTTTTAGAGCTATTTTAGTGCTCAAAAGTTCGGGTCCCCATTGACTTCAATGGGGTTTGGGGTCAAGTTTAGGTCCCGAACTCAAACTTTTTTATGAAGTTCGGTCGAACCCGAACATCCAGGTGTCCGCTCAACTCTATTAGTGATAGTTCGGGTAGAGTATAATGTTAGCTATTTGTTTAGTTAATAGTTTTTAGGTAGCTTACAGAGTATGTTGCATTTTTTCTAATTTTCCTATTACACTAGTTTATGTTGTCCCCTCATTGTTGCCACTTTTAACCACTTCACGGCCGGCCATTAAGAGTAGGCTTCAGCGGGACGTTACTCGACGCAGAGGGACAGTCTATTACGGACCAACAGACACCCTGCACCCAGGCATAAACGTTTGTGAACCGGGGTGCAAACGCAGCTCAGCTAAACAGGCAGCCATGTTAACTGAGGGCTGCTATTTTTCAGATTCATTACACATGTGCATTACAGCTCCGAAGATGCAGGGTGGTGGGGGGTTCGTGGGATGCTTGTAAATATGTTATGTATACCAAATTATAGTAATGTGTGCACAAATTTACCCTCCCGTTGGGGGGTGTAGACCACCACTTCCTCCTCTTCTGGAGCTGGGGGGGCATAATCTGGTGGCCGAGAAGGTCTGGCCTCCTCCTCAGTCGCTTCTGTCTCACCAACATCTTGGAGGGAAGTGGCTTCCACATTTTCTCCCTCCTCCTGTTCCTCACACTCCTCCTCTATGGGCACCTCCTCTGTTTTTTGTTTTTGTTTTTTGTGGTGGCGGACAGAGGGAACGGGTTGACCTGTAATAATGACACAATGTCAAAAACGTATACAAACAACTCATTAGTCATAACAAAGGTAAAGATTAAGAAATTCCTATATGGAGAAATCTGCATGGGATTAGGAATTATACCAATAGTGGATTTGCCTCATTTTGCTGGGTAGAACTAGTCTAAGTTACAAGGTAGGATCAGGTAACATGGGATTTGTTAGGAAGGTGCCCTATAGGGTATTGTGACTGGGTAATTGACATTTAGGGAAACCAAGCAACAGTTCTGAAATTAGATAAGGGATTATTGGATGGTGTTATGTTGGGTATATAATTTTTTGTGGCTGCCAGCATTAGACTGTCTGCCAAGCCGCATTTTGTAGATCTGCTGCCAACCCGCCCTCCCTCCCTGTTGATTTAGTTGTCATAGTAACTTTATAATTAGAAGGAGGATTAAAGTCTCCCCTTTAACAGTGACTTTCACGGTGACCGGCCCTTTAATAGTGACTTTCTCGGTGACCGCCCCTTTAACTGTGAACTCCACAGCGCCTGTCAGTTGGCAGTTAGAATTTAAGTGAAAGGCTGGCAGGCTTGTATTAGATAATACAGGCCATTTGGGGGGAATATCTCGGGAACGGTACGTCCTAGAGAGCCAAGACCCCGCAAGATTTCTTTCCAGGTAGCAAGGGATGTGTATACCAAGTTTCGTTGAAATCGATGGTTGTGTTTTTCAGTTTTTGCGGAACATACACACATACATACAGATGGAGTAGAGTTAACACTCTACTGTTTTGAGTTGTGTTATCTAATCTAAGCAAACACCTTCAATTGCTTTTCAATGGCTTTTGTCTCAAGATAACGCAATGAGAAATTTCAGTTAAGAGCTGGAGTGCTAACCCTGCTCCATCTGTACATACATACACACATACATCCTTTTTATATGTATGTATGTATGTATATAATATAATATAATATATATATATATATATATATATATATATATAATCTTGAATCCCATACAAATTGTGTGGGGATGTATGTAATGTAAAAAGCAAAAAGTAGTTACATCTTTAAAGGGGAAATATTAGATTTAAAGTTACCGATATAAGATCAGATTGTATTGCGATTGTATGTGTCTGAGGTCTGAGCAATCAGATATTGGCTAGCAAATGCTGTGATGTACCTGTCTAGTTAAGTGACGGTACGGTATTGGGTGTACTGCTGGTTCGCCTCCCCGTGGTGCACCCTGGGTAACGCTAAATGAACCAGCAAATACTTTTGATACGACAAAATAAGCTTATGGACATAAATTTAAATCTATATATATTGTGTGTATGGTATATAGTGTGTGGTATATATTGCATGACAGGAAAATGGACGTGCTACGTGCATGTGATAGATATTTATCTGTTGTCCATACATACATGCTACTGACATATTGCTACGAAGTAACTCAGTGCACTAATCAGTAGTATCTACTATTGGGGGGGGGGGGGGGCGACGGAGGGAAAAAAGAATACAATTTTTTTATACCAATGTAGTTCTTTTTCGTATACACGAATATTTAGCAACACTCAATCCACATATAAATAATTTAGACGTAGATCTAGTGTTGCTAAATATTGTTCTGCCATGCATGCAATATGAAAAAAAATACAGTGCTGTAATAGTATATTACTTAGGCCTCATGCACACGACCGTTGTGTGCATCCGTGGCCGTTGTGCCGTTTTCCGTTTTTTTTCGCTGACCCATTGACTTTCAATGGGTCCGTGGAAAAATCGGAAAATGCGCAAAACACTAATGATTAGCCAGTCAGTGGTGGATTTTTTTTGTAAAAGGGGAAAATTGGTCTGCAGCTTTAACTACAGTCAAGGACAATATATGGCCTTTACGGCCCACTGGGTAAATGTGGTTCCCGCACAGCCGCACAAGCAATTTGGCCAGGTGACGCCGCTTCCGCCTCCACATTCTTACGCCGTTGGTCCTGCGACAATGTCCGCCTCTGCCTCCTCATCCTCCATCATGTCCTCAGCCTCCACTGCAGGGACAATTCACAGTGCTCCTCCAGAATACCACATGTGCAGGGCACAGTGGTGTCAGGCTGTTGTACACCTCGTTTGCATGGGCAAACAGAATGACACAGGAGAGAAACTGCTCTGTGTCCCTCATCAAGAAATCGAATCCTGGCTTTCTCCGTGACAACTCAAAATCGGAACCACGGTGACCGACAATGGGAAGAACATGGTGTCGGCGCTGCGCCAAGGAGGGCTGAGCCATGCGCCCTGCATGGCACACGTATTCGAGCTGGTTGTCAAGCGGTTCCTGAATTCTTCCACCCATCTGCAAGACATCGAAAAAATGGCCAGGAAACTTTGCATGCACTTCAGCTACTCATACACCACAAACCACACCATCCATGAGCTGCAGTGGCAGAACGGCATCCCCAAACATAGGCGGATATGCAATGTTCCCGCTGGAATTCCACCATCCATATGTTGGACAGACTATACAAACCTAGAAAGGCCATAAACGATTTCTTGATGATCCAAGTGGACAGGCGTACTCTCCTGTGTAACTTCGATGTCAGCCATTGGCAGCTCATGCGTGACACCTGCCATTTGCTTGGGCCCTTTGAGGAGGCCATGCAATTTTTCAGTCGCCAGGACTACAGGATGAGTAACATCATTCCACTGCTTCATGTCCTGGAACATATGCTGGTAAATCTGGCTGGTCAGGGACTTGAGACATGATGCCTAGATCTTACAGCCACATGAGCCAAGTGGGAGCTAAACTAAAGTTGGAGGACATTGGAGCACAAGCAATGTGTAGCGAAATGGGTGGTTTGTACACACAGGTGACAGGATATGAGGAGCAGGAGCAGCCAGAGGAGTTACAGGGCAATGAGGAAGAGGAGGCAGAGGATCTAGACACACTGTGGCAGTATGCAGTGTAGATAAAGGCAGGGAGTCCCTCCGAGCTTTTTGCACAAATGGTCCCATGCATGCTCACTTGCTTGCATAGCTGAATTGTCACCATTGGGATGACTTCTGGCTCTACACCTTGTTGGACCCTCGCTACCAGTCCAAAATGGGGGCCTTTTTTACACCCGTTGAGAGGGAGGATCAAACTGAACTAATATAGAGACAGTATATGTAGTCTGTTGGCCACTGCCTATCTGCACCATTGTCCATCCTCTCGCAGGTCTGACCAGGGGGGACCTCTGTGCTCACGTTCCACTGCCATGGCTGCTGGGGTGGGGTGGCAGGAGCAGCACCAGCTCCAGCAGCAGCCTGAGTCTAGATTCGCTGATGAGCATCTTTCTTCACCTGCCTAGTGAAGAAAACAACTCACCAGCAGAAGCAACTAGACCTGGAGCAGAACCTGAACGAGCAGGTGGTGGCATACTTGAAAAGTACTTTGCCACCCCAGATTGAAGGTCTGCTGGACTACTGGGAGGCCAAACTGGATTTGTGGCCACAACTGGCAGAATTTGACCTGGAAAAGCTGTCCTGACCGGCCAGTAGTGTGGCATCAGAGCGGGTGTTAAGTGCGGCAGGGGCCAAAGTTACCCCAAGAAGAACTCGCCTGTCCACTCAAAATGTGGTGAGACTGACCTTTGTCAAGGTGAATCAGGTCAGTCTCATTAGTCATAACAAAGGTAAAGATTAAGAAATTCCTATATGGAGAAATCTGCATGGGATTAGGAATTATACCAATAGTGGATTTGCCTCATTTTGCTGGGTAGAACTAGTCTAAGTTACAAGGTAGGATCAGGTAACATGGGATTTGTTAGGAAGGTGCCCTATAGGGTATTGTGACTGGGTAATTGACATTTAGGGAAACCAAGCAACAGTTCTGAAATTAGATAAGGGATTATTGGATGGTGTTATGTTGGGTATATAATTTTTTGTGGCTGCCAGCATTAGACTGTCTGCCAAGCCGCATTTTGTAGATCTGCTGCCAACCCGCCCTCCCTCCCTGTTGATTTAGTTGTCATAGTAACTTTATAATTAGAAGGAGGATTAAAGTCTCCCCTTTAACAGTGACTTTCACGGTGACCGGCCCTTTAATAGTGACTTTCTCGGTGACCGCCCCTTTAACTGTGAACTCCACAGCGCCTGTCAGTTGGCAGTTAGAATTTAAGTGAAAGGCTGGCAGGCTTGTATTAGATAATACAGGCCATTTGGGGGGAATATCTCGGGAACGGTACGTCCTAGAGAGCCAAGACCCCGCAAGATTTCTTTCCAGGTAGCAAGGGATGTGTATACCAAGTTTCGTTGAAATCGATGGTTGTGTTTTTCAGTTTTTGCGGAACATACACACATACATACAGATGGAGTAGAGTTAACACTCTACTGTTTTGAGTTGTGTTATCTAATCTAAGCAAACACCTTCAATTGCTTTTCAATGGCTTTTGTCTCAAGATAACGCAATGAGAAATTTCAGTTAAGAGCTGGAGTGCTAACCCTGCTCCATCTGTACATACATACACACATACATCCTTTTTATATGTATGTATGTATGTATATAATATAATATAATATATATATATATATATATATATATATATATATATATATAATCTTGAATCCCATACAAATTGTGTGGGGATGTATGTAATGTAAAAAGCAAAAAGTAGTTACATCTTTAAAGGGGAAATATTAGATTTAAAGTTACCGATATAAGATCAGATTGTATTGCGATTGTATGTGTCTGAGGTCTGAGCAATCAGATATTGGCTAGCAAATGCTGTGATGTACCTGTCTAGTTAAGTGACGGTACGGTATTGGGTGTACTGCTGGTTCGCCTCCCCGTGGTGCACCCTGGGTAACGCTAAATGAACCAGCAAATACTTTTGATACGACAAAATAAGCTTATGGACATAAATTTAAATCTATATATATTGTGTGTATGGTATATAGTGTGTGGTATATATTGCATGACAGGAAAATGGACGTGCTACGTGCATGTGATAGATATTTATCTGTTGTCCATACATACATGCTACTGACATATTGCTACGAAGTAACTCAGTGCACTAATCAGTAGTATCTACTATTGGGGGGGGGGGGGGGGCGACGGAGGGAAAAAAGAATACAATTTTTTTATACCAATGTAGTTCTTTTTCGTATACACGAATATTTAGCAACACTCAATCCACATATAAATAATTTAGACGTAGATCTAGTGTTGCTAAATATTGTTCTGCCATGCATGCAATATGAAAAAAAATACAGTGCTGTAATAGTATATTACTTAGGCCTCATGCACACGACCGTTGTGTGCATCCGTGGCCGTTGTGCCGTTTTCCGTTTTTTTTCGCTGACCCATTGACTTTCAATGGGTCCGTGGAAAAATCGGAAAATGCACCGTTTTGCAGCCGAGGCCGTGATCCGTGTATCCTGTCCGTCAAAAAAATACGACCTGTCCTATTTTTTTGACGGACAACGGTTCACGGACCCATTCAAGTCAATGGGTCCGTGAAAGAACACGGATGCACACAAGATTGGCATCCGTGTCCGTGATCCGTGGCCGTAGGTTGCTTTCATACAGACGGATCCGAAGATCCGTCTGCATAAAAGCTTTTTCTGATCTAAGTTTTCACTTCGTGAAAACTCATTTCCGACAGTATATTCTAACACAGAAGCGTTCCCATGGTGATGGGGACGCTTCTAGTTAGAATACACTGCAAACTTGGTACAAGACTGCCCCCTGCTGCCTGGCACCACCCGATCTCTTACAGGGGGATATGATAGCACAATTAACCTCTTCAGGTGCGGCACCTAAAGAGGTTAATTGTACTATCATATTCTCCTGTAAGAGATCAGGGCTGCCAGGCAGCAGGGGGCAGACCCCCCCCTCCCCAGTTTGAATATTGTTGGTGGCACAGTGTGTGCCCATCGCCCCCTCCCCCTTCCTCCCTCTATAGTTAAAAATCGTTGGTGGCACAGTGTGTGCCCATCGCCCCCTCCCCTTCCTCCCTCTATAGTTAAAAATCGTTGGTGGCACAGTGTGTGCCCATCGCCCCCCCCCCCCCCTTCCTCCCTCTATAGTTAAAAATCGTTGGTGGCACAGTGTGTGCCCATCGCCCCCCCCTTCCTCCCTCTATAGTTAAAAATCGTTGGTGGCACAGTGTGTGCCCATCGCCCCCCTCCATCTCCCCCCCCCATCATTGGTGGCAGCGGAGTTCCGATCGGAGTCCCAGTTTAATCGCTGGGGCTCCGATCGGTAACCATGGCAACCAGGAAGCTACTGCAGCCCTGGTTGCCATGGTTACTTAGCAATAGTACAATAGTAGAAGATTCATACTTACCTGCTTGCTGCTGCGATGTCTGTGACCGGCCGGGAGCTCCTCCTACTGGTAAGTGACAGTTCTTTAGCAATGCACCGCACAGACCTTTCACTTACCAGTAGGTGGAGCTCCCGGCCGGTCACAGACATCGCAGCAGCAGGCAGGTAAGTATGAATCTTCTACAATTGTACTATTGCTAAGTAACCATGGCAACCAGGGATGCAGTAGCTTCCTGGTTGCGATGGTTACCGATCGGAGCCCCAGCGATTAAACTGGGACTCCGATCGGAACTCCGCTGCCATCAATGATGGGGGGGGGGAGATGGAGGGGGGCGATGGGCACACACTGTGCCACCAACGATTTTTAACTATAGAGGGAGGAAGGGGGGGGGGCGATGGGCACACACTGTGCCACCAACGATTTTTAACTATAGAGGGAGGAAGGGGGGGGGCGATGGGCACACACTGTGCCACCAACGATTTTTAACTATAGAGGGAGGAAGGGGGGGGGGCGATGGGCACACACTGTGCCACCAACGATATTCAAACTGGGGAGGGGGGGTCTGCCCCCTGCTGCCTGGCAGCCCTGATCTCTTACAGGAGAATATGATAGTACAATTAACCCCTTTAGGTGCCGCACCTGAAGAGGTTAATTGTGCTATCATATCCCCCTGTAAGAGATCGGGTGGTGCCAGGCAGCAGGGGGCAGTCTTGTACCAAGTTTGCAGTGTATTCTAACCTGAAGCGTCCCCATCACCATGGGAACGCCTCTGTGTTAGAATATACTGTCGGAAATGAGTTTCACGAAGTAGCTCATATCCGACAGTATATTCTAACGTAGAGGCGTTCCCATGGTGATGGGGACGCTTCAAGTTATGTTCGGGTGTCCGCCTGGCCGTGCGGAGGCAAGCGGATCCGTCCAGACTTATAATGTAAGTCAATGGGGACGGATCCGTTTGAAGATGACACACTGTGGCTCAATTTTCAAACGGATCCGTCCCCATTGACTTGCATTGTAATTCAGGACGGATCCGTTTGGCTCCGCACGGCCAGGCGGACGCCAAAACGACTTTTTTTTCATGTCCGCGGATCCTCCAAAAATCAAGGAAGACCCACGGACGAAAAAACGGTCACGGATCACGGACCCACGGACCCCGTTTTTTCGGACCGTGAAAAAAAACTGTCGTGTGCATGAGGCCTTACAGTGAGAATAACTTCTTCTTCTTTTTTAAATTGAATTCGCCCCATTTTCGACTGCTGATTTTAATACAGGCAGACTGCCAAACTCCACTGGTAGCAAAAACGAAACCAGGGCACATGACACTTGACACGATTACGTCACTCATAAGATAGGGTCCTCAAGCGATCATTAATAGCATTCCTGGTTTTTGGCAAAAAATCGGGAATTCCAATAACAAGATTGATTCCACCCTGCTTCTTGCAATATAGCGAATATTCGAAGAAACTAATGTAGATTGTAGAATCGATAAATTTAGCTAATATAGTGGTAAAATCTTCTTCTTCTTACTTAGCACTATATTAGCAAAATTTCTCTATGTTTGTATTTTACGAATATTCTCTAAATTGCTATATATTCTTGTTTTAGAATATGAAGAATATTCTAAAAACTAATATATAGCAATATAGCGAATATATTCATTATTTAGAATATTCGTCAATTTTTTTTCAATATGAAAAAATTATTTCTTCAAGCTTAATTTGCTTGTGGGCCAATGACTCATTGGCCCACAAGCAAGAAGCAGAAAGGGATCATGTTTTCAGATGTTTAAAATTCACGAATATTCGATATAGCGAATATATAGCACTATATTCAAAATATTCACGAATTCTCGAAGTTGCGATATTCGCTAAAAAAATTAACTATTTGAATATTTGCGCAAAACACTAATGATTAGCCAGTCAGTGGTGGATTTTTTTTGTAAAAGGGGAAAATTGGTCTGCAGCTTTAACTACAGTCAAGGACAATATATGGCCTTTACGGCCCACTGGGTAAATGTGGTTCCCGCACAGCCGCACAAGCAATTTGGCCAGGTGACGCCGCTTCCGCCTCCACATTCTTACGCCGTTGGTCCTGCGACAATGTCCGCCTCTGCCTCCTCATCCTCCATCATGTCCTCAGCCTCCACTGCAGGGACAATTCACAGTGCTCCTCCAGAATACCACATGTGCAGGGCACAGTGGTGTCAGGCTGTTGTACACCTCGTTTGCATGGGCAAACAGAATGACACAGGAGAGAAACTGCTCTGTGTCCCTCATCAAGAAATCGAATCCTGGCTTTCTCCGTGACAACTCAAAATCGGAACCACGGTGACCGACAATGGGAAGAACATGGTGTCGGCGCTGCGCCAAGGAGGGCTGAGCCATGCGCCCTGCATGGCACACGTATTCGAGCTGGTTGTCAAGCGGTTCCTGAATTCTTCCACCCATCTGCAAGACATCGAAAAAATGGCCAGGAAACTTTGCATGCACTTCAGCTACTCATACACCACAAACCACACCATCCATGAGCTGCAGTGGCAGAACGGCATCCCCAAACATAGGCGGATATGCAATGTTCCCGCTGGAATTCCACCATCCATATGTTGGACAGACTATACAAACCTAGAAAGGCCATAAACGATTTCTTGATGATCCAAGTGGACAGGCGTACTCTCCTGTGTAACTTCGATGTCAGCCATTGGCAGCTCATGCGTGACACCTGCCATTTGCTTGGGCCCTTTGAGGAGGCCATGCAATTTTTCAGTCGCCAGGACTACAGGATGAGTAACATCATTCCACTGCTTCATGTCCTGGAACATATGCTGGTAAATCTGGCTGGTCAGGGACTTGAGACATGATGCCTAGATCTTACAGCCACATGAGCCAAGTGGGAGCTAAACTAAAGTTGGAGGACATTGGAGCACAAGCAATGTGTAGCGAAATGGGTGGTTTGTACACACAGGTGACAGGATATGAGGAGCAGGAGCAGCCAGAGGAGTTACAGGGCAATGAGGAAGAGGAGGCAGAGGATCTAGACACACTGTGGCAGTATGCAGTGTAGATAAAGGCAGGGAGTCCCTCCGAGCTTTTTGCACAAATGGTCCCATGCATGCTCACTTGCTTGCATAGCTGAATTGTCACCATTGGGATGACTTCTGGCTCTACACCTTGTTGGACCCTCGCTACCAGTCCAAAATGGGGGCCTTTTTTACACCCGTTGAGAGGGAGGATCAAACTGAACTAATATAGAGACAGTATATGTAGTCTGTTGGCCACTGCCTATCTGCACCATTGTCCATCCTCTCGCAGGTCTGACCAGGGGGGACCTCTGTGCTCACGTTCCACTGCCATGGCTGCTGGGGTGGGGTGGCAGGAGCAGCACCAGCTCCAGCAGCAGCCTGAGTCTAGATTCGCTGATGAGCATCTTTCTTCACCTGCCTAGTGAAGAAAACAACTCACCAGCAGAAGCAACTAGACCTGGAGCAGAACCTGAACGAGCAGGTGGTGGCATACTTGAAAAGTACTTTGCCACCCCAGATTGAAGGTCTGCTGGACTACTGGGAGGCCAAACTGGATTTGTGGCCACAACTGGCAGAATTTGACCTGGAAAAGCTGTCCTGACCGGCCAGTAGTGTGGCATCAGAGCGGGTGTTAAGTGCGGCAGGGGCCAAAGTTACCCCAAGAAGAACTCGCCTGTCCACTCAAAATGTGGTGAGACTGACCTTTGTCAAGGTGAATCAGGTGTGGATCAGCCAGGATTTCCAGCCACCAATGCCTGATGCATCAGACTAGATCATCCATGGGGCCGCACCAGCACTTTGACAAAAAATACCAGTTTCTGCAGACTACCTGCCTCAGATACTATTCTGATGCTGCCACCCACCTGATTTCACACATCTGATGCCAAGTGCTCCTTCTTTTAACCACCATCTTCAGCGGGTACTGGTATTGCCACCCAACTACACACTATGTCACCTTGCCCCTCTGTGGTCTCCTGTTGCTGCTGCCACCTCCACACTATGTCACCTTGCCACTCTATGGTCTCCTGATGCTGATGCCACCTCCACATGATGTTACCTTGCCACTCTGAGGCCTCTTGATGCTGCTGCCACCTCTACATTATATCACTTTGCCACTGTGTGGCCTTCTGATGCTGCCACCACCTCCACATTGTCATTGTGCCACTCTGTGGCCTCCTCAGGATGCTGCTGCTGCCGCCACCTCCACACTCTGTCATTGTGCTACACTGTGGCCTCCTGATGCTGCTGCTGCCACCTGCACACTGTCATTGTGCTACTCTGTAGCCTCCTCATGTTGCTTCCACCTCACCACTACGTATGTCATGGGGCCACTCTGTCGACTTCTCATGCTGTTCCCACCCTCCCCACTTCATTACTGGGCCACTATTTTGCCTTTCAGCCTGCCTGACATTATCATTTATTTGACCCTTCTTCTGATTTGTCAGAAGGAAGAAAAAAAGGAGATGCGTAACGGATCCTGTCTGTGCAGCAGCTGTAAGGCCTGTATGGTCCCATCAGAATTGGTTTGGGATTTGGTAGCCAAAAAAAGGAGTGGGCACAAAACACAGAAGACATGCAAATATTCTGTTCACGAGTCATCTCTGTTTTAGATCCACTCCTGCTTTTTGTTTGGCATTGCCAATACTGATGGATTACTGACCAAATGCTGACCGTGTGTAGGCGGATGCTCAACAGACAGGATCAATTTTTTTGGGGTTATTGTTCTGACGGATCAGAGGAAGGGCAAAATAATCAATGACATCAACACAAACTTATTGCTGACACCCTCTCCACTCTGTCTGGGGGCTCTACTTGTAAAAGCTTTTAATAAAACAGGTTCTGTAGGCATCTATGTGGAATCAGTTGACGACGATGTAAAAAAAGTGTGCTTCTTCTTGGTGCTAACATCGACCTATAAGGCTGAGTTCATACTTATTTGGTCAGTTTTGGCCACGTGACTGCCCAAATAAGTGAAGTGTGCAGTGTTTCTAAGAGCGACGCCTGTCATCTGCATGTCATACTGAAATAAATTTGTATCGAACCAATTTTCTTCCGAAAATTCTGCAAACTTTTGAAAAATTCGCTCATCTCTAGTTACCAATATATACAGCTTGCACAAACCCTTTAAGCATGAGTATCTACATGATGCCCATAAAATACCGAAAGTTTATTTATTTTTTCCAGAAACAGTGCCACTCACTTTAGCGCCATTCACTTTAGCAGTAGTGCAAGAGTATGTTAAAAAGTGCATCTACAGCTTTCTTAGCTAGAGTTTGAAGGCCTTTAAGATGTTTCACTTATGTTTGACATGGGTTTACCTTGTTACTAACGCTTTTGGTAATGCTAATGTGATTATAAAAGAAATATAATTTTCCTAATTGGTATATATGGAACCCACCAAATAAATACAGTAATCGGGAACCCATCACATTGAAAATGCAATCTAATCTGCAGATAGCATGCTTTACCACTGGAGGACCTGAAAACATTAAAGGGGTTTTACACTGATGACCTTCTCAACAGCTGATCGTTGGGGGTCCCGGGTGTCAGAACCCCATAAATCAGATACTGATGATCTATCCAGATGATAAGTCATCAGTGTAAAATTCCCAGAAATCACCTTTAATTTAATTTGGTAATAAGAAAATATTCCATATAACTTCCATTTATTATATCTTTGTTTATTCTATGCTCAAGAGTCCAGGGGGCGGTCCTATGCAGTGATTAACACTGCATAGCTTATATGCTTTCAATCACTGATCGTACTGCCCACTGGACAAGCCAACTGAAAAAATGTCATGGTGTTGAACAGGCAGGAAGTGCTCAAACTCATATGCAGTTGTGCATGTGTATAAAGGGGAGCAAATCCTGCACTTGTAGCCCGTTGCTAATGGCGATCCCCAGCAAAAATACATACAGCTGAGGATGCCCGCAGCGGACCACAAGTACCACAATAGACATCCTACACAAGATAGCAATTATGTGGATGTGATAACCAATATAACAATATAATAACATTTGCAAAGACAGGTACACAATCTGCGGTCGTACTAAACCCTCATACATATCAGCCAGTCTTGAGTGGGACTCACAGACTCCTCCCTCCTCCCATTGCAAGCATGGCTACATGCTGGAGGTAACTGGTAAGTTGGCCATGAGTCGGACCTTACGTTCCTGTAATTTGCCCACTGGCTCCTGGTATTGCCCATATGGCACATATTGTTATACTGCCCACTGGACCCCTAAGACCAAACATGCAGAGATTTAAATAAATTAATTACATGTTTTGCAGGAATCTTATGTAATATAACATGTACTCTTCATAAATCTGCTCCCTATACCCTCTAACATTCTGCTCACAGATTGGACTATATTTTCCCTTTATCTGAGTCATTAAAGTAGTTATCATTCATAACTACACACATGTAATTTTATTAAATTAAATGTGGTGGTAGAAGATGATGATTCTGTATTTCATAAATGGGAGCCTTGATGTTTGCACATCTAGTAAAAAAAAGCTATGTGAAAGCTGAATCTGCTGTGCCTGCAATATGCTGTAATATGGAGTGCTTAGAGACAGGGTTGCTATAGTGATATACTGTGTATTTATGTCCTCACGCTTTATCTATGCATTTATAATATTTAATAGACACAATGCTGCCTGTTTACAGTTTGCACATGAGCACCTAGATGATCCACAGCAGTACTGGCAAAATATTCTGTGGACAGATTAAACCATAGTTGCCTTGTTTGGAAGAAGCACACAACACTTTGTGTGGAGAAAAAGAGGCAAAACACACCAACATCAAAAACTCATCCCAACTGTGAAGTATGGTGGTGGGGGCATCATGGTTTGGGGCTGCTTTGATGCGTCAGGACCTGGACGGATTGCTATCATCGAAGGAAAAATAAATTCCCAAGTTTGTCAAGACATTTTGCAAGAGAACTTAAGGCCATCTGTCCACCAGCTGAAGCTCAACAGAAGATGGATGTTGCAACAGGACAACGACCCAAAGCATAGAAGTAAATCAACAACAGAATGGCTTAAACAGAAGAAAATACGCCTTCTGGAGTGGCCCAGTCAGAGTTCTGACTTCAACCCGATTGAGATGCTGTGGCATGAACTCAAGAAAGTTGTTCACACCAGACATCCCAAAAATATTGCTGAACTGAAACAGTTCTGTAAAGAGGAATGGTCAAGAATTACTCCTGACCGTTGTGCACGTCTGATCTGCAACTACAGGAAACATTTGGTTGAACTTATTGCTGCCAAATGAGGTTCAACCAGTAATTAAATCCAAGGGTTCACATACTTTTTCCACCTGCACTGTGAATGTTTACATGGTGTGTTCAATAAAAACATGGTAACATTCAATTATTTGTGTGTTATTAGTTTAAGCAGACTGTGATTGTCTATTTTTGTGACTTAGATAAAGATCAGATTACATTTTATGACCAAATTGTGCAGAAATCCATATAATCCCAAAGGGTTCACATACTTTTTTTTTGCAGCTGTACATGGGTTCCAGAGATGGAGGTCCTACCTATCAGTCTGGGTAAAAAATTTATGGTGAGAAAACCACTTTAAGTGATGCAACTGTTTACTATGATCAAGATAGGGACCCATTCCAGACTCCGGGGGAGTATTTATCATGAGAAGAATATTTAAAGTCAGTTTTTCTTCAGTCTAAGTTGGCGTACTTTGTGCCAACTGTTGTATGTTGATATATTTCCTATCTTTAACCCTAACACTTTTGTCTAGAAAAGATACTCCACTTTTCCTACTCCATCCACCTACTTGAGTGAGATTGTGGCTTTTTTGAAACTTAAAAAAAAATTCTCAATTATAAATCTGGAGTGAAACTCATTAACATAGCTAACCACACTGACTTTCCCATTAATTTTTCAAAAATGAAGAGAGTCATGTAAAAAATTAAAAAAGTCACAAAGCATTTTTCGCAAGTGAGCCCAAAGAGTAGCAAAATCTCAATTTTGTGAAGGCATGACAAATCAGGGCCTATGACTTTGACTACGTTATGCTGCTGCAGAGTGCAGTGCATTGTGGAAGCTTAAATGGCAAAAAAATCACACTACAATTAATATTTCAATAACATAGATGTATAAAGAATTATTTTATATTGATATAAACTAGTGGCATATAAAACTGCTGCATTTTACTACTTGATATCTATATTAAAATTATATGCTTGTATACATTTTGTGATTGTTATGAAATTACATAGTTATTTAACGCCTATGATCACCACAACATAACTGTACTTTGTAAATGTGCAGGGAGTGTATGTAACTGACTCAGTAGCTAGGCTTTCTCTATACATGGGTGGCAGCTGTGTTTCACTGCTGATACATGCTTACAGTGGCCAGGAATGGAAATATTTGTGACCCCAGTTGCTTGACCTCTGATGGTCAGTAGTGATTGTGGCATCTAAGTAGTTAAACAGGGGATGGGGCTTCATCTACTCCCCCAATTCTCAGGCCTGCTCCATTGGAATGCCTATTACACTTTGCCTCTAGCAGGCTGTAATAGGATGCCAGTAAAATGACAATACACTGTTGGGAGACTTGAAAAAAAAGGTTTAATAAAGTTTTATAAAATATTTAAAAAATGTAATATTACATTTTTTTTATTATTTAAAAATAATGGAATGTAAAATTATCAAAAAGTCATATGTACCCCCAAATAGTACCAATAAAAACTACTACTCTCCCACAGTTCTATCGATGGAAAAATAAAAAAGGTTATGGGTGTTAAAATAAGGTGAGACAAAGATTTTTTTTCAGTTTATATTTTTATAGTAACTAGAGATAACCGAATTTCTGCTGAAATTCGTTCACACTTCATTATCTGCATAACGGAAACGGGACAAATAGCCCATAGACTTCTATTATGACGGAATGAATAACGGAATGCCTCTAAAGGCATTCCATTAGGCATTCCATCATAGAATTGCATTATGGTCCGTGGTAATGGAATCCATAATGCAGTTCACCTTTTACCAACAAAGTGTGAACAAATTTCAAAATATGAAATTTGCTCATCTCTAATAGTAACACACAAGAACAACTATAAAATTTGGTAATGCCATAATCATACAGAGTCACAAAATAAGGTGATCTTGTCATTTTTACTGTATAGTGAAAGTCTTAAAACAAACTCAAGCAACAATGGTGGAGAAATGCATTTTTTTCAATACCGTACTGATAATTTTTTATATTTTTACAAAACATTATCTGGAACATAAAATGGTCGCATTAAAAAATGTGTCCCTGAAACGGCTATGCAATTGGTATGACTTGGTCCTGAAAGGGTTATTAAAAATATACAATAAGTATAGTTATTTGCTTTTTTAGCAGCATAATATATATATATATATATATATATATATATATAAAATTTAGAATTTCTTTAACGCAATCACTAAAACTCTAGTGGTACTGTGAAGCCAGGTGTTACTATTCATATGGCTTACAGTGATTAAATGCTACGTTTCTGTGCAACATTTCTTACAATGTTGTTTGTGAATGGGCCATTTTCATTCTGTAAAATAACTTGCTATTTTTAGCGTGTACATAAGACATTTAACAGGATTTATCTGACAAAGAAATGTATTAATTTACTGGAAAACCAAAACTTTGTGACATTGATTTAGAAATGTTATCAGTTCCTTGACCCAGACAGAATGAAGTCTACTGTTCTCTCATTTTTCTCCAGTCTATTTTTGTCTTTGGATGACATTGTTATCTCCTCTATCATTTGCTCAGCAGTCACTTTAACAATTGATCAGACCTTTCTACCCCACAAGGCTATTAGGCACCAGATATACTGTGCGCATTCTGTATTGTGTGCTCTTGTTAGTGCTCTGAAGAAACCATCTATGCTTTACATTTCATTAAATTTAATGTCATATATAACTTCTATGCATTACTGTGAATAAAAACAACACATTCCCCTCTGCTACACTGGTATATATATGAAAAAAAAAATTACATTCGCTTTCCTTGTGCTTGAACTGTTTAAGGCTATTCATATGTTGAGTTTTTAACATTCTTATGACCGCAAGAAAGACATATTAAAAAGCAGGAAGCAAGACTTACTGAAAATCTTGAGGAAATGTGCTATAAGGTATATTAGAAATTTGCTGATTTTTTATTTATTTATTTTAAAATTTATGTTTTTACATAAAACTACAAAACAATTTAACTAGAAAATAGCCGAGTAGCGCAGGCGTATTTTTGTCAGTTCTACCAGTTTTTGGTGATAGACTAAACATAATTACCTTAAAACATAAATACCCAACTGGTATAGTGCTGGTGTCCCTTTAGAATTTTATATTATAGTACAGTATACTTGTCATTTCATTTTTAATGTGTAGGGATAGTAAAAATGATTTTTTAATACACAGGTTTCTTATGGAAATATGTTAGTTTTATTGGGAAACTATGTGTAAAGTTTCCTCTTAGCATCTCTCTAACTGAAGGTTGCTAAAGAGTATCCCACTTCAGCATTCTACCTAACACTGAAGACTCTGGATAACTGTATGATGCAGAAGTAGGCTTCTCAGTCTGCTTCTGGTCTCCTTGCCCGGCCCTCCTTACCTCAATCCTATCTTGCTATATGTGTAGGTATTGTGCATTAATAAAAAATAATGCAACATGCTTCACTGCAGATTCTTTATCTCTTGCCAGTGCTGATAGCTAGCAGTAGCACTCTGCTTTACCTTTCAAGTGAGTCTCTGGTTAGCACTGGAAAGATGGGAAGATGAGCAGGACTGCAGTGATAAGCACTGACAGTAACTATGCAGGAACATATCACAATTAGGGATTGTTCACATGACCGTTGGTGTCCCGTTCCGGTATTGAGGACCACATTTGCAGATCTGCAATACATGGGCACCGTTCCGTGTCATTCCGCATCACAGATGCGGAGCCATTCATTTCAATGGGTCCGCAAATCCGGAGATGCGGAACAGTGCGGAACGGAAGCACGGAACGGAACACTATACGGAAGCACTACAGAGTGCTTTCTGGGGTTGCACGCCTCCACACCGCAAAAAGATAGAACATGCTCTAGAGGGAGGGATCTCGGACCCATTCAAGTGAATGGGTCTGCGATCCCCATGCACCTGTCCCATGGAAGGTGCCCATGCATTGTGGACCGCAATTTTCGGTCCACAGCACGGGCACGGGCACGGGCTTCACACGTTTGTGTGAACGAGCCCTTAGTGTCAGAGCTAAATGTTTCAACTCCATTAGTGTTGCTGAGGGGAGACTTTACACACAGTGGGGGAGATATCTCAAACTGGTGTAAAGGAAAACTGGTTTAGTTGCTCACATCAACCAATCATATTTCTGTAATAAAGCTAATTATAAAAACACACATAGAAACATAGAATGTGTCGGCAGATAAGAACCATTTGGCACATAAGAACCATTTCGCCCATCTAGTCTGCCCAATAAACAAATAAAATGTCTAACAATAACAAAAATAAGACAAACAGGTTTTAGAGGACAATAAGAAAAAATATTTTTCATTAGAACTCAGATCAGACCAGCAATCAAAACCCCAATGTTAATCAGACCTCAGTTCACAGCCCCAATCAAACCCTCAATGTTAGTAAGACCCTCAATCATACCTCAGATCAGACCCCCAATGATAATAAGACCCTCAATCAGATCTCAGCTCAGACCCTAATGTGAATGATCTTCAATCAGACCGCAGATAAGAGCCCTAATATAAATAAGACTCCACATTCAGACCTCAGGTGAGCCCCCATGCCTCATATCAGCCTCCATTGCCTTATACAAACCCCATTGCCTTATATGAGCCCCAGTGCGTCTTATGGGGCAAAAGCACAGTATAGAAAAAAAAAACATAAAACGCATAAAGGTAGCTGAGCTGGAAACTGGGAGAACCATTACTGAAGAGAGTAAAACAAACTATTTTTATTTAATTACATAGATGGTAAAATCTGGCTAGTAAACCTTGGCTTTTAACTAGGTGAGGGCACTGGATGAGTACACACAGGTACGGCAAGCGTGCCCATGTGATCAAGAACAACCAGGGCATATAAGGTATAAGACAGAGGGAAGGGGTTCAGTGTATCAGTCTCAATGTTCTACTGGGAATCCTTGGGTCCTGGTATTCATTTGAATTGATGGAGTCCCCACCTTGCAACTTGGGGTTTTTAATGCTATGTCTAATTAATTTACAATGTTCTTACAATTCCAAATGGGGTGGGCTAAAAATTATCACAATTCTGCCACAGTTTTATGGGTTTTATTTTTATGGCACTTCCTATGCGGTGAAACCTGGCTTGGTCCATTAATTCTCTGGGTCAATACAATTACAACGATACCATATATATATAGCTTTTCTTGCTTTTTAATACTGAAAAAAAAAAAAACTTTTGGAAAATACTAAGACTTGCCTCTTTTGGCCTATAATTCTCAGGGCAATGTAGAATCCAGCTATGTGATTAAAAGCACTTGACAAATGGGCGGAAGTAGCTTCCATTAGATCTTGCATTCCCCACCATCTGTCTAGTGCTTTTAATCACAGTAGTCCATAGCTGGGTTCTACATTGCCATAAAAGGTATAGGCTAAAAGCCCAAGGGAGGCAAGTCTTTTGGTGTAGGCCCCGTCTGTTAAAAACCATCTTGTCACTGGTAGATGGTTTTAACACTCTTTTGATCAACAATTTGCACAAAGAGCTTTTAATTTTTGTGTAGTAAGTACTGTATAACAATAATGCAATTTACATTTATTCATTTTTTCAATGTTTACATGTGTCTTTGTGCATTAAGCAGTTTGCTGCTACTTGTAGTCCTTGTTTGCTTTTGAATTTCAGCCATGGTAGTGTGCACCTAAACTCCCTTTTTATACATAGTTTGCAGGTTCTGGTCTAACTCTCTTTTGCACTGTACATTTGGGAGATTGTCTTCCCCTTTTTAGATCTTGCATGCCCCCCATCTGCCTAGTGCTTTTAATAAGAATATCACATACAATAGCTGGAGTCTACATTGCTCTAAATTTTTTCCAGTACCAGTAACCAGTTTCCCAGTACAATGGTACCTGTCACTGAGTGGGATATGTTAGACATCAAGTTATCAGTCAAATTATGATGGGTAGGCAACTGGACCAATGCATCACCAAAATGGCAATCATTATGGGGTGTTAGCTCTATACAGTAGTTAATGCCTATTAAAAGTAGTCCAGAGAATGACATTCAGTAAAACGGTAAGAAGGTCTTTGGTGCGTAGGGCTTATTGATGCTCATAGGGAACATTAGCTATCTCATTTGGTTTAATACTACGTAGGAGCTACTGTAGCACACATTAATTAAAAAAAATGTTAAGGACTATTTATGTTACCAAGTGATTCTATGCAATGAACTAATATAATGTCATTAGCTGTTTTGCTTCTCCAATGAAAGTACCGTTTTAAGTCTCCAAGTCTTTTGTTTATTCTTAGTTCTCCATAGAAATGACTTGTAGTTCTCTGTCCTGGCATGTGCAAGCATGTTATTCTCCGCCTCTGCAAAATGATGGAATGAATGCCCACATTCATGTAAAACTGATAGTGGCCACAGTTCTGCGCTTCACAAGGCTCGTGAACGCTCATAGAAACATTAAGGATTATAGGCAATGGAGTAAGAAGACTTTGTATTGCATAATGTGATATAACAAGGAAAGGCTGGGCACTCGCTGATATCTGGAGTAGGTGGTACTTTATTATAAAGGTATTATAATAAAATCAATAACAGTAAACAGTGAAATCGCAATAATAAATCACAGCACCACTGAGGAAGGGACCACTTAGAGTCCTAAAACGCGTTTGGTTTGGATCCTCCTTTTCAACACAAAGACAATAGCAATTTACAGCAACTATTTTAAAATTCATGTTACAAAGTTTGCAATTTCGTGACAACCCATGAACCGGAACTACGTATGAAATCACTGGCGCCAGTTGGGAAACACGCGCATAAGGTAGACGCCAGCAAAAAATACTCGAACCACGATATCCTTGGAATCTTCGACATCACAACAAAAACCAACATTTTTGACATATCCTGTGCCTCTGGTGAAATATTCGACATTCATGTAAGTTAGCAAGAGCGGGGGTCCTGGTGCACCTACCACGCGGGATGCCGCGGCCTACACACCGGATTCCGCACATAATCGTACATGGCTAGTGAGTAAAACATACCGTATAGAGGATAAACGATTTGTTGGTTGTGGTGTTCGATTTTGCATTTCGATTTTTTAATTCTATTCAAGTTGATCCGAATATTATAATCGAACAGTTACGGTTCTAAGACTATGTTAATGGAAATACTTGAACATTGATTGTGGAAACGCATAGATTTTTTATGCGAACAATACCTATATTGCCATTACTATATCGATTGATATGCTGCAGTGAGATCAGTTTTATGACAGATCCCTCCAATAATTCCTCATCTATCTCCATTGAGTTCTACTGGAGTGGACTGCTACATTTTAAGTCTGGCCAGACTATATATTATTTATTATTTACCATAAAATGTATTATTGTGATTTATTATTGTGATTTATTGAGTTCACTGTTTACTGTTATTGATTTTATTAAAATACCATTATATTAAAGTACCACCTACTCCAGATATCAGCGAGTGCCCAGCCTTTCCTTGTTATATATTTTCTATAGATTGGGTGAATCTGTTGGCTGAGAGCACCCATCCGGGGAACCTGATGCAGTAATGCTACTTTTACACATTCATTATCAATAATGTGATATAAGTGGACGTGTCATGATAGTAAGAGCTTATACCTGCTCAATGAAGAACACAGGCAGAATAGAAAAGTAATGGGGGACAGTTGAAAGCTGCAAGCAGCTTGGTTATGCGTTTTAGACATATTGCAATATCCATGCTGACCTCTGTTCCCCCCCCCCACCAAAAGGGCCTACAATGGCATATAAGCATCAGGAGTATAGGAAGAAAAAAAAAACTGTGAGGGCAGTGTGAAGCTCTGGGAAATGTTCTGTTTGGAAACCTTGGGTCCTGGTGAGAATATCCTCTTAGTACAGCCATTTCTTGCAGCAACAGAATAGTCTGTTGGTACAGGCCGACTCGCTGTAATTCAACTTTGCACATGCTAGAGTGTCTGTATGAGCAGCACAGAGCCGTGAATGATTTTGTCATGCATCCGAAGGGAGCATATGCTGTCTCAAAAGCCTATCATGTGCTAAATCCCTTTGAAGAGGCCACAAAATTTGTCAATAGGGACAACTGAGGCATGAGCTATCTAATTCCCGTCATATTAATCTTGGAACAGACGCTCATGCAACAAGCATGACGGAAGAAGAACAGAATATTGTTATCTACCCTGTACCATCTTGCTTTATACCTTGTAGCAGTTGGGGATCGACAAGGTGGAACTCCTATGGAGGAGGATGAGGTTGAGGAGCTGCCTGTAAGGTAGGCCAAATTTCTTTATTACATGGTGTACACAGTTTGCCGCAGCTTTCAGCGATCTGACACCAGACACCAGCATATTTGAAAGGGAAACCCCTCTCCACCCAACTAGGATCACCCACCTACCACCCTCTCCGCTGCCACAAGCAGCAGATGCTGCAGCAGCAGCCATTTCTATCTCCTCAACATGATGGAACAGTTTTTTCATGTGCTGCACCAGGCTGTGGCAAATCAGCAGACAGAGACCTTCTGCCTCAACTACCAGGTGCAGGCCTACTCTGTACTCTGCTCTGTCTCTAGTGCATACCCTGTTCCGTGACCCCATAGCTAACCCAGTATGTTTTCTGTCTTCTTTCTTGACCAGCCTCCATTTTCATCTCAGGGAGGGTTTTCAGAGTAGCAGGAAGGGTGGTGACATCCAAACAGGCAAAGTTGTCATCTGCCAGTGTCCAAAACATCACTTTTGTCAAAATTAACCAGGCATAGGTCCTGGAGGAGTTTCACATTCATTCGTCTAAGGTCATAAATAGATGTAGCCTTAATGTCTGTCAGCCTATTATGTTGCCTACCTGCCATTAGGTTCTGTATGGCTGCTGCTCCTGCCATCATGCCACTGCTGCTGTCTGCTTGCCTGACAACCTGTATCATATGGCTGCTGCTACCACCACCAGAGCAGCTGCTACCCCTGCAGTAGCTGCTAATCCACTACTGCCACCACTACTACTACCCATAAGCAGCCAATCTACGGCCTTCTATGTTCCAAGCTATGCTACTACTGCTGCCACTGCTGTTATGGCCACATGCCGCTATTATCTTGCCCTTTCCTAACTTTACTCCTGCTGTTCTAAATTAAAAGGCACATTTTTTTTACGCTTGTTGCTTTTTGAGAACGAGCCAATTTTTCTTCTTACAATTAACACTTGTGTGTATTCTGCCCAGATTAAGGCATAGTTTTTAGAGGCTTGGTCCCAACAAACCTTTTTTATGACTTGTGTGTGTCATATTGGCAAGCATTCTGCCGTGAAGACATTATTTTTGGATGTTTGTGACCCAACAATCACAGGTTTTTTTCCCCATGAGATTATCTCCCTAATAAGGGACAAGTTTTGGAAGCTTTGGAATATGAAAAAGCATAACAAATGTGACGCTGCAGTGTGTTTTTAAACATGCTATTTGCTAACACTGTAAAATATGCATAATAAGCAGGCAGACAGGAACAGTGGCATGATGGGACACAGTCAGCAAGGCTAGATCTATTCATGACCTTAGCCGGAGGAATGGGAAAATCCTCCCGGATTTATGCATGGTAAATTTTGACAAAAGTGATGCTTTGGACTCTGGGGGAGGACAACTTGGTCTGTTTGGATGTCACCACTTCCCCTGATTTCCTATTGATGTCATTGCGTTCAAGAGCTTAGGGAGGGGGGAGGGGGAGAGAAAATGCACAATTTTATATTAAAAAAAAAATAACTGAAAGAGATAACATGATTTCATAAAAATTCCTAGAAGACTAGAAAGTGTTATATACTAATTTCCAGGGCAGTTGGCGCAACTTTGGTGTGATTAGAATTGGTGAACCTGAAACTAGCCAAATCTTAAACCTAACTGAATCTTAAAGTGTAATAAAATGCACCAATCCATTGTCCAGTTCTGACACTTTCCATGTCCCACGTGTTTCCTCTTGACACACGTGACTGTTGTGGCTAGTTACTAACTGCAGCAGTCACATGTATGTGTCAAGAGGAAGTAGGAAGTATAGACCATCCAGTGATGGGTGAGAGCATCGAGACCAGAAAAGTTAATCAGCAAATAGGGTATGACCTTTCTTTTGTTCAATTATCATATTCTAAGCTGCTTTAAAAATGTTCATGACTGGACAACTTCTTTAAAGAGTATGCTTATTATGTATGCCCTGGTAAAATGTGTTCTGTATTTGGGATGAGTAGAGCAATGGGTAAAATGAGATGTGATATGCATTACATGAGACATGGCACCATGCAATGATAAAACCACTGTACACCAATGTTATTCAAGACTTTAATTGGGTTGAAAAATTAGGAAATCTCATAAATGGCACAAATATTCTACAACAGGTACAGGAAATCTCATAAATGGCACAAATATTCTACAACAGGTACATCAGTCAGTGTGCAGTGATTTGCAGATCTTTTAGAATTTTCCAACAAATGGAACACCCCTTTAATAAATGTCAATTAAGATATCTTCTCTTGTGTTTCCATAGTAACTGTCCAATATTACAGACTCTCCTCTACTTCTTATAAAAATTTTAGATTCTCAGATGTTCCTGTATAGATAAAGCAGATCAGGTTTTACTAAACATAACTGAACTGAGTTTGTCAACTGGGATGACTCATGATAATATGACAATCTGCTTGGTTTTCATAGGTACTACAGTTAAACCCACTCTGTTTAAATAAGAATGAAACTACTGTATTTTTTTTCAATTATTGGGTAAAATTTATGTAAAAAAGTATTCTTATGAATTTCTAGCACAAATAGTCTACATGGTGAAAGTGTTTCCTGGCAGTGGCTGGTGCTGTATGAATCATAATTAGATTTTCCGTTTTAAAAATCATTTGTTGCAGTTGTTCCCGCTAATGGTGACACATCCAGGTACTGAATTTGTTGAGCGAATCAACTTGCGCACAGTGGCAGTCGTGGATCAACAGTTTTGTGGGGGTTTTTTTGCATTTGACTTTAGTGAGGTTCGATTTGCAAAAGACAAAATTGACCTGAAGGATAAAAAAAGAGCCACTAAAATGTTTTGGTGTATGCTATAGTATGTTCCATAGAGTTTCATGTAACATTTGGATCCTCAAATGCTGTAAAAACATCAGCCAAAAAAGACCCAAAATATGCAAAATCCCTCAAAGTCAAAATACTCTACGTGTGACCCCAGCCTTAAGTATGATTCACAAGGTAATTGTTTGATCAGTGATTTCAATTACTGATTATTACTGATTAGCCAAAACCAGGAATGGAGCCTACCCAAAGATAAGGTATAAGGAAAAGATTTTGTTTTTGGCGATTCCAAGTTTTGACTCACAATCACTAATGGAAATCATTGACGAAAACACTGACATGTAAATTAGGCCTTATGAATGTTCACGACATATTCAGTCATTATATTATATGTCCACATATTGTGGATAGCCATGGAGTAAACTAAAAGAAAAATGCAAAAACTAGCTTTTCTTAATAAGAAAGTCATACCAGCTGTTTGCATCTGTGGCCATCGATCTCCTGTTAGAAGAAAGTTTGCCATTGTAAGAAGCACTTTCCTACAGTCAATATTTAGTCTGTACTTACCATCAGTATTTGAAAAGCAAAAACAGGAGTGGGTTTAAAGTATGAGAGAGGTACATATTTTTTCTATTACACGTTTTCTCTGTTTGTTCCACTCTTGGTTTTGGCTTACAAATACTGATGTAAAATACTGACTACATGCTGACCATAGAATGTGCACTCAGCTTCAGCCAAAAGCTTGGTAAAGTGTATATTTCTTTTTATGACATTTTACAAAAATTGCAGTAATAAACCTAGAGTGAATCTCATCAACATAGCTAACCACATCCACTTTCCCACCCCCATTTCAAAACGAGTGAATGGTTTCAACAAACTTTTGCACAAGGCTGAAAATTGAAAAATCCTATTTTTGTAACTTTTTGAATTCTGGAGTGCAGGGCCTGATGAAATTCCCTGAAATGTTTTGGTAGAAAATTACATTTATGGAGTAAAGCTGATTGTAGCTAAGTATTGGGTTCTCATTGGGAAGCACACATATTTAAGGGGGCCCAATCTTCCTGTGATTTCTGTATCTATGGTTGTGCTAACCAGAGCTACCTAGGGGCCTCCACCACCTAGTGACCTCTATCTGTCGCATGAAAAATGTATGGAATTATTTTTTTGTCCCCTTATTCAGGATGACTACCACATGTAGATGCTATTTAACAAGCCCAGTTCGACATGTTGTTTTGTCAATCAGCACTTGTTAACACTGAAAACTGCCTGTGTAAAAGCCATGTCTTGTATCACACAGTGACTGGGGATTGTTTAACCTGAAACCTCCACTACACTTGAACTTGTACATACAGTATGGTTGACGGTAACTTGAGACATGTTCATTATTTCTTTCCCTTTAATAAGCTGGAGCAAATATAAATAACTAAATTGTTTCAGATTGCGGGAAATGGGGAGAATGAGCTTTGAAGACCTTAGCAATCAAGACGGGTACCTTGGAAGTTCATACTCTACAATGTCAATGCAAAATGTTGATTTCTTTTTCATGTGTTATTACATTGCAGACTGTTTGAATGCCTTCAAGACATTTATCAAAGTCACCTTTGAAATGTCAGTTCACAGTTATGTAATACCGATATATATGACAAAAGTGGATATAAAGCTTTGCATTTCCAATACATTTCTACTTGTTTCAAAGATAAAATATGTGTTTGAAGTTTTTAATTGTCAGGACATTTGAATAATGGAAATTTAAATGTCCTTAATATGATTTTAAGGAAAGTGATATTTTAATATTATTTAATTACTAGCCCATTCTAGAACCTTCAAAGGAATGAAAAGAGGCTTTAAATATTTTATTAGTGGTATAGAATTTGAACTTCAGGTGTTAATAAAGTCTGATGCAACTCACAGTGTTATTCTCTCCCTATAGTACTTCTGTAGTAAAATGTTTTTTCGCAAAGAAAAAAATCCTTATGGAAAAGCTGATATTTTGGTGATAATGTGGAGTAGTGATTGACGTAAATCGGCCGTGATGTTTCGCGAACGCGCGTTCGCGATCAAGTGTTGGAGGCGGGCCTCATTGACTTTAATAGCAGGCGAATCTGAAAAACCTTCAGATCATATTTGCAGCCACCAAATACTTACTAGAAGTGCACAAATAGTCCCACAACATGGGCTTGCGATGATGTGGCTAGAGTTACATTAGGCGGTCAATGGATACAAATTTTATTGTAGGCCAGTACTTCCACAAAAATTAGGCATTCATCTGACAGAAAATAACTTGTGATGATGTGGCTGGAGGTACATTAGGCGGTCACTGGCTTAAAAATTTACTGTAGGCCACTGGAGTACAGGCTCCAAAAATTAGGCATTCACCTGACAGAAAATAACTTGTGATAATGTGGCTGGAGGTACATTAGGCTGTCACTGGATACAAATTGTACTGAAGGCCAGTACAGGCCCAAAAAATTAGGCATTCACTTAACAGAAAAGAGCTTGTGATGATGTGGCTGGGGGTATATTCAGTGATGGCCAGTTCACAGTGTTCTCCGACGAACACATGTGATCTGCCATCTTTATTCCCAAGTCCAGCGATGCAGAGGTAAGTCCTTACCTGTGCTTGCGCCGCGAGCCGCTCTGAAACACATGCGGTCACCGGGAGCAGGCAGTTCAGAGAACAGCCCGATGAAGGCTGTTCTCGGAACTACCTGCTCCCGGTGACCGCATGTGTTTCAGAGCGTCTCGCGGCACAGGCACAGGTAAGGACTTACTTCTGCATCGCCGGACTTGGGAATAAAGATGGCAGATCACTAGGGATGAGAAAACTCGAACTGTATAGTTCGGGTTCGTACCGAATTTTGGGGTGTCCGTGACACGGACCCGAACCCGGACATTTTCGTAAAAGTCCGGGTTCGGGTTCGGTGTTCGTCGCTTTCTTGGCGCTTTTGTGACGCTTTCTTGGCGCTTACTACTTGCCCCAAGAGGCCGTCACAGCCATGCCTACTATTGGCATGGCTGTGATTGGCCAGAGCACCATGTGACCCAGCCTCTATTTAGGCTGGAGTCACATAGCGCCGCCCGTCACTCTGCTCTGATCAGCATAGGGAGAGGTTGCGGCTGCGACAGTAGGGCGAGATTAGGCAGATTAACTCCTCCAAAGGACTTGATTAATTGATCGATCTGCAGCTGTGGATCATTGAGCTGCTGATACTCAATTGCTCACTGTTTTTAGGCTGCCCAGACCGTTTGTCAGTCACTTTTTTCTGGGGTGATCGGCGGCCATTTTGTGTCTTGTGGTGCGCCAGCACAAGCTGCGACCAAGTGCATTTAACCCTCAATGGTGTGGTTGTTTTTTGGCTAAAGCCTACATCAGGGTGAAGCTGTCACACCAAGTGCATTTAACCAGCAATAGTCTGTTTATTTTTTGGCCATATACTACATCAGGGGCAAGCTGCGCCTGTCACCAAGTGCATTTAACCCTCAATGGTGTGGTTGTTTTTTGGCTAAAGCCTACATCAGGGTGAAGCTGTCACACCAAGTGCATTTAACCACCAATAGTCTGTTTATTTTTTGGCCATATACTACATCAGGGGCAAGCTGCGCCTGTCACCAAGTGCATTTAACCCTCAATGGTGTGGTTGTTTTTTGGCTAAAGCCTACATCAGGGTGAAGCTGTCACACCAAGTGCATTTAACCAGCAATAGTCTGTTTATTTTTTGGCCATATACTACATCAGGGGCAAGCTGCGCCCGTCACCAAGTGCATTTAACCCTCAGTAGTGTGGTTGGTCAAGCTGTGACACCAAGTGCATTTAACCAGCAATAGTCTGTTCATTTTTTGGCCATATACTACATCAGGGGCAAGCTGCGCCTGTCACCAAGTGCATTTAACCCTCAATGGTGTGGTTATTTTTTGGCTAAAGCCTACATCAGGGTGAAGCTGTCACACCAAGTGCATTTAACCAGCAATAGTCTGTTTATTTTTTGGCCATATACTACATCAGGGGCAAGCTGCGCCCGTCACCAAGTGCATTTAACCCTCAGTAGTGTGGTTGGTCAAGCTGTCACACCAAGTGCATTTAACCAGCAATAGTCTGTTCATTTTTTGGCCATATACTACATCAGGGGCAAGCTGCGCCCGTCACCAAGTGCATTTAACCCTCAGTAGTGTGGTGGGTCAAGCTGTCACACCAAGTGCATTTAACCAGCAATAGTCTGTTCATTTTTTGGCCATATACTACATCAGGGGCAAGCTGCGCCTGTCACCAAGTGCATTTAACCCTCAGTAGTGTGGTTGGTCAAGCTGTCACACCAAGTGCATTTAACCAGCAATAGTGTGGTTATTTTTTGGCCATATCCCAGTCTAATTCTGTCAGTAAATCCATACCGGTCACCCAGCGCCTAAATACTAGGCCTCAAATTTATATCCCGCTAAATCTGTCGTTACCGCTGTACTGTTCTGGCTGGGCAAGTTATTTAGTGTCCGTCAAAGCACATTTTTTGTTCTGGGTTGAAAAACAATTCCCAATTTAGCAATTTCATAATTTAGTGGTTTCTGCTGTATCAGAGCTATTTGAAATCTATCCCTAAAAGGGTATATAATATTCAAGGTGCACATAGGGTCATTCAGAATAACTTCACACACACGCTACTGTGCATTTCCAAGTCTAATTCTGTCAGTAAATCTATACCGGTCACCCAGCGCCTAAATACTAGGCCTCAAATTTATATCCCGCTAAATCTGTCTTTACCGCTGTACTGTTCTGGCTGGGCAAGTTATTTAGTGTCCGTCAAAGCACATTTTTTGTTCTGGGTTGAAAAACAATTCCCAATTTAGCAATTTCATAATTTAGTGGTTTCTGCTATATCAGAGCTATTTGAAATCTATCCCTAAAAGGGTATATAATATTCAAGGTGCACATAGGGTCATTCAGAATAACTTCACACACACGCTATTGTGCATTTCCAAGTCTAACTCTGTCAGTAAATCCATACCGGTCACCCAGCGCCTAAATACTAGGCCTCAAATTTATATCCCGCTAAATCTGTCTTTACCGCTGTACTGTTCTGGCTGGGCAAGTTATTTAGTGTCCGTCAAAGCACATTTTTTGTTCTGGGTTGAAATACAATTCCCAATTTAGCAATTTCATAATTTAGTGGTTTCTGCTGTATCAGAGCTATTTGAAATCTATCCCTAAAAGGGTATATAATATTCAAGGTGCACATAGGGTCATTCAGAATAACTTCACACACACGCTACTGTGCATTTCCAAGTCTAATTCTGTCAGTAAATCCATACCGGTCACCCAGCGCCTAAATACTAGGCCTCAAATTTATATCCCGCTAAATCTGTCTTTACCGCTGTACTGTTCTGGCTGGGCAAGTTATTTAGTGTCCGTCAAAGCACATTTTTTGTTCTGGGTTGAAATACAATTCCCAATTTAGCAATTTCATAATTTAGTGGTTTCTGCTGTATCAGAGCTATTTGAAATCTATCCCTAAAAGGGTATATAATATTCAAGGTGCACATAGGGTCATTCAGAATAACTTCACACACACGCTACTGTGCATTTCCAAGTCTAATTCTGTCAGTAAATCTATACCGGTCACCCAGCGCCTAAATACTAGGCCTCAAATTTATATTCAGCTGAATTTGAATACAATACATTGGGCCAAATAATATTTTTGTTGTTGTGGTGAACGATAACAATGAGGAAAACATCTAGTAAGGGACGCGGACGTGGACATGGTCGTGTTGGTGTTAGTGGACCCTCTGGTGCTGGGAGAGGACGTGGCCGTTCTGCCACATCCACACGTCCTAGTGTACCAACTACCTCAGGTCCCAGTAGCCGCCAGAATTTACAGCGATATATGGTGGGGCCCAATGCCGTTCTAAGGATGGTAAGGCCTGAGCAGGTACAGGCATTAGTCAATTGGGTGGCCGACAGTGGATCCAGCACGTTCACATTATCTCCCACCCAGTCTTCTGCAGAAAGCGCACAGATGGCGCCTGAAAACCAACCCCATCAGTCTGTCACATCACCCCCATGCATACCAGGGAAACTGTCTGAGCCTCAAGTTATGCAGCAGTCTCTTATGCTGTTTGAAGACTCCGCTGGCAGGGTTTCCCAAGGGCATCCACCTAGCTCTTCCCCAGCGGTGAAAGACATAGAATGCACTGACGCACAACCACTTATGTTTCCTGATGATGAGGACATGGGAATACCACCTCAGCATGTCTCTGATGATGACGAAACACAGGTGCCAACTGCTGCGTCTTTCTGCAGTGTGCAGACTGAACAGGAGGTCAGGGATCAAGACTGGGTGGAAGACGATGCAGGGGACTATGAGGTCCTAGACCCCACATGGAATGAAGGTCGTGCCACTGACTTTCACAGTTCGGAGGAAGAGGCAGTGGTGAGACCGAGCCAACAGCGTAGCAAAAGAGGGAGCAGTGGGCAAAAGCAGAACACCCGCCGCCAAGAGACTCCGCCTGCTACTGACCGCCGCCATCTGGGACCGAGCACCCCAAAGGCAGCTTCAAGGAGTTCCCTGGCATGGCACTTCTTCAAACAATGTGCTGACGACAAGACCCGAGTGGTTTGCACGCTGTGCCATCAGAGCCTGAAGCGAGGCATTAACGTTCTAACCTGAGCACAACCTGCATGACCAGGCACCTGCATGCAAAGCATGAACTGCAGTGGAGTAAACACCTTAAAACCAAGGAAGTCACTCAGGCTCCCCCTGCTACCTCTTCTGCTGCTGCCGCCTCGGCCTCTTCTGCTGCTGCCGCCTCGGCCTCTTCCTCCGCCTCTGGAGGAACGTTGGCACCTGCCGCCCAGCAAACAGGGGATGTACCACCAACACCACCACCACCTCCGTCACCAAGCATCTCAACCATGTCACATGGCAGCGTTCAGCTCTCCATCTCACAAACATTTGAGAGAAAGCGTAAATTCCCACCTAGCCACCCTCGATCCCTGGCCCTGAATGGCAGCATTTCTAAACTACTGGCCTATGAAATGCTGTCATTTAGGCTGGTGGACACAGACAGCTTCAAACAGCTCATGTCGCTTGCTGTCCCACAGTATGTTGTTCCCAGCCGCCACTACTTCTCCAAGAGAGCCGTGCCTTCCCTGCACAACCAAGTATCCGATAAAATCAAGTGTGCACTGCGCAACGCCATCTGTGGCAAGGTCCACCTAACCACAGATACGTGGACCAGTAAGCACGGCCAGGGACGCTATATCTCCCTAACTGCACACTGGGTAAATGTAGTGGCAGCTGGGCCCCAGGCGGAGAGCTGTTTGGCGCACGTCCTTCCGCCGCCAAGGATCGCAGGGCAACATTCTTTGCCTCCTGTTGCCACCTCCTCCTACTCGACTTCCTCCTCCTCTTCTGTCACCTGCTCATCTAGTCAGCCACACACCTTCACCACCAACTTCAGCACAGCCCGGGGTAAACGTCAGCAGGCCATTCTGAAACTCATATGTTTGGGGGACAGGCCCCACACCGCACAGGAGTTGTGGCAGGGTATAGAACAACAGACCGACGAGTGGTTGCTGCCGGTGAGCCTCAAGCCCGGCCTGGTGGTGTGTGATAATGGGCGAAATCTCGTTGCAGCTCTGGGACTAGCCAGTTTGACGCACATCCCTTGCTTGGCGCATGTGCTGAATTTGGTGGTGCAGATGTTCATTCACAACTACCCCGACATGTCAGAGCTGCTGCATAAAGTGCGGGCCGTCTGTTCACGCTTCCGGTGTTCACATCCTGCTGCTGCTCACCTGTCTGCGCTACAGCGTAACTTCGGCCTTCCCGCTCACCGCCTCATATGCGACGTGCCCACCAGGTGGAACTCCACCTTGCACATGCTGGACAGACTGTGCGAGCAGCAGCAGGCCATAGTGGAGTTTCAGCTGCAGCACGCACGGGTCAGTCGCACTACAGAACAGCACCACTTCACCACCAATGACTGGGCCTCCATGCGAGACCTGTGTGCCCTGTTGCGCTGTTTCGAGTACTCCACCAACATGGCCATTGGTGATGACGCCGTTATCAGCGTTACAATACCACTTCTATGTCTCCTTGAGAAAACACTTAGGGCGATGATGGAAGAGGAGGTGGCCCAGGAGGAGGAGGAGGAGGAGGAAGAGGGGTCATTTTTAGCACTTTCATGCCAGTCTCTTCGAAGTGACTCAGAGGGAGGTTTTTGGCAACAGCAGAGGCCAGGTACAAATGTGGCCAGCCAGGGCCCACTACTGGAGGACGAGGAGAACGAGGATGAGGAGGAGGTGGAGGAGGATGAGGATGAAGCATGGTCACAGCGGGGTGGCACCCAACGCAGCTCGGGTCCATCACTGGTGCGTGGCTGGGGGGAAAGGCAGGACGATGACGATACGCCTCCCACAGAGGACAGCTTGTCCTTACCCCTGGGCAGCCTGGCACACATGAGCGACTACATGCTGCAGTGCCTGCGCAACGACAGCAGAGTTGCCCACATTTTAACGTGTGTGGACTACTGGGTTGCCACCCTGCTGGATCCACGCTACAAAGACAATGTGCTCACCTTACTTCCTGCACTGGAGCGTGATAGGAAGATGCGCGAGTACAAGCGCATGTTTGTAGACGCGCTACTGAGAGAATTCCCAAATGTCACAGGGGAACAAGTGGAAGCCCAAGGCCAAGGCAGAGGAGGAGCAAGAGGTCGCCAAGGCAGCTGTGTCACGGCCAGCTCCTCTGAGGGCAGGGTTAGCATGGCAGAGATGTGGAAAACTTTTGTCAACACGCCACAGCTAACTGCACCACCACCTGATACGTAACGTGTTAGCAGGAGGCAACATTTCACTAACATGGTGGAACAGTATGTGTGCACACCCCTCCACGTACTGACTGATGGTTCGGCCCCATTCAACTACTAGGTCTCTAAATTGTCCACGTGGCCAGAGCTAGCCTTTTATGCATTGGAGGTGCTGGCCTGCCCGGCGGCCAGCGTTTTGTCTGAACGTGTATTCAGCACGGCAGGGGGTGTCATTACAGACAAACGCAGCCGCCTGTCTACAGCCAATGTGGACAAGCTGACGTTCATAAAAATGAACCAGGCATGGATCCCACAGGACCTGTCCGTCCCTTGTCCATAGGTAACAGCTGACATTGTTGCACTTTATCCTAGCATCCCCCATGACTTGGTAAATATTTCTCTGGTATGGTTTTTGGAGAATTTTGGAAATTTTTCTGTGGTGCTAACGGAGTATGTGGTGGCTGTGGTGGACTTCCTCCTGAGGTGGAATTATTTTATGTTTGATGGAAAGTTTTTCCTGCAGACATCGGGGGTGTCGATGGGGGCCAAGTTCTCTCCCTCCATTGCTAATATATTTATGGCATGGTGGGAGAGAGGCTTTCTCCTCATCGACACCAACCCCTTTTCAGACTGCGTGGAGTGGTATGGCCGTTACATCGATGACCTGATCTTCATTTGGTCTGGTGATGTGACGGCCATACCACTCTTTGCTGAATATCTGAATGCATGTGTGAACGGTATCCAATTTACCGTTCAACACAGCACCAGTAACATTGAGTTCCTGGATCTCCGCCTCAGGGGGGACCCCGCCACGGCCTCCATATGCACCAGCACATACAGAAAACCAACAGCAGGCAATACATTACTGCATGCTCAGTCATGCCACCCTATACATACCATAAGAAATATACCTAAAGGAGAACTAATCAGAGCCAAAAGAAATTGCAGTGATGATTCAACCTATGCAGTGGAGGCTCAAAATATTATAAGAAGATTGACACACAGAGCATATTCACAAAAAAATGATGGAAAAATGCAACGGAGATATTCAAACATGAACAGGAACCTATTATTGGCCACACAAGTAAAAATAAAGGGACAAAATTTTAGAGAGACATCTAATCACGAAAGGAAAAATATTTTTGTCACACAATATAGTAATGAATATAATCAAATTTGTAACATCGTCAAAAAGCACTTCCCAGTGCTAGCGTGTGACAAGAAATGGGCAGCAATGGCACAAAAAGGCATACAATGTGCAGCCAGAAAAGCACCTACCATAGCCAGCTCTGTGAGTCCATCTCTCTTCAAAAATGATAAGTCCCGTACACTTCGGAATACCTGGTTGTCAACAAAAGAGAATTATGAATGTGGTCACTCCATTTGCACTTGCTGTAGACATATGAAAATCTGTCAAAGTTTTGAGTCCAGCGTTAATGGCCAGGTGTTTAAAATACAATCTTTCCTTAACTGCAATACTACCTATGCAATTTATTGTATAACATGCACAAGGTGCAAGTTGCAATATGTAGGATGTACGACTAATGCAATAAAAACACGCATTAGAAAACTTATATCAGACATACCGCACCACGAGAGCCGCAATATATCTGCAGCAAGCCTTCATTTTGCTATAATACATGGTGGTGATGTCTCCTATATGTCAGTACAGGGTATTGAAAAGGTTAAAAAACCAATAAGAGGTGGTGACAGAAAAACAATCTGCCTGATTGTTTCAGGTGTGGGAGCCTCCCCCTCCTCTCTATAAGAACAACTCACAGTGTATTTGAAATTTGTCATGAGTACGGGCTAAAATTGAATTGGGCCCGAAACATGTAGACCTGCTTTCTTGTACCTGGAATTTATACCTATGTGATTATTGAATAAAGCCTTTGGATTACCACAATTACAAGCTGGACAAAATCCCTTTTTTCTTAATACATAGGACAAAGACCATTATTTGTTCTGGTTAGTGGCGGATATATGTGTGTGCTGGCATGAGGAAATTCAATTAAACGTGGTCGTCACAGGTGTTTAATTCCTCAGAGAGCCATGCCTCATTATTTTTTAGAAATATGAGGTAGTCCACACTTTCGTCACAATCCCCCCTGCTGTGCTGAATGTCCTTTTGGACAGGACACTCGACGAGGGGCAAGCTAAGAGTTCCATGGCAAATTGTGACAGCTCTGGCCATAGGTCAAACCTGCACACCCAGTAGTCCAGGGATTACCCGCTTCTCAGAGCGTCCACATCGACCGTTAACACGATGTAATCAGTCACCTCTCGGTCTCTGCGTCCCATGAGGCTGAATCCAGAGGGCAGCTGACGATGGGTTGGCTGCAAGAATGATCTCATCTCCAAAGTGATCTCATCTCCATTCTGACAGCCCTCTGTGATTCTGGTAACATGTCCGCCATTTTGTGTTTGTACCGGGGGTCTAAGTACGTTGCCACCCAGTACAGGTCCTTGACCTTTATGCTTTTTATACAGGGGTCCCTCTTCAAACACTGGAGCATGAAGGTCCCCATTTGCACTAAATTGGAAGCGGTGGATCACCCTGGCTCCTGCTCAACGCCCAGGAGAATGTCGTCCTCGGTCTCTTCCCCCCAGCCACGGACAACACCAGGGATCCCCAAAAAGTTTATAGCTTGCGTGTCTTGCTCCTCCTGCCCCCAGCCACCATTCTCCTCTGACTCCTCTGCAGACTCCAGCTGACATGTCTCAAATGGAGTAGCCCCCCTGGGACTTCATTCAGCATTGCAACTTTCTCATCTACCAGCTCCTGCTCCTCGACGGCTTGATCAATGACACAACGCAATGCACACTCCAGAAAGAAGCCGTAAGGTACAATGTCACTGATGGTGCCCTGGCTGCGACTGACCAGTTTCTTGATCTCATCAAATGGCCGCAGAAGTCTGCATGCATCGCGCATGAGCAGCCAGTGGCGAGGTGAAAAGAAACCAAGCTCCTTAGAACCTGTCCTGCCGCAGAGTTCATACAGGTAGTTGTTAACGGCACGTTTCTGCTGGAGCAGCCTATCAAGCATATACAAGGTGGAGTTCCAGTGCGTCAGGCAGTCACAAATCAGACGTCTGACGGGCAGGTGAATGTCAGCAAGGCGAGTCATGAATAGTGTAAGATCTTCTAAAATGATTTTGATGGCCTGCTGCAAGACATCCTGGACCCCGGGGTATTTGACAACGAATTGCTGCACGACTAAGTTTAGGACATGTGCCATGCCCGGCACGTGTGTCATTTTGCCCTGTTTCAGCACGCTCAGCAGATTGGCACCGTTGTTGCACACTATTTTACCAACTTTCAAATTTTGCTGGGTTAGCCACTGATCGGCCTGTGACCGCAGAGCTGAAATCAGTGCAGGACTGGTGTGGCTCTTAGCTTCCAGGCACAACAGCCAGAGCACAGCATGGCAACGTCTCACCTGGCACGTCGAGTAGGGTAGCAGTGGAAAAGGAGGAGTCAGCAGAGGAGGAGACGGAGGATGAAGTAGGAGAAGGAGAAAAAGAGGCCAGCCTGCATGCAATCCATGTTGGCAACACCAAATCCACATGGGTTACATGCTTGATGGTCGTCAGAAGGTTCACCCAGTGGGTAGTAAAAGTTATGTACCTTCCCTGCCCGTGTTTGCTAGACCTCGTGTCTGTGGTCAGATGTATCTTGGCACCGACACTGTGTGCCAGAGATATATTAACTTGCCGCTGAACATGGCCATATAGTTCAGGGATGCCCTTCTGGGAGAAATATTTGCTTCCAGGGACCTTCCATTGCGGTGTGCCAATGGCCACAATTTTTCTAAAGGCCTCCAAGTCCACCAATTTATATGGCAGTGGTTGGCGGGCTAGCAGTTCCGACAAACCAGCGGTCAGCCATTGGGCAAGAGGATTATCTGGTGTCATAATTTTTTTTACATTCGAATATTTGGGCCACTGAAGCCTGCCTTGTGCCAGATGAACGGGACGACAGCACAGTGGAAGGTGGAATGGAGAACAAATGGGAGGAGAGAGGAGAAGAAGAGGCAGGAAGTGGAGCGCCGGGAGTGTGGCTTTGTGAGTTCTGACAGTGTTGCTCCTACTGGGCTCAGTGATGGGAGCCCAGTTGCCTTCTTAAGGCGGTCATCCCTAGATGAGTGTTGGGATTAACGCGGCTTATGCGTTGACAGCACAGACTGCAGATGGCAACACTATTGTCAGCAGCTGACTTGTTAAAAAAAGCCCACCCTGCGGAGCCATGTGCCGCCGTTCTGGGAGTGCAAGATGTGACCGTGCATGGTGGATGGCTTGCTCCAGATACTTTTGCAGTCTGCATTTTGCCTCATGTGCACTGCGAGTTCTGCCTGCTTCTTCTCCTTCTCCTCCCTATGTGCTGCTCAGTCTCTCCCTCTTAACTCCCCTCCTCTTCCTCTTTTGTGTGCACCCAGGGGACGTCTATCGACACGTCATCACCGTCACCTTCACCACCACTGACATTAGAGATCTCGGAGTAGGCATCAACAGTGGGGACCACCCTCCTTGGGCTGATCTGGATACTGTCATCAGACCCCTGGGTGGTGGCCGTTGCTACCTCCTCTTCATCATCTGATGCCAAGAATGGCTGCGCATAGGTAAGGTCTGGGAATGGATGGTAAAATAATTCCTCTAAATCGAGTGGAGGGGCTATAATGGTGGTGGTGGTGTATTTGGAGGTGCACACAGCAGAGAGTGAGGAGGGTGCAGATACAGAGGATGAGGAAAGTGTATAAGTGGAAGGCTGAGTGAGCCACTCAACCAACTCTGGTGCGTACTTTGGCATAATCGCACGCACCTTCTCCAACTTCCCACTTAGGCTCTAGCCTGGTGCACCTGCCCGACACCTACCACCCCTGCAAAATGGCCTGCCTCTTCCTCTGCCTGTCATTTTCAAAATTACCCTGTGCCAATGTCCCTAGAGAAGAGCAGTATTTGTGGAAGCTGATATATGGCAGACCTCAATCAGTTGTTAGTTGAAGCTGGTATATGACCCTCAAGCAGTAATTTTGTGGACGCAGGTATATGGAAAACCTCTATCACTATTTTGTGGAAACTGATATATGAAAGGCCTTAATCAGTTGTTAGTTGATGCTGGTATAACACCCTCAAGCAGCAATTTTGTGGACGCAGGTATATGGAAAACCTCTATCACTATTTTGTGGAAGCTGATATATGGCAGGTCTCAATCATTTGTTATTTGAAGCTGGTATATTACCCTCAAGCAGTAATTTTGTGGACACAGGTATATGGAAATCCTCTATCACTATTTTGTGGAAGCTGATATATGGCAGGTCTCAATCACTTGTTATTTGAAGCTGGTATATTACCCTCAAGCAGTAATTTTGTGGACGCAGGTATATGGAAAACCTCTATTACTATTTTGTGGAAGCTGATATATGGCAAGCCTCAATCAGTTGTTAGTTGAAGCTGGTATATCACCCTCGCAGTAATTTTGTGGACGCAAATATATGGAAAACCTCTATCACTAATTTGTGGAAGCTGATAGAGTGCAGCCCCCAATCAGTATTTTCTGGAAGCATACAAATGCACTATAATATACTTTCTATGTTAGAAAGTATATTATAAGTATATCACACCCCTCTGTGTATCACACCTATCGATAGCACAACATTACCAGTCCTTAAATGGACTTTTGTGTTCCTATTAGCTAGCATTTGGTGTCCCTAAGTTCCTAGCAGCCTGTCCCTGCTCCAAAATGCAGCCTCTCCCTACAATGGCATAACACATAATGTAAAATGGCTGCCAGATCGGGTTCTGTTATAGGGTTGGGGGTGTGTCCATGTGTTGAAGCGTCCTGTCCTGTCCCACCTGATGGATGTGTCATGGGTCAAAGTTCGGTGCAATGCAAAAAAATATGGAGCGCGTGGATATCGCCATATGTTCGCATGTTCGGGGGATCGCGAACGCGCAAAGTTCGCTGCAAACTGACTGCCGGGCGAACCACAAGGCCATCACTAATATACAGCCATTTAGACTACTGGGGTCAAAATTTGTCTAATATTCGAGATTTGGTAGAATAATGACATTCCACCATGTAAAGTGGCTATAAACAATTAATAGCTGTCCTCAGATCAACTCTTTAACTCAGTTTCATGTTTCCCAGTTACATGCACCATTGGCTCATTGCAATGAGCTTATTTCAATAAGGCTGAATAGATTGTAGTGTTGCATACGGGACAGATGGCAAACATTGGAGATGTGGCCATTTAAAAAAAATTGAATCTCTAAAATGTAACTGACTCTGACTCACTGGAAAGCTCTACAGTCTACATAATTATTAACTTGCCACTAGATCAGGAGAAAAAAAAATCTTTTGAATAGCTTTGTGTTCAATTTGATTAATCACACAATATTACCTTATCTTTGTAAATTGGAAAACTATTGGCCCCCAAAAATAGAAATCGTTAACTAAATAAAGTAAACAATGGCCCAATATATAAATGACCTGACTAAAGACAGGAGTAAAGTCAGAACGCCCCGGTAAAAAGATCTTGTCATGCCTAGAGGCTTCCCATAACCCTCTGTGTCAATGTATAGTGTATTGTTACAGTGAGATCTTGTGGCTCTGACTAAAGAAGTGCCTTCTACAACATTCATGTAGCAGTTATCGATGTATGACTAATATATGTTGATAACTGTTAAATGCTGTCAAATATATATTGTATATTGTCAACGGTTACATAAATGCTATAGACATTGCTATTCTAGTCAGGGCCATGAAATCTCACTATAACTAGAGATTAGGGTTAAGCAAACCCGAACTGTAAAGTTCGGGTTCGTACCGAACTTTGGGGTTTTCGGAAAAGTTTGGGTTTGAGTTCGGTGTTCGGCGATTTAATGGCGCTTGTTGAAAGGCTGCAGGGCAGCCAGTCAACAAGCGTTTAACTTGTGTGCCCTTAGAAGCCATCACAGCCATGCCTACTAATAGTATGGCTGTGATAGGCCAAGTGCAGTATGTGACCCAGCCTCTATATGAGCTGGAGTCACGTAGCGCCACATGTCACTCTGCTCTTAATAGTTGTAGGGATAGGATACTGCTGCTGTGAGGGATGATTAGGAAAGACTCTGATATCTGCACTTGGTGTGAAGTCTGCGATCTACAGCGTTTTTTTGTTTGGGGGTGCAATGCAACATTTTTGTACCCTGCCTTGATCTCAGTGAGACTGAAAAAAAAGTTTTAATCTGTCTGTTAGTTAGGTGGGCGTCGGCAGCCATTTTGTGCAACAGCAGTGCACCTGCAATGCATATGTGCCAGGAGAAGGGAAAACAATATCGTCTGTGAGTTCAGGGACCCAGGGGGTGACATATCCCCATATTTTTTTGTAAAGTACACCTGTGCTGCATTTCTGAGAGTGAAATATAATCAGTTATATCCATCTGTTCCATTGTGGGGTGACATATTAAAATTTTTGTTGTAAAGTACCTCTGAGGCCTGCACTGCATATGTGACAGGCATGCACATAAATTCAGCAAATCCATCTGTTCCATTGTAAAGTAAAAAAAACCCTGTGCTTCATTTGTGAGAGTGCAATATAATCTCAGTTAAATGCATCTGTTCCATTTAGGGTTAAGAAAAACCTTTTTGGGCTTCAAGTTCCCATCTTTAGGTGTAAAGTACCTCTGAGGCATCTTGCACACGACCATATGACTTTTTAAAAATAAGGATGACGTCCGTGTGCATTTCGTTTTTTGCAGAACGGAACAGCTGGCCCCTGATAGAACAGTACTATCCTTGTCCATTATGCGGACAATAACAGGACATGTTCTAACTTTGAACGGAACAGAAAAATGGAAATACGAAAACGGAAGGCATACAGAGTACCTTCTGTTCTTTTTGCGGATCCATTGAAATTAATGATTCAGTATACTGAACGCAAAAATCAGAACGTAAACGACAAAAAAAGTTTGTGTGCAAGAGGCCTGAGGCCTGTACATGTGACAGGCAGGCACATAAATTCAGCAAATCCATCTGTTCCATTGTAGGGGTGACTAGTGTTGAGCGCGAATATTCGAATATCGAATTTTTTTCGCGAATATCGGCACTTCGCTAATTCGCGAATATTTCGAATATAGTGATATAAATTCGATATTTCGAATATTCGTTTTTTTTTTTTTTTTTTTTTTATTGTTATATTTTTTTCTTTCCCACTTCCCTAAAGTTGTTCTTACCTGTCCTTTGGATTCCTGGCTTCCTGGCTGCTCCAGTCAGTGCCCGTTGCCGCTTCTGCCGACTTCCATGCTCATGGAGCGTCCCCATCACCATGGGAACATCTCCATATACTAGAATGTACTGTCGGATTTGAGAATTACGTTGAAATCGCAATTCGATTTTTTCAAGTTATAAAATTCGAATTTCGATTTTAACTTAGCACTGCTATATGCCATATTAGTTAGCCTAATATGGCATATAGCAGTGCTAAGTTAAAATCGAAATTCGAATTTTATAACTTGAAAAAATCGAATTGCGATTTCAACGTAATTCTCAAATCCGACAGTACATTCTAGTATATGGAGTCGTTCCCATGGTGATGGGGACGCTCCATAAGCATGGAATATGGCTTCAATGGCTTGGTAGAATTAGCGAATTGACGAATATATTCGTTATATTCCACAAAACGAATATAACGAATGTATTCGTCATATTCCACAAAACGAATATAACGAATGTATTCGTCATATTCCACAAAACGAAGATAACGAAGTATTCTGCATCTTCATTTTAGCTACCTATTCATCAATTTCGCTAATTCTAGCAATGATATAGGAAAGTTGACTATAGAGACAGCTAAGTATAATTCGCTATGCGATTATATGACTGCTTTTTTTTATAAATAGTATAATTATAATAATTATCAGGTATTATAATTATTCTATTTATTTAAAAAAAAAGCAGTAATATAATCGCATAGCGAATTATACTTAGCTGTCTCTATAGTCAACTTTCCTATATCATTGCTAGAATTAGCGAAATTGATGAATAGGTAGCTAAAATGAAGATGCAGAATACTTCGTTATCTTCGTTTTGTGGAATATGACGAATACTTCGTTATCTTCGTTTTGTGGAATATGACGAATATATTCGTTTTGTGGAATATAACGAATATATTCGTCAATTCGCTAATTCTACCAAGCCATTGAAGCCAACCATATAGTAAACCAGGTCCAAGTTGGAATCGCAATTCGATTATGTCAAGTTATAATAATCGAATTTCGATTTTAGCTTAGCACTGTTATATGCCATATTAGGCTAACTAATATGGCATATAGCAGTGCTAAGTTAAAATCGAAATTCGATTATTATAACTTGAAAAAATCGAATTGCGATTTCAACGTAATTCTCAAATCCGACAGTACATTCTAGTATATGGAGATGTTCCCATGGTGATGGGGACGCTCCATGAGCATGGAAGTCGGCAGAAGCGGCAACGGGCACTGACTGGACAGCTAAGTTTAATTCGCTATGCGATTATATTACTGCTTTTTTTTTAAATAAATAGAATAATTATAATACCTGATAATTATTATAATTATACTATTTATAAAAAAAAGCAGTCATATAATCGCATAGCGAATTATACTTAGCTGTCTCTATAGTTAACTTTCCTATATCATTGCTAGAATTAGCGAAATTGATGAATATGTAGCTAAAATGAAGATGCAGAATACTTCGTTATCTTCGTTTTGTGATATATGACGAATACATTCGTTATATTCGTTTTGTGGAATATGACGAATACATTCGTTATATTCGTTTTGTGGAATATAACGAATATATTCGTCAATTCGCTAATTCTACCAAGCCATTGAAGCCATATTCCATGCTTATGGAGCGTCCCCATCACCATGGGAACGACTCCATATACTAGAATGTACTGTCGGATTTGAGAATTACGTTGAAATCGCAATTCGATTTTTTCAAGTTATAAAATTCGAATTTCGATTTTAACTTAGCACTGCTATATGCCATATTAGGCTAACTAATATGGCATATAGCAGTGCTAAGTTAAAATCGAAATTCGAATTTTATAACTTGAAAAAATCGAATTGCAATTTCAATAGGAGAGTAGCCTTTAAGTTAAAATCGAAATTCGATTATTTAAATCGCATATTAATCGCGATAACAAGAATAATGACGAATATTCGATTTCGACGAATATAAAACGAATATTCTATCGAATATTCGCGAATTTCGTCGAAATCGAATATGGCACCTGCCGCTCATCACTAGGGGTGACATATCCACCATTTTTCACGTAAAAAAAACCTGTGCTTAAATTGTGAGTGAAATATAATCTCAGTTAAATACATCTGTTTCATTTAGGGCAATAAAGTAAAATTTTGCCCTGTGCTGCATTCCTGACAGTCCAATAAAACCGCCAAATACTGCAGTTACATGTTTTATTGAAAAATTCAAATTTTTGTTGCTAGAAAGTATATTTGCAGCCTACGCTGCATTCCTGTCAGTCAAATAAAACCAGTAAAAACTGTGCTTCATTTGTGACAGTGCAATATAATCTCAGTTAAATCCATCTGTTTCCTTGTGTGCGAGAAAAAAACTTTTTCTGGGCAATAAAGTGTCTTTGCTGCCTGCACTCATAGCAGACCGGGCAATAAGTTTAAAAAATGTGTCTGTTCCATTATTGGGTGACATTAACCCATTTTTCCCGTAAAAAAAACCCTGCTCTGCCTAGGTGACAGGGACCTAAATTTAAAAAATGTGTCTATTCCATTGTTGGGTGACATTAACCCATTTTGGCAGTCAAAAAAATCCTGCTCTGCATTGTTCACAAGGAACTTAATTTAGTAAAAACGTCTGTTACTTTGGTGGGTGACAGCAAAAAATGAGCAGAGTGTCAAACAAGAGACGTGCCCCTGGTCGTGGTGCTGCTGGTGTTGGTGGAGCTCCTGTTGCAGGGATAGGGCATGGTCGATCTGTGCCAGCTACACGACCAAGTGAAACACCTCAGGTGAGAGTAGACGACAGAACCTTCAGCGTTATTTGGTAGTTCTGAATGCGACTTTATGAATGGTGAGGCCAGAACAAGTACAGGCAATAGTAGATTGGGTGGCTGACAGTGCCTCCAGTTCCTTTACATTGTCTCCCACCCAGTCCCCTGCTCAATCAGAGTTGGCCCCTGTAGCCCATGCCCATCAGTCTTTCACCTCACCCATTTGCAAATCAGCCAAGCAGTCTGAGCCCCAAGTCATGCAGCAGTCACTTCTGCTTTTTTATGACTCTGCTTGCAGGGTTTCCCAGGGCCATCCTCTTAGCCCGGCCCAGAAGTGGAAGAGATTGAGTGCACCGATGTCCAACCACTTATGTTTCAGGATGAGTACATGGGAGGACCACCGCAGCACGTCTCGGATGATGACGAAACACAGTTGCCAACTGCTGCGGCTTTCTGCAGTGTGCAGACCGACAAGGAGGGCAGGGGTGAAGATTGGGTGGAAGATGATGTGGAGGATAATGAGGTCCTCAACCCCACATGGAATAAAGTTCATGTGAGTGACCTGTGTAGTTCTGAGGAAGATGCGTTGGTCACACAGAGCCACCAGCACAGAAAAATAGGGAGCAGGGTGCAAAAGCGAAGCGGCCGTCCCCTAGACAATACGCCTGCTACTGCCCACTGCAACAAGGGACCAAGCACACCAAAGCCAGCTCCAAGGAGTTCCCTGGCGTGTCAGTTCTTCAGAAAATGTGCTGACGACAAGACACGAGTGGTTTGCATGCTGTGCAATCAGAGCCTGAAGTGAGGCATAAACGTTCTAAACCTGGGCACAACCTGCATGACCAGGCATTTAAGTGCAAAGCACGAGCTGCAGTGGGGTAGACACCTCAAAACTCCACCTTGCACATGCTGGCCAGACTGTGCTAGCAGCAGCAGGTGATAGTGGAGTTTCCGCTGCAGCACGCACGGGTGAGTTGCTCTGCGGAACAGCACCACTTCACCACCAATGAGTGGGTCTCCATGCAAGACCTGTGTGCCTTGTTGCACTGAGTACTCCACCAACATGGCCAGTGTCGATGACGACGTTCTCAGCGTTACTATCCCACTTCTATATAAAAAAAAACGCTTTGGGCAATGATGGAAGAGGATGTGGCACAGGAGGAGGAGGAAGAGGTATCATTTAAAAGGATTTCAGACCAGTCATTCACAAGTGGCTCCGAGGGAGGGTTCCTGCACCAGGGGGTTATCACAGACGAGCGCAGCCGCCTGTCCACAGCCAATGTGGACAAGCTCATGTTCATTAAAATGTGCAGAATAGACATGTATACCGTCCTCACCCAGCCATTGTTGTACTCCAGCACACTTTCTATTTGTTTTATTTTTAATATTTCCCAATGTTTTGGAGTCTACCCAAATTTGAACAAAAATAATAATAATAATAATAATAATAATTTTTTTTAAAACAAAACCAAAAACCAGTGTTGGCTACCTCCTCCACTGCCACGTCCACCTACACCGCCAAATCCACCGCCTTCTCAACCTCCTAGTGCATATGGACCTCCTCCTCCTAGATCAAGATTATTATTTTTTATTTTTACGTATTTTATGTTATTTTAATTCATTTCCCTATCCACATTTGTTTGCAGAGCACTTAACCACATTTTGCTGCCTTTTGCAGCCCTCTAGCCCTTTCCATGACTTTTTTAGATCTCCAAAGTTTGGGTCCCCATTGACTTCAATGGGGTTCGGGTTCGGTGTCAAGTTTGGGTCCTGAACTCGAACTTTTTTTTGAAGTTCGACTGAACCCGTCAAACCCGAACTTCCAGGTGTCTGCTCAACTGTACTACAGATACTTCAAGGCTTTTCACTACATTCAGCTAGGAAAGCACTGGGCAAGATGGAACTGGGACCTTATTACTAGAAAGTTACGGCCCAACTCCTGCGGTAAGTTAAGTCATTTACATCATGACTAGGGATGAGTAGCATCAGAAGGAGGCCACATGGTGGCACAATGACAGTGTGGAGTTGGAAGCAGCAGAATCAGGAGGCCACAGAGTGGCAAGGTGACACAGTGTTGAGATAGCAGCATCAGGGGACAACAGAGTGGCAAGGTGACTTGGTGCAAGGTGACATAGTGTGGAGGTGGCAGCAGCATCAGGAGACCAGAGAGTGGCAAGGTGACATAGTGTGGAGGTGGCAGCAGCATCAGAAGACCACAGAGTGGCAAGGTGACAGAGTGTGGAGGTGGGTTGCAATACCAGTACCAGCTGAAGATGGTGGGTAATAGAAGAAGCAATTGGCATCAGATGTGTGGCATCAGGCTGGTGGCAATATCAGAATAGTAGCTGAGGCAGGTAGCCAGAAGAAACCGGTCTCTTTTGTCAAAGTGGTGTGACACCATGGATGATCTAGTCTGATGCATCAGGCATTGATGGGTGGTAATCCTGGCTGATCCACGCCTGATTCATCTTGACAAAGGTTAATTTATCCACATTTTGGGTGGACAGGCAAGTTCTTCTTGGGGTAACTATGACCCCCGCCGCACCCACTCTGATGCCACTCTACTGGCCGGGCAGGACAGCTTTTTCAGGGCAAACTCTGCCAATTGCGGCCAAAAATCCAGTCTGGCTGCCCAGTAGTCCAGTGATTTTTCAATGTGGGGTGGCAGGGAGCTGTACACGTATTCCACCACTTTCTGGTTCAGGTACTGCTCCAGGTCTAGCTGCTGTTGCTGCTGCTGGTGAGTAGTCTCTTCACTAGGTGGGTGAAGAAAGCTGCTCATCATCGACTCTAGACTCAAGTTGCTGCCACAGCAGCCACAGCAAAGGAAAGTGAGCGCATAGAGCCCTCCGGTCAGACCTGAAAGAGGATGGACAATGGCGCAGATAGGCAGCGGCCAACTGACTACATAGGATGTCTGTAGAGTAGTTCAGTTTGTCCTCCCTCTCAGCGGGTTTAAAAAAGACCCAGATGTTGGACCGGTAGTGAGGGTCCAACAAGCTGGAGAGCCAGAAGTCATCCCTCTGCCGAATGGTGACAATTTGGCTGTCACTACGCAAGCAAGTGAGCATGCATCGTCCCTTTTGTGCAAATGACTTGGAGGGACTCCCTGCCTCCATCTCGATTGCATACTGCCATGGTGTGTCTGGGTCCTCTGCCTCGTCTTCCTCATTGCCCTGTAGCTCTTCTGCCTGTTCCTGCTCCCCCTTTTCAGTCACCTGTGTAGAAAAAACACCCATTTCGCTGCACATTGCTTGTGCTCCAATGTCCTCCTCCTCCTCCAGTTCAGCCCCCACCATGTGTCCATGAGATCTAGGCGCCTATCTCCAGTTCCCTGAACAGCCATATTTACCAGCATCTGCTCCAGGACATAAAGCAGTGGAATGACATTGCTCATCCTATAATCCTGGCGTTTGACAAATAACATGGCCTTCTCAAATGGCCTGAGCAAACGGCAGGTGTCACGCATGAGCTGCCACTGGCTGACAATGAAGTTACACAGGGGAATACTCCTGTCCGCTTGGATCATCAAGAAATCGTTTATGGCCTTTCTCTGTCTGGCCTTTCTCTGTCGGTCCAACATATGGAGGGTGGAATTCCAATGGGTGAAAAAGTTGCATATCAGCCTAGTTGGGGGATGCCGTTCTGCCGCTGCAGCTTAAGGAGGGTTTGCTTTGTGGTTTACGAGTGGCTGAAGTGCATGCAAAGTTTCCTGGCCATTTTTAGGATGTCTTGCAGATGGGTGAACCGCTTGACAACCAGATTGAACATGTGTTCCATGCAGGGTGCTGCCCTTCTTAACGTAGCACTGACACCATGTTCTTCCTGTTGTCAGTCATGGTTCAGATTTTCAGTTGTCGCGGGGAAAGCCAGGATTCGATTTCTTCCTGATGGACACGGAGCAGTTCCTCTCCAGTGTGACTCAGTTCGCCCAGGCAAACAAGGTGCAGAACAGAGTGACACTGTCTTGCCCTGCACATGTGGTATGCTGGAAGGGGACTGTGAATTGTTCCTGCAGTGGAGGCTGAGGACATGGTGGAGGATGAAGTGGCAGAGGCTGACATTGTCTCAGGACCAACGGCATAAGAACGTGAAGGCAGAAGCGACATTACATGGCCAAGTTGCTGGTGTGGCTGTGCAGGAACCACATTCACCCAATGGGTCATAAAGGACATGTATTGTTACTGACTGTAGTTACACCTCCACACGTCGGCGCTGTCGTGCATTTTGGCAGACACCGTCAGGCTCAAGGATTAGCCCACATTCTGTTTTACATACGTGTGCAGGGCTGTTACTGCCTTTTTGGCAAAGAAATTATGTCTTGGGACTCCCCACCTTGGCTGGGCACAAGCTATCAATTCTCTGAAAGGTGCAGAGTCGTTGGATGAGTGCACCCATACTGTTGTCTCTTGGCAATCGCTTTGGTGATCGATTGCTGATTGAATGAATGGCGAGGAGGAGGAGCAGAAGTATTAGGACCAGCAGATGATGAGAAGGACAGACATCTCCCTTCGGCTGAGGTGGTGGAGCCTTTACTGATTGAAATTGGGTGCGTGGCACTGGGTGATGCAGCAGTTGCTGCAGCAGGCTGGACCACCACATTGGAGCCACGGTTCTACATGGCCACTTTATGGTTGACGCTGCATATGTTGACGCAGGGCCATGGTGCCAACATTGGCACCCTGGCCACGCTTCACCTTCTTCCCACAGATTCCACAAATGGCCTTGTTCACCTCCTCCCGCGGCTTAACAAAAAACTTCCAAATCACTGAATAGGTGATTTTACCCCCAACACTCTTCACTGACTGACTGCTAATGCTGCTGCTTCTGTATACACCCGGCTCCCAAGTGCGATCAGCTACATCATCATCATAGAGTACTGGCTGCACGTCACTGATGTCCTCCTCAATGGTCTTTGGGTCAGGAGCATGCAACACCAGCTGTGGCAGGTGCAGCACTATGAAGTTCCTTTTGTGCTGTGGCATTAGCAGAGTTTTGATATCTCTGACTTTTAGTCTAACCAGATTGTCTATTACTCTGTAATTCCTCTAGCGCTGTTCTATGGAAACAGTAGGTTTAAAGAGCACACCAAATGCTTCAAATAACTTCATTATTACCTTCAACTTTTCTTCATATATAACACTGCCACCACCGCAGAAGATAGTCCATATACAAAACACGTGTTAAAAAGATATCACAAAATGGCGGTATGCATAAGATGGTGGTTCAACTGTTCAATCCTGTCATTCAACATAAAATGGTGGATATATTTCTCTCTTGAGTATCTGTACTCTCACTTTAAGTTATTTAAGCACTTTATGATCTCTCTCAGAGGTATATCTAAGATTTGACGGATAGTTCTACTGATCTGTATGCAAATTGTATGGATTGCTATTTGTATGCTATTTGTAGTTTGCAATTGGTGGAACTGCAAGTGAACACATATATATCTAGTTCAGTATATAGCTCTAATCACACTATTATCAATAGGAACACATCATAACTGTATTAAATACCTATTTTAGCCTCTTTACTTCCATAAAACTGAACTTTGGCTAGATCTATGTGTGTCCAGCTCCTGTCTCTGGTGAATAAGGATTCTCGCAGCTCCTGCTAGGGGAATGCCCAAACAGGCTGTGTGTGATGCTGGCTGATTGGTGAAAACTCTTGCTGTGTGAGAAGCTGGCTTTGATTGGTCTAGACTTCTGCCCAGCAACAACAGATTAACACTATGCTTTATGTTGTTTCTGCTGTGTCACTGAGCTTACCTTACATTACAAAATTAATCTTAAAGGCATATTATCTTTTTCTGCTTCTGTGAACACAAAATATAACAGTTATATGACATCCAAAACATGATGTCATAGTAAATAACTCTGCTTTTGTCTTTAATAGTGTTGAGCGCGAATATTCGAATATCAATTTCTTTTTGCGAATATCGGCACTTTGCTAATTCACAAATATTTCGAATATAGTGCTATAAATTCGATATTTCGAATATTCTTTTTTTTTTATATATTTTTTTTTAATTGTTATATTTTTTTCTTTCCCACTTCCCTAAAGTTGTTCTTACCTGTCATTTTGATTCCTGGCTTCCTGGCTGCTCCAGTCAGTGCCCGTTGCCGCTTCTGCCGACTTCCATGCTCATGGAGCGTCCCCATCACCATGGGAACGTCTCCATATACTAGAATGTACTGTCGGATTTGAGAATTACGTTGAAATCACAATTCGATTATTTCAAGTTATAATAATCGAATTGCGATTTCAACTTAACACTGCTATATTCCATATTCGTTAATTCTAGCCTAATATGGAATATAGCAGTGCTAAGTTGAAATCGCCATGCGATTACTTCGAGTTATATTAATCGCATTGCGATTTCAACTTGGACCTGGTTTACTATGGTTGGCTTGGTAGAATTAGCGAATATGACGAATATATTCGTCATATTCCACAAAACTAATATAATGAAGAATTCGTCATATTCCACAAAACGAAGATAACGAATGTATTCGTCTATTCCACAAAACGAAGATAACAAAGTATTCTGCATCTTCGTTTTAGCTACCTATTCATCAACTTCGCTAATTCTAGCAATCATATAGGAAAGTTTACTATAGAGACAGCTAAGTTTAATTCGCTATGCGATTATATTACTTTGCTTTTTTTTATAAATAGAATAATTATAATAATTATCAGGTATTATAATTATTCTATTTATAAAAAACTATAAAAACTTTCCTATATGATTGCTAGAATTAGCGAAGTTGATGAATAGGTAGCTAAAACGAAGATGCAGAATACTTCGTTATCTTCGTTTTGTGGAATATGACGAATACATTAGTTATCTTCGTTTTGTGGAATATGACGAATACTTCGTTATATTCGTTTTGTGGAATATGACGAATACATTCGTCATATTCGCTAATTCTACCAAGCCAACCGTAGTAAACCAGGTCCAAGTTGAAATCGCAATTCGATTATTATAACTTGAATTAATCGAATTGCGATTTCAGCTTGGACCTGCTATATTCCATATTAGGCTGGAATTAACGAATATGGAATATAGCAGTGCTAAGTTCAAATCGAAAGTCGATTATCATAACTTGAATTAATCACATTGCTATTTCAATAGGAGAGTAGCCTTTAAGTGAAAATCGCAATACGCAATTATTTAAATGGCATATTAATCGCGATAGCGAGAATAATGACGAATTTTCGATTTCGACGAATATAAAACGAATATTATATCGAATATTCGTGAATTTCGTCGAAATCAAATATGGCACCTGCCGCTCATCACTAGTCTTTAACACATGAACATAGGAACTGTATTAAGGTTATTAGCAGGTCTAGATGTATACACATATAAGCTATACTAGCAACCTAGGACAGGTCCTAGCTGGCCAGCTACACCAGCTCCTATGCCACTCCCCTCATCACTACTTGCCCACCAACCGGAGGAAGTGGCAGATGTCCCCTCTGCATCTTGGCTGGCCAGTAGCTTCAAATATTGGGTTACCTTAATTAATACTTAACTTTTAATACCCAATGCCCAGCTTGTGAAACGGAGGTCCTCCCTTTGTGGGGTGGAATGGATGGAGACTTCCAGACTATACCTCTGCATCCAAATCATCTCCACTTTAAAGCGAAGTTGAACTTCTAGTTTGTAAACTGCTGACATATTGTTGTGAGTCCCCTGATGAGTTGGCCCAAGGCAAACGGAACACTTTGGGAAAGTTATCTTTATCCATACCAGGACCCTTGTGGTTGCTTTCTTCCCTGAAGACTTGTAGGAGAAGAGACCCAGCACGTGGATCCCCTCCTATCCCTACCTACAGTACAGACCAAAAGTTTGGACACACCTTCTCATTCAAAGAGTTTTCTTTATTTTCACGACTATGAAAATTGTAGATTCACACTGAAGGCATCAAAACTATGAATTAACACATGTGGAATTATATACATAACAAACAAGTGTGAAACAACTGAAAATATGTCATATTCTAGGTTCTTTAAAGTAACCAACTTTCGCTTTGATTAATGCTTTGCACACTCTTTGCATTCTCTTGGTGAGCTTCAAGTGGTAGTCACCTGAAATGGTCTTCCAACAGTCTTGAAGGAGTTCCCAGAGATACTTAGCACTTGTTGGCCCTTTTGCCTTCACTCTGTGGTCCAGCTCACCCCAAACCATCTCGATTGGGTTGAGGTCCGGTGGAGGCCAGGTCATCTGGCGCAGCACCCCATCACTCTCTTTATGGTCAAATAGCCCTTACACAGCCTGAAGGTGTGTTTAGGGTCATTGTCCTGTTGAAAAATAAATGATGGTCCAACTAAACGCAAACCAGATGGAATAGCATGCAGCTGCAAGATGCTGTTGTAGCCATGCTGGTTCAGTATGCCTTCAATTTAATGAATAAATCCCCAACAGAGTCACCAGCAAAGCACCCGCACACCATCACACCTTTTTTGCGTCGCACAAAGACACGGTGGTTGGAACGAAAGATCTCAAATTTGGACTTATCAGACCAAAGCACAGATTTCCACTGGTCTAATGTCCATTCCTTGTGTTCTTTAGCCCAAAAAAGTCTCTTCTGCTTGTTGCCTGTCCTTAGCAGTGGTTTCCTAGCAGATATTCTACCATGAAGGCCTGATTCACACAGTCTCCTCTTAACAGTTGTTCTAGAGATGTGTCTGCTGCTAGAACTCTGTGTGGCATTGACCTGGTCTCTAATCTGAGCTGCTGTTAACCTGCGATTTCTGAGGCTGGTGACTCGGATGAACTTATCCTCTGCAGCAGAGGTGACTCTTGGTCTTCCTTTCCTGGGGCGGTTTCTTTGTAGCGCTTGATGGTTTTTGTGACTGCACTTGGGGACACTTTCAAAGTTTTCCCAATTTTTCAGACTGACGGACTTTCTTAAAGTAATGAGGGCCACTCATTTTTCTTTACTTAGCTGCTTTTTTCTTGCCATAATACAAATTCTAACAGTCTATTCAGTAGGACTATCAGCTGTGTATCCACCTGACTTCTTCACAACGCAACTGATGGTCCCAACCCCATTTATAAGGCAAGAAATCCCACTTATTAAACCTGACAGGGCACACATGTGAAGTGAAAACAATTTCAGGTGACTACCTCTTGAAGCTCATCAAAAGAATGCCAAGAGTGTGCAAAGCAGTAATCAAAGCAAAAGGTGGCTACTTTGAAGAACCTAGAATATGACTAGGGATGAGCGAACTCGAACTGTATAGTTCGGGTTCGTACCGAATTTTGGGGTGTCCGTGACACGGACCCGAACCCGGACATTTTCGTAAAAGTCCGGGTTCGGGTTCGGTGTTCGTCGCTTTCTTGGCGCTTTTGTGACGCTTTCTTGGCGCTTTTTGAAAGGCTGCAAAGCAGCCAATCAACAAGCGTCATACTACTTGCCCCAAGAGGCCATCACAGCCATGCCTACTATTGGCATGGCTGTGATTGGCCAGAGCACCATGTGACCCAGCCTCTATTTAAGCTGGAGTCACATAGCGCCGCCCGTCACTCTGCTCTGATTAGCGTAGGGAGAGGTTGCGGCTGCGACAGTAGGGCGAGATTAGGCAGATTAACTCCTCCAAAGGACTTGATTAACTGATCGATCTGCAGCTGTGGATCATTGAGCTGCTGATCCTCAATTGCTCACTGTTTTTAGGCTGCCCAGACCGTTTGTCAGTCACATTTTTCTGGGGTGATCGGCGGCCATTTTGTGTCTTGTGGTGCGCCAGCACAAGCTGCGACCAAGTGCATTTAACCCTCAATGGTGTGGTTGTTTTTTGGCTAAAGCCTACATCAGGGTGAAGCTGTCACACCAAGTGCATTTAACCAGCAATAGTCTGTTCATTTTTTGGCCATATACAAAATCAGGGGCAAGCTGCGCCTGTCACCAAGTGCATTTAACCCTCAATGGTGTGGTTGTTTTTTGGCTAAAGCCTACATCAGGGTGAAGCTGTCACACCAAGTGCATTTAACCAGCAATAGTCTGTTCATTTTTTGGCCATATACAAAATCAGGGGCAAGCTGCGCCTGTCACCAAGTGCATTTAACCCTCAATGGTGTGGTTGTTTTTTGGCTAAAGCCTACATCAGGGTGAAGCTGTCACACCAAGTGCATTTAACCAGCAATAGTCTGTTCATTTTTTGGCCATATACAAAATCAGGGGCAAGCTGCGCCTGTCACCAAGTGCATTTAACCCTCAATGGTGTGGTTGTTTTTTGGCTAAAGCCTACATCAGGGTGAAGCTGTCACACCAAGTGCATTTAACCAGCAATAGTCTGTTCATTTTTTGGCCATATACAAAATCAGGGGCAAGCTGCGCCTGTCACCAAGTGCATTTAACCCTCAATGGTGTGGTTGTTTTCTGGCTAAAGCCTACATCAGGGTGAAGCTGTCACACCAAGTGCATTTAACCAGCAATAGTCTGTTTATTTTTTGGCCATATACTACATCAGGGGCAAGCTGCGCCCGTCACCAAGTGCATTTAACCCTCAGTAGTGTGGTTGGTCAAGCTGTGACACCAAGTGCATTTAACCAGCAATAGTCTGTTCATTTTTTGGCCATATACTACATCAGGGGCAAGCTGCGCCCGTCACCAAGTGCATTTAACCAGCAATAGTGTGGTTATTTTTTGGCCATATCCCAGTCTAATTCTGTCACTAAATCCATACCAGTCACCCAGCGCCTAAATACTAGGCCTCAAATTTATATCCCGCTAAATCTCTCGTTACCGCTGTCCTGTTGTAGCTGGGAAAGTTATTTAGTGTCCGTCAAAGCACATTTTTTGTTCTGGGTTGAAGTACAATTCCCAATTTAGCAATTTCATAATTTAGTGGTTTCTGCTATATCAGAGCTATTTGAAATCTATCCCTAAAAGGGTATATAATATTCAAGGTGCACATTGGGTCATTCAGAATAACTTCACACACACCCGCTACTGTGTATTTTCAAGTCTAATTCTGTCACTAAACCCATACCTGTCACCCAGCGCCTAAATACTAGGCCTCAAATTTATATCCTGCTAAATCTCTCGTTACCGCTGTCCTGTTGTAGCTGGGAAAGTTATTTAGTGTCCGTCAAAGCACATTTTTTGTTCTGGGTTGAAGTACAATTCCCAATTTAGCAATTTCATAATTTAGTGGTTTCTGCTATATCAGAGCTATTTGAAATCTATCCCTAAAAGGGTATATAATATTCAAGGTGCACATTGGGTCATTCAGAATAACTTCACACACACCCGCTACTGTGTATTTTCAAGTCTAATTCTGTCACTAAACCCATACCTGTCACCCAGCGCCTAAATACTAGGCCTCAAATTTATATCCTGCTAAATCTCTCGTTACCGCTGTCCTGTTGTAGCTGGGAAAGTTATTTAGTGTCCGTCAAAGCACATTTTTTCTTCTGGGTTGAAATACAATTCCCAATTTAGCAATTTCATAATTTAGTGGTTTCTGCTATATCAGAGCTATTTGAAATCTATCCCTAAAAGGGTAGATCATATTGAAGGTGCACATAGGGTCATTCAGAATAACTTCACACACACCCGCTACTGTGTATTTCCAAGTCTAATTCTGTCACTAAACCCATACCTGTCACCCAGCGCCTAAATACTAGGCCTCAAATTTATATCCCGCTAAATCTCTCGTTACCGCTGTCCTGTTGTAGCTGGGAAAGTTATTTAGTGTCCGTCAAAGCACATTTTTTGTTCTGGGTTGAAGTACAATTCCCAATTTAGCAATTTCATAATTTAGTGGTTTCTGCTATATCAGAGCTATTTGAAATCTATCCCTAAAAGGGTATATAATATTCAAGGTGCACATTGGGTCATTCAGAATAACTTCACACACACCCGCTACTGTGTATTTCCAAGTCTAATTCTGTCACTAAACCCATACCTGTCACCCAGCGCCTAAATACTAGGCCTCAAATTTATATCCTGCTAAATCTCTCGTTACCGCTGTACTGTTGTTGCTTGGAAAGATATTTAGTGTCCGTCAAAGCACATTTTTTGTTCTGGGTTGAAGTACAATTCCCAATTTAGCAATTTCATAATTTAGTGGTTTCTGCTATATCAGAGCTATTTGAAATCTATCCCTAAAAGGGTATATAATATTCAAGGTGCACATTGGGTCATTCAGAATAACTTCACACACACCCGCTACTGTGTATTTCCAAGTCTAATTCTGTCACTAAACCCATACCTGTCACCCAGCGCCTAAATACTAGGCCTCAAATTTATATCCTGCTAAATCTCTCGTTACCGCTGTCCTGTTGTAGCTGGGAAAGTTATTTAGTGTCCGTCAAAGCACATTTTTTGTTCTGGGTTGAAATACAATTCCCAATTTAGCAATTTCATAATTTAGTGGTTTCTGCTATATCAGAGCTATTTGAAATCTATCCCTAAAAGGGTAGATCATATTGAAGGTGCACATAGGGTCATTCAGAATAACTTCACACACACCCGCTACTGTGTATTTCCAAGTCTAATTCTGTCACTAAACCCATACCTGTCACCCAGCGCCTAAATACTAGGCCTCAAATTTATATCCCGCTAAATCTCTCGTTACCGCTGTCCTGTTGTAGCTGGGAAAGTTATTTAGTGTCCGTCAAAGCACATTTTTTGTTCTGGGTTGAAGTACAATTCCCAATTTAGCAATTTCATAATTTAGTGGTTTCTGCTATATCAGAGCTATTTGAAATCTATCCCTAAAAGGGTATATAATATTCAAGGTGCACATTGGGTCATTCAGAATAACTTCACACACACCCGCTACTGTGTATTTCCAAGTCTAATTCTGTCACTAAACCCATACCTGTCACCCAGCGCCTAAATACTAGGCCTCAAATTTATATCCTGCTAAATCTCTCGTTACCGCTGTACTGTTGTTGCTGGAAAGATATTTAGTGTCCGTCAAAGCACATTTTTTGTTCTGGGTTGAAGTACAATTCCCAATTTAGCAATTTCATAATTTAGTGGTTTCTGCTATATCAGAGCTATTTGAAATCTATCCCTAAAAGGGTATATAATATTCAAGGTGCACATTGGGTCATTCAGAATAACTTCACACACACCCGCTACTGTGTATTTCAAGTCTAATTCTGTCACTAAACCCATACCTGTCACCCAGCGCCTAAATACTAGGCCTCAAATTTATATCCTGCTAAATCTCTCGTTACCGCTGTCCTGTTGTAGCTGGGAAAGTTATTTAGTGTCCGTCAAAGCACATTTTTTGTTCTGGGTTGAAATACAATTCCCAATTTAGCAATTTCATAATTTAGTGGTTTCTGCTATATCAGAGCTATTTGAAATCTATCCCTAAAAGGGTATATAATATTGAAGGTGCACATAGGGTCATTCAGAATAACTTCACACACACCCGCTACTGTGTATTTCCAAGTCTAATTCTGTCACTAAACCCATACCTGTCACCCAGCGCCTAAATACTAGGCCTCAAATTTATATCCCGCTAAATCTCTCGTTACCGCTGTCCTGTTGTAGCTGGGAAAGTTATTTAGTGTCCGTCAAAGCACATTTTTTGTTCTGGGTTGAAGTACAATTCCCAATTTAGCAATTTCATAATTTAGTGGTTTCTGCTATATCAGAGCTATTTGAAATCTATCCCTAAAAGGGTATATAATATTCAAGGTGCACATTGGGTCATTCAGAATAACTTCACACACACCCGCTACTGTGTATTTCCAAGTCTAATTCTGTCACTAAACCCATACCTGTCACCCAGCGCCTAAATACTAGGCCTCAAATTTATATCCTGCTAAATCTCTCGTTACCGCTGTACTGTTGTTGCTGGGCAAGTTATTTAGTGTCCGTCAAAGCACATTTCTTGTTCTGGGTTGAAATACAATTCCCAATTTAGCAATTTCATAATTTAGTGGTTTCTGCTATATCAGAGCTATTTGAAATCTATCCCTAAAAGGGTATATAATATTGCAAGGTGCACATAGGGTCATTCAGAATAACTTCACACACACGCTTCTGTGCATTTCCAAGTCTAATTCTGTCACTAAATCCATACCGGTCACCCAGCGCCTAAATACTAGGCCTCAAATTTATATCCCGCTGAATTTGAATACAATACATTGGGCCAAATAATATATTTGTTGTTGTGGTGAACCATAACAATGAGAAAAACATCTAGTAAGGGACGCGGACGTGGACATGGTCGTGGTGGTGTTAGTGGACCCTCTGGTGCTGGGAGAGGACGTGGCCGTTCTGCCACATCCACACGTCCTAGTGTACCAACTACCTCAGGTCCCAGTAGCCGCCAGAATTTACAGCGATATATGGTGGGGCCCAATGCCGTTCTAAGGATGGTAAGGCCTGAGCAGGTACAGGCATTAGTCAATTGGGTGGCCGACAGTGGATCCAGCACGTTCACATTATCTCCCACCCAGTCTTCTGCAGAAAGCGCACAGATGGCGCCTGAAAACCAACCCCATCAGTCTGTCACATCACCCCCATGCATACCAGGGAAACTGTCTCAGCCTCAAGTTATGCAGCAGTCTCTTATGCTGTTTGAAGACTCCGCTGGCAGGGTTTCCCAAGGGCATCCACCTAGCCCTTCCCCAGCGGTGAAAGACATAGAATGCACTGACGCACAACCACTTATGTTTCCTGATGATGAGGACATGGGAATACCACCTCAGCATGTCTCTGATGATGACGAAACACAGGTGCCAACTGCTGCGTCTTTCTGCAGTGTGCAGACTGAACAGGAGGTCAGGGATCAAGACTGGGTGGAAGACGATGCAGGGGACGATGAGGTCCTAGACCCCACATGGAATGAAGGTCGTGCCACTGACTTTCACAGTTCGGAGGAAGAGGCAGTGGTGAGACCGAGCCAACAGCGTAGCAAAAGAGGGAGCAGTGGGCAAAAGCAGAACACCCGCCGCCAAGAGACTCCGCCTGCTACTGACCGCCGCCATCTGGGACCGAGCACCCCAAAGGCAGCTTCAAGGAGTTCCCTGGCATGGCACTTCTTCAAACAATGTGCTGACGACAAGACCCGAGTGGTTTGCACGCTGTGCCATCAGAGCCTGAAGCGAGGCATTAACGTTCTGAACCTGAGCACAACCTGCATGACCAGGCACCTGCATGCAAAGCATGAACTGCAGTGGAGTAAACACCTTAAAACCAAGGAAGTCACTCAGGCTCCCCCTGCTACCTCTTCTGCTGCTGCCGCCTCGGCCTATTCTGCTGCTGCCGCCTCGGCCTCTTCCTCCGCCTCTGGAGGAACGTTGGCACCTGCCGCCCAGCAAACAGGGGATGTACCACCAACACCACCACCACCACCTCCGTCACCAAGCGTCTCAACCATGTCACACGCCAGCGTTCAGCTCTCCATCTCACAAACATTTGATAGAAAGCGTAAATTCCCACCTAGCCACCCTCGATCCCTGGCCCTGAATGCCAGCATTTCTAAACTACTGGCCTATGAAATGCTGTCATTTAGGCTGGTGGACACAGACAGCTTCAAACAGCTCATGTCGCTTGCTGTCCCACAGTATGTTGTTCCCAGCCGGCACTACTTCTCCAAGAGAGCCGTGCCTTCCCTGCACAACCAAGTATCCGATAAAATCAAGTGTGCACTGCGCAACGCCATCTGTAGCAAGGTCCACCTAACCACAGATACGTGGACCAGTAAGCACGGCCAGGGACGCTATATCTCCCTAACTGCACACTGGGTAAATGTAGTGGCAGCTGGGCCCCAGGCGGAGAGCTGTTTGGCGCACGTCCTTCCGCCGCCAAGGATCGCAGGGCAACATTCTTTGCCTCCTGTTGCCACCTCCTCCTTCTCGGCTTCCTCCTCCTCTTCTTCCACCTGCTCATCCAGTCAGCCACACACCTTCACCACCAACTTCAGCACAGCCCGGGGTAAACGTCAGCAGGCCATTCTGAAACTCATATGTTTGGGGGACAGGCCCCACACCGCACAGGAGTTGTGGCGGGGTATTGAACAACAGACCGACGAGTGGTTGCTGCCGGTGAGCCTCAAGCCCGGCCTGGTGGTGTGTGATAATGGGCGAAATCTCGTTGCAGCTCTGGGACTAGCCAATTTGACGCACATCCCTTGCTTGGCGCATGTGCTGAATTTGGTGGTGCAGAAGTTCATTCACAACTACCCCGACATGTCAGAGCTGCTGCATAAAGTGCGGGCCGTCTGTTCGCGCTTCCGGCGTTCACATCCTGCCGCTGCTCGCCTGTCTGCGCTACAGCGTAACTTCGGCCTTCCCGCTCACCGCCTCATATGCGACGTGCCCACCAGGTGGAACTCCACCTTGCACATGCTGGACAGACTGTGCGAGCAGCAGCAGGCCATAGTGGAGTTTCAGCTGCAGCACGCACGGGTCAGTCGCACTACAGAACAGCACCACTTCACCACCAATGACTGGGCCTCCATGCGAGACCTGTGTGCCCTGTTGCGCTGTTTCGAGTACTCCACCAACATGGCCAGTGGCGATGACACCGTTATCAGCGTTACAATACCACTTCTATGTCTCCTTGAGAAAACACTTAGGGCGATGATGGAAGAGGAGGTGGCCCAGGAGGAGGAGGAGGAGGAGGAGGAAGAGGGGTCATTTTTAGCACTTTCAGGCCAGTCTCTTCGAAGTGACTCAGAGGGAGGTTTTTGGCAACAGCAGAGGCCAGGTACAAATGTGGCCAGCCAGGGCCCACTACTGGAGGACGAGGAGGACGAGGATGAGGAGGAGGTGGAGGAGGATGAGGATGAAGCATGGTCACAGCGGGGTGGCACCCAACGCAGCTCGGGTCCATCACTGGTGCGTGGCTGGGGGGAAAGGCAGGACGATGACGATACGCCTCCCACAGAGGACAGCTTGTCCTTACCCCTGGGCAGCCTGGCACACATGAGCGACTACATGCTGCAGTGCCTGCGCAACGACAGCAGAGTTGCCCACATTTTAACCTGTGCGGACTACTGGGTTGCCACCCTGCTGGATCCACGCTACAAAGACAATGTGCCCACCTTACTTCCTGCACTGGAGCGTGATAGGAAGATGCGCGAGTACAAGCGCACGTTGGTAGACGCGCTACTGAGAGCATTCCCAAATGTCACAGGGGAACAAGTGGAAGCCCAAGGCCAAGGCAGAGGAGGAGCAAGAGGTCGCCAAGGCAGCTGTGTCACGGCCAGCTCCTCTGAGGGCAGGGTTAGCATGGCAGAGATGTGGAAAACTTTTGTCAACACGCCACAGCTAACTGCACCACCACCTGATACGCAACGTGTTAGCAGGAGGCAACATTTCACTAACATGGTGGAACAGTACGTGTGCACACCCCTCCACGTACTGACTGATGGTTCGGCCCCATTCAACTTCTGGGTCTCTAAATTGTCCACGTGGCCAGAGCTAGCCTTTTATGCCTTGGAGGTGCTGGCCTGCCCGGCAGCCAGCGTTTTGTCTGAACGTGTATTCAGCACGGCAGGGGGCGTCATTACAGACAAACGCAGCCGCCTGTCTACAGCCAATGTGGACAAGCTGACGTTCATAAAAATGAACCAGGCATGGATCCCACAGGACCTGTCCGTCCCTTGTCCAGATTAGACATTAACTACCTCCCCATAACCATATATTATTGGACTCCAGGGCACTTCCTCATTCAATCCTATTTTTATTTTCATTTTACCATTATATTGCGATGCTACCCAAAGTTGAATGAACCTCTCCTCTGCCTGTGTGCTAGGCCTAAATATATGCCAATGGACTGTTGCAGTGGTGGCTGACATGAAGCCTGATTCTCTGCTATGACATGCAGACTAATTCTCTGCTGACATGAAGCCAGATTGTCTGTTACGGGACCTCCCTCCTCTGCCTGGGTGCTGGGCCTAAATTTATGACAATGGACTGTTGCAGTGGTGGCTGACGTGAAGCCTCATTCTCTGCTATGACATGCAGACTGATTCTCTGCTGACATGAAGCCAGATTGTCTGTTACGGGACCTCTCTCCTCTGCCTGTGTGCTAGGCCTAAATATATGCCAATGGACTGTTGCAGTGGTGGCTGACGTGAAGCCTGATTCTCTGCTATGACATGCAGACTGATTCTCTGCTGACATGAAGCCAGATCCTCTGTTACGGGACCTCTCTCCTCTGCCTGTGTGTGTGCTGGGCCTAAATATATGCCAATGGACTGTTGCAGTGGTGGCTGACGTGAAGCCTCATTCTCTGCTATGACATGCAGACTAATTCTCTGCTGACATGAAGACAGATTCTCTGTTACGGGACCTCTCTCCTCTGCCTGGTGTGCTGGGCCTAAATATATGCCAATGGACTGTTGCAGTGGTGGCTGACGTGAAGCCTCATTCTCTGCTATGACATGCAGACTGATTCTCTGCTGACATGAAGCCAGATTGTCTGTTACGGGACCTCTCTCCTCTGCCTGGGTGCTGGGCCTAAATATATGCCAATGGACTGTTGCAGTGGTGGGCTGACGTGAAGCCTCATTCTCTGCTATGACATGCAGACTGATTCTCTGCTGACATGAAGACAGATTCTCTGTTACGGGACCTCTCTCCTCTGCCTGGGTGCTGGGCCTAAATATATGCCAATGGACTGTTGCAGTGGTGGCTGACGTGAAGCCTCATTCTCTGCTATGACATGCAGACTGATTCTCTGCTGACATGAAGCCAGATTCGTCTGTTACGGGACCTCTCTGCTCTGCCTGTGTGCTAGGCCTAAATATATGCCAATGGACTGTTGCAGTGGTGGGTGACGTGAAGCCTCATTCTCTGCTATGACATGCAGACTGATTCTCTGCTGACATGAAGCCAGATTCGTCTGTTACGGGACCTCTCTCCTCTGCCTGTGTGCTAGGCCTAAATATATGCCAATGGACTGTTGCAGTGGTGGGCTGACGTGAAGCCTCATTCTCTGCTATGACATGCAGACTGATTCTCTGCTGACATGAAGCCAGATTGTCTGTTACGGGACCTCTCTGCTCTGCCTGTGTGCTAGGCCTAAATATATGCCAATGGACTGTTGCAGTGGTGGCTGACGTGAAGCCTCATTCTCTGCTATGACATGCAGACTGATTCTCTGCTGACATGAAGCCAGATTCGTCTGTTACGGGACCTCTCTCCTCTGCCTGTGTGCTAGGGCCTAAATATATGCCAATGGACTGTTGCAGTGGTGGCTGACGTGAAGCCTCATTCTCTGCTATGACATGCAGACTAATTCTCTGCTGACATGAAGCCAGATTGTCTGTTACGGGACCTCTCTCCTCTGCCTGGGTGCTGGGCCTAAATTTATGACAATGGACTGTTGCAGTGGTGGCTGACGTGAAGCCTGATTCTCTGCTATGACATGCAGACTGATTCTCTGCTGACATGAAGCCAGATTCCTCTGTTACGGGACCTCTCTCCTCTGCCTGTGTGTGCTGGGCCTAAATATATGCCAATGGACTGTTGCAGTGGTGGCTGACGTGAAGCCTCATTCTCTGCTATGACATGCAGACTAATTCTCTGCTGACATGAAGACAGATTCTCTGTTACGGGACCTCTCTCCTCTGCCTGGGTGCCGGGGCCTAAATATCTGAGAATGGACTGTTCCAGTGGTGGGTGACGGGAAGCCAGATTCTCTGCTATGGAACCTCTCTCCAATTGATTTTGGTTAATTTTTATTTATTTAATTTTTATTTAATTCATTTCCCTATCCACATTTGTTTGCAGGGGATTTACCTACATGTTGCTGCCTTTTGCAGCCCTCTAGCTCTTTCCTGGGCTGTTTTACAGCCTTTTTAGTGCCGAAAAGTTCGGGTCCCCATTGACTTCAATGGGGTTCGGGTTCGGGACGAAGTTCGGATCGGGTTCGGATCCCGAACCCGAACATTTCCGGGATGTTCGGCCGAACTTCTCGAACCCGAACATCCAGGTGTTCGCTCAACTCTAAATATGACATATTTTCAGTTGTTTCACACTTTTTTGTTATGTATATAATTCCACATGTGTTAATTCATAGTTTTGATGCCTTCAGTGTGAATCTACAATTTTTATAGTAATGAAAATAAAGAAAACTCTTTGAATGAGAAGGTGTGTCCAAACTTTTGGTCTGTACTGTTTATCCTAATCAAGTGTCAATTACCTCTGATAATACTGCTTTGGTATGGTTCAGCAATTTTGAGGTTGTACTATTGTGTGTTATGTGTGTCTGTGTGTTATGTGTGTTTGTTTATTGTCTTTAATGGGCTATTATTTTAATTGGATATTAAAAGTTAAGTATTTATTAAGGTCACCCACCATTTTGTTCTATTTAATTGCCTAATATTGGGTACCCATTTTGTTTGTAACCACAATTGAGCATTGTTTCCTATGGTTGTGTGAATAGTTTAATTGGAAACATTTTTGACATCAGGTTTGGATAAAAACCAATGGCTCACTGAAGCCAATGAGATGTTCTCAGAGAAGGCTTCTACTCAAAAGAGATATACCCCCTCTTTTAAGGTAGCCTTTAAGGAGCTGACTAAAATCTATAAAGAACAATTTACCTCCTGGTGGGAGGTTAAGTCCCTGGAGAACTATATTAAACATAAGATAGTTTCCAGTGGCTTGATCAGGGGCGTAACTAGCATAACGTCAGACCATGTGACTGGCAAGAGGGGGCCACGTTTTAGTTGGGATTATCTCCTCTTCTACTGGAGGTGAAAACTTGGTCAGGACTCTACCCTCTAAAGGAACAACTTTTAGTAAATGAAGCAGTGGAAAAATGTGCCAAGGGTCATTAAAAAGGGTTTAGGCAGAAACAGAAACCCTTCTGTCCTGTGTGGGGGCCTGGTTTGATCTTTGCCATGAGGCCCTTACTTCTCTATGTACGCCACTGGACTTGAGGATTATACTCACCCCTGCAAGTAGGTGCAGGAGCTCAAGTTTGATGAGTAAATGGGAGGAGGAGGCTACAAACAGCTCCCTCCACTTTATGCACCTACTTCTGGAGGATGAAAGGATGACATTTGAAACGCTTGAGAATACATTAAAAGATCAAATAGAGATAACACAAAAATTTCAACAGGAACCTGATTTTGCAAACAAAGAACTACAGTTAAAGAGTGCCCTGGCGAAATTTATCACTTAAAGGAGAGAAAACATTGTCAATTTAATTGTGATCTACAAGACTTTCGGGAAAATAGGGTATACACTACTATTGATCGCACAGTGACCCAATATAAAGAACAAGAATCCGATATCTCATTGAGTGATACTGAAATATTAGAAGGGAAAAAGGAGAGCGGTCGAAGGAATCAAGGGAGAGTTTGAGGATGTACAAGGGGTAGGGGTTCAAGAGGAGGGCAGGAGGAAAGTGGCCAACAATGGAGTGCCATATAACCTACGGACACGCAATCCACAGAAATCTCACCCTCACGGTCATACACCCCCCAACAACCCAGTCAAATACTAAATTTATCCACCAAAACCCTACAGCCAGCTGAAATGGGAATACTAAGCAGGGGACCATCCTTTGTACCAACTCAAACATTCAATCTCTTTAACTGTGTGAAGGATATTAATCTGTTTGCCAGAAAGCTGAGATGGTACAAACACTTTCAAATGATAAACAAACGGAAAAGCAGGGAGCTAGGCATTCCACAAGATATACTACAGGATATGCGACTTCTATATAGCTTAGAGGATAGTACCCCGCAGGAGTGTATGGGCCCGTTCACAATTCTTAAAAACGAAAGCTCCAAAATTCCATCTAAAGGAGATCCTTTGTGCATTGATGTGTTTGTGAACAAGGTTACCTGTGAATTAGAGAAACTGACTACTAAACCAAAAGAAATTCAACTATACAAAAGCGGAATTTAGGGCCCTGCTAAATTTAGAAAAGGACAGGGAGATAACAATTAAGCCCTCAGATAAAAGAGGCAACATTGTGCTAATGGACATCGCACAATATAAAACGATGTGCATGAGTCTCCTATGAGGCAAATAAACCTATGAAAGGCTTCAATCTAATCCCACAGGACTATACCAATCGCAATTACTGTAGTTAAAATTCTACGTGAAGCTAGACTTAATGATTTGATTTCTGAGGAGCAATTTGACTTCTTGAACTGTAAACACCCCACAGTGGCTACTTTCTATAGCCTACTGAAAATTAGTGTTGACCGCAAATATTCGAATCACGAATTTTAGTCGCGAATATCGCCACTTCGAGAATTCATGAATATTTAGAATATAGTGCTATATGTTTGTATTCGCAAATAGTGTTTAATATTCTAATCGCAAATTTATCACAAATTTAGCTCAAATATATTACATTGCCAATTTTTGCAATCAAGGAAATAAATTCTCGAATTTGTGAATTTATGGCAAATATTCGGCCACAATTTCGCTAAATATCACAAATTCGAATATTGCCTATGCCGCTCATCACTACCGAAAATCAATAAAGGGGTTACACCCCTGAAGGGGCGTCCTATAGTGTCGGGCGTCAATGGCCTCAGTCAAAACATTGGGATCTGCATTTACACGATTCCGGCACCTTTCGTTAAATCATTACCCTTCTATAATAGAGCTTCCAAAGCTTCAGAGGGATCTCATTGTTAAAAGGTATCAGTCAGGAAAAGGGTACAAAAGAATTTGCAAGGCATTAGATATAGCATGGAACACAGTGAAGACAGTCATCATCAAGTGGAGAAAATATGACACAACAGTGACATTACCAAGAACTGGACGTTCCTTTTCAAAATTGATGAAAAGACGAGAAGAAAACTGGTCTGTGAGGCTACCAAGAAGACTACAGCAATATTAAAGGAGCATCCGGAATATCTGGAAAGTACTGGCTGTGTGGTACATGTGACAACAATCTCCCGTATTCTTCATATGTCTGGGCTATTGGGTAGAGTGGCAAGACGAAAGCCAGGCTACATTTTTCAAAAACACATCTGAAGTCTCCCAAAAGCATGTGGGAAAAGGTGTTATGGTCTGATGAAAACAAGGTTGAACTTTTTGGCCATAATTCCAAAAGATATGTTTGGTGCAAAAACAACACTGCACATCACCAAAAGAGCACCATACCCACAGTGAAGCATGGTGGTGGCAGCATCATGCTTTGGGGCTGTTTTTCTTCAGATGGAACTGGGGCCTTAGTTAAGCTAGAGGTAATTATGAACAGTTCCAAATACCAGTTAATATTGTCACAAAACCTTCAGGCTTCTGCTAGAAAGCTGAACATGAAGAGGAACTTCATCTTTCAGCATGACAATGACCCAAAGCATACATCCAAATCAACAAAGGAATGGCTTCACCAGCAGAAGATTAACGTTTTGGAATGGCCCAGCCAGAGCCCAGACCTGAATCCGATTGAAAATCTGTGGGGTGATCTAAAGAGGGTTGTGCACAGGATATGCCCTTGCAATCTGACAGATTTGGAGTGTTTTTGCAAAGAGTGGGCAAATCTTGCCAAGTCAAAATGTGTCATGCTGATAGACTCATACCCAAAAACAAAGTACAAAGTATTAGTTTAAGGGTGTGCACACTTATGCAACCATGTTATTTTATTTTTATATGTTTTCTTCCCTCTACCTAAAAGATTTCAGTTTGCTTTTCAATTGAGTTGTACAGTTTATAGGTCACATTAAAGGTGGAAAAATTTCTGAAATGATTTATCTTGGTCTCATTTTTTTTACATCACAGAAACCTGACATTTTAACAGGGGTGTGTAGACTTTTTATATCTAATGTATGTACTCAGCCGCCATGCTGTTCCCACCAGTTGGGAGCGAAGGGTGGAGAGCTTAAGGGAAATTCTTTCCATAGATACCCATTGTTTGTCTTTACTGCCATTCCACTAATGTACTAGTTTGTCTAATAGGCATGCTGTGTGGTAATGTTTTAAATTTGGAATTCCCAGTCCTCTGTTTTTAGGCATTGTCAGGATCGAATATGCTACCCGTGGATGCTTTGAGTTCCAGATGAAATTCATCATCTGCTTTCGGGCCTTTCCAAATAAAGATTCTGGGATTGCTATGAGGAGGGTTCTAAAGAGGTAAATAAGCTTCGGCAGCAGCAACATCTTTTATGCCGCCACTCTGCCAAATCAGGAGAATAAATAGGATTTCATGTTTGCAATATCTTTTTTCTGTTCATTTAGCAAAGGGGGAAAGTTGGTATGGAACGTCTTTGCTGTGGGATAGGTTAGTTGGATGCCTATGTATGTCACGCTTTCCTTTTGCCAGTCTAGGGGGAATAGGTTTTTGAGGTGTAGTAGTTTGTCAGGTGGGATGTTTATAGGTAGGCTCTGGGATTTCTCTATGTTTAATTCGTAGTATGAAATTTGGTCTCGGGATTGGTACAAATTACTATAATATTGTCCGCAAAAAGCGCAAGTTTGTGCTCTATGGGTCCCATTGTGAAGCCAGATATGTCCAGGTCCTGATGGATTAGCTCTGCTAGTGCCGTTCATCAGGTAGAAAGCAGTAGACAGGACTCTATTAGCAAAGATTTTGGCACAGAGGTTTGAGTAGAGAGCGGCAATGGCTGAGTATATTGGGCCAGTAAAGCCCAACTTTTTCAGTGCCGAGAAGGCATTAGGGCCAATTGATGTGGTCAAACGCCTTCTCAGCGTCTAATGTAGTCGGGGTGCCCCTTGACTCTGCCACTTGTAGTAGTGACAGAAGTCTCCTGGTATTATCTGGAGCTTGTCTTCCTGACACAAATCCTGTCTGATCTATTGAAATTAAAGAAGGGATGATACATAGGAGTTGATTGGCCAATATCTTGGCATACAACTTAACATCGCAATTCAGTAGTGAGATCGGTCGATGGCTAATAGTTTGCAAAGGCGATTTCCCTGCTTTCGGAATAGTTACTATAAGCAGGGCCGTCTTTAATATTGATTGGACCCTGGGCAAAAATTTGCTTGGGCCCCCTGGATCCCGCTTTCCCACACCTTAGCAGGCAATCACGCCCTCCACCACAACAAACACACAAAAAATCCACACATCTGGTAGAGTACAGTGAATGACTGTAAATACTTCCAGTTCTGAAGACTCCAGCGGCTCAGGATTAGTGCTCTGGGCAGCTAGGCTCAGGCTGGAAGTGGGCACCGCTCTGCAGGAAGGAGACCAGGGCTCGGCTCACCCTAGTGTTACAGTGCACCCCATCACCCCACAGTATGCAGTATAGCACCCTGTAGCATACAGCACCACACAGTATGCAGTATAGCACCCCACACTATACAGTACCCCACAGTATATAGAAGAGCAGTATAGCAGCCCACAGTATACAGCACCCCACAGTATAGCACTTCACTGTATACAGCACCCCAAACTATACACGATACAGCCCCCCACACTATACAGTACAGTAGTAAAGCACTCCACACTATACAGCACCCACAGTATACAGACCCCCACAGTATACAGTACAGCAGTATAGCACTCCACAATATACAGGCCCCCCATACTATACAGGCCCCCCACAGTATACAGGCCCCCCACAGTATACAGGCCCCCCACACTATACAGGCCTCCCCACACTATACAGGCCTCCCCACACTATACAGGCCCCCACACAGTATACAGGCTCCCCCACAGTATACAGGCCCCCACACAGTATACAGGCCCCCACACAGTATACAGCCCCCCACACAGTATACAGCCCCCACAGTATACAGCCCCCCACACTATACAGCCCCCCACACTATACAGGCCCCCCACAGTATACAGACCCCCACAGTATACAGGCCCCCCACAGTATACAGGACCCCCCAGTATACAGCCCCCCACACAGTATACAGCCCACCACACAGTATAAATCCCCCCCCCACAGTATACAGGCCTCCCACAGTATACAGGCCCCACACAGTATACAGCCCCCCACAGTATACAGCACCCCACTATACAGTAGTTTACAGTATATTAACATAACAGCCCCTGTCATATTTTTCTGATGTAATCTTCACAGAAAAAAGCTCCACAGTTAACTTCTGCAACACTCTTGGTAGGACCTGCGATGACCTCATAGCAATGTGACCAGTAATATTGCTAGATTACTGGTCACATGGTGATGATGTCATCTAAGGTCCTAGATCACATTCACAGCTCTAACACAGTACGATGCCTGGACTCAGTGCTGGCAGGCATGGCAGCACCCCCTGTGTAGCTGACAGCCTGACACCCGGGGCAGTTTGCTAGCAGGGCTCAAGAGGCAGCTGCCTTGGGCCCCCTAGGAGCAACTGGGCCCGGGGCATCTGCCCCTTTTGCTCCTTGGTAAAGACGGCCCTGACTATTAGAGCCTCTGTCATTTCTAGTGGGAAGGAACCGATGTCCATTGCTGAGATGTACACTGGGAGGAGGTGTTTAATGAGAAAAGGGCCGTATTTTTTATAATACAAGGAGGAGAATCCGTCAGGGCCCGGAGCTCTATTAAGAGAGAGTGAACGAATCACTGCATTTATCTCATCAGAGGATATTTTTTTTGTCCCGAATTTAGTTTTGGGAGGCTGACCTTTTCTAAAAAAAATAGTTAATGTCCTGTTGGGTAGGCTTGGCAGTCACCCTATCTTCCTTTAAGTTATATAGGCGCTAGTAATAGTATCAAAAAGCATTTGCTATGTCTCTAGGTGCAGAAACAGGATTACCCGTTATGGGGTGGTGAAGGCAGCGTATTCTCGATTTGATGTTAGGGATTTAAGTCGTTTGGCCAGAAGTGCTCCCGATTTATTGTCTTGGGCATAATATTGAAACTTGAGATGTCTTAGGGATTTGTCATAGGCATACACGAGGAGGCTCCTCAGGTGCAGTCTAGCCTTAGAGAGCTCTGCTATATGAGTTTCGGAAATAGTATTTTTGTTCAGTGTCTCAAGTTTTTGGATTACTTGCATCGTGTTTTGGATATCTTTGTCTCTTTGTTTGCACCATATCGTGCTCTGCTTAATAAGGATTCCCCTCATATATGACTTGTGGTAACTCCATATGGTGTGAGGGAGACCTCTGGGGTGTCATTTGTGGCAAAAAAATTATTGAGAGTTGATTCCACTCATTGATTTATCGTATGGACAGGAGGTAAGTGTTCAACCTCCAAACATAGTCTGAAACTTTAGAAGGTGCTTCTGATAGGGGCAGCATTTCCAGGGGAATGATCTAACCATTCAATAGGGCCTAAGTCATGTGTCCAAGCCAATTTTGCAAGATGAGATTTTGCGGGATGAAGGGTTTGCAGTTGTGTCCAGAGATGGATTGCAGATGGCATTAATGTCTCCACATTTCACAACATTACCCTTCTGCACTTTCTGTAATTTTCCCAGCAAGCACCTGAAGAAGCGCTCTGTGTGTCTCATTAAGAAGACAGTGGACTATAATGTATTTGCAATAGCTGCAATAGAAGAAAGTGCTTTAGATATTCACCTTGGTGAATCTGAAGGGGAAATACAAGAAGATCTTTCACAAGAGGATTCAAATGAGAGAGAGCAAGAATTGGAGGATGGCAATCCATCTTCCGCAGAAGACCACACCAACAGGAGGAAAACTTTGATGAAGAAGAGGAGATGGATAGACTTTCAGTATATTTTGATGTCGCTAATTGGCCAATCTCGGTCCCAAATGACTTGAGGGTTGATCTAATTAGGAGGGTAAGTGAACCTTTCCAGAGCACTAAAGGTCCTTTCGGTGTGGTTCAAAGAAAATAAGTGAAATCCAAAGGGAAAAGTTGGCACTGGCAGCTGACTACAGTATGGTTCTATGAGACTTTGCCAAATGGTGATAAAGTTTTGAGACCATGGATGGTTTACTCACCATCCAAAGAAAGTTTGTTTTGTTTTTGCTGCAGGCTGTTTGCTCTAGATGACAACTACTGGAACATCCGGCTTTGTGACCGGGTTTCAAGCATGGTGGAAGCTAAATCCAAAGGTGTCTGAGCATAAGGCTTCAGAGAATCATCTCACATGCCTGGAGAAACGGAAGACCCTGGGAGCAGGATTGAAGCTTCAAAGAACCATTGATCAAGTCCATCAGGCAGCAGTGGAGAAGGAGAGAAAAAAATTGAGAGATATTTTACACCGCCTCTTACACGTAACCTTGTTTCTTGCTAAACAGAATCTTCCTTTTCATGGTCACAAAGAGGACATAACATCAGCAAACAAAGGACATTTCATGGAATTAGTAGAGCTGCTTTCAAATTATGATCCAGTTTTAAAAGAACATTTTGTTAGAATTAAGCATTCTGTTACATCTGGGACAAGAGTGAATTCGTATTTATCTTCAAAGATTCAAAGTGAATTAATTTGCCTTTTGGGGAACCATGTCAAAGAAAATAGTGGCTGATATCAAGAAAGCAAAGTATTTGGGGATTCTTTTTGACAGCACTCCTGACGTGTCCCATAATGATCAGATGTGTGAAGTAATCCGATATGTCCATATTGTAGGCAACAAAGTTGAAGTAAGAAAATCAGCAGCTGGAAAGACTGCTGCTGCACTCACAGAGAATATATCCTGCAACATCTGGAGAGCAATGTATTGGACATAAACCTATGCCGTGGGCAAGGGTATGATAGTGATGCAACAATGGCTGGAATTCATGGTGGTGTTCAGTCGAAGATCAGAGAGATTAATCCAAAGGCTTTTTTTGTGCCTTGTGCAAATCATTCTCTGAACCTTTGTGGAGTGCACTCGTTTGGATGCACTTCTTCATGTGTGACCTTTTTTGGAACCTTGGAGAGAGTCTATTCTATTATTTTCAGTTTCACCTCATCGATGGAAAATGCTGATAGAGAATGTAGGAGTGACAGTCAAAAGACTTTTCCAGACAAGATGGAGTGCCCATTATCAGGCTGTGAAACCAGTGAAGGCAAATTTGGAAAAGTTGGCCTCAACACTTGAAGCACTTGTGAGATCCCAAAGAAAATTTGGACAAAAGAGGATCATTCCAGATTTTGCTGTCTGCTGTATGTGACTTTTAATTTTTGAGCTACCTTTCTTTCTGGAAGAAATTAATCTTACACAAAAGTACTTGCAAATGGTTGGAATCAGCCTGGATATGTGCATTGTGAAGCTCCAGGCTTTAAAATGTTGTCTTGAAGATCACAGAAATAAAATTGTGGAGAGGGCCATTCATTATGCAACTGTTACGTGTGAGAAAATGGAAATTTCTATAGAGAGAAGAGGGAGGTAAGAAAAAGAATGTCAGGAGAGATTGCAAAGGATGCAGTTCTTACATTGCCAGAGGAGGTGAAAAGAGCTATGTTGAAATGTCTTGATCACTTTAGTCAAGAGTTGGAGATTTGTTCTAAAGCAATGGATCAATCTTTGCTGTTATTCAAGCAAACACATTGCTTGCTGCCTCCAAAGAAGTTAGGAAGTAAATTCCAAAACTGACTCAGATTTTTGTTGAATTCTGTGATGAAGATATCGGTATGGAAATTAACCGATTGCGGAGGCATTTGGAGGCTGCCAAAATCAGCATTGAAGAGGCAAAGAAATGGACAGGATTGCAGTTTCCGGAGTTTATTGTGAAATGGGATTTTTGTAAATTCTACCAAACTTGTCACTTTGTTTTAGATTCTTTTTGACTGTCTGTGTATCTATTGCTTCATGTGAAAGAAGTTTTTCCAAATTGAAATTGATAAAGAATTACTTATGCTCAACTATGAGCCAGACAGGAAGGTGAATTTTGATGAGGTCATTGATCGTTTTGCAGAAATTAAGGCGCGACAGAAGAGACTGTAAAGGCAGAATGTTGAGATGGGATTTGGCTTTTTTTTTCTTCATAAAATGCACTTAGAGAGGACCTGTTGCCTGAAAGCAACATGTTATAGAGCAGGAGAAGCTGAGCAGATTGATATATAGTTGAGTTGCAAAAGATTCAGTGAAACCTATGTTTTATACATTTATCTCTTTGCCTTTTTGCAGCCCTGTGAAGATCTACCAGTACAGAGAGGAGGTGATTGATAGCACTGTGTGTATTAGTGTGCATAGAGAGATAGCTGTCAGTCACAGGTACCTCCTCCTCCATGTACTAATAGCTGTTCACAGAGGCGAAAAACCCCCCACAAATATAAATGAATAAATTATAAGTTTTACTAAATCTTTTCCAAGAAAATTATATATCAATTTGCTTGGCTTCTCTTAATGGGGTGCTTTCAGACTGCATTGCATTTTTTGGCAACAGGTGCTCCAGGGAATCTGTTGAAAATTGTGTTTGAGCTGCAGGCAGCATGTTATAGAGCAGGAGAAGCTGAGCAGATTGATATATCATTTTGGGAGAAAAGACTCAGTAAAACCTCTTACATTATTTAGTAATTTATCCATTTAAAGTCCTGCTTATTCTGGGCTTTGAAGTCAAGGTGGAGGTCCTATCAGTGATTGACAGCCTGTCCTCTGACTGTGTATACAGAGAGCTGTCAATCACTTATTGGACAGCCTCCTGGAATTCAAAGCCCAAAATTAGCAGGAATTTAAATGTATAAATTCTATAAAGTTTTAAAGAATCTTTTCTCATAAATCTATATATCAGTCTACTCAGCTCCTGCTGCTCTATAGCATGCTGCCTGTAGCTTATATTGTATTTTCATGGGATGACAGACCTGTGAGGCCTGCATCATATCAGACATCTCTGGATGGGATTCACAGCCTCCTCCCTCCTCCCATTGCATGTGTGGTTTCAAACTGGAGGCAACTGGGAGCTGTTTGCTGTGTCGGACCTTACGCTCCTGTAATTTTCCCACTGGCCCCTGGTACTGCCCATATGACACAGGTAGGTTAGCGTTAGGTCCCATGCCACCTGAGATACCTTGACGTGGTGCGCGGGCTCCGGTATGTGCATCATATAAGGATATATTGGCTAAAGTCTCATTTTAACATCAGTGTGAGGGTTTAGTCAGATTTTGTTGATTGCATCCACCACAGTAGTGCACCTATTTTTCTAAATGTTTATTTAATTTTATTTCTACCAGAACCTGTGTACAATTTTAATCCTGGCCATTTTAAGCCCTGTTTAGACTAGGGAGGGTTATTACACTGTGTCATAGTCATAGATAAACTAGCGCTATTAATGCTTTAGAGCAGCCTTGTTGGGAGTGATGGGGATGCTTGTTGCCTAATTGACATCCCTACTCTCATCATACCATGCCTCTTAGTAGCATAATTTAGTGGGTGTGCTTGATATTGGATGGATACGCTCACCCTCTCATCATGTGATTGCTGCGCCGACCCTTGGGAGTCACATGACAGCCTGTGTGACAGTGATGTCACAGGCTTCTGATCATGTGACAGGTGATACTACAGGTCACATGCCGGATGGTCTGTGCAGCTGGCTTTAAAAAGCACCACTGCACAGCTTCTCATGCGCTGCTGCCATAAGCTGCTGCCACAAGCCTGGCTGGGCACCATGCAACATTTGAAAACGGAGGGCCTCCCTTTGTGAGGTGGAATGGATGGCGACTTCCAGACTATACCTCTTTATCCAATTAGCCATCATCTCCACTCTGAAGCTAAGTTGAACTTCTAGTTTGTTTATAAACTGCTGACATATTGTTGCGAGTCCCCTGATGAGTTTGCCCAAGGCCAAAAAAGCACGTTGGGAAAGTTATCTTTATCCATACCAGGGCCTTGTGGTTGTTTCCTTCCCTCTGATGAAGCTAGGCAGTCAAGTGGCGTGGCGTAGGGACAAAAAGGGACATCTAAGGAGTCAGGAGTGACACGGGAGTGTCGCTCTTTTGAGGGTGAGCGTTTTTCACCCCCTGTGTAGGGATAGATAGAGTAATTGAAGTAGGGACTTGTAGGGGAAGAGACCCAGCACGTGGATCCCCTCCTATCCCTACCTATATCCTACTCAAGGGTCAATTACATCTGATAATACTCCTTTGGTATGGTTCAGTAATTTTGAGGTTGCACTATTGTGTGTTATGTGTGTCTGCACCACTGTGTGTGATTGTTTGTTTATTGTCTTTAATGGGATATTATTTTAATTGGATATTAAAAGTTAAGTATTAATTAAGGTCACCCACCATTTTGTTCTATTTAATTGCCTAATATTGGGTACCCATTTTGTTTGTAACTACAATTGACCATTGCTGTTGCATTGCATGTTTTGTTTTACACAATTGACTAATGTTTCCTATGGTTGTGTGAATAGTCTGGCCAATAGCTTCTAACTGTCCTCTAGTAGCTCATCTTTTCTGTATAGTGAAGATGAGCCCACAGCATAAGCATATAATACTTGTCTGGCTGATGGAACAGAAAAGGACAGAGGCAGGTTGTGGACAGGTGAGGGCACAGGGTTGTGTCTGACGAACCCACGACTCTTGGCAGGGGGGGTTTCTAATGTCACTTGGAACGAAGTGGATGACCGAGTCAACCATTCAAGAACCGCTGGGTTGCTGGTCAAGACACGACCGCTAGATGACACCGGGAGCTCAGGCCTCTCGCTGCGACTCCTGCTGCCACGCCTTCTTACTCTGCTGCCACCTGTGCCTGCGCCAGAAACATTTAGGCCTCTGCCACTCCCCGTGCATGGCCTGGCACTTCTCTACCTGACATACTGTTAGATCAAGCAAATAAATAAAAAGGAAATTAAAACACTCCAAAAAAGGTTGAAATTTTCTCACTTCACCGCACAACGGTTAATAAGCCCTTTTTGCCACTAGTACTCGCCAAAAAGGGCTGTAGAACATATAACTGGACCGCTGAACGGCAAATAGGCACTTATTTTTTTCACTTATACATGCCACAAAAGGTTTTAGAACATATAACTGCACCGCTGAAGGCAAATAATATATATTTTTTTGCCACTAATACACGCAAAAAAGGGCTTTAGAACATATAACTGCACCGCTGAAGGCAAATAATATATATTTTTTTGCCACTAATACACCCCACAAAAGGCTTTAGAACATATAACTATACCGCTGAACGACAAATAATATATATTTTTTTGCCACTAAGACATGATAAATATATATATATTTTTGCCACTAATACACTCCAAAAAGCGCTGTAATTTCTCACTTAACCACACAACGGGTGATAAACAAACCCTTTTTTTGCCACTAATACACACCAAAAAGGTCTCTAGAACATATAACTGCATCACTGAACGGCAGATAGGCCTTTACTTTTTTTTCCACTTATACACGCCACAAAAGGCTTTAGAACGTCTAACTTCACCGCTGAACGGCAAATATATATATTTTTGCTACTAATACACACCACAAAAGGGCTGTAATTTTCTCACTTCACCACACAACGACAAATACTTTTTTTATGCCACTATAAATGCCAAAAAGGGCTTTAGAACATATAACTGCACTGGTGAATGGCAAATATGGCCCTTGTTTTTTTCCACTTATACACGCTAGAACAGGCTTTGGAACATATAACTACACCGCTAAAATAAGTTATCTTTTTTTGCCACTAATACACGCCAAAAAGGGGTTTAGAACATATAACTACACCGCTGAATGGCAAATAGGCCCTTACTTTTTTTCCACTTATACCCGCCACAAAAGACTTTAGAACATATAACTGCACCGTTCAGTGGCAAATAATAATTTTTTTTTTGCCACTAATAAACACCGCAAAGGGCTTTAGAACAGGGATGCTCAACCTGAGGCCCTCCAGCTGTTGTAAAACTACACCTCCCATCATGCCCGGCTGTAGGATGGTAGCTCTAGTCTCTCCGGGCATACTGGGAGTTGTAGTTTTGCAACATCTGGAGGGCCGCAGGTTGGGCATCCCTGCTTTAGAACATATAACTGCACCGCTGAACTGCAAATAATATATATTTTTTGCCACTAATACACGCCAAAAAGGCTTTAGAACATATAACTGCACCGCTGAACGGCATATAATATATATTTTTCTGCCACTAAAACAGGCCATAAAGTGCTGTAATTTTCTCACTTCACCACACAACGGCTAATAAGCCAATTTCCCACTAATATAAGCCAAAAAATGCTTTAGAACATATAACTGCACCACACAAGGGCAGATAAGATGTAGAAATATTTCCTTCTATTAAACCCTGTTAACAGCTGCATCAAACAGCACTTTTACCTCAATAAAAAGAAAGGTTTGCTGGAATTACAGAGCTGTATAATGGCAATTTGGGTCCGCAGTCAGTGCAGCAAGGTGTAATAGGATTGTTCCTATTACCCAGGCTGTAAATTCCCCTACTGAACCCTGTTCTGCTTCAATACTGTGGAATGATTCCACCTATCCTTTCCCTGAACTTCTATACTGAAAAAAAATATATTTTCTACCACTGTCCCTAGCACCTGTGGACGTCTCTCCCTGCACTAAGTACACTGGAAAATGTCTGAATCCAAGATGGTTGAGGCTATTTATAGGGCTGTGACATAACAGGGCTGGCTGGCTACTGATTGGCTCAATCTATGGCACTGTGAGTAATCCCTCGTTCCCAGAGTTCCTTGCTCTATGTCCTGACATGTGCAGCAGCCATTTTAGGAAAAATTGTGATTCGTTACCACGAAGCGTGAGGAAATTTAGATTCGGTGAGAATCAAATTTTTCCTGAAATTTGGATCGAATGCCACTTTGTCAACTTAGATTTGCTCATCTCTAATCATGACTAGTGTTGAGCGAACCCAAACTGTAAAGTTCAGGTCTGTATCAAACTTTGTGAGTTTGGGTACCCAGACCCGAACCCGAACTTTGTCGGAAAAGTTTGGGTTCGAGTTCCGTGTTCGGGCATATAATAATGCTTTTGAAAGGCGGCAGGGCAGCCAATCAACAAGCTTTTAGCTATGAGCACTTAGAAGTCATCACAGCCATGCCTAGTAATGGCATGGCTGTGATTGGCCAGTGCATCATGTGACCCAGACACTATACAAGCTGGATCACGTGTAGCACTGGCCATCAGCTCTCAGTAGTGCAAAGACAGAAAGCAGGCAGCTGAAGCGAGGGAGAGTGTTAGTAACCTGGCTATTTGTTTTGTGGATAACATAGTAACATAGTACATAAGGCTGAAAAAAGACATTTGTCCATCCAGTTTGGCCTGTTATTCTGCAAGTTGATCCAGAGGAAGGCAAAAAAACAACCTGTGAGTTAGAAGGGGTATAGGGTGACCTATAATGATTTTTTGTGGGTTTATTACATCAGCTTTGCACCCCTGACACAGAAATGTAATAATAAATCTGACTTAATTCTGTGGGTGAGCTATAGCGATTTTTGTTGGTGGGTGCAATGCACCATCTTTGTACCCCTGACACAGAAATATAATACGGTAATTAATCTGGCTGTTAATTCTGTGGGTGACCTATAGTGATTTTTTTTTTTGGGTGGAATGCACCATTTTTGTACCCCTGGCACAAAAATATAATAATTAATCTGACTGTTAGTTCGGTGGATGACAAATTCCCATTTTTGGTGTCAGGTTCACGTGCACTGCATATGTGACAGGAAAATTAATATACCCTATTATTCACTTTATAAGATGCACTTGCGTCTTATAAAGCGAATGTAGCTCAAAACATGATGGTCGGTCCTATTGCAGGATAGCAAGAGCTGTTGCTAAGCCTTCTCCTCCGGGTGCTTATTAAAGGGAACCCGTCACCGGGATTTTAGGTATAGAGCTGAGGACATGGGTTGCTAGATGGCCGCTAGCACATCCGCAATATCCAGTCCCCATAGCTCTGTATGCTTTTATTGTGTATAAAAAACGATTTGATACTTAAGCAAATTAACCTGAGATGAGTCAGAGCTTGAAAATATGACTCTTCTCTAGTCACACAAGTAAGATATGACTCTTTTACGTTAATTTGCATGTGTATCAAATAGGTTTTTTTTACACAATAAAAGCACACAGAGCTATGGGGACTGGGTATTGCGGATGTGCTAGTGGCCATCTAGCAACCCATGTCCTCAGCTCTATACACAGAATCCAGGTGACATGTTCCCTTTAAGTGTGGGGCGGACGGCGGCAGTTAAGCATTCAGTGATGCTGAATGCTGCCAGCCCATTTGTCCTTATCACAGATCTGCCGGCTGGGTCTGCTCCATACCAGAGGAGAAGGAGAAGAGGAGAGGAGAGCAGTTCTTCTCCCCTGCATTTCCGCCTGCATGCATGTAACACTGATTGGTGGTGTGTGCTGGCAGGAACTACTGCTGCTCCCTTCCTCCACCTATCAGGCTTACTCCTTCCCATTGCCGTACCATGAGTGCCGCTGTTACAGAGCTCCGACGCTCCTGTTGTGAGAGAGAAAGCAACAGAGTTTTACTGGCCATCTGTTGCCCTGTGGTATTCCCTGTCCTGTTACCTAAAGTCATGGGTGAGTGACAGCTCAGGGGTAAGTCTAAAAATGTAATAACAGTGTCATCCACAGATCCCCTATAACTGTGTCATCCACACATCCCTCATATCAGTGTGTCATCCACACATTCCCCCCATAACAATGCATCATCCCCAGACCTACATTAGTTCAAAACACACCAAAAACACACCATTTGGTTCAAACTATTTTTTTGTATTATCTTCCTCCTCAAAAACCTACTGTAGGTGCATTTTATCATGAGGTGCTTCTTGAAAGGGAAATTAATTTAGGTAATACGTCTGTTAGTTCGGTGGGTAACATATTCCCAATTTTGGTGTGAGGTACACCTGCACTGTACACGTGACAGGGAAATTAATATAGGTAATCTGTCTGTTAGTTTGGTCAGTGACATATACACGTGCGCTGCATATGTGACATGGAAATTAATATAGTTAATCTGTCTGTTAGTTCGGTGGGTGACATATTCCCATTTTTAATGTGAGGTACACCTGCACTGCATACGTGACAAGAGAATTAATATAGTTAATCTGTCTGTTAATTCGGTGGGTGACCTCAAAGAATGAGGAGAGCATCAAATAAGCGACGTGGCCCAGGTCATGGTGCTGCTGGTGCTGGTGGAGTTCCTGTTGCAGGGAGAGGACGTGGTCAATCTGTGCCAGCTACACACCCAAATGAAATGCCTCCCTTGGGTGCACGAAGGCGACAGGGCACTCAGCGTCATTTTGTAGTCCCAAATACCGGTGTACGAATGGTGAGGCCAGAACAAGTAGAGGGGGTAGTAGATTGGATGTCTGACAGTGTCTCCAGTTCCTTCACATTGTCTCCCACCGGTCCACTGCCGATAGCACAGAGTTAGCACCTGCAGCCCATGGGCATCTGTCAGAGGCGTACATAGGAATCACTGGGCCCCATAGCAAAAATCTGAATTGGGCCCCTTAACCCCGCCCACTACCCACATGGCCCCTCCCACTTCCTGACTTTGCTCCTCCCATGCCACACCCCCATTAAATAAATTTATACATGACCTACAGAAACTGTTAGGGGTTTCCTGGGGGTGACCTGTCACATGGGATATCTGCTGCAGCCTGCAGGTCTCCTTATTTGGGGTGCCATGTTAGGCTACTTTCACACTTGCGTTCGGGTCTCCGCTTGTGAGTTCCGTTTGAAGGTTCTCACAAGCGGCACCGAACTGATCCGTCCAGCCCTAATGCATTCTGAGTGGATGCGGATCCGCTCAGAATGCATCAGTATGGCTCCATCTGTCCTCCGCTCCACTCAGCAGGCGGACACCTGAACGCTGCTTGCAGCATTCGGGTGTCTGCCTGGCCGTGCGGAGGCAAACGGATCCGTCCAGACTTACAATGTAAGTCAATGGGGACGGATCCGTTTGAAGTTGACACAGTATGGCTCAATTTTCAAACGGATCCGTCCCCCATTGACTTTCAATGTAAAGTCAAAACGGATCCGTTTGCACTATCATGAACAAAAAAAAAATATGTTTTTTTTTTTTGTTCATGTTAATGCAAACGGATCCGTTCTGAACGGATCTAAGCGTTTGCATTATAGGTGCGGATCCGTCTGTGCAGACACCAGACGGATCCGCTCTGAACGCAAGTGTGAAAGTAGCCTTAAAGGGAATCTGTCACTAGCAATTTACCCCCAATTTTTTTTTCGTGAATCCATGTTTAACAGAGTACCTGTTTTCCATCTGTCTTGTTCTTTTGATTGCGAGTCTTGTAATTTCTTAAAAAAATCGATTCTTATGATATGCAAATGAAGCTGTAAGGAGCCCAGAGGGGCGTTATTCTTTCTCCACTGTGCCCAGGAACGCCCCTCTGAAGTGCCGTGCCCGCCTAAGTTTGAAAACTAATAACGCCTCCAAGTTCATCTAAATCGCCTCCCAGAGGCACGGCTAAGTGCCGCTCTGCGGCAAACACCCCGATCCTCCTCTCGCCGGCATCCCAAATCCCGCGCAGGCGTAGTGCCGTCAGTCATCTTATCATAGCGCAGGCAATCGCCGGCACTGCGCCTGCGCGGGATTTGGGATGCCAGCGAGAGGAGGATCGGATTTGGGAGGCGATTTAGATGAACTTGGAGGCGTTATTAGTTTTCAAATTTAGCCGGGCACGGCACTTCAGAGGGGCGTTCCTGGGCACCGTGGAGAAAGAATAACGCCCCTCTGGGCTCCTTACAGCGTCATTTACATATCATAAGAATCGATTTTTTGAAGAAATGACAAGACTCACAATCAAAGGAACAAGACAGATGGAAAAAAGGTACTCATGGATCCATGTTTAATAAAGTACCTTTTTTCCATCTGTGTTCTTCTTTTCCATGTCAGTCTTGTCCTTTCTTCTAAAAATCGATTCTTAGGATAAGCAAATGACGCTGTAAGGACTGGAGCCCAGAGGGGCGGTTTTCTTTCTCCACGGTGCCCCTCTGAAGTGCCGTGCCCGCCTAAATATGAAAACTCTAACGCCTCCATGTTTAGCTGAATCGCCTCCCAGAGGCGCGGCTAAGTCCTCAACACCCGCCCCCCTCCTCAGCGCCGCGGTCTGCAAACACCCGATCCTCCTCTCGTCGGCGTCCCAAATCCCGCGCAGGCGCAGTGCCGGCGATTGCCTGCGCCTGCGCTCTGATAATACGGCTGAGGGCAACAGCTTCAACATCGTCACTGGGCTCGGCGCATGCCCAGTGACGATGTTGAAGCTGTTGCCCTCAGCCGTATTATCAGAGCGCAGGCGCAGGCAATCGCCGGCACTGCGCCTGCGCGGGATTTGGGACGCCGACGAGAGGAGGATCGGGTGTTTGCAGACCGCGCTGAGGAGGGGGGCGGGTGTCTAGGGCCTTAGCCGCGCCTCTGGGAGGCGATTCAGCTAAACATGGGGGGGGCCCTGGGGAGAAAAGCAGCCGCATAGCCGGCTACAGGTCATGAGTGGGCGGGGCCTTATCTGCGCTACGGGCCCCCCAGTGCCGCGGGCCCCATAGCAGTGGCGTGGTCTGCCTCTATGGGCGGTACGCCACTGGCATCTGTCTTTTCCCTCACCCCCTTGCAAATCAGCCAAGCAGTCTGAGCTCCAAGTCAAGTCATGCAGCAGTCTCTTATGCTTTTTGATCACTCTGCTGGCGATGTTTCTGTGGGCCATCTACCTATCCCTGCCCCAGAAGTGGAAGAGATTGAGTGCACTGATGCCCAACCACTTATGTTTCAGGATGTGGACATGGGAGGACATCCGCATCAACATGATGATGATGACGAAACACAGGTGCAATCAGAGCCTGAAGCGAGGCATAAATGTTCTAAACCTGAGCACCACCTGCATGACCAGGCATCTAAATGCAAAGCACAAGCTGCAGTACTCACCTGAAAAACCACAAAAGATTTCAGGCTCCTCTTGTTCCCTCTTCTGCTGCTATCTCGGCCTCTTCCTCACCCTCTGGAGTGACAGTAGCACCTTCTACCCCACAAACAGTGGATGTGGCAGCAACACCACCACCTCCACCACCGTCACCCAGCATGTCCACACTGTCCCATGGAAGCGTTCAGCTGTCCATACCCCAAACACTGGAGAGAAAGAGGAAGTACCCCCCTACCCACCTGTGATCCCTGTCCCTGAATGCCAGCATTTTAAAATTCCTGGCCTTTGAAATGCTGTCATTCCGTCAGGTGGAGACAGAGACTTTTAAAAACCTTATGGCAGTGGCTGTTCCACAGTACGTTGCTCCCAGCTGCCACTACTATTCCAGACGAGCCCTCCCTGCCCTGCACAACCAAGTGGCAGACAAAATCAGGTGTAGACTGGGCAAACTACCGATACGCGGACCAGGAAGCACGGGCAGGGACGTTATATCTCCCTAACTGCACACTGGGTAAATGCAGTGACAGCTGGGCCTCAGGCAGATAGCAGTTTGGCTCATGTCCTACCACTACAAAGGATTGCAGGACATTTTCGTTGCCTCATGTTGCCTCATGTTGCCTCATTCTCCCATTCTGCTTCCTCCTCTACCGCCTCCTCTTCCGGTCCGCGTAACACCTTCACCACCAACTTTAGCACAGCCAGGGGGAAACGACAGCAGGCTGTTTTAAAACTCATCTGTTTGAGGGGAAAAACCCTTGCTGCACAGGAGCTGTGGACGGCCATAGAACAACAGACCCATAAGTGGTTGGTGTCGCTTAGCCTCAAGCCTGGCCTGGTGGTGTGCGATAATGGGCGAAATCTCATAGCAGCTCTGGGGCTAGCTGGTTTTATGCACATCCTTTGCCTGACACATGTGCTTAATTTGGTGGTGCAGAGGTTCCTGAAATATTACCCTGATATGTCAGATCTGATGCACTAAGTGTGTGCTGTCTGTGCAAGCTTTTGGCGTTCTCACCCTGCTGCTGCTCGACTGTCTGCTCTGCAGCGTAACTTCTGCCTTCCCGCTCACTGCCTCATATGCGACATACCCACAAGGTGGAACTCAACCTTGCACATGCTGAAGAGACTGTGCGAGCAGCAGCAGGTGATAGTGGAGTTTTAGCTGCAGTACGCACGGGTAAGTCGCTCTGAGAAACAGCACCACTTCACCACCAACCAGTGGGCCTCCATACGCTGTTTCGAGTACTCCACCAATATGGCCAGTACCTATGACGCAGTCCTCAGCTTTACTATCCCACTTCTATGCCTCCTTGAAAAACACTTCGGGCAATGATGGAAGAGGATGTGGCACAGGAGGAAGAGGAGGAGGAAGAGGGATAATTTCCACGGTTATCAGGCCAGTCATTCACAAGTGGCTCGGACTGTGGGTTCCTGCACCAAAAGAGGCCAGGTACATAACTGTCCAGCCAGAACACAGTTCTGCAGGAGGAGGAGGAGGACGATGAGGAGGAGGAACCGTCTTCACAGCAGGGTGGCACCCAAAGCAGCTTATGGGCATCAATGGAGCATGGCTGGGGGGATACAGAGGGCACGAACAATACACCTCCCACAGAGGACAGCTTGTCGTTGCCTCTGGGAAGCCTGGCACACATTAGCAACTACATGCTGCAGTGCCTGCGCAATGACCGCTGTGTTGCCCACATTCTAACCAGTGCTGATTACTGGGTGGCCACCCTGCTGGATCCCTGCTACAAGGACCACGTGCTGTCCTTAATTCCATCCCTGGAGCATGATCGGAAGATGCGTGAGTACAAGCACATGCTGGTAGAAGCGCTGATGATGGCATTCCCACCTGACAGTGCGGGCTCAGTGTAAGCACAAGGCGAAGGCAGAAGAGGAGAAGGAAGAAGTGGCTAGTGCAGCTGGGGCACCGCCACCACCTCAGAAGGGAGGGTTAGCATGGCCAAAATGTGGAAAAGCTTTGTCAGCATGCCACAACAACCAGCACCACCAGCTTATACGGAAGGTCTCAGCAAGAGGCAGCATTTCAGCAACATGGTGGAACAATATGTGTGCACACGCCTACATGTACTGACTGACGGGTCTACCCCATTTAACTTCTAGGTCTCCAAATTGTGCACATGGCCTGAGCTTGCCCTTTACACCTTGAAGGTGCTGGCCTGCCCTGCAGCAAGTGTATTGTCTGTGTGTTTAGCACAGCAGGAGGGGAAATCTCAGACAAGAGCAGCTGCAAGTCCACAGCCAACGTGGACAAGCTCACGTTCATTAAAATAAACCAGGCATGCATCCCACAGGACTTGTCCGTACGTTGTGCTGAGTAGAAAAGTATACCGGCCGCTCTCAGCCGTTGTAATTCTTCAGCACACTTTCTCTTTGAATTCTCTTTTCTATTTCCCAAATTTATATAACAAATAAATAAATAAAGGGAAAAAAACAAAACTGTGTTGGCTACCTACTTCTCCTCCACCTACACCGCCATATCCACTACCTCCTCAACCTCCTACTTTGACCTCCGCTTCCTAGTTCAAGATTATAATTTTTTATTTTTTTTCTATTCTATGTTATTTTAAGTCATTTCTGTATCCACATTTGTTTGCAGGGCAACTGTCCTGCTCTTAGCCCCATTTTGCTTTCTTATGCGGCCCTCTAGCCCTTACTACGACTATTTTACAGCCATTTTAGTGCACCAAAGTTCAGGTCTCCATTGACTTCAATGGGGTTTGGGTTAGGGTCCCGAACCCAAACTTTAACCCGAAGTTCGGCCGAACCTGGCGAACCCGAACATCCACTGGTCCGCTCATGCCTAATCATGACCTGTACAGTTTATTTTTAATACATTTTTAATATATGAGTCATAGTTAGATAATTCCTTTTGGGGGCTAGTATTTTTTGTAAAGAATACATATAAACTAATTTAAATGATTGAAAATTGACAAATTATGTGGTTGTAATCAGTCAGAAAATCTATCTGACCGCCTGACTATGAATCTAATGTATAAAATATGTGAAACAGTGAGCAACAACCATTCCAATATTGCTATTCATCTGAGGGCTATACCCTGGGCTTACATTTACAGATCAGAGAGGTTATTGTGCAGTCAACTTGTCTTCTCTCGCTGTTTGTTCCTCAGTGTGTATACGTGTTTTTAATAAAAATCCAGGCATCCAATAGCAGGTGAAGTGGGTCACATATACTACGTGACAAGAACAGTAACCTAGTTTATCTCTCAGGAAAAAATATATCATAGAAACAACCTTTTTTAATGTAATGTCCAGCATTTTTATACAAAACCTTAACACGCTTTTTTTCTGTGTCAATATCTAATGCTGGAGAAATATACTTTAAATTGTTTTTATCATTTACCAGCTATATTTTTAAGTCCCTCTTCTGGATCATTATTTTCAAACCACTAATGAATCCATGGCAGGAAATCAATGTTTTACATTGTTTATGTTATCTGTATCTCCAAAATGTTTTGGCATACACATAAAACAGCTCCACATTTTACTATATTTAATGAAGGAAGAAAACTGTTTCAAATTACACATTATGTTACTCCAACAATTTGCCATTACCTTGTACTTAGTGGTAATGTATTGAACGCAACGAGAGACTCATCACCCGCGATCTCCCTCCCAGGTATGTAGGCCTGCGTAAATTTGGCCCCGAAGTGATCGATGACCGGCCGTATCTTATACAGACGGTCATGGGCAGGATCACCTCGGGGGGGGGACATGCTGCATTATCTGAATAATGCAGACATTTCCAGATGGCCTCAAACCGGGTTGTGAGATGTCTCCCTGGTGCTACCGCTAGCAGGGATAGACGACGGATCCTAAATATTGTTAGGTAAGCAAAGCAGGAAAGGGAAGTGGATGTTATTCTTCATCTTGGGACAAACGATCTGGCTTGCAATGAGGTTTCAAAGGTGAAAGAAGCTTTTCATACACTTGGAAAGGATATACGGGAGGTTGCATCAACTGTTTCATTCTCTGCAGTTTTGCCTGTGCAGAACCTTCAGCATGACAGGAAGATGCGCATTAAGGAATTCAATGTATGGCTTGGTGAATGGTGTCTGAACCAAGGGTATGGCTTTGTGTCTCATGTTAGCTCTTGTTGGAATGGAAAAGAACTGTACAAGAAAGATGGTTTGCATCTTTCTCTCAAGGGAACGAATGTCCTTGGTGAACAGTTCCAAGTATTTGCTAAGAAGCATTTAAACTAGGAAAGGGGGGCAAAAGAGTGATAATCCAGCAGTCCAACTGACCCCCGGTACAATGCCAGAAGAGGCCAGTAGCACAAAGGTTAAGAAATGAAAAGCAGGGAGGGGGGGGCAGAGCTAGCCGAGTATGGTGGTGGACGCTTAACCTCGAGCTCCTCACCGCATCTCCCGGCTATACAGCCTTTTAGAGCACCTAGCCTACTTGAACCATGGGCAAAATGTCTAAAGACAGAAACAAGGACACAGAAGGCTCCTTGAGACCCCAGAAGACGCAGGGAGACCTGTCGAAGTTCTTAAACAAGCCGATGCACTCCCCAGCCAGAGCGAAGAAAATGGCGGCCGCCGCTGCCCGCTCTGAAACACAGGAGGAAGACTCGGATGGAGGCAGCTCGTGTACCTTCTCTGACGCACAGGGAGCTGTAAACGCATTACCGATCACTCGGTCCTTTCTAAAGCACTCACTGTCACAGGCCTTGTCCCCGGTGATGAAGGAATTAACAGACATAAAGATGGAGGTACGCCAAATGGGGGCCCGAGTAGACTCGCTTGAAACCTCTCAATCAGCTATTGCTGAACACAGCAGGGGCCTGCATACTCAAATGAAATCGCTGCACATGCAGCTGAATAATGCCTACCTTAGCCTGGAAGACCAGGAGAATAGGGGACGGCGTAAGAATGTCAGGCTCAGGGGAATCCCGGAATCAATACCTGCTGAGGAACTCTCAGACTGCGTCCGCCGTATCTTCTCAATCCTAGTGGGGCAGGAGCATGCAGACGCCATTATTATCGAGCGCGCACACAGAGCCCTGAGGCCTAAGCCAGCAGAAGGAGACCCGCCGAGAGATACAGTATGCGCGCTTTTGAACTATCTTGACACGGCGGAGATTCTAAAGAAGGCGAGAGATAAGGAAGATATTCTGCTGGACACTCACAAAATACAGATTTTTCAGGATCTAGCAGCAAGCACACTCGCTAAGCGGCGGGACTTGCGTCCGTTGACAACGGAGTTAAGAGCCAGGAAAATTCCTATGAGGTGGCTCTTCCCCTTCGGCCTGAGTGCTTCTATTTCGGGCCGGCAGTACACGGTTCGCAGCCCGGATGACCTGCCTAACATTTGGGAGGCCCTGGAGATTCCGCCTATGGACATTCCGTCGTGGCTGCCCGTGCCTACAGCTGAAGACCTTCCTCGTTTGCCCCATCGGAGCCTTGGGCATTAGTATCTAAGCATAAATCGGCGAGGAAGAAGCAGACCTCAGCGGACTGAAACGTGCCTTTGCAGGGGTCACAAAACATCAGAAGGGTCGTTCTGATCTCTTACTTGGGTTTATAACCCAGATATCTTCAAAATGTTGAGTTCTTGTTCATATAGTTACAAGCAGGTTTGCTATAGTCGTGGGTATGGCTTTCATACTACAATACCTTACACGGCTGGGTAGTGCTGGATGTGGAGGAGAGCTGTTATGCCGGCTTGGACCACCTGAAAAGTCTTTTTATTTTTAGCTAGCATGTGGCTGGCCTCTCCCCCAGATCCTGCAATGGTTCAAGTTCTTGTCACCCTGTGATCATCTATGACGTTATGTAGCACCATGTGTTTTCACGTGTTCTTTTCTGAGCTATATATGTTCTTGTGTGTTTTTCTGGTATTTTTCAATTTAAAGTAGGCTAACTATGGCCTATGTTGCTGGCCGGAGATGTGTGGAGTACCTGGTCTTGCTTGGCTCTTCCACTTATGTCCCCCCCCCCCCCCGGCCCAGTCTCATTTGATAGCACTTGCAGTTTTGCGCAATGTTGCACCGTTAGAGCCTGCAGGCTCTCTTTTTTCCTTCGTTTCCATTCCTGTCCCTTCCTTTCCCTCACCTGTCGACCCACTGAATGACATTGCTGAGGTGCATATGATAGATATTGATGATATGATTACGATATGGCTGATATAACTGTATGTACGCTTAATGTTAATGGTATGAATATACCCCAGAAAAGAAGTCAGGTATATCACACCCTTAACAGAGAACATGCTGACATAATCTTTTTGCAGGAGACTCACTTCCGGCACTTGCATGTCCCAAACATGAACAGCAGAAGCTTCCCTGTCTGGTACCATTCCACCTACTCCTCGGCGGCACGCGGGTCTCCATTGGTTTAGGTAAAAACTTACCTTTTATATTGACAGCTAAAATGGAGGATCCTTTTGGGAGGTATTTGTTTGTCAAGGGGAAAATCCTCAATTGCACCATCACTATGGCCAATGTTTACGCCCCTAATGTTAAACAAGTCCCGTGGTTCTTGCAGATATTAGCCACCCTGGGGAACTTTGCAGAAGGCATGTTGATCTTGGGGGGTGATTTCAACTTGACTTTAGATCACAGTGTGGATTCCACCTCAAGATCTCCATCCTTCTCTAAGAAACAGATACGTAGACTCCAGTTAGCTCTGTCGAACCTGCAGATCTCAGACGTCTGGAGGATTCTCAACCCTGAAGGGAGTGACTATACGTTTTTCTCTCCAGTCCATGGTACATACCAAAGGTTGGATTACATTCTTATGTCTAATAATTCACTTATTTCTGTAACGAGAGCAGACATCGGTTCCTCCTCCATCTCTGACCATGCCTTGGTTACCATTAAAATGGAAGCTAACAGACCTTCCTCCAAAGGCGTGGACGTGGCGACTTAACACCACGCTTCTTGAAGCTAATAAAGCCCAGATCGAACAGAAGATCATAGACTATTTCAATATAAATGATGATTCCCAAACACCCATGTTCATAGTGTGGGAAGCTCACAAGGTGGTTATCAGGGGGGAGCTGATTAGCTTGGGCTCTAAAGTGAAGAAGCAAAGGTCACAACAGTTAAACTCTCTGCTGATGCAGATCTCCACCCTAGAAGCCCTGCATAAGACCAGGCAGTGCGACAAAGTGCACTCTGCGCTTCGATCTTTACGCCATCAGGTCAAGGACCTGCTTAACATTAAGTCCGCCAAAATACTGCAATCACTCCGATTAAAGTATTTTTGCCATGGAGATAAGGGGACTAAGGTCATGTCTAACCTTTTAAGGGCCCAGAGGAGCAAAACTTTCATTCAGGCTATTAAAGGGTTTCTACCACTTGCTTTGCACCCATTTTGTTTTCAGACACTAGCGATCCGCTAGTGTCTGATGTACAATACAAGCTAAGTATTATCTTATTCTGTCCGGCCGTTTTGTTTAAAAAAGCACTTTTATGTTTATGCAAATGAGCCTCTAGGTGCTATGTGGGCGTCTTTCCAGCACCTAGAGGCTCCGTCTACCTTCCTAAACTGCCGCCCAGCTCGTCGCTCCAGACCGCCCTTCTCCTAGCGAATTCGATCCTCCCCCTGCTTCTGGCGTCTTCAGACCCCTAATAGGGAGCGCTCAGACATTTCCACTGCGCCTGCGCCGAATGCCGCCGAATGCAGAGATGGACGGCGCAGGCGCGAGATTTCAGACGCCAGAAGCAGGGGGAGGATCGAATTCGCTAGGAGAAGGGCGGTCTGGAGCGACGAGCTGGGCGGCAGTTTAGGAAGGTAGATGGAGCCTCTAGGTGCTGGAAAGACGCCCACATAGCACCTAGAGGCTCATTTGCATAAACATAAAAGTGCTTTTTTAAACAAAACGGCCGGACAGAATAAGATAATACTTAGCTTGTATTGTACATCAGACACTAGCGGATCGCTAGTGTCTGAAAACAAAATGGGTGCAAAGCAAGTGGTAGAAACCCTTTAAGAATAAAGATGGGAAGAGAGTAACCACTACCCCTGATATTGCTAAAGAATTCTGCAATTTTTACTCCTCCCTATATAATATTGAAAGAGAGAAACGAGAAGCAGGATATGACCAAAACCTCTTGAACAAGCATATCGATGCCTTCCTTGAAGCTATCAAGATACCCACTTTGTCAGAAGAGGATAGATCTGTGCTGTTAAGCCCTGTCACGCTTGAGGAGATTGAGAAGGTTCTTGGGTCTATACCTTTGGGAAAGAGTCCAGGCCCGGATGGGTTTCCCATCTATTACTACAAAAAGTTTAAACACATTCTGTCCCCATATTTTATGAGACTCTGTAATGACCTGCTGCAGGGCTCCTCCCTCCCTGCTCAGACGCAAGAAGCACATATTACCATTATCCATAAAGAGGGGAAGGATCAGGAGATGTGCGGTAGCTATAGACCCATCTCCCTCTTGAACACCGATCTGAAGTGGTGGGCCAAGGTATTAAGCAATCGAATCGCCCCCTTACTTCCTCGCCTGATTGGTGAGGAACAGGTGGGATTTGTGCTGGGCAGGGAGGGGAGACACAATGTTAGCAGAGTCATAAATGCGGTTGCCCATGCTCACTCAAAAATGATACCTCTAGTTCTCCTAGGGACAGACGCAGAGAAAGCGTTCGACAGAGTTAACTGGATGTTCATGCGGAAAACTTTAAATGCGTTTGGGTTCCCAGATAGGTTTATACAGGCGATATTTGCAATGTACTCCTCACCCTCGGCACGTATATTAGTGAACAATACACTATCGGACTCCTTTGGCATTGGAAATGGTACCAGACAGGGTTGCCCGTTGTTTCCCTCGCTTTTCATCCTAGCTATGGAGACGCTCTTGCTTACATTTAGACAGACTCCAGATATTAGGGGTCTGAAGATAGACAAAACTGAACACAAGATGGCTGCGTTTGCCAACAACTTGTTGCTGTTCATTTCAAACCCAGAGGAGGCAATGCCATCTGTCATGAACATCTTCAAGGCATTTGGAGAGGCATCTGATTTTAAAATAAACTTCGACAAGTCAGAAGTGCTAGGCATCTCTATATCGCCTCACAAGTTGAGAAGAATTAAGGCTATGACCCCTTTTAAGTGGCCGCCTAAGGCTATTAAATACCTAGGGATCCTAATCCCGGCCAACACAAACTTGTTGTATCAATTAAACCATATTCCCTTACTATCTAAAATACAGTCTACCCTGGCAGGTTTCTCAAAGAAGATGCTCTCTTGGTTGGGAAGGAAGAATGCCCTGGTCACATTTATTCTCCCCCAGCTACTGTATTTATTCAGATCTCTCCCGATATCAGTTCCCGGTACTTTTCAGACCAAACTAAACTCCATTTTTAGTGGATTCCTATGGGATAGGAGGAAAGCGAGGCTTCCCTATTCTCTCCTTACCAGGAATAAGAGGCGGGGAGGCATTTCTTTGCTTGACATCACCTCATATCTGCAAGCCATACATCTGGAGAGATGGTTGTCATTGACGCGCCATGATCCTCTTCCTATGCATGTTGATATGGAAAAATCTTTGCTGGGGAGACATAGGGAATCCTTGCTTTGGTATAAAGCCCCATTGCCGAGTAAACGGGAACTACCGTATGATCTACTCAGATGCACTATCCGTAACTGCCAGAATTCAGAGGAGCTTAATCTGGGAAGAGGCAAATTGTCTCCCCTGGCGCCCCTATGTGTTTTACCACAGATATTGGCTAAGCGGCCATTAGCGGTCACAAAGATATGGGCTTCTGTGTAACACCTTCGAATGGGTGACTTGGGTAGGTCCAAAGCTAATAGTGATTTCTACAAAGATATCATGGGCACTAGCGATGCTCCTGGCGACATACTACAATCCTGGGACTTTGAGAAATCCTGTGCTAAAATCCGGAAATCTAATAGTTTCCCCCTGCCAGACCCCACGTGGTTGGAGAACTATGTAATGCTCCCTAATAGGGATGAGCGAACTCGAACTGTATAGTTCGGGTTCGTACCGAATTTTGGGGTGTCCGTGACACGGACCCGAACCCGGACATTTTCGTAAAAGTCCGGGTTCGGGTTCGGTGTTCGTCGCTTTCTTCGCGCTTTTGTGACGCTTTCTTGGCGCTTTTTGAAAGGCTGCAAAGCAGCCAATCAACAAGCGTCATACTACTTGCCCCAAGAGGCCATCACAGCCATGCCTACTATTGGCATGGCTGTGATTGGCCAGAGCACCATGTGACCCAGCCTCTATTTAAGCTGGAGTCACATAGCGCCGCCCGTCACTCTGCTCTGATTAGCGTAGGGAGAGGTTGCGGCTGCGACAGTAGGGCGAGATTAGGCAGATTAACTCCTCCAAAGGACTTGATTAACTGATCGATCTGCAGCTGTGGATCATTGAGCTGCTGATCCTCAATTGCTCACTGTTTTTAGGCTGCCCAGACCGTTTGTCAGTCACATTTTTCTGGGGTGATCGGCGGCCATTTTGTGTCTTGTGGTGCGCCAGCACAAGCTGCGACCAAGTGCATTTAACCCTCAATGGTGTGGTTGTTTTTTGGCTAAAGCCTACATCAGGGTGAAGCTGTCACACCAAGTGCATTTAACCAGCAATAGTCTGTTCATTTTTTGGCCATATACAAAATCAGGGGCAAGCTGCGCCTGTCACCAAGTGCATTTAACCCTCAATGGTGTGGTTGTTTTTTGGCTAAAGCCTACATCAGGGTGAAGCTGTCACACCAAGTGCATTTAACCAGCAATAGTCTGTTCATTTTTTGGCCATATACTAAATCAGGGGCAAGCTGCGCCTGTCACCAAGTGCATTTAACCCTCAATGGTGTGGTTGTTTTTTGGCTAAAGCCTACATCAGGGTGAAGCTGTCACACCAAGTGCATTTAACCAGCAATAGTCTGTTTATTTTTTGGCCATATCCCAGTCTAATTCTGTCACTAAATCCATACCGGTCACCCAGCGCCTAAATACTAGGCCTCAAATTTATATCCCGCTAAATCTGTCCTTAGTGCTGTAGCTGGGCGAGTTATTTAGTGTCCGTTCAAGCACATTTCTTGTTCTGGGTTGAAATACAATTCCCAATTTAGCAATTTCATAATTTAGTGGTTTCTGCTATATCAGAGCTATTTGAAATCTATCCCTAAAAGGGTATATAATATTCAAGGTGCACATTGGGTCATTCAGAATAACTTCACACACACCCGCTACTGTGTATTTCCAAGTCTAATTCTGGCACTAAACCCATACCTGTCACCCAGCGCCTAAATACTAGGCCTCAAATTTATATCCCGCTAAATCTGTCCCTAGTGCTGTAGCTGGGCGAGTTATTTAGTGTCCGTTCAAGCACATTTCTTGTTCTGGGTTGAAATACAATTCCCAATTTAGCAATTTCATAATTTAGTGGTTTCTGCTATATCAGAGCTATTTGAAATCTATCCCTAAAAGGGTATATAATATTCAAGGTGCACATTGGGTCATTCAGAATAACTTCACACACACCCGCTACTGTGTATTTCCAAGTCTAATTCTGGCACTAAACCCATACCTGTCACCCAGCGCCTAAATACTAGGCCTCAAATTTATATCCCGCTAAATCTGTCCTTAGTGCTGTAGCTGGGCGAGTTATTTAGTGTCCGTTCAAGCACATTTCTTGTTCTGGGTTGAAATACAATTCCCAATTTAGCAATTTCATAATTTAGTGGTTTCTGCTATATCAGAGCTATTTGAAATCTATCCCTAAAAGGGTATATAATATTCAAGGTGCACATTGGGTCATTCAGAATAACTTCACACACACCCGCTACTGTGTATTTCCAAGTCTAATTCTGGCACTAAACCCATACCTGTCACCCAGCGCCTAAATACTAGGCCTCAAATTTATATCCCGCTAAATCTGTCCTTAGTGCTGTAGCTGGGCGAGTTATTTAGTGTCCGTTCAAGCACATTTCTTGTTCTGGGTTGAAATACAATTCCCAATTTAGCAATTTCATAATTTAGTGGTTTCTGCTATATCAGAGCTATTTGAAATCTATCCCTAAAAGGGTATATAATATTCAAGGTGCACATTGGGTCATTCAGAATAACTTCACACACACCCGCTACTGTGTATTTCCAAGTCTAATTCTGGCACTAAACCCATACCTGTCACCCAGCGCCTAAATACTAGGCCTCAAATTTATATCCCGCTAAATCTGTCCTTAGTGCTGTAGCTGGGCGAGTTATTTAGTGTCCGTTCAAGCACATTTCTTGTTCTGGGTTGAAATACAATTCCCAATTTAGCAATTTCATAATTTAGTGGTTTCTGCTATATCAGAGCTATTTGAAATCTATCCCTAAAAGGGTATATAATATTCAAGGTGCACATTGGGTCATTCAGAATAACTTCACACACACCCGCTACTGTGTATTTCCAAGTCTAATTCTGGCACTAAACCCATACCTGTCACCCAGCGCCTAAATACTAGGCCTCAAATTTATATCCCGCTAAATCTGTCCCTAGTGCTGTAGCTGGGCGAGTTATTTAGTGTCCGTTCAAGCACATTTCTTGTTCTGGGTTGAAATACAATTCCCAATTTAGCAATTTCATAATTTAGTGGTTTCTGCTATATCAGAGCTATTTGAAATCTATCCCTAAAAGGGTATATAATATTCAAGGTGCACATAGGGTCATTCAGAATAACTTCACACACCCGCTACTGTGCATTTCCAAATCTAATTCTGTCACTAAACCCATACCTGTCACCCAGCGCCTAAATACTAGGCCTCAAATTTATATCCCGCTAAATCTCTCGTTACCGCTGTCCTGTTGTGGCTGGGAAAGTTATTTAGTGTCCGTCAAAGCACATTTTTTGTTCTGGGTTGAAATACAATTCCCAATTTAGCAATTTCATAATTTAGTCGTTTCTGCTATATCAGAGCTATTTGAAATCTATCCCTAAAAGGGTAGATCATATTGAAGGTGCACATAGGGTCATTCAGAATAACTTCACACACACGCTTCTGTGCATTTCCAAGTCTAATTCTGTCACTAAATCCATACCGGTCACCCAGCGCCTAAATACTAGGCCTCAAATTTATATCCCGCTGAATTTGAATACAATACATTGGGCCAAATAATATATTTGTTGTTGTGTTGAACCATAACAATGAGAAAAACATCTAGTAAGGGACGCGGACGTGGACATGGTCGTGGTGGTGTTAGTGGACCCTCTGGTGCTGGGAGAGGACGTGGCCGTTCTGCCACATCCACACGTCCTAGTGTACCAACTACCTCAGGTCCCAGTAGCCGCCAGAATTTACAGCGATATATGGTGGGGCCCAATGCCGTTCTAAGGATGGTAAGGCCTGAGCAGGTACAGGCATTAGTCAATTGGGTGGCCGACAGTGGATCCAGCACGTTCACATTATCTCCCACCCAGTCTTCTGCAGAAAGCGCACAGATGGCGCCTGAAAACCAACCCCATCAGTCTGTCACATCACCCCCATGCATACCAGGGAAACTGTCTCAGCCTCAAGTTATGCAGCAGTCTCTTATGCTGTTTGAAGACTCCGCTGGCAGGGTTTCCCAAGGGCATCCACCTAGCCCTTCCCCAGCGGTGAAAGACATAGAATGCACTGACGCACAACCACTTATGTTTCCTGATGATGAGGACATGGGAATACCACCTCAGCATGTCTCTGATGATGACGAAACACAGGTGCCAACTGCTGCGTCTTTCTGCAGTGTGCAGACTGAACAGGAGGTCAGGGATCAAGACTGGGTGGAAGACGATGCAGGGGACGATGAGGTCCTAGACCCCACATGGAATGAAGGTCGTGCCACTGACTTTCACAGTTCGGAGGAAGAGGCAGTGGTGAGACCGAGCCAACAGCGTAGCAAAAGAGGGAGCAGTGGGCAAAAGCAGAACACCCGCCGCCAAGAGACTCCGCCTGCTACTGACCGCCGCCATCTGGGACCGAGCACCCCAAAGGCAGCTTCAAGGAGTTCCCTGGCATGGCACTTCTTCAAACAATGTGCTGACGACAAGACCCGAGTGGTTTGCACGCTGTGCCATCAGAGCCTGAAGCGAGGCATTAACGTTCTGAACCTGAGCACAACCTGCATGACCAGGCACCTGCATGCAAAGCATGAACTGCAGTGGAGTAAACACCTTAAAACCAAGGAAGTCACTCAGGCTCCCCCTGCTACCTCTTCTGCTGCTGCCGCCTCGGCCTATTCTGCTGCTGCCGCCTCGGCCTCTTCCTCCGCCTCTGGAGGAACGTTGGCACCTGCCGCCCAGCAAACAGGGGATGTACCACCAACACCACCACCACCACCTCCGTCACCAAGCGTCTCAACCATGTCACACGCCAGCGTTCAGCTCTCCATCTCACAAACATTTGATAGAAAGCGTAAATTCCCACCTAGCCACCCTCGATCCCTGGCCCTGAATGCCAGCATTTCTAAACTACTGGCCTATGAAATGCTGTCATTTAGGCTGGTGGACACAGACAGCTTCAAACAGCTCATGTCGCTTGCTGTCCCACAGTATGTTGTTCCCAGCCGGCACTACTTCTCCAAGAGAGCCGTGCCTTCCCTGCACAACCAAGTATCCGATAAAATCAAGTGTGCACTGCGCAACGCCATCTGTGGCAAGGTCCACCTAACCACAGATACGTGGACCAGTAAGCACGGCCAGGGACGCTATATCTCCCTAACTGCACACTGGGTAAATGTAGTGGCAGCTGGGCCCCAGGCGGAGAGCTGTTTGGCGCACGTCCTTCCGCCGCCAAGGATCGCAGGGCAACATTCTTTGCCTCCTGTTGCCACCTCCTCCTTCTCGGCTTCCTCCTCCTCTTCTTCCACCTGCTCATCCAGTCAGCCACACACCTTCACCACCAACTTCAGCACAGCCCGGGGTAAACGTCAGCAGGCCATTCTGAAACTCATATGTTTGGGGGACAGGCCCCACACCGCACAGGAGTTGTGGCGGGGTATAGAACAACAGACCGACGAGTGGTTGCTGCCGGTGAGCCTCAAGCCCGGCCTGGTGGTGTGTGATAATGGGCGAAATCTCGTTGCAGCTCTGGGACTAGCCAATTTGACGCACATCCCTTGCTTGGCGCATGTGCTGAATTTGGTGGTGCAGAAGTTCATTCACAACTACCCCGACATGTCAGAGCTGCTGCATAAAGTGCGGGCCGTCTGTTCGCGCTTCCGGCGTTCACATCCTGCTGCTGCTCGCCTGTCTGCGCTACAGCGTAACTTCGGCCTTCCCGCTCACCGCCTCATATGCGACGTGCCCACCAGGTGGAACTCCACCTTGCACATGCTGGACAGACTGTGCGAGCAGCAGCAGGCCATAGTGGAGTTTCAGCTGCAGCACGCACGGGTCAGTCGCACTACAGAACAGCACCACTTCACCACCAATGACTGGGCCTCCATGCGAGACCTGTGTGCCCTGTTGCGCTGTTTCGAGTACTCCACCAACATGGCCAGTGGCGATGACACCGTTATCAGCGTTACAATACCACTTCTATGTCTCCTTGAGAAAACACTTAGGGCGATGATGGAAGAGGAGGTGGCCCAGGAGGAGGAGGAGGAGGAGGAAGAGGGGTCATTTTTAGCACTTTCAGGCCAGTCTCTTCGAAGTGACTCAGAGGGAGGTTTTTGGCAACAGCAGAGGCCAGGTACAAATGTGGCCAGCCAGGGCCCACTACTGGAGGACGAGGAGGACGAGGATGAGGAGGAGGTGGAGGAGGATGAGGATGAAGCATGGTCACAGCGGGGTGGCACCCAACGCAGCTCGGGTCCATCACTGGTGCGTGGCTGGGGGGAAAGGCAGGACGATGACGATACGCCTCCCACAGAGGACAGCTTGTCCTTACCCCTGGGCAGCCTGGCACACATGAGCGACTACATGCTGCAGTGCCTGCGCAACGACAGCAGAGTTGCCCACATTTTAACCTGTGCGGACTACTGGGTTGCCACCCTGCTGGATCCACGCTACAAAGACAATGTGCCCACCTTACTTCCTGCACTGGAGCGTGATAGGAAGATGCGCGAGTACAAGCGCACGTTGGTAGACGCGCTACTGAGAGCATTCCCAAATGTCACAGGGGAACAAGTGGAAGCCCAAGGCCAAGGCAGAGGAGGAGCAAGAGGTCGCCAAGGCAGCTGTGTCACGGCCAGCTCCTCTGAGGGCAGGGTTAGCATGGCAGAGATGTGGAAAACTTTTGTCAACACGCCACAGCTAACTGCACCACCACCTGATACGCAACGTGTTAGCAGGAGGCAACATTTCACTAACATGGTGGAACAGTACGTGTGCACACCCCTCCACGTACTGACTGATGGTTCGGCCCCATTCAACTTCTGGGTCTCTAAATTGTCCACGTGGCCAGAGCTAGCCTTTTATGCCTTGGAGGTGCTGGCCTGCCCGGCAGCCAGCGTTTTGTCTGAACGTGTATTCAGCACGGCAGGGGGCGTCATTACAGACAAACGCAGCCGCCTGTCTACAGCCAATGTGGACAAGCTGACGTTCATAAAAATGAACCAGGCATGGATCCCACAGGACCTGTCCGTCCCTTGTCCAGATTAGACATTAACTACCTCCCCATAACCATATATTATTGGACTCCAGGGCACTTCCTCATTCAATCCTATTTTTATTTTCATTTTACCATTATATTGCGAGGCTACCCAAAGTTGAATGAACCTCTCCTCTGCCTGTGTGCTAGGCCTAAATATATGCCAATGGACTGTTGCAGTGGTGGCTGACGTGAAGCCTCATTCTCTGCTATGACATGCAGACTGATTCTCTGCTGACATGAAGACAGATTCTCTGTTACGGGACCTCTCTGCTCTGCCTGTGTGCTAGGCCTAAATATATGCCAATGGACTGTTGCAGTGGTGGCTGACGTGAAGCCTCATTCTCTGCTATGACATGCAGACTGATTCTCTGCTGACATGAAGACAGATTCTCTGTTACGGGACCTCCCTCCTCTGCCTGGGTGCTGGGCCTAAATATATGCCAATGGACTGTTGCAGTGGTGGCTGACATGAAGCCTGATTCTCTGCTATGACATGCAGACTAATTCTCTGCTGACATGAAGCCAGATTGTCTGTTACGGGACCTCTCACCTCTGCCTGGGTGCTGGGCCTAAATTTATGACAATGGACTGTTGCAGTGGTGGCTGACGTGAAGCCTGATTCTCTGCTATGACATGCAGACTGATTCTCTGCTGACATGAAGCCAGATTGTCTGTTACGGGACCTCTCTGCTCTGCCTGTGTGCTAGGCCTAAATATATGCCAATGGACTGTTGCAGTGGTGGCTGACGTGAAGCCTCATTCTCTGCTATGACATGCAGACTGATTCTCTGCTGACATGAAGCCAGATTGTCTGTTACGGGACCTCTCTGCTCTGCCTGTGTGCTAGGCCTAAATATATGCCAATGGACTGTTGCAGTGGTGGGTGACGTGAAGCCTCATTCTCTGCTATGACATGCAGACTGATTCTCTGCTGACATGAAGCCAGATTCTCTGTTACGGGACCTCTCTCCTCTGCCTGTGTGTGTGCTGGGCCTAAATATATGCCAATGGACTGTTGCAGTGGTGGCTGACGTGAAGCCTGATTCTCTGCTATGACATGCAGACTGATTCTCTGCTGACATGAAGCCAGATTGTCTGTTACGGGACCTCTCTCCTCTGCCTGTGTGTGTGCTGGGCCTAAATATATGCCAATGGACTGTTGCAGTGGTGGCTGACGTGAAGCCTCATTCTCTGCTATGACATGCAGACTAATTCTCTGCTGACATGAAGACAGATTCTCTGTTACGGGACCTCTCTCCTCTGCCTGGGTGCCGGGGCCTAAATATCTGAGAATGGACTGTTCCAGTGGTGGGTGACGGGAAGCCAGATTCTCTGCTATGGAACCTCTCTCCAATTGATTTTGGTTAATTTTTATTTATTTAATTTTTATTTTAATTCATTTCCCTATCCACATTTGTTTGCAGGGGATTTACCTACATGTTGCTGCCTTTTGCAGCCCTCTAGCTCTTTCCTGGGCTGTTTTACAGCCTTTTTAGTGCCGAAAAGTTCGGGTCCCCATTGACTTCAATGGGGTTCGGGTTCGGGACGAAGTTCGGATCGGGTTCGGATCCCGAACCCGAACATTTCCGGGATGTTCGGCCGAACTTCTCGAACCCGAACATCCAGGTGTTCGCTCAACTCTACTCCCTAATAGAGTTGAGCGAACACCTGGATGTTCGGGTTCGAGAAGTTCGGCCGAACATCCCGGAAATGTTCGGGTTCGGGATCCGAACCCGATCCGAACTTCGTCCCGAACCCGAACCCCATTGAAGTCAATGGGGACCCGAACTTTTCGGCACTAAAAAGGCTGTAAAACAGCCCAGGAAAGAGCTAGAGGGCTGCAAAAGGCAGCAACATGTAGGTAAATCCCCTGCAAACAAATGTGGATAGGGAAATGAATTAAAATAAAAATTAAATAAATAAAAATTAACCAAAATCAATTGGAGAGAGGTTCCATAGCAGAGAATCTGGCTTCCCGTCACCCACCACTGGAACAGTCCATTCTCAGATATTTAGGCCCCGGCACCCAGGCAGAGGAGAGAGGTCCCGTAACAGAGAATCTGTCTTCATGTCAGCAGAGAATTAGTCTGCATGTCATAGCAGAGAATGAGGCTTCACGTCAGCCACCACTGCAACAGTCCATTGGCATATATTTAGGCCCAGCACACACACAGGCAGAGGAGAGAGGTCCCGTAACAGAGAATCTGGCTTCATGTCAGCAGAGAATCAGTCTGCATGTCATAGCAGAGAATGAGGCTTCACGTCAGCCACCACTGCAACAGTCCATTGGCATATATTTAGGCCCAGCACACACACAGGCAGAGGAGAGAGGTCCCGTAACAGAGAATCTGGCTTCATGTCAGCAGAGAATCAGTCTGCATGTCATAGCAGAGAATGAGGCTTCACGTCACCCACCACTGCAACAGTCCATTGGCATATATTTAGGCCTAGCACACAGGCAGAGGCAGAGAGGTCCCGTAACAGACAATCTGGCTTCATGTCAGCAGAGAATCAGTCTGCATGTCATAGCAGAGAATGAGGCTTCACGTCAGCCACCACTGCAACAGTCCATTGGCATATATTTAGGCCTAGCACACAGGCAGAGCAGAGAGGTCCCGTAACAGACAATCTGGCTTCATGTCAGCAGAGAATCAGTCTGCATGTCATAGCAGAGAATCAGGCTTCACGTCAGCCACCACTGCAACAGTCCATTGTCATAATTTAGGCCCAGCACCCAGGCAGAGGAGAGAGGTCCCGTAACAGACAATCTGGCTTCATGTCAGCAGAGAATTAGTCTGCATGTCATAGCAGAGAATCAGGCTTCACTGTCAGCCACCACTGCAACAGTCCATTGGCATATATTTAGGCCCAGCACCCAGGCAGAGGAGGGAGGTCCCGTAACAGAGAATCTGTCTTCATGTCAGCAGAGAATCAGTCTGCATGTCATAGCAGAGAATGAGGCTTCACGTCACCCACCACTGCAACAGTCCATTGGCATATATTTAGGCCTAGCACACAGGCAGAGCAGAGAGGTCCCGTAACAGACAATCTGGCTTCATGTCAGCAGAGAATCAGTCTGCATGTCATAGCAGAGAATCAGGCTTCACGTCAGCCACCACTGCAACAGTCCATTGGCATATATTTAGGCCTAGCACACAGGCAGAGCAGAGAGGTCCCGTAACAGACAATCTGGCTTCATGTCAGCAGAGAATCAGTCTGCATGTCATAGCAGAGAATGAGGCTTCACGTCAGCCACCACTGCAACAGTCCATTGGCATATATTTAGGCCCTAGCACCCAGGCAGAGGAGAGAGGTCCCGTAACAGAGAATCTGTCTTCATGTCAGCAGAGAATCAGTCTGCATGTCATAGCAGAGAATGAGGCTTCACGTCAGCCACCACTGCAACAGTCCATTGGCATATATTTAGGCCTAGCACACAGGCAGAGGAGAGGTTCATTCAACTTTGGGTAGCCTCGCAATATAATGGTAAAATGAAAATAAAAATAGGATTGAATGAGGAAGTGCCCTGGAGTCCAATAATATATGGTTATGGGGAGGTAGTTAATGTCTAATCTGGACAAGGGACGGACAGGTCCTGTGGGATCCATGCCTGGTTCATTTTTATGAACGTCAGCTTGTCCACATTGGCTGTAGACAGGCGGCTGCGTTTGTCTGTAATGACGCCCCCTGCCGTGCTGAATACACGTTCAGACAAAACGCTGGCTGCCGGGCAGGCCAGCACCTCCAAGGCATAAAAGGCTAGCTCTGGCCACGTGGACAATTTAGAGACCCAGAAGTTGAATGGGGCCGAACCATCAGTCAGTACGTGGAGGGGTGTGCACACGTACTGTTCCACCATGTTAGTGAAATGTTGCCTCCTGCTAACACGTTGCGTATCAGGTGGTGGTGCAGTTAGCTGTGGCGTGTTGACAAAAGTTTTCCACATCTCTGCCATGCTAACCCTGCCCTCAGAGGAGCTGGCCGTGACACAGCTGCCTTGGCGACCTCTTGCTCCTCCTCTGCCTTGGCCTTGGGCTTCCACTTGTTCCCCTGTGACATTTGGGAATGCTCTCAGTAGCGCGTCTACCAACGTGCGCTTGTACTCGCGCATCTTCCTATCACGCTCCAGTGCAGGAAGTAAGGTGGGCACATTGTCTTTGTAGCGTGGATCCAGCAGGGTGGCAACCCAGTAGTCCGCACAGGTTAAAATGTGGGCAACTCTGCTGTCGTTGCGCAGGCACTGCAGCATGTAGTCGCTCATGTGTGCCAGGCTGCCCAGGGGTAAGGACAAGCTGTCCTCTGTGGGAGGCGTATCGTCATCGTCCTGCCTTTCCCCCCAGCCACGCACCAGTGATGGACCCGAGCTGCGTTGGGTGCCACCCCGCTGTGACCATGCTTCATCCTCATCCTCCTCCACCTCCTCCTCATCCTCGTCCTCCTCGTCCTCCAGTAGTGGGCCCTGGCTGGCCACATTTGTACCTGGCCTCTGCTGTTGCCAAAAACCTCCCTCTGAGTCACTTCGAAGAGACTGGCCTGAAAGTGCTAAAAATGACCCCTCTTCCTCCTCCTCCTCCTCCTCCTGGGCCACCTCCTCTTCCATCATCGCCCTAAGTGTTTTCTCAAGGAGACATAGAAGTGGTATTGTAACGCTGATAACGGTGTCATCGCCACTGGCCATGTTGGTGGAGTACTCGAAACAGCGCAACAGGGCACACAGGTCTCGCATGGAGGCCCAGTCATTGGTGGTGAAGTGGTGCTGTTCTGTAGTGCGACTGACCCGTGCGTGCTGCAGCTGAAACTCCACTATGGCCTGCTGCTGCTCGCACAGTCTGTCCAGCATGTGCAAGGTGGAGTTCCACCTGGTGGGCACGTCGCATATGAGGCGGTGAGCGGGAAGGCCGAAGTTACGCTGTAGCGCAGACAGGCGAGCAGCAGCAGGATGTGAACGCCGGAAGCGCGAACAGACGGCCCGCACTTTATGCAGCAGCTCTGACATGTCGGGGTAGTTGTGAATGAACTTCTGCACCACCAAATTCAGCACATGCGCCAAGCAAGGGATGTGCGTCAAATTGGCTAGTCCCAGAGCTGCAACGAGATTTCGCCCATTATCACACACCACCAGGCCGGGCTTGAGGCTCACCGGCAGCAACCACTCGTCGGTCTGTTGTTCTATACCCCGCCACAACTCCTGTGCGGTGTGGGGCCTGTCCCCCAAACATATGAGTTTCAGAATGGCCTGCTGACGTTTACCCCGGGCTGTGCTGAAGTTGGTGGTGAAGGTGTGTGGCTGACTGGATGAGCAGGTGGAAGAAGAGGAGGAGGAAGCCGAGAAGGAGGAGGTGGCAACAGGAGGCAAAGAATGTTGCCCTGCGATCCTTGGCGGCGGAAGGACGTGCGCCAAACAGCTCTCCGCCTGGGGCCCAGCTGCCACTACATTTACCCAGTGTGCAGTTAGGGAGATATAGCGTCCCTGGCCGTGCTTACTGGTCCACGTATCTGTGGTTAGGTGGACCTTGCCACAGATGGCGTTGCGCAGTGCACACTTGATTTTATCGGATACTTGGTTGTGCAGGGAAGGCACGGCTCTCTTGGAGAAGTAGTGCCGGCTGGGAACAACATACTGTGGGACAGCAAGCGACATGAGCTGTTTGAAGCTGTCTGTGTCCACCAGCCTAAATGACAGCATTTCATAGGCCAGTAGTTTAGAAATGCTGGCATTCAGGGCCAGGGATCGAGGGTGGCTAGGTGGGAATTTACGCTTTCTATCAAATGTTTGTGAGATGGAGAGCTGAACGCTGGCGTGTGACATGGTTGAGACGCTTGGTGACGGAGGTGGTGGTGGTGGTGTTGGTGGTACATCCCCTGTTTGCTGGGCGGCAGGTGCCAACGTTCCTCCAGAGGCGGAGGAAGAGGCCGAGGCGGCAGCAGCAGAATAGGCCGAGGCGGCAGCAGCAGAAGAGGTAGCAGGGGGAGCCTGAGTGACTTCCTTGGTTTTAAGGTGTTTACTCCACTGCAGTTCATGCTTTGCATGCAGGTGCCTGGTCATGCAGGTTGTGCTCAGGTTCAGAACGTTAATGCCTCGCTTCAGGCTCTGATGGCACAGCGTGCAAACCACTCGGGTCTTGTCGTCAGCACATTGTTTGAAGAAGTGCCATGCCAGGGAACTCCTTGAAGCTGCCTTTGGGGTGCTCGGTCCCAGATGGCGGCGGTCAGTAGCAGGCGGAGTCTCTTGGCGGCGGGTGTTCTGCTTTTGCCCACTGCTCCCTCTTTTGCTACGCTGTTGGCTCGGTCTCACCACTGCCTCTTCCTCCGAACTGTGAAAGTCAGTGGCACGACCTTCATTCCATGTGGGGTCTAGGACCTCATCGTCCCCTGCATCGTCTTCCACCCAGTCTTGATCCCTGACCTCCTGTTCAGTCTGCACACTGCAGAAAGACGCAGCAGTTGGCACCTGTGTTTCGTCATCATCAGAGACATGCTGAGGTGGTATTCCCATGTCCTCATCATCAGGAAACATAAGTGGTTGTGCGTCAGTGCATTCTATGTCTTTCACCGCTGGGGAAGGGCTAGGTGGATGCCCTTGGGAAACCCTGCCAGCGGAGTCTTCAAACAGCATAAGAGACTGCTGCATAACTTGAGGCTGAGACAGTTTCCCTGGTATGCATGGGGGTGATGTGACAGACTGATGGGGTTGGTTTTCAGGCGCCATCTGTGCGCTTTCTGCAGAAGACTGGGTGGGAGATAATGTGAACGTGCTGGATCCACTGTCGGCCACCCAATTGACTAATGCCTGTACCTGCTCAGGCCTTACCATCCTTAGAACGGCATTGGGCCCCACCATATATCGCTGTAAATTCTGGCGGCTACTGGGACCTGAGGTAGTTGGTACACTAGGACGTGTGGATGTGGCAGAACGGCCACGTCCTCTCCCAGCACCAGAGGGTCCACTAACACCACCACGACCATGTCCACGTCCGCGTCCCTTACTAGATGTTTTTCTCATTGTTATGGTTCACCACAACAACAAATATATTATTTGGCCCAATGTATTGTATTCAAATTCAGCGGGATATAAATTTGAGGCCTAGTATTTAGGCGCTGGGTGACCGGTATGGATTTAGTGACAGAATTAGACTTGGAAATGCACAGAAGCGTGTGTGTGAAGTTATTCTGAATGACCCTATGTGCACCTTCAATATGATCTACCCTTTTAGGGATAGATTTCAAATAGCTCTGATATAGCAGAAACGACTAAATTATGAAATTGCTAAATTGGGAATTGTATTTCAACCCAGAACAAAAAATGTGCTTTGACGGACACTAAATAACTTTCCCAGCCACAACAGGACAGCGGTAACGAGAGATTTAGCGGGATATAAATTTGAGGCCTAGTATTTAGGCGCTGGGTGACAGGTATGGGTTTAGTGACAGAATTAGATTTGGAAATGCACAGTAGCGGGTGTGTGAAGTTATTCTGAATGACCCTATGTGCACCTTGAATATTATATACCCTTTTAGGGATAGATTTCAAATAGCTCTGATATAGCAGAAACCACTAAATTATGAAATTGCTAAATTGGGAATTGTATTTCAACCCAGAACAAGAAATGTGCTTGAACGGACACTAAATAACTCGCCCAGCTACAGCACTAGGGACAGATTTAGCGGGATATAAATTTGAGGCCTAGTATTTAGGCGCTGGGTGACAGGTATGGGTTTAGTGCCAGAATTAGACTTGGAAATACACAGTAGCGGGTGTGTGTGAAGTTATTCTGAATGACCCAATGTGCACCTTGAATATTATATACCCTTTTAGGGATAGATTTCAAATAGCTCTGATATAGCAGAAACCACTAAATTATGAAATTGCTAAATTGGGAATTGTATTTCAACCCAGAACAAGAAATGTGCTTGAACGGACACTAAATAACTCGCCCAGCTACAGCACTAAGGACAGATTTAGCGGGATATAAATTTGAGGCCTAGTATTTAGGCGCTGGGTGACAGGTATGGGTTTAGTGCCAGAATTAGACTTGGAAATACACAGTAGCGGGTGTGTGTGAAGTTATTCTGAATGACCCAATGTGCACCTTGAATATTATATACCCTTTTAGGGATAGATTTCAAATAGCTCTGATATAGCAGAAACCACTAAATTATGAAATTGCTAAATTGGGAATTGTATTTCAACCCAGAACAAGAAATGTGCTTGAACGGACACTAAATAACTCGCCCAGCTACAGCACTAAGGACAGATTTAGCGGGATATAAATTTGAGGCCTAGTATTTAGGCGCTGGGTGACAGGTATGGGTTTAGTGCCAGAATTAGACTTGGAAATACACAGTAGCGGGTGTGTGTGAAGTTATTCTGAATGACCCAATGTGCACCTTGAATATTATATACCCTTTTAGGGATAGATTTCAAATAGCTCTGATATAGCAGAAACCACTAAATTATGAAATTGCTAAATTGGGAATTGTATTTCAACCCAGAACAAGAAATGTGCTTGAACGGACACTAAATAACTCGCCCAGCTACAGCACTAGGGACAGATTTAGCGGGATATAAATTTGAGGCCTAGTATTTAGGCGCTGGGTGACAGGTATGGGTTTAGTGCCAGAATTAGACTTGGAAATACACAGTAGCGGGTGTGTGTGAAGTTATTCTGAATGACCCAATGTGCACCTTGAATATTATATACCCTTTTAGGGATAGATTTCAAATAGCTCTGATATAGCAGAAACCACTAAATTATGAAATTGCTAAATTGGGAATTGTATTTCAACCCAGAACAAGAAATGTGCTTGAACGGACACTAAATAACTCGCCCAGCTACAGCACTAGGGACAGATTTAGCTGGATATAAATTTGAGGCCTAGTATTTAGGCGCTGGGTGACAGGTATGGGTTTAGTGCCAGAATTAGACTTGGAAATACACAGTAGCGGGTGTGTGTGAAGTTATTCTGAATGACCCAATGTGCACCTTGAATATTATATACCCTTTTAGGGATAGATTTCAAATAGCTCTGATATAGCAGAAACCACTAAATTATGAAATTGCTAAATTGGGAATTGTATTTCAACCCAGAACAAGAAATGTGCTTGAACGGACACTAAATAACTCGCCCAGCTACAGCACTAAGGACAGATTTAGCGGGATATAAATTTGAGGCCTAGTATTTAGGCGCTGGGTGACAGGTATGGGTTTAGTGCCAGAATTAGACTTGGAAATACACAGTAGCGGGTGTGTGTGAAGTTATTCTGAATGACCCAATGTGCACCTTGAATATTATATACCCTTTTAGGGATAGATTTCAAATAGCTCTGATATAGCAGAAACCACTAAATTATGAAATTGCTAAATTGGGAATTGTATTTCAACCCAGAACAAGAAATGTGCTTGAACGGACACTAAATAACTCGCCCAGCTACAGCACTAGGGACAGATTTAGCTGGATATAAATTTGAGGCCTAGTATTTAGGCGCTGGGTGACAGGTATGGGTTTAGTGCCAGAATTAGACTTGGAAATACACAGTAGCGGGTGTGTGTGAAGTTATTCTGAATGACCCAATGTGCACCTTGAATATTATATACCCTTTTAGGGATAGATTTCAAATAGCTCTGATATAGCAGAAACCACTAAATTATGAAATTGCTAAATTGGGAATTGTATTTCAACCCAGAACAAGAAATGTGCTTGAACGGACACTAAATAACTCGCCCAGCTACAGCACTAAGGACAGATTTAGCGGGATATAAATTTGAGGCCTAGTATTTAGGCGCTGGGTGACCGGTATGGATTTAGTGACAGAATTAGACTGGGATATGGCCAAAAAATAAACAGACTATTGCTGGTTAAATGCACTTGGTGTGACAGCTTCACCCTGATGTAGGCTTTAGCCAAAAAACAACCACACCATTGAGGGTTAAATGCACTTGGTGACAGGCGCAGCTTGCCCCTGATTTAGTATATGGCCAAAAAATGAACAGACTATTGCTGGTTAAATGCACTTGGTGTGACAGCTTCACCCTGATGTAGGCTTTAGCCAAAAAACAACCACACCATTGAGGGTTAAATGCACTTGGTGACAGGCGCAGCTTGCCCCTGATTTTGTATATGGCCAAAAAATGAACAGACTATTGCTGGTTAAATGCACTTGGTGTGACAGCTTCACCCTGATGTAGGCTTTAGCCAAAAAACAACCACACCATTGAGGGTTAAATGCACTTGGTCGCAGCTTGTGCTGGCGCACCACAAGACACAAAATGGCCGCCGATCACCCCAGAAAAATGTGACTGACAAACGGTCTGGGCAGCCTAAAAACAGTGAGCAATTGAGGATCAGCAGCTCAATGATCCACAGCTGCAGATCGATCAGTTAATCAAGTCCTTTGGAGGAGTTAATCTGCCTAATCTCGCCCTACTGTCGCAGCCGCAACCTCTCCCTACGCTAATCAGAGCAGAGTGACGGGCGGCGCTATGTGACTCCAGCTTAAATAGAGGCTGGGTCACATGGTGCTCTGGCCAATCACAGCCATGCCAATAGTAGGCATGGCTGTGATGGCCTCTTGGGGCAAGTAGTATGACGCTTGTTGATTGGCTGCTTTGCAGCCTTTCAAAAAGCGCCAAGAAAGCGTCACAAAAGCGCGAAGAAAGCGACGAACACCGAACCCGAACCCGGACTTTTACGAAAATGTCCGGGTTCGGGTCCGTGTCACGGACACCCCAAAATTCGGTACGAACCCGAACTATACAGTTCGAGTTCGCTCATCCCTACTCCCTAACTTACCACATAAATGCTTGTCTATGATATATAAACAGATATCTAGCAATAAGAACCCTCAAGACCCTACATACCTAAATAACTGGGAGCGGGAGTTGAACATAAAATTGGATGAAAGAAATAGAGCGAGTATTCTGGCCAATTCTCATGGCTTCTCTACGTGTATTAGAGTTCAAGAGAATTCATTTAAAACGTTGTCGAGATGGTATAGGACTCCGGAGTTTCTCCATAGAATAAACCTATCCCCTTCAGACAAATATTGGAGATGCTCCTCTGATGTTGGAAACATCTCTCACATTTGGTGGTTTTGCCCCAAGATGAAGGAGTTCTGGGCTAAAATAGAGGATATCATTAATGGGGTTTGCCCTGAGACGGTTAAACTTTCGGCCTCGCTAGTATTACTTTGGCTACCAGAAGGGAGTTTTAAACCAAGGAAAATGAGCCTAGCGACCCATATGATAACTGCTGCTAAACTCCTGATCCCCCTGAAGTGGAGGGATGAGAACCCCCCATCAATAGCGTTGTGGTATGAGAAGATGACGTATCTGTGCCATATGGAGGAGATGATCGGTTGGGAAAATAAGACCAGGAGTGCTTTCCTCAAAGTATGGCAGCCATGGATAACACATATGTCAGAAAAGAGACAGATAGATATGAAGGTTTAACCCAATAACTAATTTGGGGTATCCAGAGATTCAAAGCTCCTTTAACTTTCTCTGGGATTATGCTACCTCAGACTAGAATACGCTTTTGGTCGCCCCTCCCCCCCCCTTTTTTCTTTTCTGTAGTTACTCTATCCTTTAATGAGTCTGGTTATGCAGTGTCCAATGAATATGCTCGATGTCTTGCCGTCAGGACTTGTGTTCCATGCCGCCTGTGTTGTCAGGCGTTTGCCTCTGATGCTGTACTTACCTTTGCCTATGTCATGCAGGAACCCAGTTCCCTGGGGCACCGCATTGCTTTGTACGCATGTTGTACCTATTGGTCTTTCTTTATCATAAAATTCTCAATAAAAAGAGATTTGTTAAAAAAAAAAAGAAATGACAAGCTCAGAGTCTTGTCTACAAATGCTCGCAGTCTAGGGAATAAGATCAATGAACTTGAGGCTATAATGGCATCTGAGAATATAGATGTAGTGGCGGTTACTGAGACGTGGTTCAAGGGAAGTAATGACTGGGATATATCAATACCAGGGTTCTCTCTATACAGGAAAGACAGAGAAGGCAAGAAGGGGGGAGGGGTGGCCCTGTATGTGAAAGATAGCATAAAATCTAATTTGATACAAGTTAGCGAGACCAATTTAGAGTCAGTTTGGGTTACCTTGCAGCTTGATAATCATAAGGTAACTCGTGTAGGTGTGATATATAGACCACCTAGCCAAGTCAAAGAATTAGATGATCTACTAGTTGAGGAAATAGCTAAAATGACATTGAAGGGGGAAGTTATCATTATGGGAGACTTTAATCTTCCAGATGTAAACTAGTACAGATATTCTAAATTCCCTTCTGGGATTATCTCTACAGCAAGTAGTGGAGGAGCCAACCCGGAAGGAGGCCATTTTAGATTTAGTATTCACAAATGGGAATTTGGTATCTGATATTACTGTAGGGGAAAGCTTGGGATCTAGTGATCACCAGTCAGTGTGGTTTACTATAAGTACAGTGACTTAGTCCACACAAAAACAAAAGTTTTAGATTTTAGAAAAACTGACTTTTCTAAAATTAGATTAGTGGTATACGAGTCCCTATCAGACTGTAACAGTTATATTGGAGTCCAGGAGAAATGGGACTACTTAAACGTGGCACTATTGAATGCAATAGAAAATTGCATTAGGCTTGTCAGTAAAAGCAAAAAAAGGAAGAGACCACTGTGGTACTCAGCAGAAGTGGCCAAAATCATTAAAAACAAAAAGATAGCATTTAGGAATTATAAAAAAAATAAAAAAACGAGGATGACAGACAAATTTATAAGATTAGGCTGAGAGAGGCCAAACAAGTTATAAGAGCTTCTAAAGCACAGGCAGAAGAGAAATTAGCTCAGTCAGGGAAAAAAGGCGATAAGGCATTCTTCAGATACATAAATGAAAAAAGGAAACTAAAATAAGGAATTACCAAATTAAAAACAAAAGAAGGAAGGTATATGGAAGAAAATAAAGAGCTAGCTGACTGCCTCAATGAATACTTCTGTTCAGTTTTTACAAAGGAAAATGAAGGAGAAGGACCTCAGTTAGGAAAGAAGACTAATGAATCTTTTGACGCATGTGTCTTTACAGAGGAAGAGGTTCTAAGTCAATTGTCGAAAATTAATACAAATAAGTCACAGGGACCTGATGGTATACACCCAAAGCTATTAAAAGAGCTCAGCGGTGAACTAGCAAAACCATTAACAGATTTATTTAACCAATCACTGGCAACAGGAGTCGTCCCAGAAGATTGGAAATTGGCAAATGTGCCCATTCACAAGAAAGGTAGTAGGGAGGAATCGGGCAACTATAGGCCAGTAAGCCTGACATCAATAGTGGGGAAATTAATGGAAACCATACTTAAGGAGAGCATTGTGGACCATCTAAAATCCCATGGATTGAAAGATGTAAAACAGCATGGGTTTACTTCAGAGAGATCATGTCAAACTAATCTTATTGATTTTTTTGATTGGGTGACTAAAATAATAGATGGAGGAGGTGCAGTAGACATCGCTTATCTAGACTTTAGTAAGGCTTTTGATACTGTCCCACATAGAAGGCTTATCAATAAAGTGCAGTCATTGGGCTTGGACTCCCATATTGTTGAATGGATTAGGCAGTGGTTGAGGGACAGGCAACAGAGGGTTGTAGTCAATGGAGTATATTCAGACCAAGGTCTTGTTACCAGTGGGGTACCTCAGGGATCTGTTCTGGGACCCATATTGTTTAATATCTTTATCAGCGAAATTGCAGAAGGCCTCAATGGTAAGGTGTGTCTTTTTGCTGATGACACAAAGATTTGTAACAGGGTTGATGTTCCTGGAGGAATACACCAAATGAAAAAGGACTTAGGAAAACTAGAGGAATGGTCAAAAATCTGGCAACTAAAATGTTATGTTGATAAGTGCAAGATAATGCACCTGGGATGTAAAAACGCAAGAGCAGAATATAAAATCAGTCCTAACCTCAGTATCTGAGGAAAGGGATTTAGGGATCATTATTTCAGAAGACTTAAAGGTAGGCAGACAATGTCACAGAGCAGCAGGAAATGCTAGCAGAATGCTTGGGTGTATATCAAGAGGAATTACCAGTAGAAAGAGGGAGGTGCTCATGCTGCTCTACAGAGCACTAATGAGACCTCATTTGGAGTATTGTGCTCAGTACTGGAGACCATATCTCCAGAAGGATATTGATACTTTGGAGAGAGTTCAGAGAAGAGCTACTGTACAGGGTTACAGCCTGTTTAGAAAGGATCGTCAAAACCGGAGAGGGGGAGGGGTCTGCCTTTATGTAAATTCCTGTCTAAAGCCCACACTCCGGGAAGATATAAGTGAGGGACATGAACATGTGGAGTCACTGTGGGTAGAGTTACATGGCGCTAAAAACAATAATAAATTACTAATAGGAGTTTACTATAAACCACCTAATATATCAGAGTCCACAGAAAATCTACTACTAAACGAGATAGACGAGGCGGCAAATCATAATGAGGTGGTTATTATGGGGGACTTCAACTACCCAGATATAGACTGGGAAACTGGAACTTGTATATCTCATAAAGAAAACAGGTTCTTGGCAATAACCAAAGACAATTACCTCTCCCAACTGGTTCAGGACCCGACTAGAGGGACGGCCATACTGGACTTAGTATTAACCAATAGGCCTGACAGAACAACAGACGTGCAAGTTGGGGGACACCTGGGGAATAGTGACCACAAAGTAATAACCTTCCAATTATCATTCAAAAGAGCGTTTCTACAGGGAGGAACAAAAATACCAAACTTCAAAAAAGCTAAATTTAGCCAACTAAGAGAGGCCATAGGCCTAACTAAATGGGATAAAGTCCTCACAAATAAAAATACAGCCACAAAATGGGATATCTTTAAAAGCATCCTAAAATCTCATTGTGAGAGGTACATACCGTATGGGAATAAAAGGTTAAGGAACAAAAAGAAACCAATGTGGATAAACAGAACTGTGAAGAAAGCAATAAATGACAAAAAGAAAGCATATAAAACACTAAAACAGGAAGGTAGCACGGAAGCACTGAAAAACTATAAGGAAAAAAATAGAACATGTAAAAAACATGATGCGTGAGAGCAGTCTGACGTGGGACGCTAGGGCTCCGCCCCCCCGCCTCTCCTGCACGCCGCCTCTCCTGCATGTCGGCCGCTGGCTGATCGTAACACCACCGCCCGGAATGCCTGACTGCCGCTGCCACCGAATGCCTGCCCGCCGTTGCCCGTGATACTGCGCCATCCATCGCAGCCCTTGTGCCCATGTGCCGAAGTTGCGCCTGATCCGATCGTCGCTTGGTCTACCTCAGAGCTCGAGTCTGGAAATCGGACCTGGATCTGGACCTTTTGTGGTTCCCTGGAAGATTGGAGCAGCCGGAGGGTGAGCTATCACAGTATTAATCTGCGCATCTGGCTGACAAAGAAAAAATGCTGGTGTGATGAAGGTCGGTGGGCCCAGAGTACAGGTGCACTAACCATAAAGGTTAAAGGAGAGCCCTGGTTGACATTTGTTTATAAAATTTAAAACTATGGCACTCACAGAGTGGATATCTGGGGGGTACCTTCTCAGTCTCTGAAGTCCTGCTTTATCGATTTCTACCGATACTTACTGATTCTTAAATGCCGGAGTCCGCCTGTAACATCTTGAAGGGCGGACATTTCAGTTACTGGGACGCGAAAAATTTAAGGAGGACTGTTCACAGGTTCTTGTGGTGGTGCGGCATACCCCTGCTAAGTACCCCTGAGTATGCAGCGGATACCGGATTAGTCCACTAGCGCGAATGTGGCTATGACGATGGGGGTGCAGACTTAAGCTGCCGTAGAATAAAGGATATAAAGGGTGGAATGAACCAGTGCGAACGGTAGCGAAGTTAAAGAGGAAGAAAGGAAGAAAAGGGAAAAAAAAAAAAAAGGGAAGGGGGAAACGGAGGAAAAAAAGAAAAAAAAAAAAAAAGAGAGAGCGGGGGAGAGTGTTTTTGGGATGTGGAGCATAACGCTTATTAATTTTAATAACCCCGACTGAAAGCCTTATCTCCCCCCCCTCAAGCTACTTAACTGGTTTATATCTTTCTGAATTTATCAACTAACTGACTATATCCTTTATACGTCTGGATTCCGTCCCTTAACCCTATAAGAACCCTCTCTTTCCTCGGCGAGATTCCGCTGTTATTACGGACCTTTTCTTTTCCCTCTTTGTATTAACTTTTGTATTTGACTATGGATGTTCCCCCCCAGGGGAACAAAAAAAAAAAAAAAAAAAAAAGGGAATATACTTTATATATTACAGGCGAAAGGGGATTAAGATAAGAGGGAAGAGATATTAAAATGTCACCAAAAAAAAGGGAAGAACAGCGTGCCCCCATGGGGAGTACCACAAGGCGATCAGCAGGAGGGCCTGAAAGCGGGCCTAAACAAGTGGGTCTAAATACGGTAAGTACCTGGTACCGAATTCCCCTGGGCCCAGATCCCCACAAAAAGAAAAAATAGCGGAGGCCAGAGTACAGGAGCCGACACATGAGACCCCAGTGGAGGGGGGTGAGGGTGATAGGGGAGCACCAGCGTTATATACAGAAACGGACGTAAAAATGGTGCAGGATATACTCTGCACTGTCTCAAGGATGGAAAATTTAATGGGTAATTTAGTAACTCAGCTTGGGGCAGTGCAGACGGACGTTATGGTTATTAGAGCCGAGATGGAAAAAGTAAGACAGCGTTTACAAGAGATGGAAAAAAGGATTCCCTCCCTAGAGAAATCTGTGCAGAAACTAGAGAAGGAGGTGGCCCACCTAAAACAAACAAATGTTAAAATAGAACAAAAACTGGTAGACCAAGAGGATAGATCAAGAAGGGCTAACGTAAGATGTGTGGGGGTCCCAGAGAGAGCGGAGGGAGGAAATTGTACGGAATTTATGGAAAAATGGTTGAGGGAAAATAGCAAAGTAGGTACTCTTTCCCCCCTATTTACTATAGAAAGAGCACATAGGGTCCCCACAAAAAATAGAGCACCAGGGGATTACCCCAGACCTATACTGGTGAAATGCTTACTATCTAAGGATCGAGACGGAATACTAGCTGATGCAAGAACTTCAGAAAAATATTATATACAGGGTGTAAAGATCAAACTCTTCCCAGACTACTCATTTAGTACTAACGCACAAAGAAGAGAATTTATATCCGTTAAAAAAAATTAAGAGAGGCCGGCATAAAGTATAGTTTACTTTTTCCGGCGAAATTAAGGGTGGAATATAACGGCAAGATCTCCTTTTTCCAGACTCCGGAGGAAGTCAGTGACTGGGCGGATGGAGAGGGTTTTTGAGGCTGGCGGGGGATGGGGGGGGGGTGAAAGGAGTCACGCTAAGTTATGGAGTCGCCCGGACTGCTGGATAGCAGAAGGGGGGACTATATAGAGGGGGGGTTATATAGGGGGGGTTAGGGGGGGGTGGGGACCGGGACGTGGAGAAACTTTATATATATTTTTTTTTATTTTTTTTTTCCCTCCCCCTCTGCTAGATGGCTAGGATCCTTTCATTGAACGTGAGGGGGCTCCGAGACAGGGTTAAAAGATATGCTATCCTTGAGTGGATGAAGAGGTTTCTGCCAGCCATCATCTGCCTCCAGGAGACACATTTGGACAAAGAATCAGTAAGATGGTTGGAGAGGGGATGGGTGGTGGCGCGATATCATTCGGTATATACCACTTACTCTAGAGGGGTTTCAATTTTGGTACATAATAAGATTAAATTTGAATCTTTGGCATGTGAGGCCGATGACCACGGCAGATACCTCTTTTTACATTGTTTTGTGGATGGGGTTAAAACTGTAATCGCAAATATATATATTCCACCACCATATAAACCAGATGTTCTGTACCAACTGTATAGATTTATGTTGAATAAGCAGGAATGTATATTGATTGCGGTGGGGGACTATAACGCGGTTATGGATCCACTCAGGGACAGGACATCTAGCAGAGGGGGAGGAGCACAAAATGTAGACTTATGTAAGGTGGCTCACGAATTTAACTGGATAGACGTCTGGAGGGCTCAACACCCGGATGAAATTAGATATTCCTGTTACTCAAAAACACACCAAACTTGGTCGAGAATAGATATGACTTTTGGAAATAAAAATTTAATGTCCCTAAATAGGATTAAGACAAAATATATACCCATGGCCTTGTCAGACCATAATGCAATGACAGTCGAATTGGATTTAAATAAGAACAATGCTCTGCCAATGTTTAAGTTCAACTCTCATTGGCTGTCATTGATTTCAGATAAAGAGAGCATAATCGAGGAATTAAAACACTTCTTTAGGGAAAATAATGGGTCCGCCAGTAGATTAGTGGTCTGGGACACTTTCAAGGCATTTTTGAGGGGAGTATTGTTCAAAAAGGTAAATCAGTGGAAAAAAAGAACTAGAGAGAACGGGAAGGTATTGGAGAAAAAACTGCAAGAGGCAGGTATGGCAAGTATGAGGTACCCTACCGCACTTAATAAGAGAGCTTGGGAGGAAGAACAGGAAAAGATGAAGATTTATCAACTAGAGAAAGGTAGGAAAGAATTGCTCTTTCAAGGTATCCAACTAGCCTCGGAGGGTGAAAAGGTTGGTAAAATATTAGCAAATATAGTGCGAAATCAAAAAGAGAAATCATGGATAGGGGCAATTAAAGATAAAACGGGCAAATTAATTACTACACCCGAAGGCATTAAAAAAGTGTTTTGGGAATACTTCATAGAGCTTTATAAGTCCAGGGTACAATACTCAAAACAAGAGCTAGATTCATACCTGGACAATATCGCCTTTAATAGGATATCTAAGCCCCAAAAAGAATACCTGGAAAAAGAAATAACGGTAGTAGAAATAAATCTAGTTTTGGGGAAGGTTAAAGCCGGGAAGGCACCAGGTGGGGATGGGCTTCCCTTTGAAATATATAAAAACTTCTCCCAGGTGTTAGTACCAGAACTAAAGATAACACTGGACGAGGCCCGAAAATTAGGTGACCTACCGAACTCTATGAAAGAAGCATGTATTACGCTAATCCCAAAAAAGGGAAAAGAACAAACAGATCCCGGTTCATACAGACCAATATCTCTGTTGAATACGGATGTTAAAATTCTGGCAAAAGTTTTAGCTAATAGGCTTTCAAAGGTTATCAAAGGGATAATAAACAAAGATCAGACAGGATTTATACCGGGAAGAACAATATACTCTAATATAAGAAGGACATTTCTCAATATGGAGGCTAATAGATTGGATACAGGGGAGAAGGCGATACTCTCACTGGATGCCCAAAAGGCATTTGATTGCATTGAATGGGACTATCTATGGGCAGTGTTAAGGAGATTCGGTATAGGGGAGGGATTCATATGGTGGATTAAGCTAATATATCTAAATCCCAGGGCTAGAGTGGCGGTGGATGGGAGCTTGTCCCTGCCTTTTGCCCTATTTCGTGGCACAAGGCAGGGATGCCCTCTCTCCCCACTGCTATTTGCTATGGCAATTGAACCTTTGGCAAATATAATAAGAAGTGATAGGGAGTTTAAAGGTTTTCAATATGCGGGCGGAGAAGAAAAGTTGTTGATGTATGCGGACGATATTTTACTTTTTTTGCAAAACACTGGGGAGCAGTTTAATAGAGCGATAGAGATAATAGATAAGTTTGGGTTTTTTTTCTGGTTTGAAGATAAACTGGGGGAAATCACATATGTTATTATTGGGAGATAGACAATTACTAGGAGACACACGGGTGCAGGTTTTAAAAAAACACGAAAATTTTAAATATCTCGGTGTACAAATCTCCGGAAATATAGAAGAATATGAAAAATTAAATGTCCTCCCCCTAATTAAAGAATTAAGAACTAAAATACATATATGGAAAAAACTGCCAATGTCAATTCAAGGTAGGGTAAATTTAATAAAAATGGTCTTTCTCCCAAAGATACTCTATATATTGCAAAATGCTCCAGTGAGAATATCGCAGACTACCTTTAAATTATTAGAAAGACTAATGGGGGACCTCATCTGGAAAGGCGCGATTCCTCGGATAAAGAAGGAAGTCCTCCAGCTCCCAGTGCAGGATGGAGGTCTAGCGGTTCCTAATTTGTTTCTTTATTATTTAATAATTCAATACGGGAATATAAAGGGTAGCTTAGACACTCAAGTGGGTAGGCAAGAATTAAATAGATGGGGTTGGAAAGAGGGAGGGAATCACTTAGAGGTGTTGGAGTTAGGTTTTTTGGGTAAAAAAAATTCAGAGAATAGAATATTAAACTTAATAGAATACGTATGGGGGGAAATTAAGAAGATATTGGAGATTAAAGGGTTTTTGAAATACACACCGATATGGAAAAATGTTAATTTAAAAGAATTAGAAACAATAAGGGACTATATAGATTGGCAGAAAAAAGGAATGAAATATCTAGACCAGATCTTTGAGGAAGACAAGTTGAAAGATTTCAACACAATGGTGTTGGAATTTGGGATCCCCCATACTGACACGTATAAATATCTCCAACTTAGGAATGCATTGCGGACAGTGGTACAGGAGGATAGGTATAGAAGGGAAAAATCAGATAGGTTGGATAAATTCATTACAGTAGGGGAAGGAGTAGGAACAACAGCAAGGAGATATAGGCTTTTGATGGGTGGGAAGAGAAAAAAGATCACAATGCTAGCTCTAGGAAAATGGGAAAAAGATCTTGGATCCCTTACAGAAGAAAATTGGAAAGATGCCCTTAGAAACTATGCTACAATCTCCGATAGGGGCTCTCATAAGATCTCACAATTTTTTATAGTGCATAGATTACATCGATCTCCATGGATGTTGAAAAGAATGGGTGTGAAAGCAACAGATAAGTGTCCAAAATGTGGGGAGGAGAGAGCAGATTTAATACACTGTTTTTGGAGATGTCCCAAGCTCCATAGATATTGGACAGAAATAATGGAAACCATATTCTTGCTCCTGAAAGTCCGGCTGCCCAATGACCCAATAATTGGTATTCTAGGGGCAACTGAACATTTGAAACTAAATAAAAAAACTCGACTGGTCTTGAATAAAGTACTGTTTCAGGCCAGACTGCTCATACTTAGGCAATGGATAAAAGTAGATCTACCGACAGTGGGACAATGGAGAAAAATGGTAGACAATTTAATTAAAGAAGAACGAGTGATGGAGAACTATATAAAAAGGTCAATAAATCTCGACCAAGTGTGGGAAAAGTGGTTACTTTAGTGTTTATTTATTTATTTATTTATTTATTTTTTATTTTTTTTTATTTTTCTCACGTCCCTACGCGGAGGGGGGGGGGGTGTAGGATGGGAAACGGGAGAAGATAGGGAAAGAAAAAAAAAAGGAACTGTACTTATTAATTAGGACTGGTGGATCTCTGTTTACCTGATTTTTGTGGATTTGTTCCTTGTGTGAAAATTAAATAAAGACTAGAAAAAAATAAAAAAATAAAATAAAAGCGGCCAAACTAGAGACCGAGAGATTAATTGCCAAAGAGAGTAAAACTAACCCTAAAATGTTCTTCAATTATATAAATGTTAAAAAGTATAAATCTGAAGGTGTCGGCCTGTTAAAGAGTAATGAGGGGGGAGTCGCAGAGAGCGACGAGGAGAAAGCAAAGCTGTTAAATATTTTTTTCTCCAATGTATTCACTGAGGAAAATAAACTGTCAGATGACATGCCGAATGTTGAAAAAAATTCCCCATTAAAAGTGTCCTGTCTGACCCAGGAAGAAGTGCAACAGCGACTTAAAAAGATTAAAATAGACAAATCGCCAGGACCGGATGGCATACACCCCCGTATCCTAAGGGAATTAAGTAATGTCATAGCCAGACCCTTATTTCGGATATTTGCAGATTCTATGTTGACAGGGAATGTCCCACAGGATTGGCGCATGGCAAATGTGGTGCCAATATTCAAAAAGGGTCCAAAAACAGAGCCTGGAAACTATAGGCCGGTAAGTTTAACATCTGTTGTAGGTAAACTGTTTGAAGGTTTTCTGAGAGATGCTATGTTAGAGCATCTTAACGGAAATAAGCAAATAACGCCATATCAGCATGGCTTCGTGAGGGATCGATCATGTCAAACAAATTTAATCAGCTTTTATAAGGAGGTAAGTTCTAGACTTGACAGCGGCGAATCAATGTATGTCGTGTATCTGGACTTCTCAAAAGCATTTGACACTGTACCACATAAAAGGTTAGTATATAAAATGAGAATGCTCGGACTGGGAGAAAACGTCTGTAAGTCGGTAAGTAACTGGCTCAATGATAGAAAACACAGGGTGGTTATTAATGGTACATACTCAAATTGGGTCACTGTCACTAGTGGGGTGCCTCAGGGGTCAGTATTGGGCCCTATTCTCTTCAATATATTTATTAATGATCTTGTAGAAGGCTTGCATAGATGACACTGAACTGTGTAAAGTAATTAACACTGATGAGGACAGTATACTACTACAGAGCGATCTGGATAGATTGGAGGCTTGGGCAGATAAGTGGCAGATGAGGTTTAACACTGACAAATGTAAAGTTATGCACATGGGAAGGAATAATGCAAGTCACCGGTACATACAGGGAGTGCAGAATTATTAGGCAAATGAGTATTTTGACCACATCATCCTCTTTATGCATGTTGTCTTACTCCAAGCTGTATAGGCTCGAAAGCCTACTACCAATTAAGCATATTAGGTGATGTGCATCTCTGTAATGAGAAGGGGTGTGGTCTAATGACATCAACACCCTATATCAGGTGTGCATAATTATTAGGCAACTTCCTTTCCTTTGGCAAAATGGGTCAAAGGAAGGACTTGACAGGCTCAGAAAAGTCAAAAATAGTGAGATATCTTGCAGAGGGATGCAGCACTCTTAAAATTGCAAAGCTTCTGAAGCGTGATCATCGAACAATCAAGCGTTTCATTCAAAATAGTCAACAGGGTCGCAAGAAGCGTGTGGAAAAACCAAGGAGCTAAATAACTGCCCATGAACTGAGAAAAGTCAAGCGTGCAGCTGCCAAGATGTCACTTGCCACCAGTTTAGCCATATTTCAGAGCTGCAACATCACTGGAGTGCCCAAAAGCACAAGGTGTGCAATACTCAGAGACATGGCCAAGGTAAGAAAGGCGGAAAGACGACCACCACTGAACAAGACACACAAGCTGAAACGTCAAGACTGGGCCAAGAAATATCTCAAGACTGATTTTTCTAAGGTTTTATGGACTGATGAAATGAGAGTGAGTCTTGATGGGCCAGATGGATGGGCCAGTGGCTGGATTGGTAAAGGGCAGAGAGCTCCAGTCCAACTCAGACGCCAGCAAGGTGGAGGTGGAGTACTGGTTTGGGCTGGTATCATCAAAGATGAGCTTGTGGGGCCTTTTCGGGTTGAGGATGGAGTCAAGCTCAACTCCCAGTCCTACTGCCAGTTTCTGGAAGACACCTTTTTCAAGCAGTGGTACAGGAAGAAGTCTGCATCCTTCAAGAAAAACATGATTTTCATGCAGGACAATGCTCCATCACACGCATCCAAGTACTCCACAGCGTGGCTGGCAAGAAAGGGTATAAAAGAAGAAAATCTAATGATATGGCCTCCTTGTTCACCTGATCTGAACCCCATTGAGAACCTGTGGTCCATCATCAAATGTGAGATTTACAAGGAGGGAAAACAGTACACCTCTCTGAACAGTGTCTGGGAGACTGTGGTTGCTGCTGCACGCAATGTTGATGGTGAACAGATCAAAACAGTGACAGAATCCATGGATGGCAGGCTTTTGAGTGTCCTTGCAAAGAAAGGTGGCTATATTGGTCACTGATTTGTTTTTGTTTTGTTTTTGAATGTCAGAAATGTATATTTGTGAATGTTGAGATGTTATATTGGTTTCACTGGTAAAAATAAATAATTGAAATGGGTATATATTTGTTTTTTGTTAAGTTGCCTAATAATTATGCACAGTAATAGTCACCTGCACACACAGATATCCCCCTAAAATAGCTAAAACTAAAAACAAACTAAAAACTACTTCCAAAAATATTCTGCTTTGATATTAATGAGTTTTTGGGTTCATTGAGAACATGGTTGTTGTTCAATAATAAAATTAATCCTCAAAAATACAACTTGCCTAATAATTCTGCACTCCCTGTACTAAATGGTAAAACACTCGGTAACACTGACATGGAAAAAGATCTAGGAATTTTAATAAACAGCAAACTAAGCTGCAAAAAAACAGTGTCAGGCAGCTGCTGTCAAGGCCAATAAGATAATGGGTTGCATCAAAAGGGGCATAGATGCCCGTGATGAGAACATAGTCCTCCCACTTTACAAATCGCTAGTCAGACCACACATGGAGTACTGTGTACAGTTCTGGGCTCCTGTAAACAAGGCAGACATAGCAGAGCTGGAGAGGGTGCAGAGGAAGGCAACTAAAGTAATAACTGGAATGGGGCAACTACAGTACCCTGAAAGATTATCAAAATTAGGGTTATTCACTTTAGAAAAAAGACGACTGAGAGGAGATCTAATTATGTATAAATATATCAGGGGTCAGTACAGAGATCTATTCTATCATCTATTCATTCCCAGGACGGTGACTGTGACGAGGGGACATCCTCTGCGTCTGGAGGAAAGGAGGTTTGTACACAAACATATAAGAGGATTCTTTACGGTAAGAGCAGTGAGACTATGGAACTCTCTGCCTGAGGAGGTGGTGATGGTGAGTACAATAAAGGAATTCAAGAGGGGCCTGGATGTATTTCTTGAGCGTAATAATATTACAGGCTATAGCTACTAGAGAGGGATCGTTGATCCAGGGATTTATTCTGATTGCCTGATTGGAGTCGGGAAGGAATTTTTATTCCCCTAAAGTGAGGAAAATTGGCTTCTACCTCACAGGTTTTTTTTGCCTTCCTCTGGATCAACTTTGATGGATGGACTGGATGGACAAATGTCTTTTTTCGGCCTTATGTACTATGTTACTACTATGTTTCTAAACTGGTACATGGATTGCAGGATAAAACTTACCAGGAAAGATTAAAGGACCTTAACATGTATAGCTTGGAAGAAAGACGAGACAGAGGGGATATGATAGAAACTTTTAAATACATAAAGGGAATCAACAAGGTAAAAGAGGAAAGAAAAAAATTCAAAAGAAGAAAAACTGCTACAAGAGGACATAGTTTTAAATTAGAGGGGCAAAGGTTTAAAAGTAATATCAGGAAGCATTACTTTACTGAGCGAGTAGTGGATGCATGGAATAGCCTTCCTGCAGAAGTGGTGGCTGCAAATACAGTGGAGGAGTTTAAGCATGCATGGGATAGGCATAAGGCCATCCTTCATATAAGATAGGGCCAGGGGCTATCCATAGTATTTAGTATATTGGGCAGACTAGATGGGCCAAATGGTTCTTATCTGCCGACACATTCTATGTTTCTATGTTTCTATGTGTCATGGCCATGCTGTAGAGTGGGGTCTGGTAGAGGATGCCCCCACTCCAGTATTGCCTGACACTGGGTTTTTGCACTAGACCCATGTGCAGCACGAGGCCCCAAAATGTCCTCATCTCGGCTGCACTGGACCCCAACCACCAGAAACAATAAATCAGATAAAGTGTTTTTGTTTTTTCCCTAACCAACTTTTCCCTTCTATCCCTGCCTAATGGTGCCTCTCCCTCACTGACCCTAACTTACCTGGAGGTTGATGGGTGCAGGAGGGTGACGGGTGCCGACGGGGGGATCGCAGGAGCTGGTGCTGGATGGTGCTGGACGGTGCAGGTGCAGCAGTAGGAAGAAGAGGGGAGAGAGGAGCGCTGAGAGCTTGAATCTCCTGCCTCTCTCCAGTACCAATTAACACCATGGACAGCACCCATCAGCACCACGGCCAGCACCGCCTCCCCCAAATGCTCGGACTGTGATTGGTGGTGTGTAATTGATAGAACACTGAACTGTACACTAGTGACATTAGATGTGAATAGCTTTTACACATCGATTGAAGACAATAAGGGAATACAAGCAACGGCCAAGCTCTTACACACACAATCTGAACTTCAAGCTGTACAACAGGAATTTTGTCTTGAATTATTAAAAACAATACTGACAAAAAACGTTTTCATGTTCGGTGACACATATTACGGTCAGAAGAGGGGCACCGCGATGGGATCTAATGTGGCCCCCCTATATGCAAATGCCTATATGTATACACACACCCTTTATTCCACCAATTCTCTGTCATTTTGCTTTGTTTCATCGATGACATTTTTTGCATATGGAGGGGCCCCACCATTGAGGAATTTGTTCAGGACCTTAACCAAGTCTACCCAGAATTATGTTTCACCATGCATGTGAACCAGGAGGAAATCAGCTTCCTGGATACTGTAGTTAAACTTGACTCAATGGGTAACATAACGTTAGATCTTTTTAACAAACCTACTGACTGCAGTAGCCTCCTCCATTACAACAGTCCTCACCCCAAAGCCACCAAAAACTCCCTTCCAAAGTCACAATTTATACGGGTTAACCACATTGTTTCCAATAGTGACATGAAAGAAACCAGACGTTTGTGAGATGACACCAAAATTCCTAATGAGGGGATACCCACAATCCCTCCTTGATTCCTCAAGGAATAACATAGGGGGTATTACCCCAGCATGGAGTAACGAGCCTCAACGATTGGCATGCGTTACAACATACCATTCCCTCATCCCCAAAATCCATCAGGCATTGAGGAAACACTGGCCAATACTAACAAAAGCTTACCCTAATATTGTAGAATTTAGTCAACCCCCTCTCATCTGCTATAAAAGACCCCAAAACAGAAGGGACAAACTCATCAAGGCTGATATAAGGAGCTTCACTAAACTCCCCAGGCAAATATTTTTGAAGAGCCAACAACAAGGGACATTCCCCTGTCTACACTGTGTGCAATGTTCTAGTGTCATCAGAGGCGAATACGTCACTCATCCGAGAACAGGACGATATTACCCTATTAAAGGATTCTATACATGTGATTCCAGCTTTGTAATATATTTACTGAAATGTCCATGTGGTCTGGCATATGTAGGAGAGACCACACAACACGTTCGGGATTGGGTAAGCAAACATAAATCCACAATCAGACTTGGACACACCATGTTACCTGTTCCGCATCATTTCAGTGAAAAAAGAACAGAATTTTACAACTACGATTTCAAGTGTTGGAACAAACAGAGTGCCCCAGACGCGGCGGTAACCGGACTTTACTTTTAAAACAGAGAGAGGCATATTAGATCCATACATTGGGAACTCTGTCACCACACAGTCTTAACCGGGAATGTAATTTCTTCATACATTTATAATTTGACTGAGTAAGGGTGAGGTATACCTTCCCTTCCCTTCCTCATCCTTTTCTCTTTTTTTTCTCCCCCCTTTTCCCGCTTCCTCCATCCTCCTCCTTACCCCCCTTCCCCCCCCCCCCGTTCCCTCCCCACTATCTCCTGTGTTTAGGGATATAATTTTAGCATACATTGTGGTGTAGATATCTAATATATAGACTTATAACTCTAGCATACATGGTTGTGTGAATATCAATGACATATTTCTACCATATCGCCGCCTCCTCCCCCCTTTTTTTGCCTCCTGTATCATTTTTCAGCATCATTATCATCCCCTAATTTATAATATCTTCCACTCCATTCACATAGTCTCACTTCACATTAAAATTCTACTCAGACACACCAGCAAGGGTTAATATGCAACAATTCCCAAGACATGTAATGTAGTGATCACATGATCAGATGTCCTCCTGCTTCAGCACAACGGGGAGCGCGGCGCGTTTTCGGCTGGAGACACGTGACACGCAGGTGGAACGCACGCTGGCTCTGCATGTAAAACATTATATGTGAGGGACTGCTGGTGAGCTGACCCTGTAAAAGAATTTTGATGCAGGCCTGCTGGTGAGCTGACCCTGTAAGATAGTTTATGTGCTGGACTGCTGGTGAGCTGACCCTGTAAAACATTATATGCGAGGGCCTGCTGGTGAGCTGAGCTGAACCTGTAAAAGATTTTAGGTGTGAGCGTGCTGGTGAGCTGACCCTGTAAAACATTATATATAAGGGCCTGCTGGTGAGCTGACACTGTAAAAGATTGTAGGTGAGGGCCTGCTGGTAAGCTGACCTCTAAAAAATTATATGCGAGTGTTCCAGTATTCAAAGCAGGCCGGGTTGCCTGAATACTTCAGCTAGGAATAATGGAATAGGACTCAGGTTCTATTTTGTTGGTTTTCAGGACTGGGGCCATGATTAAGAGTGACGGCTGGGGGTATCAGTATTGTTCCGCTAGAGGAGAAATTCTTGGACCGGCGCAAGACGAACCAAAGCAAAAGCATTTGCCAAGAATGTTTTCATTAATCAAAAATGAAAGACGACCCGTTCCATGAGGTCGGCTCCAATCCAAGATCGAGACCTGTCATCGCCAGCTCCGCAAGATGCCGGATGAAGAAGATATAGTTCCAGACAGGAAGAAGTTGAGTACCCTATTATGCTGAGATAGCATTAATTCATGTTATCTTCTCTTACGGACATAAGCTAAGAGACATTAATTTGGGGGCTGGGTGGGGGGGGGGGGTGAGAGATGCAAAGACCCAAAAAAGAAAAAAAATGAAAAAGGGGGGGGGGGGACATTTTGTTCCACTGTATTCTTGATGTGTTACCGGAGTAGGGTATAAGTTATGGGGATATGGGTCACTGTCTAATTATAGTGTTGAGGAGAGATTGGGGTTAATGTCATACGGCAGCATTTCTTGAAGGCGCCTTCCTATTATAATACAAACTAAGCTTTGCTTAATATCAATCCACAAAAGTGCCTGGGGGAAATGGAGGTTGGAGTTAGAGTGGGATCGGTACTTTATGTTCAAAGTTTTGGAGGGGATTATGCCACTGCTAAGAATCAGGGGATGCATCAAACATCTCACTGATTTGCTCAAGTGGTCAGTTGGGGTTGGGAGGGGGGGAATGTTCTGGGGGTTGGATAAGGGGAAGGTACACTTCAAGCAAAACAGGGAATATCAGTAAATCTATCAGAATCCTACAGTATGGATAGTTCCATTAAAGTCATCTCTTGGAATGTGAAAGGCCTGCGGTCCCCTCATAAACGCAGACTGATTCTAAGACACCAAAAAAGGCTGAAGGCGGATATAGCTCTTCTACAAGAGACTCATATACAACAAACAGATTTTTTTTGGATGAAAAAAGATTGGGTGGGGGACATCTATGGTTCGGAAGCTGTTGGCAGAAAAGCAGGTGTATTAACTCTGATTAGGCTGGGGTTGCCATATGAGGTAATTGATCATGTCCACGATGATGAGGTTAGACTATCTCATGTACGACTTTCTTCAATGGGAGGGGAAGTAAGTATCTATAACGTTTATGGACCTAATGAGGCTAATGGGGAGTTTTTTCAGAAATTACATGACAATATCTCTAGGGACAACGCAGGGATCAAAATAGTCATGGGGGATATGAATGCAGTGATGGATCAGGAGGAGGATAGAAGTAGAGGAGGGATGAAACAAATTAAGATAATGCCACAGGATGCCCGCTTCAGACAGTTTGTAAGTGAATCTGGCCTCATAGATGCCTGGCGAGCCTTTCACCCGGAAGGTAGGGATTTTACTTTTTTTTCTCACGCCCGTCAAACTTGGTCCTGTATAGACTACATTCTCTCCAATAAGGAAGGATGGGGCAGGCTTGCGGAACCTAGGATTGAGGATATGATCATTTCAGATCATGCACCGATCTCAGTTCTATTCAGAAATCATATTCCCAGAGGGAATGACTTTATTTGGAGGTTCCCTTCCGCCCTCATTCAAGATGAGGAGTTTAGAGATATGCTAAGAGGATGGTGGAATGGATGACCCCCAGATCTTCTGGCATGTGGGCAAAACAGTACTGAGAGGGAGATTAATGGCGTACATGTTCAGCAACAATAAATCCATTAAACAGAAAATCGAGACTCTAAGCAGCAGCTTGAGAGCAGCCTATACGGCGTTTAAAAATAGGCCTGATACCTCAACGCGCAATCATTGGTTACAGGCCAAACGCGACTGTGAATTGTGGGTGCAAAAATGGGAGAACCTAGCCCAATCAAAATGGGAGTTCCATTTGTATAAGCATGGCAATAAAGCAGGTAAATTACTAGCTGGATTGGCTAGGGGACATAGACCATTTACTAATATTTTAGCTCTAAAAACTGACAAGGGTGAATTGAAAACTCATCCAGGAGAAATAAACGGCATACTGAGAAGCTACTATAGTAAATTATATCGATCTACTTCCCTGTCCAATTCGGAGAAACAGGAATAGTTACAATTGGTACCTCTTCCAACCTTAACCGAGGAGGAGAGAACTATATTAAATGCTCCCATTACAGCTGGAGAAATCACAACTACCATCAAAGCACTCACACTGGATAAAGCCCCAGGGCCTGATGGGTTTAGTGGGGAATTTTACCGTATCTTGGTGGATGAAATAGCTCCTTTACTGTCCCAGTTGTTCTCAGGATATCTGCAGGGATCTCAGATACCCGCCCTTACCAATACAGCATACATTAAAGTTCTACCTAAACCCTACAGAGATCTGACTAATGCGGCTTCTTATCGACCAATCTCATTGATTAACGTAGATCTTAAAATAGTGTCTAAAATACTTGCAGACAGATTGGCGAGCATTTTACCGCGACTGATTACTCCCAATCAAGTGGGATTTGTGCAGGGGAGGGCGGCGGTCACGAATATACGCAAAGTGCTGACGGTGTTGGACGAGGTGAAGCTAAGACCTACTGCACATCCATCCCCAGCCATCATCACGATAGATGCCGAAAAGGCGTTTGATAACATTGACTGGGGATGGATGGGCACAGTACTAGATGCTATGGGTTTTACTGGGCCTTTCCGACAATACATCACTGCTTTGTATTCAAATCCCCTGGCAAGGATACATACACCAAGTTTTTTATCAGGAAATATTCATTTGGAGAAGGGAACCAGACAGGGATGCCCACTTTCCCCGCTTCTATTTAACCTTGCAATAGAGCCACTCTCCCGGAAGATAGATTGTGATAATAAATTAGAAGGTATCAAAGTAGGTAATATACGAGTGAAACATGCCCTATTCGCAGATGATCTGCTGGTGTTCCTTGAAAACCCCTCCAGGGATGTACCACGGCTGTTCCAGGTATTGAAAGAGTTTGGCTTGGTGTCAGGGTACAAGGTGAATGAGGGCAAATCTGAAATTTTATTTTTAGGAAATAAGTCCCAGAGTTATTCTGATCAGGCTCTCGGTTGTCCCATTCAGGTGGCAAAGAAGTCCATAAAATATTTGGGAATAAATATTGGAAGAACCCCGGAGTCCTTATATTTACTTAATTACCCCCCATTGATAAAAAAAGATTTTAACAGATATTGAGAGGTGGATGGAACTTCCTCTTTCACTGGGAGGTAGAAGTCAACTACTAAAGATGATGAGTGTATCTAAACTTCTTTACCCCCTGCAGACTATACCGCTGCTCATAAAGCAATCGGACATTAAACTACTAGAGACGGCTTTCCGGTCCTTCTTGTGGAAGGGGAAGAAACCCAGGATTTCGATGGCCAAGCTGCAGATTCCCAAACATTTGGGAGGTTTAAATTTCCCAGATATTCGCAGTTATAATCTAGCTAGTCTCATGAGACAATGTTCTGACCGGATATTTAGAACAAATTTTTATTCTAACTTTGCGCTGGAGGCCCAATTAGTGCAGCCTTGGAGTCTGGCCTTACTATTACATTCTAAGCTAAGTGCAATCCCCCCTCCTGCTAAAAATAGTCTGATGATAAGAGACACAATTGCATCTTGGAAGGCAACGCGTAAACTGTTCGCACTACCATTCTTACTGTCTAAATATATGAGCTTATGGGGACACCCAGAGTTTCCGGCAGGCCTAGAGGCGAAACATTTTGGAACTTGGAAACATTCAAACATACTCACGGTAAAAGACATGTGGAACGCCAGGGAGGGAAAATATCACTCACTCACTGATCTTACAGTAATATATCACTTAGATGGAGCGAAACAAATGCTCGCATATATGCAGGTCCAGGGATTCCTTAAAAAGAGGGTGTTAAACCTATCAAAAGAAATGTCTGGCAACGATTTTGATTCCCTCATAGGCACGGGAAAAGGGAAAAAATCGTTATCAGAATTATATCAAGGAATTAGGGACAAGAAGTTATCATCAGTGGCAGAGCGGATGTTCTCCCACTGGAGTAAGGAATTCCCTCTAATGGATCATAGGGATATTATTGTAAAAGGCTGGAACACAATCAGAACTATTACACCTAATGAGATCTGGAGAGAAACACACTTCCGAATGATCCATAAAGCTATATATGGATTCCACTGTACCTCACGTAACAATACTCAGGATAGGTTAGATAGCTGCCCTAAATGCAAGTTGAAAAACTCGGATCTATTCAATGGTGTATGGTCCTGTCCAGAATCAGAGAAATACTGGAAAATGGTCAGTTCGCAGGTTAAGCAACACCTTAAGATACAACTCCCACTATCGCCTGAATTATTTTTGTTCCATGTGCCTCCTGATAGGGTGGTGATAAACCCACTAATTCACACCTTAATTTTGGCGCCAAAAAGGTGTCTTCTCAGAGAATGGCTAAACCCGAGAGTGCCTTCTGCTGCTGGAATATTTAAACATACGAAAATGTGTTTTTGAGATGGAAAAGTTGCAGGCAGAGCAACTAAAAGGAAAACAAGTGAACGTGTTCTTCCATAAATGGGAAACTTTTATTAGCACGGTCTTCACAAATGAACAAATGAAAGGTGTAATGAGTCCCTTTACACAGTCAGAGTGGTACCTTAAGGAAAAACTAGCCAAGAGACTAGGAAGGCTTCAGATAGATTGAGGATATACTGGGGGAAGGGTTTGCAAGAAGTGTACCTGAGGTTGGGGGAGGGGGGAAGGGATATCTGGGAGGGAGGGGTTTAGGGGGTGTTCTAAAGGGGGGCAAGTTAGAATATATGTATGTTCAAAATCTGGAATTGTATAATCTGATTATTATACACTATATCTGTGATCATTTGATGACTGTCTATTGTCTTATGCTTGTATTTGCTTACATAAAATTCAATAAACAGTATATTTAAAAAAATATATATGAAAGTCAGAGGTTCAAAGATGATCAGATATTGGATAATGAGACTGGACTTGTAGGTGAGGGCCTGCTGGTGAGCTGACCCTGTAAAACATTATATGTGAGAGCCTGCTGGTGAGCTGACCCTGTAAAACATTATATGCAAGGACCTTCTAGTGATCTGACCCTGTAAAACAATATATGCGAGGGCATGCTGGTATGCTGACCCTGTAAAAGAGTTTAGGTGCGGGCCTGCTGGTGAGCTGACCCTGTAAAACATTATATGCGAGGGCCTGCTGGTAAGCTGACCCTGTAAAAGAATTTTGGTGAGGGCCTGCTGGTGAGTTGACACTGTAAAGCCTTATATGCGAGGGCCTGCTGGTGAGCTGACCCTGTAAAATAGTTTAGGTGCGGGACTGCTGGTGAGCTGACCCTGTAAAACATTATATGCAAGGGCCTGCTGGTGAGCTGAGCTGACCCTGTAAAAGATTTTAGGTGCAGGCCTGCTGGTGAGCTGACCCTGTAAAATATTATATACGAGGGCCTGCTGGTGAGCTGACCCTGTATAAGATTTTAGGTGCTGCCCTGCTGGTGAGCTGACTCTGTAATACATTATATGCGAGGGACTGCTGGTGAGCTGACCCTGTAAAACAATGTAGGTGAGGGCCTGCTGGTGAGCTGACCCTGTAAAACATTATATGCAAGGGCCTGCTGGTAAGCTGACCCTGCAAAAGATTTTAGGTGCAGGCCTGCTGGTGAGCTGGCCCTGTAAAACATTATATACGAGGGCCTGCTGGTGAGCTTACCCTGTAAAAGATTTTGGGTGCAGCCCTGCTGGTGAGCTGACCCTGTAAAACATTATATGCGAGGGACTGCTGGTGAGCTGACCCAGTAAAACAATGTAGGTGAGGGCCTGCTGGTGAGCTGACCCTCTAAAAAATTATATGCGAGGGCCTGCTTGTAAGCTGACCCTGTAAAACATTGTATGTGACGGTCTGCTGGTAAACTGACTCTGTAAAACCTTGTAGGTGAGGGCCTGCTGGTGAGCTGACCGTCTAAAAAATTATATGCGAGGGCCTGCAGCTGAGCTGACCCTGTAAAACATTGTAGGTGAGGGCCTGTTGGTGAGCTGACCTAAAAAATTATGTAGAAGGGCCCGAAGCTGAGCTGACCCTGTAAAACATTATATGCGAAGGGCATATATGCGAGGGCATTATATGCGGCGAATAAGCATGTTGATATGATGGAAGAGGAGGAGGAGAAAAGGAAGATTCAACCATATACCCTTGCTTGTGGTGGAAAGGGTGCATGGGACAACAGTGAGTTCTCCCACTTAGAAATCATGGAGGGGTCTGAAATTCACATTGCAGGTGCATTCCCACTCTGAGAGACAAAATAAAATAAAAATAAAAAAAGTAAATCACATTATATGATTTAAAGAATTTATTTGTCTTGCACTGCTGAACATAAGTATTTGAACACCTGAGAAACAGCAAGAATTCTGGCTCTCAAAGACCTGTTACTGTGCCTTTAAAAACTCCACCTTTACTCCACTCATTAATCTAACTTAGTAGCACTTGTACCACTTGTCTGAGCTCTTTAAAGACACCTGTCCACCCCACAGTCAGTCAGACGCCAACTACCATGTGCAAGACCAAAGATCTGTCAAAAGACACCAGAGACAAAATGGTGGACCTCCACAAGGCTGGAAAGGGCTACAGGGCAATTGCCAAGCAGCTTGGTGAAAATAGATCAACTGTTGGAGCAATTGTTAGAAAATTGAAGAGGCTGAAGACGACTGTCAGTCTCCCTCGGACTGGGGCTTTATGCGAGATTTCACCTCGTGGGGTATTACTGATGATAAGAAAGGTGAGGAATCAGCCCAGAACTACAAGGGAGGAGCTGGTCAATGACATGAAAAGAGCTGTGACCACAGTTTCAATGGTCACTGTCGGTAGAACACTATGCCATCATGATTTCAAATCATGCATTGCACGGAAGGTTCCCCTGCTCAAGTCATCACATGTCCAGGCCCGTCTGAAGTTTGCCAATGACCATCTGGATGATCCAGAGGAGGCATGGGAGAAAGTCATGTGGTCAGATAATACCAAAGTAGAACTTTTTGGTCTCAACTTCACTCTTCATGTTTGGAGGAAAAATAAGGATTAGTTGCATCCTAAGAACACCATCCCTACTGTGAAGCATGTGGGTGGTAACATTATGCTTTGGGGGTGCTTTTCTGCAAAGGGGACAGGACGACTGTATTAAGTAGAGGATGAATGGGGCCATTTAGTGTGAGATTTTGAGCAACAACCTCCTTTCCTCAGTCATAGCATTGAAGATGGATCGTGGCTGGGTCTTCCAACATGACAACGACCCGAAGCACACAGCCAGGATAATCAAGGAGTGGCTCCATAAGAAGCAGATCAAGGTTCTGGAGTGCCCTAGCCAGTCTCCAGACCTAAATCCAATAGAACATCTTTGGAGGGAGCTGAAACTCCATGTTGCTCTATGACAGCCCAGAAACCTGACAGATCTAGAGGAGATCTGTGTGGAGCAGTGGGCCAAAATCCTTGTTGCAGTGTGTGCAAACCTGGTCAAGAACTACAGGAAACGTTTGACCTCTGTAATTGCAAACAAATGCTTCTGTACCAAATATTAACACAGATTTACTCAGGTGATCAAATACTTATGTTCAGCAGTGGAAGACAAATACATTCTTTAAAAATCATACAATGAGATTTCCTGATTGATTTATTTTTTATTCTGTCTCTCAGAGTGGGAATGCACCTACAATGTGAGTTTCAGACCCCTCAATGATTTCTAAGAGGTAAAACTTGCAAAATCGCAGGGTGTTAAAATTCTTTTGTTCCTCACTGTACAGTGTATTCAGTACATTATAAACAACACATTTAAAGTACCTTTATGTTCATCAGCTTTCCTCTGGTGGAGTCGATATTTGAGAAGTCATGGTCAATCCAGATCTTGTTCATCTTTATGAGTAAACCTGTCAGCATTTTAAGTTGACAGGCGGATACGATTATCTGTTATAATGCCACCAGCAGCACTAAATACCCACTCAGACAAAACGCTGGTGGCAGGGCAGGCCAGCACCTCCAAGGAGTAGAGCGCCAGTTCGTGCCACGTGTCCAGCTTGGACATCCAGTACTTGTAAGGCACTGAGGGATCATTGAGGATGCTGACACGGCTATGTACTCATTCACTATCTTCCAAAATATTTCCCTCCTTGTGACCCTAGGCCGCGCATCAGGGTGAGGGTGCTGGCGGGGTGTCATGAAACTGTCCCAGGCTTTGGAGAGTGATTCCTGCCAATGTTGGAACTGCTGTGTGTTCCCATTGTCTCCTCTCCTCTGTTGGCCAAGGAAGTACGGACTCTTCTGGTATTGCACCGTTTTGCTCGTCCTCTCCACCAGAAGAATAAGAGATGAGAGGTAGCGGGAGTCGAGAAGGGTAAACAACCAGTAATCCGTGTTGTCTAAAATGCATATAACGCGCGGGTCGCTGGAAAGGCAGCCTAACATGAAGTCAGCCATGTGTGTCAGAGTACCAACAGGCAAGACTTCACTGTCATCATCAGGGGGATCACTCTCAATCTCCTCATCCTCTTCCTCCTCTTCTTCCCACCCACGCTGAACAGATGGAATTAAACTTTCATGGGTACTACCCTCTGTAGCGGAGGCAACCGTCTCCTGCTCCTCCTGCTCCTACTCCTCCTCTTCATCGTCCAATTCGCGCTAAGAAGATGAACTGAGGGTGGTCTGGCTATCAAAATGTGTAATGTATTCCCCCATTTCCACCTCTTCCACATGCAAAGCGTCGTCATTAATTGTAAGCAGCTAGCGTTTGAGTAGACACAGAAGTGTGATGGTTACGCTGATAATAGCATTATCGCCGCTCACCATCTGTGTTCATTTTTCAAAGTTTCTTAAAACCTACAGAGGTCAGACATCCATGCCCACTCCTTGCTTGTGAATAGTGGAAGCTGACTGGAAAGGCGACGACCATGTTGCAGCAGGTATTCCACTACTACCTTCTGCTGCTCACAAAGCCTGACCAACATGTGGAACGTCGAGTTCCAGTGCTTGCTCACATTGCACAACTGCCTATGAGCTGTCAATTTCAAGCGCTGCTGCAGCATTGACAGACCAGCTGAAGCTGTCGATGACTTCTGAAAATGGGCACACACATGTGGCACACCTTCACCAGTAGCTCAGGCAAATTGGGGTAAGTTTTGAGAAACTGCTGAACCATTAAGTTTAAGACGTGGGCTAGGCATGGGATGTGTGTGAGCTTGTCAAGCTCCAAAGCTGCCACCAAGTTACGGCTATTAACAGACACAACCATCCCTGGTTCTAGGTTGATTGGCAAGAACCACAGCTCAGTCTAGTCTCTTATCCCCTGCCACAGCTCTGCTGTTTGTCCCTAAGCATATCAGCTTCAGCACGGCCTGTTGCCGCTTCCCCACTGCAGTGCTACACTGCTTCCAGCTACCGACTGATAATTGACTGGTGCTGCACGCGGATAATTCAGAGGTGGAAGTGGAGGAGGAGGAGGCGGAGCAGGAAAAGTGAGGGTTGTCGCCACTAAAGTACGTGCTGGTGGAAACCCTGATCAACGTAGGACCCACAATCTATGGCGTCGGAAGCACATGTGCCATTCCAGGGTACGACTCACTCTCGACCTCCACAACATTCACCCAGTGTGCCATCAGGGAGATGTAGAATCCCTTGCCGAATGCACTTGTCCATGTGTCCGTGGTTAAGTGGACCTTCCCAGTAACTGAGTTGGTCAGAGCATGTGTGATGGTACAGGACACATGGTGTATGGTGGGCACCGCACACGTTGAAAAATAGTGGCTGTTGGGGACTGTGTAACACAGGACAGCCGCCAACATCAGGCTGCGGAAGGCCTCAGTGCCCACAAGCCTAAATGGCAACATTTTCAGGGCCAATAATTTGGAAAGCTGCGCATTTAGTGCTATGACCTGTGGGTGGCTGGGTATTTGCGCTTGCATTCAAATGCCTAGGGTAATGACATTTGGACGCTGCACTGGGACAGGAAAGTGGTTGTGGTCGCTGATGGTGCTTGCAAAGGTCCAGGTGCAGGGGAGGAGGCATCCGAGCCTGCGTCTTGGACAGGGGATTGGCCAGCTTGTAACACAGGGGAAGAGGTGTGACCCGCACACACAGATTGTGGATCCAGGCGTTCGGCCCACCTATTAGGGTGCTTTGATGACATGTGGCATGTAGTTGTGTGGGTGCAGTGAACAATCTTTTTACCCTGCCCTGAGCCCATTGACAGAGAAAAAGAATGCAATCTCAGTGCATCAGCACTGCATATGTGCTTTTGTGACATTGAAATCCAAGCTTGAAATACTGCAATAATTATCTGGGTTTTAAAAAAACACACACATTTTTAGCAATACCCTCCATCTTGGGCCTCTGCCACATTAGTCAGTGTGCAATTTAAGCTAAAAATACAGTTAGAATTTTCTGAGTTTTAAAAAACACCCTTTTGGGGGCAAAATACACAATTTTACAGCACTGGCTGCATCTGTGCTTGTGAAATTCAAGCGTTATATACTGCTGTCACATTCTGTTAGTCAAAAAACACCCATTTTGGGCAAAATACTTAATATTGCAGCCTTTGCTGCATCTGTGATTGTAAAAAACAAGTTTGAAATACTTCAATAATTTTCTGGCTTTGAAAAAACAAAATTTTTTGGCAATACCCTCCATCTGGGGCCTCTGCCGCATTAGTCAGTGTGCAATTTAACCGCCTCCGGACCGCCTAACGCAGATGTGTGGTCCGGAGGCGGCAGCCCTGCGCACAGTGACGCATATACGCGTCATCTCGCGAGGGCCGAGATTTCCTGTGAACGCGCGCACACAGGCGCGCGCGTTCACAGGATCGGAAGGTAAGCGAGTGGATCTCCAGCCTGCCAGTGGCGATCGCTCGCTGGCAGGCTGGAGATGTGATTTTTTTTAACCCCTAACAGGTATATTAGACGCTGTTTTGATAACAGCGTCTAATATACCTGCTACCTGGTCCTCTGGTGGTCCCTTTTGTTTGGATCGACCACCAGAGGACACAGGTAGCTCAGTAAAGTCGCACCAAACACCACACTACACTAAACCCCCCCCCCCGTCACTTTTTAACCCCTTATGAACCCATGATCACCCATGATCACCCCATATAAACTCCCTGATCACCCCCCTGTCATTGATCACCCCCCTGTCAGGCTCCGTTCAGACGTCCGTATGATTTTTACGGATCCACGGACACGTGGATCGGATCCGCAAAACACATATGGACGTCTGAATGGAGCCTTACAGGGGGGTGATCAATGACAGGCGGGTGATCACCCATATAGATTCCCTGATCACCCCCTGTCATTGATCACCCCCCTGTCATTGATCACCCCCCTGTAAGGCTCCATTCAGATGTCCGTATGATTTTTACGGATCCACGGATACATGGATCGGATCCGCAAAACGCATACGGACGTCTGAATGCAGCCTTACAGGGGGGTGATCAATGACAAGGGGGTGATCACGCATATAAGACTTCCTGATCACTTCCCTGTCATTGATCACCCCCCTGTCATTGATCACCCCCTGTAAGGCTCCATTCAGACGTCCGTATGATTTTTACGGATCCATGGATACATGGATCGGATCCGCAAAACACATGCGGACGTCTGAATGGAGCCTTACAGGGGGGTGATCAATGACAGGCGGGTGATCACCCATATACACTCCCTGATCACCCCCTGTCATTGATCACCCCCCTGTAAGGCTCCATTCAGACGTCCGCATGATTTTTACGGATCCATGGATACATGGATCGGATCCGCAAAACACATGCGGACGTCTGAATGGAGCCTTACAGGGGGGTGATCAATGACAGGCGGGTGATCACCCATATACACTCCCTGATCACCCCCTGTCATTGATCACCCCCTGTAAGGCTCCATTCAGACGTCCGTATGATTTTTACGGATACATGGATCGGATCCGCAAAACACATGCGGACGTCTGAATGGAGCCTTACAGGGGGGTGATCAATGACAGGGGGGTGATCACCCATATACACTCCCTGATCACCCCTTGTCATTGATCACCCCCTGTCATTGATCACCCCCCTGTAAAAATCATACGGACGTCTGAATGGAGCCTTACCAGGGGGGTGATCAATGACAGGGGGGTGATCAGGGAGTCTATATGGGTGATCACCCCCCTGTCATTGATCACCCCCCTGTCATTGATCACCCCCCCCCCGTAAGGCTCCATTCAGACATTTTTTTGGCCCAAGTTAGCGGAAATATATATATTTTTTGTTTGTTTTTTCTTACAAAGTCTCATATTCCACTAACTTGTGTCAAAAAATAAAATCTCACATGAACTCACCATACCCCTCACGGAATCCAAATAAATAAACATTTTTAGACATTTATATTCCAGACTTCTTCTCACGCTTTAGGGCCCCTAAAAAGCCAGGGCAGTATAAATACCCCACATGTGACCCCATTTTGGAAAGAAGACACCCCAAGGTATTCCGTGAGGGGCATATTGAGTCCATGAAAGATTGAAATTTTTGTCCTAAGTTAGCGGAAAGTGAGACTTTGTGAGAAAAAAAAAATAAAAATCAATTTCCGCTAACTTATGCACAAAAAAAAATTCTATGAACTCGCCAGGCCCCTCATTGAATACCTTGGGGTGTCTTCTTTCCAAAGTGGGGTCACATGTGGGGTATTTATACTGCCCTGGCTTTTTAGGGGCCCGAAAGTGTGAGAAGAAGTCTGGGATCCAAATGTCTAAAAATGCCCTCCTAAAAGGAATTTGGGCACCTTTGCGCATCTAGGCTGCAAAAAAGTGTCACACATCTGTTATCACCGTATTCAGGAGAAGTTGGGCAATGTGTTTTGGGGTGTCATTTTACATATACCCATGCTGGGTGAGAAAAATATCTTGGTCAAATGCCAACTTTGTATAAAAAAAATGGGAAAAGTTGTCTTTTGCCAAGATATTTCTCTCACCCAGCATGGGTATATGTAAAAAGACACCCCAAAACACATTCCCCAACTTCTCCTGAGTACGGTGATACCAGATGTGTGACACTTTTTTGCAGCCAAGGTGGGCAAAGGGGCACATATTCCAAAGTGCACCTTTCGGATTTCGCAGGCCATTTTTTGCACATTTTGATTGCAAGGTACTTCTCACACATTTGGGCCTCTAAATTGCCAAGGCAGTATAACTACCCCACAAGTGACCCCATTTTGGAAAGAAGACACCCCAAGGTATTCCGTGAGGGGCACGGCGAGTTCCTAGAATTTTTTATTTTTTGTCACAAGTTAGCGGAATATGATGATTTTTCTTTTTTTTTTCTTTTTTCCTTACAAAGTCTCATATTCCACTAACTTGCAACAAAAAATAAAAAATTCTAGGAACTCGCCATGCCCCTCACGGAATACCTTTGGGTGTCTTCTTTCCAAAATGGGGTCACTTGTGGCGCAGTTATACTGCCCTGGCAATTTAGGGGCCCAAATGTGTGAGAAGAACTTTGCAATCAAAATGTGTAAATGTGTAAAAAATGGCCTGCGAAATCCGAAAGGTGCACTTTGGAATATGTGCCCCTTTGCCCACCTTGGCTGCAAAAAAGTGTCACACATCTGGTATCACCGTACTCAGGAGAAGTTGGGGAATGTGTTTTGGGGTGTCATTTTACATATACCCATGCTGGGTGAGAGAAATATCTTGGTCAAATGCCAACTTTGTATAAAAAAATTGGAAAAGTTGTCTTTTGCCAAGATATTTCTCTCACCCAGCATGGGTATATGTAAAATGACACCCCAAAACACATTCCCCAACTTCTCCTGAGTACGGCGATACCAGATGTGTGACACTTTTTTGCAGCCAAGGTGGGCAAAGGGGCACATATTCCAAAGTGCACCTTTCGGATTTCGCAGGCCATTTTTTACACGTTTTGATTGCAAAGTACTTCTCACACATCTGGGCCCCTAAATTGCCAGGGCAGTATAACTACCCCACAAGTGACCCCATTTTGGAAAGAAGACACCCCAAGGTATTCCGTGAGGGGCATGGCGAGTTCCTCAAATTTTTTATTTTTTTGTCGCAAGTTAGTGGAATATGAGACTTTGTAAGAAAAAATAAAATAAAAATCATCATTTTCCGCTAACTTGTGACAAAAAATAAAAAGTTCTATGAACTCACTATGCCCATCAGCGAATACCTTAGGGTGTCTACTTTCCGAAATATGGTCATTTGTGGGGGGTTTCTACTGTCTGGGCATTGTAGAACCTCAGGAAACATGACAGGTGCTCAGAAAGTCAGAGCTGCTTCAGAAAGCGGAAATTCACATTTTTGTACCATAGTTTGTAAACGCTATAACTTTTACCCAAACCATTTTTTTTTGCCCAAACATTTTTTTTTAATCAAAGACATGTAGAACAATAAATTTAGCGAAAATTTATATATGGATGTCGTTTTTTTTGCCAAATTTTACAGCTGAAAGTGAAAATTTTTATTTTTTTGCAAAAAAATCGTTAAATTTCGATTAATAACAAAAAAAGTAAAAATGTCAGCAGCAATGAAATACCACCAAATGAAAGCTCTATTAGTGAGAAGAAAAGGAGGTAAAATTCATTTGGGTGGTAAGTTGCATGACCGAGCAATAAATGGTGAAAATAGTGTAGTGCAGAAGTGTAAAAAGTGGCCTGGTCATTAAGGGGGTTTTAGCTAGCGGGGTTGAAGTGGTTAAGCTAGAAATACAGGTATAATTATTTGGGATTTAAAAAACCACCCTTTTTGGGCAAAATGCCTAATTTTACAGCCCTTGTTGCATCTGTACGTGTGAAATTAAAGCGTTATATACTACTGTCATATTCTGTTATTAAAAAAACACCCTTTTTGGGCAAAGTAATTAATATTGCAGCCTTCGCTGCATCTGTTTTTGTTAAAACAAACTTTAAATACTTCAATAATATTCTGGGTTTTAAAAAACACCCATTTTTTGCAGCATTAGTCAGTGTGCAATTTAATCTAGAAATACAGCCATAATTTTCTGGGTTTTAAAAACCACCCTTTTGGGGCAAAATACACAATTTTACTGCCCTGGATGCATCTGTGCTTGTGAAATTCAAGTGTTATATACTGCTGATATATACTGCTGTCATATTCTATTATTCAAAAAACACCCAATTTGGGCAAAATACTTAATATTGCAGCCTTTGCTGCTTCTGTGATTGTTAAAAACAAGTTTGAAATACTTCAATAATTTGAAAAAACACACATTTTTGGCAATACCCTCCATCTGGGGGCCTCTGTCGCATTAGTCAGTGTGCAATTTAAGCTAGAAATACAGCTATAATTATTTGGGTTTTAAAAAAAACACCCTTTTTGGGGAAAATACTCAATTTTACAGCCCTTATCTGCATCTGTATGTGTGAAATTAAAGCGTTATATACTACTGTCATATTCTGTTTTTAAAATAACACCCATTTTGGGCAAAGTACTTAATATTGCAGCCTTTGCTGCATCTGCTATTGTTAAAAACAAGCTTGAAATACTTCAATAATTTTCTGGGTTTGAAAAAACACTAATATTTGGCAATACCCTCCATCTGGGGCCTCTGCCACATTAGTCAGTGCGCAATTTAAGCTAGCAATACAGCTATTATTTTCTGGGTTTAAACAAATGCCCATTTAGGTCAAATTACTTAATTTGCAACCTTGTCTGCATCTGTCAGTGTGAGATACACGCTTTAGATACTGTTGTGCTATGCTGGTATTAAAAAACAAACACCCATTTTGGTCAAAATACTTAATTTGTGGCCTTGTCTGCATCTGTACGTGTGAAATTCAATCGTTATATACTGCTCTCATATTCTGATATAAAAAGAACACACATTTAGGGCAAAAATATACATTTTGAAGCCTTGTCTGCATCTGTACGTTTGAGATACACCTTTTAGATATTGTTGTTCTATTCTGCTATTAAAAAAACACCTATATAGGGCCCAAATTTTTTTTAGCAGCCTTTGCTGCATATGTCATTATGATATACACCCTTTAGATACTGTTGTTCTATTCTGGTATTAAAATAACACCCATTTAGGGTAAAAATCTTAATTTTGTTGCATCTGTCATTGTGAGATACACCCTTTACATACTGCTGTGCTATTCTGGTATTAAATAAACACCCATTTTGGGCAAAAATCTTATTGTTAAAAAACAAGCTTGAAATACTTCAATAATTTTCTAGGTTTGAAAAAACAATTTTTTGGCAATACCCTCCATCTGGGGCCTCTGCCGCATTAGTCAGTGTACAATTTAAGCTAGCAATACAGCTATTATTTTCTGGGTTTTAAAAAATGCCCATTTAGGGCAAATTACTTAATTTGCAGCCTTGTCTGCATCTGTCAGTGTGAGATACACGCTTTAGATACTGTTGTGCTATGCTGGTATTTAAAAAAACACCCATTTTGGTTAAAATACTTAATTTGTGGCCTTGTCTGCATCTGTACGTGTGAAATTCAAACGTTATATACTGCTCTCATATTCTGATATAAAAAAACACACATTTGGAGCAGAAATCTAAATTTTGAAGCCTTGTCTGCATCTGTACGTTTGAGATACACCTTTTAGATACTGTTGTTCTATTCTCCTATTTAAAAAAAACACCTACCGTATTTTTCGCCCTATAAGACGCACCGGCCCATAAGACGCACCTGGGTTTTTGGGGAGGAAAATAAGAAAAAAAAATATTTTTAACCAAAAAGGTGTGCTGTGTGTTTGGTGGGTTTGGAACTAATGGTGGTCTGTGGATGGCACTATTACTGGGGATCTGTGGATGACTGACATTGTTATGGGGAGGATCTGTGGATGACGGACACTGTTATGGGGGGGATCTGTGGATGACGGACACTGTTATGGGGGGGATCTGTGGATGACGGACACTGTTATGGGGGGGATCTGTGGATGACGGACACTGTTACAGGGGGATCTGTGGATGACGGACACTGTTACAGGGGGATCTGTGGATGACGGACACTGTTACAGGGGGATCTGTGGATGACGGACACTGTTACAGGGGGATCTGTGGATGACTGACACTGTTACAGGGGGATCTGTGGATGACGGACACTGTTACAGGGGGATCTGTGGATGACGGACACTGTTACAGGGGAATCTGTGGCTGGCACTGTTACAGGGGGGGGATCTGTGGCTGGCACTGTTATGGGCTGGGGGGATCTGTGGGTGGCACTGTTATATATGTGCCATCCACAGACCCCCCCAGCCCATAACAGGGACATCCACAGACCCCCCCAGCCCATAACTGTGCCATCCACAGATCGCAGCCCCCGCCCCCCCCCCCCCCCCTGGCGCCGCCGCCGCCAGTATACAAATATAAGATGTTATATTCATTTAATGCCCCTGCGTCTTATGGGGCGAATGCTTGCCGTTTTACATCGCAAGCTGCGATGTAGATGCGAGCGGGGACTCGGGGAGGGACTGGGAGGAGGAGCTGGGGCCGGCAATAGCGGCGGGGCGGTGCAGTCAGTGTAGTATCCCCGCCCCGCCGCTCCGGTATAGTAATATAAGATGTCATATTCATTTATTGGTTATTAAACATGCCCCCTCAGTCCTATTACTACCTTATATCCTAATCGCATCTGTAGAATTCATGCAGGCCAGGCGGGCGGCCGGCGCGTCCCTCAGTGACGTCACTTGCCTGCGCCGCCTGCTTCATTCATAAAGTAGGCGGCGCAGGCACATGACAAGACTTGCTGCATGAATTCTACAGATGCGATTAGGATATAAGGTTGTAATACGACTGAGGGGGCATGTTTAATAACCAATAAATGATTATGACATCTTATATTACTATACCGGAGCGGCGGGGCGGGGATACTACACTGACTGCACCGCCCCGCCGCTATTGCCGGCCCCAGCTCCTCCTCCCAGTCCCTCCCCGAGTCCCCGCTCGCATCTACATCGCAGCTTGCGATGTAAAACGGCAAGCATTCGCCCCATAAGACGCAGGGGCATTTCTCCCCCGTTTTGGGGGAAGAAAAAGTGCGTCTTATGGGGCGAAAAATACGGTATCTCGTTCAAACCGTTTTTTGTTAGGTTAAGAAAAGCCAGAAGAGTACATACATATGGGTCTGCGCTAAACTTGAATGGGGAGTGTTTCACAAACAGGAAGTCTTCACGGAGATTTTGCAGCTTCACAGATGCATCCCCAGTATATGGTCTCGATACCAACCGGCAAAGCGACTTCCCTCAGGAGGAACAGATCATAGTGTAATGCCCAAATCTTTTTTTAAAGGTATAATTTATTGTACTTACAATAAAACAACTTCCATATAGCGTGTAAACTTGCCCGACCCAGGTTTCGCCTTTGCTTCGTCTGGGGCGTCACAATCAAATCCACCCAAACTCTGATCTCATGAGCTTAGTGTACAATGTAATTTCCAGTTTCCAGAATAAAAGTTTGTACAAAATTTGATAATGTTCTCATATATAAAAATTTAAATGAAATACGCGGCATATATTCAAACACAGCGATAAATGCAGAAATCACTCTGTCACTACTCACTAGCACAAAACACACTGGCATCGCGTGGAATATACACAGATGCCCTAAGGCGACAGCATGATTGTAGATCCGCCAGTTGGTGCCCTGTACCTAAAGTACATACCAATCTTCAGGTTCGGGCGGTGGGCAGTACAATGTCTTGCCGTGTGTGAATATTAAAATATATATATGAAGGATATGGAAATCTAAAACCCCTACAGCTACCTAAAAGCACCTAATTTATCCCCATTACCTTATACCATCTCTTATCCCACCCTCTACCATTCAAGGAAGAAGCCTATGAATACTATACTGGTAACCTAATAGAATGTTGTTATATTAATCCATACTGACAGCTTTCATGTCCCATTAAAAAAAGCCAGAGCATAAATTTAAACACTAAATACATGGTCCTCTTTAAGAACCCGCCTGATAAATTATAGGTTAACAAGTTTTCTCGGCAAATGTACCCCGATAACGCTACACAGGCACCTTACAGTTATTTACTTATAGATTTAAGATCCGACGCGCCCGAGGAACTATGACTAAGAACCGTTTTGTTCCCACCAGATCTTCCTGCGGTTTATGTGTGCAAAAGGAAACTCTAAAATGTGATATTTCTCATCTTGGCGGTCATTCTTGGTAGCATCGCCGTGCCTGTAAAGATGTCGAACAGGATCAGACATAAGTTGGATCTTTTAAAAGCGTTGGTCAAAACAAAACCGACGGTCCGAAAATCAATATTACGCAGCACCAGTAATGATTTGATATCCGCTATTGGCGAGATCGCTCTCAATATCCTTAAAGGAAAGAATCCTCTTAGAAAGCAACAAAAAAATGTACTGAAAAGATGGTGCAAGGCTATAAAGAAATTAAGCGATAAAAGACCCATTAAAGACAAGAAGCGCATTTTGAAGCAACAAGACGGATTTATAGAATGTGGCGTTATCTTAGAGAACAAAACACATACAGATACATTGATAAGTTACAAGACCTGGTGTATAGTTATAATCGCACGTGCCACAGAACCATTAGGTGTCGATCTAACAAAAGAGAACTCTTTAACAGAAAGATATCTATGGCTATTACGCCGCTATTAAAAAAATTTAACCGTTAATAAAATTAGGCGACAACATCAGAATTGTACGCTATAAGGGGACGTTTGCAAAGGGATATGAAAAAATCTATACGGACAAAATATTTACTATTTATACAGTAAACACTAGGGGCCTCAGACCCCTTTATAAGTTGAAAGACCTGTCCGACAAGCTCATTGAAGGATCATTCTACGCAGATGAAGTCCAAAAGGTACCCCTTGATAAGCGACATGTTTACCGGATAGAAAAAATTGTGAAAAAGAAGAAGGTTAGGGGGAAAACGCTGTATTTTGTAAAGTGGGTTTGTTCCTGACTCCATTCAGGCAATCAGAATAACTCCTTGGATCAACAACCCCTCTCTAGTAGCTATAGCCTGTAATATTATTACACTCCAGAAATACATCCAGGCCCCTCTTGAATTCCTTTATTGTACTCACCATCACCACCTCCTCAGGCAGAGAGTTCCATAGTCTCACTGCTCTTACCGTAAAGAATCCTCTTCTATGTTTTTGTACAAACCTTCTTTCCTCTAGACGCAGAGGATGTCCCCTCGTCACAGTCACAGTCCTGGGGATAAATAGATGATGGGAGAGATCTCTGTACTGACCCCTGATATATTTATACATATTAATTAGATCTCCCCTCAGTCGACTTTTTTCTAAAGTGAATAACCCTAATTTTGATAATCTTTCAGGGTACTGTAGTTGCCCCCATTCCAGTTATTACTTTAGTTGCCCTCCTCTGGACCCTCTCCAGCTTTGCTATGTCTGCCTTGTTCACAGGAGACCAGAACTGTTCACGGTACTCCGTGTATGGTCTGACTAGTGATTTGTAAAGTGGTAGGATTATGTTCTCATCACGGACATCTATACCCCTTTTGATGCACCCCATTATCTTATTGGCCTTGGCAGCAGCTGCCTGACACTGGTTTTTACAGCTTAGTTTGCAGTTCGCTAAAATTCCTAGGTCCTTTTCCATGTCAGTGTTACCCAGTGTTTTATCATTTAGTATGTACGGGTGACTTGCATTATTCCTAGCCATGTGCATAACCTTACATTTGTCAGTGTTAAACCTCATCTGCCACTTCTCTGCCCAAGCCTCCAATCTATCCAGATCCATCTGTAACAGTATATTGTCCTCTTCAGTGTTAATTACCTTACACAGTTTAGTGTCATCTGCCAAAATTCATATTTTACTGTGCAAGCCTTCTACAAGATCATTAATAAATATATTGAAGAGGATAGGGCCCAGTACTGAACCCTGAGGTACTCCAATATTATACAATATATCCAAAAAATAGGCAGCACTCGAAGTATGCTGAAAAAAGATGATGACCCGTTTATTCCCAGGCAACGTTTCAGCCCACTCAATTGGGCCTTTGTCAAGCAAAGCAATAGTGTCACACTTGAGTATAATTACCCAAATCAAGTCACGTGATATATAAGTGAACAATTAACCATTTGGGGCATCAAACTTCTACATCACATAATTATGCAATCTAAAATTTCAAAATAGTACAGTGACTACATCACATGATTATACATAGCTATTAAAAAAGACTCCCTGATTATAGATAAAAATGATAAAAATGTAAGTACAGAATATCGATCTGTATACAAATATGTGCTGATAAAGTACCAGTGCATAAATCAAGTGAAGGGTTAAAAAGTAAGGACTAGCTGATGTCTCACAACTGACCTATAATTGTAAACATATCTCAAAAACAGCTTAGCAGTGGTGGTTCAGTGTGCCAGCATGTACTTTGCGTTCCCCTGTGTTCACTGCGCAAGTGCGGGGCCGGACAGTCAGTCCCACCTTCCTCGGATGTCAGTGGCACGCCTCCCAAACAACGCCCACGTGGCCTAGGGCGTGTTGACGAGGATCAACCAATCAGCAGCAGGGGCATGTAAATCACCTAGGTAACCACGCAGCTTGTGTCTGTACAATCCTATGAGTGCAATAATACTATATGGGCGAGCATCAGTGGGATCATTTTGTAGAGACATACCATATTTGTTTATATTAATGATTTCAATTTATGTAACTGTAGGATCGTATTTGACTTGTGATCTTGTGACTGGTACACATTTGCAGTGGTGGTGATGTTACCATCAGGGGCGGGACATTAGCGTGGCCTGTCACCTGTAGGCACATAATCATGGGATATGTGGCCCTAGACAGGGCTTGCTGTCTTATGCTGCACCTGCTCTATCCTATGATCCAGTCTTTATCAGATTGTTTTGATATTTCATAGCATAGTTATGCACAGGTGGTAGGGACGGCAAAGGTGGTGCCCAGTTTTGTGACGTACCGCTTGACATTCACATGTGGGGCGACACTTTACGGAGGGGGTTTCACGGGGTCCCTTCATTGGATGCCCCGTGGCGTCCTAGGGACATCACATGTATGTGCTACCCGCATCCACCTTACACTTCTTGTGTCTCTACAAAATGATACCACATATAGTATTATTGCACTCATAGGCTTGGACAAACACAAACTACATGGTTACCTTGGTGATTTACACGACCCTGTTGCTGATTGGCCAAGGTGTGGTCACATAGTCCGCCCCTCTCTTCCTCTGATACGGGCGGAGTGATCCTCGTCAGCATGCCCTAGGTCACGTGGGCGTTGTTTGGAAGGAGTGCCGCTGACATCCGAGCAAGGTGGGACTGACTGTCTGGCCCCGCGCTTGCGCGGTAAATACAGGGGAACGCCGACTACATGCGGGCACACTGAACCACCAATGGCATGCTGTTTTTGAGATATGTTTACAATTATAGGTCAGCCTTTGAGACATCAGCTAGTCCTTACTTTTTAACCTTTTCCTTGATTTATGCACTGGCACTTTATTAGCACGTATTTGTATACAGATGGATGTTCTGTACTTAAATTTTTATCACTATTATCTGTAATCACGGAATCTTTTTTAATAGCTATGTATAATCATGTATTTACTGTACTATTTTGAAATTTTTGATTGTATAATTATGTGACGCAGTAGTTGCCTGGGAATAAACGGGTCATCACCTTTTTTTTTTACCAAAGTTGGAGTGCTGCCTATTTTTTGGATATATTGTATAAAGAGAACAGGTTGCCTATCTTCTCTGAGGACTTGCACTCGATTTACTTTTTTTCACTGTGCTGCTGTTGCTTTTCAATTTTTTTTTTTATAGTTATGGATTATCACCCGCGAATGAAATATTTCCTGGTGAATTTATGACATTTTTATCTAAAAATTCTAAGACTATAAGATTTAAAAACAGACAAATACAGGACGTCGCTAGTCTGCGGACATTACTGCATTTATATCTTACATTGTATCGCTAATGGAGTGTCTTTTGAAAATGTATTAAAAATATTTACAAGTGATTTTGGAAAAAATGACCATATTGTACGCTCCTTTGTAACAAAGCGCATAAAACAGTTATGTATACGTTGCTGTAATTACGCACAAACGTGTCTACCCTACTGAGTTATTGAAAAATGTACCGTGATGCACCGTAAATAAGGACATTTTGCTTAAATCACGTACGCCTTCGTTTTTTATGAAACATAATTACTTAACGAAGCAAATTTCCTATGGTCTGGTAGATTTATAGTTTTATTTTATATTTTTATAGTTATATTTGTATATTTTTAAAAGATAGCTGTACGCAGTTAATAGATGGATAGATGTGTGAATAGATGGATAGATATGAAGTAGCTTGATTTAACTGTGTTATTCTGAAACTTTGAGGTTTTTTTGACAAATCGTAGGAAGTGTACAAACAGCGTGGGGGTTGTCTGTTTATACAGTCTTCTGGCTATAGCTGCAGCTTTTTGAGATCTCATAACAGATGTCCTAGGACTTCTGAAGGGCGTACTTTAATTAAGCGAATCAAAATCCCATTCAGTCTAATAAAGATGGCTGTAATTTTTATTCAATATATGTTGTTAGTAATATGTAGTTGCTATATGTCGATAATATTTATTCAGCTATACGGCGTTAGTAAGTGGATTCAATCTAGGAAGGACCCTTTGGCACTGTTAAGCATCCATACTCAGGAAAGCTGGGTACTTAAAAACCGCCGCTGTTGAAGTAGCGCAGAAAGAAGAAAGGCTAGGTGTCGCACTCGGAAAAGTCCTTGGAGGTACCCCTAAGAACATCTGGTAAAATAACTAAAGCCGGAAATTGACGTTCTGGCAAGTTGGGTTCCGCGACTGGTGTTCCTAAATAGTGTCTTAGGACATGCCTTCAACATGCTCGGACGTACCCCAACGAGCTTCGGAAAATGGGTTGTCGGTATTTAACAAAATGGACGCCGCTGGCAAAAATAAGGGCGTAGATAGTGTGAGACAGTGACAGGTCTCACACAGGTTACTTACACAGGTTATAGGCAAGAAAGGGGTGGATAGTGCGGTCCACACCCCCATTCCACAACAGGTGAGACTAGCTGGAGGTACTTAGGCTGGCATAAAGCACCTCCCAGGGTGTCAGTAAGGAGGGAGTGTGTTACCTGTGGACAGAGGCCTGGAGGCTTTGTAAATGTTGTCTCAGCCGGGCAAGGCTGAGGGACCACAAGGCTGGGAGATAGCCTGGACTGACTTTGTTACAGCCTGGAGTTGGGGGACGAAGTAACGCCTGGGAGGGTCGCAGGGCCATAGTCAGGCGGAGTACTGGGCCCCAATCCCCCACAAGAGACACTGGACTGGAGACAGTTGGTGTACTGTGCTCTGTACAGCCAGGAGGCTTTGGGACACTGGCTAAGAAAGCCGCATGTGATGACCATGTGTGAACGGTGTTTTAGGTGAGTCAGGGATATGACTGTGTTTAGGTAGAGCCCAGACGGGCAAGGTGTTTATTTATTATTGTTTTGCTTTTGCTGGGGTGCCACAAAAATGCATTGTTTGGACCTTGGACCTGAAGCCGTATCTGTGAGGATGATCCCCTGAAAGAAAGTTACCCCTCACAATAGATAGATATTAGAATATAGCTAGGTATGTGTCCGGTCATGTCTGTGAAGGTCACAGAAAGTCAAGCTATTTTTTTAAAACTTAAATGAGTCATAATGTAAAAGAAAGAGAGTAAGCAGGCACACTCTGATTTGGGTCAATAAATTAATTTATTTGTATATAAAATGGCTGTAAGGTATATTAAAAAGTGTTCAATAAAATATCGTATGGAGATGGGTGGATTATCATTCAATGGTTGCAAGCTGGTAATGAAGAAGTTATGGGAATAAATATATATGTGATTATATAGATATGGATATGAAATGTGCGCTATGAGGATGATGCGCTGGGAGATGTAAATATATGGATAAAAATATATGGATAAAAAATGTGCGCTAGAAAAATGATGCGCTAGAAAAACAAAAAGGGTAAAAATAATAATAATAGTAGTAGCGATGTCGTTATGGGTAGATAAGTCTATCCATGAAAAAATAGTCTGTAGTCTTAAAGTAATCTGTATTGCTCCTTGATCTAATGTAGTCTTATTATTTTATAATGTTATTCTCTAGATATGAAAAGAAAGAATGGATAATGCGCCTTAGGACTCCTTTTATGATCCGTGTTATTCCATAGAGGGTAAGTGATATGACTCAATTTTGTAAGCGAATTATGTTTCATACAGCCGCAGACATATGCATTAGTACATTGTATCATAGGATGCTATAGTAGTTATCATGTGGGTACTGTGGGATTAAGGGGTGCTCTGTGCCTGGGTGCGGCGTCCCGCACTTTCTCTGGCTGCAGAGGTCACTTACCCTTCATAAAGAGCAGAGGATTGTTGGAATACCTATCACTCGTAACGGGGCTAGAGGATTACCCAGAACAAGCCAGGACCATTCAACACAAAGCCGCAACCACGTGACAACCTACGTCACTTCACAGACGCGCAAACCACGCCTCCCGGCGTCCCTAGCAACACGAGCTACACCGCCGACTCCCGGATCCAGGACAGCCGCCGAGGGAGAACAAATCACCGCTAGAGGACCGAATACAACGCTGGGTGAGAGAAAGTGCGGGACGCCGCACCCAGGCACAGAGCACCCCTTAATCCCACAGTACCGGCATGATAACTACTATAGCATCCTATGATACAATGTACTAATGCACATGTCTGCGGCTGTATGAAACATAATTGACTTACAAAATTGAGTCATATCACGTACCCTCTATGGAATAACATGGATCATAAAAGAAGTCCTAAGGTGCATTATCCATTCTTTTTTTTTTTTTCATATCTAGAGAATAATATTATAAAATAATAAGACTACCTTAGATCAAGGAGCAATACAGATTACTCTAAGACTACGGACTATTTTTTCATGGATAGACTTATCTACCCATAAGGACATCGCTACTACTATTATTATTATTTTTACCCTTTTTGTTTTTCTAGCGCATCATTTTTCTAGCGCACATTTTTTATCCATATATTTTTATCCATATATTTACATCTCCCAGCGCATCATCCTCATAGCGCACATTTCATATCCATATCTATATAATCACATATATATTTATTCCCATAACTTCTTCAATACCAGCTGGCAACCATTGAATGATAATCCACCCATCTCCATACGATATTTTATTGAACACTTTTTAATATACCTTACAGCCATTTTATATACAAATAAATTAATTTATTGACCCAAATCAGAGTGTGCCTGCTTACTCTCTTTCTTTTACATTATCTACTCCTGACTGGGTGAGTCAGTTTTAGCAGCTCTGCACCTCGATCATTTTCCTGAGCGGTAGAGCCGTCTATCCTACTTATTCTCTTTAAATGAGTCATAGCCTGAATATAACATATTAGTAGATGGATAGATAGATAGATTATCGGTAGATAATACATAACAGTTAGATAAATATATTGGTCTCATTGGTTATCAGAATGAGTCTCATTGGTTATCAGAATGAACCACACAAATTGCTCCACCAACCAAAATTCATTGTAGGTAATATGTTCGTTTAGTCAGTGTTTTGCATTAGTATTTGATCACAATTTGTAAGCCAAAAGCAGGAATGGTTCCAAAACACAGATGAGATGCAAATAATTTCATTATACTTTATCTCTGTTTTGGACCCACTCCTGTATTTGGCTGACAATAAATGATCAAATACTGATGCAAAACACTGACCAAATACTGACTATCTGAAAGAGGCTTTATGGATGCTCAAAGTACAGGATTTTTTTGTTGTTGTATATTTTTCAAAAGGAGCAGAAGACTGGAAACACAAACAGTGATGTTAACACAGCCTTTCAGCCACTAATGCTTCCCCCCTCCCCATTCTGTCATGGGACCACTTTTATCACAGTTACTGCCACCACTACTGCTGCGGCCACCATCCTCACTCTGTCATGGGGCCACTATTGTCATGGTTACTGCCACTGCTGCCACCACCGTCCCTAGTCCGTCATTGAGACACTACTGCCACTGCTGCCACCACCGTCCCTACTCCATCATTGAGCAACTACTGCCACTGCTGCCGCCATTATCCCCACTATGTCATGGGGCCATCATAGTCATGGTTACTGCCACTGCTGCTGGCACCGCCACCATCCCCACTCTGTCATTGGGCCATTACTTGAATCTTGGGGCACTGCATGGTTAAGTCCACTGGGATAAATTAGACCTGATGCTTTTATTGACCTGTAAAACTGAAGCACAATAATTCCACAGCTAACAGAAGAGATTTACTATGAATCTTGATGCTCTGCACAGTGATGTAGATGGTGAGAAATTACAACTACCTGTAATACTGATGGCATAGTACCTACAGAATGGATTAACTATGAATGTGGGTGCACTAGAATGTAATGCACAGGGTGATACCCTCTCCCTGCATTCTGCACTCTCCCTACCAAGACTTCACACTGAGATTGGGCCACTAAGTGGGATGCATAGAGTTAGGCAGAGAGGCCTGGGTATAGAGGCCTGAGGCCAGATTTAGAGGCCTGAGGCCAGATTTATTGCTATTCATGACACATTAATTCGGAATGAATCAAGTTTCTTGGTGAACTTCGGCGAATTGTCTGAATCAAATATTTCCAAGCATAACTCATCTCTATTTAAAGGATTTGTGCCACAAAAATTATTCAACATTTTTCAAACTAGAACCTGGATCTAAATATTATTGTAATTACATGTAGTTAAAAAGGCAGTATAGTCACTGAGTTATTGTAACAGCAACTGCTGTGCGCCGCTGTTCCACTGCTTACCGCCGCGGTAAAGGGGTGCCATGTTCAGCGGTGATCTGTGGCTGGTGCTTCCCATATCACTGCTGTAGTTCTGGGATCTGTCTGTTTTGGTGCTGTTGATCTGGATCCACTCCACAGTTTGCTCTTAGCCCTGGCAACAGCATGCTGTTTGTTCCTGCTGCACTTCCTTAAGGGCCAGCGTGCTTCACTTCCTGGGCTTTGTGGCTTAGGTCAGGTGACCTCACTGACCTATCCTAGCCCTCCTGTGCAATATAAGTGGCTCAGCCCCCTTTCCAGATGCCTCTGCATCAAGGTCCTTGTGTCTAAGGTTCCTGATAACCACTTGTGTTCCTGTGTTCCTGACTCGTACTTGTGCTCCTAGATTCTGCTACCCGTCTGATCCCTGTCTGTTTTCCTTGACTCTCCTGTTGCCGATCCGGATTGCCTGACCTGTACCTGTGCCTTCTGCCCTGACCTTTTGCCTGTCTGACTTTGCTTCTGCCTCATCCTTCGGTCCTGCACTGTTGCTCCTGGTAACAACCCCGGCTGAAATCGCCTGTACTTTTGGTACCTTTCTCAGGTATCTCCTGGTCCTCCTGGACCAGCTGTCTCATGGGCCTATCCTCCTCAAGAGGTAGCGACCTTGTATTTCCCCTCGGGAAAGTCTATCCCTACCATCAGGGATACTGTAAAGAATTGAGAGGTTCACTTAGACAACGTCCTTAGAGGAGGTGGGACTCGTGGCACAGTGGGTTCACACCCGCTAATTCGTGACAGTTATTTAGTATAGTTTATCTGTACTGTGCCACTTGCTGGATTTTTTCTTATTTCTCTTTCCAGGTCCCTGAGGTGGACAAACATGCTCAGTTCCATATTTCAAGCAGTTTTAAGCAGTGACAATTGCCTGGAGAGATCTGCAGCAGATAGAGAAGACCCCATGAGACAGTTCACACCCCCTGAGAAAGAATGCACCCCCTGAATTGCCAGTTTTAAATACATCTACCAGAGAACACTCGATCCATGAGTGGGGAGGTCTCTGGATCCTTGTGAGGCATAGGGTTGCTTCTAGCCTTGTTAGAAAGAGATTCACATCCCATTCCTCTCTATTGATTTCAAACTGATATAAAACACAAATATCATTGTGTCAGTTTTGCTGCAACTCTCAGCAAAACTGACAAAAACTTTTTTTTAGGACCCAAAAAAGCATGCTGTAAGAGTACCCAGATATGTGATCGAAAACATATGCCCAATCAGTATAAAGTAACTCAGTGCAAGAAATTAAAAAATATATTTCCTAAAATATTTACTGATGTAAAAATGTTTTAATAAAACTGAATGTAAAATCTGTGCACTAACATCTGAAGGCTGTATGTTACCTGTCTGTTATTACTTTGCTTGGCAATCTAATATTGCATTTCTACAGACATTGCAAGCATTGGTTATTGGTTATATTATAGATGCTTACTGCAAACTATCATTCATTAAAAAGAAACATTTGCATTACTAATTGAACACTTAGCTGATTCTCATAAGACATGTTCTCATCTGTTAATTATCTGGTGAGCATTTAATTCAAAATAATTCAACGTTGATGATAATTTGCTGTGCATTAGTATTTCATTAGCAATCAAGGAGTAAATTTAGTTTCCATAAAGGTATGGTAAAAACAACTTCTAGAAGCTGAGATATTGAATTCTCTGCTTTGGAGTCCTCAAACTCAAGAGCTATCTCTGTACATGGTATGGAGGGAATTCTGGGGCCATCAGCAAATGTTTTTCACTATCAATGGCTTTGCTTATGCTTGAGAAATTTGAGTTCTCTTCTGCTATTGTTTTTTCTTTACTCTTTTTATTGAAAATATATTAAATGAATACAAAGCAGATACAAAGCAAATACAAAAAAGTCAAATACAGCAAGTTTAGTCATATACAGAGTAATACATTTGCTAAATATGGGAAATATCAGAAGATGGTTAGGGTTGCAGGTTTACAATATATTTCCATTTAATAAGTGAGAGATCCCATGTGCACATGTGGATCTATCAATATCTGTATATAGGAAGTGTTCTGGGTGTTTAAAATGTGTCATACGAGAAAGAACAAATAAAACTTAGAACCAGCCCACATAGGGTGGGGGGACAAATGGGAAAATAAGGCAAAGAAGAGAATCAGAGATGTCTTTAGATTGGGTAATTGAGAGCAGCTGTTTAATCTTCTATAAGATTTCCAAGGGTGCCAAGTTTTAAGAAACCTTTCCATGCTCCAATGTTCCCAAAATATGTCAGCTCCTCTAACCTACAGTATATACGGGATCTATCTTTTGGGACTATTCCTTCAGAGATATTGTGTTGCTGCACTGAATAGTATTTAGACATAAGGATGTAAGCTGCTGCCAGTAGATGTCGAGCTAAAGTCACTTTCCTTGTGGATAGAGAAATCAGAAAGAGGAGGAGAACTATCTGGCTTGAAATGAAAGCAATAGGTTGCATATGGTGTTTGTGGTATTTAAGACGCCGTTCCAAAAAATCTGTACAACAGGGCAGGATCACAAATATTAAGTTTCTAGTTGCCTCCCTTCATGCCTATGCCACATAAATTAATAGACTGATGGCATGATCCCTCTTGTGTTTGATGGCACTGTATGATCCTGCATGCAGTGCCGTCTGATGGATCAAGATGAAAAACAGACAGCCCAATCCTGCACTATGACAGGAAACTGTATTTGCTCATTTTTTAGGGAAAGCATGTGAAAGCATGCAGAGATCATGTAGTTCAATTCCGGGCACCATTTCAAAAAATTAAAAACATCACTTATAGGTTCTCATATGTTTAGGAAATTTCATTGATTTATCACTGTCCAATTTAAACAAGGTTGCAACTTCTCAGACATCATATCATCCCTTTTCAAGCTGTGGGGAAATCTGATGAAAAGTATATATTCATAGTCACAGCCATTGAGGTAACTGTAAAGGGGATGGACACCACAGCAACAGAGGAAGTATGTTTGTCCACCTGTGCATTTTGTGAATTACAGTGGAAAATCTCAGTTATGAAGAAAGCTACATTAATTTATCCTAGAGGTGAGTAGCTTGGAAGTTGATACAATACCTTTATATGAATACAGTAAGTATCTCATAAAACACAATGTGATAAGTATTTTTATTAGAGAATTTTAAGGTTCAATTTCATTATAAATTGTGTAAGTATTTCTTTACATTTTGAACTGTATAGTTACTGTATATAAGATGCTCCTGCAGAATTAGTAATAGCTAAAAAAAAAAACACAATATACAGGGCAACTGGTGTTAATGTTGATGATAAAACAAGGGATCTGTCAAGAAAGTGCAGTATGTAAGTATAAAAGGTTGAAGTTCATGGACTGAGGTCTTTTTATATCTGCAACTACCGTACATAGTATATCTAACTCTGAGAATAAGATGATAAATGGTGGATTTCATTTTCTTACTGCAAAATAGTGTGGCCCACATTTACACCTTGGTATTGTGGTACAAACTGACATATTTGTGGCACAATTAATTTGTGGCCCAATTTAAACAGTTTTGGAAAAATCTATCTGGTCAAGGAGATATGACTTAATTGAAAAGGGTCATAGATTAGTGTGAAATGGAAGTGGCCTAAGGTGCACATTTTGCATAAAACTAAAAGTAAGCCAACCATTAGTTCGTATTCAGTTAGACAAAAGTGACTAAACAAAATAATCATCCAGTATGACCCATTGTGATAAATTTAGTGCATGAGTAGAAAACAGCATTTACAGGATTTATAACTCTACCCTTTTCTCTGCAGAGTTTAAACAATCTTTTTATTTACCATCTTATCATTGAAGACCTATATATCCGCCTTTGCAAGTTCTACATGGGCAAGAAAAGTTAAATATTCTCCTGGCAACACAATAAATTAAATCACCCTAAGGCCTAGTTCACACGAACGTATGGCTTCTATAGTTTTTTGCGGTCCGTTGTTCCGTTTTTGAGTTCCGTTGTGTTACCGTTTCCTTTGCATTTTCCGTTCCGTTTTTCCGTATGCCATTTACAGTATACAGTAATTACATAGAAAAAATTGGGCTGGGCATTGGGCATAACATTTTCAATACATGGTTCAGAAAAAACGGAACGGAAACGGAAGACATACGGATGCATTTCCGTATGTGTTCCGTTTTTTTTGCGGACCCATTGACTTGAATGGAGCCACGGAACATGATTTGCGGGCAATAATAGGACATGTTCTATCTTTCAACGGAACAGAAAAATGGAAATACGGAAACGGAATGCATACGGAGTACATTCCTATTTTTTTTGCGGAACCATTGAAATGAATGGTTCCGTATACGGACTGTATACGGAACACAAAAAAACGGCCTGTACACTCGCAAAAAAAAGTTTGTGTGAACTAGGCCTAAAAGTTATTTGTCTGTAAGTATGTCTCAGGGACATCAAGAAAGTTATTATTATTTTTTGTGTTTTATGTTGAATTATATTTTAAGAAAATGATTGTTTAGCTTTTAGTTTGTGGTTATAATTGGTAATATCACAAGAACATTCCAATGTTCCTCAACTTCCACTTACCTTATAATATAACTGGTTACCCTTCTTCCATAAATTGTTATAGATATGATAGATTTCTTCATCTTTAATAATATGCAACTTACAAATATCAAAAAGCCTCACTACCAAAACAATTCATCAATGATTAAAAGTATTAGATTTTCATATTAACGTTAAAATTATATTAACTAGAAATGATTAGATCTGCAGAGTGTAACCATAGTCACAGGAAAGAGCACTGTATTGTCAGTACAGGATTTTCAAATTAGATAATGGTTTGTAAAACAGATGCACTCACAAAATGATGTTCTGAACTTGTCGAAATTGTGTTGTGCATTTACATGAAGATCCAAATATTTATCAGTAGCACTTCACCAAAAACAGGATAGACTTTAAAGAGATATTTCCATTATTTTTTAACAACCTTTATTTTCATATATAAAAAAAATTATAGATGCAGTATATAAATGGGTTTTCTAAATATCATTTATGAAGTTACATGTAAACTAGTTCCTATCCAGAGTCTAACTTTCTCTCCTCTTTGTGAGGCCATCAGTCAGACCAGGGTGGTGTGAGGGGTGATGAGTTAGAGTACCACACCTCCCAGGGCTTCTCGCATTATAGTAATCCATGCATGTTTGCGTGTTTATCATGAGAACAATAAGCAGTCATTATGTCTGCAATTTTAACTCTCCACCTACAACTTTAACCACTTCAGCCCCGCTAGCTGAAACCCCCTTCATGACCAGAGCACTTTTTACACTTCGGCACTACACTCCTTTCACCGTTTATTGCTCGGCCATGCAACTTACCACCCAAATGAATTTTACCTCCTTTTCTTCTCACTAATGGAGCTTTCATTTGGTGGTATTTCATTGCTGCTGACATTTTTACTTTTTTTGTTATTAATCAAAATGTAACGATTTTTTTGCAAAAAAATGACATTTTTCACTTTCAGCTGTAAAATTTTGCAACAAAAACGACATCCATATATAAATTTTTCGCCAAATTTATTGTTCTACATGTCTTTGATTAAAAAAAAAAATGTTTGGGCAAAAAAATAATGGTTTGGGTAAAAGTTATAGCATTTACAAACTATGGTACAAAAAATGTGAATTTCCGCTTTTTGAAGCAGCTCTGACTTTCTGAGCACCTGTCATGTTTCCTGAGGTTCTACAATGCCCAGACAGTAGAAAACCCCCACAAATGACCCCATTTCGGAAAGTAGACACCCTAAGGTATTCGCTGATGGGCATAGTGAGTTCATAGAACTTTTTATTTTTTGTCACAAGTTAGCGGAAAATGATGATGATTTTTATTTTTTTATTTTTTGTTACAAAGTCTCATATTCCACTAACTTGCGACAAAAAATAAAAAATTCTAGGAACTCACCATGCCCCTCACAGAATACCTTGGGGTGTCTTCTTTCCAAAATGGGGTCACTTGTGGGGTAGTTATACTGCCCTGGCAATTTAGGGGCCCAAATGTGTGAGAAGAACTTTGCAATCAAAATCTGTAAAAAAAAAAAATGGCCTGCAAAATCCGAAAGGTGCACTTTGGAATATGTGCCCCTTTGCCCACCTAGACTGCAAAAAAGTGTGACACATCTGATATCGCCGTACTCAGAAGAAGTTGGGCAATGTGTTTTGGGGTGTCATTTTACATATACCCATGCTGGGTGAGAGGAATATCTTGGCAAAAGACAACTTTTCCCTTTTTTTTTTTTTTATACAAAGTTGGCATTTGACCAAGATATTTTTCTTCACCCAGCATGGGTATATGTAAAATGACACCCCAAAACACATTGCCCAACTTCTCCTGAGTACGGCGATACCAGATGTGACACTTTTTTGCAGCCTAGATGCGCAAAGGGGCCCAAATTCCTTTTAGGAGGGCATTTTTAGACATTTGGATCCCAGACTTCTCACACTTTCGGGCCCCTAAAAAGCCAGGGCAGTATAAATACCCCACATGTGACCCCACTTTGGAAAGAAGACACCCCAAGGTATTCAATGAGGGGCCTGGCGAGTTCATAGAAAATTTTTATTTTATTTTTTTTGCACAAGTTAGCGGAAAGTGAGACTTTGTGAGAAAAAAAACAAAAAAAAACAAAGTCTCACTTTCTGCTAACTTGGGACAAAAATTTCAATCTTTCATGGACTCAATATGCCCCTTATGGAATACCTTGGGGTGTCTTCTTTCCGAAATGGGGTCACATGTGGGGTATTTATACTGCCCTGGCTTTTTAGGGGCCCTAAAGCGTGAGAAGAAGTCTGGAATATAAATGTCTAAAAATGTTTACGCATTTGGATTCCGTGAGGGGTACGGTGAGTTCATGTGAGATTTTATTTTTTGACACAAGTTAGTGGAATATGAGACTTGGTAAGAAAAAACTAACAAAAAAAATATATATTTCCGCTAACTTGGGCCAAAAAAATGTCTGAATGGAGCCTGACAGGGGGGGTGATCAGGGAGTGTATATGGGTGATCACCCCCCTGTCATTGATCACCCCCCTGTAAGGCTCCATTCAGACGTCCGTATGTGTTTTGCGGATCCGATCCATGTATCCGTGGATCCGTAAAAATCATACGGACGTCTGAACGGAGCCTGACAGGGGGGTGATCAATGATAGGGGGGTGATCAGGGAGTCTATATGGGGTGATCATGGGTTCATAAGGGGTTAATAAGTGACAGGGGGAGTGTAGTGTAGTGTTTGGTGCTATTTTACACATCTACCTGTGTCCTCTGGTGGTCGATCCAAACAAAAGCGACCACCAGAGGACCAGGTATCAGGTATATTAGACGCTGTTATCAAAACAGCGTCTAATATACCGGTTAGGGGTTAAAAAAATCAAATCTACAGCCTGCCAGCGAGCAATCGCCGCTGGCAGGCTGGAGATCCACTCTCTTACCTTCCGTTCCTGTGAGCGCGCGCGCCTGCGTGCGCTTGTTCACAGGAAATCTCGGGTATCGCGGGAGGACGCGTATATGCGTCCACCCAGAAGAGCAGGGCCGCCGGCAGGACGCAATCCTGCGTACGGCGGTCCTGGAGTGGTTAAAAAATTATTTCCTATGCAGCAGATTAATGAAATTAAATTGTAGTGTCTTCAGCCACTTCCCTACTTCCATGCAACTATATATACATCAGTGGCAATGTCTTTACAGATGGTGGTATCTGAGGTTGCTTTCTATGGCCTGAATGGCTTTGTAGCCATCCCTTCTCTGTAATAGCCTCAGTCTCTCTGAAGAATCCATTATAGCTGAAGTTCTTATGAAGGCATGCAGTTGGTAGGGCTCAACAGGAACATAACAAATCTCCCATACACTGCAATGATAATTTATTGCAGTGTGTAGAAGAAGTGATCTGAAAATCGCATATTCAAGTCCTCTAAGGGACTTTAAAATATATAAAAATGTAAATTGTCCCTCTTCCCTCCATAATAAAATAAACACTACCATGTCCCAAAATGCTTGTACTATTAAAATGTGAATGTATTTATCCAATACATTGAACACCATAATGGAAAAAACAAGCAAAATTCCCAAGTCACCATTTTTGTGTTGATTCACCTTCCAAAACTAAATAAAATATGATCATAATGCTATACACAATCCAAAATGGTATAAAAAAAAATAATTACAGATCACCCTGCAAAAATGAGACATAACTATAAAAATATGTTATCGCTGTAATCATACAGACCTGGAGAATGAAGGTAACAAGTCAATTTTACCACACATGGAACAGTAAAAACTGTAAAACTGCACCCACAAAATTGCACTATTTTCAATTCCCCCATTTGGATTGTTTTCCATCTTCCCAATATTTTGTATGCAATGTAATGGTACCATTAAAAAGAACAACTTATCCAGCAAAAAAGAAGCCCTCATGTAGCTATGTGAACTGAAAAAGGATATGGCTCTGGAAAGGTAGAGACTGAAAAACAAAAACGTGAAAATGAAAAAATGGCCTGGTAATGAAGCCATTAAGCAATGTTGTTATTTTATCTAATTAACCTTATTACTGCCCACTATTAGGCATATTTCCAGTACTAACAAAGTATAATAGCACACTATGTCCTGATTACGCAGTAATTTCTTTGATATTAGATTTAATCCATGTTACATTCTGCAGAACTAGGTCATATGACCACATGAATAGAAAAATCATCACATACTTTTCAACTACTCATTTGATTAGGAATAAAAGGACAACTCAAATTATTCTTTAAATAAAGGAAAAATATTTTATTTTATTAACCGAAATGTACATTATCATGGACAGAGTAACAAGTAACAATTCACATTGTTATAGCACAGCACAGATAAAAAGATATCTCTTTCCTTGGCAAAAAAATAAAATTAATATTCTTATACAACAAATAATTATGCTGCTGGATCCTGTAGTGATGACAAAGCAATGGAGTTAAGCACACACTATTAATATGTTTATGCCACCATGATTTTTTCGGTAATACTTACATTTTATCTCATAGAATGGATGGTAAAAATTGCCAGCTAACTAACATTTTCAATGGCAAAATAATTCCGGCATGTATAACATGAAATATTCTAGGAAGGGAAGATAGTACAAGACACTTCTCTGATGGGTTATGAATCACAGTCCATGAGTACTAAATGGTGGTGTTCCAGAAGACAACATCAGTAGACACTGTGGCAGCTTTGTGTCTATCGGTCTTACAATGCCTAATGGAACAGCACCACTTAGTGAACTGGAGCCTACTGTACTATATATTGTCTGCAATACAAACAGCAATAAATGAGGATAGACCTGTTTAAACAGATCCTGATAAGTTAACATACAGCTTTTATGTGCATTTCTATACAATCTACAGCACAAACTTGAGTACTGCAGGGATTGTGAGGTAATCCAAATGTATGGGGATTTTACAGACATACATTGATCGATAGGTACAATCGGACATGTACTCATATTGAGGAAAATAGCGTATATTCCATGCTCACATTTATTTACAGCTAATTTGCCAGCACAGACCTTTTAGGTTGTTGGCCTCTGAAACATTTCAGTCTATGATTGTTGCACTTTGCAGATCAAGCTGGACATCAGATCTTTTTCACTACCTTGAAACATGAGAGGCATACATCTAAGGCCCATTCACCAGCAGGAGTTTCTTTCCAGTATAGTCCTTGTTATGGCTAAATTCCACTGTCCCCTTTTCAGCAGTGACAAATCCATGATAAATTCCGTATAACACTGTAGTCAATAACAGCAGCACCAAATATTGTATTAATCCCTTGGTTAAAATATTCTACCAACGTTTTCATTGCTATATCATTTGTATTTGTATTCTAAAATATAATAATCAGTATTGATTTCTTTATAAACTAATTTTTGAAGCTCATGCTATTGAATCTGATATATACCATTAGAATTAAAATTACATTATTAATAAAACACATTGCTTAGGTCAGATTGCTAACAGGAAGCTTTTCCTACACTATTTTCCTCTTATCACCAGCCCAAAACATCATAACTTTTAATAAAACAGGTAATCTAAACACTGATGTCAGATGTCACAAGGCCTGTAAATCAGATTGTAGCCTCCTGGAGTACTGGGCAGTTAGGTACTTCAAGGGGTATCAATAGTCATCCTATGTGCTCCGTCAACTTTTGCTTTCAGTCATCCTTCCCTAAATTGTGTATGATCCATCTATCTATCTATCTATCTAGCTAGCTATCATTTATCTATCTAATATTACAAACATTATAAGTTAATACTATAGTCATTATGTTATACGTTATTCTGCTGCACAGGCAGAAGTGATATACTGTTTATAATAGTGACTACAGGATGCGAAATTGACCTGATATCAAGGGCCACAATTAAGAATCAAAAGGCTACCTACTATTTACTCTGAAAATAGAGAAGTTGTGAGAATGACTTCAGTGTTTAGTATAGTTCTTTTTGAAAAAAAATATTTTTTTCTAAAAACTGAATTAACAATAAACTAAAGTAGTTGTCCTGTATGAGTAAAACAGGTCTGCTTTGTTCTAGAAGTGGTGCCATTCTTGCTGCTGATCTGTGTCTGGTATTGTCTCATCCATATTCAATTTAATTGGGCAAAGTTGCAATATTAGACACAATCCATGAATAAGAGTGACACTGTTTCTGAAAAAAGAACTATTTTACTACTTCTGGACAATCTCTTTAAGAATAGGCAACCAATCACTCATTAGCTGTTGATTATTTCATATTGAATGTATTTCTTATTGTACAAAGTGCCTAAAATCTGACTGTTACTGCTGGTAAATATAACTCGACAACAGCTCGAGTAATAAAGTTGGCCTATTCCAAAATGTAGCATAATTGAACATTATTTTCTCTTTAGAAATAGATGACTTGCTGCAGTAAGTGGTAATGGTTAATGGCTTTTATATTAGGTCAAAAATAAGTAATTTACTTTCTACATAATTCAATTCAGTAGAACATCAACCATACTTAAAGCACATAAAACACAGCAAAACGCAAAAGAAAAGAATGCAGCCTTGAACTAGCTGTGTACAGGCACAGTTTGAGTGTTTGAAGAGAGGTGGATGAAACAACTTAACAACTGGTTAGACAAACCAACATGAACATATATGACAAACACATTTCAAAAGAAATAATTTTTAAAAAGTTGACTTTAAAAATGCCAAATTTGATTGTAGATGTTTAAGGCTGGTCAAAAAAAAATCCTCAATAAAATATACAGCCCTCATCATTTAACTAAAACATGCAGTACACAAGTTTCTATGTCTACTTCTTAGAATTTTGCATGTGGAAACGTAGAACCCTTGTGTAAGAAGAAGACCCGCTAGCTTAAAATTGCAAGCCTGGATGGCAGTTACCTTTTTCACATGTATTGTGCCTTCCCAAGCCATTATGAAAGAGATCTGGCCTCTGCTTGCGTGTAACCAGTAATGACAACCTCTTTGCAGTTATCTGTGTGCAAACAACCAGAGACATTTCGGTACTCTATTACACAGTATTAAACAAATAAAAAATCATCTAAATATACCAATGGAAATAAGAAGATAAAAACAAAATCCTACTGGCAGGACAACTGATTAGCGAATGATAAGATGCCAAGCTTATGTTCGGAGCCATTTTGTAGCTCCTGTAATCTGCGACATTGCATTGATATGATGTGTAGACGGGATGGTCCATGCAAATGGTCTGATCTGTTACACTGCGAGCTGTAAAGACAGGATCCCAGACATCTTCAGAATGGATCAGAAACTCACAAGAAATGAACGTTCAATGAAGTGTTGGTTATCATTTGGAAGCACATTGGTATAGCTGTATGTCCCTGAAAATATATGTAATAATTAAATATACTGGCCGATCCATCCATATTCTATCCTTTTTATTGCCAGAAAGAAATCAGACGGTCAGTAGATATGCACAAACTCCACAGGATAAATAACTTTATGAACATCATAGTGAAATGTCTGCTGACCAAATTGTGTTTCCTAGCATTTCCAGTTGAGATTATGCAGTGTTTATATTGTCTGGATAGAGCCTAAATTTATGCTATATTTAATTGTTTCCATTATGTGGTCAAACATACTTGAGAGAATTCTACTGGTGTAGTCTGCTTTATAAGATAGATGGGATAGGAGACCGAGATCGTCTGAGAGGACAAGGTGAACTGTAGGGTGATGTTACTGGAGACAGTCTCAAGGCATTGCCAGTCAGGCCAGCTATGTTGTTTAAACTTCGGGATTTCTCATATCCTTTACGAAATATTGCACAGACATCAGTTGAATTCAACCAGAAAAAGACAGAGACAAACAGTAAAATGAAATGCAATCAATTATGAGCCCATCAAAAAGGTTTATGTCAACAGTAATGAAGAGCTGAGACAATTTATAGGTCAATCGTACCCCACATATTAAATTAAATGCTTTAAAAAATAAAATTGATACAAATGAAGCAAGGCTTACATTTTATTATATTTAGAATAGTCATACCAGGGTCTTGATTTGATCTACAATTGTATTCGCTGGAACAATATGGCATGTTAAGGGTACTTTCACACTTGCGTTTTTCTTTTCCGGCATAGAGTTCCGTCACAGGGGCTCTATACCGGAAAATAACTGATCAGGTATATCCCCATGCATTCTGAATGGAGAGTAATCCGTTCAGTTTGCATCAGGATGTCTTCAGTTCAGTTGTTTTGACTGATCAGGCAAAAGAGAAAACCGTAGCATGCTACGGTTTTATCTCCGGCGAAAAAAACTGAAGACTTGCCTGAATGCCTGATCAGGCATTTTTTTCCATAGGAATGCATTAGTGCCGGATCGGGCATTCAAAATACCGGAATGCCGGATCCGTCATTCCGGTCTGCGCATGCGCAGACCTTTAAAAATGAAAAAAAAAAAAAAAAACGGATCCGTTTTGCCTGATGACACCGGAAAAACGGATCCGGTATTGCAATGCATTTTTCTGACTGATCAGGCATTTTTCTGACTGATCAGGCATTTTTCTGACTGATCAGGATCCTGATCAGTCAGAAAAATGCCTGATCAGTCAGAAAAAATGACATCCGTTTGCATACAGTTTGCCTGATCAGGCAGTCAGTTCAGGCAACGGAACTGCCTGCCGGAATCAAACAACGCAAGTGTGAAAGTACCCTAAACTGTATGGTCAAAAATGCATAATAAAATACACAAAAAGCGACATGTGAAGTGCTAAGTTCAGTCTTGGAATGTCCTTGACAAATAATTATACAGCAAGAACCTAGGTGCATATGGAAACAAACCTTCCATTCATAAGTTATTTGTTTCAAACTCTGTCAAGCTAATGCAGGCAACCATGCATTTAAGGGGAGTATTATAATGAATTTGCCATTCTCTAGAGCCAGTCTTTCATTAATTCAACAGCATTTCATCTATAAACAATTTAAATACATGTTTAGTAAGAATATCAAGGCCATTGTTAACATGTTTTGCATTTTTTGGTTATCCTGTGTTTTGAGATAGACAGATAGAGATAGATTACCGTAATTATTTATTTTTATTTTTCGTAGATTATTCCATTTTATCTCGTATTGAACAGTATTGTTTTACAGTGTCATTCCTTTATTTTTAGCTGTTATATTATGATGCTGTGGATGGGCACTCTATATGAAGGTAAATAGGACGTAATTTATTGATAAAATTTCATAAAATGCAAACAATGTATATACCAAAATGAAATAAAGTATATAATATACACACTCTATATCAAAATCTATAAAAATTTGGAAACAGATCAAATCATCAAGCTGCCTCCCGAAACTGGGGCTGATACCCAATATAGATCTCACTTTTTAACAGAACCAGTTTGTTCTGAAAGTGAGGTCTTGTATTGGATAAAATTGTTCGGACACACAGTCTCCGTTGCATGTGATAGTGTCTGTCCAAATATACAAAAACAAGTTAAAATAACATATATAATTTCATTAGTACAAATATATGGTCCTATTGAAAATAGCCACTTGAATTTCTTGTTTGGAGTCCTTGATATGTTTTAAATGCTAAATATAACAAAGTCCTGCTCAAATTGAGACTCTTTGTGAATAATGAACAGTCTCCTTTTGTATCCACATGGAGTTCGCTACAAATATGACCAGTCTTTCTAGTGTTAATCTTTAGGATAACGGCATCCAAGTCGAATCGCTATGATGAAAATCCTTGATGGTACAATGAATCTTTCTTCCTCAATTGGTAATATGTATTGCGTCAAGAAAAGTTTTTTACCCACAATGTGGGCTTACCTTGGCCTATGGTTTGTGGGAACTTGCGACTCAGTTCGTTCTCCACATAGTGCGCCGGCGTCCCGGCTGCAGAGTTGATCGCGTCCCACGTGTCTCTGCTGCTGATTAGCAGGAGCTGATTTGGTATAGAGAACACGTCTTTTTTTGGCGCAGGTAGATGACGTCTTTTCAATCCGTTCAAATGGGTTCGAAATATTCCTTTTTCTTCTTAGTGCACTTAGGTTCTTTGAGATCGGGGTATCTTTCAAGGTCCTACGCCAGACGCGTTTCGGGGAGATGCTATCCCCTTCCTCAGTGGCATACCCCAATCCTTTAGGTCCTCATCTTTTATACCAATTTCAGGTATTTCTCAAAGTCCGTTCTGGATTTGTGTTCTGTGCCAAAAGACGGACTGGATCTGTTCCTTTTTGTAGGATTCTGGCTTGGTTGCGATTTCGGTGCGGTAAAAGTGCGTTTTTTTTCAATATAGATGCGTTTTTTTTCACATTATTTGCAGTTTGTTGTATATTATTAAATCCAGTGGAAAGAACTGTTTTTAGATATTTTGTTTTCACATTATTTGTAATAATATGTCACTATCTTGTTTGTAGATAGTTTTTCCAGCAATCTTTTTGTTATAGATCTCCACAATATTAAAAACATAAAATATTCTAATGCAATATAAAAGAGTGGATTCAAAAATAGGATTAAAACAGACTAAGAATATAAATATATTTTCATATAAATTTTCATACACATATTCACAGCCTTCATGGTTGGGATCATTTCTCCCTATAGTGGGGTCTAATATGGGGTTATATGCGGACTTTGTACACTTTATTTATACATATATTTTCATTGATATTCCTACAGATTATTGGGACCCATTGAAGTATTTCACCTACAGGCAGATGCTTCTAATTCTAATTTGATAGGTGGTGTAGAGAAAGGGGGGGGCACATGTGGGGTAGAGGGAGAGTTGTAGTGCTGGAAAAAACAGCCTGACATACAACTCTACATCGACACCCACATGGACCACCCAAATTCTATAAGAAGCCAAATATTTCAAGTTCTGCATTAAGACCCTTTGGTAACATACTACCAAATTCGTAGATTTTTCTGGATTCTGCCCTTGACAGTCTCTCAATCTGGTTGCCTCCCCGCCAATGTCTTTCAACTTTTTCCAGTGCCATGAAGGAGAGGCCCATCGGATTTTGATTGTGTGCTTCCTTGAAATGTCTGGACAGCGAATGTTTGTCATAACCTTTAACAATATTGTTTAGGTGTTCCGCTATCCTGACTTTCAAGGTGCGCTTAGTTCGGCCAATATATTGTTTCCGACATGGACACTGGATCAAGTATATAACGTTATTGGAATTGCAGGTGAGGAAATGTTTAATCATCATTGAGTGAGAATTTTGTGTGGAAGTTACTGATAGTGTTTTTCTTGGGAATTTAGTTTTTCTACATCCTTGACATTTCCCACATCTAAAGAAGCCCTTTGGCTGAAGCCAATTTGTTGTTGGGCCTTTCTTAGATTTCTCCTTTACTGAAGGGGCCACTTGGATTCCAAGATTTGGTACTTTTGAGTATGTTATTTTAGGGGTAGGTGGCAGGAATGTCCCTATAATTTTATCATTGTGCAGGTGATGCCAATGTAGCTTTACAATCCGCTCAATTTGTCTTGCCTGGGTATTATATGGTAGAATAATCCGAAAATTTAAATATTCTTCCTGTTTTTGTGTTTTTTCTATGGGTTCAAAGAAGGTCTTCCTATCCAATTTTTTTACTTTTTCAAGTGCGTCATTTATGATAGGTTCCGGATAATTTTTATCTTTAAATTGATTTTTCATCGCACTGGCCTCTTCCTCAAAGACCTACCCCTAAAATAACATACTCAAAAGTACCAAATCTTGGAATCCAAGTGGCCCCTTCAGTAAAGGAGAAATCTAAGAAAGGCCCAACAACAAATTGGCTTCAGCCAAAGGGCTTCTTTAGATGTGGGAAATGTCAAGGATGTAGAAAAACTAAATTCCCAAGAAAAACACTATCAGTAACTTCCACACAAAATTCTCACTCAATGATGATTAAACATTTCCTCACCTGCAATTCCAATAACGTTATATACTTGATCCAGTGTCCATGTCGGAAACAATATATTGGCCGAACTAAGCGCACCTTGAAAGTCAGGATAGCGGAACACCTAAACAATATTGTTAAAGGTTATGACAAACATTCGCTGTCCAGACATTTCAAGGAAGCACACAATCAAAATCCGATGGGCCTCTCCTTCATGGCACTGGAAAAAGTTGAAAGACATTGGCGGGGAGGCAACCAGATTGAGAGACTGTCAAGGGCAGAATCCAGAAAAATCTACGAATTTGGTAGTATGTTACCAAAGGGTCTTAATGCAGAACTTGAAATATTTGGCTTCTTATAGAATTTGGGTGGTCCATGTGGGTGTCGATGTAGAGTTGTATGTCAGGCTGTTTTTTCCAGCACTACAACTCTCCCTCTACCCCACATGTGCCCCCCCCTTTCTCTACACCACCTATCAAATTAGAATTAGAAGCATCTGCCTGTAGGTGAAATACTTCAATGGGTCCCAATAATCTGTAGGAATATCAATGAAAATATATGTATAAATAAAGTGTACAAAGTCCGCATATAACCCCATATTAGACCCCACTATAGGGAGAAATGATCCCAACCATGAAGGCTGTGAATATGTGTATGAAAATTTATATGAAAATATATTTATATTCTTAGTCTGTTTTAATCCTATTTTTGAATCCACTCTTTTATATTGCATTAGAATATTTTATGTTTTTAATATTGTGGAGATCTATAACAAAAAGATTGCTGGAAAAACTATCTACAAACAAGATAGTGACATATTATTACAAATAATGTGAAAACAAAATATCTAAAAACAGTTCTTTCCACTGGATTTAATAATATACAACAAACTGCAAATAATGTGAAAAAAAACGCATCTATATTGAAAAAAAACGCACTTTTACCGCACCGAAATCGCAACCAAGCCAGAATCCTACAAAAAGGAACAGATCCAGTCCGTCTTTTGGCACAGAACACAAATCCAGAACGGACTTTGAGAAATACCTGAAATTGGTATAAAAGATGAGGACCTAAAGGATTGGGGTATGCCACTGAGGAAGGGGATAGCATCTCCCCGAAACGCGTCTGGCGTAGGACCTTGAAAGATACCCCGATCTCAAAGAACCTAAGTGCACTAAGAAGAAAAAGGAATATTTCGAACCCATTTGAACGGATTGAAAAGACGTCATCTACCTGCGCCGAAAAAAGACGTGTTCTCTATACCAAATCAGCTCCTGCTAATCAGCAGCAGAGACACGTGGGACGCGATCAACTCTGCAGCCGGGACGCCGGCGCACTATGTGGAGAACGAACTGAGTCGCAAGTTCCCACAAACCATAGGCCAAGGTAAGCCCACATTGTGGGTAAAAAACTTTTCTTGACGCAATACATATTACCAATTGAGGAAGAAAGATTCATTGTACCATCAAGGATTTTCATCATAGCGATTCGACTTGGATGCCGTTATCCTAAAGATTAACACTAGAAAGACTGGTCATATTTGTAGCGAACTCCATGTGGATACAAAAGGAGACTGTTCATTATTCACAAAGAGTCTCAATTTGAGCAGGACTTTGTTATATTTAGCATTTAAAACATATCAAGGACTCCAAACAAGAAATTCAAGTGGCTATTTTCAATAGGACCATATATTTGTACTAATGAAATTATATATGTTATTTTAACTTGTTTTGTATATTTGGACAGACACTATCACATGCAACGGAGACTGTGTGTCCGAACAATTTTATCCAATACAAAACCTCACTTTCAGAACAAACTGGTTCTGTTAAAAAGTGAGATCTATATTGGGTATCAGCCCCAGTTTCGGGAGGCAGCTTGATGATTTGATCTGTTTCCAAATTTTTATAGATTTTGATATAGAGTGTGTATATTATATACTTTATTTCATTTTGGTATATACATTGTTTGCATTTTATGAAATTTTATCAATAAATTACGTCCTATTTACCTTCATATAGAGTGCCCATCCACATTTATTCTATTTCAAACCACATTTTTGAGGGGTGTACTCAAACCGTGGTTGGTGCACCTACCGTGGAGGAACAGAGGTGAGCGGATCTCTAAAACCACTTTTTTTCATATTATGATGCTGCTTCAAAGATAACATCATTTAACATACAGTTGTATAGCTACTGGCTTATACTGTAACCTTTTCAGAAATGCTTCTTTGCTTGGTTATTTTGAGCATGGCTATCTCATCCAAATTACTCTCAGAGATCCTAACACTGAATGAAAATGACAAAGCAGGTAAATGCATTGCACTGTTGTGTCACAAATATATTTTAAAATTACCCTGGTAGTTTATGATCTATTCATTGTAAGCCAAAGTGAATAAATGTTTTCATAAAATATCAGTAATATTATTTTATGCTACAATACAAGAGTTAGGTTTATCATTAAGCTACGTCTTTAAGCATTGCGATCACTCAATCTTTTCTCTAAATAAAGACCTGATCATGTTTATCTCTCCAAGAGTTCAGCAGGAATGTTGTATTACATGGGGCTCATTCAAATGAATATGTGATCATAGTAGAATTGAGTCTACAAGAAAAAAAATTGCATTGACTCTCCGCTATGAAACATATTGAGAGGGTCCATAATGTCCAATGACTTAAATTGGCACTCCGTGATCCTTCATGCCATACGCCTTTGTTAATTTAAACTAATAACAGAGGTCTAGAACAAGGAACTCCCATTATCAACTAAACACGTCCTAACATAAAAAAAACTAATAAGTATAAAGAATATCATATTTGGAAGACACCATTCCAGCATTCTTGAGGCTTATATCCAAGATCCATGTGAGGATGTGGACAGAGTAGGAAACTTTACCAATTTTGTGTCACTCTACCAATGTTTCCCTGATTCCCCACTGGTCTTTATATACCCAGTTCCATGACTTTAATGCCTGTAATTTGATTTGCTATAGGTACTGTATCATGTCATTGTGGTAGCTGGGTAAACAAAGGTCATTGGACCAGGCAAACATTGGCATGGAAAGAGCAGGAGATTGGAAAGGTGATTAATACGCCTTTTGCTATTATGTGATTGTTAGCTATTTATAAAAAAAATGTATTAGGTTGTACAATGCCTAACAGTCCCATTACAAAACCTATATAACTTTGAATAGCTTTTAAGAAGAAAATTGATAATTTATAAATAATTAATCATTCATAGCTTCTCACTGCTAGAGCATTGTATAACAAACTATGGTATTCTTAGTGCGATTTATACTCTGGCAACACTAATATGCCAAGTTATGCGTATTGTGAAGCCTGAAGAGATAGCACATGTCACACCATTCTTTTGGTGTTCTAGAAAGCCTGTATCATATCCCTTCAGGTCCTACAATAGGATTACTATAGTGTATCCATTTTACCTGGAGTGTTTCTAATCAATATTACATTTTAATCAGGTAGTTTTAACACTTCTTGTCAAATGACAATAAAATTACATTTTCAGGCCAATAAAATGTTATATTTTCTGGGCAAAATAAAAACCTTTCATCTGATTCTAAAGAGTAAAGCTCCACCATTCATTAAAATTGACAATATAGTCATACAACTTAAATCTGAAAATTACTGAATCTGACTGCCTGGTTTATTTTGCACTACATAATGGACTGGTAAATTTACAACTGTAAATAAGTTTTCCTTAATGTAAGCCATGTTTGTGTTGTCATTCTCCACAGTAGAAAATATAAGAACACAATGAATATAAGAACACAATGAAACCATCTAACAAAAGTTAGCTGGGGGCTCTTTGTTCTCAGGATAAGGTCTACCAGCAGTCTGACCAACACTGATCATGATTTTATGGCTTGTCTAGTTCTAAAACAGTGGAAAAACACTTTTCCATTATGCAGGTTTTTCTCACCCAGTTGGTCTACATGTATGTGCATTTATATACAGTCAACCCATTTGGAAAAGACAATACAAAACTGCAGTGCAATAAATGGTCTTACGGATGGGAGAAATTTTATAAAGTATATAAAGGAATTGAAGGTGCATCATAAATAAATCTGTTTGGATCAGGGTTAGACTTTGGGGGGGAATTTATCATGAGGATAATATTTGAAGTCAATTTTGCTTGAGTCTGCATTGGTGTTCTTTGTGTCAAATATATAAAATGACACATGTTTGTTAAATTTGGTTTTATTAAACCTGAACAGGTTTCTCTAGAAACTCTACCTCAGTTTTCTTTACCATCCCCTCCTGGAATGGCTTTGGAACTCTTTTTGAAACTTCTTAAAAAATCCCAGTCATAAAACTGGAGTGAAACCCACTTTTCCACCTACTTTTCAGAAAATTGCATAAACCCTAATTTGCTACTTTTTAAAGACAGAATTCTGAAGTGCAGGGCATGATAAATTCCCTCTTTTTGTCAATAGATGGATATATAGATAGATAGATAGAGTACCAGTCAAACATTTAGAAACACTTTTTAATTCCATAGTTAATGGTTTTTCATTTCATACTTTCTACATTGTAAATTCATATTGAAGACATGAAAACAATTGTCTACCTCTTGAAGCTGATTGAGAAAAAAAAGCCAAGTGTGCAAAGCTGTCATCAAAGCAAAAGGGGGCTACTTTGAAGAATCTAAAATATAAAACACTTTTTTGTTTACTACTTAACTCCATATGTCCCTTCATCATTTTCAAATTTCCTAAAATGTGATTCTGGTTCAATTTGTCCGAATCGATCATGAGATTCAATTCGGTTACAAATTGATTCTAACCCAATTAAAAATACTTTAAATGCCTGGAAAAATCTCTCTGTTTTCTAACGAATCTGAATTAAAAAAAGGTTTACTTTCAGGTCTTCTGTAATGTAGAAAAAAAAAAAAACATGGGTTGAAAATATGAGATTGGTGATATGATTATGTGTGTGTATAAAAAGTTATTTGCAGTCTACATGTGAAAGCTAGACCTTTCACTCTTTTATCACAAAAATATGGCATGTTTGTAAATTGATTACATTGAATTTCTAAGATTAGGAGAAGGGTTGACCTGTTGCATGGGCACTTGACAGCTGAAGGCAACTGCATTGGTCCTATGTTTATATGTGCCCACATTGCTGAGAAAAAATCAGTTTTAATATATGGAAATGAGCTTCTAGAAGCAATGGGGGAGTTGCCATTACTCCTAGTGGCTCCACTTTCTCTGCAACAGCTGCAGCCTCTCCATTTTTATTGACAGGACCAGGCATCATGACGTTTACACTGCTTGACCCTGTCAATTAAAGTCTAGAGGATGTGGCAGTTGCAGAGAGAGCCTCTAGGTTTAACAGCAGCATCTTTGTTGCTTCTACAGGCTCGTTTGCATATAGTAAGACATCATTTTTCTCAGCAATGCAGGCACATGTGAACATAGGACCAACACTAATGCCTTCAGCTGTCAAGTGCACATGCAACAAGTCAGCCCGTTTCATATGTACAAATCTGTTTACAGATGCCCTTTAAGAACTTGCAGAAGAATACAGTAGTTCATAATCTGCATGGCAAACTATGCAATTTTATTCCATTGCTCTAGTCTGTTAACTTTAAGGTTGTGTTCTCAGATTTGATGTTCTCCTGGTGTTGGCTTTCAGTCTAGGAAGACTTTGACATTTTGGTCAGTATTTGCAAATAGTCCATACCACATGGATCATTCTGTAAAGGCAGCTGTTAGTATGACACCAACTTGACTACATTACTTAATCTGCTTCCAACAATGTCACTGATGCAATTGCTATTACTAATGTTTCCACTAACTTGCTAGAGAAATTAGCTTCATAATGTGGCAGTTCAGCTTCCATATTATAATATTTTGCTGTTTAATGGCCCATGGTATATTTTGTTGTTTAATGGCATTGGTATTTATGTGTTTCATCAGTTTAGCAGATTCCTTTCTGTTAACCAATATCAGCATAACCAACACCTGCACCGAGAGTAGAAACCCCAACAGGACAATATGATGGTGATAAATTGTTTGCCTAGGAAAATGAACGGGTCTGAGAAAGACAAGTGTGTGGAAAGTCTTTTTCACTGTAAATAATTTTTGACACCCTGTGGACAAAGAGTCTTTAGACGCTTTGTCCACAGGATGCTGTGATGATGCCACGCATGTGTGAGCAATGATTATTTTTCTAAAATGCTCACATGGTGGCTACTTTAGTGTTTAAAAACCCTTAAGATGACCACAAACATCATTTGATTAAGTGAGAAATAATGCTACAATTGATATGGCTCCACTGCTTCCCACAATTATACTCATTCCTGCCTGTTTTTGAGCAACTTGCAAAGTAGAATCAACTCTTGTAACAAGTTCAATGTGATAATCTAGTCTTCTTTCCCCTTCTCAATGTGAGCATCATCCCTTCTCATAAATGGTTCCCAGGTCCAATACAATAACTTATCTCCATTTATCACACTTTCAGTGAGCTTGATCTTGATCTAAATGAGAAAAATGTATATGTTTGCCCTTCCATGTTGTTAATTCTGGAGTACTTTATGATCATTTGTCCAGGTGTTTAGTGAGAGCCTCTTCCTTTATCAATATTTCCGTTGCTCTGAGACAATTCCAACTCTTCCTATACTTCTTCCTGGTTGGCTTTAGAGAAAATGGATAATGCCAAATACAAGCTTACTCTTAAGTGCAAAGTACTGAGAAGAGAATCAGAGGTGATCTGGGGTGTTGGCTCCTTCAGTATAATTGTCTTCCAGGGTTAACCCCCAAACCAGCATTCAAGTCCACTGTACCTGAGTAATGGAGCCATGGACAAACTGATGACTTCAGTTCTCGTTACCTGCCCCAACATTTTTCTCTTTAAAAGTACTGATAAAGCTGTTTTGTGGAAGAAGAAGTGCCTAGGCATGGAAACAATATCCATAAAATTCAGATTTATTCCACCACTTTATACATTTATTCCACCACTTTAAAACTCCACACAGAGCCCAAACAAAACAAAAGAACTAGTAGCATTTTAGAAATAATCATTACTCTCAGTGAACTTATGATAGCTAATGAGGAGGCAAATATTTTCTACAGAGTAAAAAATAACCTTAAAATCTGTAAAATATATATATTAACAAATATATATACATATATTTATACATATGCTGACTATATAGCAAATGTTATTGAAGGATGGAGCTTTAGACACTAGCATTTATGGACTAGAATGTCCAATCTACAAATGTTTAGGATCTAATTGTCTGAATGCACATATGCAAACAAACATGCAGGTCATGAAATGTAGTTCCTAAAAGCTTGGCTTGGACATCAGGTTCATTCACAAAACATATCTGTCTCAGAATGTAGAACCTCTTAAAGACCAGTGAATAAATGTTTGTTCACCAACATAACTTGTTACTTTCCGATAGCCCTGTCATTGCAGTAATTTTAGTCTCCGCCATAAGCCTGAGAAGATGAAGCCTAATAAATTGTATGTTCAGACTCCAGAGATTTGGGGAAGATTTATCATGTGGAGAACCGTCAGTTTTGCAAATTTCGCACATCTCTACATCTCACTTTTCTGTCTTGAGATGTTATGCCACTTTCTATGGCACATTTTTACTTGAGTAATACTGCAACATTTTTGCAAAAATTCTCCATTGATAAATCTGGTTTAACAAGATGCCAAAACCTCCCTTCACATGTCTGTTTTAGTAACTACTTGCATTACCCATGTAATCACAATTTTGGAGCATCTATTCTTATGAGTAGGGTTGATTGAACCCAAACTGTAAAACATTTTTGTAAAAGTTCGGGTTCGAGTTCAGTGTTCGATGATTTAATGGCGCTTGTTGAAAGGCTTCAGGGCAGCCAATCAACAAGCGTTTAACTAGTGTGCCCTTAGAAGCCATCACAGACATGCCTACTAATGGCATGGCTGTGATTGGCCAAGCATGTTACCCAGCAGCATGTTACCCAGCCTTTATATAAGCTGGAGTCACGTAGCGCCGCATGTCACTCTGCTCTTACTGAATGAAGCAATAGCGAAACGTGCGTCGAGGATCGCCAGACAGAGACAGCCCGCATTGAAACCACTGGATATTGGGTAAGAGAGGAACTTAAGATTGGCTTTGGTGCTAAGATAATAGATTTTATGTGATATGCTATGAATTATATACGGCACCAGCCTCTGAATATAGATGCCACCGATACCCCTGTCACAGTGATGCTATATACATTTAGGGTGAGCGATAACTGCATTTATAATTAGAGACAGCTTATATATTATATGCTGACCCAGACATATATTATATGCAGTATCTCACACGATAAGTGTAGAATACAAAATGATTTGCCATCTGTGATTACAGCATTTGTTGTGGACTGTATGGTCTACGTATATGTATTGTTGTTTATGTTTTTATGTCAAAATAAAGATTCATTTTATTGGGTATTTAACGGTACCAGTTCTCTTCTGTTGATTAATATATTAAGGAGGTACACCCTTGTTTGTATACAAGGCTGTGTCAATCCAGTTGAATATCTTACTAGTTGTAGGGATAGGATGCTGTTGCTGTGAGGGAGAGATTAGGAAAGACTGATATCTGAACTTGGTGGGAAGTCAGTGATCTACAGCGTTTTTTGTTTTGGGGGTGCAATGCTAAATTTTTGTTGTCTGCCCTGAGCCCAGTGAGACTGAAAAAAAAGTTTTAATCTGTCTGTTAGTTAGTTGGGCGTTGGCGGACATTTTGTGCAACAGCAGTGCATTAGCACTGCATATGTGCCAGGGACAATCATTTAATCCTGTTTGTGTAGTTCAGTGGCCGACATATACCCATTTTAAAAGTGCACCTGCACTGCATATGTGCCAGGGAAAGGGAATATAATACTATCTGTGAGTTCAGGTACCCAGGGGGTGACATATCCCAATTTTTTTCTGTAAAGCACCCCTGTGCTGCATTTCTGAGAGTGAAATATAATCAGTTAAATCCATCTGTTCCATTGTGGGGTGACATATTTACATTTTCTGTTGTAAAGTATTTCTGAGACCTGCACTGCAAATTTGACAAGCAGGCACATAAATTCAGCAAATCCATCTGTTCCATTGTAGGGGTGACATATCCACAATTTTTGAAGTAAAAAAAACCCTATACTTAACTTGTGAGATTGAAATATAATCTCAGTTAAATCCATCTAGTTTTATTTATGGTTAAAAAAATTTTTTTTGGCCCTGTGCTGCATATTTGACAGTCCAATAAAACTGCCAAATACTGCAGTTTCATTTTTTGCTTAAAAATTCACATTTTTGTTGCTATAAAGTTCATTTGCGGCCTACGCTGCATTCCTGTCAATCAAATAAAAACCATTAAATACCGCTGTTAAATTTTTGGGCATCAAATTCCCATTTTTGGGTGTAAAGTGCCTCTGAGGCCTACACATGTGACAGGCAGGCACATAAATCCAGCAAATCCATCTGTTCCATTGTAGGGGTGACAAATCCACAATTTTTTTTAATGTAAAAATCCCCTGTGCTTCATTTGTGAGAGTAAAATATAATCTTAGTTAAATCCATCTGTTTCATTTAGGGTAAAAAAAAAACTATTTTTGGGGAGCAATAAATTACCTTATTGCCCTGTGCTGCATTTCTGGTAGTTAAAAAAATACAGTTAAATCCATCTGTTTCATTATGTGTAAGAAAAAAAACTTTTTTGAGTGATAAAGTACCTTTGCTGCCTGCACTGCATAGCAGACCGGGCAATAAGTTTAAAAAACTCGTATGTTTAATTGTTGGGTGACATTAACCCATTTTGGCCGTCAAAAAAACCCTGCTCTGCATTGTTCACAAGGAACTTGGTTTAGTAAATACGTCTGTTACTTCGGTGGGTGACAGCAAAAAATGAATAGTGCGTCAAGCAAGGGACGTGGCCCTGGTCGTGGTGCTGCTGGTGTTGGTGGAGCTCCTGTTGCAGGGAGGTGAAGTGGTAGATCTGTACGTTATTTGGTAGGGCCGAATGAGGCTCTACGAATGGTGAGGCCAGAACAAGTACACGCAATAGTAGATTAGGTGGTTGACAGTCTCCAGTTCCTTTACATTGTCTCCCTAGCAGCAGTCCCTTGCTGAAATATTAAAGTTGGCACCTGCAGCCCATGGCCATCAGCCTTTCACCTCACCCCCTTGCAAATCAGACAAGCAGTCTGAGCCCCAAGTAATGCAGCAGTCTCTTTTGATTTTTGATGAGTCTGCTGGCAGGGTTTCCCAGGGCCATCCACATAGGCCTGCCCCAGAAGTGGAAGAGATTGAGTGCACCGATGCCCAACAACTTATGTTTAAGGATGAGTACATGGGAGGACCACCGCAGCACGTCTCGGATGATGACGAAACACAGGTGCCAACTGCTGCGGCACCCCTCAAACAAGGGATGTGGCAGCAACGCCACCACCTCGTTCACTAAGCATCTCCAAAGTGTCCCATGGAAGCATTCAGCTGTCTATCTCTCAAACACTAAGGCAAAAGACGAAGTACCCCCTACCCACCTGCGATTCCTGGCCCTGAATGACAGCATTTCCAAATTCCTGGCTTTTGAAATGCTGTCAATCCGTCTAATGGACACAGACAATTTTAAGACTCTGATAGTGGTGGCTGTCCCACAGTACGTTGTGCCCAGCCGCCACTACTTTTCCAGGAGAGCCATCCCTTCCCTGCACAACCAAGCGGGGGACAAAATTAGGTGTGCACTGCGCAACACCATCTGTGGCAAGGTCCGCATAACCTCCGGATACATTGACCAGTAAGCACGGTCAGGGAAATCATATCTCCCTAACAGCACACTGGGTAAATGCAGTGGCAGCTGGGCCTGAGGCGAATAGCAGTTTGGCGCATGTCCTTCCACCACCGAGGTTTGCAGGGCGTTTCTCTTTGCCTCCTGTAGCTTCCTCCTCCTACTCTGCTTCCTCATCCTCTACCAGCTCCTCATCCGGTCAGCCTAACACCTTCTCCACCAACTACAGCACAGCCAGGGGTAAATGACAGCAGGCAATTTTGAAACTTATCTGTTTGGGGGACAAACCCCACACCGCGCAGGACCTGTGGACGGGCATGGAACAACAGACCGATGAGTGGTTGGTGCAAGTGAGCCTCAAGCCAGGAATGGTGGTGTGTGATAATGGGCGAAATCTCGTAGCAGTTCTGGGCCTAGCCGGTTTGACGCACATCCCTTGCCTGGCGCATTTGCTGAATTTGGTGGTGCAGAAATTCCTGAAAAATTACCTTTAATATGTCAGTGCTGCTGCAGAAAGTGTGTGCTGTCTGTGCGAGCTTTCAGCATTCTCACCCTGCTGCTGCTCACCTGTCAGCACTGCAGCATAACTTCGGCCTTCGCGCTCACCGCCTCATATGCGACGTTCCTACAAGGTGAAACTCCACCTTGCACATGCTGGCCAGACTGTGCGAGCATCAGCAGGCGATAGTGAATTTCAGCTGCAGCACGCATGGGTGAGTCGCTCTGCGGAACAGCACCACTTCACCACCAATGAGTGGGCCTCCATGCAATACCTGTGTTCCTTATTGCTCTGTTTCGAGTATTTCACAAACATGGCCAGTGCCGATGATGCCGTTCTCAGCGTTTACTATCCCACGTCTATGTCTCCTTGAAAAAACTATTTGGGTGATGATGGAAGAGGATGTGGCACAGGAGGAGGAGGAGGAAGAGGGATCATTTACAAGGGTTTCAGGCCAGTCATTCACAAGTGGCTCTGAGGGTGGGTTCCTGCACCAACATATGCAAGGTACACAATTGTTTAGCCAGGGTACAGTTCTGGAGGATGATGAGGTGGAGGATGAGGAGGAGGAACTGTGTTCACAGCAGGGTGGCACCCAAACCAGCTCATGGGCATCACTGGTGCGTGGCTGGGGGTATACAGAGGACACAGACGATACACCTTCCACAGAGGACAGCTTGTCATTGCCTCTGGGCAGCCTGGCACACATGAGCGATTACAGGGTCAGCTCACCTGCAGGCCCGCAACTCATGCTGCCTTGCTTTGAAGTAGTAGTCGTATCAATTTATCAGGCTCCCTCTCCGAAATCTAACAATGATTCCGCGTTACCAGTGGTCACCATGCTAGGTGCATTAAAGAACATTAAAAGTTGATAGGGAAGATATCCAATTGGATCGTGGACGCCACGGGGACGTGCGATTAGGCAGAAATTATCTAGAGTCAACAAAAAGGCAGCAGGGCCTCTCCTGTATAACGTTTCCTCATTCAAAATACCGCAGTAACATTCTCTGTATTTTTTTATTACTCATTCCAATAACAGGGCATCTTAAGAGTCCTGTATTGTTATTTGTCGTCACTACCTCCCCGAGTCGGGAGTGGGTAATTTCCGCGCTCGTCCTGCCTTCCTTCGATTTTTCTGCTTTAATAACTTGTCCCACTATCTCCACCCAATCAGATTTTCAGCCATTGACCTCCCTTGGGTGTGGTATCCCTTTCTCAGGCAACCTCTCCGGCATGGAACCATGATTCCCTGCTACCCATGATCACCATGGTAGGTGCATAAAAGACCATAGAAAGATATCCAATTGGATCATGGACGTCACGGGGATGTGCAACATGGTGGAGCAGTATGTGTGCACATCCCTACGCATACTGACTGATGGGTCTGCCCCCTTCAACTTCTGGGTCTCCAAATTGGGCACATGGCCTAGGCTTGCCCTTTACGCCTTGGAGGTGCTGGCCTGCCATGCAGCCAGTGTATTGTCTGAACGTGTGTTTAGCACGGCAGGAGGTGTTATCACAGACAAGCTCAGCCGCCTGTCCACAACCAATGTGGACAAGCTCACATTTATTAAAATGAACCAGGCAGGGATCCCACAGGACTTGTCCGTACCTTGTGCAGAATAGACATGTATACCGGCCTCACCCAGCCATTGTTGTACTCCAGCGCACTTTATCTTTGTTTTATTTTTTATATTTCCCAATATTTTGGGGTCTACCCAAATTTAAACCAAAAAATATATTAAAATAATAAAATAAAATAAAAAGCTAAACCAAAAACCAGTGTTAGCTACCTGCCACTTCCATCTACACCACCACATCCACCGCATTCTCAAACTCCTACTACAGATGGACCTCCTTTTTTTCCTAGATCAAGATTATTATTATTATTTGTTTACGTATTATGTTATTTTAAGTCATTTTCCTATCCACATTTGTTTGCAGAGCACTTGCCATGCTCTTAACCACATTTTGCTGCCTTTTGCAGCCCTCTAGTCCATGACTTTTTAGAGCCATTTTAGTGCTCCAAAGTTCGGGTCCCCATTGACTTCAATGGGGTTCGGGGTCAAGTTCGGGTCCAGAACTCGAACTTTTTTGCGAAGTTCGGCCGAACCCGTCGAACCCGAACTTCCAGGTGTCCGCTCAACTCTACTTATGAGTCTACTAGATGAGTAACACCCAGCTTGACCTTTATTGCAGACTGCTAGCAATTAGGGATGAGCGAACTCGAACTGTATAGTTCGGGTTCGTACCGAATTTTGGGGTGTCCGTGACACGGACCCGAACCTGGACATTTTCGTAAAAGTCCGGGTTCGGGTTCGGTGTTCGTCGCTTTCTTCGCGCTTTTGTGACGCTTTCTTGGCGCTTTTTGAAAGGCTGCAAAGCAGCCAATCAACAAGCGTCATACTACTTGCCCCAAGAGGCCATCACAGCCATGCCTACTATTGGCATGGCTGTGATTGGCCAGAGCACCATGTGACCCAGCCTCTATTTAAGCTGGAGTCACATAGCGCCGCCCGTCACTCTGCTCTGATTAGCGTAGGGAGAGGTTGCGGCTGCGACAGTAGGGCGAGATTAGGCAGATTAACTCCTCCAAAGGACTTGATTAACTGATCGATCTGCAGCTGTGGATCATTGAGCTGCTGATCCTCAATTGCTCACTGTTTTTAGGCTGCCCAGACCGTTTGTCAGTCACATTTTTCTGGGGTGATCGGCGGCCATTTTGTGTCTTGTGGTGCGCCAGCACAAGCTGCGACCAAGTGCATTTAACCCTCAATGGTGTGGTTGTTTTTTGGCTAAAGCCTACATCAGGGTGAAGCTGTCACACCAAGTGCATTTAACCAGCAATAGTCTGTTTATTTTTTGGCCATATACTACATCAGGGGCAAGCTGCGCCTGTCACCAAGTGCATTTAACCCTCAATGGTGCGTTTGTTTTTTGGCTAAAGCCTACATCAGGGTGAAGCTGTCACACCAAGTGCATTTAACCAGCAATAGTCTGTTTATTTTTTGGCCATATACTACATCAGGGGCAAGCTGCGCCCGTCACCAAGTGCATTTAACCCTCAGTAGTGTGGTTGGTCAAGCTATCACACCAAGTGCATTTAACCAGCAATAGTCTGTTCATTTTTTGGCCATATACTAAATCAGGGGCAAGCTGCGCCCGTCACCAAGTGCATTTAACCAGCAATAGTCTGTTCATTTTTTGGCCATATACTACATCAGGGGCAAGCTGCGCCCGTCACCAAGTGCATTTAACCCTCAGTAGTGTGGTTGGTCAAGCTGTGACACCAAGTGCATTTAACCAGCAATAGTCTGTTCATTTTTTGGCCATATACTACATCAGGGGCAAGCTGCGCACATCACCAAGTGCATTTAACCAGCAATAGTGTGGTTATTTTTTGGCCATATCCCAGTCTAATTCTGTCACTAAATCCATACCGGTCACCCAGCGCCTAAATACTAGGCCTCAAATTTATATCCCGCTAAATCTCTCGTTACCGCTGTCCTGTTGTGGCTGGGAAAGTTATTTAGTGTCCGTCAAAGCACATTTTTTGTTCTGGGTTGAAATACAATTCCCAATTTAGCAATTTAAAAATTTAGTGGTTTCTGCTGTATCAGAGCTATTTGAAATCTATCCCTAAAAGGGTATATACAGACGTGGACAAAATTGTTGGTACCCTTTGGTCAATGAAAGAAAAAGTCACAATGGTCACAGAAATAACTTTAATCTGACAAAAGTAATAATAAATTAAAATTCTATAAATGTTAACCAATGAAAGTCAGACATTGTTTTTCAACCATGCTTCAACAGAATTATGTAAAAAAATAAACTCATGAAACAGGCATGGACAAAAATGATGGTACCCCTAACTTAATATTTTGTTGCGCAACCTTTTGAGGCAATCACTGCAATCAAACGCTTCCTGTAACTGTCAATGAGACATCTGCACCTCTCAGCAGGTATTTTGGCCCACTCCTCATGAGCAAACTGCTCCAGTTGTGTCCGGTTTGAAGGGTGCCTTTTCCAGACTGCATGTTTCAGCTCCTTCCAAAGATGCTCAATAGGATTGAGGTCAGGGCTCATAGAAGGCCACTTTAGAATAGTCCAATTTTTTCCTCTTAGCCATTCTTGGGTGTTTTTAGCGGTGTGTTTTGGGTCATTGTCCTGTTGCAAGACCCATGACCTGCGACTGAGACCAAGCTTTCTGACACTGGCTAGTACATTTCTCTCTAGAATTCCTTGATAGTCTTGAGATTTCATTGTACCCTGCACAGATTCAAGACACCCTGTGCCAGACGCAGCAAAGCAGCCCCAGAACATAACAGAGCCTCCTCCATGTTTCACAGTAGGGACAGTGTTCTTTTCTTGATATGCTTCATTTTTTCGTCTGTGAACATACAGCTGATGTGCCTTGGCAAAAACTTCGATTTTTGTCTCATCTGTCCACAGGACATTCTCCCAGAAGCTTTGTGGCTTGTCAACATGTAGTTTGGCATATTCCAGTCTTGCTTTTTTATGATTCGTTTTCAACAATGGTGTCCTCCTTGGTCGTCTCCCATGTAGTCCACTTTGGCTCAAACAACGACGGATGGTGCGATCTGACACTGATGTTCCTTGAGCATGAAGTTCACCTTGAATCTCTTTAGAAGTCTTTCTAGGCTCTTTTGTTACCATTCGGATTATCCGTCTCTTAGATTTGTCATCAATTTTCCTCCTGCGGCCACGTCCAGGGAGGTTGGCTACAGTCCCATGGATCTTAAACTTATGAATAATATGTGCAACTGTACTCACAGGAACATCTAGTTGCTTGGAGATGGTCTTATAGCCTTTACCTTTAACATGCTTGTCTATAATTTTCTTTCTGATCTCTTGAGACAGCTCTTTCCTTTGCTTCCTCTGGTCCATGTCGAGTGTGGTACACACCATATCACCAAACAACACAGTGATTACCTGGAGCCATATATATAGGCCCAATGGCTGATTACAAGGTTGTAGACACCTGTGATGCTAATTAGTGGACACACCTTGAATTAACATGTCCCTTTGGTCACATTATGTTCTGTGTTTTCTAGGGGTACCATCATTTTTGTCCATGCCTGTTTCATGAGTTTATTTTTTTACATAATTCTGTTGAAGCATGGTTGAAAAACAATGTCTGACTTTCATTGGTTAACATTTATAGAATTTTAATTTATTATTACTTTTGTCAGATTAAAGTTATTTCTGTGACCATTGTGACTTTTTCTTTCATTGACCAAAGGGTACCAACAATTTTGTCCACGTCTGTAATATTCAAGGTGCACATAGGGTCATTCAGAATAACTTCACACACCCGCTACTGTGCATTTCCAAGTCTAATTCTGTCACTAAACCCATACCTGTCACCCAGCGCCTAAATACTAGGCCTCAAATTCATATCCAGCTAAATCTGTCGTTAGTGCTGTAGCTGGGCGAGTTATTTAGTGTCCGTTCAAGCACATTTCTTGTTCTGGGTTGAAATACAATTCCCAATTTAGCAATTTCATAATTTAGTGGTTTCTGCTATATCAGAGCTATTTGAAATCTATCCCTAAAAGGGTAGATCATATTGAAGGTGCACATAGGGACATTCAGAATAACTTCACACACCCGCTACTGTGCATTTCCAAGTCTAATTCTGTCACTAAACCCATACCTGTCACCCAGCGCCTAAATACTAGGCCTCAAATTTATATCCAGCTAAATCTGTCCTTAGTGCTGTAGCTGGGCGAGATATTTAGTGTCCGTTCAAGCACATTTCTTGTTCTGGGTTGAAATACAATTCCCAATTTAGCAATTTCATAATTTAGTGGTTTCTGCTATATCAGAGCTATTTGAAATCTATCCCTAAAAGGGTATATAATATTCAAGGTGCACATTGGGTCATTCAGAATAACTTCACACACACCCGCTACTGTGTATTTCCAAGTCTAATTCTGTCACTAAACCCATACCTGTCACCCAGCGCCTAAATACTAGGCCTCAAATTTATATCCAGCTAAATCTGTCCTTAGTGCTGTAGCTGGGCGAGTTATTTAGTGTCCGTTCAAGCACATTTCTTGTTCTGGGTTGAAATACAATTCCCAATTTAGCAATTTCATAATTTAGTGGTTTCTGCTATATCAGAGCTATTTGAAATCTATCCCTAAAAGGGTAGATCATATTGAAGGTGCACATAGGGACATTCAGAATAACTTCACACACCCGCTACTGTGCATTTCCAAGTCTAATTCTGTCACTAAACCCATACCTGTCACCCAGCGCCTAAATACTAGGCCTCAAATTTATATCCAGCTAAATCTGTCCTTAGTGCTGTAGCTGGGCGAGTTATTTAGTGTCCGTTCAAGCACATTTCTTGTTCTGGGTTGAAATACAATTCCCAATTTAGCAATTTCATAATTTAGTGGTTTCTGCTATATCAGAGCTATTTGAAATCTATCCCTAAAAGGGTATATAATATTCAAGGTGCACATTGGGTCATTCAGAATAACTTCACACACACCCGCTACTGTGTATTTCCAAGTCTAATTCTGTCACTAAACCCATACCTGTCACCCAGCGCCTAAATACTAGGCCTCAAATTCATATCCAGCTAAATCTGTCGTTAGTGCTGTAGCTGGGCGAGTTATTTAGTGTCCGTTCAAGCACATTTCTTGTTCTGGGTTGAAATACAATTCCCAATTTAGCAATTTCATAATTTAGTGGTTTCTGCTATATCAGAGCTATTTGAAATCTATCCCTAAAAGGGTATATAATATTCAAGGTGCACATTGGGTCATTCAGAATAACTTCACACACACCCGCTACTGTGTATTTCCAAGTCTAATTCTGTCACTAAACCCATACCTGTCACCCAGCGCCTAAATACTAGGCCTCAAATTTATATCCAGCTAAATCTGTCCTTAGTGCTGTAGCTGGGCGAGTTATTTAGTGTCCGTTCAAGCACATTTCTTGTTCTGGGTTGAAATACAATTCCCAATTTAGCAATTTCATAATTTAGTGGTTTCTGCTATATCAGAGCTATTTGAAATCTATCCCTAAAAGGGTAGATCATATTGAAGGTGCACATAGGGACATTCAGAATAACTTCACACACCCGCTACTGTGCATTTCCAAGTCTAATTCTGTCACTAAACCCATACCTGTCACCCAGCGCCTAAATACTAGGCCTCAAATTTATATCCAGCTAAATCTGTCCTTAGTGCTGTAGCTGGGCGAGTTATTTAGTGTCCGTTCAAGCACATTTCTTGTTCTGGGTTGAAATACAATTCCCAATTTAGCAATTTCATAATTTAGTGGTTTCTGCTATATCAGAGCTATTTGAAATCTATCCCTAAAAGGGTATATAATATTCAAGGTGCACATTGGGTCATTCAGAATAACTTCACACACACCCGCTACTGTGTATTTCTAAGTCTAATTCTGTCACTAAACCCATACCTGTCACCCAGCGCCTAAATACTAGGCCTCAAATTTATATCCTGCTAAATCTCTCGTTAACGCTGTCCTGTTGTGGCTGGGAAAGTTATTTAGTGTCCGTCAAAGCACATTTTTTGTTCTGGGTTGAAATACAATTCCCAATTTAGCAATTTCATAATTTAGTGGTTTCTGCTATATCAGAGCTATTTGAAATCTATCCCTAAAAGGGTATATAATATTCAAGGTGCACATTGGGTCATTCAGAATAACTTCACACACACCCGCTACTGTGTATTTCTAAGTCTAATTCTGTCACTAAACCCATACCTGTCACCCAGCGCCTAAATACTAGGCCTCAAATTTATATCCTGCTAAATCTCTCGTTAACGCTGTCCTGTTGTGGCTGGGAAAGTTATTTAGTGTCCGTCAAAGCACATTTTTTGTTCTGGGTTGAAATACAATTCCCAATTTAGCAATTTCATAATTTAGTGGTTTCTGCTATATCAGAGCTATTTGAAATCTATCCCTAAAAGGGTATATAATATTCAAGGTGCACATTGGGTCATTCAGAATAACTTCACACACACCCGCTACTGTGTATTTCTAAGTCTAATTCTGTCACTAAACCCATACCTGTCACCCAGCGCCTAAATACTAGGCCTCAAATTTATATCCTGCTAAATCTCTCGTTAACGCTGTCCTGTTGTGGCTGGGAAAGTTATTTAGTGTCCGTCAAAGCACATTTTTTGTTCTGGGTTGAAATACAATTCCCAATTTAGCAATTTCATTATTTAGTGGTTTCTGCTATATCAGAGCTATTTGAAATCTATCCCTAAAAGGGTATATAATATTCAAGGTGCACATTGGGTCATTCAGAATAACTTCACACACACACGCTTCTGTGCATTTCCAAGTCTAATTCTGTCACTAAATCCATACCGGTCACCCAGCGCCTAAATACTAGGCCTCAAATTTATATCCCGCTGAATTTGAATACAATACATTGGGCCAAATAATATATTTGTTGTTGTGGTGAACCATAACAATGAGAAAAACATCTAGTAAGGAACGCGGACGTGGACATGGTCGTGGTGGTGTTAGTGGACCCTCTGGTGCTGGGAGAGGACGTGGCCGTTCTGCCACATCCACACGTCCTAGTGTACCAACTACCTCAGGTCCCAGTAGCCGCCAGAATTTACAGCGATATATGGTGGGGCCCAATGCCGTTCTAAGGATGGTAAGGCCTGAGCAGGTACAGGCATTAGTCAATTGGGTGGCCGACAGTGGATCCAGCACGTTCACATTATCTCCCACCCAGTCTTCTGCAGAAAGCGCACAGATGGCGCCTGAAAACCAACCCCATCAGTCTGTCACATCACCCCCATGCATACCAGGGAAACTGTCTCAGCCTCAAGTTATGCAGCAGTCTCTTATGCTGTTTGAAGACTCCGCTGGCAGGGTTTCCCAAGGGCATCCACCTAGCCCTTCCCCAGCGGTGAAAGACATAGAATGCACTGACGCACAACCACTTATGTTTCCTGATGATGAGGACATGGGAATACCACCTCAGCATGTCTCTGATGATGACGAAACACAGGTGCCAACTGCTGCGTCTTTCTGCAGTGTGCAGACTGAACAGGAGGTCAGGGATCAAGACTGGGTGGAAGACGATGCAGGGGACGATGAGGTCCTAGACCCCACATGGAATGAAGGTCGTGCCACTGACTTTCACAGTTCGGAGGAAGAGGCAGTGGTGAGACCGAGCCAACAGCGTAGCAAAAGAGGGAGCAGTGGGCAAAAGCAGAACACCCGCCGCCAAGAGACTCCGCCTGCTACTGACCGCCGCCATCTGGGACCAAGCACCCCAAAGGCAGCTTCAAGGAGTTCCCTGGCATGGCACTTCTTCAAACAATGTGCTGACGACAAGACCCGAGTGGTTTGCACGCTGTGCCATCAGAGCCTGAAGCGAGGCATTAACGTTCTGAACCTGAGCACAACCTGCATGACCAGGCACCTGCATGCAAAGCATGAACTGCAGTGGAGTAAACACCTTAAAACCAAGGAAGTCACTCAGGCTCCCCCTGCTACCTCTTCTGCTGCTGCCGCCTCGGCCTATTCTGCTGCTGCCGCCTCGGCCTCTTCCTCCGCCTCTGGAGGAACGTTGGCACCTGCCGCCCAGCAAACAGGGGATGTACCACCAACACCACCACCACCACCTCCGTCACCAAGCGTCTCAACCATGTCACACGCCAGCGTTCAGCTCTCCATCTCACAAACATTTGATAGAAAGCGTAAATTCCCACCTAGCCACCCTCGATCCCTGGCCCTGAATGCCAGCATTTCTAAACTACTGGCATATGAAATGCTGTCATTTAGGCTGGTGGACACAGACAGCTTCAAACAGCTCATGTCGCTTGCTGTCCCACAGTATGTTGTTCCCAGCCGGCACTACTTCTCCAAGAGAGCCGTGCCTTCCCTGCACAACCAAGTATCCGATAAAATCAAGTGTGCACTGCGCAACGCCATCTGTAGCAAGGTCCACCTAACCACAGATACGTGGACCAGTAAGCACGGCCAGGGACGCTATATCTCCCTAACTGCACACTGGGTAAATGTAGTGGCAGCTGGGCCCCAGGCGGAGAGCTGTTTGGCGCACGTCCTTCCGCCGCCAAGGATCGCAGGGCAACATTCTTTGCCTCCTGTTGCCACCTCCTCCTTCTCGGCTTCCTCCTCCTCTTCTTCCACCTGCTCATCCAGTCAGCCACACACCTTCACCACCAACTTCAGCACAGCCCGGGGTAAACGTCAGCAGGCCATTCTGAAACTCATATGTTTGGGGGACAGGCCCCACACCGCACAGGAGTTGTGGCGGGGTATTGAACAACAGACCGACGAGTGGTTGCTGCCGGTGAGCCTCAAGCCCGGCCTGGTGGTGTGTGATAATGGGCGAAATCTCGTTGCAGCTCTGGGACTAGCCAATTTGACGCACATCCCTTGCTTGGCGCATGTGCTGAATTTGGTGGTGCAGAAGTTCATTCACAACTACCCCGACATGTCAGAGCTGCTGCATAAAGTGCGGGCCGTCTGTTCGCGCTTCCGGCGTTCACATCCTGCTGCTGCTCGCCTGTCTGCGCTACAGCGTAACTTCGGCCTTCCCGCTCACCGCCTCATATGCGACGTGCCCACCAGGTGGAACTCCACCTTGCACATGCTGGACAGACTGTGCGAGCAGCAGCAGGCCATAGTGGAGTTTCAGCTGCAGCACGCACGGGTCAGTCGCACTACAGAACAGCACCACTTCACCACCAATGACTGGGCCTCCATGCGAGACCTGTGTGCCCTGTTGCGCTGTTTCGAGTACTCCACCAACATGGCCAGTGGCGATGACACCGTTATCAGCGTTACAATACCACTTCTATGTCTCCTTGAGAAAACACTTAGGGCGATGATGGAAGAGGAGGTGGCCCAGGAGGAGGAGGAGGAGGAGGAGGAAGAGGGGTCATTTTTAGCACTTTCAGGCCAGTCTCTTCGAAGTGACTCAGAGGGAGGTTTTTGGCAACAGCAGAGGCCAGGTACAAATGTGGCCAGCCAGGGCCCACTACTGGAGGACGAGGAGGACGAGGATGAGGAGGAGGTGGAGGAGGATGAGGATGAAGCATGGTCACAGCGGGGTGGCACCCAACGCAGCTCGGGTCCATCACTGGTGCGTGGCTGGGGGGAAAGGCAGGACGATGACGATACGCCTCCCACAGAGGACAGCTTGTCCTTACCCCTGGGCAGCCTGGCACACATGAGCGACTACATGCTGCAGTGCCTGCGCAACGACAGCAGATTTGCCCACATTTTAACCTGTGCGGACTACTGGGTTGCCACCCTGCTGGATCCACGCTACAAAGACAATGTGCCCACCTTACTTCCTGCACTGGAGCGTGATAGGAAGATGCGCGAGTACAAGCGCACGTTGGTAGACGCGCTACTGAGAGCATTCCCAAATGTCACAGGGGAACAAGTGGAAGCCCAAGGCCAAGGCAGAGGAGGAGCAAGAGGTCGCCAAGGCAGCTGTGTCACGGCCAGCTCCTCTGAGGGCAGGGTTAGCATGGCAGAGATGTGGAAAACTTTTGTCAACACGCCACAGCTAACTGCACCACCACCTGATACGCAACGTGTTAGCAGGAGGCAACATTTCACTAACATGGTGGAACAGTACGTGTGCACACCCCTCCACGTACTGACTGATGGTTCGGCCCCATTCAACTTCTGGGTCTCTAAATTGTCCACGTGGCCAGAGCTAGCCTTTTATGCCTTGGAGGTGCTGGCCTGCCCGGCAGCCAGCGTTTTGTCTGAACGTGTATTCAGCACGGCAGGGGGCGTCATTACAGACAAACGCAGCCGCCTGTCTACAGCCAATGTGGACAAGCTGACGTTCATAAAAATGAACCAGGCATGGATCCCACAGGACCTGTCCGTCCCTTGTCCAGATTAGACATTAACTACCTCCCCATAACCATATATTATTGGACTCCAGGGCACTTCCTCATTCAATCCTATTTTTATTTTCATTTTACCATTATATTGCGAGGCTACCCAAAGTTGAATGAACCTCTCCTCTGCCTGTGTGCTAGGCCTAAATATATGCCAATGGACTGTTGCAGTGGTGGCTGACATGAAGCCTGATTCTCTGCTATGACATGCAGACTAATTCTCTGCTGACATGAAGCCAGATTGTCTGTTACGGGACCTCTCTCCTCTGCCTGGGTGCTGGGCCTAAATTTATGACAATGGACTGTTGCAGTGGTGGCTGACGTGAAGCCTGATTCTCTGCTATGACATGCAGACTGATTCTCTGCTGACATGAAGCCAGATTGTCTGTTACGGGACCTCTCTGCTCTGCCTGTGTGCTAGGCCTAAATATATGCCAATGGACTGTTGCAGTGGTGGGTGACGTGAAGCCTCATTCTCTGCTATGACATGCAGACTGATTCTCTGCTGACATGAAGCCAGATCGTCTGTTACGGGACCTCTCTGCTCTGCCTGTGTGCTAGGCCTAAATATATGCCAATGGACTGTTGCAGTGGTGGGTGACGTGAAGCCTCATTCTCTGCTATGACATGCAGACTGATTCTCTGCTGACATGAAGCCAGATTGTCTGTTACGGGACCTCTCTCCTCTGCCTGTGTGCTAGGCCTAAATATATGCCAATGGACTGTTGCAGTGGTGGCTGACGTGAAGCCTCATTCTCTGCTATGACATGCAGACTGATTCTCTGCTGACATGAAGCCAGATCGTCTGTTACGGGACCTCTCTGCTCTGCCTGTGTGCTAGGCCTAAATATATGCCAATGGACTGTTGCAGTGGTGGGTGACGTGAAGCCTCATTCTCTGCTATGACATGCAGACTGATTCTCTGCTGTCATGAAGCCAGATTGTCTGTTACGGGACCTCTCTGCTCTGCCTGTGTGCTAGGCCTAAATATATGCCAATGGACTGTTGCAGTGGTGGGTGACGTGAAGCCTCATTCTCTGCTATGACATGCAGACTGATTCTCTGCTGACATGAAGCCAGATTGTCTGTTACGGGACCTCTCTCCTCTGCCTGTGTGCTAGGCCTAAATATATGCCAATGGACTGTTGCAGTGGTGGCTGACGTGAAGCCTCATTCTCTGCTATGACATGCAGACTGATTCTCTGCTGACATGAAGCCAGATCGTCTGTTACGGGACCTCTCTGCTCTGCCTGTGTGCTAGGCCTAAATATATGCCAATGGACTGTTGCAGTGGTGGGTGACGTGAAGCCTCATTCTCTGCTATGACATGCAGACTGATTCTCTGCTGTCATGAAGCCAGATTGTCTGTTACGGGACCTCTCTGCTCTGCCTGTGTGCTAGGCCTAAATATATGCCAATGGACTGTTGCAGTGGTGGGTGACGTGAAGCCTCATTCTCTGCTATGACATGCAGACTGATTCTCTGCTGACATGAAGCCAGATTGTCTGTTACGGGACCTCTCTCCTCTGCCTGTGTGCTAGGCCTAAATATATGCCAATGGACTGTTGCAGTGGTGGCTGACGTGAAGCCTCATTCTCTGCTATGACATGCAGACTAATTCTCTGCTGACATGAAGCCAGATTGTCTGTTACGGGACCTCTCTCCTCTGCCTGGGTGCTGGGCCTAAATTTATGACAATGGACTGTTGCAGTGGTGGCTGACGTGAAGCCTGATTCTCTGCTATGACATGCAGACTGATTCTCTGCTGACATGAAGCCAGATCCTCTGTTACGGGACCTCTCTCCTCTGCCTGTGTGTGTGCTGGGCCTAAATATATGCCAATGGACTGTTGCAGTGGTGGCTGACGTGAAGCCTCATTCTCTGCTATGACATGCAGACTGATTCTCTGCTGACATGAAGCCAGATTCTCTGTTACGGGACCTCTCTCCTCTGCCTGTGTGTGTGCTGGGCCTAAATATATGCCAATGGACTGTTGCAGTGGTGGCTGACGTGAAGCCTCATTCTCTGCTATGACATGCAGACTGATTCTCTGCTGACATGAAGCCAGATTCTCTGTTACGGGACCTCTCTCCTCTGCCTGTGTGTGTGCTGGGCCTAAATATATGCCAATGGACTGTTGCAGTGGTGGCTGACGTGAAGCCTCATTCTCTGCTATGACATGCAGACTGATTCTCTGCTGACATGAAGCCAGATTCTCTGTTACGGGACCTCTCTCCTCTGCCTGTGTGTGTGCTGGGCCTAAATATATGCCAATGGACTGTTGCAGTGGTGGCTGACGTGAAGCCTCATTCTCTGCTATGACATGCAGACTAATTCTCTGCTGACATGAAGACAGATTCTCTGTTACGGGACCTCCCTCCTCTGCCTGGGTGCTGGGCCTAAATATATGCCAATGGACTGTTGCAGTGGTGGCTGACGTGAAGCCTCATTCTCTGCTATGACATGCAGACTAATTCTCTGCTGACATGAAGACAGATTCTCTGTTACGGGACCTCTCTCCTCTGCCTGGGTGCCGGGGCCTAAATATCTGAGAATGGACTGTTCCAGTGGTGGGTGACGGGAAGCCAGATTCTCTGCTATGGAACCTCTCTCCAATTGATTTTGGTTAATTTTTATTTATTTAATTTTTATTTTAATTCATTTCCCTATCCACATTTGTTTGCAGGGGATTTACCTACATGTTGCTGCCTTTTGCAGCCCTCTAGCTCTTTCCTGGGCTGTTTTACAGCCTTTTTAGTGCCGAAAAGTTCGGGTCCCCATTGACTTCAATGGGGTTCGGGTTCGGGACGAAGTTCGGATCGGGTTCGGATCCCGAACCCGAACATTTCCGGGATGTTCGGCCGAACTTCTCGAACCCGAACATCCAGGTGTTCGCTCAACTCTACTAGCAATTCATTCATAATTTCTAACAAGAATAGTAAAGGAATGGCACAATATAGAGTCTAAGAATAGATGATCCAGTATTGTTTTTACATGAAGAATGCAAGTAGCTACTAAAGCAGATATGCCAAGAGAGGTTACAGGTCCTCTTTAAATCATCTTGACAAGCTAACCATTTCCACTTTCCCACCCACTTTTTGAAAATAAATACTGCAACCTATTTCAAGGTAATAGAGATAAACTGCAATACCATACACAGTCCATTAGCAAGATTGGCACTATTAGTGGGGTAAAAGATAGTTAAAGGACTGTTACTATCCCACTTTAATATACATACTATTAGCTTTTACCTGAAACCATTAAAGAAATATAAAACGAGTTGAGCAAAACAATTAGACATATTTTAGAAATGTAAAGAATCTTGTGAAATCCATTTGTGTTTTTCATGCACTTGATATATTTTGCCGGCAAAACCTTAAAATAATGTGCAAAGAACCCAGTCTCAACACAGTACTGTAGACTGAGGCACAGTGCAACCTTGATTTTGCTGCTTTGTTAGAAGGTATCACAATTTCTAAGCCCAATGTGAAGTTTATTAGCACAAAAGAGTGGTAAAGAAAACTTACTGTTCCTACGGTTGTAGAAATATAAAGACCTTAAGTGGGTTTTTCCCTCCTTTAATACTGATGTCCTATTCTCACAATAGGCAAATAATATCTGATCAGCTGTCTAGGAGTAGCACTGGGACGAGACAGTTCCACACACTGTGTAGTGGACACAGTAGGTTACTGCAGTGCTGATACCATTCACTTCAATGAGAGCAGAGCTGCAGCAAAGCTCTCCATTCACTACACAGTGGGCGGAGCTCTGTAGTTCTGGCGCCTATTTCTGGAAAAGAGGCCATTGATATTAAAGGACTGGGCAACCTCTTTAAGTGTATGTAACATTCTAGTTGAGTTTTCAGAATAATCCGTCAGGAATTGATACTTAGTAATAACACTATTTCTGACCAAGATGACACCTATATTATGTCTTTTTCAGTAATCTTTTCAGTAATCTTCACAACTACAGACTCCATATGTAAATGTAATTAAAGAAATGCACATAAAACATTGGGCAAATCAATCAGGCACACTAACTGGGACACATTGGTGGATACAGTATTTGATTATAGTGTAAGGTGTACGGTAAAGTGCTAGAAGGCGTGTATTTTTACCCAGAATCCTCAGCTGGGTTAGATAAATAAAAACAAGAAATCTGTAGTGGTTTCAGCAAAGTTTGCTGTGACAGGTTTGTTTAGATTCTGTTCTGGGCTGGATTATATTTGGACTGGTGGGTAGGTTTGGTAGAGGGATCTGCCAGTCCAGACCCTTCCAGCACGGATATTTCCCCTAGCTTGAAGTGATCACAGGGGAAAAAATAGAGACCTCAGACTGTCAGTCAGCGTCAGAAAGCCTGGCCTGCTAGCTGTCTGAGCCTGATTGCCCCTGTGTAAACAGTACTGCATTGGTGAGACAAATATGACTTGTGTAGTTAGTTCCTAGATGGGCAGGAGTTTATCTCTCTTGTTTATGTTATGTTATGTTGGTACAGTCTCTAGTGGTATATGCTTTGTCTGAAAGGGAGCATCGCAGCAAGGAGCATTTGTATCTCATATACAGCTGTCTCACTTAGACCAAGGATACAGTAGACAGGACTGTGGGCTATACCATTCTACTACATATACTGTAGGGGTCAACTGCCTGATATAAGAAAGGTATGTGTGCAGAATTTTAAATACATGTATGCATATAATAGAAAATGTAATGCTTTTTTATTGTATAAACAAGTTAAAAAAATAAAAACTGGAACACCTCTTTTAAGGCATGAATGGCACTTGGAAAATGGTGATGCACGGTATATCCGTGTTTATTAGAGAACACCCAATCATGACCGTAATGAGGGCCAGCACTAGTGTTTAGATACATAACATTTATATTATATATACTACAAGCTATGACCAAGGTCCAGGATGGACCAAAAACATTATTGCTGTCCCACATTATGGTCACGATTGGAGCTCTGTAATAAAGACGGCTACACCTTGATTCACAATTTTCCAAATTCCATGGTTTATTATGGCTACAATATGAAAGATTAACTCCTAACTATTTAGCACCACCTTTACCAGGGTGCTGACCATAAACTACTGACCTTTTCTTCCAAGTCACACCGACTTTCCCACTAAGCTACTGTACGTCAACTTGCTAGACCAGGGACAAAAAAACATTTATGACAATAAATGTGACACAGCATTTGCAAATCAATTTGAGCCAGAATCCCATAGTATTTTAAATACAATATCTGACCCATTATATCTACTTGCCAGAAATTTTGATATGTCTTCTAACAAAAGCTTATATTTTGTATTTAATTTTGCCTAAGGGCTCTTTCACACCTGCGTTCTTTTCTTCCGGCATAGAGTTCCATCGCCGGGGCTCTATGCCGGAACAATCCTGATCAGTTTTATCCTAATGCATTCTGAATGGAGAGAAATCTGTTCAGGATGCATCAGGATGTCTTCAGTTCCGGACCGGAACGTTTTTGGCCGGAGAAAATACCGCAGCATGCTGCGCTTTTTGCTCCGGCCAAAAATCCTGAAGACTTGCCGCAAGGCCGGATCCGGAATTAATGCCCATTGAAAGGCATTGATCCGGATCCGGCCTTAAGCTAAACGTCGTTTTGGCGCATTGCTGGATCCGACGTTTAGCTTTTTCTGAATGGTTACCATGGCTGCCGGGACGCTAAAGTCCTGGCAGCCATGGTAAAGTGTAGTGGGGAGCGGGGGAGCAGCATACTTACCGTCCGTGCGGCTCCCGGGGAGCTCCAGAGTGATGTCAGGGCGCCCCAAGCGCATGGATCACATGATCGCATGGCACGTCATCCATGCACATGGGGCGCTCTGACCTCATTCTGGAGCGCCCCGGGAGCCGCACGGACTGTAAGTATACCGCTCCCCTGCTCCCCACTACTACTATGGCAACCAGGACTTTAATAGCGTCCTGGCTGCCATAGTAACACTGAAAGCATATGGGGGTCTTTGATATCCCCTGCACTTCTGGAGGATTCATTATGGGATCAGTCAGCATCTTTTTTCCCTTCATTCTGCACTCAATACCCCATAATGAGAAAGTAAAAACATAATATTTGAACTTTTTTGGAAATGTAATAAAAATAAAAAGGTAAAATTTCACATGGGTATTCGAAACCTTTTCTATAACACTTGAAATTTAGTTTGGTGGGCCCCCATTTCTCTCGGTTGGTTGGACATAAGTTGGAAAGACACACCTCCGTCTATATAAGACATCACAACTGACAATGCATATGAAAGAAAAAAAACTCAGCTATGAGAAGGAAATATCTGCCTGTAGAGCTACAGGATTATGTGGAGGCATGGATCTGGAGAAGGGCAGAAAAAATTCTAAGTTTCCAAGAGTACAGTGGCCTCCATAATTTTTGAATGGAAGAAGTGTGGCACAACCAAGAATCTTCCTACAGTAGGCTACCATGCCAAACTAAGTAATTGGTGGAGAAGGGTCTTGGTAATGAAGGTGACCAAGAGCCCAATGGTCACTCTGGTTGAGTTCCAAAGATCCTGTGTGCAGATGAGAGGAACTTCCAGAAGGTCAACTATTACTGCAGCACACCAGCAATCTGAGATTTATGGCAGAGTGGGCAGAAAGAAGTCTCTCCTCAGTAAACAATACACGAGAGCCTGTCCGGAGCTTTAAAAAAAAAACATCTAAACGATTTTCACATTGTGGGAAACAAGATTTTTAAATCAGATGATTCTAAGATTGAACCAGGCACTGATCATCACCTGTCCAATATCATCCCTACAGTGAAGCATAGTGGTGGCAGTATCATGCTCTGGGGGTGTTTTCCAGTGCCTGGGACAGGGAGACTGATCATGGTTGATAGACAGCTAAATGGAGCAAAGTACTGGGAAATCTTAATGCAAACCTGATTCAGAGTGCTCTGGATCTCAAACTGAGATAAAGGTTCACCTACTAACAGAACAATAGCCCTAAGCATACAGCCAAGTCCCTAGGAGTAGCGCCGGGACAACTCTGTGGATGTTCTTGAGTGGCCCAGCCAGAGCCCTAACCCAAACCCCATCAAACATCTGTGGAGAGACCTGAAAATGGCTGTTCACCAGATGTCCCCATCCAACATGACAAAGCTTGAGAGGATCTGCAGAGAAGAATGACAGAGAATCCCCAAATCCAGGTGTACTTACATTGTGACATCATAAATAAGAAGCCTGGAGGCTATAATTGGTGCCAAAAATTATTCAAGCAAGTACTGAGTAAATGGTCATTGAATTCTTATGCAATATTTTAGTTTTTCCTTTTCACTAAATTAGCAAAGAATACTAACATTCTGTTTTTACTTACTTTGACATTATGGGGCATTGAATGCAGAATGATGGAGAAAACTTGATTTCTTTTTATATTAGCACAAGGCCACAACATGTGTGCAGGCCATGCTGAAAATCAGACACTGCTCTGTGCAAAAGTTTTAGTTGTGGAAAAAATGTTGCAAATAGTTTATTTTTTTAACAAAACGGAAAGTGAATGAACAAAATAGTAATCTAAACCGATACAATATTTGGTATGACCACTCTTTGTCTTTAAAACAGCATCAATCATTCTAGGTACACTTGCACACAGTTTTTGAAGGAACTCGGCAGAAGGGTTGTTCCAAACAATGTAGAGAACTAACCACAGATCTTATGTGGATGTACTGTAAGCTTGTTCAAATCCTTCCGATTCTGTCTGTTCCTAGATAAACTCAATAATGTTGAGATCAGGGCTCTATTGGGCCATATCATCACTTCAAGGACTCCTTGTTCCTCTTTACCCTGAAGATGGTTCTTAAAGGGTTTCTACCACCAGAAATACTGTTATGTAGCTGACTGACATTAGCGATTCGCCCATGTCAGCACTACATAACAGTATGTTTCTAACAGTAGTTCCTGCAGCCGTTTTTGTTAAAAAACGTACTTTTATAGATATGCTAATGAGCCTCTAGGTGCTATGTGGGCGTCATTAGCACCTAGAGGGCTCAGTTCACTAACCATTTCAGTCGCCCATCGCATCCCTCCAGCCCGCCCCGCTCCTGCTGATTGACGTGAAACTTCTCAGTATCGAGTACCAATTCCCACGCCTGCGCCGTGCGCTTCTGTATTCGGCGCAGGCGCAGTGAGTGAATGCCGCGCTCCTGGTGCCGGCTTCCTCATTGTAACGTAGTTGGCGCAGGCGCAGTGAGGAAGCCGGCGACGGGAGAATACAGAAGCACATGGCGCAGGCGTGGGAATTGGTACTCGATACTGAGAAGTTTCACATCAATCAACAGGAGCGGGGCGGGCTGGAGGGACGCGATGGGTGGCTGAAATGGTTAGTGGACGGAGCCCTCTAGGTGCTAATGACGCCCACATAGCACCTAGAGGCTCATTAGCATATCTATAAAAGTACGTTTTTAACAAAAACGGCTGCAGGAACTACTGTTAGAAACATACTGCTATGTAGTGCTGACATTAGCGCATCGCTAATGTCAGTCAGCTACATAACAGTATTTTTGGTGGTAGAAACCCTTTAAAGACATTGGCTATATATTTGGGGTCATTGTCCTGCTGCAGAATCAATTTGGAGCTAATCAGATGCCTCCTTGATGGTAATGCATGATGAATAAGTATCTGTCTATATTTCTTAGTATTGGTTAGTATTCACAACATCATTATTCCTGACCAATTCTCCAAGTTCATTTGCTGAAATACAGCCCCAAACTTGCAAGGAACCTCCACCATGCTTTACTGTGGCCTGCAAACACTCATTATTGTACCACTCCCTTCAGTGAATTAACTACCTTCTGCTACAGATTTCAAATTTGGACTCATCAGTCTTGAGCACCCGCTGCTATTTTTCTGCACCTCAGTTTCTAATATTTTCATCCATAGTTGAGTCACTGGACCTTGTTTCCACATCAAAGGCATGGCTTTTTGACTGCAATTCTTCCATGAAGACAACTTCTGGCCAGACTTCTCTGAACAGTAGATCGGTGTATCTGGGTCATACTGGTTTCTGCTGGTTCTGAGCTAATGGTACTGCTGGACATCTCATTTTGAAAAGAAGTATTATGTGTCTTTCATCTACTGCACTAAGTTTCTTTGGCTGACCAGTGCATCTACGGTCCTCAACATTGCCTGTTTCTGTGTGTGTCTTTAAAAGAGCTTAAAGGGCAAATTTTGAAACCCTGGTCTGCTTTAAAATCTTTGCCTGATGCAGTATAACTTACTTGTTTCTGTGCTCAGTCTTGTCATGGTGTATGACCTGTGAAATGAAACTGTATTCCACAACCTCACCTTGTAGCAGAGTTTGAGTTTTCATCTCCCAGTTTTAAGCCTCCTACACAGCTCTTTCTGTTTCACTTAGTGTTTCAACCTACATATGAAAATGAAAATCATTATCACCTGCTTGGTATAATTGGTTAATCATACTCCTGACTACAATCCTACAAAATCCTTGAAGTTTGCCTAGAAGAATTGATGCTGTTTTGAAGTCAAGGGTTGTCACACCAAAAATTATTTAGATGTCTTTTTTGTTCATTCATTTTGCATTCTTTTGAGTGATGAAAAAAACATTAACGCTTCTATTTTTATATTATTCTTATCTACACCTGACTGAAACTTTTGCACAGTACTGTATATATCTATTACTGATAAAGTTACAAAGTGTTCTGCTATGCTTAGTATGTATGAAAATGTTAAGGCATGAAATATTAGCATTATCCTTTTTAGTATAATGAACATCAATGGTCAAAGCCGAATATCCAGACACTCGTTTATCCCAAAACCTTTACCAGTACTATTTTTAAGAGATAGATAATCTATCATTTATACCCTGTGCAACAGCATTTAATATGACACTTCCTTAAAGGGGTTGTCCGGGTTCAGAGCTGAATAACTGTGAAAAAAGCATCTCATGCTCCGATGCGCTGCCGTGCCCTGCGCTAAACCGCGCAGGGCACGGGCTCTTTTGTTTTCAATAACACACTGCCGGGCGGTAACTTCCGCCCGGCAGTGTGTTCGGTGACGTCATCGGCTCTGAGGGGCGGGCTTTAGCTCTGCCTTAGCCGTTTAACTGGCTAGGGCAGAGCTAAATCCCGCCCATCAGTGCCGGCGACTTCACCGGGGTTCCTGTCAGCCCCATGGAGAGCCCCTGGACATCACCGGAACTCCTAAAAATGCCTTTGCCCTGCGCAATTTAGCGCAGGGCAAAGGAGAGCATCGGAGCATGAACTGCTCCAATGCTCAAGTCAGGGGGGCTGCCAGGGTGAAAATGGAGGGATGTCCGGGTTCAGCTCTGAACCCGGACAAACCCTTTAATGCTCTATCAGAGTGGACAAACTGCTACCAGAGGTGTATAGCAGGGGTTATTTCACTATGTTTAAATAAACCTGAACTGCTGATCCTACTAGCCATGTCTATGGGTAAGTGGAGAGACATAGCTATCCTGTGTTTGGCTGGTCTTAACGCACGGTGACTATAAACATCCAGGAGGTGGTTGTCCATTTCTGAATGGACGTTCCAGAACGTCCGTTCAGAAACTGCAGCTGCACGCTAATCGTGCAGCTGCTGATCAGGTTGCCCGCTGTCAGTGACAGCAGGGCAACCCTTAGAGAAGGGATGGACAGTGCCCAGGTGTCCCTGCCTTCTGGATCGCTGTATTCACCGAGCGCTGTGTATGCAGAGCAGGTAGCGCTATGCGCTTCCTGTTCCGGCCCGGCGGTCATGTGATCGTCGGCACTGGAGAGTGCAGGAGCTGTGTTAGGTCTTTCAGGGACCTCGATCAGCCCTGCACTGAGGCTGTACAGTGCTGTATTGCGCTGTACAGCCTCTCTGGGGGGGGGGGGGTGTATTACTCCTGTAACTGGGGCTACTATGTCAGCACCAGTTACAGGAGAAATCAACAGTGAAAAAAAAAAGTTAAGTAAATGTCCCCCAGAGGTCTTGTATGACCTTATGGGGGACGAAAAGTGTAAAATAAAAAATAAAAAAATAAAGTGTTAAAAAAAAAAAAAAAAAAAAGGTTTCACCTGTAAAAAAAAAAATCCCCAAGTAAGGAATAAAGAAAAATAGAAAAAATAAAATGAAATAGACATATTTGGTATTGCCGCGTCCGTGACGGTCGGCTCTATAAATATATCACATAATCGACCCAGTCCGATAAACACCATAAAAAAATGTCCCCATATGTCCCCCAAAATGGTACCAATAAAACTGTCACCTCATCCCACAAACAATGAGCCGCTACATAATAAATTCTCTCAAAAAATAAAAAAAAATATAGCTCTTAGAACATAGGGACACTAAAACATCATTTTTTGGGTTTAAAAAAATGCTATTATTGTGTTAAAGTGAAATAAATAAATACATATTAGGTATTGCCGTGTCCGTAAAAACCAGCTCTATAAAAATATCACATGACCTAACCCCTCGGGTGAACACCGTAAAAAAAAAATGTCAAAACAAGCAATTTTTGTCACCTTACATCACAAAAAGTGCAACACCAAGTGATCAAAAAGGCATATGTCCCACAAAATGGTACCAATTAAACCCCATCCCACAAAAATCTCTCAAAAAATAAAAAAAACTATAGCTCTCAGAACATGGACACATTAAAACATAATTTTTTTGTTTAAAAATGCTATTATTGTGTAAAACTTAAATTAATAAGAAAAAGTATACATATTAGGTATGGCCACGTCGGTAACAATCTGCTCTATAAAAATGTCACTTGACCGAACCAGTCAGAAGAATGCTGAAAAAATAAAATAAAAAAAAAACTGTGCTAAAACAACCAATTTTTTGGTCACCTTGCCCCAAAAGTGTTATAATGAATGATCAAAAAATGTACCCAAAAATAGTACCAATAAAACTGGCACCTTATCCCCTGGTATCCAAAATGGGATCACTTCTTGGAAGTTTCTATTGTGCATCAGGGGGGCTTCAAATGGGATATGGCATCTAAAAACCATGTGCAGTTCCTTTTCTTCTGCGCCCTGCCGTGTGCCCATACAGCAGTTTATGACCACATGTGGGGTGTTTCTGTAAACCGCAGAATCTGGGTAATAAATATTGAGTTTTGTTTGGCTGCTAACCATCGATGTGTTAAAGAGAAAATGGGAATAAAATGGAAAATCTGCCAAAAAAGTGAAATTTAAAAATGTGATCTCCATTTTCCTTTAATTCTTGTGGAACGCGGGTTAACAAAGTTTGTAAAATCGGTTTTAAGTAACTTGAGGGGTGTAGTTTCTACAATGGTGTCATTTATGGGAGTATCCACTATGTAGGCCCCACAAAGTGACTTCAGACATGAACTGGTCCTTAAAAATATAAAATGACATTTCCAAAATGATGCCAACATAAAGTAGACATATGGGGAATGTTAAGTAATAAATATTTTATGAGGTATCACTTTCTGTTTTAAAAGCTGAAAAATGGAAATTTAGAAAATTGCTAATTTTTCAAAATTTTTGGTAAATTTGGGATTTTTTCATAAATAAAGGTGAAATATATTGACTCAAATTTATGACTATCATGAAGTACAATGTGTCACGAGAAAACATTCTCTGAATGACTTGGATAAGTAAAGGCGTTCCAAAGTTATGACCACATAAAGTGAGACGTGTCAGTTTAGCAAAATTAGGCCTGGTCAGGAAGGGGGCAAATGGCCCAGATGGGAAGTGGTTAAGATCCCACCAAAATGGCAGGTTTGGCCAAGAATGCTCATGTGTATGGGAGCTTTTACACTGTTTCATTAAGTTAAGCTCACTGAGCTGTTTCTATTTTCTATCCATTGATGTACAGTATCTGTTCTATGTACAGTACAGACCAAAAGTTTGGACACACCTTCTCATTCAAAGAGTATTCTTTATTTTCATGACTATGAAAATTGTAGATTCACAGTGAAGGCATCAAGACTATGAATTAACACATGTTGAATTATATACATAACAAAAAAGTGTGAAACAACTGAAAATATGTCATATTCTAGGTTCTTCAAAGTTGCCACCTTTTGCTTTGATTACTGCTTTGCACACTCTTGGCATTCTCTTGATGAGCTTCAAGAGGTAGTCACCTGAAATGGTCTTCCAACAGTCTTGAAGGAGTTCCCAGAGATGCTTAGCACTTATTGGTCCTTTTGCCTTCACTCTGCGGTCCAGCTCACCCCAAACCATCTCGATTGGGTTCAGGTCCGGTGACTGTGGAGGCCAGGTCATCTTGCGCAGCACCCCATCACTCTCCTTCATGGTCAAATAGCCCTTACACAGCCTGGAGGTCTGTTTGGGGTCATTGTCCTGTTGAAAAATAAATGATGGTCCAACTAAACGCAAACTGGATGGAATAGCATGCCGCTGCAAGATGCTGTGGTAGCCATGCTGGTTCAGTATGCCTTCAATTTTGAATAAATCCCCAACAGTGTCACCAGCAAAGCACCCCCACACCATCACACCTCCTCCTCCATGCTTCACGGTGGGAACCAGGCATGTAGAGTCCATCCGTTCACCTTTTCTGTGTCGCACAAAGACACAGTGGTTGGAACCAAAGATCTCAAATTTGGACTCATCAGACCAAAGCACAGATTTCCACTGGTCTAATGTCCATTCCTTGTGTTCTTTAGCCCAAACATGTCTCTTCTGCTTGTTGCCTGTCCTTAGCAGTGGTTTCCTAGCAGATATTCTACGATGAAGGCCTGATTCACACAGTCTCCTCTTAACAGTTGTTCTAGAGATGTGTCTGCTGCTAGAACTCTGTGTTGCATTGACCTGGTCTCTAATCTGAGCTGCTGTTAACCTGCAATTTCTGAGGCTGGTGACTCGGATGAACTTATCCTCCGCAGCAGAGGTGACTCTTGGTCTTCCTTTCCTGGGGCGGTCCGCATGTGAGCCAGTTTCTTTGTAGCGCTTGATGGTTTTTGTGACTGCACTTGGGGACACTTTCAAAGTTTTCCAATTTTTCGGACTGACTGACCTTCATTTCTTAAAGTAAAGTAGTTTTTCTGTACTTAGCTGCTTTTTTCTTGCCATAATACAAATTCTAACAGTCTATTCAGTAGGACTATCAGCTGTGTATCCACCTGACTTCTCCACAACGCAACTGATGGTCCCAACCCCATTTATAAGGCAAGAAATCCCACTTATTAAAGATGACAAGGCAAACCTGTGAAGTGAAAACCATTTCAGGTGACTACCTCTTGAAGCTCATCAAGAGAATGCCAAGAGTGTTCAAAGCAGTAATCAAAGCAAAAGTTAGCTACTTTGAAGAACCTAGAATATAACATATTTTCAGTTGTTTCACACTTTTTTGTTATGTATATAATTCCACATGTGTTAATTCATAGTTTTGATGCCTTCAGTGTGAATCTACAATTTTCATATTCATGAAAATAAAGAAAACTCTTTGAATGAGAAGGTGTGTCCAAACTTGTGGTCTGTACTGTATGTGTATAGTTAGCAGAGGTATGATCAGCTTCAAGGAAGACAATTTAATATTATTTATTTTTAAACTTTTTTTCTTATTATTAAACAGTGAATTTCTCCTCTGAACCCAGAGTAACATTAACATAAGATCAAGCAAGTGACAATTCTGTTGGAAATCCAGAGATTGGCACAGCCAGGTTTATGCAATATTTTATTACTTCTGACAATTAATGGGAGTACCTCACCCTGGCTCTTCATAAAGTGTTAATGTTAAAAGAAATGTGTTGCTATACAAAGTGTGAAAAGAGATTAATGGGGTAATCCAATTTCAGGAAGAAATCGGACAACACTCGGCCCATGTCTGAAAAAAAAATACACAATTGCCTAGTAAATCTTTTGCCACTGCTCTTGTTCTCCAGGTCAGGCTCTGCTGACCCAGCTGCTGCAGTAATGTGATATCAACAACACGTGGGGGTCTGACAACTAAGATCTCTGCTGATCAACTTATTAAAGAGCAAGCGGTGCTCAAGTGAGCTTCCTCTTCAAAATTACTTGTCCATCATTTTGCTTGTAGAGACGATGCAAAGTATTTACAGCTGCTTGTCCCATTCACTTGAATGAGACAAGCATTTGTAATTGCACTGCTCTCCTGCTGCAAGTGAAATGATGGGCAGGTAATCTTGAAGAGGAAAAGCACTTGCATGATTAGCGGGGGTGCTGGGTGTTCTCCTCCACTGATTTGATATTGATAACCTATCCTGAGGATAATTGATCAATATAAACCTACTACACAACTCCTTCAAGGCTAATAAGCTTCATCAGTCACATGTTGTCAGCACGACTTCAGCGCTGCAGCCGGATCAACAGAGCCTGATCCGAACTGGGGAAAAGGAGCAAGATCTGCTAGGTAAGTAATGGTCTATTTTTTATTTCAGGCACACCTCAAGTGTTGTCTGTTTTTTCCTGAAACCTGAAAACCCTGTTAAGCATCCAGACAGGAGCATATGCTGAGGACAATAGCTTCTATACAATAATCAAAAGTCCTCCATACTAAGTAAAGTTTATCTGTGTCAGAGATACTGTTTGTGTCCAATTGTCTACACAGCCTGTCTAGCATTCAATACAGAGTACACTTTCTTTTCTGGTAAGTTCCCAAGCATCTGTGAATGATGAACTGTCCGGATATTAACATTAAAAGATTGAGCTACATCTAAAATGAAACTCTTATTTAAGTCATTAGCACTAAAAGAAACATTTAATAAGTGTTAAATGAAAGAAACAAAATATGTGGAAATATTTCATATACAGTTGCAAGAAAAAGTATGTGAATCCTTTGGAATGATATGGATTTCTGCACAAATTGGTCATAAAATGTGATCTGATATTCATCTAAGTCACAACAATAGACAATCACAGTCTGTTTAAACTAATAACACACAAAAAATTAAATGTTACCATGTTTTTATTGAATACACCATGTAAACATTCACAATGCAGGCAGAAAGAGTATGTTAACCCCTAGACTAATGACATCTCCAAGAGCTAATTGGAGTGAGGTGTCATCCAACTGGAGTCCAATCAATCAATGAGATGAGATTGGAGGTGTTTGTTACAGCTGCCCTGCCCTATAAAAAAAAACATGCACCAGTTCTGGGTTTGCTTTTCACAAGAAGCATTGCCTGATGTGAATGATGCCTCGCACAAAAGAGCTCTCAGAAGCCCTACGATTAAGAATTGTTGACTTGCATAAAGCTGTAAAGGGTTATAAAAGTATCTCCAAAAGCCTTGCTGTTCATCAGTCCACGGTAAGACAAATTGTCTATAAATGGAGAAAGTTAAGCACTACTGCTAGTCTCCCTAGGAGTGGCCATCCTGTAAAGATGACTGCAAGAGCACAGCACAGACTGCTCAATGAGGTAAAGAAGAAACTTAGAGTGTCAGCTAAAGACTTACAAGTCTCTGGCATATGCTAAAATCCCTGTTAGCGAATCTACGATACGTAAAACACTAAAAAAGAATGGATTTCATGGGAGGATACCATAGAGGAAGCCACTGCTGTCCAAAAAAAACATTGCTGCATGTTTACAGTTTGCACAAGTGCACCTGGATTTTCCACAGCAGTACTGGCAAAATATTCTGTGGACACATGAAACCAAAGTTGAGTTGTTTGGAAGAAACACACAACACTATGTGTGGAGAAAAAGAGGCACAGTACACCAACATCAAAACCTCATCCCAACTGTGAAGTATGGTGGTGGGGGCATTATGGTTTGGGGCTGCTTTGCTGAGTCAGGGCCTGGACGGATTGCTATCATCAAAGGTAAAATGAATTCCCAAGTTTATCAAGACATTTTGCAGGAGAACTTGAGGCCATCTGTCCACCAGCTGAAGCTCAACAGAAGATGGGTGTTGCAACAGGACAACGACCCAAAGCATAGAAGTAAATCAATAACAGAATGGCTTAAACTTAAAATACGCCTTCTGGAGTGGCCCAGTCAGAGTCCTGACCTCAACCCGATTGAGATGCTGTGGCATGACCTCAAGAAAGCGATTCACACCAGACATCCCAAGAATATTGCTAAACTAAAACAGTTCTGTAAAGAGGAATGATCAAGAATTTCTCCTGACCGTTGTGCATGTCTGATCTGAAACTACAGGAAACGTTTGGTTGAAGTTATTGCTGCCAAAGGAGGTTCAACCAGTTATTAAATCCAAGGGTTCACATGCTTTTTCCACCTGCACTGTGAATGTTTACATGGTGTGTTCAATAAAAACATGGTAACATTTAATTCTTTGTGTGTTATTACTTTAAGCAGACTGTGACTGTCTATTGTTGTGACTTAGATGAAGATCAGATCACATTTTATGACCAATTTGTGCAGAAATCCATATCATTCCAAAGGGTTCACATATTTTTTCTTGCAACTGTTAAACACAATTGTTCATTTCTCTCCTTAGGTTTAGTTCCTGGCTCCAAACAACTCAGTCTGAAAGGAGAACATAGGAAAGTTCTAAGGGACTATCTAGTAAGAGTCAGGTAACGTGAACAATATTTCGTATCAGCATAATGTAAGCCTCTATTTTTAATTTGAATTGCATAAGAAAAAAGCACTGTGGCACTCACCACTGGTCACAAAATTACTGTTGCAGTTTATTCCTCAGTTACATAGTATCAGTGGACGCAGACGGAACACAGGTGCATAGATCGGCCGATCCATGCACCTGTGTTCCGTCCACGTCCACTGATACTATGTAACTGAGGAATAAACTGCAACAGTAATTTTGTGACCAGTGGTGAGTGCCACGGTGCTTTTTTCTTATGCAATTCATATTACCATTACAACTGTATCACCGAGAGAGCACCACCGTGAAGGTTTTAGATACCAGTGTTAAAAGCTTCTCAGTGATCGTATAGACACATGCGGCAGTGCCGGCTGCGGTTTATCTCGCTCCCTGGAACATATCTATTTTTAATTCCTTTTTAACCTGAGTTTATTTAAAGGTAGTATTTATTCCTCTCTAACTCCAACATAAAGACATGAAGTGGGTAGTGCATATTGCCTTCATACTCTAGGTGTTTACTTGTGAAAACTGACGCAAATAAAAATGCAGTTGCAGGACATGTAGAAATCAACAAGGCTGCAGTTGCAGTTCCTTTTCTGGATTCATATATTTTTTTTTACATTTTATGAATAAGTCTCATTGGCTCACTCAACTCACTCAAGTGATCTGCAGTGAATACACTTAGGTGGGCCATCCATATTAGATAGCTGTCAGACGATACCTATCAAACCCTCCATACATATGTACGTTTGGCTCAGTTTGGAGGCCCCGATACACATCAAATGGTGGGCCACACCCTCCAAAATTGGAGGGTTTGGACTTTGATCTAATGGCCAGCTTAAGGCTTATTCACTGGTAAGTTTTCAATTTGAAAAACATTTTTTTTTTATAAACATATATCATAATTGCCGGCTTCATAAACCCAGGTACATTTTAGTAACTTTATAGATCCAGGCGTTACTTTTTCTCCTTGTGGAGAGCACCTAGTAAGGAGTATAGTCTTTCTTTTTTGAAAAAGTAATGAAAGCTGAACCTCTATATCAGATATACAGATTTAAGGTAGCTATCCTATAAGTCAGTGTTTGGAAAGAGAGCAAGTTTAAATACCTTTTTCCCAGAGAAGCATTGCATAGCAAAAATACTCTTTATGCCTACAAGGTACTTTCCACAAGGAGAAATAATACCTCCTTGATCCTGACTAAGGTTTCTCACCAAGTTAAGCCAGTTCTCTCTGCTCTTCACTGATTAGGGGCAGACACCCCAAAACAGCTGTCTGCAAATAAGGTACTAGCTTAGCTATAATCCTAAACTATGTCTCAAGGTCTGTTTAAAAGGTCAAAATTTGACTTAATGGATAGCTACCTTGCATCTGGTGACATAGATCAGCATTTCTTTTTGTTTTTGTTTTCTTTTAAAGAAAGCTAATTTAAGTAACTTCAAGGGGTAAACCCATGTAAATTCAATGTCAATTTAGTAGTACAAGTTAATACTACATTGAATTTGAGTTGCATAAATGTAAACACAAAAATGGCAAAATTCTAATTTGTTTTAAATTAGAGGGATGGTCTGTGATATGAAAAACATGGCTACTTTCTACCAAAAACAAGCTTGTTCATGGACAGTATCTCAAATCGCAGCTCACACTCATGCAAGTGAATCTGCAATATCAGACACAACCTAGTGCAGTTTTTACTACAAAGCAACCATGTTTTTCCAATGTCAGACATACCCTGTAAGAAACAGAAAAATGTTAGAAATGTTGTTAAAATTATGACAACTTATATAAATGCATCTTTTAATTCTAAATTTCCCTTTCTGTGTCTTTAAATTGTTTAGCAAGAAAAATGTATTTAATTGACCGACAACAAATTATATTTAGTACAAACCGGATTCCAAAAAAGTTGGGACACTAAACAAATTGTGAATAAAAACTGAATGCAATGATGTGGAGATGGCAAATGTCAATATTTTATTTGTAATACAACGTAAATGAAAGATCAAACATTTAATCCGAGTAAATGTATCATTTTAAAGGAAAAATACGTTGATTCAAAATTTCACGGTGTCAACAAATCCCCAAAAAGTTAGGACAAGTAGCAATAAGAGGCTGGAAAAAGTAAATTTGAGCATAACGAAGAGCTGGAAGACCAATTAACACTAATTAGGTCAATTGGCAACATGATTGGGTATAAAAAGAGCTTCTCAGAGTGGGCGTGTCTCTCAGAAGCCAAGATGGGTAGAGGATCAGCAATTCCCACAATGTTGCGCAGAAAGATAGTGGAGCAATATCATAAAGGTGTTACCCAGCGAAAAATTGCAAAGACTTTGCATCTAACATCATCCGAAGACTCAGAGAATCTGGAACAATCTCTGTGCGTAAGGGTCAAGGCCGTAAAACCATACTGGATGCCCGTGATCTCCGGGCCCTTAAACGACACTGCACCACAAACAGGAATGCTACTGTAAAGGAAATCACAGAATGGGCTCAGGAATACTTCCAGAAACCATTGTCAGTCAACACAATCCACCGTGCCATCCGCCGTTGCCAGCTGAAACTCTACAGTGCAAAGAAGAAGCCATTTCTAAGCAAGATCCACAAGCTCAGGCGTTTTCACTGGGCCAGGGATCTTTTAAAATGGAGTGTGGCAAAATGGAAGACTGTCCTGTGGTCAGACGAGTCACGATTCGAAGTTCTTTTTCCAAATCTGGGACGCCATGTCATCCGGACCAAAGAGGACAAGGACAACCCAAGTTGTTATCAACGCTCAGTTCAGAAGCCTGCATCTCTGATGGTATGGGGTTGCATGAGTGTGTGTGGCATGGGCAGCTTGCATGTCTGGAAAGGCACCATCAATGCAGAAAAATATATTCAGGTTCTAGAACAACATATGCTCCCATCCAGACGTCATCTCTTTCAGGGAAGACCCTGCATTTTTCAACAAGATAATGCCAGACCACATTCTGCATCAATCACAACATCATGGCTGCGTAGGAGAAGGATCCGGGTACTGAAATGGTCAGTCTGCAGTCCAGATCTTTCACCTATAGAGAACATTTGGCGCATCATAAAGAGGAAGGTGCAATAAAGAAGGCCCAAGACGATTGAACAGTTAGAGGCCTGTATTAGACAAGAATGGGAGAGCATTCCTATTTCTAAACTTGAGAAACTGGTCTCCTCGGTCCCCAGAAGTCTGTTGAGTGTTGTAAGAAGAAGGGGAGATGCTACACAGTGGTAAATATGGCCTTGTCCCAACTTTTTGGGGATTTGTTGACACCAATAAATTCTGATTCAACATATTTTTCCCTTAAAATGGTACATTTTCTCAGTTTAAACTTTTGTTCCGTGATTTATGTTCTATTCTGAATAAAATATTAGAAGTTGGCACCTCCACATCATTGCATTCAGTTTTATTCACGATTTGTATAGTGTCCCAACTTTTTTGGAATCCGGTTTGTATTTCTAATTTAGCTAAACACTTGTGCAGGTCTGATATAGCTTGACTTGAATATTCTACTTATTATTCCTGTAGATATTTATGATGTCTTACAATAGCACCAGAGCTATCATTACAATCTATAGTATACAATATGTTCACAGGACAATCAGACAAAAAAATTGAAACATGAGACATAAATGATTGGACTGAGCGACAAACATTGCCAAGCAACTCATTTGCAAACATCTTTGGGAGATGAAGGAAATAAAAATAGGAGCAAAGCAGTACATTGAACACCATACAATCATTCATTGTGCATGAATATCTTAAGAGCACATTTATCAAGCAATGGACTGGTTAGCTATAGGAGGAGATTTCTTTGGGTATACATACATTTGCATTGAACTAACTTCCTTAAAAAGACTATAAATTCTAGGGTACATATTTTCTTACTCTAACTGGATAAAATGTTGTACAAAATGCAAAAAACACTAGTGCTCTCAGGAGAATGGAGCAATGAATGTAATATAGGAATAGTGGGGGAAATTTATTTAGAGTGGCATTTTATATGCCAGTCTTATTACTAACATATATTGTGGTAAGATGTTTTGAAATTATTAAGGGTGTATTCCAGCTTTGTGATATCGATGACCTGTTCTTGCAATAGTCATCAATTTCAGATTGTCTGACTTTCAGCACCCGCACTGATCAGTTGTTCGAAGAGTGCGATAGCTGTGTTCTTTTCAATGTTTACCTAAGCGCCGTCTACATTCTAGCACTAATGCAGGGAAACTACTTCTGACTTCCCCAGGGCTTGATGCACAGCACTCAATTTGTAGTATGCAGTGCATACAGGATGTGTCTGTGCCACTTCCTCTATTGGACCTACAGATCAAGTGATTGTGAGGTGTCTCAAGGGCAGAGCTCTGCCTGTGTAGAGAGGCCCCCCATAAAGGCCTGTTTTCCTCTGCAACTGGAGTTCCTTTGGATGCTCCACTTATAGGGGGAAAAGAGCGTCAGTGTCTCCCAGGTTTTTTAATGACCTCTTGAGAGAAATTTACGCCAAAAACAAATTTAAAAAGTAAGTAAAAATATATATAACAAAGTACAAATGCCATAGTCCATACACAGTATATATTAAAACAAACTACACAAAGTAGGGAACCCATTTTAAAAATTTATTTTGGTGCATATATAAAGAATAAGGAGCTATAGTTTGAAAACATTATATTTTTTTTGTTTGCCAAAATAAAACAAAAAAAAAAGAAAAAAGCATATGAAAAACATATTAATAAAAAGCTCTAGGTGTCACATATAAAAAATTTAACACCACCATTAACAGGTAAAGGGATTCTGTCACCTGCTTTTAGCATTTTAAGCTGGCACCATCGCTATGTTGACTAAAGTACCTTATTTCCAGCAGTCTTCTTTTTACTTATTTTCGTTTGGTAGTTTTGATATAAAAGCGATTTTTATGTTATGCTAATTAGGGCCCAAGCTGCCCAGAGGGGTGTTTTTTTCACTCTCCGGTGCCCAGTGACGCCCCCCCTGCAGTGCCCAAGACAGCCTCCTGATAATCAAAACACCTCCCACAGCCCGGCAAACAGTTCCGCCTCCTCTCCACATCATAATCTACCTTATAGATATGCCCCGTCCTCCTTCCTGTCTGCGGCTAGAAAACTCGCGCAGGCGCAGTACCGCCTGTGGCCTGCGTGATCATCAACGTCCTGAGGGCAACAGCGCTCAAGTCACATCACTGGGCTCGGCGGATGCCCAGTGAGACTTTTAAGGCTGTTGCCCTCAGGAGGTTGATGATCGCGCAGGCGCAGGCCGCAGGCGGTACTGCGCCTGCGCAAGTTTTCTGGCCGCAGACAGGAAGGAGGATGGGGCATATCTATAAGGGGAGGGGGAGGAACCGTTTGCCGGGCTGTGGGAGGTGTTTTGATTATCAGGAGGCTGTCTTGGGCACTGCAGGGGGGCGTCACTGGGCACCGGAGAGTGAAAAAAACGTCCCTCTGGGCACCTTGGACCCTAATTAGCATAACATAAAAATCGCTTTTATATCAAAACTACCAAATGAAAATAAGTAAAAAGAAGACTGCTGGAAATAAGGTACTTTAGTCAACATAGCGATGGTGCCAGCTTAAAATGCTAAAAGCAGGTGACAGAATCCCTTTAAACCACCACATGGACTAAATCATAAAAAAAGTATCTGGTCATTAAGCTTTTTTCAGACTTGGTCATTAAGGGGTCAAAAATGCTGGTTCACAGGAGGCACCTCCCTACCCTCTAAGACCTGCTCACTATTCTTGTCACTTTAAAAAAGTGGTGAGATAAGCCTAAAACAGCAAAAAGTCACAAATTATTGTGCAAATTGGGCATGCACCATAATTTGCCATTTTTCATCGCCAGACATGTGGTATGAATGCAATAATTCCCCCTCTCCAAGGTGATTAATAAGTCAGGATCTCTAACAGGAAGTCAGGAGAGGCTGGCAATTTGGTATCAGATATGGCAACACTGTCTGCCATCTGCCCTTCCACTAATGAAGATAGAAGATTAATACAATAGCTTTGACGTAGAAGGCCCTGGAGTTAGGGTAACAGAAATCTTTGAGGCTTCTATATTGGCTTCATAATAAAGAGGACCTTTCATCAGATTTGACATAGGCTAATTATGGTATTACCTTGTAGGGTGACTCCCACTGATGCCATGGGAGTTTTTTTTTTTTAAAAAAGCCCCCCTTCTCCTTCTCCCTGGCTGTGAGTGGTCCGCTCTGATTGGATCGCGCTCACAGCCAGGGAGAAGGAGACGTCCACAAGAGAAGACTGCGTCTCCTCCTCATTGCAAGTTTACTGCTCATTATAATACAGCGCACCAAATCATCGGGGGGGCCACAGTGGACGAACGATGGGGCTTTTGAAAAAAAAAAACACCCATGGCATCAGTAGGGCCCGCCTTACAAGGTAATACCATAATTAGCCTATGTCAAATCTGATGAAAGGTCCTCTTTAAAACTAATGGTAGTCATTATGATATAAGTGGTATGTAACTTGTTCCATCTCTGTTTTGAGATGTGATCATGGTGGCCACGAGGTGCAGACATTAATATAAATCTAAGTGCCATATATGACTGCCTTTTCTTATTTGAATGTCAGCAAACAGCCATGTCAGGGGCATGTCAGTTTATGTAACTTTGTAGCTTTGTAAATTGTGAAATTCTTTTAAAATGTTTTGTTGAGCAACTTGCTATAGTCTGCTTAAAATTATTTTAATAGTCATTACGTTTTCACTTAACTTTGAATATATCAATAGTACAAGTAAATATAAGAAACATTATAATATATATTATAAGAGAAAAACATCTATTTCTTCTGTTATTGGCTGCAAACACACACACACTTTTCACCCTGTTCCTAAACTAACTTTCTGTCTTAAACTTCTGCTAAATCTGTCTCAAGACAGACCAGCTTACAGAAGTATCAGACTAAACAAATCAATAGAAGCCTATGGAGAAGTGAAGTGGAATAGTGAGCAGGAGTTAATTGAGACAAGAGAAACACTCACAGACAAAGAGGCTTCACCAGCTAAATTGGTGTTTTTCTTCTCAGCTCAAGTTCTTTAATCATATCAGTACAATTCAGTCTTTTTCTATAATGTTGCCCCCTGATCCTGAAGCTGCCTTTCAGGGAGTGAAAGTAAGCAAGCAGATTATCCTCTCATTTCTGTGTGCAGTGCTTGGGAGCTAGTCTCCACCTTCCAACTCTGGGAGAACTGCAAACTAAAGAAATAGCACAGAGATAAGAAAACTTCTAAAATGCCAGACAAATGTCATATAACGGCCAGAAATAGTGTTATTCCTCTTATACACACAATGTACTATTGATTAATGCAAAGACTGTTGAAAAGATGGTATCTTTTAAAGTATGTGAAATTATGTCCATTTGGTTTAAAGTTGTGTTTACACAACTGACTTGCCCGCTTTTTTTAAATTATGCACAAAGATATACAATAATATCAATGGAGACATCTCAATGTAGATGGCTAGAAAGTAATTTAGCAAACTTTTGAGCATCCATATTGATCTAATGATAAACTCCCAAAAAGGGAGAAATACTTCTCGATTGACACATTTTAGTGCTTTTAGTACTCAAAAGAAAATCTACAGGCAATTCCAACTTTGAATCATTATGTACTAACATTCTGCTTCACTTATTTATGTGCTTTTTTTTCACATCTAGTATAGAGTTGAGGTTTGTATATGCAGCATATGTAATACTTTTTATTTCTATGTTACTATGTACTGAGCTAAATTACTCATGCTTCGAAATTCATCAGATGAGCTGTCTGCAATAAGCAATGCTTAGCCACATATCTCCAACAGCTTGATAAATAGCACACTATATTAAGGACAGACACCCTTGGAACACCAGCTGGAAATCTAATTTTGCATTTCTAGACTTCAAATTTTGCATATAATTTTGCATTTTTATAGGAAAACTTCAGTCAGTATTAATGCAATCAAATGGATGGTTAAGAATTACCATAGCTGGAGTGCCAATTGTTGCTCACCTCTCCTTTATATAGTAATTAATATTTAATTTAATCATAACATTTTTAAAAGCCCATACCTTTCCGAATCCCTCCATCAGTATTGCACGAGTAATCACCTGCTGTCAGGAGAAAACATGTTCCTGCTCTTCTGTTTTTGTCCCTGGTGCTAGATCGTCTCATCGGGTGCCTTTCTCCAGGTGATAGTGGTTGGTCACTTCCTGAGCTATCCTCGCCTAGTAATATTTAAGAAGGATTTGTACCAAATAAAGGAGTTACAAAGAGTTGACTATAATATTAAAGCATAATATTACAATATTAATAACTGATATCACATCCTTATTTTCTACAAATATAAAATATAAAACAATATACAAAAGTAATTGAATCTCAAGACTCTGGAGACTTTTTTCCCACTCTTAAGACAAATTGCAAAAAGTAATAATAATGTAGTAGTTTGCATTTTGTCTGGGTTTTCTGCATCAGTTGTGGTTTACACATCAAAGGTTTAGTTTTAACCTCTATTATACTGTAACTATAAAACGCAGACAATAAATACATTGAGATCTCTTTAAACAACCATATTTTAAAAATAGTATTGAGCAAAGCGTGCTTTGGATCCAAGATCATAATATAACAGAGTCCTCTGAAAATCTGCTACTAAGGCCTCATGCACACGACCGTTTTTCGGGTCCGCATTTAAGCAGCAGTTTTTGCGGCTCGGGTGCAGACCCATTCACTTCAATGGGGCCGCAAAAGATGCAGACAGCACTCCGTGCGCTGTCTGCATCCTTTGCTCCATTCCGTGGCCTGCAAAAAAAAAATAGCATGTCCTATTCTTGTCCGTTTTACGGACAAGAATAGGCATTTCTACAATGGCCGCCCATTCCATTCTGCAAATTGTAGAAGGCACACGGGCGGCTTCCATTTTTTGAGGATTCGTGGTTTGCGGACCACAAAAACGGAACGGTCATGTGCATGTAGCCTAAGTGAAATAGTGGTAAATGATAATGAGGTCGCTTTTATGGGGGACTTCAACTACCCAGATATAGACTGGGAAACTGAAAGCTGTGGATCTCAAATGAAACAAGTTCTTGTCAATAAATGAAGACAATTCCCCAACTGGCACAGGATCCCAACACTTTCCCAACTGGTACAAGATCCGACTAGTGGGACAATCATACTAAACTTAGTATGTAAGTATTAACCAATAGACCTTACAGAACGACAGAGGTTCAGGTGGGGTCATATCTAGGACATATAATAAACTTACAGTTTTCATTCAAAAGGATGATTTTAAAAGGTGGCACTAAAACAATGAACTTGAAAAATCTAAATTGGATCAGCTTAGAGATGCCATTAGCCTGACTAACTGGGACAATGTCCTAAAAAATAAAAATACAGCCACAAAATTTCAAACGCATCCTAAACTTTCATTGTGAGAGGTACATGCCTTATGGGAATAACAGGGTCAGGAAAAGGGAAAAAAAAAACAATGGGGATAATAGAAATGTTAAGGGGGAAATAAATAACAGTTCATCGCTGATCGCAGCATCTGAGATATAAAAAAATGTAGGGCTTTCAGGGGTTAATCAGTAAAAAAATATAATACTCACCTTTTCCATTTGAGTGCGAAGAGACCACCACAGCCATCTTGATTGAAGATCCTGCGCAAAATGTAGTGCGGTGCATGATGGCGTCATCACGTGGTGATGTCACCGTCATATGTCAGCGCACATGAGATTTTGCAGGCGATCATCAATCAAGATTGGTCTAGCAGCCTCTTCACGCTCAAATGGATGAGGTGAGTATGATTTTTTTTTAATGCCATTTCAGTGAAAATTGATTTGTTACCACATAGAATGAGGAAATTTGGCTTCACAGCTAATTTTTTTTTTCCTGAAATTCAGATCGAAGTTCACTTCGGATACTTCGATTCGCCTAACAATATATATGTTATGTACTGAAATAAAGATGATTATTAGCAAAAAGACCCAGGGATTCTGGTTCATCATATTGGATATACCTGACCACATGCACTGCAGTACTTTGGGACTGTAGTGCTGACTCCCAACTATTTTCCCACTTCTTTAGGACTGTAGTGCTGACTTAACAGTATTTACTCAACAAGTTTACCAATCCTTATCCCTTGGTCAATCAATTCTCCTTTTTTAAAACATTTTATTGACAGATAAGTTAGCCAATTAGAATCATTGCTCAAAGAAACATAGTAGCACATAATGTCTTTTGCAATCAGCCAATCAGAACCTTCTGTTTTTTCTATATTTAGTGAATACAAAAGTTGTACCAACTTATGTTAATATTAAAATCTACTTTCTGAAATGTGATTATTGGTTGACTAAAAATAAAAAAGGTGAAGAAATTGCTTTCCATATTCTTAGGCACATTTATATGTACTGCTTTTGAACATATTTTCCCCAAAAGCGCATAGCAGGCCACTTGAAAGGTTCAAGAAAAGCCAGCACTAACCATGATGCTGACTTATCCAGTTTTTTTCTTGCTTCATATAAGGCATAAGTATCCATATAAATAATGCTTCTACGTTTTAATCAGACTAGCACCGTACATGTACGGCGCTAGGCAGGTGTTTAAAAACAATGCACGCTCCTGCCCGCTGCGGGTGCCATAACCGTGGGTGGCCACCTGCTTCTTCTAGCAGACATTCGCGGCTAATGTCCGCAACCGGCAGTAATGCCGATCGTGGACATTTAACCCCTCAGATGTCGTGGTAAATCCTTACCACAGCATCTGAGAGCGCTGAAAACTGATAGCTTTCGCTTCCGGTTGTGGTCTGGCTCCCCTATGTGGCGATCAGAGGAGCCGGAGTGTGTATGCAGAAGCCCCAGTCTTTATGAATGACATAGTATTTCCTATGGAGCTCTTGCCTGTAATAGGGCTTAATAAGAAACTAGTAAAATCATCAAAGATTCCAATGCAAGTGCATTGGAGTCTATGATAATAGCAATCTAATGATTGCATGTTATAGTTCCCTATGGAAACTATAAAAAAAGTTTAAAAAAAATTTACATTTATATTCAAATCACCCCCTTTTCCCAAAATAAAAATAGAAGAAATAAAAAAATAATAAATACACATCATGGATGTTGCGATGTGAGAAAATGCCCATAGTCTAAAAATATAAAAATATAATCCCCATACGGTAAACAGTAAAACGGATCAAAAAGTCATACACACCCCAGAATGTTATCAATGAAAAGTTCAGATCACCCCGCAAAAAATGAGCCCCCATACAGCTCCGTACACATAATTACAAAAAAGTTATAAGGGTCAAAATATGGCGACAAAAAAATAAAACTGATTTTTTTCTAAACTTTTAAAAAATGTTATCACTATAAAAAGGTAATAAACCTATACATATAAGGTATCGCCAGATTCGTACTGAGTCTGACCTGTAGAATAAAAGTAACTAGTCAGTTTTATCGCACATCAAATGACGTAAATAAAAAACCTGTAAAACTGTGATTGCAATTTCACCACATTTGGAATTTTTTCCCACTTCCCACTACATCATATGCAATATTACCTGGTGGCATTGGAAAGTACAATTTGTCCCGCAAAAAACAATTCCTCATATGGCTATGTGAACAGAAAAATAAAAAAGCTATGGCTCTGGGAAGGCAGGGAGCACAAAACGAAAACGCAAAAAAAAAACTCCAGGCCTTAAGGGGTCTCATATAAATCAATAGTCTGATCCTGCAGTTTTTTCTGATCTTTGGCACATTTTGTAATCTGCTGATTTGAACGGTACAATACAATAAAAAGGCTATTGTTGGCATAAAATGTAATAATGATTAAAAGTACCAAAAAATATACAGGCATCTATGTGCTGAAATTGTTGTAACTGGCTGATTTTTTTTAGGTGTTATTGTAAGTTCATGCTCACCTTACCTTGTGTGCACAGCCAGAAAAAAAATTATGTAACAAAAGTTGGGGTGATTTTTCTCCTGTTAACATTTGTAAGAGTGAAAAAATCTTGGGCTAAAGCAACATTTTATTAGACAAAATTATATTTTTAATTTTCAGAGCCAAGTGATTCTAAATTATTTGAAACACCTGTGAAGTCAAAGCAACCCTTTATAAATTCTTTGAGAAGTGTATTTTCTGTTGGATCACATCTTGGGAGTTTCCACTGTGGAGGCACCCAAAAACCATACTAGCTAAAATCTGCCCTTCAAAAGGCACCCTTCCCCTTTTGAACCCTGCAGTGTGCCCATGCAGTAGTTTATGATCACATATGAAGTGTTGCAGTGTTCAGGAAAAAATGCATAACAAACTGTAGGGTGCTTGTTCTCCTGTTACTCCTTGTGAAAATGAAAAAAAAAGTCTAAAGCAACATTTATTGGTTGAATTTTTTTCATTTTTGTAGCCAAGTTTTTCTACATTCTTTGAAACTCATATGGGGTCAAGACACTTAATACACCCCTTGAAAACTTGAGGAGTGTAGTTTCCAAAATGGTGTCAATTTGGAGGCTTCAGCTGCAGGAGAACCTCTGGGTTTTTTAAAAATATTACATGATACCCAAAAGATATTCAAGCAAAATCTGCCCTCCAATCAAAAACCTAGATGTGGAAATGATATTCCACTCGCCTACGTTTGCAGGGTGGCAGACAAATATTGCATAGGCTCATGGGGTGATATCCCTGATTCTGGCCCTATTAATGTCTCCCTGCCTGCAAACGGAATAGCCGCCCTGATAAGGGCGATCCCGTGTCTCGTGCCTCCTGGTGACCCCTGGATGACCCTGACATGGGGAACAATGTGAAATGCTGGTCCTATGATGAGACCTAGACTAAATACCAAAAAAATAAATAAACAAAGTACACTTATAGAACCCCCGGTGGAATGACGAGAAAGCCACCCAATAACATACAGTAAAAATAGTAAGTGATGCAACAATTATATGAGTCAGGTGTCAGACACTTGTATTTGTCCATACGTGTTTCGCCTAGTTGGTTACAGGCTCCTCAGGGGACATAACATTTATGCCAAAACAGGAGGGTGTCCGTCACCAAAAATTTAACACCAGTAGAGAGAGGCCCGGATGTAGCTTCTCCCATAGGTCAGTAGTCATCATTATGAAACTACCACTATACAAATTGTAAGATAACTTCTTGAATAAATAACTTAAGGACTTGAATATAAACAGCCAAGATATTGCTTGTCCTGTAGGTCAGTGATCATTAATATGAAGCACCATCGCTATACAAATTGTTAGATAACTTCTTGAGTAGACATGTTCAAGACCATGGTAAACCATAATAGCCGAGTCGTCATTATTATAAAGAGCCCCCACTCTATCACTCAGTACTGTTGATACTGAAACCGAGGAAAAACAGTTTCATCACATAGGACAAATGGGCGAATTCGAAGACTCTTAGTGAACCCTGCCTATACCTTTCTTATATTATAAGGGCACAATGGCTAGATACAGGAAAGGAAGAGCGATCCCTTTAACAACAGCATGTATTATGGGCTAGTGGTTGTCAGGATTTCAAAAGAGGATGATAAACACAGATGCCATAATATATTCAGTCATCAATATCCCCCTGATATATATATATTAGCTGCTGAAACCAGCAGTATTTGCGTATCCATATGATGCACATTGCAGCCTATTAGATGTCCGTGGGGAAGGAGCGACATGCAGTGGTTCAATGTAGATACATGCTGGGCGGCCCGGAGTCTTCAAGATGTGCAGCAGATGGAGGCAGCACTAGGTAACTCGCGCTCACGCTATTTAAATCCCCCCCCCCCCCCCGAGCGCAAGTTACCTAGTGCTGCCATCTGCTGCACATCTTGAAGACTCCGGGCCGCCCAGCATGTATCTACATTGAATCACTGCATGTCGCTCCTTCCCCACGGACATCTGATAGGTTGCCATGTACATCATATGGACACGCAAGTACTGCTGGTTTCAGCAGCTAATATATATATCAGGAGATATTGATGACTGAATATATTATGGCATCTGTGTTTATCATCCTCTTTTGAAATCCTAACTGACAACCACTAGCCCATACATACATGCTGTTGTTAAAGGGATCGCTCTTCCTTTCCTGTATCTAGCCATTGTGCCCTTATAACATAAGAAAGGTATAGGCAGGGTTCACTAAGAGTCTTCGAATTCGCCCATTGTCCTACGTGATGAAACAGTTTTTCCTCGGTTTCAGTATCAACAGTACTGAGTGATAGAGCGGGGGTTCTTTATAATAATGACGACTCGACTATTATGGTTTACCATGGTCTTGAACATGTCTACTCAAGAAGTTATCTAACAATTTGTATAGCGATGGTGCTTCATATTAATTATCACTGACCTACAGGACAAGCAATATCTTGGCTGTTTCTATTCAGGTCCTTAAGTTATTTATTCAAGAAGCTATTTAACAATTTGTATAGTGGTAGTTTCATAATGATGACTACTGACCTATGGGAGAAGCTACATCCGGGCCTCCCTCTACTCTGGTGTTAAATTTCTGGTGACGAACACCCTCCTGTTTTGGCATAAATGCTATGTCCCCTGAGGAGCCTGTAACCAACTAGGCGAAACGCGTAGGGACGAATACAAGTGTCTGATTGACACCTGACTCATAATTGTTGCATCACTTACTATTTTCACTGTATGTTATTGGGTGGCTTTCTCGTCACTCCACCGGGGGTTCTATAAGTGTACTTTGTTTATGAAATTTTTTGGTATTTAGTCTAGGTCTCATCATAGGACCAGCATTTCACATTGTTCCCCGTGTCAGGGTCATCCAGGGGTCACCAGGAGGCACGAGACACGGGATCGCCCTTATCAGGGCGGCTATTCCGTTTGCAGGCAGGGAGACATTAATAGGGCCAGAATTAGGGATATCGCCCCATGAGCCTATGCAATATTTGTCTGCCACCCTGCAAACGTAGGCGAGTGGAATATTATTTCCACATCTAGGTTTTCGATTTATTTCATTATTTATATATTTTTTTTGTACTATAAGGGTTAATTGGCTTTTACTAGTAATTTATTAAAGTTATGTTTTAGAATTTATGGTATTGCTGTGAAGTTTTTTCTAAAATTCTAAGCCATCTAATGACCAAAAAATCTAAATTTTATTTATAAAATGATGCCAAAATAAAATAGACATATGGTGAATGTTAGTACTTATTTTGTGAGGAACAAAGCAGGTAAATTCAGTTTTAGAAAATCACTCATTTAAAAAAAAATCTGTAAATTCAGCATTTTTTTATAAATAGCGGTAAAACCCAAATTTACCACTAACATGAAGTACAATGTATCATGTAAAAGCATTCCAAAGTTATCACATAAAGTAACAAGACTCAGTCAGGTAGGTGAAAACAGGCTCAGTCTGGGAGTAGTTAAAGGTGTTTTCCAGACTCCTGATATTCATGACCTATCCTCAGGGTGCTACACCTTCACCAATCGAATATTAAAGACCTATCCTGAGGATGTGAGCTATATCAGGAGCCTGGAAAATCCCATTTAAGTATCTGAAGTATTTTGTTTCATATGTACAGTATCTACTTCTCTGCTGTAAGTTTTCTTATGTCTGTATATTTTTATACCTAAAATTTTGATTGAAAAAAGTTTTCATAAATGCACCAATATCTTAAATATCTTACAAGTTGCACTTGATGTATCTGTGTTACTATTTTTCTGCTATACCTGACATGTTGTGCTCCATTAGTCGGTTGTCTTTACCAAGACATGCATCCGCCTGTGTACTGTTGCATCCCATATTAAGATCCATCTTGCAGAATGTAGGAGAGCCAGCCTGAGGTCCATGTGGAATGTATTTCTTTCTTTTTCTTGGAAGTTTCTGTTTTGCCATAGCAAGGGAGTAGTACATTCCAAAATTGTTAACAATGACTGGAACAGGCATTGCAATTGTAAGTACACCAGCCAACGCACATAGTGCTCCTACCAGCATTCCTGACCAAGTCTGAGGATACATGTCACCATATCCTAATGTGGTCATAGTAACCACAGCCCACCAGAAACCAATGGGAATATTTTTAAACTGTGTATGCTTGCTTGCTGAAGGATCATTTGGACTGGCACCTATTCTCTCCGCATAGTAGATCATTGTGGCAAATATTAAGACTCCTAGAGCCAAAAATATTATGAGAAGCAAAAATTCATTAGTGCTAGCTCGAAGAGTGTGCCCAAGCACTCTTAGTCCTACAAAATGTCGGGTTAGTTTAAAAATTCGGAGGATTCGGACAAATCTCACAACCCTGAGGAATCCTAATACATCCTTAGCAGCTTTGGAGGAAAGCCCACTTAGTCCAACCTCCAGGTAAAATGGCAATATAGCCACAAAATCTATAATGTTTAGTAGATTTCTGATGAATTCAAGTTTGTCAGGGCAGAAAGTGACACGTACTAAAAACTCAAATGTAAACCATACCACACAAACTCCTTCAACATATGTCAATGCAGGGTCAGTCTCAATTAATGACACAATTTCTGTGCCATTATTCACAGTTTCAGTTTTATTGATGATGGAATTAAATGCTTCATGAGTCTCCAGACAAAACGTCGTTATAGATACTAAGATGAAGAACAAGGAAGCAAAGGCGATGAACTGCAAGAAAAAAAAGAAACACAATTTAGTTTATAATATATAAGTAGAGTGCTTTTCACAAAAAAATTACAGGTGAAACTCGAAAAATTAGAATATCATGCAAAGTTTATTTATTTCAGTAATGCAACTTAAAAGGTGAAACTAACATATAAGATAGACTCTTTACATGCAAAGCGGGATATTTCAAGCCTTTATTTGTTATAATTTGGATGATTATGGCTTATAGCTTATAAAATCCAAAGTCACAATTTTGAGGTACCCTTTGCTCAGGGGGTATGGATTAATTAGCTGACTAGAGTGTGACACTTTGAGCCTAGAATATTGAACCTTTTCACAAAATTCAAATTTTAAGCTGCATTAATGCAATTTCTTTTAATTTGCATTACTGAAATAAATGAACTTTTGCACGATATTCTAATTTTTCGAGTTTCACCTGTAGTTTATACATATATTCTGTGCTAATATGATTAACAGCTTGAATATACAGTATATTACAATAGCGATCACCACATTTCTTAAAATTCGTTTTGTGTTTGATTCGTCAAAATTTTCAAAACATTTGATTTGTGTCCTAATTGATTCTACACAAATCAAAGTTGCTCCAATAGGTCTGAAAATTGACACTCTGAGGTTTACTAGGACTCAAATTTTTAAAATCTTTTTGTCCAATTTTTTATTAAGAATCGTTGCTCTTTATTTTCCCCCTTCCCCCTTTGAACTTAATGACAGCAATAGCAAATTATATAAGAGTGACAATGACATATATAGCAATGAGTAAATGTCAAGTTGATTGTGTTAACAGAGTGTTTAAAAACATATGTAAATGGTAGAGTAATAGTGACATGTGGCCACAATAGCAGCATGGAGTAGACAAGGCAGTAATTGTGTGTGTGGATGCTTAGGGGTAGTAGTAGTGATGGCTGTGTAGCAGTAATGGTAGAGGCAGTAATGGTAATGGAAAAGGCAGTAGGAGGAATAGCAGCAGGGAATAGCGACTGCTGTGGTTGCAGCAGCAGCTATATGATACAAAACATGATAATAGCACTCATATGGTATGGAACATAATGGTAGACAGGGTGATAGTGGCAGTGGCATGATGGTATCGGGCAGCAGCAGTGATAGGTAACATGATGGTAGGCAAGCAGACAGCAGCAGCCACATGGTACAGAACATGATAGTGGGTAGGCCGACAGAGAATGTGGCATGATGGTGGCAGCAGCAGCCATACGATACAATATAACTTCATTAATCCCAAAGGGTATATAAAAATAGGAAGTTGCAGCAGCTTACAACCAATTTAAAACACATAACATACAATAAAAATTACAAACACAATAAAATATTCCCAAATAAAATTTAAAAACCATTTAACCTCCTCACGACCGCCGTACGCAGGATTGCGTCTTCGCGGCGGTCGTGCTGTTCTGGCTGGACGCGCCGGTGCGTCCTCTCGCGAGACGCGAGATTTCCGGGTATGCCGGCCCGCGCATGCGCATCGCGGGCCGGCAAAATTCAAAGAAGAACTTCGTCATCAACCTGCCGGCCACGATCATTGGCTGGCAGGTTGATGATTTTCAAAAAAACTAATCAGCAGCCAGATAACCCATCATATTAGTAAATATGATGGGGTTATATGGCTGCTGTGCTCCTCTGCTCCTTCTTTTGGTCGGTTGGTTCCAGGAGAGGAGCAGAGGAGCACATCATTACTGTGAGTACCCACTACAGTACACTTAGCCCCCAGATCACCTCCCAGCACCCAATTAACCCTTTGATCACCCTGTCAATCACTAGTGAAAAGGAAAAAAAGTGATCAGTGCAAACTGTCACTTTTTTTTTTTCACTGGTATTGACCGTTAGGTTTTAGGTATAGTTTAGGTCCCTTGGTTAGGTAGTTAGCAATCAGTTAGCGCCCAGCCCACCGCACCGCAGTCCGTTATTCGCTGATTAGCGTATCGCTAATCAGCATTTGTACTTTTATAGTATCTGAAAGTGATCAAAACTGATCACGGTCAGATCTATAATAGTACTAGTGTCACTTTAGTTCGCCCTCCACCCAAAACGCAGTGTTTGCCCGATCAGGCCTGATCGGTCGCCCACACGTGCGTTTGCCCACGCCCGCCCCACCGCAGTGACAAAAAAAATATTTTTTTTTGATCACTGCACATTCACTTTACACGCACTGCGGCGATAAAAAAATCAGTTTTGATATTTTTTATCAACCGCAGCGGCCTCCGGTACTTCGCTAGGCTCCCCTTTGTAAGACAGGCTTGCTTTTTTTTTCTTGGGTAGTCTCAGGGAATACCCCGAAATTTAGTTGCCCACATGTCTAACAGGGGGTATTCTTCTGAAGAGGCCTACAGGCTTCTGACCCAGTCGGATGAGGAGTGGGAACCCTCATCTGATGAATCCAGCGGGTCAGAATACGAACCTGTAGAAAGCAGTGGCTCTCTGACCCAAAGTTCGGACGAGGAGGCTGAGGTCCCTGATAGCAGCAGGCGTACCCGGCCCCGTGTCGCTAGACCGCAGGTTGCGCAGGATCCGCTTCAAGAGCAGCAGAGTGGGGCTGGTGCTGTCGGATTACGTGGTGAGGCATACACCAGCAGCCCAGCCCTTCCTGGACCTAGTACCAGCACTGCCGTACAACCTGGTGAAGTAGCGAGCACCAGAAGGGCAGTTGAAGCTGGTACGGTGGCACGTGCAGTAGTGACCCCGTCGCAGCCACCGCAAAGACGTGCCCGTAGAGCCCCTAGAATCCCAGAGGTGCTGGCAAACCCTGATTGGCAGTCCCCAACTTCAGCCACACCCGTAGTTTTCCCTTTCACTGCCCAGTCTGGAGTTCGGGTTGAGACAGCTCAGATCGGTTCGGCCCTGGGATTTTTTGAGCTGTTCTTGACTGCGGAGCTTTTAGACTTAGTTGTGGCCAAAACAAACAGATATGCCACACAATTTATAACCGCTAACCCGGGAAGCTCTTATGCCCAGTCTTTCCGGTGGAAACCAGTCCAAGTTTCCGAAATTAAAACTTTTCTGGGCCTCCTCCTCAACATGGGCCTGACAAAAAAACATGAATTGCGGTCATATTGGTCCACGAACCCAATTCATCACATGCCCATGTTCTCTGCTGCTATGTCCAGGACACGATTTGAGACCATCCTGCGTTTCCTGCACTTTAGTGATAACAGCACCTCCCGTCCCAGAGGCCACCCTGCTTTTGACCGGCTCCACAAAATTCGGCCCCTCATAGACCATTTCAACCTGAAATTTGCAGATATTTATACCCCAGAGCAAAACATCTGCATAGACGAGTCCCTAATACATTTTACCGGGCGCCTTGGCTTCAAACAATACATCCCAAGCAAGCGCGCCCGGTATGGGGTCAAATTGTATAAGCTCTGTGAAAGGGCCACAGGCTATACCCACAAATTTCGGGTCTATGAGGGAAAAGATCAGACCCTGGAGCCGGTCGGTTGCCCTGACTACCTGGGGAGCAGTGGGAAGACAGTTTGGGACTTGGTGTCACCCTTATTCGGCAAGGGGTACCATCTTTATGTGGACAATTTTTACACAAGTGTGGCCCTCTTTAGGCATTTGTTTCTAGAACGGATTGGCGCCTGTGGTACCGCGCGAACTAGTCGCGCGGGCTTCCCCCAACGGCTCGTTACCACCCGTCTTGCAAGGGGGCAGAGGGCCGCACTGTGTAACGAAGAACTGCTCGCGGTGAAATGGAGAGACAAGCGTGACGTTTACATGCTCTCCTCCATTCACGCAGACATGACAATCCAAATTGAGCGAGCAACCCGTGTCATTGAAAAGCCCCTCTCAGTCCACGACTATAACCTCCACATGGGAGGGGTCGACTTCAATGACCAGATGTTGGCTCCGTATTTAGTTTCCCGACGCACCAGACGCTGGTATAAGAAGGTGTCTGTATATTTAATTCAATTGGCTCTGTACAATAGTTTTGTTCTCTACAGTAAGGCTGGGAGAACTGGATCCTTCCTCAAATTTCAGGAAGAGATCATCGCGAACCTCCTGTATCCAGGAGGTTCCATAGCCCCATCCACCAGTGTAGTTAGCCGTCTACACGAGCGACACTTCCCCAGTGTCGTTGCTGGTACCTCAAACCGACCGCCACCCCGAAAAAAATGTCGTGTCTGTAGCAGGAGTGGAATAAGGCGTGACACCCGCTATTTCTGTCCTGACTGTCCGGACCACCCTGCCCTATGCTTTGGAGAGTGTTTCCGGAAGTACCACTCACAGGTACACTATTAGCATAGGGATCATCTCACCAGGATAGGCACACAGGGCTATTAGGGCCCATTCACTCACAGCTGCTGCAAACGTCTCCTTTCACATGGGACAAAGTGCATAACGCACTTCGCCACATCTTTGGGCGATTTGCGCTTTGCACATTGACCCATGGGGAAGGAGAGGTTTGTTCTATAAAGGTAAAAAAACAAAAAAAAAACAAAAAAAAAAAAACAGGTAAGCAAACAGGTTAATGTTTAGTTCCAAAAGTTAAAGTTACATGTTCTGTTCCAAAGTTAATAAAATTATTGCGTTGTGGCCTGGTTTTTTCTTTTTTTTTTTTTTTTTGTCTTTTTACCTTCCAGGTGGACCAACCGATCTACTAGCTGCAGCACCGATGTGCATTCTGACAGAAGCATTGCGCTGCTGTCAGATTACACGCAAGTCGGTGTATGCGGCGCTGCAAGACGGGATTTTCTCCTCTGCAGTGACAGATACGTTTGCCGAGGCATACGAGCTGAGGAGGAGGCGGCGTTCCTATGCTTTGGCAAGCACTTTGTATGTATATATATATATATATATATATATATATAAAAAAAAATCCCGGCAATGATTTATTCATCCACATCGATTGATGCTAATGGAGAAATCTGGTTTGCCAGGGCATACGAGCTAAGTGGGTATGGATGTAGGGCGGAGCTCCTATGTCCTGGCAGACGCCTTTCCCCTCCATTTTTTTTTTTTGGCAGAGATTTTTTCATCCACATTGATCGATGCGAATGAAGAAATCTGTGCCGTTCATTTTTTTCTTTCAGCCCAGAGGCTGAACGGAAAAAAAAATCTCATTACCTGTATGCTCAATATAAGGAGAATAGCAGAAACTCCTAATGCTGGCCATACATGTAATGATTGCGGAGACCCTCAAATGCCAGGGCAGTACAAACACCCCACAAATGACCCCATTTTGGAAAGAAGACACCCCAAGGTATTTGCTGAGGGGCATATTGAGTCCATGAAAAATTGAAATTTTTGTCCTAAGTTAGCGGAAAGTGAGACTTTGTGAGAAAAAACAAAAAAAAATCAATTTCCGCTAACTTATGCGAAAAAAAAAAAATTTCTATGAACTTGCCAGGCCCCTCATTGGATACCTTGGGGTGTCTTCTTTCCAAAGTGGGGTCACATGTGGGGTATTTATACTGCCCTGGCTTTTTAGGGGCCCTAAAGCGTGAGAAGAAGTCTGGGATCCAAATGTCTAAAAATGCCCTCCTAAAAGGAATTTGGGCACCTTTGCGCATCTAGGCTGCAAAAAAGTGTGACACATCTGGTATCGCCGTACTCAGAAGAAGTTGGGGAATGTGTTTTGGGGTGTCATTTTACATATACCCATACTGGGTGAGATAAATATCTTGGTCAAATGCCAACTTTGTATAAAAAAATGGGAAAAGTTGTCTTTTGCCAACATATTTCTCTCACCCAGCATGGGTATATGTAAAATGGCACCCCAAAACACATTCCCCAACTTCTCCTGAGTACGGCGATACCAGATGTGTGACACTTTTTTGATGCCAAGGTGGGCAAAGGGGCACATATTCCAAAGTGCACCTTTCGGATTTTGCAGGCCATTTTTTACACATTTTGATTGCAAAGTACTTCTCACACATATGGGCCCCTAAATTGCCAGGGCAGTATAACTACCCCACAAGTGACCCCATTTTGGAAAGAAGACACCCCAAGGTATTCTGTGAGGGGCATGGTGAGTTCCTAGAATTTTTTATTTTTTGTCGCAAGTTAGTGGAATATGAGACTTTGTAAGGAAAAAAAAAAAAAAAAAAACATCATCATTTTCCGCTAACTTGTGACAAAAAAAAAAAAATTCTAGGAACTCGCAGTGCCCCTCACGGAATACCTTGGGGTGTCTTCTTTCCAAAATGGGGTCACTTGTTGCGTAGTTATACTGCCCTGGCAATTTAGGGGCCCATATGTGTGAGAAGTACTTTGCAATCAAAATGTGTAAAAAATGGCCTGCAAAATCCGAAAGGTGCACTTTGGAATATGTGCCCCTTTGCCCACCTTGGCATCAAAAAAGTGTCGCACATGTGGTATCGCCGTACTCAGGAGAAGTTGGGGAATGTGTTTTGGGGTGTCATTTTACATATACCCATGCTGGGTGAGAAAAATATCTTGGTCAAATGCCAACTTTGTATAAAAAAATGGGAAAAGTTGTCTTTTGCCAAGATATTTCTCTCACCCAGCATGGGTATATGTAAAATGACACCCCAAAACACATTCCCCAACTTCTCCTGAGTACGGCGATACCACATGTGTGACACTTTTTTGCTGCCAAGGTGGGCAAAGGGGCGCATATTCCAAAGTGCACCTTTCGGATTTCACCGGTCATTTCTTACACATTTTGATTGCAAAGTTCTTCTCACACATTTGGGCCCCTAAATTGCCAGGGCAGTATAACTACCCCACAAGTGACCCCATTTTGGAAAGAAGACACCCCAAGGTATTCTGTGAGGGGCATGGTGAGTTCCTAGAATTTTTTATTTTTTGTCGCAAGTTAGTGCAATATGAGACTTTGTAAGAAAAAAAAAAAAAATCATCATCATTTTCCGCTAACTTGTGACAAAAAATAAAAAGTTCTATGAACTCACTATGCCCATCAGCGAATACCTTAGGGTGTCTACTTTCCGAAATGGGGTCATTTGTGGGGGTTTTCTACTGTCTGGGCATTGTAGAACCTCAGGAAACATGACAGGTGCTCAGAAAATCAGAGCCGTTTCAAAAAGCGGAAATTCACATTTTTGTACCATAGTTTGTAAATGCTATAACTTTTACCCAAACCATTTTTTTTTTGCCCAAACATTTTTTTTTTATCAAAGACATGTATAACTATAAATTTAGCGAAAAATTTATATATGGATGTCGTTTTTTTTGCAAAATTTCACAGCTGAAAGTGAAAAATGTCATTTTTTTGCTAAAAAATCGTTACATTTTGATTAATAACAAAAAAAGTAAAAATGTCAGCAGCAATAAAATACCACCAAATGAAAGCTCTATTAGTGAGAAGAAAAGGAGGTAAAATTCATTTGGGTGGTAAGTTGCATGACCGAGCGATAAACGGTGAAAGGAGTGTAGTGCCGAAGTGTAAAAAGTGGCCTGGTCATGAAGGGGGTTTCACCTAGCCGGGCTGAAGTGGTTAAAAACCTTATAACCCCCTCCCCCCACTACATTCAGTATCTTCCAAATATTTATAAGATAATGATTACCTATTATACATGACAATAGCCATGGGCAAAAAAGAAATTCCAGTACCAGTCCATATTAGAACAAAATGTTCATATCTAAAATCTAATGGAGTAGGCAATTTACATTCCTTGCAATGGCACTAAGCTTATTAAGTATCCTTCGCTGAGCAGCATCCTCCAGTTTCCAGGTGACAACCTGCTACAATTCCTGCCTTTCTAGTCAATATATTCTATTCTCAAACATCTCCCGCATCTTTCCATACATATTGTAGGACTTAAAGGGGTTATCCGAGTTATTTTTTTGTTCTTTCTATGTTCCTAACTAAGCAAATGTAGCAGCTTTCCAATAAACTCACTTTATCTCCAGTGGCTGGTTTCTCAGATTTCACTGAGGGTCACATGACCTGTGATGTCAGCTTCTCTCCCTGCTCTGATAAAGGTTGTTTACAAGCCTGTAAACAAGACGTCACTGTGCTGGCCACGCCCCCCCCTTAACTGCCGTCTACTCTCTGCTAGGATTCTTAACCCCTTCAGCTGCACAGCTCTGCAGGCAGTGAGGAGACAATGCTGGGCACTGGAGCTGACTTATTAGAGATAAGAGAGCATTGCACAAGAAGGTAGGGGGAAGATCCTGTGTGTATTAGCAGTGTCATTATACAGGTGGGACTTGTAGTTCTACACTTACAACATGCTGCTGAGTCTCCCAGCAGGCAGAAATGTCACTCAGGGCAGCTCTTGTATTCACTCCCTTAGCAGTGTCATTATACCGCTGGGAATTGTAGTCCTACACATACAACATGCTGCTGAGTCTCCCAGCAGGCAGAAATGTCACTCAGGGCAGCTCTTGTATTCACTCCCTTAGCAGTGTCATTATACCGCTGGGAATTGTAGTCCTACACATACAACATGCTGCAGAGTCTCCCAGCAGGGCAGCTCTTGTATTCACTCCCTTAGCAGAGCAGGGGGAGGGGCAGAGATTGTTTTTATTGCATGTAAACAAAGGGCCAGAAAAGAATCTGGGAAATGAGGAAATATATATTTTTTTTTTTGCATAAAACTTACTTAGCTCAGTTATATATCAGATTTTCAGTGCTATATTTTTTTTTTTCAGAACTCGGACAACCTCTTTAAGCCTTCTCAGAAAATATAATATACTTAACCCCTTCTTGTAAACTCATTCAGCCTGCACCATCCAGTTTAGCTCCATTCAATGGTCTAAACCGCAAGTGTGTCTATAGCATTTAAAATGAAAAACCATGGCAGAACCAGAGAGATTTCTTCCCTGGAATAAGCTGCAAATTTTGCCTTTGCAAAATGTTGTTGTGTGAACTAATCCTTTTACAGCTCTCTACAGAGATTTCATATGGCAGCACATGGCATGTCTTCAGAGTCTATATAGTCTGTGTTCTGCCATACAAACTCCATAAACATGACTTTTCCATTTACAGTAATATGTATGTTCAATATGAATTTTAAAGTACATAATGTATGTTGGCTGGTAGCAATGAACGAATCAGAACTAAAATAATCTAAACTAACCTGAATGTTGTAAAAATTCAAAGCAAATCAGAAATATTGGTGATTTGATTCAGGTGAATTTTAGAGAGAGTGATCAGAATAAATGGTGATGCATCTCCAAAATAACACAGATGCCCCCTGCTATACTTCCGGTGCCTACATACTACATACCCTTTTGTGGGCTATTGTCTCAGGGATGTATGTTTAATATAAGTTTTAAAATACGTATTGTATGTTGGCTTTTAGAGAATTGTGAATCAGTACTAAATTAATCTAAACTAACCTGAATGTTGTAATAATGCAAAGCAAATCAGAATTTTTGTTGATTTGATTCAGGCGAACTTTAGAGAGTGTGAGCAGAAAAAATGGTGATGCATCTCCAAAATAACACACTGTACTTCCGGTGCACACTACATACCCTTTTGTGGACTATTGCCTCAGGGATGTGTTTTGCGCAGGTGCCTGTCAGAGATTTGGGGACACTTCACTTTGACCTCAAGGGAAAGGAAAGGAAGCCTTGGAAATTTAGAGGAGGAGCAGACATCTGGAAAGAGTGGATGGCTTGGGCACGTTAAAAAGGAAAGCCAGCTGGGCACTTGAGAGTCATTTTGCTTGTAAATAGGAATGAGCAAACCCAAACTGCAAAGTTTGGGTTCGTACTGAAGTCCGGGTTTCGGTGTTCGGGTCAATTTATTATTTTCCGTTATAACATGGTTATAGTGGGAAATAACATCATTCTTCAGACAGAATGCAAAATAGTATAGCCATTTAGGGGTTTTCTAGTTACGGCTTTTTTGTATGGGGTGCAGATAAACCATGTATATATTCAAAAGAGAACTTTTGATTTTAATGATGAAAGTTAACACTAAACACAAAATAAGTTTTTAAAAATGCACAATTTAAAGTTATTTCTTTTTTTTTTTTTTTCTTCCATAGATTCAAAGGCTATGTATACCTTCTGGGGCAACTTTTTTATGATTGCATTTTACTCATTTTGGGCTCAAACAAATTTTTTCAGTTGGTCTTTATTAAAATTATTCAGCCAGTCTGTCACAAAAAGTTGACTGTTTGTCTAGCTGGGAGAATCATACTTTGACTTTCACTTTGTGCCGGTCATCTAATAACCCTTCTCACTAAATTAATAAAAGGTCATAAACACTTATTTAAGTCACATTCTTATAAATAACATAAGAATTGAGCTATAATGAGTGTTTAGGAGGTCAGAGATCAGAGATAAGAAGCCGTCAGCTCAGCTGTATGATGCAACAGAGTGAAAACAGACAGCAGGCTACTAGAGAGTCTCAAGTCTGTACAGACAAAAGAGTTCAACATTTTTTAATAAAGAACAATTGTAGCTAAAAATTTGTACAATGCAATAATAAAAAAAATGCCCCCAAAGGTGTCCATAGCCTTTAAGTTCCATTTTAACAGCAATTATGATTGTCTTTTATGTCCTATGTGTAAATGAGTGTACTAACGCTATCTGTACCAACAGCCCTCACAGTGCAACTGATGTTACTACTGAAACATTCAAATATAGTATACTAATCAACCTACAAACCTCCTTAAAAGTTAAAGATATCTTCCATCATACAGGAAGAATACATTTTCTATTCCCTTTCATATTTCTTTCTTGAAGATCAAGGAGACATAAAAAAATGAATGCTTTGAACAACCTTTGTTTTGAATGTCTGAGAATCTGTGTGTTATATTTCATCAGAGTAAAGCTATTAACAATTTTACACTAACATTTTTTTATTGCTCATTTGTAAATGCTAAATTAAGCAAAAATCCCTCTGTTGCTATAAAGTCTGTGGAACTCCTGTATAACTATAAATATATATTTTTTATTTCAAGATTATAATCGACATGAGATAGTAAATAGAATCTCAGCATAGACCAGGCAAGGTGTACAGTTAGAGATGAGCAAATTTTTAAAAAATTCGATTAGCCAGTTCACCAAATTTTTCAAAACAATTTAGTTCGATAGGAATTTATTTGCAGTAAAAAAAAATGCTAATTCTTGGCTGCATAGAGCCTTTATAGTGGTCTAGAATAGTGTTGGGCGAGAATATTCAAATAGCGAATATTAATCGGCACTTTGAGAATTCGAAAATATTTTAGTGATATACATTCATATTTTTGAATATTCTCGATTTTTTTTTCATCTGAAGCCATATTCCCTCCCTGCTTCTTGCTTGTGAGCCTATGAGAAGGCTGCAATGTCTTTGTCTCAGCTTAGCAACATCCCTAGCAACCAATAGGAAAGTTGCCTACCCCTTACTATATAAGAACCTCCCCAGCAGCCATTTTATACATGTTTTTTTTAAAGTTCTGAGAAAGACAGCGGTGTCATTGCTGTGCTCTGTGCTTTCCAATCATTACATTAGATAGATGGATAGCTTATATACTGTATAACTGCAGTGCTGAACGGCAAATAGGCCCTTATTTTTTTTCCACTTATACACTCCAGAAAAGGCTTTAGAACATATAACTGCACCGCTTAACGGCAAATATATTTATCTTTTTTCCACTTATACACTCCACAAAAAAGCTTTAAAACATAACTGCACCACTAAATGTAAATGGGCCATTATTATTTTCCACTTATACACTCCACAAAAGGCTTTAGAACATATAACTGCAGTGCTGAACGGCAAATATATTTTTCTTTTGCCACTAATATACGACAAAAAGGGCTTTAGAACATCTAACTGCACTTCTGAACGGCAAATACATTTTACATGTTCCACTAATACACGCCATAAAGGGCTGAAATTTTTGCACTTCACCACACAATGGCTAATAAGCCCTTTTTTCCCACTAATACAAGCCAAAAAATGCTTTAGAACATATAACTGCACCGCATAAGGGCAAATAAGACATAGAAATATTTCCTTGTAATAAACCCTGTTAATGGCTGTATCAAACAGCACTTGCACCCCAATAACAAAAACGATTTGCTGGAATTACAGAGCTGTAGAATGGCAATTTGGATCAGCAGTCAGTGCAGCAAGGTGTAATAGGATTGTTCCTATTACCCGGGCTGTAAACTCCCCTACTGAACCCTGTTCTGCTTCAATACTGTGAAATGATTCCACCTATCCTTTCCCTGAACTTCTATCCAAGATGGTTGAGGCTATTTATAGGGCTGTGACATCACAGGGCTGACTGGCTGCTGATTGGCTCCATCTATGGCACTGTGAGTGATCCCTCGGTCCCAGAGTTCCTTGCTCTATGTCCTAACACGTGCAGCAGCCATTTTAGGAAAAATTGTGATTCGTTACCACGAAGTGTGAGGAAATTTAGATTCGGTGAGAATCAAATTTTTCCTGAAATTTGGATCGAATGCCACTTTGTCAACTTCGATTCGCTCATCTCTAATCATGACTAGTGTTGAGCAAACCCAAACTGTAAAGTTCAGGTCTTTGTCGGAAAAGTTTGGGTTTGAGTTCGGTCTTCGGGGGATTGTTCCTATTACCCAGGCTTTAACCTCCCCAACTGAACCCTGTTCTACATAAATGCTATGGAATGACTCCTCCCTATCCTTTCCCTACACCTTAAATAATCTTTTCCTGCACTTGTAAATAGTTTTTTCTAGCACAATGAAGTCTTTCCTAGCACTGTCCCTAGCGCTGACGTCTCTCCCTGCACTAAATACACTGGAAAATGGCAGAACCCAAGATGGCTAAGGCTATTTATAGGGCTGTGACATCACAGGGCTGGCTGCTGATTGGCTGCATGCATGGCATTATGGGTGTTCCCGCTTTCCCAGACTTCCTTGCTCCATGTCCTCACACCTGCAGCAGCCATTTTACCTAGATGAAACAGGTCAGAAATAGAGACAGAATCGAGCATTTCTCAAAAAGAGTAGGGGGGAGTCTATCTTAGTAAGAGCTACCGGCAGTAGGCTAGAGGGGGAGGAGCGGTGATGGGAAGAGGGCTAGAGTGTCTTTTAGAGAGAGCCACACAGCACAAGTGCCTCTAAGTAGCGGGTCATAATCTGGGCATCTAAGGTTACCTATAACAGATAGCCAGAGGGCTCTGGTCAATGAAGAGCCCACAGACTGTTATGCCAAGGTCCAGTTGTTGCTAGGTTTAAGCAACTCTAACCATCTGTTGAGGTGTACAGCTTTGTAATATGATGCAATGTCCGGTACCCCCATTCCTTCATGCTCATGCCTCTTCATTAGTAGAGAATATGGTAATCTGGGTTTACGTCTTTTCCTCAGGAATTTAGTGAATAGGGATCTTATGGAGCTAAAAAAAAGGAGGCAGGTAAGTAAATAGGAAGCATCGATAAAGTATACAATATTTTAGGCATAATATGCCTTGAGTAGGCTCTTGCGACCCATCCACAAGATGAAAGGGAAATCATAGTCTTGTAGAAGTTGTTTGAGCTCAGTTAAGAAGGGTAGAAAATTAAGTCTATACAGGTCAGTGAGATGGTTTGGGAGTTGCATGCCTAGGTACTTTAGGGATATGGAGACTTCTCAGGCTGGGATCGTAACAGTAAGAACTTCTGATTTTGTTACATTTACTTTGAAATTTGAGAGGAGGACAAAGTCATCTAGTATTTTTGTAAGTATGTGGGAGTCGGAGACCAGATTAGAAAGTAGAAATAACAAATCATCTGCGAAGGCAAAACATTTAATCTGCAGGGATACCTCTACTTCTAATATAGATCATATATCACACAGTTTATAGTTGTGTTGGTTTTGTCTGATGTCCAACTCCCTCCTCTGACAGTCACCCAGGGTTAAAAAAAACTGCAGGGAAGGGGTTGCTGTTGTACACAGCAGAGTGTGGATAGGTAGGAAAGCCTCCAAGTCTTTAGGGAGGGGAAATTACAGGTTGTACTGTATCAGAGTGTAGATGACCATTTTTTACACGCACAAGTCTTTTGGATTTAGAGAGAGAGCATTCACAGCAGAATGTGCAGGGGGATGGAAGGGGAAATCACAAACTTTTCAGCATCAGATGTCTAAACATCATCTTCTTGAGTTTTCATTTTCCACAAATTCCAGCGTGGTTTTGCCATGGATTTTTCTGTGGATTTAATGGGGATTTGCAAAGGGTTATATCTGCAGTGGATATCCTCAGTATAAATTATGCTATGTATTTTATTTTTTATTTTTTTGCAGTATGCGGATGAGTCTCATTTCATGCTTCTATGGTTAAATGATGTGTATTTTAAATCTGTGCTGGCAAATCTGCAACATTTATGGCCTAGGTGAACACATCCTGAAAATGTTCCTGGGATCTAGTGACCTACATGACATCACAGTACAAGAATAAAGTAGGATGTCAGTCTTTTTTTAAGGACCATAACTAACTGTACAGATGTAGCAGGGTTAGCACTTAAACTCTTAACTCAAATTTCTTAAATCATTGTGTTATCTTGAAACAAAAGCCATTCAAAAGCAATTGAAGGTGTTTGCTTAGTTTAAATAACACATCTCAGAAATCTCTGAAAGCATGAGTGTTAACTCTACTACATCGGTACATGTGGTATGTGTGTGCATGTGCTTGTAAAACTTAATTGATTTATTCATAATAATAGGAACAACAGAATAAAATAACATATAGTGCAGAAAAAATGTTTTTTTTTTGTTTTTTTTACAGGAAATGCAAGTACTAACTGAAACAGATAAGTCAGGAGAGCTGACCTGTCATTTGGAAACTGTAGTTACTATAATACTGAATACTCATTGATAAATAGCCAGATAAGGGTGGGTTCGCATTAACGTTAGAAATTCGTATATTTCATACTATGGTACAGCGCGATGCACTTCCTGTCCACCTTCACTGTTTGTCAGTGCCTTGAAAACACAATATACAATAGCTTTAAAACTCCAAATTGGTAATTACCTGTTCCTGAGTTCTTATTTATTCGACTGTATGTTTGCGCTTTCTCTCTTGCCCTCACATTAACATGAGGGGGATTCGGGAGGCTAAACCCTATTGTTATTACTTTCACTGAGATTGCCCCGGCTGGCTGCACAGCTCTAGTACAAAAGCTTGCTCACGCGGAGCGCTGTGTGATGTCACAATTTGAGCTATGGATAGTTAGGCGGACCAAAATTACCCAAACGTGTTTCAAATAAAACACTATTCTTCTTCAGGGATAACAATTCAGTCTCCTGATACCGCTTATATAGGTCCATTTCTCCTCCTTCATTTAACCTCCTCATATCTTCTGCTTTCTAACATTCATTCATTCAAAAGCGATAATGGCATCTGAGAATATAGATTTAGTGACTGTTACTGAGACATGGTTAAATGGGAGTAATGACTGGGATATAACAATACCAGGGTTCTCTCTATATAGGAAAGACAGAGAAGGCAAGAAAGGGGGAGGGGTGGCCCTGTATGTGAAAGATAGAATAAAATATAATTTAATACAAGTTAGCGAGACCAAAAGAGTCAGTTTGCGTTACCTTGCAGCTTGATAATCATAAGGTAACTCGTGTAGATGTGATATATAGACCACCTAGCTAAGTCAAAGAATTAGACGATCTACTAGTTGAGGAAATAGCTAAAATGACATTAAATGCATTCTGTATCTTAATTTCCTCAATGTAAATTGTGAGATCTAAAAAAAATCATTTCCTTGTTATTAAATATTGGTGTAAATTCCAGGTAAAATTCATTTTTATTTATTTAGTTAAAAACATATTTTTAATTCATCTCCTTCCCCCCCAAATAAATATCACATTGTCTATGAATCTCTTCCATAGGATGAGATTCACCCGGAGCTCGCCATTGGGGTGGATAACCTGATGTTCCTACTGACCCACATATATATGAGCGAACCCCGGTGCAAATCTCATCCCCTTCGCAGTACCCCACTGCTGTATATAAAATTTGTCTTCAAATAAAAAATAGTTTTTCTTTAAAATGAACATTATGAAATCTCCAATAAAATCAATCTGATTTTGTGCTAGCTCTCCCTGATTCTGCAGACACAATTTTACGGCATCGCACCCTTTTTTGTTCTCTATTATTGTATACAATGATTTTACATCTAATGTCCCCAAGATGTAGTGTGATTCCCATTTTATTTCATTTAAAATATTCAAAATATGTTGGGTGTCTTTCAGATGTGTTGGTAACGTTTTTACACAAGGTTGCAGAAAACAGTCTACATATCTAGATAGATTGCTAATTAGGCATTCAAATCCCAACACTATCAGTCTTCCCTGTGGAGAATTCTTTGAGATACTGCCGATTATCACGCAATACAACTGTCAGACAGGAATATTGAGGAAGATCATTAAAAAACATTGGGAGACCTTAAAAGAAGATAAAATAGTAGGGGAATATATTCCAAATAATCCCAAATTCATATACAGAAAGGCAAGAAATGTGGGCAGTCTAGTAGCTCCTACAAATAAATGTGTAAGCAAAAAAAGTGAGAACCAGACTGTGAGTGGGGGAAAAAAAGCAACATCACAAGCAGGCTTTTTTTCCATGTGGTATATTTGGGGTGTGCAAAAAATTCCAAATTACCAGGAAACAACATACAAGTATGCAAATAAAAAGTGAAAAGACAGGAAATCTGGTTACATATAGTATACAAGACCATATCACTTGTAAAAGCCAGGGAGTCATATATGCAATAACATGCCCATGTAAAAAAGTATATATAGGACGCACAAAAAGAACATTAAGTAAGAGAATAGGGGAACATATCTATAACATCCAGAGAAAATATGAAGGTCATCCCCTTACAAGACATTATAGAGAGAGACACGGAGGAAATAGTAATGGTACCACATTTAGTGGAATAGAGATAGTTAAAAAAGACCAAAGATGGGCGGACTTCATGAAAAAAAGTCCCGAGCAGAGACCCGCTGGATTTTTAATCTGAACACATTAGTACCATTAGGATTAAACTGTTCACTTTTGAATGAATGAATGTTAGAAAGCAGAAGATATGAGGGGGTTAAATAAAGGAGGAGAAATGGACCTGGATAAGAAGTATCAGGAGACTGAATTGATATCCCTGACGAAGAATAATGTTTTATTTGAAACGCGTTAGATTAATTTTGGTCCTCCTATCTATCCTTAGCTCAAATTGTGACGTCACACAGCGCTCCGTGTGAGCGCGAGCGAGCAAGCTTTTCAACTAGAGCTGTGCCGCCGGCCGGGGCAAGCTCAGTGAAAGTAATAACAATAGGGTTTAGCCTCCCGAATCCCCCTCATGTAGATGTGAGAGCAAGAGAGAAAGCGTGAACATACAGTCGAATAAACAAGAACCCAGAAACAGGTAATTACCAATCTGGAGTTTTAAAGCTATTGTATATTGTGTTTTCAAGGCACTGACAAACAGTGAAGGTGGACAGGGAGTGCATCGCGCAGTACCATAGTATAAAATATACATGTCACTTGTGAATAGCAGCGGAAGCGATACCGCAGCGTTAGTTATTGAGAAATGGAAGCGCCTGTGTAACAAAGAAAAACGTTAGAAATTCCTTATAACACAGTTATAACAGAATTTTAGGACGGAATCTAAAACGGAACCCTTTACGAGGCATTCGATTTTGCTCTGTCCTGATTCATGTCTATGGGACACAAATAATGGATACGTTTTGTTCTGTTATACATAATGGAAAAAATAAAGTCCTGTCGACAGGACTTTATTTTTCCATCATGTATAATAGAACAAAACTGAACCATTATTTGTGCCCATAGACATTTATTAGGACGGAGCAAATGGAATGTCTCTTCAAGGGTTCCGTTTTGCATTCCGTCCTAAAATTCTGTTATATTCCATTATAACTCTGTTATAACGGAACACTATAATGGAATTTCTAACAGTAATGTGAACTCACCCTAATTCTTGAGATGCACTTTTAAAACCATATTCCTTCAAAAATCATAGTTTTACATATAAAAACTGGTTTAAGTAGTTTTCATTGACTAAAAAAAAAACTAATGTAATTCCTTATTTTTCTCAACAAAGTGTGGAGTCAGATAATTCATGGAGCATATTATATCATATTGTCTGGCCTCTTGAAAGAAACTTCATTGTACAGTGAAGAAAAAGCTGATCCAGTCAATACACCCAGCGCTATTTTGAGTGAATAGTATAATTATGTTCAAAGGAAATTACAGCACCTGCTATGATTAAGCAAAATAACAGTGCACTCCGCACCTGCTTGCGGTGCTATTTTGTAGCTCTCAAGCAATATGCAAGTAGTATTTTATTTTAAAATAGAGATCATTGAGGAATGTATTCTTTTACAAAATCCTAATGACATCATTTATTTCCCTTATTTCCCCGATACACGCACTTGTGCACTCATTCCGGCAAAAGGAAACAAAGCTCTAGGATTTTAATTTAATCATTAATAGTCTCTCTAGCAGCTGTATTACCAAGCAGATACAATATGAGTGGTGATATGTTTATAAGCCAGACCATAAAATAAAGCCAACTATCTTTACAATGGTTTGAGAGTATCGAAATCAGATTGTTGCTAGTCATTTCAATCTCTGTACAGCGATATGGAATACCCTAAGTTGGTGCTATAGACAATGGCAAATAAATACCCCAGATACACACTATTGTAATGTTTCAATTGTCCAGTATTTCCGTCCCCATTTTACCAAGTTATATAAAGCCAAATGCTTAGAATATTTTCTCTATTAAACCTCCATCTTCCCCTCCTTTAAATGAGCTTCACAACCAGCCTCAAACTGAATTCTGCATAATTTCTCCATTATACATTTTTGGAATTTATTGTTATAAATTTGGGGAATTTATTGTTTTATCTTCACATAGGGGTAACTTATATGCACTAGTACTATTTATGTAATAGAACATATGCATAACACATGGCATTAGTAGTGGCATCAGCTATTTTTTTATTGTGTTTCTGACTTAATGCTTTCACTGCCAAGTGTATATGAAATATATCATTAAAGGGGTTTTGCAAGACTTTACTACTGATGACCTATGCTCTGGATAGGTCATAAGTATTTGATCAGAGGGGATTTGATACCCGGCCCCCGCTAATCAGCTGTTCCAGCGCCCACAGAAGCACCACAGCCTTCTTTCAACTTTTGTTACATCACATTAATCAGCCTAGGCAAAGCTCAGCCCCAACCTAGCCTGCACCATTTTGCGCCAAATTTGTGCCAAAATTCTGGAGTAAGATTCTGTCTCAAAGCCGGCCAATAGGTAATATGCAGTCAAAAAAAGTGTCTATCCCCGCACCACATTTATCCTCCAGCCTGAGCCCCGGTGATAAATCTGGTGCAGGTCTAGACATCTTTTTTGTGCTTAAGCTATCTTTACAATTAGTAAGTCTGGTCCCAGAATCTGCATGTAGACATATGCATAAGTGGTATGCATGAACCCTGCACATCTTCAATGCATATTTTTAGGAGTTGTCATGCAACTTAGACTTTGCTTAGGTCTGATGTGTAGCCTATTTTTATTTATTTTTTACAAAATGTTACATTGATGCAAATTCTCATGAAGCTGCCCATGACTGTAAAGTGTTGGTTGGCATTTTCACATTGTTATGGCATAAATTATTATTTATTTATTTATTTTTTATTTAGAAATCTGGTTTTACTTCTGCATTACAAAAATGTGTAAATTGCTCTGATGGATGTTACCGTATTATTCAGTCCAACATCCTTTCTTAACCCCTTCTACCCCGGGCCAGTTTTCGTCCCCTTCTGCCCAGGTCATTGGTCTGACATGTGTCACTTTATGTGGCAATAACTTTGGAACACTTTTACTTATCCAAGCCATTCTGAGATTGTTTTCTCGTGACACATTGTTCTTTATGATAGTCATAAATTTGAGTCAATATATTTAACCTTTATTTATAAAAAAAATAGCAATTTTCAAAATGTCAATTTCTCTGTTTTTAAAACAGAAAGTGATACCTCATAAAATATTTATTACTTAATATTCCCCATATGTCTTCTTTATGTTGGCATCATTTTGTAAATGTCATTTTATTTTTTTAGGATGTTAGAAGGCTTTGATGTTTAGAAGCAAATCTTGAAATTTTAAAGAAAATTTCCAAAGCCCAACTTTTTAAGGACCATTTCAGGTCTGAAGTCACTTTGTGGTGCTTACATAGTAGAAAGCCCCCATATAACCCCATTGTAGAAACTACACCCCTCAAGAATTAAGAATTAATTGTAAATTCTAAATTTCACTTTTTTAGCAGACTTTCCATTTGAATCCCGTTTTATCTTTTACACATCAACAGTTAACAGCCAAACAAAACTCAATATTTATTACCCTGGTTTTTCAGTTTACAGAAACACCCCACATGTGGTCGTAAACTGATGTAAGGGAACACGGCAGGGTGCAGTAGAAAAGGAACACCAAATGGTTTTTGGAAGGCAGATTTTGCTGGACTGGTTTTTAGATGCCATATCCCATTTGAAGCCCCCCTGATGCACCCTTACAGTAGAAACTCCCAAAAAGTGACCCCATTTTGGAAACTAGGGGATAAGGTGCCAGTTCTATTGGTTCCATTTTTGGGTACATATTCATTATTACACTTTATTGGGCAAGGTGTTAATTTTGGCACCGTTTTTATTTATTTATTTTTACAGCATTCACCTGAGGGGTTAGGTCATGTGATATTTTTTATAGAGAAGATAATTTTGGACATTGCACTTCATAATATGTATACTTTCTCTTATTTATTTAGGTTTTACATAATAATAGCATTTTTTTAAACCAAAAAATGATGTTTTAGTATCTCCTTAGTCTGAGAGGTCTTATTTTGGGGACATAGGCCTTTTTGATACCTTGATGTTGCAATTTTTGTGATGTAAGGTGGCAAAACTTTTTGGGCACTGTTTTTTTTTTTTTTTTTTTTTTTTTTTGTTTACGGTGTTCACCTGAGTGGTTAGGTCATGTGATAATTTTATAGAGCAGATTGTTACGGACATAGAAATACCTAATATGTCTACTTTTTTACTTTTGCACAATAATAGCAGTTTTGAAGTAAAACATTATCATATTTTAGTGTCTCCATTGTCTGAGAGTCATATATTTTTTTTTTTTACTATATGTCTCAGGTAGAGTCTCATTTTTTGCAAGGTGACGGTTTTATTGGTACCATATTGTTCAACATACGCCTTTTGGATTGCTTGGTGTTGCACTTTTTGTGATGTAAGGTGACGAAAATTGCCTTTTTTCCACTTTTTTTTTAGGTCATGTGATATTTTTATAGAGCTGGTTGTTACAGATGTGGCGATACCTAATATGTATACTTTTTATTTATTTATTTCACTTTAACACAATAATAGCATATTTGAAAGAAAATAATGATGTTTTACATGTTCTGAGAGCTCTAGTTTTTTGATTTTTTTTAGCAATTTTCTTATGTAGGGTCTCTTTTTTGCGGGATGAGGTGATGGTTTTATTAGTACCATTTTGTTCGACATACGCCTTTTTGTTCGCTTGGTGTTGCACTTTTTGTGATGTAAGGTAACAAAAATAGCTTTTTTTGACACCGTTTTTACTTTATTTTGCCTGTTAGTGTATGACACTGAGTCATACACTAACAGGTTGCCTAGGAGACCCAGCCTGAGGCTGGATCTTGTGGGCACCCGTAGAAGGCAGGTTCTGATGCAGTGCAAGGCATTGGGCAGCCTTTGTATGGCATGAGGCTGCCTTGTCACACATCGGGTCCTCGCCAAAGCAGCGCAGGGACTCGATGCGCTCCTTCACCCTCCGCAAACCTCTACTATGTTGTGGTGAGCGCTGACCATGGCATAGAAGGGGTTAATCCACCGGCATCGCTGTAAACAGCGATGCCTGAGGGGAGGATACATCAGGGGCCCAGCTACCAGGGACTGCCGGACCCCTGCCCGATCACCATGACGTACTATTACGTCAAAATGCGGGAAGTCACTGACTTCCATGACGTAATAGTACGTCACATGTCGGGAAGGGGTTAAATTCCCTAGGAGTCCTGGCAGCATTTAAATAGCAATTTACATAAAAATTAAGAATTATAAAAAAAAATAAAAAATCTACATATCCCAGAGCTCAGCATCTCCCACTCTTTCCCTTACTACTCTAAAATAATGTAGCATATTAGACCTGACAAACCTGCTTTAAAAACATGTCATTTTACTGCTATTGTTCCTTCTCATTTTGTGCAACCAGTACGCTTCTCTTGCTAATCTTCTTTGTGTCATTAAAGTTACTTACACCATTCCTAATCACATCGCTTTCTAGCTACCAAAATCATTTTCTGCCCTGTGATATTATTAGGCTCACATTTTTTATCATCATCCAATTATACAATAACTCTGTTATATGCCGCTGTCGCTTTCTAAGTTGTAGATTAAAACATTAAACGTTTGTGTCACTTCAGCACGAGGCATTTATCATGTAGAGAAAGTTAATACAAGGCACTTACTAATGTATTACGATTGTCCATATTGCTTCCTTTGCTGGTTAGATTAATTTTTCCATCACATTATACACTGCTCATATCAAAAGGGTTACGACCACCCTGCAATCCAGCAGCGATGGCCGTGCTTGCACAACATAGGAAAAAGCGTTGACCTATGTGCTCTCACTGTCCCGACCACCAGAGATTTCAGGGTGGTAGTAACCTCTGGATATGAGCAGTGTATAATGTGATTTAAAATGAACCAAGCCAACAAAGGAAGCAATATGGACAATCACAATACATTAGTAAGTGCCTTGTATTAATTTTCTCTACATGATAAATGCCATTTGTTGAAGTGAGACAAATTCTATAGCTAGGGTGCATTTACATGCACCGAGCAACAGTAGATTGTCAGGAAGGAAATGTTCCTTCCCTTCCCTTTCTTGTAAAGAGGAGGTGAAGAGCCATCACCTCCACAGTATGAGGACGAGCAATCGCTATTGTATTCACTTATTCTCATACAGCCACATTGTTTGTACTAAACAGTGATCTGCTGCCAAGAAACAATAATTTAGGCCCCTGCATGAACAACAGAATCATCTAAAGAATAATCGTCCATCTAAACCCACCTTTCCTGCTAATACAGTGATAAAAAGCTATACATATATAATATACATTGATATCTTTATAAATGTCCCTGCTTTACTATCTTTTCTTAACAATCATAATTACTTTCCCAAAAGCCACTAACAAGAAACTGATACCAAATCGACTTTTAAATGCAACGAAGACAATGCCAAACTTTGATAGATTCTACTGAATAAACATAAGCACTGATTTAATTATTAAAAGTTATATTTGAGTTCCATTGCTTAACACACTGAAAACTCATGCCAGAATTCCTCAGTGATTGTTAAAGGCGTTGTCAAATGAAGACAATTTATTCCCTATCTGCAGGATAGAGGCTAAATGTCTGATCAACGGGGACTGATCAAGAGAACGGGGACCTGGACTCCATTCAGCTCTAAGGCTGCCAAAGATAGCTCTACACTTGTACTCCACAATATCCAGTGGTCCCATAGAGTTGCATGAAGGAGCAGACACGTGTGCTTGGGTACCATGTTGGCAAACAGATTTGCCCATTCTTAAAGGGTTGGCCACTTTAAGCAAAGTGCTAAAACTGGGTGGCAAACATGAATCTAGGGAACTTGCTTTATAATGGATGAAAATAAACAATTTCCCTCTTCTCCAAAGCATTTTCGCCCATCCAAACGCAACTGTAGTCTAGAAAACAGCTGCTGAGGGAGGAGCATGTTCCTAGACCTGTCGTTCAGCATCCTCCTTTGAAACATTTGCATACCCTAGATCAGACATTGACACAGGAAGATGACTGCTCATCCATTTATTGGCTGAAATGGGTCACTGCTCCAGTCAGTGATTGACTACGCAACCAGCTCCAGCCATGTCCTGTGTTTTGATCCCAGACCAATATGTGGACACTAGTGAGGACCAGCAAGCATCAGAATGGAAAAGGCGGGGGAACAGTGAGGGTGACTATTGATTTTTTATTTATTTTTTTGTCTCTTTGTTCCATTCTGAGTAGTTTGCTAAAAAAATGTTGTCCCACTGGAGAACCCTTTTACTGTGATCTGGTATTTGGCATTGACATGCAAAACTAAAATTAGTACAGACAATAATTTAGCTGTCAGCTTTTGTAGACAAATGTAGAGAGTAGCTGTACAATTTAGGCATGACTGTTAAAATATACTTTAATAATATGTTGTTTAGCCCATTCACAATAAAACATATTCCTTAGCTAGGCTGTCAGTAAAATGATGGATCTTGGCTCATTCGTTCTATTGTTTTTGTGAAAATATTTATTAAATGTGGCACCAAGCTAAGCCAGATATTCAGTATCAGCCAAGCTCCATTTCTATCCCATTTTTGCATATTATCTTTTCAGATGGCATTGTATTTCAACTTGGCTTTACCAAATGAGGAATTTATTTAGAATACTTGCACTAAATATTTTACTAGAAAAATATTTCCATATTTTATTTGTTAAAAATTATACTAAATTCTGGTATTCAGAAATGTTGTGCTATTTGTAAATACAAGTCCTTCTAAAAAAAATTGCATATTGTAATAAAGTTAATTATTTTCTGTAATGTACTGATAAACATTAGACTTTCATATATTTTAGATTCATTACACACAACTGAAGTAGTTCAAGCCTTTTATTGTTTTAATATTGATGATTTTGGCATACAGCTCATGAAAACCCCAAATTCCTATCTCAAAAAATTAGCATATCATGAAAAGGTTCTCTAAACGAGCTATTAACCTAATCATCTGAATCAACTAATTAACTCTAAACACCTGCAAAAGATTCCTGAGGCTTTTAAAAACTCCCAGCCTGGTTCATTACTCAAAACCGCAATCATGGGTAAGGCTGCCGACCTGACTGCTGTCCAGAAGGCCATCATTGACACCCTCAAGCAAGAGGGTAAGACACAGAAAGAAATTTCTGAACGAATAGGCTGTTCCCAGAGTGCTGTATCAAGGCACCTCAGTGGGAAGTCTGTGGGAAGGAAAAAGTGTGTCAGAAAACGCTGCACAAAGAGAAGAGGTGACCGGACCCTGAGGAAGATTGTGGAGAAGGACCAATTCCAGACCTTGGGGGACTTGCGGAAGCAGTGGACTGAGTCTGGAGTAGAAACATCCAGAGCCACCGTGTACAGGCGTGTGCAGGAAATGGGCTACAGGTGCTGCATTCCCCAGGTCAAGCCACTTTTGAACCAGAAACAGCGGCAGAAGCGCCTGACCTGGGCTACAGAGAAGCAGCACTGGACTGTTGCTCAGTGGTCCAAAGTACTTTTTTCGGATGAAAGCAAATTTTGCATGTCATTCGGAAATCAAGGTGCCAGAGTCTGGAGGAAGACTGGGGAGAGGGAAATGCCAAAATGCCTGAAGTCCAGTGTCAAGTACCCACAGTGAGTGATGGTCTGGGGTGCCATGTCAGCTGCTGGTGTTGGTCCACTGTGTTTTGTCAAGGGCAGGGTCAATGCAGCTAGCTATCGATTTTGAAGCACTTCATGCTTCCATCTGCTGAAAAGCTTTATGGAGATGAAGATTTCATTTTTCAGCACGACCTGGCACCTGCTCACCGTGCCAAAACCACTGGTAAATGGTTTACTGACCATGGAATTACTGTGCTCAATTGGCCTGCCAACTCTCCTGACCTGAACCCCATAGAGAATCTGTGGGATATTGGGAAGAGAAAGTTGAGAGACACAAGACCCAACACTCTGGATGAGCTTAAGGCCGCTATCGAAGCATCCTGGGCCTCCATAACACCTCAGCAGTGCCACAGGCTGATTGCCTCCATTCCACGCCGCATTGAAGCAGCCATTTCTGCAAAAGGATTCCCGACCAAGTATTGAGTGCATAACTGAACATAATTGTTTGAAGGTTGACTTTTTTTGTATTAAAAACACTTTTCTTTTATTGGTCGGATGAAATATGCTAATTTTTTTAGATAGGAATTTTGAGTTTTCATGAGCTGTATGCCAAAATCATCAATATTAAAACAATAAAAGGCTTGAACTACTTCAGTTGGTGTGTAATGAATCTAAAATATATGAAAGTCTAATGTTTATCAGTACATTACAGAAAATAATGAACTTTAATCACAATATGCTAATTTTTTTAGAAGGACCTGTATACATCACAAATGTGAAGGATGAGAAACAAGCACATGTACTCTAATGAGATTACAGGTATCAAAGCCACCACAATAACCATAATTTCTAGGGCTCTTCCCTGGCCCCTTCGGGATGATATTTTTCATTAATATCTAGGTTGGTCCCTTATAACATGCTATATGAAATATACACACTCATATTTTTATTGAATCAATTTGGAACCACAGGAAGAACAAACCACTGCAACCTAACCATATTATTTGAAATAGTTAAATAGCAATTGGACGGCCTTACCAGCCAGTCAAAAGTGCTTTACTTAACAGTCATCAAAAAAATGGACACATTTTGTATTGACACTACTTATGAAACCCAAGGCTACAGTATGTCTACACATTTGGGCCAAACATATTTTTTTACAAAGGAAAAGCATGTACAAATATAAGGATGTAAGCACATGGCTGAATGAATTTTATAGTTAAAAAAAATTGTGTGTGTATGTATATATATATATATATATATATATATATATTCTAATGCAAATGATATCCACACTTAAACCTCTCAAACATATGCCAAAAGAACTAGCTGTTATACTCTAAATTCATCATACATTAACACATCCAAAGTCTATAGGTTATATAAGTAGCTCTGTAAGTAACTGTATATACTGTATTTTTGCTTTTGATTTGTTTTAGCAAAACTATAAGAACCAAAACCACTACTAACTGTAATATAAATGCCATCTTAATTAAATATCCATTATTAAAACATTAAAAACGTGGCCAAACTCACATAACACAGGGAGGAACAGTATGAAACACTGAGTAAACATTAGCAATGATCAGTATATATACACGCAATAGTTATTAGGCTACTTTCACACTTGCGTTCAGAGCGGTCATATAATGCAGACGATGGGATCCATTCAGAATGGATCCGTCTGCATTATATTGTAAAATAAATTCTAAGTGTGAAAGTAGCCGCAGACGGATCCGTCCAGACTTTACATTGAAAGTCAATGGGGGACGGATCAGTTTGAAAATTGAGCCATATTGTGTCAACTTCAAATGGATCCGTCCCCATTGACTTCCATTGTAAGTCTGGACGGATCCGTTTGCCTCCGCTGCAAGCAGTGTTCAGGTGTCCGCCTGCTGAGCGGAGCGGAGGCCGAACGCTGCCAGACTGATGCATTCTGAGCGGATCCGCATCCACTCAGAATGCATTAGGGCAGTACGGATTCGTTCGGGGCCGCTTGTGAGAGCCTTCAAACGGAACTCACAAGCGGAGCCCCGAACGCTAGTGTGAAAGTAGCCTTAGTAGCACATATACAAGCATCATATACTCTAGACCAACAATTGAACACACAGGGCATATAGTGCCTAATGCAAACTTTAAAACTGCAAGAAAGACTCCAATTTGCGTTTTGTTTCCTTCACTTGTTCATTGGGATACAAAAAAAGGCCTCATGCATATGGTTATATTGCTACTGCATACAAGCTCACAGTTCTGTTCAAGTCACAACACCTATAGTAGCTGAATGGACAGATATTGTATCTCTGTTTACCTCCAATTTCATACACAGATTTTTTCATTGGATTCATGCAGAGCTTAATGCTGTGTCATACACAGGCACCTAATAGTGAGACACAGAATGTCTATGACAGTAGAAAACTGTAGTTACTCCAACAGCCACCTTACAGACTCTGTGCAGATAAAACTGCATGGAGTTACTTTTGAATTTGGCCTTTCAAAAGGGTCATATAGGAGCTGTGTAGTAGGGCAAGGTTTGCTATTCTCAACTGTAAAATGTATATGTATGTGTCCAATAGAATCATACAAATGTGATACAGATGCTGGGTAGTCCTGATGCAACATTTTAGACAACTATGGCACCCGTCACTGTAATGACACCTCTCACGTAGCAAAACCTGTCTCCAAAACAATGATTACATGTTGAATATTCTTTATTCAAAACTAGAGTCCCTTAATATTAACATTTCAGACAAAAAGTTTACAAATACATGATTTTCCTCTCCCACTCTATTAAATAAATTAGAGCTGAGCTTCTGGCTGTCATTCTCCAAAATATCGAGACTTACAAGTGGTAAGAAACAGCTGTGCTTTCCAAGCAGTGTTTATTGTGAGGCTCTAAGTGTCATTTGTTCAGACTGAGTATTAAAATCAAGCACACTATTCACCACATGTGGAAAGATACAAAAAGGCTGGGTGGAAAATAAAGCAATGTCATGTGAACACAAAAGGATTATCAAGACTTCTGCTAGTATCATGATGAAGTAACAAAAATAACTTACTTGCAAATAGCTGAAATGATAATGATCCAAAAAACCTGTTCAGTGGGAAAGCTATGACCTAGATCATCACAACACAGTTGGTCTCATTGTCTTTACTGTCTTACATAGTGTTTATAGCTTTATATAACAGCTTTATTACTTTGGTGGTATGTACTATACTAGGCATAGTGCATGAACCATTTAAAGTCTGTGCCACCCCTTAACCCTACCTTTCTCTTCCTTGATGTAACCTTGACACAAAATGCATCAAACAACCACACTCCTCAGACAAACTTTTAGTCTGCAGGTGTTCTCACATAAGTTATGCTGATTTTGCATTTACTTTATATGCTGTTTCATGATATCATCAAATGTGGATTTGTTGATTTCATCCATGTATTCCATTCTGAACTTGAATAAATGAGGAATATGGGAAAACGATGATGTATCCTGCACATTTTGCCATCTAGTATTACCAACAATGAGTGTCACACTCGTGTGTGGGAGGAAAACACCACACCGAACAAAGGTGGGAAAGGGGATACTGGAATAAGGCCTGGAAACTAGGGAAGGAAGATGGACACCTCCTAGAGAAAACCCTTACTCCAGTCCTGATAGACTACCAGTATGAACAGGCCCCAAAGGTAGGCAAGTTCATACAACGTATACCTAGAATCCTATCTCACCCTATAGGACCCTGGAACTAATGTCAGGACTGAGTCCACCTGTTCCTCTAAAGAGAAGGATGAACAGGAGTCTCCCTCAGGCCTAATGACAAGAGGGAAAGGCAACACACACCTACAGTACAGACCAAAAGTTTGGACACACCTTCTCATTCAAAGAGTTTTCTTTATTTTCATGACAATGAAAATTGTAGATTCACACTGAAGTCATCAAAACTATGAATGTGGAATTATATACATAACAAAAAAGTGTGAAACAACTGAAAATATGTCATATTCTAGGTTCTTCAAAGTAGCCACCTTTTGCTCTGATTATTGCTTTGCATACTCTTGGCATTCTCTTGATGAGCTTCAAGAGGTAGTCACCTGAAATGGTTTTCACTTCACAGGTGTGCCCTGTCAGGTTTAATAAGTGGGATTTCTTGCCTTATAAATGGGGTTGGGACCATCAGTTGCGTTGTGGAGAAGTCAGGTAGATACACAGCTGATAGTCCTACTGAATAGACAGTTAGAATTTATATTATGCCCAGATAAAAGCAGCTAAGTAAAGAAAAACGAGTGGCCATCATTACTTTAAGAAATGAAGGTCAGTCAGTCCGAAAAATTGGGAAAACTTTGAAAGTGTCCCCAAGTGCAGTCACAAAAACCATCAAGCGCTACCTACAAAGAAACTGGCTCCCATGCGGACCGCCCCAGGAAAGGAAGACCAAGAGTCACCTCTGCTGCGGAGGATAAGTTCATCCGAGTCACTAGCCTCAGAAATCGCAGGTTAACAGCAGCTCAGATTAGAGACCAGGTCAATGCCACACAGAGTTCTAGCAGAAGACACATCTCTAGAACAACTGTTAAGAGGAGACTTTGTAAATCAGGCCTTCATGGTAGAATATCTGCTAGGAAACCACTGCTAAGGACAGGCAACAAGCAGAAGAGACTTGTTTGGGCTAAAGAACACAAGGAGATGGACATTAGACCAGTGGAAATCTGTGCTTTGGTCTGATGAGTCCAAATTTGAGATCTTTGGTTCCAACCACCGTGTCTTTGTGCGACGCAGAAAAGGTGAACAGATGGACTCTACATGCCTGGTTCCCACCATGAAGCATGGAGGAGGAGGTGTGATGGTGTGGGGGTGCTTTGCTGGTGACACTGTTGGGAATTTATTCAAAATTGAAGGCATACTGAACCAGCATGGCTACCACAGCATCTTGCAGCGGCATGCTTTTCCATCCGGTTTGCGTTTAGTTGGACCATCATTTATTTTTCAACAGGACAATGACCCCAAACACACCTCCAGGCTATCTAAGGGCTATTTGACCATAAAGAAGAGTGATGGGGTGCTGCGCCAGATGACCTGGCCTCCACAGTCACCGGACCTGAACCCAATCAAGATGGTTTGGGGTGAGCTGGACCGCAGAGTGAAGGCAAAAGGGCCAACAAGTGCTAAGCATCTCTGGGAACTCCTTCAAGACTGTTGGAAGACCAATTCAGGTGACTACCTTTTGAAGCTCATCAACAGAATGCCAAGAGTGTGCAAAGCAGTAATCAAAGCAAAAGGTGGCTACTTTGAAGAACCTAGAATATGACATATTTTCAGTTGTTTCACACTTTTTTGTTATGTATATAATTCCACATGTGTTAATTCACAGTTTTGATGCCTTCAGTGTGAATCTACAATTTTAATAGTCATGAAAATAAAGAAAACTCTTTGAATGAGAAGGTGTGTCCAAACTTTTGGTCTGTACTGTATATATATATATATATATATATATATACACACACACACACTTCCATATACATACACATATATGTCAATTCTAGTTAGTGTAGATTATTGAACCTAAGCATGTGCCGTCTGCGTGTATGAGTCCTGCACCTGCTGAGCGTTGGTTAGTACTGTATATTACTGACAGTGTCTCACTCAGGTTTCTGTGCTGCTTTTTTTTTTGCTTTTTTTTGTAAAAAAAGAAATCAGTTAGTGCTAGCTAGTTATGTCAATTTTAGTTAGTACTAGTTTACTAGTTTGATTTTTAAACCCATGCACGTGCCGTCTGCGTGCGTGGGTCCTGCACCTGTTGAGCGTCGGTCAGTTCTGTAAGTTACTGACAGCGTCTGCTCAGATTTCTGTGTTGCTTTTTTTTTTTTGTAAAAAAAGAAATCAGTTAGTGCTGGCTAGATTTAAATATATATATATATATATATATATATATATATATAAACCAAAAAACGGGTCCCAGCAGCACAAGACAAGGAATACAGGTGCAAGTCCTCTCAGCCGCAGGCTCAAACGGCCACAGGTAAATAGATATCCAAAGGATGAGGCAGCACTCCAGGTAAAGTGAAAAAAGGTGGATCTTTTATTCCCTCTGCAACGTTTCAACCGTCTCAATGCGGTCTTTCTCAAGCTTGAGAAAGACCGCATTGAGACGGTTGAAACGTTGCAGAGGGAATAAAAGATCCACCTTTTTTCACTTTACCTAGAGTGCTGCCTCATCCTTTGGATATCTATATATATATATATATATATATATATATATATGTCAATTTTAGTTAGTACTAATTTAGATTTTCAACCTACGCATGTGTCGTCTGCATGCATGGGTCCTGCATCTGCCGAGCGTCGGTCAGTACTGTAAGTTACTGACAGCGCCTGCTCATATTTCTGTGCTGCTTTTTTTTTTTTTCTGGGAAAAAAGAAATCAGTTAGTGCTAGGTTTCATTCCTTTTTCTTAGCCTTTTTTTTCTAAATTTTTATCTTTATCTTTCACTTATCTTTTTCTCTTTTCTTTCTTTCTCTTTTTTTTAATCATATATTTTATTTTAAATTCATTACAAGTCTGCTCATGTGTTAAATCATTACATACATCCACCTGATACTTTCATTCTGCTGAAGAGTCATATGCCATCCTTGCCTCTGAAACTGCAAACTGCCCCCCCCCCCCAAATTACCCACAATTTGACCATCTATTCAAAATACGACTCCTCCTGGAGCTCCTCAACTACAAATTTACAGAGGTGTTCACCCCATAAAAAGAAATTAGCATAGACGAGTCACTTGTACATTTTAAAGGAAGGGTTAAATTCCACCAGTACCTGCCCAGCAAGCTTCGGATTTATGAAGGAAAAGATTCCCGGATATAATCCCCCCCCCCCCCCCATCCTACGAGTTACAAGAAATATTGTGTGGGATTTACTGCACCTACTGCTGGATAAGAGTTACCACCTCTATGTGGAGAACTTTTATACCAGCATACCCCTATTCATGTGGCATTGTGGCCTGCGGCGCAGTTCGCAAAAATCAGAGAGGCCTCTCTAGATCCCTGGTAGGGCAACTACTCCGAAAAGGCGATAGTAAGGCTCTCCGCCATGAGAACATGCTGGCTGTTAAGTACAAGGACAAGAGGGATGCTCTTGTACTGACCACCATTCACACAAACACCAGTTCTGCCTGAGTGCGAGGTACCACTACCCCTGTCAACAAGCCAGACTGCATCCTTGATTACAACAGGCACATGGGAGGTGTTGATCTGTCTGATCAAGTTCTGAAGCCCTACAGTGCCATGTGTAAAACTAAGGTGTGGTACAAAAAGCTGGCGTATACATTGTACAGATGGCACTGTACAATGTGTACATTTTACATCGAGCTGCAGGCCACACAGTAACTTTCCTTCAGTTCCAAGAGGTAGTCATTAAGGGCCTTATTTTCCAATGTCAGGAAGGGGAGGGCCCGAGTACTTCAGGAGGTCATGGTGCCCGTGTCGTACCAGGACATCATTTCCCTGGTGAAGTCCCACAAACAGCGAAGAGGGGAAAGACCCCAAAAAGATGCCAGGTGTGTTACAAAAGGGGAATAAGAAAGGACGCCACTTTATCAGTGCGACACCTGCCCTGATAAACCTGGCCTCTGCATAAAGGATTGTTTCCAAACCTACCACTCATCCATGGATTATTAATTTTATCCTTTATGCTCCCTGTAATATATTTAATATCTCTGTTTTAGTCCACCTCGCTTGCATACCCACTTTCCAACAACCACTACATATTCTTTTCTGTGAGACAACTGTTAGGTCAAAAGTGCCCTTTCCACCACTTAAAATGTTTGTAAAGGGGTACAAATTGGGGCCACTTCTTAGGGTTTTTTAAATTTCATGGGACCTCAGGAATTTTTAAATGCGACATGACACCTAAAATCCATGTCTGTTTATTCAGGCCTGAAAAATCCATATTTTGCTCCTTGCCTCTAAAGCCCTGCTGTGCGCCCTTACAGCAGGCTAAAAGCACATATGGGATGCTTGCAAAAAGGGGAGAAAATGGGGAAATATACTGAGGTGCATTTTATCCTTTAACCCCTTGTGAAAGTGAAAATTTGGGGTCTTCTAGTAATTTAACATTTTTAAAAATGTGTGATTTGAAATGCTTTCTCAACTATTTCTGTCTTTAGTGTTTGCCAAAAAGTACCCTTTCTACCACAAAAAAATGCTTGTACGGGGGTGCTTTTTCCAAAATGGGGTCACTTTTTGGGGGTTTCCACTGTAGGGCCACCTCAGGGTGTCTTCACATGCGACATACTGTAGCTCCCAATTACCATTCCAGCTAAATCCGCTCTCCTAACGCCATATGGTGCTCCTTCCACTCTGAAGCCTGCTGAGCGCCCATACATCAATTTTTTAGCACATATGGGGTGTTTGCGTATTCGGGGGGAAATGGGGAACAAAATGTGGGCTGCATTTTGTCCTGTTACCCCTTGTGAAAGTGAAAAATGTGGGTGTAAAGCAACTTTTTTGGGGGGAAAATTTTAAATTTTCATTTTCACAGCCAAGCGTTTTCTCAATTCTGTGAAATGCCCGATGGGTGAAAGTGCTCACTAAGCACCTTGAAATATTCCTTGAGGGGTGTAGTTTTCAGAATAGGGTCACTTTTTGGGGATTTCCACCCTAGGGTTACCTCAGGGTGTGTTCAATTGCAAGATGGCACATGTGAATTTGTCCTGTTCTCACAACATGTACCCCCGGGGTCTGTATGCATTTCAACAGGCAGATATCACCATTCTACTAGTTAATAATATGAGACTTGTTTCTGTAGTCTGTGGTTTTTATTAACCGGCAGTAGATAAGGTAAACTATAGGAAAATGAACATACAATAACTGAGTATACAGCACAATGTACACAAAATCAATACAAAAACATAAATAAATCCCTTACCGACGATGCTTTAGTAAGAGACACACAATGTGCAGCTGCTCCTTCCATGAGGTGAGGAGAAAAGGAAGCAGGAGCTTGTCTCTTTCCCAGAAAGCACTGTGAGCAGGAAGTCAGGTGACCTAATGAATATGCATAACTTAAAAAGGCAGAAGATGCACTTACAGCTAAAGGTCACTAGATGGTGCTGAAGGCACACACATGAGCACTCACATTAACAAACTATGCGGAGAAGACAGTACAGAATTATTCCAGTGAAATCTGCCGTCCAGAAGCCATTTGGTGCTCCTTTCCTTCTGTCCCCTGTGGTATGCCCATATAGCAGTATACATGCATATATGTGGTATTGCTGTAATCAGGAGAAAATGGGCAATACATTAGGGGGTACATTTTCTCCAGTTCCCCCTTTGAAAGTGAAAAATGTGGGCCTAAAGTCAATTTTTCAGGAAAAAAAATAGTAATTTTTCATTTTCACAGCCAATTTCATGATTTACCTTTGAGAACAAAGTTCTCACTACACATCTTAAAATATTTTTTGAGAGGTTTAGTTTCCAGAATGGGGTCACTTTTGGGGGATTTTCACTCTAGGGGTACCTCAGTGTGTCTTTATATGCGACATAGCTCCCAAAAGCCAATCCTGCAAAATCTGTCCTCCAAAAGCCCTATGGACCCTGCCATGCGCCCATATATAATTTTTTGAGCACATACATATGATGCTCCTTCCACTCTGAAGCCTGCCGTGCAGCCATACATAATTTTTTGATCACATATAGGATGTTGGCATATTCGGGGGAAATGGGGAACACAATGTGGGGTGCATTTTGTCCTGTTACCCCTTGTGAAAGTGAAAATGTCGGTGTAAAGCAACTTTTTCTAGAAAAAAAATTAATTTTTCATTTCTCAGGGTTAGCAAAGTTTGTAAAATCTGTTTTGAATACCTTGAGGGTGTAGTTTCTAAAATGGGGTGATTTATGGGTGGTTTTTAATATGTAAGCCCCAGAAAGTGACTTCATAACTGAACTGGTCCTGAAAAATTTGAGAAATTTTGTAAAAAATTTTAAGATTTGCTTCTAAACTTCTAAAATGTAATTTTTAAAATGATCCAAACATGAAGTAGATATATGGGGAATGTAAAGTAATCACTCTTTTTGTAGGCATTACTATCTATTATAAAAGTAGAGAAATGGGTAAATTTGATTTTTTTTTACTCATATTTACCACTGTCATGAAGTACGATATGTGATGAGAAAGCAATCTCAGAATGCCCTGTATAAGTAAAAGCATTTTATAGTTATTACCACATAAAGTGACACATGGCCTAGGCAGGAAGGTCAAAACATGCTTGGGGTAGAGGGGGTTAAAAGGGTTGTTCAGAGCTGTACCCGGATATACCCATAATTACATTTCATGCTCCGATACACTCCTTTGCCCTGTGCTGGATCGCGCAGAGCAGGGGCTATTTTATTTACAATAACACACTGCCGGGCGGAGGCTTCCGCCCAGCAGTTTGTTTGATAACGTCACCGGCTCTGACATGCTAAAGCCCTCCCATCAGTGCCTGTGACGTCAGCGGACTCACTGCTGGGCAGAAGCCTCCGCCTGGCAGCCCCATGGAGAGCCCAGTTTGTCACCGGAACTCCAGAAAATGCCTTTGCCCTGCACGATTTAGCGTAGGGCAAATGAGAGCATCAAAGCATGAACTGCTCCGATGTTCAAGTCAGGGGGCCTGCCTGGGTGAAAATGAGGGATAAACCCAGACAACCCTTTTAACTATATTAATTTCCCTGTCACGTATAAAGTGCACAAGAAAAATGGGTATATGTCACCCACCGAACTAACAGACGGATTAACCATATTAATTTCCCTGTTGTAGTGTCCCACTAGGTAGGAGTGGGCACTACACAAGGGTCAATTGCGTAACGTGTTACTTCTGCTCACAAGGGACAGCAATATTATATTGATCCATGCATTGTAATGTATTTCCTGTGTGTTTTTACATTGGTATGTTTCCCCTGTTAATGCTTAGCAGGCCTAGTTGGGTGTAATTAGACATCCCAGACACTAGAGGGAGATAGGGAGCCCCTAGTATAAATGTCCAGGCCCAGACAGGGAGGGGTTAGGTCATAGTCAGGAGTCTGTGGAGACAGAAGTGAGAAGGCACCAGCCCAAGATATGCTGAGGGTCTCCTCCTGACATGCAGCTAGATAGTCCTGGTTTCTAGTTGCACCTGAAGGCTAGAAGGAGTACAGCCTGCCTGAAGACCAGTGAATGCCAGGGGACTAGAAGTGCAACCTAGTCAGCCTGAAGCTCCTGAGACTAAGCTAGCTCAGTTGAGACACCCCAGTAGTAGGAGAGCACCTCCTGGGAGAAACCTGCAGCCACCTTTCCACTCCAGCAGAGAAGCCAGCTAGGAAACAAAGGTACTGTAATCTAAAGCAAGTGCCAATACTGGAGGAAGGATTATATATACCAAGGATTCAAGCCAGCAATTAGGCATCCGGGCCTTGGGATCCAGCCAGCTAGAATAGCTGTGGGGATAGAGCAGCATTGTACTGCAAAGCATTAACTGTATACCCTCTAAGTATCTTGCAAGATTGAGACCTGCTGTGCTGTGAAGTAAACCTGCTGTGCATTTGTACTATAAAGGACTGCATTATACATCACTGCAACTGCTTGTATAAAGTTGGACTGTTGTCTAAAGTAAAGCAACGTTTGGTTTACCAACTGTGTACTCCATTAATCCTCCTGCAAACCAGTGTTTCTTAAAGGGACCTTACCTAAGGCACTCAAAATACCTGCAACATCCAGGGCACCTCACACACCATCAGGCCTGGTCCCTATTTACAGAGTGTGCCCCAGAGGAACTAGTGTCTACCTCTCCTTCACTGTCGCATGCCTGCCCAGGGTTTTCCTCAGAAAAGTGAGTAACCCTCGATTGCCCATAACCATGACCTCACTATCGCTATACCCTGCAGGTCTGGCGTGCTGCACTGTCACATATAAAGTGCATGTGTGTCTCACACCAAAAATGGGTATATGTCACCCATCGAACTAACAGACGGATTAACTATTATATTTTTGTGTCAGGGGTGCAAAGCTGGCTGTATTGCACCCACAAAAAATCATTATAGGTCACCCACAGAAAAAATAGCCAGATTCCTAACACTCCCTCGCTACAGCTGCCTGCTTCCTGCCCCTGCACTACTCAGAGCTGATGGGCAGTGCTATACATGATCCAGCTTATATGAAGAAAGGCTGGGTCACATGATGCACCGGCCTATCAGAGCCATGCCATTAATAGGCATGGCTGTGATGACTTCTAAGTGCCCACAGCTTAAAAGCTTGTTGATTGGCTGCTCTGCAGCCTGTCAAAAGCTTTATTAAATGTCCGATAACCGAACTCGAACCCAAACTTTTCCGGCAAAGTTCGGGTTCGGGTCCGGGTACCCGAACTTGCAAAGTTCGGTACGGACCCGAACTTTACAGTTCTGTTCGTCTTTACTAGCACTTTACCTGGCACCTGCTGACGTCTCTACCTGCACTAAGTACACTGGAAAATGGCAGAATTCAAGATGGCTGAGGATATTTATAGGGCTGTGACATCACAGGGCTGGCTGCCGATTGGCTGCATGCATGGCATTGTGGGTGATCCCTCATTCCTAGAGTTCTTTGCTCCATTTCCTAACATGTGCAGCAGCCATTTAAAAAATGTGATTCGTTACCAAGAAGCGTGAGGAAATTTTCGGATCGAATTCCACTTCGTCAACCTGGATTCGCTCATATCTATTCTTAATACTACAACAATGATGCAACACAGTTAACAGAGTTAATTTTAGTTAAAAGGAGATTAACTAATATGCATTTACTTGTGTGCCTTTGAAGATATGATCCACTGATTGATTGTAGAATACAGTTAAGACATTAGTATATAAGCTAATGTGTAAAATACTAGTGTCAAATGCATGTGCAGCAAAGGCATCCACAAGACACGGTGGCCAGCGTGGAGAGGATGAGAGTGACTGTGATGGTCATGGCTGCAGTGGATAGAGAGGCACACCTTTTGTTTCCCTCAGGGCCCACCCAGGGTTTGGGGCTCCTGTCTTGGGAGGTTTAGGCCTCTTTCACACGAGTGCGACGGATTAGGTCCGGATGCATTCAGGGTGCGTTCAGGGAAACTCACACCATTTATGCAAGCAAGTTTAGTCAGTTTTGATTGCGATTACGTTCAGTTTTTTACACGTGGGTGCAATGCGCTTTGATGCATTTTTCACGCGCATGATAAAAACTGAAGGTTAACAAACAATATCTCTTAGCAACCATCAGTGAAAAACGCACTGCATCCTCGCTTGCTTGCGGATGCAATGCGTTTTTCACTGAAGCACCATTCACTTCTATGGAGCCAGGGTTGCGTGAAAAACACAGAATATAGAACATGCTGCGTTTTTCACTTAACGCAGAACTAAGCCGTAAAAAAAAAATGCTCATGTACACAGAACCATTAAAATAAATAGGTCAGGATTCAGAGCGGGTGTATGCGTTCACATCACGCATTGCACCTGCGTAGAAAACTCGCTCGTGTGAGGCTGGTTTCACACGGGCGTTGCGGATTGGGGCCGGATGCTTTCAGAGTGCGTTCAGTGAAACTCGCACTATTTTGCAAGCAAGTTCAGTCAGTTTTGTCTGCGATTGCGTTTAGTTGTTCAGTTTTTTCCGCGCGCAACCATCAGTGAAAAACGCATCGCACCCACACTTGCGTTTTTCACGCAGCCCTATTCACTTCTATGGGGCCAGGGCTGCATGAAAAATGCAGAATATAGAACATGCTGCGATTTTCACATAACGCAGAACTGATGTGTGAAAAACAATGCTCATGTGCACAGACCCATTGAAATGAATGGGTCAGGATTCAGTGCGGGTGCTATGCGTTCACATCACGCATTGCACCCTCACAGAAAACTCGCTTGTGTGAAAGGGACCTGAAAGAGGCCTTAAAGGTGCAAGGGAGGGGGACAGGTGCAACCTCTTTACTGAGGGAGATGGGTGGCACGGTACAAATATCACCAGAAGGCACAGTTCTGAGGTAGGTAAATTACAAGGTAGTTTTCCCAAAAGGCTATGTTTAGGGATAGGCAGTAGGTGCCATAATTTGAATGTTTTCCTGCCACAAGGGTGGCATTAAAGCTTTGATACATCTCCCCAAACATCCATACTGTCAGTATCTTTTATAATAAAAATTTCCCTGTAACTACAGCTGCATCTAACCAACAATCTAACGAGATCATATGAGCACAGTGTATATTGTATAATCTCAAAATATATGTGATTACAGGTAACATATACTTAAAGAGAGCCTGTCATCATAAAATTCGGTGCAATTTGCAGATAGCATGTCATAAAGTAGGATAAGCTAAGCAGATTTCTATGTAGTTTTGTGGAAAAAGATTCAGTATAACTTATAATGTATGCATTTAAACCTCTGCTCTTTCTGAGTTTAGTTGTACACAGGGGCTTAATAGCAGAGTGATTGATAGCATTCTCTTTATACACAGATAGCTTATAACTTATAGTCACTGCAAAGGTGGCCCCCGCGCACAGCTATCATTAACTGACAGCTATCACTCTAGTCACACTTACACAGATAATGCTCCCAATCACTGAAAACACCTCCCCGATGTAGAGCTATTAGTGAATGAGAGCTATCTCTGTATACAGACTTACATAGAGAATGCTATCAAACACTGATTACAGCTCCTCCATGTACAGCTATCAGTGACTGACAGCTATCTCTGCATACACACTTACACAAAGAAAGCTATCAATCCCTGACACCATCTCCCCCATGCACAGCTATCATTAACTGACAGCTATCTTTGTATATACACTTACACAGAGAATGCTATCAATTACTGATAACACCTCCCCTGTGTACAACTATCAGTGACTGACAGCTATCTCTGTATACACACTTACACAGAGAATGCTATCAATAACTGATAACACCTTCCCTTGTGTACAGCTATCAGTGACTGACAGCTATCTCTGTATACACACTTACACAGACAATGCTATCAATTCCTGATAACACCTTCCCTTGTGTACAGCTATCAGTGACTGACAGCTATCTATGTATACACACTTACACAGAGAATGCTATCAATTACTGATAACACCTTCCCTTGTGCAGAACTATTAGTGACTGACAGCTATCTCTGCATACACACACAGAGAATACTATCAATCACTGTTAACATCTTCCCTGTGTACAATTATAGTGACTGAAAGTTATTTATCTATACACACTTATACAGAGAATGCTATATAGTTACATAGTTAATACAGTTGAAAAAAAGACATAGGTCCATCAAGTTCAGCCAAGGAATAAGTGGGGACGCGAATCCCAGAAGGAAATGAGACTCAGGTTTCTACATATTTTCATAATAATTAATGTTGTTTACTTTTAAGAATTCATCTAAACCTTATTTTAAACTGTCCACTGTTCCTGATGTGACCACGTCCTGAGAAAGTCAATTCCACAGTTTCACAGTTCTTACAGTGAAGAAGTTTTGACACTTCTGGAGACTGACATTTTTCTTCTCCAGTCGGAGGCAATGCCCCCTTGTCTTTTGAGGGCATTTTACATGGAACAGCTTTTTGCCGTATTTTTTGTATGGCCCATTTATATACTTGTATAGGTTAATCATGTCTGCCTTAGACATCTCTTCTCAAGACTAAATAAATTCAATTATTTTAATATTTCTTCATAACTAAGATCCTCCATGCCCCTTATCAGTTTAGTCGCTCTACTCTGTACTTTTCCAGCTGCAGGGCATCCTTTCTATGGTCTGGTGCCCAGAACTGAACTGCATATTCCAGATGAGGCCACACCAATGATTTGTAAAGTGGTAATATTACATCCCTGCCCCGCGAGCCCATGCCTTGTTTAATGCATGACAATATGCTGGTGGCCTTAGAAGCAGCTGATTGACATTGAATGCTGTTATTCAATCTAAAATCTATAGGAACACCCAAATCCTTCTCTACAAGTGACTCCCCAGTGTTATATCCCCTAGGACATATAAAGCACAGAGATTATTACTACCAAGATGCGTAACTCTACATTTATCCACATTGAACCTCATTTGCCAAGTTGATGCTCAATCACTCAGAGTGTTCAAGTCAGCTTGTAGTTTATGGACATCTTCCATAGACTGTACAGTACTACATAGCTTGGTGTCATCTGCAAAAATAGAAATGGTTCTATTAATCCCATCCTTGATATCATTAATAAGTAAATTAAATAATAGAGGACCCAGCACTGAACTTTGGGGTACACCACTTATAACCCGGGACCATTCTGAATAGGAATCATTGACCACAACTCTCTGAACACAGTCCTTCAATCAGTTTTCAATCCAATTACATTATACTTTGCAAGCCTATAGGTCTATAATTACCTGTGGAGGACCTAGATCCTTTTTTGAATATGGGCACCACATTTGCCTTCTGCCAATCACTTGGCACTGTACCAGTACCTAGAGAATCTATAAAAATTATAAACAGGTGCACAGCAATGACTGAACTAAGCTCTTTAAGCACTCTTGGGTGTAATCCATCTGGACCCGGAGCCTAGTTCACATTTACCTTTTTAACCACTTCAGCCCCCCTAGCTTAAACCCCCTTAATGACCAGACCACTTTTTACAATTCTGCACTACACTACTTTCACAGTTTATTGCTTGGTTATACAACTTACCACCCAAATGAATTTTACCTCCTTTTCTTCTCACTAATAGAGCTTTCATTTGCTGGTATTTCATTGCTGCTGACATTTTAACTTTTTTTTATATTAATAAAAATTGACAGAAATTTTTGCAATTTTTCACTTTCTGTTGTAAAATTTTCCAAATAAAACTCAATTTCTATATAAATGTTTCTCTAAATTTATTGTTCTACATGTCTTTGATTAAAAAAAATGCAATAAAGGTATATTTATTGGTTTGGGTAAAAGTTATAGCATTTACAAACTATGGTGCAAAAAAAATTAATTTGCGCACTTTGACTTTCTGAGCACCTGTCATGTTTCCTGAGGTTCTACAATGCCCAGACAGTAGAAACACCCCACAAATGACCCCATTTCGGAAAGTAGACACCCTAAGGTATTCGCTGATGGGCATAGTGAGTTCATGGAATTTTTTATTTTTTGTCACAAGTTAGCGGAAATATAATTTTTTCTATTACACCTGTCAGCAGAGGACTTGCAGCAGTATATCTCTGTGTCAAGAGACTGTTTAACTGCTTTGGATGTGCTGTTATCAAAAGTCATCTTCAGTAAAGTTCCCTTTTGAGTTCCATCCTGCTAGCCTCAGACTCAAGTTCCTCTATTAACGCTATAGTAAATGATTGTACCTCCATACAAAAGGTACTGGCATCACGACTACAAGGGACCTTGCCACTAGCACATTAATACAGAGAAAAGAATACCGAGATAATAGCCGCACATCTAAAAAAGTATCAAATTTATTAAGGACAACAGACACGACAAGAAATTATTGAAAACATTGTATACAATGAATCTGGGCCATGTGCGCTAATCATATACACATGCCCTCCTGACTCACCACAACACCATAAGGAGAGCCCGGCGATACGCATTGGGCTTGTTTCCTGACCACCACGCATACCCCCACTTCGTCACCTTCAATGATAAGTATTATAGCTCTCCAATAATTTCATTGTTGATGGATTACATGCATTTGACTTCTCTATCTATTTGTATGTGTGGGGGAATGTTTATGGTGTTGTGGTGAGTCAGGAGGGTATGTGTATATGATTAGCGCACATGGCCCAGATTCATTGTATATAATGTTTTTAATCATTTCTTGTCGTGTCTGTTGTCCTTAATAAATTTGATACTTTTTTAGATGTGCAGCTATCATCTTGGTATTCTTTTCTCTTTTGAATTATACAGTGTGTTTCATACTGTGTGCCGGCACTCTTACCCCAATTTTGATGTGCCCCCGTTCTTTGAATTACGTAGCACATTAATACAGACCACAAAGGGCACCTTGAACCACCATCTGGCCAGTGTCCCTTACACCAGAGTGTGCCCCAGAGAATCCTTGTGCTATTCTCCTTTTCACTTTTATGCGAGCCTACCCAGGGACGACATAACCGTGAGTAATCAGAACTGTATTTACCTCGGCCCACCTATTGCTCACATCGTGACCTCACACATAATTCCCCTGCAAGGTCTGGCATACCGCACATGTCCCCAGTCAATGTCTGGAAAGTTAAAATCTCCAATTATGACCACTGTACCAGCCTGTGCAGCCCCCACACCTCCATGTACAGCCATCAGTGACTGACAGCTTTATATGTATACACACTTACACAGAGAATGCTATCAATTACTGATAACATTTCCCCTGTGTACAACTATCAGTGACTGACAGCTATGTATACACACTTACACAGAGAATGCTATCAATCACTGATAACACCTTCCACATATACAGCTATCAGTGACTGACAGCTATCTATGTATACACACTTACACAGAGAATGCTATCAATCACTGATAACACCTTTCACATATACAGCTATCAGTGACTGACAGCTATCTATGTATACACACTTACACAGAGAATGCTATCAATCACTGATAACACCTCCCACATATACAGCTATCAGTGACTGACAGCTATCTCTGTATACACGCCTACACAGAGAATATTATCAATAACTGATAACATCTCCTGTGTACAACTATCAGTGACTGAAAGCTATATATGTATACCCACTTACACAGAGATTGCTATCAATAACTGATTGCACCTCCCCATGTAGAGCTATCAATAACTGAAAGCTATCTCTATATACACAGCTATACAGAGAATGCTGTCAACCACTGATAACACCTCCCCCGTGTACAAATAGAAGTGAATGGCAGCTATCTATGTATACACACTTACACAGAGAATTCTATAAACCACTGATAACACCTCCCATGTACAACTGTCAATGACTGACAGCTATCCCTATATACACACTTACAAAAAGAATGTTATCAGTCACTAATAACACCTCCTCTGTGTATAGCTATCAGTGACTGACTGCTATCACTGTATACACACCATGGGGATGTGCTCATGGTAGGCTACGGTAGCGGCGGCAGTATTGAGGCAATCACAGACAGTCTTTGTGATACACCGTGACTTTATTCACACCAAACGCATAACAGGAAATGTGCAGACCACACAGGTGCGAATCCACATAGCGCATAGAACAAAAGTCCTTCCATTGCAAAATAAACAGCAGGTTTGACACCGGTCCTGCAGGCTTCTAGGCTACCTGCCTTCGTCTCCCTCAGGCCAGAGTCCCTTCGGCTAGTAGCAACACAGGTCCCAGTGCTATCCTTCAGTTTGTGCTGCGCCCAGTCTCTTCTTGACCAGCATCGACTCTGTCTGTCAAAATCTCCAGCACAGCAAGAAACACCCCACCTTCAGCAGCCTGGGTTCTTCAAAGGCCCAGTTCCACCAAAAACCTGGGCTGGCTGTGGGAAACAGGCACCCACCCTGCTCTTTACCTTTTACCAGTAAGAACCGGCCCAGACACACTGCTCCAGCAGCATTCGCCGATGTAACCGCAATGATCCGGTTCTTACTCCACAGAGGCCAGGACCTCTGGTGGCACGTATCGTCCGTCTATTATTATCCCTGTGACTCTCCTACAACACTTACACATAGAATATTATCAATCACTGATAACATCTCCTGTGTACAACTATCAGTGACTGACAGCTATCTATGTATACACACTTACACAGGGAATGCTATCAATTACTGATAACACCTCCCCTGTGTACAACTATCACTGACTGACAGCTATCTCTGTATACACACTTACACAGAGAATGCTATCAAATACTGATATACCTCCCCTGTGTACAACTATCAGTGACTGAAAGCTATCCTTGTATACACACTTACACAGGGAATGCTATCAATCACTGATAACAACTCCCCTGTGTACAACTATCAGTGACTGACAGCTATCTATGTATATACACTTACACAGAGAATGCTATCAATTACTGATAACACCTTCCCTTGTGTGCAGCAATCAGTGACTGAAAGCTATCTATGTATATACACTTACACAGAGAATGCTATCAGTCACTAATAACACCTCCCCCATGTACAACTATCAGTGACTGACAGCTATCTCTGCATACACACTTACACAGAGAATGCTATCAATTACTGATATACCTCCACTGTGTACAGCTATCAGTGTCTGAAAACTAGCCTTGTATACACACTTACACAGAGAATATTATCAATCACTGATAACATCTTACACTGAGAATGCTATTGGTCACTAATAACACCTCCCCATGTACAACTATCAGTGACTGACCGCTATCACTGTATACACACTTACACAGAGAATATTATCAATCACTGATAACACCTACTGTGTACAGCTATCAGTGTCTGACAGCTATCTCTGTATACACACTTACACAAAGAATGCTATCTATCACTGATTCCACCTCCCTATGTACAAGTATCAGTGACTGGCAGCTATCTATGTCTGTACAGTTACACAGAAAAATGGAAACAAGGCGACTCACCTCCAAACCGAATGGAGTCAGGTGCTCACGTAAAGGTTTACCCCAATAAACAAATAAAAGGAAGAGAGACGCAACCAGGTACGTGATCACCATTTTGAAAAATTTGGGATCACCATTCGAAAGTTTTGAAAGTTTTAACTGAAGCCTACACCCATGTTAAACTAATGGAAAAAGAAATTATCGCTGATTAGGCGTGCGGTCTATTTTGTCGAACAAAAACCACTGAAGTGGTGAAGACATAACAAAGAGACTGCTTACCTTTCTCCATATGTTCACCAATCTGCTAACAAAGAAAACACAAGTGTTTTTTAGACCAACACTGAAAACATTATTTGACAGTCATCCAGAGCTTCTGTTTTTTGCTCCTTCACCAGTATCTCTTGTTTGCTTTTTCCAAATAGTCAATGTTTTGGAGATCGATTCTTTTGAACACTTCAATTGACTATTTCACCATCAGTCCCAAGAGTCGATTATAATATCGATTTATATCATCAGAGTCGACTATAACATCGATTTATCATCGAAAATCAATCGAATATTTTATATACTATGTTTTAAATGTAATTTTAAATGTAATTTTAAATGTTATGATGGTATGTTTATATACACTTTTTCGATGCAACACCCTATGACTTGAGTGCCTGTTTTCTACAGTTACACAGAGAATAAATGCTATCAATTACTGATGACACCTCCCCTCTTTACAACGATCAGTGACTGACAGCTATTATCTCTGTATACACACTTACACAGAGAATATTCTGAATAATTTATAATATGGCCTTGTGTACAACTGAACTCAGAAAAGTCAGATATTTAAATGTATAAAATACAAGTTATACTGAATCATTTTCCTACAAAACAATATATCAATCTGTTGAGCTACTCTTAAGGCTACTTTGACACTTGCGGCAGAGTCTGCGCATGGATATGGCATTGCGGTATTTTTAATGCTGGATCCGGCACCAATACATTTCAATGTAAATTAATGCAGGATCCAGAATTCCGGCAACTGATCCAGAATTTTGGACGGAGATAATACTGCATGCATGCTGCGGTATTTTCTCCATCCAAAACACCATTCAGTGACTGAACTGAAGACATCCTGATGCATCCTGAACGGATTTCTCTCCATTCAGAATGCATGGGGATAAAACTGATCAGTTCATTTTCGGTATTGAGTCCCTATGATGGAACTCAGTGCCGGAGCCGGAAAAGAAAAACACTAGTGTAAAAGTACCCTAAGCTATAACATGCGGCTTGCAGATCGCATTGCAATTTATGGTGACAGGTTCACTGAAATAGTACATAGGCAAACTACATAGCTTGCCATAAATAATGGTTGGAATATTGTAGACAAGCTCTAGGACAACAAAGCTTCCCCTTCAGTCTTCATTAATTGATGATACATTAAAGTCACATCTGAAATGTTCCTAGCTACAAGCCACATAGAAAACATTATGTAATTCCTATTTCTCCTCAGCTCACACTAGATAACTCAGGAAAGGAAAACAAACTCAATGGGATATTTTCTAATTTCATTCAAGCATAAAATCTATTAGAACAAACATATTGAATAGATCCACATGAAATAGTCAATAGATGTAATTATATGCTAAAAAGTATGTTTAAATTGTATTCTATTCATGAGGTTGCCTCCGAAATGTGTTGAATTTAGGCTACTTTCACACTAGCGGCAGGACAGATCCGACAAGCTGTTCACCCTGTCGGAATCTGTCCTGCCGCTATTTTGCCATGCCGCCGTACCGCCAACTTTTTAGTCCGGCGGGCTCTCACCGCGTACTGCCGTGTTGCGCCGGAGCTCCGCCCCATCCCCATTATAGTAAATGGGGACAGGGGCGGAGCTCCAGCGTAGCACGGCAGTACGCGGTGAGAGGCCGCCAGACTAAAAAGTTGGACATGCAGTACTTTTAGTCCGGTGGCTTTTCACCGTGCACTGCCGTGGTGTACCGGAGCTCCACCCCGTCCCCATTATAGTAAATGGGGACATGGGCGTAGCATGGCAGTATGCGGTGAGAGGCCGCCGGACTAAAAAGTCGGTCATGCAGTACTTTTAGTCTGGTGGCCTTTCACCGTGCACTGCCGTGCTGTGCCGGAGCTCCGCCCCCGTCCCCATTATAGTCAATGGGGATAGAGCAGCAGTCCGGCGACTTGGCGAAAAAACGGCAGGACGGAACCGACAGGGTGAACAGCCTATCGGATCTACCCTGCCGCTAGTGTGAAAATAGTCTTAGAGAACCTTGGCGTATAGTTACTTTGCAGAATGAACTACTAATAACAGTGTTTTCTGTATTCCAAAGTATTTAAAAGACAAAAATCATTCTGCGGTTTCCCAGAGACGCATAAACAATACAGTGTAAGAGAATACCATAGACCTCATGGTCAGAAAAGACAGGCTTTAGGTTAATTTATAATTTATATTATCCTATTGTGCTGTGTTGGGAGGTCACAGCACATATCTATCAGCATTGTAAAATGTTAGCTTTGTAGAGAAACAATCCTAGGCCTGTGTGAATGTATAGCCAGCAATTTGATGCAGCCGATACACACACAAACCTGCAGAGCATACCTTGAAATTCCTGGATCGTCTATACAAAGTCTGTATCGGGGGGCCCAAACCATGATGTGTCCTCTATAGTATAAGTGTCCTCTATGTGGCAGAAGGGTCATGAGGTTCAATCAGACTAACTGCAACCTCAGCATCCCCTGACAGACAAGTCTTACATAGTTGCCAACATATCTTGGGACAACCCCACGATAGCCAAGAAACAGCCTGGAAACTCCCATAAACCAGCCCCTTTAACAGAACTGTTGACAACTATGGACTATGGTAGGCATGGCCAACCTCCGGCTCTCCAACTGTTGTAAAACTACAACTCCCACCATGCCCTGCTGTAGGCTGCTATCTGTAGGCGGTCTGGGCATGCTGGGAGTTGTAGTTTTGCAACAGCTGGAGAGCATCAGGTTGGCCATCCCTGGACTATGGCATAAGAGGACCTGAAGACTTTTCTTAAGTCCCATACTCAATGAATTGCTTGGCAGTGAAGGATCCTACAGAAGTAGATTGTAAAGAATACTGTGCATATTTAATTCATGAAACATTTGGTGCATAACATAATACTGCATGTTTTATCTATGTTATGCTTTGTTTACATTGTTATCATGGGTGCTGTTTTTACATAAATGATATGTATGACAGATTCAATATAAAAATCCCAGCTAAGACTATAACCCGTCAGAGGGTATAATTACTGCAGACAGTACATATACTAGGGCAATTCACAGGCTACCACCCAAATAAAACGTAGCCTTTAATAAATATGCTTGAAGGTAACCCCCCATCAACGTAAAGAAGGCAATAAACATATACAAAATAACTGAATGGGCTGTGAGGATTAGGGTTATTATGTACATAGAGTCCCTAAATGGAGACCTAACTTAAATACCAAAAACAATAGTCATAGATATACAGATTATTCACTAATAAAATGTCGGATACTGTTTCCACTCACAATGAAGCAAAATGTACTCAGTCGCCAATAATTTGCAACTCATTGCATATTAGTCTCATTCAATGTTTCAATATAATAGTCCCTTAGTCACAACGTGTTTTGCCCTGTATACTTTAAGGGCTCATTAGGGGACCATGATATAGCGATCCGACAAAATGCTGCTACCAAGAGCAACCATTACTGCAAGAACTCAATCACCATTTGTGGTGGCCAGTGGGTCATCTTGCCCCCTATTATGCAATAAGCACAGATTTACCAATAAAAAGGTCACTCATCAATATGGCTAATAGGTCATCTGGCCCCCTCTTATAAACCACACACAAGGGCCGACAGCATAGGGGCAGGATTAGGGTAAGTCTCCATTTAGGGACTCTATCTATATCTACATAATAGCCCTAAGGCCCCTTTCACATGGGGCGAGTATTCCGCGCGGGTGCAATGCGTGATGTGAACGCATTGCACCCGCACTGAATCCTGACCTATTCATTTCTATGCGGCTGTGCACGAGCTATGATTTTCACCCATCACTTGTGCGTTGCGTGAAAATTGCAGCATGCTCTATATTCAGCATTTTTCACGCAACGCAGGCCCCATAGAAGTGAATGGGGCCACGTGAAAATCGCAAGCATCCGCAAGTAAGTGCGGATGCGGTGCGATTTTCACGCATGGTTGCTAGGTGACGATCGGGCTGGGGACCCGATCTGTATTATTTTCCCTTTTAACATGGTTATAAGTGAAAATAATAGCATTCTGAATACATAATGCAAAGTAAAATAGTGAGAAAGGGGTTAAAAAAAAAATAATTAACTCACCGAGTCCACTTGATCGCGTAGTTGCGGATCTCTGTCTTCTTCTGTAATGTTGAGCCGCTGGCTAAGAACCTGTGGTGACGTCACATCACATGGTCCAATCACATGGTCCCTCACCATGGTGACGAACCATGTGATTGGACCATGTAATGAGCACAGTGACGTCATCAAAGGTCCTATTCCTGTCCACAGCAAAGAAGAAGACAGAAGAGATGCCGGCTGCACGATCAAGTGGATTAAGGTGAGTTAAATTTATTTATTTTTTTCAACCCCTCCTGCCTTATTGTACTATGCATTCTGTATTAAGAATGCTATTATTTTCCCTTATAACCATGTTATAAGGGGAAATAATACAATCTACAGAACACCTAACCCAAATGTTTTGCACTCGCGCGGAAAAATCGTGCATTTTCCCGCAACGCACCCGCCTCTTATCCGGGCAAAAAACATGACTCCCATGTGAAAGAGGCCTAATTCTCACAGCCCATTTGTTATTTTGTATATGCTTATGACCTTCTTTACGTTGATGGGGGGGTTACCTTTTAATGCATACAGATTCAATATAATCTATTTTTTGCATGGTCCCGTTGACATACAGTCCATATTTTTTACTGAATAGAATAGCCTCGCATACAGGTTAGTGCATTATTCTGGCTGTCAAAGTTCACCAAACACTTGACAGATAAGAACTAACATGAAAGGATAAACAGAGTTTCCATCTAAATATCTAGAAATTAAAAAAATGGCATATTAATAATAGCAATAGTATGCAAATATGTCAATAAAAATATATAGATTGTATTTATTAGTTCATTTCTCATTGAAATCACTGCTGGATGTTTCCACGGAAACACAAAACCATGGATACACTCTATATTGGACATGACTAAGTCCTTCGATTCTGGATGGCAGCACACAGTGATTGCAGGCACATGGGAATACATGCCCTTAGAAAAGACATGAAGGGAAGCTGATTAGACCACTTTCTGCCTATTTGGCTGCTTAAATTCATGAGATGTGTAAATGTAAGACATTTATTTGTTTCCTAAATGCTCTCATTATAGTTGTACGCTGTTTTTGTTTTTAATTTTCACACTTTCTTTCCTTTCTCCGATAGCACATAGCTGATAGTTGAGCAAAATAAAGGGGTAAATAATTTCTGTAAGAAGAATTGCAAATTATTTTACTTATTCCTCAGTATTTTCTATAAAAGCAGAAGATCACTTCACACAAGGGGTCATTGATCTATTCATATCAGACAGAGAATAGAGAAAGCAATTATCCCCTCTATCTAAAGGGGTTATTCCATGAATAATCTAAAAAAATGAAAATTAGACATCATATAGTACCTGGCAACCTATTTCTAATAAAGCTAGAACCAGCCTTTTATCCTAAACGGATCCAGAGATCTCAGGGGTGTGTTCTTTCTTCTACTAGACCTGATGGCATTTGAAGGATGGAACTGAGCATGTGCTTCCATCTCAGTGAGCAGGACAGAGAAATTAGAAAAAAGAGCAAACAGAAGGTGGCGCTATACAGATAGATTTCATTGAATTACTTAGTATGCAATTATACAAGTATTCAGATCCACGTTTGAAAATTGTAGAATATTTTTTGTGGGACAACCCCTTTAATATTTGTCCATTATTTTAAAAAGAATGCTATAGTCATAGTAACATTCTCCTCATAAACACCAGCAATCTTTCCAGCAAATACTGCCAAAAAGTGCTCAGGAGATACTGAGGTACAGTGCCTAATGAATCCCCCCTTGTAGAGCCCAATTATTTACAGTGGGATGCAAAAGTTTGGGCAACCTTGTTAATCGTCATGATTTTCCTGTATAAATCGTTGGTTGTTACGATAAAAAATGTCAGTTAAATATCTCATATAGGAGACACACACAGTGATATTTGAGAAGTGAAATTAAGTTTATTGGAGTTACAGAAAGTGTGCTATAATTGTTTTAACAAAATTAGGCAGGTGCATAAATTTGGGCACCACAAAAAAGAAATGAAATCAATATTTAGTAGATCCTCCTTTTTGCAGAAATTACAGCCTCTAAACGCTTCCTGTAGGTTCCAATGAGAGTCTGGATTCTGGTTGAAGGTATTTTGGACCATTCCTCTTTACAAAACATCTTTAGTTCATTCAGGTTTGATGGCTTCCGAGCATGGACAGCTCTCTTTAAGTCACACCACAAATTTTCAATTATATTCAGGTCTGGGGACTGAGATGGCCATTCCAGAACGTTGTACTTGTTCCTCTGCATAAATGCCTTAGTGGATTTTGAGCAGTGTTTAGGGTCGTTGTCTTGTTGAAAGATCCAGCCCCAGCGCAGCTTCAGCTTTGTCACTGATTCCTGCACATTGGTCTCCAGAATCTGCTGATACTGAGTGGAATCCATGCGTCCCTCAACTTTGACAAGATTCCCAGTCCCTGCACTGGCCCCACAGCATGATGGAACCACCACCATATTTTACTGTAGGTAGCAGGTGTTTTTCTTGGAATGCTGTGTTCTTTATCCTCCATGCATAATGCCCCTTGTTATGGCCAAATAACTCAATTTTAGTTTCATCAGTCCACAGCACCTTATTCCAAAATGAAGCTGGCTTGTCCAAATGTGCTTTAGCTTACCTCAAGCGGCACTTTTTGTGCTGTTGGCGGAGAACAGGCTTCCTCTGCATCGCTCTCGCATACAGCATCTCCTTGTGTAAAGTGTGCCGAATGGTTGAACGATGCACAGTGACTCCATCTGCAGCAAGATGATGTTGTAGGTCTTTGGTGCTGGTCTGTGGGTTGACTCTGACTGTTCTCACCATTCGTCGCTTCTGTCTATCTGAGATTTTTCTTGGTCTGCCACTTCGAGCCTTAACTTGAACTGAGCCTGTGGTCTTCCATTTCCTCCATATGTTCCTAACTGTGGAAACAGACAGCTGAAATCTCTGAGACAGCGTTCTGTATCCTTCCCCTAAACCATCATGGTGAACAATCTTTGTCACTGAACTTACCAAGCCAATTTGAGTTGCAATAATTAGTTTTAAAGGTTTTGGAATCAATAAAATGACAACAGTGCCCAAATTTATGCACCTGCCTAATTTTGTTTAAACAATTATAGCACACTTTCTGTAAATCCAATAAATTTCATTTCACTTCTCAGATATCACTGTGTGTGTCTCCTATATGATATATTTAACTGACATTTTTTAACGTAACAACCAACGATTTATACAGGAAAATCATGACAATTCACAAGGTTGCCCAAACTTTCACATCCCACTGTACATGATAATATAGCTTAGTGTTTCCATATGTCAATTATGCAGTGACTATGTTTTTGTTTTTCATTCACTACCAGAGATATATATATTTTTTTTTTCCATTCACATTGCCGTATGAGTGCTTGTTTTTTGTGGAACAAGTTATATTTCCTAATGGCACCATTTTATATTGCATATGATGTAGTGGGAATCTGTAAAAGAAAAACTCAAAATGGAATGTAGTTGGAAAAAGAAAGGCAATGCCGCCACAGTTTTATGGATTTTGTTTGAAAATGAATAAAGTTTTAAAAACTTTGATTCAGTAGCTTCGCCAAAGTTTGATTAAGGGTCTTATTAACATTGGAGGTCTGATCTAAGGTCTGATTGAGTTCTTAATCATTCGGGGACTGATCTGAGGTCTGACTAACACTGGGGGTTTGATTGGGCCTCTAAGTCTGATTAATATTGGAGGTCAGATGAAAAATATTTTTTTTTCTTATTTTCTCCTCTAAGGTGCGTCTCATGGGCAGTTGCAACCAAAAAAGTTAGTTCTGTGTTATTTTAAAGGGGGAACGATAGGTTCCCCCAACAGTTTCTATTATTATTATTATCCATGCTTTTGTACTTTATCAATGTAAACATTACAAAGATTGTCATCGCATAAGCATTCCTAGTATTTAAACTGTCTGTCACCGCATTTTAATCAGGTGAACTACTACTATCTGTCTATGTAAGCAGTTTGATAGGGAGGTCGCTGGCAGCAGATTCCCTTTAATTACTTCTAGTCCAACTGTGCTATCTCAGCTACTCTGGGAAGACTGTAGCATTTTACACCTACAATATGTGCTTCCTTTATATAAAATTCCCAGTGTTGATGGCAGCAATGTATCACCCAGTCTGATGGAGGAGTACTATGATCTGTAAATGTATAATGTCATAAGCGTTATACACTCTTAGGCCTTATGTGTTCCGTTTTTTTTTGCGGTCATTACTCCGTGTGCATTCCGTTTCTTTATGTCCTTATTTCCGAGAACATATCTCATTATTGTCCGCATTATTGTTCTATTAGGGGCCAGCTGTTCTGTTCCTCAAAATACTGAATGTACATGGACGTCATCCGTATTTTTTGCAGATTCTTTTTTTTGCGGACCGCAAAATACATATATTTGCGTGCATGAGGCCTTAATCTGGTCCCTGGTGGACTTGGTATGGTAAACATATAAGTTTAATACTTCATAAACCTGTTTGCAGAATCCAGCACATGAAAACCATTTTCTTTTCCTGGACCTGTCATCATTCTTGCAGTTAACTAGTTTCTGAAATAACTAGGCGCACACATATCCATAGCAACAGACTGTGAAAGAAAAGCCTGCCCAACCAAGAAAATCCAAAGAGAAATAGCAATGGCATGCAAGGAACAGTCCAACCAAGCTCCTCCAAATTAGACAATTAGGTGTGTGTACAGCAGCTACTCAGCTACTTGATATGAAGTTACAGAGGGTTTTTTTTCCGTTTACGTTCCGTATGCAGAACCTATACGGAACCATTCATTTCAATGGATCCGCAAAAAAATGGAAGGTACTCTGTATTCCTTCCGTTTCCGTATTTCCGTTTTTACATTTCGTTCAAAGATAGAACATGTCCTATTATTGTCCGCATAACGGACAAGGATAGTACTGTTCTATCAGGGGCCAGCTGTTCCGTTCCGCAAAAAAACGGAATGCACATGGACGTCATCCGTATTTTCTGCGGATCTGTTTTTTGCAGACCGCAAAATACTGAAAAAGCCATACGGTCGTGTGCAAAAGGCCTTAGAAAAAGATGTCTCGCTTTGCACCAAATTTATCATCTAGCTTCCACTGCTTTGTTAAATTTGGTGCATCTTTAGACTGTCTACTCTAAAATTAATATTGTCTAATTATTAGGCAGGGTTAGTAAATTAGCCCCACTATGCTTATTGTAACCTCAGCTATATCACATGCAGTACATCAGAACTGACTTGTATTCACAACCCATAGAAGAGTAGGAAATCCAAATCAGCATCTGGTTTGACCTTCAAACCTTTCAAACCTAATTCAAGAAAACAGAAAATGTACACAATTAACTTGTTGTTTTTTTGTTTTTGCAAAGTGCCAACAATTTCACAATTAAACAGTACAAATTTTTTTTTTTTTTTACTTCATGTAAGCTTTTTATTCCTACAAAATATTGCTTTGCCTACAAAAAGAAAAAATATTATCTCATATAATCAAACCTATATTGTGCTAATGAATATCACTCAATGAAGCTCCTTCAATCACGTAATGTAGGCTATTATAAAATATATCTGTGTTCTGCTGACGGCTACTACAGGGAGATAGGGCTGAATTAGATTTTTATAAAGCCTGGCCTATATCCTTATTACTAGAGTTACTCCTGTCACATTGACCATGCTGTGTGATCTGTGGACACTGTGTTATAGAGCAGGAGGAGCTGAGCAGATGGATATAGTGTTATGGGAAAAGATTCATTATAACTTGTATTTGATTAAATTAAGTCTCTGCCCTTTCTGGTGGTCTCACCGAGTGATTAACAGCTTTTCCTACATGAATGTGCTCACAGAAACAGCTGTCAATCACTGACGGGACCACCCAATGGACTACCAACCACAGAAAGAGCAGAAATTTAAGATGAAAAAAATGATTTCCAGCTTCTCTGCTCAGCTCCTCAGTTCTCTTAAAACCAGGGGCATTGTATATCATAGCATTAAATTGGGAAAGAGCTGGCAATGCCATTCCCTAATGTAACAGTTAGTATGGCTCCTAACCAGAGCTCAAGTGAAAACTGTGAGCTGCTATTTAAGCTTCTCCTCTGTTATTATTTCTCCTATCATTATAGTTTTTCTACAAGGTGGATGAGTAAATGTGATGCAGTTGTAAAACATTATTCTTGCATCCATGGAAACTGCAGAACAATCTGACTTGATGCTCATTTTGAGCTACTGAATATTTGATGACTAGAAACTTAAAAAAATACAAAAAAAAACAAAATTGGACTTCTTGCTGTGCTCGTCACTTGGGATAGTGATGCACATCTTCTGTTTTTGTTAATGTGCTTAAATATTCAAAGAATGGATGTGCGCTTAATCTCAGTACAGAACGTGACTGTTCTCCTAAAAGGAAATATTTTTGTTCATGGAACCACATTTACAAAAAACATAAAATAGAAATCACCACTTGATTTTTAATTTGACTTGCGGCTGACATTCCAGTTTACCTTATAGACAGTAGGTGGTAGGGCTAAGGCTACTTTCACACTTGCGTTATTCTTTTCCGGCATAGAGTTCGGTCTTAGGGGCTCTATACCAGAAAAGAACTGATCAGGCATATCCCCATGCATTCTGAATGGAGAGTAATCCGTTCAGGATGCATCAGGATGTCTTCAGTTCAGTCGTTTTGACTGTTCAGGCAAAAGAGAAAACCACCGCATGCTACGGTTTTATGCCAAATAAAGACTTGCCTGAATGCCGGCATTTTTTTCCATAGGAATGTATTAGTGCCGGATCCGGCATTCAAAATACCTGCATGCGCAGATCGAAAAAAAGGTGGCGACGGAACTGCTTGCCGGATCACTCTGCCGTAAGTGTGAAAGTAGCCTAGCACCTACCTCTCTTGGGCTTTAATGGAAAATAATGGAAAATATTCAAATATTCGTTGTATTAATTTCAAAGATTCAAAACAGACTTTTAACCTCTTAAAGACTGTGAAAACGTAATGCTATGGCTGTCATTAAAGGGGTTGTCCAGCTTCAGAGCTGAACTTCAACTTCTTCACCCAGGGAGCCCCTCTAAGGCCCCTTTCACACGGGTGAGTTTTCCGTGCGGGTGCAATGCGTGAGGTGAACGTATTGCACCCGCACTGAATCCTGACCCATTAATTTCTATGGGGCTGTGCACATGAGCGGTGATTTTCACGCATCACTTGTGCGTTGAGTGAAAATCGCTGCATGCTCTATAGTGTGCGATTTTCACGCGACGCAGGCCCCATAGAAGTGAATGGGGTGCGTGAAAATCGCATATTTTCACGCATGGTTGCTAGGTGACAGTCTATTCACTGTATTATTTTCCCTTATAACATGGTTATAAGGGAAAATAATAGCATTCTGAATACAGAATGCATAGTATAATAGGGCTGGAGGGGTTAACAAAAAATTAAAAAGTTAACTCGCCTTCTCCTCTTGATCGCGTAGTTCCCGGTCTCTTTACTTCTTGAATGATGAGCTGTGGGCTAAATGACCTGTGGTGACGTCAGATCACATGCTCCATCACCACATTTAATAATGTCCAACGCATTATTAAAAACTGGAAGGATTGTGGGGACCCATCGTATTCGAGGAAGAAATGTGGCAGGGAAAAAAATCCTGAATAATCATGATCAGCGATCATTTAAACATTTGGTGAAATCAAATCTAGAAAAACAACAATAGAACTTAGGGCTATGTTTAATAGTGAAAGTAAGAGCATGTCCACACGCACAATGTGAAGGGAACTCAAGGGATTTGGACTGAACAGCTGTGTAGCCTTAAGAAAACCACTAATCAGTGAGGCAAACAAAAAAAAAAGGGTTCTCATTTGCTAGAGAGCATAAAGATTGGACTCTGGACCAATGGAAGGTCATGTGGTCTGATGAGTCCAGATTTACCCTGTTCCAGAGTGATGGGCATATCAGGGTAAGAAGAGAGGCAGATCAAGTAATGCACCCATCATGCCTAGTGCCTACTGTACAAGCCTGTGGGGGCAGTGCTATGATCTGGGGTTGCTGCAGTTGGTCTAGGTTCAGCAACAGTATGTGCTCCAAGAATAAGGTCAGCTGACTACCTGAACATACTGAATGACCAGGTTATTCCATCAATGGATTTGTTCTTCCCTGATGGCACGGGCATATTCCAAGATGACAATGCCAGGATTCATCAAATTGTGAAAGAGTGGTTCAGGGAGCATGAGACATCTTTTTCACATATGGATTGGCCACCACATTGATGTCCAGACCTTAACCCCATTGAGAATCTTTGGGATGTGCTGGAGAAGGCTTTGCGCAGCGGTCAGTCTCTACCGACATCAATGCAAGATCTCGGTGAAAAATTAATGCAACACTGGATGGAAATAAATCTTGTGACATTGCAGAAGCTTATGGAAACAATGCCACAGCGAATGCGTGCAGTAATCCAAGCTAAAGGCGGTCCAACAAAATATTTGAGTGTGTGACCTTTTTTTTTTGGCAACTTTTTTTTGGGACAGGCAGTTTATTTGGGTGCTATAAAGAAGTACCAAGATTAAACCAGGCACTCAATATGGAGTAGAATGATCAAACTATTTATTTAAGGTAAGGTTCCCACAATAACAATAAAATGTACCAATACCAATATTGGTACATTTTATTGTTATTGTGGGAACCTTTCCTTAAATAAATAGTTTGATCAATCTACTCCATATTGAGTGCCTGGTTTAATCTTGGTACTTTTTTGCAATCTTTTCCGTGACTGGGTGGGTCACATAAACCAAGAGCACCTTGAATCCCTTACCCAGCTGCAATGATCCACTGACACTTTATTCTATTTAGGTGCTGTGTTTGTGTTTTCTGTGCTATCATAAGTGGTATTTAGCAATTAGAAGTAGTAACAACACTGACATCACTGTGTGCACCCTTTACTGTAAATTCCTAGTGTTTATTATTATCTATGCACTATGACATCATTGTCTTTGTTATGCACTGACATCATTGTGTTTGCTATGCATTATGACATCATCATGTTTGTTATGCACTATGACATCATCATGTTTGTTATGCATTATGACATCATCATGTTTGTTAGGCATTATGACATCATCATGTTTGTTATGCATTATGACATCATCATGTTTATTATGCACTATGACATTGTGTTTGTCATGCACTATGACATCATAGTCTTTGTTATGCACTATGACATCATTGTGTTTGTTATGCGCTGACATCATCATGTTTGTTATGCATTATGACATCATCATGTTTGTTATGCACTATGACATCATCATGTTTGTTATGCATTATGACATCATCATGTTTGTTAGGCATTATGACATCATCATGTTTGTTATGCATTATGACATCATCATGTTTATTATGCACTATGACATTGTGTTTGTCATGCACTATGACATCATAGTCTTTGTTATGCACTATGACATCATTGTGTTTGTTATGTGCTGACATCATCATGTTTGTTATGCATTATGACATCATCATGTTTGTTATGCACTATGACATCATCATGTTTGTTATGCACTATGACATCATCATGTTTGTTATGCACTATGACATCATCATGTTTATTATGCGCTATGACATCATCATGTTTATTATGCACTATGACATTGTGTTTGTCATGCACTATGACATCATAGTCTTTGTTATGCACTATGACATCATAGTCTTTGTTATGCACTATGACATCATTGTGTTTGTTATGCGCTGATATCATCATGTTTGTTATGCACTATGACATCATTGTGTTTGTCACGCACTATGAATGACATCATTGTGTTTGTTCACCTTTGTGATATATTATATGTAGTAAAATGTTATTGTTATCAATGTACCATCATCTCTGCATTAGTGTACCAGTGTGCTTTTACTTTACTTTGATCATTACCATGTGTTATGATAAAATAATCTCTATTACACATTTTGTCAAGAAACCTTAGTTAAGCTTTTAATCGCAAAGGCTTTAAACAAAAGTACACAAAACACAAACTGTGTAATTCTCTACTTTTAAGATCCATTTCGGTTTTACACTGAAGTATGTGAAAACAGCTATATGGGTGATATTATATGCACAGCAGTAAAAGCATGCTGTTTTACCACAAATGATTGTTGTTTTACAATGCATTTCTTGAGCGTGCATTAACCACGTGCAAACACCAGCTCACAAAGCTGCCAAAAACATGGCAGTGCACCATTTGATACTAGAACTGCATCTGCTGTGCTTATAGTTTTTGTCCATTATGCCCAATAAGTGTTTTTTGTTTATTAATACATTTTTCACAGTTCTGATAGATATAGACATTAGATGTCAGGTAGTCACTAGTGTAACTTAATTATAATGTAATCACAGAGTACCTTTGCCAGTGTAAAACATAACCTTTACTGATGATCATTAAAAATCACCTAATCTGTACCCTTAAAAAGCAATTAACAATAAGGTGGGGCAGGACAAGGAAAGAAAAAATTAACTCACCCTCACACTTGCCCTATCAAACTATAGGCCCTGCCTAGCAAAACGGAGTGCCCCCCCCCCCCCCCGATAGGGGCGATCCCATTTCAGGAACCCCCTCATTGGCCCTATATGTCCCTGACAAGAGATAGATACCTATACAGATACTCTGGTTCCTGAGAAGGAAGTGAAGTGTCACAGGTTAAGGGGAAGGGAAAACACCAAATACACACCCCAACGAATAGACAACAATCTAGGCCTCAAAAGCTAAGGAAGAAGGATGGTGACAGCCTAGTAATCCCTAGGCCTTTCCCTAACTCCTGCCAGTATGAGCAGATCCTGATTGTGGAAATACTGATACACCGGATACCTAAAGCCCTGCTAAAACTGACAAGCCCTGGGATAGGTAGCAGGGGATGAGACAGCTGGTTCCTTCCAGAATGAAGGAACCTGTATCTCCCCACACACTAGAAAATTAAGAAACAGCGAAGGCAACAAGTACTTAGCTTAGAGATGTATGGAGAAGCATGAGATCCAAGACAAACCAGCACTAGCAACTCCAAGCAGAAACCATCAACTGCATGGTCAACAGTGTGAGGCGGATCTAAATAGAGCCTCATCACTGATAACGAGCAGCACCTGAGGAGAGGTGAGATCCTGCCAAACAACAACATACATAGAGGAAAACAGAGAGACCTGTCAGATAGCCTCCCATGCAGCAAGTCTATCCGACCATGAGAGGAAGGTACTACAAACTTATTTTTCCTGTATAGAGGCACCCCTGCCAACTCTTGAGGAAACTACAGTGCTGCTGTGTTTTCATTCTCTAGAAAAGTGTGGTTCCCAGATATTGGACACCCACTGAACATAAACTGATATGCCATCCCATGATAAGATTAAATCAATCTCTTCATGAAACTGACTACACTTAATTTCTTATAAATGCAAATCATCCACACAACGAAAAAAAATGCAGTTTAATCATTTTTCATCCATGTATAATATTTTTATGTTTAAATTTTAAATTCTTCAGTAACCTGGAATTCCTCAAGTAGCACCCCCAGGAAATTATAAGAGTAGAATACTAGTAATTATGTGCTGCATACAGTAGTTTAGTTTGTTTTCCATCTCTTAAATTTTTTCTCAGGTTCCCACTGATTGTGATTTCCTCTATTATTTTTCTAAGGCATGTAAATAGTCTTGCTGAGTATGCATCAAATACAGTAATTATATATCTGAGTAATACATGGGTAAAATTCTCTACTCTGCAATACTTAATCAAATGACTGCATATACAGTACCTGTAGGTAAAAAACTACATTTAATTTGCCAGTTTTTCAGGAACATATTTTCCATGGATGAAATTGTGGCAATTAGAGATGAGCGAATTTTTTCAAAAATTCAATTCGGATCGTTCGCCGAATTTTTCGGAAAAATTTGCTTAGATCCGAATATATTCGCGTTAGAAAACTGCTATTTCTTGGCTGCTGAAAGCCTTTAAAGTGGTGTAGAACACTGTGCCTTGCAGTTACACACATATGGAGTCTGCTTTGGTAGTGAAAAAATACTGTGAGTCCGTATAACATGCAGATGACAGGCATCACTCTTAGAATCACTGCATACTTAACTTATTTGGGCGGTCACGGGGCCAAAACTGACCAAATAACTAAAGTATTTAAGTCACAAAAGATTTTACCACATATGTAGTGCTGAACGCTGCATGAAATTTCTTTTTCCACTGAAATAATTCACAAAAGATTTTACCGCATATAAGTGCAGAGCTTAATGCTGAATACAATTTTTTTTTCCACCAAACTAAGTCACAAAAGATTTTACCACATATAACTGCAGCGCTGAACGCTGCATGAAATTAGTTTTTCCACCGAAATAATTCACAAAAGGTTTTAACTCATATAAGTGCAGCGCTGAATGCTGAATAAAAAATTGTTTTCCACTTAAATACTTCAATAAAGATTTTACCACATATAACGGAGCACGGAGATGGAAAGGGTTTTCGGATTACCCCCACACACACACACACACTATACGGACGTCTCAGAATTGAACCGCTGCTCCTGACAGCAGCTCCTGGGAAGGACGTGCAGCGTCCCGGTCATCCGGCATCTATTTGCTCCGCTGAAGGATTATTTTGAAAGTGTGTAGAAGCCACACAGGGACCCCACGCTGCAGATTTATCATGGAGACATCATGGAGATTTAATTGCAGAGCTGACCGCTGAATACATTTTGTTTTTCGACTGAAATACTTCAGTGGCGTCCCACAGGGTTACTCTGTTGACCACATGGGATGCCATGGAGGTCTCGGCAGCACAGAAGAACGCCACGAATATATGGGCGGCTCTAGCAGATGGAACTCTCCACTTCCACCAATAAGGACCGGTAAAGTACCATGCACAGTTTATCTGTTTGTTATACACAATTTATTACACTAAAACTGACAAGAGGATCTACTGGTATCACTATATACCCTTTTTTTTGTGGATGTCTTTTAGACACGTAAATCATTGATATCTGTACAGTATGTGCGAGCAGATTATTTCTTTTTTTAACCGACAATATTACCGTCACAGTTGGACCGACTGTATATTTGAGAGGGCTCTGCAGGTGAACTGACCCCTTAAAAAATCAATTGCGAGGGCATTCAGATGAGCTGACCCTGTAAAAGATTTGAGGTGTGGGCCTGCTGATGAGCTGACCCAGTAAAAGATTGCAGGTGATGGCCTGCTGGTGAGCTGACCCTCTAAAAAATTATATGCAAGGGCCTGCAGCTGAACTGACCCTTTAAAAACTTATATGCGAGGGCCTGCATGTGAGCTGACCCTGTAAAACATTATATGTGAAGGACATATATGCAAGGGCATTGTATGTAATGAATAAGCATGTTGATATGATGGAAGAGGAGGAGGAGGATAAGAAAAGGAAGATTCAACCATATACCGTTGTTTGTAGTGGAAGGGGTGCATGGTAATACAGTGTATTCAGTACATTATAAACAACACATTTAAAGTGCCTTTATGTTCAGCCGCTTTCCTCTGGTGGAGTCGAGAAGTCATGGTCAATCCAGGCCTTGTTTATTTTTATAAGAGTCAACCTGTCAGCATTTTCAGTTGACAGGCGGATACGCTTATTTGTTATTTTGCCACCAGCAGCACTAAATACCCACTCAGACAAAACGCTGGCGGCAGGGCAGGCCAGCACCTCCAAGGCGTTTAGCACCACGTCGTGCCACATCCAGCTTGGAAACCCAGTAATTGTAAGGCACTGAGGGATCATTGAGGACACTAACATGGTCTGCTATGTACTCCTTCACCATCTTCCAATATGTTTCCCTCCTTGTGACACTAGGCTGCGCATCAGGGTGAGGGTGCTGGCGGGGTGTCATGAAACTGTCCCAGGCTTTGAAAGAGTGTTGCCCTGTCTCTGTTGGAACTGCTGTGTGTTCCCCTTGTCTCCCCTCCTCAGTTGGCCAAGGAAGGTTGAGAAGGGTGAACAACCAGAAATCTAAAATGCGCATAATGCGCGGGTCAGCCATGTGTGCCAGAGTACCAACAGGCAAGACTTTGCTGTCGTCATCAGGAGGATCACTCTCAATCTCCTCATCCTCTTCCTCCTCTTCTGCCAACCCACGCAGAACAGATGGAATTAAACTTCCATGGGTACTACCCTCTGTAGCTGAGGCTACCGTCTCCTGCTCCTCCTCCTCTTCATCGTCCAATTTGCGCCAAGAAGACGAACTGAGGGCTATCGCCCTGCGTAATGTCTTCCCCCATTTTCACCTCTTCCACATGCAAAGCGTCATCCTTAATTCTGAGCAGCGATCATTTGAGTAGACACAGAAGTGGGATGGTTACACTGATAATAGCGTTATAGCTGCTCACCATCTGTGATCATTCCTCAAAGTTTCCTAAAATCTCACAGAGGTCAGACATCCATGCCCACTCCTCGCTTGTGAATAGTGGAAGCTGACTGGAAAGGTGACGACCATGTTGCAGCTGGTATTCCACTACTTTGCTCTGATGCTCACCAAGCCTGGCCAACATGTGGAACGTGGAGTTCCAGCCCATGCTTACGTCACACAGCCGTTGAGCTGGCAATTTCAAGCGCTGTTGCAGCGTTGATAGCCCGGCTGAAGCTGTCGGTGAATTGCGGAAATGTGCACACACGCGGCGCACCTTTACCAGTAGCTCAGGAAAATTGGGGTAGGTTTTGAGAAACCACTGAACCACAAGGTTGAACATGTGGGCTAGACATGGGATTTGTCTGAGCTTGCCGAGCTCCAAAGCTTCCACCAAGTTACGACCATTATCAGACCCAACCATGCCTAGTTCTAGGTTGAGTGTCTGGTCTCTTATCCACTGCCACAGCTCTGTGGCAGTGTGCTGTTTCTCCCCTAAGCATATCAGCTTCAGCGCGGCCTGTTGCCGCTTTCCCACTGCAGTGCTACACTGCTTCCAGCTACCAACTAATGACTGACTGGTGCTGCACGCGGATAATTCAGAGGTGGAAGTGGAGGAGGAGGCGGAGGAGGAGAAGTGGGGGTTGGAGCCACTAACTTAGGTGCTGGGGGAAACACCTGATTGACATAGAGCCCGCAATCCTTGGCGTCGGTAGTACCTGTGCCATCCCAGGGTACGACTCGCTCCCGGCCTTCACAACGTTCACCCAGTGTGCAATCAGGGAAATATAGTGTCCATGGCCGAATGCACTTGTCCATGTGTCCTGTGGTTAATTGGAACTTCCCAGTATCTGCGTTGGTCAGGGCACGTGTGATGTTACGCGACCATGAAAAATAGTGGCGGCTGGGGACAGCGTAACGAGGGACGGCCGTCGACATCAGGCTGCGGAAGGCCTCAGTGTCCACAAGCCTAAATGGCAACATTTCCAGGGTCAGTTATTTGGAAAGTTGCACATTTAGCGCTATGGCCTGTGGGTGGGTGGCTGGGTATTTCCTCTTGTGTTCAAATGCCTGGTGTAAGGACATTTGTACGCTGTGCTGGGATGCTGAAGTGGATGTGGTAGCTGCTGATGCTTGCGAAAGTCCAGGTGCAGGGTGGGATGCATCCAGGCCTGCACCTTTGACAGAGGATTGGCCAGCACGTAACACATTGGAAGAGGAGGCAGTAGCGTGACCCGCAGACACAGATTGTGGACCCAGGCTTTCATTCCACTTATTATGGTGCTTGGATGCCATGTGGCGTGGTGAGGTCGCTAGTGTTCACTCCCCAGCTCATTTTCCTATGGCACAGGTTGCAAACTACTATTGTTTTGTCGTCCGCACTTTCCTCAAAAAAGCGCCCTTGGCAAAGGAGATTTCCGCTCCGTGGAACAGTTGCGGGCCTGCGCGGTGTGGCCAGCCTTCTCACTTTTGCCACCCCACTACCTCTTCCAGCCTATTGTGGTGCTGCAGATCCCTCCTCCTTTGTACTGCTGTCCTCGGTCAGCTTTCCACCTTCCCAGTTTGGGTGAGTGACCTCATAGTCCACCACCTCCTCTTCCACTTACTCACTCTGATCATCCTCCTGATTTGTTGACCTAACCACAACCTCAGTGATTGACAACTTTGTCTCATCCTTTTCATCAACCTTTTAAGACAGTAATTGCGGTTGACTCATTGGCAACTGTGTCTCATCATCATCCACCTCATTAAACGCTAATTCACAAATGTATTTGTGATGAGGAAACGTTATATAGGACAGGTATCACAGGTAATGTCACAGTTCGCAGTGTCTACGGAAAAAGTACACTGGATGTCACTGATATTTTAAGGATGCACACACTTTAAACAGGAGATATGGCACGGATAATTTGACTGTCTGCAGCGGACACCGTCTACGGAAAAAGTGCACTGGATATCACTGATATTTTAGGGATGCGCACACTTTGAACAGGATATGTGGCACAGATAATTTGCGCAGATAATTTTACTGTCCGCAAGGGACACCCTCTACGGAAAAAGTGTACTGGATGTCACTGATATTTTAGGGATGCACACACTTTAAACAGGAGATGTGGCGCGGATAATTTAACTGTCCGCAGTGGACACCGTCTACGGAAAAAGTGCACTGGATGTCACTGATATTTTAGGGATGCGCACAATTTACACAGGAGATGTGGCTTGATTAATTTAACTGTCTGCAGCGGCCTATTACACAGTATTTTGCGCAGGATGCGGTAAAAATATATATTGCTGCTGTCACACACAATAGTCTTTAAAAGGACTTTTGGGTCTCTTAAAAGTTTTTTGTTCAAAAATCTTCCTATTACACTCCCTACACTCTCTGTCCCTTCCTATGCTCAGCTCTCCCTGACTTAGAATGAGCCAAACTCGCGTCATTGGGTGCTATATAGTTCTGGCCAGCCAATCACTGTAATGCCAGTAGCCAACATGGCTATTGGCATTACAGTGAGGGCAGTACTTACCTGCACGTTTATTGGCTGCTTAGCAGCCGCGAAACGTGCAGGGAGCAGGCTTGAGCTTTGCGTACCGCAACTGGTATTCGGCCGAGAATGCTCTCTCAACACTATACCATATATAACCGCCACACTGACTGACTGCTACCGCCCCTACTTCTGTGAACCCCTGCACTACTACTTCCCAGGTAGGTAGGCTGCTGCGAAGCAGAAGCTCTACCCCGGTCACATTTGGCTCCCGACCTCCCACTGCTGCCACCCTGCTGAATCCCAGTCATGGTTTCAACACATATAACCACCAACGTGAAATGTGAATGTATTTTTCAGTTTTTACTGAAATAGGCCACTAAATGCTTTCAACACATATAACCATAGTTGTCGCTACAGGGGGCAGGGGGGCCAATTCCCCCCTAGGTTATTCCTTGCCCCTCCCATGTGCCCCCCTGCTGATTTACCTTTCTTTCCCTATAAAACTTAACGCTCGGGCTTGGGTTTTCCCCGTTAGGGAGGCAGGTCATAGTCGCAGGTGTTGTTCTTTTCCTTCTCTCAGGCAGTAGGCGGGGTTAGTGGCCATATTTGGTTGGTTACGGTCACAGGTCAGGTTCTTGTTATGAGGGGACTATTTTGGAGTGGTTTAAAAGAAAATAATTAAACAGTAAATTATTTAAGTTACATTGTCTCCTTCAATTCTATTCGCTAGTCGTTTGCTCACCCTCCTCTTACTGTTGTTTGTGGTTTCATCCCAGCGCGGTGTGTAATCCGGTGTTGACAGCATAATTGTTTGCTTCTAGGTTCCAGCGTTTCTCTCAAGTTACGTCCAGGATCTTGGCTTACCTGCCAGGTAGTAAGGGTACACGTCGGGGGGGAGGAGAGAGGTTGCAAGTGTCGTTCATCCCTCATTCGCTATCCGTTGTTTCGTGTTGTATTGTCTCTACAGCTGATATGTCGCAAGCTTCGGATATCGTTGAGGCTTCCGTGGATGAGGATGTTGTGGAAATGTCTGAAGGGGGCAGTATTCCATCCCTTCATGCATGGACTATCCCTAGGCTTATTTCAGAACTGACAAAGAGGGGTATTCCCTTCCCGGCTTCCGCCAGGTAGGCTGAGTTGTACCGGCTGTTGAAAGGTTCAGTGGCTCCATGTCAAGATGACATCTCCATGGCCACAGTGCAAACGTCATTCACCCAGTTACATGTCATGTTGATTAGCCTAACGTCGTCTGTTACTAGTTTTCAAGCAAGGTTGGAGAAAGTTGAGTCTCGCGCTTTGGTCGTTCCTGTCTCTCCTCAGTCAGTCAGCCGGAAAGAAACCTAGCGCCATGGACAAGTTGATAAGCGCTGAGTTAGATAAGGGTTTTTTGATCGGTCCTTTTAAGGTGCCCCCTTTCCAGCGGTGGAGAGTTAGTCCCATAGGGGTGGTCACGGGTAAGTTTAGTAAGTTACTCCCTATTGCGCCTGCTCTCTGGCAGTGGCACGGCATTAAGTGGAGGGACCAATACTACTTCTCCACAAAACTTACTTTTGGTTCTAAGAGCAGCCCGTGGCTGTTCGATCAGTTGGCTCAGGCCCTCCATTGGGTATTAGAGAACTGCGAACACGTTATCCATTGCTTTGATGACTTCCTGCTGATCGAGAAGCCAGGGCCGTCCCCCCAGGGTCTGGGGAAACTTTTGAGTTGCTTTTCCCAGATGGGCGTCCCTGTGTCTCCCAAGAAAGTTGAGGGACCATCCACAACCATTACTTTCCTAGGCATAGTGTTAGATTCGGAGAACATGTTAGCCAGGTTGCTATCAGACAAGTTAGTTAGGACCAGGGAAGTCGTTCACAGGTTCTCAGTTACCATCGTGGTCACTAAGGCTGATTTACAGTCGTTACTGGGCATGTTAAATTTTGCGATGAGGATCATTCCACAAGGCAGGTCATTCATTTCCCGTTTGTTGGCCCTTCTCGCTTCTGCTCCGAACCAAGACAGCCCGGATAGTCATGCCTTATCTGACCTACACATGTGGGACCACTTCCTCAGCCAGTGGAATGGGGTGTCCTTGTTTATTCCCAAATTCTCTAGCTTGTCTCCAGCAATCTTCTCGGATGTGGCTACTGCCACAGGTTTTGCTGATATTTTTGGCACCCACTGGGTCGCAGGTGAGTGACCAGCTGAGGTTAGACAGATCCCGGGTTTCCTGCAGACCTCAGCACTCTTTGAGCTGTACCCCATAGTGGGGTAGCCGCTGGACAAATCTCACAGTGTTATTTGTAACAGACAACGTCGCAGTGGTAGATATTATAACCAGTGGTTTGTCTAAATCTTCACATTTCATGTGTCTCATGAGGCGTCTAGTTCAACTCTCGTTGCAACATCATTTCTGTATTACTAGTACGCATATACCAGGCTCTCAAAATGTGGCAGCTGACGCCTTGTCGAGGGCTCATTTTCCCCTTTTTTTGCAGTTCATGCCAGAAGCGAATGTTACGGGTGCTGCTGTCCCTCCCCACGAGTTGCTAATTCTGGTTTGACTAGTCACCTGGCCACAGCCCATACCTTATTAGCCAAGTCACTTTCTCCGAACACGGCTAGGGCTTACCGCATCGGTTGGGCGGTATATTGCAAGTTCCTGGAGAAATGCCCTCAAGGAGAGTCCAGCTTCATTGAGTACATTCTTGCTTTTATAGGTTACTGCCACTTGGAACTTTAGCTGTCACACAACACAGTGAAATCCTACCTGTCGGGGTGCAGCATTTCCTTTCCGTTAGACATCCAGAACGGGGTTTGTTGTTTTCTGTTCACACAGTCAAAGCAACTCTGAGGGGGTTAAGCAGATGTGGCCCAGGAGGCCAGATACGCAGACAAGCTGTTACTGGTAGGCTATTCCGTAACCTGTCTGACGTTCTGGATAAGAATCCTTTTGGGGTTTTGCCCAGCTTGGTGCTTAAAGCAGCTATTTATTTAGCCTTTCCCGGTTTCTTGAGGCCTGGTGAGATTACTTGTCCCCCGAATAGCAGTAAGTTTGTCACAGTTAGCCAACTGGTTCCTGCATCTTGAGGGTTTCACGTTATTACTGAGGACATCCAAGACCTCTGAGACGGGTCCCCCAGTCCCAGTGTCCTACTTTCCCACGTCCCACCGGTGGTGCCCCGTCAGGGTCCTTCAGCAGTTGCAGGCAGCCTTGGTAGGTCACAGGCCAGATAGTCCACTGTTGCCTTTTGGGGTGTCGCCACCTAGTACTCATCAGTTTGTGTCTCACATACGCTCCTTAGTTGGGAGTCTGGGCGGCGACCCCGCCTCAATTTCAGGTCATTCATTTCGTATAGGAGCAGCGTCCTCGGCCTCCAAAAATCAGGTGCCAGCGCATGTTATCCAGAAGTTGGGCCACTGGCGCTCCTCCTGCTTTAGTCACTACATCCCTCATCCAAAAGCTGAGATGTCATTGGCTTTCCAAAGTTTGGTCTTGTGATTATGTTGTAATAAATTACTCTTGCTACTCTGTATGCCTTTTTGCCCTCTTTCTGGTGTTCCTGCTATGTCGTGGTTGCGACACAACTCTAACCGCTTAGGTGTAAGGTAGTTTCAGGCGGGGTAGAGTGCTTTCTCTCTGTAGCCATGACCACAAGTGTAAAGGCCGATTCATTGGCCTGTATTTGTGGGAGGGGCACCGCTGCCTTTATGTTCGGCCGGCGTCCCTCCCACCTTGCACGTCGTTCTGCATTTTTCCCTCCCACCCACCCTTTCTCTTGTTACTCATGGAGGGGATGCCCTCTTTCTAGTGTCCCTGCTACACTGCGGATGCGGCACAACTCTAACCGCTAAGGTGTAAGGTAGTTTCAGGCGGGGTAGGGTGCATTCTCTTGGTAGCCACGACCACAAATAAAATAGGATGTATCTGTGTATGTATGTGCGTATGTATGTATGTATGTTCCGCAAAAACTAAAAAATGCAACCATCCATTTAAACAAAACTTAGTATAAACATCCCTTGCTACCTGGAAAGAAATCTTGCAGGGGTCTCAGCTCTCTAGGACGTACCGTTCCCGAGAAATGACCTGCATTATCCTATACAAGCCTGCCAGCCTTTCACTTAAATCCTAACTGCCCTACTCACGGTCACATGTCCCTTATCATCCAATAGAAGCTCACAGGTCCTACTTTAGGTTGCATAACAACTGATCACAGGTTTTAGCAGTTCGCAGGTCCTTAAATTTTCATATGACGTATGACGGCACAACTACGCTACTGCCTGCATGGGGGGCAGGGGCCGCTATTAAACGGATGGGCACTGTGGAGTTCACAGTTAAAGGGGTGGGCACTGTGAAAGTCACTGTTAAAGGGGCGGTCACCGTTAAAGGGGCGGCCACTGTGAAAGTCACTGTTAAAGGGGCGGTCACCGTTAAAGGGGCGGCCACTGTGAAAGTCACTGTTAAAGGGGCGGTCACCGACATCACCGCTAAAGGGGCAGCTTCTGTGAAAGTCACTGTTAAAAGGGCAGCCACCGTGAAAGTCATTGTTAAAAGGACGTTCACCATTAAAGGGGCAGCCACTATGAAAGTCACTGTTAATGGGCGACCACTGTGAAAGTCACTGTTAAAGGGGCGTTCACCATTAAAGGGGCATCCACTATGAAAGTCACTGTTAAACGGGCAGTCACCATTAAAGGGGTGACCACTGTGAAAGTCACTGCTAAAGGGGCGGTCACCAATAATAGGGCGGCCATTGTGAAAGTCACTGTTATTTAATATAAAATTGCAATAAATAAATAGCCGAGCAACACCGGATCACCAGCTAGTGAAGGATATAATATACAGGAAGGTATATGGATGTAATAGAGGATATAATACACAGGAGATATATAGATATAATAGAGGATAGAATATACAGGAGATTCAAGTGATAACAGTGTCATCCACAGATGCCCATAACATAGTCATCCACAGATGCCCATAATAGTGCTATCCACAGATGCCCATAACAGTGCCATCCACAGATGCCCATAACAGAGTCATCCACAGAGCTTCCATAACAGTGTCATCCATAGATCTTCCATTAGTGTCATCCACAGATGCCCATAACAGTGCCATCCACAGATGCCCATAACAGTGCCATCCACAGATGCCCATAACAGTGCCATTCACAGATGCCCATAACAGTGTCATCCACAGATCCCCCATAACAGTGTCATCCACAGATGCCCATAACAGTGTCATCCACAGATCCCCCATAACAGTGTCATCCACAGATGCCCATAACAGTGTCATCCACAGATGCCCATAATAGTGCCATCCACAGATGCCCATAACAGTGCCATCCACAGATGCCCATAACAGTGTCATCCACAGAGCTTCCATAACAGTGTCATCCATAGATCTTCCATAAGTGTCATCCACAGATGCCCATAACAGTGCCATCCACAGATGCCCATAACAGTGTCATCCACAGATGCCCATAACAGTGTCATCCACAGATGCCCATAACAGTGTCATCCACAGATGCCCATAACAGTGTCATCCACAGATGCCCATAACAGTGTCATCCACAGATCCCCCATAACAGTGTCATCCACAGATCCCCATAACAGTGTCATCCACAGATCCCCCATAACAGTGTCATCCACAGATGCCCATAACAGTGTCATCCACAGATGCCCATAACAGTGCCATCCACAGATGCCCATAACAGTGTCATCCACAGATGCCCATAACAGTGTCATCCACAGATGCCCATAACAGTGTCATTCACAGATGCCCATAACAGTGTCATCCACAGATGCCCATAATAGTGCCATCCACAGATGCCCATAACAGTGCCATCCACAGATGCCCATAACAGTGTCATCCACAGAGCTTCCATAACAGTGTCATCCATAGATCTTCCATAAGTGTCATCCACAGAGCTTCCATAACAGTGCCATCCACAGATGCCCATAACAGTGTCATCCACAGATCCCCCATTACAGTGTCATCCACAGATCCCCCATAACAGTGTCATCCACAGATCCCCCATAACAGTGTCATCCACAGATCCCCCATAACAGTGTCATCCACAGATGCCAATAACAGTGTCATCCACAGATGCCCATAACAGTGTCATCCACAGATGCCCATAACAGTGTCATCCACAGATGCCCATAACAGTGTCATCCACAGATGCCCATAACAGTGTCATCCACAGATGCCCATAACAGTGTCATTCACAGATGCCCCATAACAGTGTATCATCCACAGATTCCCCATAACAGTGTGCCTGAGCACTGAGGAGACACAGAAAGGAGGGGAAAGAATCTGCGAAAGCAAGCAGAGAACGGCACAGCAGATGACTGAAAAGCTTCTTTTGCAAGTAAATTGTTTTATTGTAAATGTAGTTTTAATATTTGTTTTTGTATTTTATAATATTCTGGCTTTTGCTTAAAAGGACAGCAATTTTATTTATTTTTTAGTTATGTATGATGCATTTTAATATGTGACAGAGTGTCTGGAGAAGTAAAAAGCATTTAAAAGCAACCAGGGAAATGTTCAGGAGAGGTCTGTGCAATTCGGGTTTGCATAAAACCTGTTCTTAGGGCCTGTGTTGCTGGAGTGGGGAGAGAAGGGTGGGCCCCACTCCATCCGGACAGTCCGGCTTTTGGGCTGTCAGGTAATTACTCCTCAGGTGTGCTAGCCTGATATAAGGCTGAGAATGCAGACACAGCTCGCTCAGCCTGGGAACAGGTTACCTGCAGGGAGCCTGTGAGAGCACTACAAGAGGTACGGACTTTGCTATTTTGTTTGGGTGCCTGGTATTAGGCCGGCACTTGGTCAGGGAGTTTTCATGCTGTATAGTTAGAGCCGGACAGGCTTAGGATTTTTGTTTGCTATGTTTTATGTTCTGTACCTCAACCTGACAATAAAACTGGCTGAGGTCAGTTAAATGAAGTTCCTGCCGTGTGGACTGTAACTTCGTCGGTGTGCCTGCTAAACTGTGCCTGTCTACCCAGGAGACGACAGCCCCGCTACCTAATCCCTTACAAATAATAAATAAATGTAAATGTAGTGGTGCTATAATGTGGACCCCAGGCCTCTCTGATGTCCTGAAGGCTGGGCTGGCGCTGTGGCAGCATACAATTAGGACAGAGCAAAACGGAGTGCCTCTTAAAGGCTTACGTTTTGCATTCCGTCTGGCAGTACATTTTCGTTATATTACATTTGAAACGAAAATGGAATGTCATAACGCAGATGTGAACCCACCCTTAAGAATAGATTGCTTCTGAATACTCAAGCTTACCAAGGAACAAAGAAAAACTCTTGAAAGCGTGTCTTTTAAAAATTAGGTTAGTACAATAAAAAGGTATCCCTGCATACTGCAATACTCTTGTATTTTGTAATCTTATTTATATATACTTATTTCATTCAGTAGTATAATTAAGTGGTGAAAATGATTAGTGCCCCCCCATTTCTGACGGTGATATCTTTTGTGCACCCCCTATATATTGTTCCTAGAGTCACCACTGCATATAACCGCCGACGACGTGAACTGAGAATGTATTTTTCTTTTTGTACTAAAATAGGCCACTAAATGCTTTCAACACATATAACCGCCGCTGACGTGAACTGAAATACAAAATAACACATATAACCGCTGCAACTTCAGTGAACCCCTGAACCACTACTTCCCGAATAGGTAGGCTTCTGCGAAGCAGGTGCTCTACCCCGAGCATGTTTGGCTCCCAACCTCCCACTGCTACCACCCTGCTGACTCCCATCCATGCTTTCAACACATATAACCGCCGACGTGAAGTGAGAATATAGTTTTCTTTTTGTACTGAAATAGGCCAATAAATGCTTTCAGTAGAAATAAATGCACCAGTGAAGCGCGTATATATTTTTCTTTCTGTACTGAAATAGGCCACTGAACTCTTTTGCCACAAATAAGTGCACCAGTGAAATATATATATTATTTTTTTTTACTGTAATACGTCCCTATACGCTTTCACCAGAATTAACTGCAGAAATGCACTAAGAATATATTTTTCTTTTTTCACTGTAATACGCCCCTATGCGCTTTCATCAGAAATAACTGCAGAAGTGAACTGAGCATATATTTTTCTTGTTGGACTGAACTATGCCCCTATATGCTTTCACCAGAAATGACTGCAACAGTGCAGTGCGTATATATATTTATTATTATACTGAAATACGCCCCTATACGCTTTCAACAGAAATAACTGCAACAGTGCAGTGAGTATATATTTTTCTTATTTTATTAAAATATGCCCCTATACGCTTTCACCAGAAATAACTGCAACAGTGCAGTGAGTATATATTTGTCTTTTTTTACTGATATACACCCCTATACGCTTTTAACAGAAATAACTGCAACAGTGCAGTGCGTATATATTTAAAATTTTTAATGCAATACGCCCCTATACACTTTCCCCAGAAATAACTGCAGAAGTGACCTGAGAATATATATTTCTTGTTGGAATGAAATAGGCCACTATATGCTTTAACCATAAAACAATTAAATAGTGAAGTGCGCATATATTTTCCTGGTAGTACTGAAATACGCCCCTGTACGCTTTCACCAGAAATAACTGCAACAGTGCAGTGCGTATATATTTGTCTTTTTTGACTGAAATACGCCCCTATACGCTTTTGCCAGAAAATAACTGCAACAGTGCAGTGCGTATATAATTTTTTTGTTGGACTGATATACGCCTCTATACGCTTTCATCAGAAATAACTGCAACAGTGCAGTGCGTATATATTTGTCTTTTTTTACTGAAATACGCCCCTATATGCTTTCAACATAAATAACTTCAGAAGTAAAATGCTTATATATTTTTCTTGTAGTACTGAATAAGATACTAAGACATAAGCCTCTAAAGGCTTTTCAACATAAGACTTGCAGCCCAATAACAAAAAGCTTGAATGACTATTTGGATCTCCAAATAATCGTTCCCTGCACTTGTAAATCACTTTCCTATTAATGTCCCTAGCGCCTTCTAACGTCTGTCCCTGCACTAAGATGCTGTGAAATGATTCCTCCCTATCCTTTCATTGCACTTATAAATAGTTTTTTCTTTTTTTTTTTCCACAATCGTTTTTCCAATAGCTGTCCCTAGCACCTTCACACGTCTGTCCCTGCACTCTGAACGCTAGAAAATGTCTGACTGTGTAAGATGGCCAACGTATTTATAGGGCTGTGACATCACAGGGCTGGCTGGCTGCTAATTAGCTGCATGCAGCCATGTCAATCTGGGTGATCCCACCTTCCCAGAGTTCCTTGCCCCATGTCCTCAGTCCTCACATGTGTTAACGCCATTTTAGAAAAATGTGATTAGCTAACATGAAGCGTGAGGAAATTCGCAAATTGCTAATTTTTCCTGAAATTCTAGACAAATTCCACTTCGTCAGCTTCAATTCGCTCATCTCTAGTGGCATCATACTTATCAAACACCACCTCTACTTTTACAAAATGTGCTGTGCTGTACTACTTCAAGTATAGAGGTCATTTTAGGTGATGAGTGGTATTCTAAATTGTCAGAATGCCATAGTATTTTTTCACAGGTTGAGTATAAACCACGTGCCATGAGTACAGCTCTGAACGATTGAGATATAGACTTCCTTAGACCTCTGAAAGTATCCTGTGATTAATGTTGAGCAAAGCATTCAAATAGGAATTTGGTCTGAAGTTTAGGAAAACTTTGATTCGCAACAAAGTCGAATTTACTTGCTCTTCATAGTAACAAATCAGGTTTCCCTAAAATGGTTGCTGCGCATGTTACAAAGTGAAAAAAGGAATTCCGAGAACACAAGATAACCCATAATGCCGTGCAGCCAGTCAATACACAGGTAGCTATCCCCTGTGATGTCACAGCACTATAAAAGCCTCATCCTATGCTGTCTCCGCCATTGTGCTGTGAGTTGAGCATAGGAAGAAATGTGGCAAGTTCTCATGCACTAGGTATAGTGTTGCTGCAGTAATCCACCATGTTCGGCATCTAATTTTAACCACAATAACTTTAAAAGCAAAATACCACTAGGCCCATAGAAGGGAGGGATCCAGGACCTTATGGAAGGATCCACATGGGATTATGGTCATCCTTGTTGTAAATCTCTCAATTTTATTGCTTTGAGGAAGGCTTTCCCACCTAAATTTGGAGTACCATCTCTGGTACCATCACACAGGAGGACAATTCATATGGCAAGGATCAGGGGAGCCAGAGCACATCAGGATGACCATGGCATCTGAAGGGTTAAAAGTCCATGACCGGCATTATTGCTGATCATTAGTTCCATCCAGGGGTCTGCTGTTTAAAACAGCAGATACCCGGCGGCCATGCATGCGCCATCAGGTGCCATATTTAAATGCCCATCTGCCAATGTAAATTTACTGTCGGCAGTCGGGAAAGGGTCAACTTCCAAGCCTTCACACTGAGATTAAGCCATCAAGTGGGAAGAATATGATTAGGCAGAGTGGCGTCGGTATGCCTAATTTATAGCGATTTGTGATTTATTTGGAACAAGTCGACTTCAGCAAATCGCCGAATGACATTTTTCAAAACTTTGCTCATCTGTACCTGTGATATCTGACATTAAGAGGTTAGCAGTAGAGCCTTTCAGTTCTCAAGTTGCAAGGTGGGGCCTCCATAAATTGGACTTTTTTCCAGTTACATCTCACAGATACTAGTTTAAGATTGAGATCTGAGGAATTTGGAGGCCAAGTCAACAACATATTTTTTATACTTGGTCTGCAATAATGTTTAGGTAGCTGGTACAGTATGTGCCAAATATCCACTTAGTAAAATGCTAGGTCATTTTCTTAAAATGACCCAGCTGTTTTAGTAAAATCACCAGAGCATGACAAAATGCAAATATTCATGAGCTCCTGAATCTCCCCACCCCCTGGCCAAGAGGTTATAAATATTAGGGCTCTGCTTCAGCAGTGGCTGCAAGCTGCCGCTGTCCTGCTTCACTTACCCAGCATTCTGGACATGCATTCTGCTGTCATCTGCCACTGGGCCTGCTCTGTTCCTCCATGGAGGCTGCAGCCTGTTTGTCAGAAAGGCTTCCCCTCCTCTGTTCATAGGGCTTGCGTGCGCTCCATCTGGCTCTTAAAGGTCCAGGTCATGCACACCTTGATCTTCATCAGCCAATTGGTGTCGTTCAGGCACCTTCCCCAGTGAAAGGGTGCCCGAACAGTAGGTTAGCTAGTTTACTAAGCCACTGCAAAGGTGTGTTGTATCCTGTTTTCTGCCCAAGTACTGACTTTTGCCTGTTTACCTGTATTGACCCTTTGCTTCCTGCCCCGCCCTGTGCCTGCTATGGTATTGCCCTTTCACTTCTTGACCAGAAATGTGTCTGTTAACCATATTTATACTATGATACCCGTCCGATTCTGTCTAACCCCTTGGGATTCTGCACTGGTGTTTCAGACCATGGGGTCAGCTTTTAACCACGCAAAAAATACTCTAAGAGGTAGCAGTCTGGTTATTCCACGGCAGCAAAGTCCAGATCCCTGTATAGGGGGTTAAAGGGTGAATACCAGGACAACATCCTTAGGATTAGCCCCAAGTCAAATCTGTATTGACACAATGATTCCATACCTACTGTCATAACAGACTCATCTGCATGCACTAGAGCTGTTAGGAGCTAGAGTAACATAAAAATTGTGACAGATTCCCTTTAAATGCTTCAGAGTACTGGCAACCACAGAACACAATTGCCCCTCATTCACTCGAATGTGGATAAGCTGCAATGCAAAGTCTGTAGCATGTAGCTTGTAAGCCATTATCATCTGCTGGTATAGATTCAGTTTTTTTATTGACATATGTTCAAGGTTTTTTGTTTAGGATGCTGTGACTGAAAGATTTAGGAAAATAAGCATCATAAACTCCATAATGTATTTGTTACAATAAACATTGATGGCACTGAGAGAGAGCAGGTGCAAAGAGACATGGCTATTACTGTGTTAGACCTTCTCTGCAGAATAAGTATTTGACACTTTTGTTCTTTTAACAATGATTAAAAAAAAAACATTTGCAGACCATCCAAGAAAGGAAGCATAAAAGTTGTCTTTGAAACTGGATGTAGGTTGTCATGGGAACTGCAGTTCTGTTATCTATTTTTCTTCTAAAACTTTTCCTTTTATATATGAAATATACCTTTTACTGCAGTGCAAGCCATACAATCTCAAATAGTATAAAATGAGAAGTAAAAACATAGAACAGACACACATGAAATGAACTATAAGAGCACTGTGCAACCACCCCTCTTTTGTCATATTCACGTTTCAGGTTGTATTGTAGGTTGAGATTCCAGTGCCACACTGTCCTTAATAGCCCTATAGGTGTAATTTAATGTATGATTTAGATAATATGTTAATGATGTGCAGGAGCAGGTTGCCCACAGACCATACAAGGACATTTTCTAGTGGGCTGATGCCCAGGGGGCCACCTGGGCCATCCTCACGGCCGGTCAGTAAAAGTTTTTAGGGATGTATTTTGTGCTGCTGGCAGTATTTTGTGATGGACTGTGGTATTTGGCTCTGTTGGGGTGGTATAACGTGCCACAATATTGTATTGCATTATTTGGGGCAATTTGGCTTAGATAGATTTAGAGAGAGTTTCTGTACCTAGTTAAAAAATGAAATGTCTTATCAGAAAAGGGGTATGATTTACTTGAAAGGGGAGTTGGCTAAGATGTGACATTTGTCCCAAAATTGCACCACAATTCTTGGGTACAATTCTGTCTCAAAGCTAGCCAACCAATAGTTGGTATACAGTTAAACAAAAGTGTCTACCACATTTATCATCCAACCTGAGCTATAATAATAAATCGTGTGAAGGTCTAGACAGCCTAAGTTATGCCATCTATAAAATAAGTAAATCTGTCCCAATAAGTTCCGAAATGGCATTATGATGACTTACTGCATTTTAAAAATTATCCACACTTGTATGATATCCCAAGTGATCATTTTGTTACTGTTAGAAAATGAAGATGGTTCGACTAGAGGAAAATGAAAATATGTGTAGCTCAATGATAGAAAACCGAGGAAGGGACATTCTCAGATTTGGTTAAGATTATTATTATTATTTTTTTGGGGGGGGGGGGGTATTGGGCCCTATTCTATTTAATATATTTATTAAGTATCTTGTGGAGGGGTTGCACAAGAAATGGATGGTCTTTTTCAGTTTTACATACTATGTTACTGTGAAGTTACAGTGTGAAACACCTAATCAGATCCCAATAATAATAACTGTAGTCTTAACTCTCCACTCACATTGTCATTTGAATCTAACCCCAATTCACATAAATTTTACAGATCTTAAAGGGAATGTTTTATCCAAAAAATGACCTATTGTTTAAATCACATTTTAATGTTTAAGGTATTTTTAAATAATTTTTGGTGATACTATTTTTTATTTCCCATTTAAATATTTATATTTAAAAAACAAAAATAAATTCCTGCCACTAAGTCTGGCCACTAAGTCTAATCATTTTCACGACTTCTTGGTTTGTACAGATCACTTTACTGCAGTTATATACCATTTTAAACCTGCCTATAATGATAAGGATATATCACCTTGGTGTAAAGATAAGACAGGGTCCACCGTTCATAATAGGCGTTGTCAAATGTTATCTATTCTTTCCATGTACAATGACCTCTGCACAGGTCATAAAACATGCCTAGAAAACTCTCCCATGGAAGCCATTAGGGTCCCCTCCTGTCCACTGTGTCTATGGCCCATGGTGCTGCCTTAAAGGGATTCTGTCATCAGATTTAACCCCTGTAACCTAAACATATGCTCATGTCCAGACTAATATGAAGAATCCTAAGCTGGCCTTATTAAACCTCACTGTGGCTCTATTTGCCCAAAAAAACTGGTTTTGTCTAACCTGTCAATATCTTACTTGAGGTGCCCAATGGGAGATCCGTTAATACAGGGTGCCCGGCCGCACCCCTCGCCGTCCGGTGCCCAGCGCCGCCTTCCCTGTCTTCAGCGCCGCCTTCTACAGCTCAGCACCGCCTCCGCAATCCTCCCTGTCCCTCTGCCAGATCCCGCGCCTGCGCACTAGGCTCAGCCTGATGCGCCCGTGCGGACTCCTGGCAGCTGCTTCGTTGAGCGAAGTGCGCATGCGCCGTCACCTTAAGTAAGTGATTGACAGGTTAAAAAAAAATTTTTTTTGGGCAATTAGAGCCACAGTGAGGTTTAATAAGGCCAGCTTAGGATTCTTCTTATTAGTCTGGACATGAGCATATGTTTAGGTTAGAGGGGTTAAATCTGATGACAGAATCCCTTTAAACCAATTTTTTTAATCCTTCTAAATGCTGTTAAGAACAGCTCAGGCAAGATGGCAGCTGCCATAATCATATTTAGAAAACAAAATAAAAAAATCTGTAATCAGAAAATAAAAACAGATTAGTAAAAAAAAATGTTGCTATCAGTAGTGTTGAGTGAGCATGCTCAGCCGAATACCAGTTCGGCTCGAGCATCGCTATGCTCGGCACATAGCGGTACTCGGCTGAGTACTGCATGTGCTCGAGCGCAATGCTCGAGTCTCCTCCCCGCACTTTTCGTGGCTGCTAAGCAGCCAATAAGCGTGCAGTTAAGTACTGTCCTCATGTTAGCTACTGGCATTACAGTGATTGGCTGGCAGGAACGTGTCAACGGGTGCTATATAGCACCCGATGACGCGTGTTTGGCTCATTCTAAGTCAGGGAGGGCTGAGCATAGGAAGGGACAGATAGTCTAATTGAATTGAATTTTTTGACAAAAACGTTTCATAGACTAAAAAGTCCTTGTAAGGACTATTGTGTGTAACAGCAGCAATATATGTTTGTAGTACAACCTGCGCTAAATTGCTTAGTGTTCATGCACACGGCATCTGAGCCGCCGTTTTGGCGGTTCGGATGCAGACCCATTCACTTCAATGGGGCTGCAAAAGATGCGAACAGCACTCCGTGTGCTGTCCGCATCCGTTGCTCCGTTCCATGGCCCCGCCCAAAAAATATAACATGTCCTATTCTTGTCCGCGCTTTGCTGATGCTGATGGTGCACGCAGACGTCGTGGCCCTTGGCGTGGAGAAACAGTGCCTGCTGCCAGAGCACGAGAAAACAAATCATCCAAGATACCTAGCTTCATGTCCCAGTTTGCAGGTCGGCGCAGGACAATACTTTTGAAGTCAGACCAGTGCTACCAGGAGGTCGGTTGGGTTGCAGCAGATAATGCTTCTAGTCGGTTAAGAACCACCCTGTCTTCCACCAAGTCCAGTCTCAGTAGCCAGGAGTCTGGTCAAAAAAATCCTCACCCTGATACTTCTTCCTCCCACAATTTACAGTCTAGCCAAACATGAGATCCCACACTTTTAGATTCCGAGGACCTGTTTTCATCGCCATCACTTGATTTGGCTCTCTCACCAAGCATGCTTGAAGAGGGACATGAGATCTTGTGCCCTGATTCCTAACCTCTTGAACATCCACAGTCACAAGAACATGAAGTGGGAAACGGCAATTAGTGTTTAATGAGGTGGATGATGATGAGATACAGTTGCCAATGAGTCAACCGCAATTACTGTCTCAAGAGGTTGATGATGAGGATGAGACACAGTTGTCAATCACTGAGGTTGTGGTTATGTCAACAAATCAGGAGAATGATCAGAGTGATGAAGTGGAAGAGGAATTGGTGGACGATGAGGTCACTGAACCAACCTGGGAAGGTGGGAAGCTGAGCGAGGACAGCAGTACAGAGGGGGAGGGATCTGCAGCACCGCAACAGGCTGGAAGAGGCAGTGGGGTGGCAAAAGGGAGAAGGCGGGCCACACCTGTGCCATACAAAATGAGTCGGGGCTTGAACACTAGCAACCTCACCACCACCAGCATGATCCGCCACATGGCATCCAAGCACCATAATAAGTGGGATGAGCGCCTGGATCCACAATCTGTGTCTGCAGGTAAAACCACTGCATCCTCTTCCCCTGTGTTACGTACTGGCCAATCCCCTGTCGAAGGCGCAGGCCCGGATGGATCCCACCCTGCACCTGGACCTTTGCAAGCACCATCAGCGACCACATCCACTTCCATGTCCCAGCGCAGCGTACAAATGTCCTTACTCCAGGCATTTGAACGCAAGCGCAAATACCCAGCCACCTACCCACAGGCCATAACACTAAATGCACAGGCCCTCACATTTTATATTTTAGAGGGTCAGCTCACCTGCAGGCCCACACATGAAATCTTTTACAGGATCAGCTCACCAGCAGGCCCACACCTCAAATATTTTACAGGGTCACCTCACCAGCAGACCCGCACCTCAAATCTTTTACAGGGTCAGCTCACCTGAAGGCCCTCGTATTTAATTTTTTAGAGAGTCAGGTCACCAGCAGGTTCACAACTAAAATCTTTTACAGGGTCAGCCCACCAGCAGGCCTGCACCTAAAATCTTTTACAGGGTCAGTTCACCTACAGGCCAGCACCTAAAGAATTTTACAGGGTCAGCTCACCAGCACGCTCACACCTAAAATCATTTACAGGGTCAACTTACATGCAGGCCCGCACCTAAAAATCTTTACAGGGTCAGCTCACCTGCAGGTCTGCACCTAAAATCTTTTACAGGGTCAGCTCACCTGCAGGCCCTCACCTAATTATACCTAATTGGTAATTTGCGCACATGCTGCCTTGCTTGGATGTGGTAGCCGTAGCTGTTTCTCGGGCTCCCTCTCCGGAATCGAACCAAGATTCCCACATCACCCATGGTCTACATGGTTTTGGCTGAAAATAACATTGAAAGTTGATAGGGAAGACATCCAAATGGATCGTCGCCGTTACGGGCACGTGTGATAGTCCCCAGGTTATCTACAGTTACCAAAGCGGCAGCAGGCCCTCGCCCCCATAATGTTTTAGATGGTCAGATAATCAGGCCCTTGCTCCAAATGTTTTTGAGTGTCATCAGCAAACCATCAATCGTAATTTTTCAAGGCTGTGTATGATTCCCTCTTTTTTGTGTAACAAAGGGTGTATTGTAGTGCCAGTTCCTTGTCATTTTTGGCAGCACTTTCACTTAGTGCACAGGCTTTATGAGTGTAGGAGTCCCACTACCTGAACAATTATACCACAATGAGAATAGAGCCCTCCTTTATGTGATATACAGGTTATATTGGAGGGCCTCTTCTTTGTAATTTTTGGCAGCACTTGCACTTTATATACAAGTAAATGTATAGAGCTCCCAGTACAGACTGTAACCCATCAGAGGGTAATATAGTTAGTGATGGTCTACATAGGTTAAGTATAATCACAGATGACCATTCTATAAAATTTAGGCTTTATTTATATAAAACTAAAAAACACAGAGTGCCACTAGTAGACCAATACATAAAAAAAGAAAACTTATAAACAAAACGAAGAACAAAAGAGAGCACTAAACAACTGAAGAACAAAAGAAAAATTTTCTTGTATAAGAGACAATCCTCACACTGGTGGGCGCAGAGATGGCAAGGATTTGTGTGATGAACGATGTTTTGGGGCGGCTGTCCCTATAGATGACCCTACCTACATTCTGCCCTGCCTAGAGGCCTATCAGGAACCTCCTGTATGCCCTAGAATGACCCTGATCCGGGAATATAGAGCAAACTAGTTAGTCTTATTCAAAATAAAAAATAAAGGTACCAAAAATAATAAACAATGGCACTGATATGTGCATATCAACTCCCATCAACAAACGATGAGTCATTAAGTCACTTTGATAAGTACCACCGTTATTTCATAGTGAAATCATGGGAAGTGTGAGATACACACACCCCTGTCCCATGTCTCACACTTCCCATGATTTCACTATGAAACGACGGTGGTTATTTTTTGCGGCTCGGGTGCGGACCCATTCACTTCAATAGGTCCGCAAAAGATGCAGACAGCACTCCGTGTGCTGTCCGCATCCATTGCACCGTTCCGTGGCCCCGCAAAAAAAATATAGCATTTCTACAATGGGTCGCAAATTGCGGAAGCCACACAGGCGGCTTCCGTTTTCTGCGAATTCGTGGTTTGCGGACCGCCAAAAACGGCACGGTCGTGTACATGAGGCCTAAGTAAAAGCATTCTGAAGTTATTACCACATAAAGTGACACATGTCAAGTTTCCCAAAAAATCGGACTGGTCCTTAAGGTGAAAAATGACAAGGTCATTAAGGTGTTAAGAACATTATTCATTGAACTACTACTACTACAATTTTTGCCACCACTGCTCCCCTTCTCTTCTTGCTGTGTGAAATTGCAGGCCTGTTATTTTGCTTCTGCTACAAATGCTGCTTTACACTCTCCATACTTGCTTGAGCTTAGGGTCCTAGTTTACTAGTTTAACCAGTGAAAGTACCTTATTCTGTCTGCCCATGTACCAAACTTCTGCCTCTTAACCGACTCTAATACTTCTCTGCCTGTCCTGGCCTTGGTAGTATGGCATACAGTAGTTCCACAGATTTGCACAAACTCTGCCTTCCTGTACTCTGCTTGTTTATTGACTCTAAATATTGTCTGACCCCTTGGTGCTTCACATAGCTGCGAGGTAGTGGCCTGGTGGGTCCCCTGCAGTGAAGGTCAGATCCCTGTATACAGGTTAAAGGGTGAAAACCAGGAGATTGCCAGGATAACCCCCTCAGGACTAGCCCAAAGTCAAACCGGTTAGTTGGTACAGTCCACACCCACTGCCTGTTACACCAAATACAGTCTAAAATGGATTTTTGATTGCTATATTTGTCCTTCTTTATGCAAATCTCATGAGCTGGGACAGTTTATATTGACAACTCACTTAGTTCTAGACAATAAATGTTCTTTTTCTAGAGATTTCTATTTCTCATGAACAGTGAAGAATTTGCATTATCTATGCAAATAAACTCTATAATTCTACTGATTTTCTCCACATCCTATTTAAATCGTTGTTTTATATTTGCATTCAGGGTCATGGTGAGCCTCTTCACAGCTGGTGAACATGATAAACAAGCAACATTTCAAACACACAAAGAACTTCTTGCAGCGAAGCCTATGATCATTCTACAGTATCTGAACAGAAGAAGATTCCCTACTGAGACAATGCGGGAAATAGGAGGAGCCTTCCTTTCAGGATCCGAACAATGCATGGTGCATCTGTCCTGCTGCTCAAAAGGTTAGTCTTAATGTTTAAAGAAATGTATTAAGCAAAACAAAAAAGCATAAAAAGGAGACATAAAACTATTCTATCTGCATGTTCCTATTTGTTTATGGTACAATAATCATATCAACACTTTCTGTGGAGCATCCTAGCAAGCCTAAAATGAATGGGAGGATAGCTGTTTTTTTTTATATTATTTATGCATTTATCAAATGTTTTTGTATGTCAATACCCATTGCTACATTGAAGCTATCCTTTATCCTTTATCCTTTGCATTATGCAGAACTTTGACCCATGACACATCCATCAGGTAGGACAGGACGGTCAATTGAGACTTTTTAGCACATGGACACACCCCCTAAACTCGATATGGCTGCCATTTTACATTCAGTCTTTTGCCAGTGTAGGGAGAGGTTGCAGTGTGGAGCAGGGACCGACAGTTATTGACACCAAACACAGTTAATAAGGCCACAAAAGTCCTTTTAAAGACTGGAATAGGTGTGCTATTGATAGGTGTGACTTACTGAGGGGTGTGATATACTTATAATATACTTTCTAACATAGAAAGTATATTATAGTTGTGGCGATGTGAACTGTAAAATGCATGGGAAAGTCCCTTAAGGGGAGTATATCTCTCCCAGGTTCCCCAACTGGCTGAGGTGGGTGAAATCCAGAATGACGCTGGTTTTACTAAATATAGTTGCTGGAGCTATTTTCTTTATTTATTCAGGGCTGAATTTTACTTGGATTGGGATGGTAGGTTTTGGCAGTGGGACCTCCCAATCCACCCCCCCCCCCCCCCCCCAGTCCGGGGCAGGTTTTTCCCTAGCGGGAAGGTGATCGCAGGTGAGGCCTGCTGTAATCAGGCCAGCATAAAGCACCTCCCAGGGTGTCAGTCTGAAGAGAGGGAAGTGTGTGTGAGATACTGGAGCAGAGGCTCTGTGCGTGGTCTCAGTCAGGAGGACTGAGGGGCCACATAGCTATGCGAAGCCTGATCTCTTCCCTGTGTGGACTGACGCTTGATGAGCGGAAACTGCTAAGGCTTGGAGCCTGAGACCCTGACACCAAGCGGTACTTAGAGGTGAGTCAGGGAAACCAATGTGTTTAGGTAGAGCCCAGACGGGCAGGAGTTTATTTTGTATAACTGTTTATGCTTACGCGGACGTGCCGCAATAAAACACAGTTTTGGCCCTTAAATCCTGGTGTCTGTGAAGATATCTGTGAGTGTGACACCCTGAAAGAGAGCTACCCTTTACATAGTGCATTTGTATCGGGCAGCAGCTGTGTGCAGTTCTGCTGCGATACTGCAGCTATACACTACGTGCAGAATTATTAGGCAAATAAGTATTTTGACCACATCATCCTCTTTATGCATGTTGTCTTACTCCAAGCTGTATAGGCTCGAAAGCCTACTACCAATTAAGCATATTAGGTGATGTGCATCTCTGTAATGAGAAGGGGTGTGGTCTAATGACATCAACACCCCTATATCAGGTGTGCATAATTATTAGGCAACTTCCTTTCCTTTGGCAAAATGGGTCAAAAGAAGGACTTGACAGGCTCAGAAAAGTCAAAAATAGTGAGATATCTTGCAGAGGGATGCAGCACTCTTAAAATTGCAAAGCTTCTGAAGCGTGATCATCGAACAATCAAGCGTTTCATTCAAAATAGTCAACAGGGTCGCAAGAAGAGTGTGGAAAAACCAAGGCGCAAAATAACTGCCCATGAACTGAGAAAAGTCAAGCGTGCAGCTGCCAAGATGCCACTTGCCACCAGTTTGGCCATATTTCAGAGCTGCAACATCACTGGAGTGCCCAAAAGCACAAGGTGTGCAATACTCAGAGACATGGCCAAGGTAAGAAAGGCTGAAAGACGACCACCACTGAACAAGACACACAAGCTGAAACGTCAAGACTGGGCCAAGAAATATCTCAAGACTGATTTTTCTAAGGTTTTATGGACTGATGAAATGAGAGTGAGTCTTGATGGGCCAGATGGCTGGATTGGTAAAGGGCAGAGAGCTCCAGTCCGACTCAGACGCCAGCAAGGTGGAGGTGGAGTACTGGTTTGGGCTGGTATCATCAAAGATGAGCTTGTGGGGCCTTTTTGGGTTGAGGATGAAGTCAAGCTCAACTCCCAGTCCTACTGCCAGTTTCTGGAAGACACCTTCTTCAAGCAGTGGTACAGGAAGAAGTCTGCAAGGTAAGAAAAACATGATTTTCATGCAGGACAATGCTCCATCACACGCGTCCAAGTACTCCACAACGTGGCTGGCAAGAAAGGGTATAAAAGAAGAAAATCTAATGACATGGCCTCCTTGTTCACCTGATCTGAACCCCATTGAGAACCTGTGGTCCATCATCAAATGTGAGATTTACAAGGAGGGAAAACAGTACACCTCTCTGAACAGTGTCTGGGAGGCTGTGGTTGCTGCTGCACGCAATGTTGATGGTGAACAGATCAAAACACTGACAGAATCCATGGATGGCAGGCTTTTGAGTGTCCATGCAAAGAAAGGTGGCTATATTGGTCACTGATTTGTTTTTGTTTTGTTTTTGAATGTCAGAAATGTATATTTGTGAATGTTGAGATGTTATATTGGTTTCACTGGTAAAAATAAATAATTGAAATGGGTATATATTTGTTTTTTGTTAAGTTGCCTAATAATTATGCACAGTAATAGTCACCTGCACACACAGATATCCCCCTAAAATAGCTAAAACTAAAAACAAACTAAAAACTACTTCCAAAAATATTCAGCTTTGATATTAATGAGTTTTTTGGGTTCATTGAGAACATGGTTGTTGTTCAATAATAAAATTAATCCTCAAAAATACAACTTGCCTAATAATTCTGCACTCCCTGTACAGAGGGACAAACACTATTTGAATAACTAATTGCAACTGGTGTGATATACCAGTTGCTCCCCCCAAAAAAACTGATTGAGGCAGGGGTGTGATATACCTATATTATACTTTCTATATAGTGCATTTGTATTGTGCAGCAGTTGTGTGCGGTTCTGCTGAGATACCGCAGCTATACAGTGGGACAAATGCTATTGGAACAACTAATTGCAACTGGTGTAATATACCAGTTGCCACCAAAAAAAACTGACTGAGGAGACCGAGCACGACATTCTCCTTGGCGATGATCAGGAGCCAGGCCATTCCACCGCTTCCAATTTAGTGCAAATGTAGTAGTCAAGGGCAGTGATGGCCAGTTCGCATTGTTCGCCCGCGAACATATGCGGGCTGCCATCTTTTTTCACAAGTCCGGCGAGGCGTAGATAAGCCCTTACCTGTGCCTGTGCCGCGTGCTGGTCTGAAAACAAATGCAGTCACCCGGAGCAGGCAGTTTTGAGAACAGCCCGATGAAGGCCCCCGGTGGCTGTTCTCAGAACTGCCTGCTCCCACTGAACGCACTTGTTTTCAGACCGGCTCGCTCACGGGCACAAGTAAGGACTTACCTGCGCCTCGCCGGACCTGTGAAAAAAGATGGCAGCTCGCATATGTTCGCGGGCGAACAATGCGAACTGGCCATCACTGCCCTTGACTACTGGGTGTGCAGGTTTAAACTGTGGCCAGAGCTGGCACAATTTGCCATGAAACTCTTGGCTTGCCTCTAGTCCAGTGTCCTGTCCGAAAGGATGTTCAGCGCAGCAGAGCGCTAGCTCACGACAGTGGGGACTACTTCACATGTCTAAAAATGAATGAGGCATGGATCTCGGAGGAATTTAACACCTGTGACAACCACTTTTAATTGAATTTTACCTATTACCATTGTTTTTATTTTCAAGAGGGGGGATTTTGTTTCATCTTCCATCTTTTTAATCCAATTTTATATTTTTAGTTATTTTAAACATATGTATTTGATTTGTATTTGTACTGGCCTGCAGGAAAATTGATATCCTATGACCGTCTAATATATGTACCTCCAGCCACATAATCACTTGATGTTTTCTGTCCAGTAAATGCCTAATGTTTGGGGCCTGTAATCCACTGGCCTGCAGTAAAATTGATATCCAATGACCGTCTAATATTGTTATGGACTATTGATACAAAATGGATACTTGCTTGTTGAGCTAAGATGGTGGCCAGGCATTCAGCCAACACCTATAAACTAGAATCTTACTTTGTGTTTTTATCATGTGTTTCTTTGTGGTTTCCGTTCAGCTCAAGCAAGCAGCTACAAAGAAAGAAGTAACGGTTTCACCCAGGGGGGAGGGAGAAGGAATTTCCTCTGGCCGTCAAGGTTACAGAAAAGTAGAGAGTTCATAGCCAATAGAAAATATATACTTTATCTTTCACCCCCCTCCCACTCCCTCCTCTCATGAAACCCATGTTGTTTTCAGAAATAAACCAGAGATACTGATTAACTCCATGTAGTGAGTTGTCTGTCTGATCTCTCCGTGCACGTATCTTAATTAATTAATTTGGAGCAGTACATCAAATCAAACTGGCAGCTTTGTCAGAACCAGAACAATTTTGGCGCCCAACGTGGGGCTCGAGGATTGGACCCTCTGTTCCCGTACCCCCAGAGACCAGACGAGGAGAGGCGCACTAACGGACACCGGGATCGCAACCCGTGATATGAGGTAGGAAAATTGAGTCATCTTGCCTATAAAGTGTCCCCTGGTGTAGCCTCTTGGTGTTCGTCTGAGGGAGGGGTGCGGAAGCAGTCTGGGACGTCCTCGAGGGCATGAAAGTAAGAACCCCATATGTTTTCTTAAAGTCTTGATGTACTGTGTTGTGCCTATAAGTTGTGAAGACCCTGTTGACAAGTATCATTGACTGAGACACGGAGTTCTCCTGTGTTCCTGTATCGGAGTTCAGCCCGGTGTCTGACTCAAATCTCCATAAAGGGGACGATCACAGATGGGTGGAGAGCGGTTCGCGGTAGCCCAGAGTGTGCTGACCGGAACTCAAAGGTCTTCACGTCCAGTGATTACTCTATGCAGAGGTCTTTAGGCGGCTTCAGTAGGTACGAGAGATAATGGGAAATGAGGAAAGTGTCCCGAAGGGTTACTGTTCACCTGAACAGTACGTGGCGGACAGGAGAGGCAAACGTTTCATAAAAGGATTAAGTAAGTTGGAGAAGAGTTAAAGGTGTCTGTAAAGGAGGCATCCTCATAAAAGGATTAAGTAAGTTGGAGAAGAGTTAAAGGTGTCTGTAAAGGAGGCATCCTATGTAGTGCTACCTGGCAAGTGTTGTTAAACGAGAAGAGAGGGAAGTTAGAAGATGATTAATTGACAGACATGGTCCGTGTGTGGTTGGACTGTAGTAAAGAATTTGAACAGACCGGGGGGGGGAACTAAATTTTGATGAGAAAAGACAGATATTTCTGTAAGCCTGGTGTTGCATTGATACATGACTAGCCACCACCCTATAATGGCGCCGGGAAGAAAGCAGATGGGTGGACCTGCAAAACATGTGGTCAACAGAATCCCTCCTCCCGTGATACGTGCCTTCCCTGTGGGGTTCCCCACCCACAAAACCACACCTTGGTAACTACTCCCCGGCACGTCCCATCACTTCCCGTGTTAGCTACAGCGCCATCTTGACCCCAGGCAACGCCCATGAACGGACCTTTAATATCATTCGGTCCGGACCCCCCCCCGTCACTCCTATGTCACCCTTGCCCCTTCCTACTACCTTGTACCCGATGATAAACCCGGACGGTACATTCATGCTACCCCACTCACCTGCCACCCTTACTCCTATAATGGTAGGGGGGCAACCTGATGAAGCAGAACAGGGGGATGCAGACGGTGCTGCAGAATCCACAATGGGCATACAAAATGCACCGGGTAATATGCAGACTCCTTCGCGGGGTACCCCGACAGACTACGGTGATCCGCCAACTTTACCCCTGGCACCACAGTGGACTGTACCCATGACCGTGCGCCCATCACGACGTTCACAAGATCAAATACTGCAGGGTCAGATTACAGAGTTACAAAAGAACTTACAGAAAATTGAGCAGGGAAACCTTGAGACACTGAAAGAAGCCCTAGCACTTAACCGGCCACAGGGACCACCAAAATATGTGTCTTTCACCCCACAACAGTTATTCACCATAGTGAATTTACTGCCTGACCCTGAGACCCATCCCATGCCCTTTTTCAGGAAGCTGTCCCAAGTGCATCAAACCTATGGGTGCACATGGTCGGACCTGCAAAGTATAGTGGAAAACAAGACAGGTGAATACTCCACACTGATAATGGATCAAATCCACATCCCTGAACTTAAAGGTGCTAACTTTGGCCCCCGGGATCATGAGTCTGGAGAATTCTTTATAGAACAACTACAGAAATGGACAAAAGCTAAATTTGCAGATCATTCCAAGCAGATCATTTCACCACACTGCAGGACAGCTGCGGGGGATCAGTTGACCCCCACCTTTTTTCTTTTCACAGAAATGTTAGGTTTCTGCTGTGTTAGTTTAAGCTCCTCTTTCTGATAAGAAACTGTCTTGCTTCTTGGTCTTTGTGGTTTTTACTCAAATTATGTGACACCCACAGATGCCGGATGTCTGACAATAAAATTCTGCACTGATTTATATGAGCAAGGGGATTCGCTGCAAACCATTTTGCACCTCATCCCCAATACTCTCTGGGCCAGAGGACCCCAGGATATTGGATACCTCAATGTCCCACCAGTCACTGTGACCCTGAAGGACCCCAAAGTCCTACCATACAAAGAGACTGGACCCAGTAGCCAGAGAAGCCCCTTCCTGTGTCAGAGCTATCCATGCTGCCAGCTCTCTTCTAAACGTCACATCTGACGTTGTGCTAGGTCATCCCCTCACTATTCTGGCTCTCCATGACGTTTCTGCCATCCTCCAGCAGACTCAACCTAAACACCTCACTGCACAGCGCCACCTCCGGCTTCCGTGTAGTTTGCTTCTGCCAGATAATGTCACCATTCAGAGGTGCCACATCCTCCATCCTGCTGCACTCCTTCCTCTTCCAAGGGGGGAGTATACTGGAGAATCTGAAGATTTTATTGATCTACAGGCACACTCGAGCTGACACCTCTGAAGCCAGAGGAAAGGCCCTAGCTGACCAAGCTGCGAAGGAAGCAGCAGTGAAAGAGGAAAGAGTTCAGTCAGACCAGATTATGATAACACAGGAAGACCTGGAACAAGAAGAAATCACATAGGACCTCCTGAAACAAATACAGAAACAGGCCACGCCACAAGAAAAATTGGATTGGCTAAAAGAGTCAGCCCAAGAAGAGAAAGAATCTGGACTGTGGACCCAAGGAAGGAGAGCATCTCTGCCCAAAGCTCTCTATCCTCTGATAGCTTCAATAGCTCATGGGCCCACCCACCAATCTAAGACCATCATGAAAGAACTAATAGACAATGGCCCCAGGGATAACCCCTGTCCTGGTGAGGCATACTCAGTCTTGCCTCATCTGTGCGCAGTGCAACCCGGGAAGACCTGAGCCTACACCAACCAAATGTCTCCCCAAAGCCCAGTACCCGTTCCAACGGATTCAAATTGACCACATCCAGATGCCAATGTGCCAAGGGTTTCAATATGTGCTAGTAGTGATAGACTTGTTCTCTGGGTGGCCAGAAGCCTACCCTGTCCGAAACCAGACAGCAACCACTACTGCAAAAAAACTGATGCAGGAGCTTGTCTGTAGGTTCGGAGTACCTGAGGTCATTGAGAGTGATCAGGGCCCAGCATTCACTGCTAGATTAACCCAAGAAGTCTGGAAGATGGTAGGGTCACACTTAGCCTATCACACACCCTACAGACCCCAAAGCAGCGACAAAGTCAAACGACTGAACGAGGTACTGAAGTCCAAGATGCTGAAAATGACTGGGGAGACAGGGCTCAGTTGGGTACAATGCCTGCCAATAGCACTATTTTCAGTTAGACACACCCCTAGGCCTCCACACCAAATTTTGTTTAGGACACGGCCTAGGATGGGACAGTACTTCCCACTGCAAATGCATTATGAATCTGTTGCTAAATATGTGATTGCCCTGAGTAAACAATTGTCTAACATATGTGCACAAGTTTTCTCTTCCATTCCAGATCCTGACTCCCTAGAGGGAATACACACTCTCAAACCTGGAGAGTGGGTGGTGGTCAAGAAACACGTCAGAAACACCCTCGAACCACGATACAAGGGGCCGTACCAGGTGTTGCTGACTACCCCGACCTCTGTGAAACTCGATGGAGGCTTACCTGGATCCACGCCTCACATTGTAAAAGAGTAAAGGCTGTCCCGACGACCCTGGAACAATAAGCCATGAGGATTCACATACTGATCATGACTTTGACAGTGGGCATATCTGCAGTGTTCACGCCACTGGGTAATGAATGGGACACTGGGCTAATGTCACATGTTTTCCTAGCTGGACACACTGTTATTGTCTCCAAGTACAAACCAAAGGTATGACATTTAGTCCACACATACACTCAGGTTGCAATGATTCAAAAACAGACAGCCACGTGCAGTGTATTGGTGTAGATGCTGAGAACGGAAAGGATCTGCCCTGTAACAACCGTACTGTACAGGATCTCCTGACAGGTATATTAGCTAACGACACCGAAAGTCAGTCAAAAGGATATGAGTTGGCGAAAGGGACACAATTAGCCAAACTAATTACCCGATTATTCAATGGCACAGCAGTAGCAGTTCCAGACGACATATACTTAGTTTGTGGACACAAAGTGTACAAATGGTTATCCGAGAATGTCACAGGACTGTGCACCATCGCCAGGCTTACTCCTGCCACCTTTATAGTACCACACTCTGAAATTGGCATAAATGCAGTACCTAAACACACCTTGTATCGTAGGGCCAAAGATAACACACCCAGACCAAATGGCAAGCCACATGTAGTAGAGATGAGCATTACCAACAAAATTGTTAGTTCCATCTTCATATATCCCATGATAGCGCAGATGTGGGATCATCTGGTAGTAGCAACAGACCTGGATGACCAAATATGGGAAGAGATGAGACTTATGAATACCTCAAACATTGTGCAAAACCAGTTAATCATTGTCACCAACCAACACACATTAGTTCTAGATTATGTTACAGCTAAAGATGGAGGTATGTGCCAGGTTGTGGGACCCTCTTGTTGCCATTACATAGACCCGCAGGGTAATTTGCAAGTTAAGGTGGGTATAGAGAAAATGGCGGATTTAAGAGATAAATGGCTGGATGCACATAAAGCTGGTAAAGATACATGGTGGTCTGATACCTTCTCTTCCCTTAACCCCAATAACTGGTTCAAAGGTATTGGGGGTTGGCTCATGGGAATTGTCCAGGTAATATTGCAGGTAGCCCTAATAATATTGGTGATATATGTAGTGATTAAGCTCGTTCTTATTTGTGTGACCCGCTTTTCAAAAAGAATGAAGAAAACTGATGAACGACCTATTATGCTCCTCTATGATGAAGAAGGACAGAAGGAAACATCGTTCAACACAGCTCCCCCTCCTCACAATGATGCCTGGCTGAGATAGGGTGAGATGAATCCCAGGGTATTACCACAAGTCCGAGCAACCGGGAGCCTACCTATAAGGGGTAGGTTGTCGCCACTGCGGGTGAAGAGGATACGAATGGTATGCCCAGGGGATTCGCTAGGCGAAGGGAAAGTCTACAATCAAGTCTCCAAGGGGGGACTGTTATGGACTATTGATACAAAATGGATACTTGCTTGTTGAGCTAAGATGGTGGCCAGGCATTCAGCCAACACCTATAAACTAGAATCTTACTTTGTGTTTTTATCATGTGTTTCTTTGTGGTTTCTGTTCAGCTCAAGCAAGCAGCTACAAAGAAAGAAGTAACGGTTTCACCCAGGGGGGAGGGAGAAGGAATTTCCTCTGGCCGTCAAGGTTACAGAAAAGTAGAGAGTTCATAGCCAATAGAAAATATATACTTTATCTTTCACCCCCCTCCCACTCCCTCCTCTCATGAAACCCATGTTGTTTTCAGAAATAAACCAGAGATACTGATTAACTCCATGTAGTGAGTTGTCTGTCTGATCTCTCCGTGCACGTATCTTAATTAATTAATTTGGAGCAGTACATCAAATCAAACTGGCAGCTTTGTCAGAACCAGAACAATATACCTTAAGCCACATAATGACTTGATCTTTTCTGTAACATAATATAGTAACATAGTAGATTGAATGCACAATTTTTGGGGCCTTTAATGTAACTGGCCAACAGTAAAATTGTTATATGGTGACTAATGTACCTCCAGCCACATAATCACTTGATGTTTTCTGTCCGTTGAATGCCTAATGTTTGTGGCCTGTACTCCACTGGCCTGCAGTAAAATTGATTTCCAATGACCGTCTAATATACCTCCAGCCACATAATCACTTGATCTTTTCTGTACGGTGAATGCATAATTTTTGGGGCCTGTACTACCGTGGTCTAAAATAAAAAATTTCTAGGCTCCAGCAGGGAACATTTTTGAGAGTTTCCCTTTAAGACACATATAAATGGCCCCTGATTAAAATACATATTTTTGGTGGGAATTTTTGTCATGGTATGTCACTGTCCATGTTGTGGGACGATTTGTGCACTTCTAGTAAGTATTTGGTGGCTGCATATATGACCTGAAGGTTTTTCAGGTTCACCTGCCATTAAAGTGAATAGGGCTCGCCGCGAACTTGCGGTTCACGAATATTTGATCGCGTTTGCGAATCGTCCCGGCTGATGTTTGTCCATCACTAATCCTCAACTGTGAGAAGTTATACGTCTGTTTGAGTTTACACCCTCTGAATGTTTCTATTTACTGATAGCAAGCAGAAATTTAAAAAATGTTTTGTAATTGCATCTCTGGATATTCTGCACTGCACCTAAATGCTTTGCCCTGTAAATCATGTGGACGGGGAGTGATCAGGGAAGCACAGCAAAGGAGCTTGGGTGCACAGAGTTGCTACGGCCCACCCTAGGTGCACTTAAGCCCTGATTTGCAGATTTATCCTAAACAAAGCAACAGATCACGTGAAGAAAAGTATGTTTTTATTCAGCATGGTCAGCCCTATTAGGCATTATGGTCATCTTAATAACATTGATTCTCCTTACAGATGCCCTTTAAATGAACCGGTGTTGCAGTTCCCTGTACAGCAGGTAGATAGTGGCTCAGAATCTGTGGAAGAGGTCGGACCAACATTATGGAGTTTCCCAGGGATATACCATAACATTATATCAGGGGTCTGAAACCTCCAGCAATCTAGCTGATGTGAGTCTACCACTACCAGCTTGCTCCATTAGCTTCTGTGGGAGCTCTAAGAACAGACGTGTAGGTGTGCATGCCGGAGGTTGTTGATCCCAGCATTATACAGTATATTGAGAATATCCCTTTCACTTGTATTAAAGGGGTATTCCCATTTCATAATATTGATGGTCTATCTTCAGGATAGGTCATCATTACCAGATTAGTTGGGTTCCAACTCATGGCAGTCCCACCAGTCAGCTGAAGGGGCCGTGGCTATTGTGCGATTGTTGCATCCTCTTTAATGTTTACCTGCACGCTATCTACATTGTAACGGCAGTGCATAATATTTACAGCTTCCCTTCCATTCAAGTGAATGCAACAAAAAGCAGTAGCTTTTCAAAGGCCCTAGAGCAATGGTTTTGCACTACTGGAACTGGATTTCAAATTCACACACACAACTGAAGTGGTTCACTACCCTTACAGTCATGGTACAATGGGCTAATTTTATCTGTATAAATGCAGATAGTGTGGATTATAAAACATTGTAAATCCATACAGTTGGAAAGTACTTATACATTTATTTTACTTGCTTATACAGCACCGACATATTCCCCAGCACTTTATAGACAGTATTAACACTTACTGTTCCAGTGGAGCTCACAATCAAACCTTCATATCAGTATGTCTTTGGAGTACAGAAGGAAACCCATGAAAACTCCATGAAGATGTTGTCCTTTGTCAGATTCAAAATTAGGACACCAGCACTGCACTGAGCCACTGTGCTGCCCAGGTAACAATTGCTTTCTACCTACCCAAATTCTACGCCTATTTCAGGAGCATTTTTTGGACATATAATTTTGTTTCTGCAGGTCATCATTATTGAATAATGGCATGTACATGGCATTTTATTAATAATGTGGTCAAGTTAGCCTTTTGAATTGGTGGCAAGTGAGCAAAAAGTATACTTAAATCAACATTAATCTTAATTATTACAATAACCATTATGAAAATAAAAAGTTTAAACAATCTCTGTTCCGGAAGCCAGGCAAAGAGGTAGGAGAGCTCATAGTCTGATAAGCTCAAATGTTTTGGAGCAAAGAGGCATAAGGAGGCTTGGCTTCAGAGCCAATCAGTGAGATCTGAAATCTCATGGCGCAGGGTCCTCTCCCCCTCTGTACCAGTTTAATCATTTGATGCTTACAGTATTTGTATTTTTATGTGACCCTCTGTTGATATACAACGCCATGAAATTAATGGCGCTTTCAAATAAATAATAATAATCTGCAGTCTGGTCAAACTCTGCTATGGGACTGCTCAATGCCAGTTATTGTATTTTCAACCTATTAGTTTATTCTGTGCAAATTTTCAGTATACTGGTATTTTTGACCTGGTATTTTTACCCGATTACTTTGTGTTCTCATTACTTGGCACTGTGTTTGACCTCAGACTATTTATTGTCTCTGCACTTTTGTCTCTCCTGGTTCTGACTTGGCTTGTTTCTGCTATTGCTGTTGGATAATGTTTTGGCTTTGACATTTTATTGCTCTGTTTTTGATCCCAGCTAGTACAACTATTCTAACTGTATAGTCCACATGCCAGCAGCTACCCAAAGAATACATGATAGTACTTCTTACCATCTGCGGCGAAAGCTCAGGGTTAACTGGTTAGGCTGCTGAGTGGGATAGCCATTATCAAGATGGCTATGTCCCTGTAGTTATAGGTTTGCTGCAGGGCAAGTTCTCAGCTCTTGCTAGCACCAAGTCTGGCAGTGGGTACACAGCTTCCTGGACAGGTTACCTGTAGAGTTGAGCGAACACCTGGATGTTCGGGTTCGAGAAGTTCGGCCGAACATCCCGGAAATGTTCGGGTTCGGGATCCGAACCCGATCCGAACTTCGTCCCGAACCCGAACCCCATTGAAGTCAATGGGGACCCGAACTTTTCGGCACTAAAAAGGCTGTAAAACAGCCCAGGAAAGAGCTAGAGGGCTGCAAAAGGCAGCAACATGTAGGTAAATCCCCTGCAAACAAATGTGGATAGGGAAATTAATTAAAATAAAAATTAAATAAATAAAAATTAACCAAAATCAATTGGAGAGAGGTTCCATAGCAGAGAATCTGGCTTCCCGTCACCCACCACTGGAACAGTCCATTCTCAGATATTTAGGCCCCGGCACCCAGGCAGAGGAGAGAGGTCCCGTAACAGAGAATCTGTCTTCATGTCAGCAGAGAATTAGTCTGCATGTCATAGCAGAGAATGAGGCTTCACGTCAGCCACCACTGCAACAGTCCATTGGCATATATTTAGGCCCAGCACCCAGGCAGAGGAGGGAGGTCCCGTAACAGAGAATCTGTCTTCATGTCAGCAGAGAATTAGTCTGCATGTCATAGCAGAGAATGAGGCTTCACGTCAGCCACCACTGCAACAGTCCATTGGCATATATTTAGGCCCAGCACACACACAGGCAGAGGAGAGAGGTCCCGTAACAGAGAATCTGGCTTCATGTCAGCAGAGAATCAGTCTGCATGTCATAGCAGAGAATGAGGCTTCACGTCAGCCACCACTGCAACAGTCCATTGGCATATATTTAGGCCCAGCACACACACAGGCAGAGGAGAGAGGTCCCGTAACAGAGAATCTGGCTTCATGTCAGCAGAGAATCAGTCTGCATGTCATAGCAGAGAATGAGGCTTCACGTCAGCCACCACTGCAACAGTCCATTGGCATATATTTAGGCCCAGCACCCAGGCAGAGGAGGGAGGTCCCGTAACAGAGAATCTGTCTTCATGTCAGCAGAGAATTAGTCTGCATGTCATAGCAGAGAATGAGGCTTCACGTCAGCCACCACTGCAACAGTCCATTGGCATATATTTAGGCCCAGCACACACACAGGCAGAGGAGAGAGGTCCCGTAACAGAGAATCTGGCTTCATGTCAGCAGAGAATCAGTCTGCATGTCATAGCAGAGAATGAGGCTTCACGTCACCCACCACTGCAACAGTCCATTGGCATATATTTAGGCCTAGCACACAGGCAGAGCAGAGAGGTCCCGTAACAGACAATCTGGCTTCATGTCAGCAGAGAATCAGTCTGCATGTCATAGCAGAGAATCAGGCTTCACGTCACCCACCACTGCAACAGTCCATTGGCATATATTTAGGCCTAGCACACAGGCAGAGCAGAGAGGTCCCGTAACAGACAATCTGGCTTCATGACAGCAGAGAATTAGTCTGCATGTCATAGCAGAGAATGAGGCTTCACGTCAGCCACCACTGCAACAGTCCATTGGCATATATTTAGGCCCAGCACCCAGGCAGAGGAGAGAGGTCCCGTAACAGACAATCTGGCTTCATGTCAGCAGAGAATTAGTCTGCATGTCATAGCAGAGAATCAGGCTTCACGTCAGCCACCACTGCAACAGTCCATTGTCATAAATTTAGGCCCAGCACCCAGGCAGAGGAGAGAGGTCCCGTAACAGACAATCTGGCTTCATGTCAGCAGAGAATTAGTCTGCATGTCATAGCAGAGAATGAGGCTTCACGTCAGCCACCACTGCAACAGTCCATTGGCATATATTTAGGCCTAGCACACAGGCAGAGCAGAGAGGTCCCGTAACAGACAATCTGGCTTCATGTCAGCAGAGAATCAGTCTGCATGTCATAGCAGAGAATGAGGCTTCACGTCACCCACCACTGCAACAGTCCATTGGCATATATTTAGGCCTAGCACACAGGCAGAGCAGAGAGGTCCCGTAACAGACGATCTGGCTTCATGTCAGCAGAGAATCAGTCTGCATGTCATAGCAGAGAATCAGGCTTCACGTCAGCCACCACTGCAACAGTCCATGGTCATAAATTTAGGCCCAGCACCCAGGCAGAGGAGAGAGGTCCCGTAACAGACAATCTGGCTTCATGTCAGCAGAGAATTAGTCTGCATGTCATAGCAGAGAATCAGGCTTCATGTCAGCCACCACTGCAACAGTCCATTGGCATATATTTAGGCCTAGCACACAGGCAGAGGAGAGGTTCATTCAACTTTGGGTAGCATCGCAATATAATGGTAAAATGAAAATAAAAATAGGATTGAATGAGGAAGTGCCCTGGAGTCCAATAATATATGGTTATGGGGAGGTAGTTAATGTCTAATCTGGACAAGGGACGGACAGGTCCTGTGGGATCCATGCCTGGTTCATTTTTATGAACGTCAGCTTGTCCACATTGGCTGTAGACAGGCGGCTGCGTTTGTCTGTAATGACGCCCCCTGCCGTGCTGAATACACGTTCAGACAAAACGCTGGCTGCCGGGCAGGCCAGCACCTCCAAGGCATAAAAGGCTAGCTCTGGCCACGTGGACAATTTAGAGACCCAGAAGTTGAATGGGGCCGAACCATCAGTCAGTACGTGGAGGGGTGTGCACACGTACTGTTCCACCATGTTAGTGAAATGTTGCCTCCTGCTAACACGTTGCGTATCAGGTGGTGGTGCAGTTAGCTGTGGCGTGTTGACAAAAGTTTTCCACATCTCTGCCATGCTAACCCTGCCCTCAGAGGAGCTGGCCGTGACACAGCTGCCTTGGCGACCTCTTGCTCCTCCTCTGCCTTGGCCTTGGGCTTCCACTTGTTCCCCTGTGACATTTGGGAATGCTCTCAGTAGCGCGTCTACCAACGTGCGCTTGTACTCGCGCATCTTCCTATCACGCTCCAGTGCAGGAAGTAAGGTGGGCACATTGTCTTTGTAGCGTGGATCCAGCAGGGTGGCAACCCAGTAGTCCGCACAGGTTAAAATGTGGGCAACTCTGCTGTCGTTGCGCAGGCACTGCAGCATGTAGTCGCTCATGTGTGCCAGGCTGCCCAGGGGTAAGGACAAGCTGTCCTCTGTGGGAGGCGTATCGTCATCGTCCTGCCTTTCCCCCCAGCCACGCACCAGTGATGGACCCGAGCTGCGTTGGGTGCCACCCCGCTGTGACCATGCTTCATCCTCATCCTCCTCCACCTCCTCCTCATCCTCGTCCTCCTCGTCCTCCAGTAGTGGGCCCTGGCTGGCCACATTTGTACCTGGCCTCTGCTGTTGCAAAAAACCTCCCTCTGAGTCACTTCGAAGAGACTGGCCTGAAAGTGCTAAAAATGACCCCTCTTCCTCATCCTCCTCCTCCTCCTCCTGGGCCACCTCCTGTTCCATCATCGCCCTAAGTGTTTTCTCAAGGAGACATAGAAGTGGTATTGTAACGCTGATAACGGTGTCATCGCCACTGGCCATGTTGGTGGAGTACTCGAAACAGCGCAACAGGGCACACAGGTCTCGCATGGAGGCCCAGTCATTGGTGGTGAAGTGGTGCTGTTCTGTAGTGCGACTGACCCGTGCGTGCTGCAGCTGAAACTCCACTATGGCCTGCTGCTGCTCGCACAGTCTGTCCAGCATGTGCAAGGTGGAGTTCCACCTGGTGGGCACGTCGCATATGAGGCGGTGAGCGGGAAGGCCGAAGTTACGCTGTAGCGCAGACAGGCGAGCAGCGGCAGGATGTGAACGCCGGAAGCGCGAACAGACGGCCCGCACTTTATGCAGCAGCTCTGACATGTCGGGGTAGTTGTGAATGAACTTCTGCACCACCAAATTCAGCACATGCGCCAAGCAAGGGATGTGCGTCAAATTGGCTAGTCCCAGAGCTGCAACGAGATTTCGCCCATTATCACACACCACCAGGCCGGGCTTGAGGCTCACCGGCAGCAACCACTCGTCGGTCTGTTGTTCAATACCCCGCCACAACTCCTGTGCGGTGTGGGGCCTGTCCCCCAAACATATGAGTTTCAGAATGGCCTGCTGACGTTTACCCCGGGCTGTGCTGAAGTTGGTGGTGAAGGTGTGTGGCTGACTGGATGAGCAGGTGGAAGAAGAGGAGGAGGAAGCCGAGAAGGAGGAGGTGGCAACAGGAGGCAAAGAATGTTGCCCTGCGATCCTTGGCGGCGGCAGGACGTGCGCCAAACAGCTCTCCGCCTGGGGCCCAGCTGCCACTACATTTACCCAGTGTGCAGTTAGGGAGATATAGCGTCCCTGGCCGTGCTTACTGGTCCACGTATCTGTGGTTAGGTGGACCTTGCTACAGATGGCGTTGCGCAGTGCACACTTGATTTTATCGGATACTTGGTTGTGCAGGGAAGGCACGGCTCTCTTGGAGAAGTAGTGCCGGCTGGGAACAACATACTGTGGGACAGCAAGCGACATGAGCTGTTTGAAGCTGTCTGTGTCCACCAGCCTAAATGACAGCATTTCATAGGCCAGTAGTTTAGAAATGCTGGCATTCAGGGCCAGGGATCGAGGGTGGCTAGGTGGGAATTTACGCTTTCTATCAAATGTTTGTGAGATGGAGAGCTGAACGCTGGCGTGTGACATGGTTGAGACGCTTGGTGACGGAGGTGGTGGTGGTGGTGTTGGTGGTACATCCCCTGTTTGCTGGGCGGCAGGTGCCAACGTTCCTCCAGAGGCGGAGGAAGAGGCCGAGGCGGCAGCAGCAGAATAGGCCGAGGCGGCAGCAGCAGAAGAGGTAGCAGGGGGAGCCTGAGTGACTTCCTTGGTTTTAAGGTGTTTACTCCACTGCAGTTCATGCTTTGCATGCAGGTGCCTGGTCATGCAGGTTGTGCTCAGGTTCAGAACGTTAATGCCTCGCTTCAGGCTCTGATGGCACAGCGTGCAAACCACTCGGGTCTTGTCGTCAGCACATTGTTTGAAGAAGTGCCATGCCAGGGAACTCCTTGAAGCTGCCTTTGGGGTGCTCGGTCCCAGATGGCGGCGGTCAGTAGCAGGCGGAGTCTCTTGGCGGCGGGTGTTCTGCTTTTGCCCACTGCTCCCTCTTTTGCTACGCTGTTGGCTCGGTCTCACCACTGCCTCTTCCTCCGAACTGTGAAAGTCAGTGGCACGACCTTCATTCCATGTGGGGTCTAGGACCTCATCGTCCCCTGCATCGTCTTCCACCCAGTCTTGATCCCTGACCTCCTGTTCAGTCTGCACACTGCAGAAAGACGCAGCAGTTGGCACCTGTGTTTCGTCATCATCAGAGACATGCTGAGGTGGTATTCCCATGTCCTCATCATCAGGAAACATAAGTGGTTGTGCGTCAGTGCATTCTATGTCTTTCACCGCTGGGGAAGGGCTAGGTGGATGCCCTTGGGAAACCCTGCCAGCGGAGTCTTCAAACAGCATAAGAGACTGCTGCATAACTTGAGGCTGAGACAGTTTCCCTGGTATGCATGGGGGTGATGTGACAGACTGATGGGGTTGGTTTTCAGGCGCCATCTGTGCGCTTTCTGCAGAAGACTGGGTGGGAGATAATGTGAACGTGCTGGATCCACTGTCGGCCACCCAATTGACTAATGCCTGTACCTGCTCAGGCCTTACCATCCTTAGAACGGCATTGGGCCCCACCATATATCGCTGTAAATTCTGGCGGCTACTGGGACCTGAGGTAGTTGGTACACTAGGACGTGTGGATGTGGCAGAACGGCCACGTCCTCTCCCAGCACCAGAGGGTCCACTAACACCACCACGACCATGTCCACGTCCGCGTCCCTTACTAGATGTTTTTCTCATTGTTATGGTTCACCACAACAACAAATATATTATTTGGCCCAATGTATTGTATTCAAAATCAGCGGGATATAAATTTGAGGCCTAGTATTTAGGCGCTGGGTGACCGGTATGGATTTAGTGACAGAATTAGACTTGGAAATGCACAGAAGCGTGTGTGTGAAGTTATTCTGAATGACCCTATGTGCACCTTCAATATTATATACCCTTTTAGGGATAGATTTCAAATAGCTCTGATATAGCAGAAACCACTAAATTATGAAATTGCTAAATTGGGAATTGTACTTCAACCCAGAACAAAAAATGTGCTTTGACGGACACTAAATATCTTGCCCAGCAACAACAGTACACCGGTGGGTAACGAGAGATTTAGAGGGAATTAAATTTGAGGCCTAGTATTTAGGCGCTGGGTCACCGGTATGGATTTAGTGACAGAATTAGACTTGGAAATACACAGTAGCGGGTGTGTGTGAAGTTATTCTGAATGACCCTATGTGCACCTTCAATATTATATACCCTTTTAGGGATAGATTTCAAATAGCTCTGATATAGCAGAAACCACTAAATTATGAAATTGCTAAATTGGGAATTGTACTTCAACCCAGAACAAAAAATGTGCTTTGACGGACACTAAATATCTTGCCCAGCAACAACAGTACAGCGGTGGGTAACGAGAGATTTAGAGGGAATTAAATTTGAGGCCTAGTATTTAGGCGCTGGGTCACCGGTATGGATTTAGTGACAGAATTAGACTTGGAAATGCACAGAAGCGTGTGTGTGAAGTTATTCTGAATGACCCTATGTGCACCTTCAATATTATATACCCTTTTAGGGATAGATTTCAAATAGCTCTGATATAGCAGAAACCACTAAATTATGAAATTGCTAAATTGGGAATTGTACTTCAACCCAGAACAAAAAATGTGCTTTGACGGACACTAAATATCTTGCCCAGCAACAACAGTACAGCGGTGGGTAACGAGAGATTTAGAGGGATTTAAATTTGAGGCCTAGTATTTAGGCGCTGGGTCACCGGTATGGATTTAGTGACAGAATTAGACTTGGAAATGCACAGAAGCGTGTGTGTGAAGTTATTCTGAATGACCCTATGTGCACCTTCAATATTATATACCCTTTTAGGGATAGATTTCAAATAGCTCTGATATAGCAGAAACCACTAAATTATGAAATTGCTAAATTGGGAATTGTACTTCAACCCAGAACAAAAAATGTGCTTTGACGGACACTAAATATCTTGCCCAGCAACAACAGTACAGTGGTGGGTAACGAGAGATTTAGAGGGATTTAAATTTGAGGCCTAGTATTTAGGCGCTGGGTCACCGGTATGGATTTAGTGACAGAATTAGACTTGGAAATGCACAGAAGCGTGTGTGTGAAGTTATTCTGAATGACCCTATGTGCACCTTCAATATTATATACCCTTTTAGGGATAGATTTCAAATAGCTCTGATATAGCAGAAACCACTAAATTATGAAATTGCTAAATTGGGAATTGTACTTCAACCCAGAACAAAAAATGTGCTTTGACGGACACTAAATATCTTGCCCAGCAACAACAGTACACCGGTGGGTAACGAGAGATTTAGAGGGAATTAAATTTGAGGCCTAGTATTTAGGCGCTGGGTCACCGGTATGGATTTAGTGACAGAATTAGACTTGGAAATACACAGTAGCGGGTGTGTGTGAAGTTATTCTGAATGACCCTATGTGCACCTTCAATATTATATACCCTTTTAGGGATAGATTTCAAATAGCTCTGATATAGCAGAAACCACTAAATTATGAAATTGCTAAATTGGGAATTGTACTTCAACCCAGAACAAAAAATGTGCTTTGACGGACACTAAATATCTTGCCCAGCAACAACAGTACAGCGGTGGGTAACGAGAGATTTAGAGGGAATTAAATTTGAGGCCTAGTATTTAGGCGCTGGGTCACCGGTATGGATTTAGTGACAGAATTAGACTTGGAAATACACAGTAGCGGGTGTGTGTGAAGTTATTCTGAATGACCCTATGTGCACCTTCAATATTATATACCCTTTTAGGGATAGATTTCAAATAGCTCTGATATAGCAGAAACCACTAAATTATGAAATTGCTAAATTGGGAATTGTACTTCAACCCAGAACAAAAAATGTGCTTTGACGGACACTAAATATCTTGCCCAGCAACAACAGTACAGCGGTGGGTAACGAGAGATTTAGAGGGAATTAAATTTGAGGCCTAGTATTTAGGCGCTGGGTCACCGGTATGGATTTAGTGACAGAATTAGACTTGGAAATACACAGTAGCGGGTGTGTGTGAAGTTATTCTGAATGACCCTATGTGCACCTTCAATATTATATACCCTTTTTGGGATAGATTTCAAATAGCTCTGATATAGCAGGAACCACTAAATTATGAAATTGCTAAATTGGGAATTGTACTTCAACCCAGAACAAAAAATGTGCTTTGACGGGCACTAAATAACTTTCCCAGCTACAACAGGACAACGGTAACGAGAGATTTAGAGGGATTTAAATTTGAGGCCTAGTATTTAGGCGCTGGGTGACAGGTATGGGTTTAGTGACAGAATTAGACTTGGAAATACACAGTAGCGGGTGTGTGTGAAGTTATTCTGAATGACCCTATGTGCACCTTCAATATTATATACCCTTTTTGGGATAGATTTCAAATAGCTCTGATATAGCAGAAACCACTAAATTATGAAATTGCTAAATTGGGAATTGTACTTCAACCCAGAACAAAAAATGTGCTTTGACGGACACTAAATATCTTGCCCAGCAACAACAGTACAGCGGTGGGTAACGAGAGATTTAGAGGGAATTAAATTTGAGGCCTAGTATTTAGGCGCTGGGTCACCGGTATGGATTTAGTGACAGAATTAGACTTGGAAATACACAGTAGCGGGTGTGTGTGAAGTTACTCTGAATGACCCTATGTGCACCTTCAATATTATATACCCTTTTTGGGATAGATTTCAAAGAGCTCTGATATAGCAGGAACCACTAAATTATGAAATTGCTAAATTGAGAATTGTATTTCAACCCAGAACAAGAAATGTGCTTGAACGGACACTAAATAACTCGCCCAGCTACAGCACTAGGGACAGATTTAGCTGGATATAAATTTGAGGCCTAGTATTTAGGCGCTGGGTGACCGGTATGGATTTAGTGACAGAATTAGACTGGGATATGGCCAAAAAATGAACAGACTATTGCTGGTTAAATGCACTTGGTGTGACAGCTTCACCCTGATGTAGGCTTTAGCCAAATAACAACCACACCATTGAGGGTTAAATGCACTTGGTGACAGGCGCAGCTTGCCCCTGATTTTGTATATGGCCAAAAAATGAACAGACTATTGCTGGTTAAATGCACTTGGTGTGACAGCTTCACCCTGATGTAGGCTTTAGCCAAATAACAACCACACCATTGAGGGTTAAATGCACTTGGTGACAGGCGCAGCTTGCCCCTGATTTTGTATATGGCCAAAAAATGAACAGACTATTGCTGGTTAAATGCACTTGGTGTGACAGCTTCACCCTGATGTAGGCTTTAGCCAAATAACAACCACACCATTGAGGGTTAAATGCACTTGGTGACAGGCGCAGCTTGCCCCTGATTTTGTATATGGCCAAAAAATGAACAGACTATTGCTGGTTAAATGCACTTGGTGTGACAGCTTCACCCTGATGTAGGCTTTAGCCAAATAACAACCACACCATTGAGGGTTAAATGCACTTGGTGACAGGCGCAGCTTGCCCCTGATTTTGTATATGGCCAAAAAATGAACAGACTATTGCTGGTTAAATGCACTTGGTGTGACAGCTTCACCCTGATGTAGGCTTTAGCCAAATAACAACCACACCATTGAGGGTTAAATGCACTTGGTGACAGGCGCAGCTTGCCCCTGATTTTGTATATGGCCAAAAATGAACAGACTATTGCTGGTTAAATGCACTTGGTGTGACAGCTTCACCCTGATGTAGGCTTTAGCCAAAAAACAACCACACCATTGAGGGTTAAATGCACTTGGTCGCAGCTTGTGCTGGCGCACCACAAGACACAAAATGGCCGCCGATCACCCCAGAAAAATGAGACTGACAAACGGTCTGTGCAGCCTAAAAACAGTGAGCAATTGAGGATCAGCAGCTCAATGATCCACAGCTGCAGATCGATCAGTTAATCAAGTCCTTTGGAGGAGTTAATCTGCCTAATCTCGCCCTACTGTCGCAGCCGCAACCTCTCCCTACGCTAATCAGAGCAGAGTGACGGGCGGCGCTATGTGACTCCAGCTTAAATAGAGGCTGGGTCACATGGTGCTCTGGCCAATCACAGCCATGCCAATAGTAGGCATGGCTGTGATGGCCTCTTGGGGCAAGTAGTATGACGCTTGTTGATTGGCTGCTTTGCAGCCTTTCAAAAAGCGCCAAGAAAGCGTCACAAAAGCGCGAAGAAAGCGACGAACACCGAACCCGAACCCGGACTTTTACGAAAATGTCCGGGTTCGGGTCCGTGTCACGGACACCCCAAAATTCGGTACGAACCCGAACTATACAGTTCGAGTTCGCTCATCCCTAGTTACCTGTATCCCAAAAGTTCTGTCACAAAAACCATAAATTACGATATAAATCTTTAATATTCAGGCCAGGATTTGACCCAGGAGAAGGGGAGGATGCATACTGCATGTGAGTATCTAGTGAGGATCACACACACATAATAAAAAAGGATATATAAATGTACATGAAATGACTGAACTGAGCTAAATGTGCCAAAATTCTTGCTTAATTTGCACACAAAAAAATGGAGCCCATGATTTGTACAGCACTTTTTGCATTTCAATCATCATGGGGCAATGCCTTGCAGAAAGGAAGTGTGGCTTCCCTGGAAAGGGACATGGATGAGAATGTGCCTTGTGCCAAAGTTTTGGTGCAATTTTGGCACAAGGAATATCCTCAACCATACCCCTTTTCCATGAAAACATAAATCTCTTTTTTGCAAGGCAATGCCTCATGACAATCGAGGTGCAAAATAAGCCAGTCAATTGGCGTTGGAAAGTTAGACAAAAGTGTCTAAAGGCGCACCAATTTTTCTTTGATACATTTGGCAGATCTTTAGACTGCCTACATATTAGGCAGGGTTAGTGCATCTGCCCCAGTGAATATTGGAACGAAATAGAGGTATGTTTTTGTGATGAAAGGGTCCTTTTTATGCTAAGGTTATTATTACACATCCCAGTCTGGATGAATCAAATTGTGATAATTCATGCAGATGAAAACATCATAAGCATCTTATGAAATAGCTGACAAAACATCACAGGAATATGATTGAAATCTTAACATCTCTCATTCATATTTCATTCTATCAATGGCCATTTTTCCAGTTGTTACATCCACAGATATGATAAGGCTGGTGCGTTCTGTAAGAAATCTATACTTTATTTCTTTATCTCTCAAATACAGTAGCTAAAACAGTAGGGACTGAGCGGAGAAGTCATTGAACCATCCGGTTGCCATGGAAACAGGACATTACTAAACTGCACATGTTGTGAATGGACTGTGCAGAAAAAAATTCCATGTGAACCTGAGACAGGCATTCCACAATCCAGCAGACAGAGTAGAAACAGAAATTAGGTTATTTCTCCATGCCCATAACTGACGTAACCTGCCATTATTGTACACTTGGGATTATAGAATATCATACATCAAGACATTTTGGTGATTACGTACAATGTAGTTCTCGGTTATTCCGCACACTGTGTCAGTTAATGGGCATCTGATGATGTCATCCAAAATCCATTAGGAATTCTCTGCACATCTAAGAGGGCAGATGAGATTCATAGATTTCATCGTTAGCCATTTATGCTAACATTTCTGATCATTTCTACTCACGTATATAGCGAGCAATTATAGTTGCCTAATGCACCCAGATTGCACAGATAGTTTCAAAGCCTGAAAGTTATTGAAACTCTCAATATGAAATGACGATATGAAGTGATGCAGAAAGAAACACCCTCTATCATTCTCAAGGAATTTACAAATGTATTCAACACAGCACACCTACAGTATCAATAGGTCATGAAATCACAGAGTCTGTGCAGGTGCTTGCAAAACAACACAAATCACCCATATCAGGTGATCCCGAGGAAGCTGGCGCGAAACACATGTCCGGGTGTGTTTTCTTTTTGGAGGTGCCGGGTACTTTTTTTTATTTTATTTGCATTTATATTTTATTAGGGAACATCATATGGTATTTGTTACTTTTTGTGCATATTTCCTCTTTTCAGATACCTTATGTGATATCATAATAGACCCATAGCGGCAACCCCTTGTGGTCTTGGAGTGTCATGCCTTTGCTGTCTTTTAAGCTGTATTTTTAAGAACTAGGGATGAGCGAACTCGAACTGTATAGTTCGCGTTCGTACCGAATTTTGGGGTGTCCGTGACACGGACCCGAACCCGGACATTTTCGTAAAAGTCCGGGTTCGGGTTCGGTGTTCGTCGCTTTCTTGGCGCTTTTGTGACGCTTTCTTGGCGCTTTTTGAAAGGCTGCAAAGCAGCCAATCAACAAGCGTCATACTACTTGCCCCAAGAGGCCGTCACAGCCATGCCTACTATTGGCATGGCTGTGATTGGCCAGAGCACCATGTGACCCAGCCTCTATTTAAGCTGGAGTCACATAGCGCCGCCCGTCACTCTGCTCTGATTAGCGTAGGGAGAGGTTGCGGCTGCGACAGTAGGGCGAGATTAGGCAGATTAACTCCTCCAAAGGACTTCACTTGATTAATCGATCGATCTGCAGCTGTGCATCATTGAGCTGCTGAAATTCAAATGCTCACTCACTGTTTTTAGGCTGCCCAGACCGTTTGTCAGTCACTTTTTTCTGGGGTGATCGGCGGTCTTGTGCGGTGCTGCGACCAAGTGCATCCAAGCTGCGACCAAGTGCATTTAACCCTCAATGGTGTGGTTGTTTTTTGGCTAAAGCCTACATCAGGGTGAAGCTGTCACACCAAGTGCATTTAACCAGCAATAGTCTGTTCATTTTTTGGCCATATACTAAATCAGGGGCAAGCTGCGCCTGTCACCAAGTGCATTTAACCCTCAGTAGTGTGGTTCGTCAAGCTGTGACACCAAGTGCATTTAACCAGCAATAGTCTGTTCATTTTTTGGCCATATACTACATCAGGGGCAAGCTGCGCCCGTCACCAAGTGCATTTAACCCTCAGTAGTGTGGTTGGTCAAGCTATCACACCAAGTGCATTTAACCAGCAATAGTCTGTTCATTTTTTGGCCATATACTAAATCAGGGGCAAGCTGCGCCCGTCACCAAGTGCATTTAACCAGCAATAGTCTGTTCATCTTTTGGCCATATACTACATCAGGGGCAAGCTGCGCCCGTCACCAAGTGCATTTAACCCTCAGTAGTGTGGTTGGTCAAGCTATCACACCAAGTGCATTTAACCAGCAATAGTCTGTTCATTTTTTGGCCATATACTAAATCAGGGGCAAGCTGCGCCCGTCACCAAGTGCATTTAACCAGCAATAGTCTGTTCATTTTTTGGCCATATACTACATCAGGGGCAAGCTGCGCCCGTCACCAAGTGCATTTAACCCTCAGTAGTGTGGTTGGTCAAGCTATCACACCAAGTGCATTTAACCAGCAATAGTCTGTTCATTTTTTGGCCATATACTAAATCAGGGGCAAGCTGCGCCCGTCACCAAGTGCATTTAACCAGCAATAGTCTGTTCATTTTTTGGCCATATACTACATCAGGGGCAAGCTGCGCCCGTCACCAAGTGCATTTAACCCTCAGTAGTGTGGTTCGTCAAGCTGTGACACCAAGTGCATTTAACCAGCAATAGTCTGTTCATTTTTTGGCCATATACTACATCAGGGGCAAGCTGCGCCCGTCACCAAGTGCATTTAACCAGCAATAGTGTGGTTATTTTTTGGCCATATCCCAGTCTAATTCTGTCACTAAATCCATACCGGTCACCCAGCGCCTAAATACTAGGCCTCAAATTTATATCCCGCTAAATCTCTCGTTACCGCTGTCCTGTTGTGGCTGGGAAAGTTATTTAGTGTCCGTCAAAGCACATTTTTTGTTCTGGGTTGAAGTACAATTCCCAATTTAGCAATTTCATAATTTAGTGGTTCCTGCTATATCAGAGCTATTTGAAATCTATCCCTAAAAGGGTATATAATATTCAAGGTGCACATAGGGTCATTCAGAATAACTTCACACACACGCTACTGTGCATTTCCAAGTCTAATTCTGTCGCTAAATCCATACCGGTCACCCAGCGCCTAAATACTAGGCCTCAAATTTATATCCCGCTAAATCTCTCGTTACCGCTGTCCTGTTGTGGCTGGAAAAGTTATTTAGTGTCCGTCAAAGCACATTTTTTGTTCTGGGTTGAAGTACAATTCCCAATTTAGCAATTTCATAATTTAGTGGTTCCTGCTATATCAGAGCTATTTGAAATCTATCCCTAAAAGGGTATATAATATTCAAGGTGCACATAGGGTCATTCAGAATAACTTCACACACACGCTACTGTGCATTTCCAAGTCTAATTCTGTCGCTAAATCCATACCGGTCACCCAGCGCCTAAATACTAGGCCTCAAATTTATATCCCGCTAAATCTCTCGTTACCGCTGTCCTGTTGTGGCTGGGAAAGTTATTTAGTGTCCGTCAAAGCACATTTTTTGTTCTGGGTTAAAATACAATTCCCAATTTAGCAATTTCATAATTTAGTGGTTTCTGCTATATCAGAGCTATTTGAAATCTATCCCTAAAAGGGTATATAATATTCAAGGTGCACATTGGGTCATTCAGAATAACTTCACACACACGCTACTGTGCATTTCCAAGTCTAATTCTGTTAGTAAATCCATACCGGTCACCCAGCGCCTAAATACTAGGCCTCAAATTTATATCCCGCTGAATTTGAATACAATACATTGGGCCAAATAATATTTTTGTTGTTGTGGTGAACCATAACAATGAGAAAAACATCTAGTAAGGGACGCGGACGTGGACATGGTCGTGGTGGTGTTAGTGGACCCTCTGGTGCTGGGAGAGGACGTGGCCGTTCTGCCACATCCACACGTCCTAGTGTACCAACTACCTGAGGTCCCAGTAGCCGCCAGAATTTACAGCGATATATGGTGGGGCCCAATGCCGTTCTAAGGATGGTAAGGCCTGAGCAGGTACAGGCATTAGTCAATTGGGTGGCCGACAGTGGATCCAGCACGTTCACATTATCTCCCACCCAGTCTTCTGCAGAAAGCGCACAGATGGCGCCTGAAAACCAACCCCATCAGTCTGTCACATCACCCCCATGCATACCAGGGAAACTGTCTCAGCCTCAAGTTATGCAGCAGTCTCTTATGCTGTTTGAAGACTCCGCTGGCAGGGTTTCCCAAGGGCATCCACCTAGCCCTTCCCCAGCGGTGAAAGTTATAGAATGCACTGACGCACAACCACTTATGTTTCCTGATGATGAGGACATGGGAATACCACCTCAGCATGTCTCTGATGATGACGAAACACAGGTGCCAACTGCTGCGTCTTTCTGCAGTGTGCAGACTGAACAGGAGGTCAGGGATCAAGACTGGGTGGAAGACGATGCAGGGGATGATGAGGTCCTAGACCCCACATGGAATGAAGGTCGTGCCACTGACTTTCACAGTTCGGAGGAAGAGGCAGTGGTGAGACCGAGCCAACAGCGTAGCAAAAGAGGGAGCAGTGGGCAAAAGCAGAACACCCGCCGCCAAGAGACTCCGCCTGCTACTGCCCGCCGCCATCTGGGACCGAGCACCCCAAAGGCAGCTTCAAGGAGTTCCCTGGCATGGCACTTCTTCAAACAATGTGCTGACGACAAGACCCGAGTGGTTTGCACGCTGTGCCATCAGAGCCTTAAGCGAGGCATTAACGTTCTGAACCTGAGCACAACCTGCATGACCAGGCACCTGCATGCAAAGCATGAACTGCAGTGGAGTAAACACCTTAAAACCAAGGAAGTCACTCAGGCTCCCCCTGCTACCTCTTCTGCTGCTGCCGCCTCGGCCTCTTCTGCTGCTGCCGCCTCGGCCTCTTCCTCCGCCTCTGGAGGAACGTTGGCACCTGCCGCCCAGCAAACAGGGGATGTACCACCAACACCACCACCACCACCTCCGTCACCAAGCGTCTCAACCATGTCACACGGCAGCGTTCAGCTCTCCATCTCACAAACATTTGAGAGAAAGCGTAAATTCCCACCTAGCCACCCTCGATCCCTGGCCCTGAATGCCAGCATTTCTAAACTACTGGCCTATGAAATGCTGTCATTTAGGCTGGTGGACACAGACAGCTTCAAACAGCTCATGTCGCTTGCTGTCCCACAGTATGTTGTTCCCAGCCGCCACTACTTCTCCAAGAGAGCCGTGCCTTCCCTGCACAACCAAGTATCCGATAAAATCAAGTGTGCACTGCGCAACGCCATCTGTGGCAAGGTCCACCTAACCACAGATACGTGGACCAGTAAGCACGGCCAGGGACGCTATATCTCCCTAACTGCACACTGGGTAAATGTAGTGGCAGCTGGGCCCCAGGCGGAGAGCTGTTTGGCGCACGTCCTTCCGCCGCCAAGGATCGCAGGGCAACATTCTTTGCCTCCTGTTGCCACCTCCTCCTTCTCGGCTTCCTCCTCCTCTTCTTCCACCTGCTCATCCAGTCAGCCACACACCTTCACCACCAACTTCAGCACAGCCCGGGGTAAACGTCAGCAGGCCATTCTGAAACTCATATGTTTGGGGGACAGGCCCCACACCGCACAGGAGTTGTGGCGGGGTATAGAACAACAGACCGACGAGTGGTTGCTGCCGGTGAGCCTCAAGCCCGGCCTGGTGGTGTGTGATAATGGGCGAAATCTCGTTGCAGCTCTGGGACTAGCCAATTTGACGCACATCCCTTGCTTGGCGCATGTGCTGAATTTGGTGGTGCAGAAGTTCATTCACAACTACCCCGACATGTCAGAGCTGCTGCATAAAGTGCGGGCCGTCTGTTCGCGCTTCCGGCGTTCACATCCTGCTGCTGCTCGCCTGTCTGCGCTACAGCGTAACTTCGGCCTTCCCGCTCACCGCCTCATATGCGTCGTGCCCACCAGGTGGAACTCCACCTTGCACATGCTGGACAGACTGTGCGAGCAGCAGCAGGCCATAGTGGAGTTTCAGCTGCAGCACGCACGGGTCAGTCGCACTACAGAACAGCACCACTTCACCACCAATGACTGGGCCTCCATGCGAGACCTGTGTGCCCTGTTGCGCTGTTTCGAGTACTCCACCAACATGGCCAGTGGCGATGACGCCGTTATCAGCGTTACAATACCACTTCTATGTCTCCTTGAGAAAACACTTAGGGCGATGATGCAAGAGGAGGTGGCCCAGGAGGAGGAGGAGGAGGAGGAGGAAGAGGGGTCATTTTTAGCACTTTCAGGCCAGTCTCTTCAAAGTGACTCAGAGGGAGGTTTTTGGCAACAGCAGAGGCCAGGTACAAATGTGGCCAGACAGGGCCCACTACTGGAGGACGAGGAGGACGAGGATGAGGAGGAGGTGGAGGAGGATGAGGATGAAGCATGGTCACAGCGGGGTGGCACCCAACGCAGCTCGGGTCCATCACTGGTGCGTGGCTGGGGGGAAAGGCAGGACGATGACGATACGCCTCCCACAGAGGACAGCTTGTCCTTACCCCTGGGCAGCCTGGCACACATGAGCGACTACATGCTGCAGTGCCTGCGCAACGACAGCAGAGTTGCCCACATTTTAACCTGTGCGGACTACTGGGTTGCCACCCTGCTGGATCCACGCTACAAAGACAATGTGCCCACCTTACTTCCTGCACTGGAGCGTGATAGGAAGATGCGCGAGTACAAGCGCACGTTGGTAGACGCGCTACTGAGAGCATTCCCAAATGTCACAGGGGAACAAGTGGAAGCCCAAGGCCAAGGCAGAGGAGGAGCAAGAGTTCGCCAAGGCAGCTGTGTCAATGCCAGCTCCTTTGAGGGCAGGGTTAGCATGGCAGAGATGTGGAAAACATTTGTCAACACGCCACAGCTAACTGCACCACCACCTGATACGCAACGTGTTAGCAGGAGGCAACATTTCACTAACATGGTGGAACAGTACGTGTGCACACCCCTCCACGTACTGACTGATGGTTCGGCCCCATTCAACTTCTGGGTCTCTAAATTGTCCACGTGGCCAGAGCTAGCCTTTTATGCCTTGGAGGTGCTGGCCTGCCCGGCGGCCAGCGTTTTGTCTGAACGTGTATTCAGCACGGCAGGGGGCGTCATTACAGACAAACGCAGCCGCCTGTCTACAGCCAATGTGGACAAGCTGACGTTCATAAAAATGAACCAGGCATGGATCCCACAGGATCTGTCCGTCCCTTGTCCAGATTAGACATTAACTACCTCCCCTTAACCATATATTATTGGACTCCAGGGCACTTCCTCATTCAATCCTATTTTTATTTTCATTTTACCATTATATTGCGAGGCTACCCAAAGTTGAATGAACCTCTCCTGTGTCTGGGTGCCGGGGCCTAAATATATGCCAATGGACTGTTCCAATGTTGGGTGACGTGAAGCCTGATTCTCTGCTATGATATGCAGAATGATTCTCTGCTGACATGAAGCCAGATTGTCTGTTACGGGACCTCTCTCCTCTGCCTGTGTGCTGGGCCTAAATATATGCCAATGGACTGTTGCAGTGGTGGCTGACGTGAAGCCTCATTCTCTGCTATGACATGCAGACTAATTCTCTGCTGACATGAAGACAGATTCTCTGTTACAGGACCTCCCTCCTCTGCCTGGGTGCTGGGCCTAAATATATGCCAATGGACTGTTGCAGTGGTGGCTGACGTGAAGCCTCATTCTCTGCTATGACATGCAGACTAATTCTCTGCTGACATGAAGACAGATTCTCTGTTACGGGACCTCTCTCCTCTGCCTGTGTGTGTGCTGGGCCTAAATATATGCCAATGGACTGTTGCAGTGGTGGCTGACGTGAAGCCTCATTCTCTGCTATGACATGCAGACTGATTCTCTGCTGACATGAAGCCAGATTCTCTGTTACGGGACCTCCCTCCTCTGCCTGGGTGCTGGGCCTAAATATATGCCAATGGACTGTTGCAGTGGTGGCTGACGTGAAGCCTCATTCTCTGCTATGACATGCAGACTGATTCTCTGCTGACATGAAGCCAGATTCTCTGTTACGGGACCTCTCTCCTCTGCCTGTGTGTGTGCTGGGCCTAAATATATGCCAATGGACTGTTGCAGTGGTGGCTGACGTGAAGCCTCATTCTCTGCTATGACATGCAGACTGATTCTCTGCTGACATGAAGCCAGATTCTCTGTTACGGGACCTCTCTCCTCTGCCTGTGTGTGTGCTGGGCCTAAATATATGCCAATGGACTGTTGCAGTGGTGGCTGACGTGAAGCCTCATTCTCTGCTATGACATGCAGACTAATTCTCTGCTGACATGAAGACAGATTCTCTGTTACGGGACCTCTCTCCTCTGCCTGTGTGTGTGCTGGGCCTAAATATATGCCAATGGACTGTTGCAGTGGTGGCTGACGTGAAGCCTCATTCTCTGCTATGACATGCAGACTGATTCTCTGCTGACATGAAGCCAGATTCTCTGTTACGGGACCTCCCTCCTCTGCCTGGGTGCTGGGCCTAAATATATGCCAATGGACTGTTGCAGTGGTGGCTGACGTGAAGCCTCATTCTCTGCTATGACATGCAGACTAATTCTCTGCTGACATGAAGCCAGATTCTCTGTTACGGGACCTCTCTCCTCTGCCTGGGTGCTGGGCCTAAATATATGCCAATGGACTGTTGCAGTGGTGGCTGACGTGAAGCCTCATTCTCTGCTATGACATGCAGACTAATTCTCTGCTGACATGAAGACAGATTCTCTGTTACGGGACCTCTCTCCTCTGCCTGTGTGCTGGGCCTAAATATATGCCAATGGACTGTTGCAGTGGTGGCTGACGTGAAGCCTCATTCTCTGCTATGACATGCAGACTGATTCTCTGCTGACATGAAGACAGATTCTCTGTTACGGGACCTCTCTCCTCTGCCTGTGTGTGTGCTGGGCCTAAATATATGCCAATGGACTGTTGCAGTGGTGGCTGACGTGAAGCCTGATTCTCTGCTATGACATGCAGACTGATTCTCTGCTGACATGAAGCCAGATCCTCTGTTACGGGACCTCTCTCCTCTGCCTGGGTGCTGGGCCTAAATTTATGAAAATGGACTCTTACAGTGGTGGGTGACGTGAAGCCAGATTCTCTGCTATGGGACCTCTCTCCAATTGATTTTGGTTAATTTTTATTTATTTAATTTTTATTTTAATTCATTTCCCTATCCACATTTGTTTGCAGGGGATTTACCTACATGTTGCTGCCTTTTGCAGCCCTCTAGCTCTTTCCTGGGCTGTTTTACAGCCTTTTTAGTGCCGAAAAGTTCGGGTCCCCATTGACTTCAATGGGGTTCGGGTTCGGGACGAAGTTCGGATCGGGTTCGGATCCCGAACCCGAACATTTCCGGGATGTTCGGCCGAACTTCTCGAACCCGAACATCCAGGTGTTCGCTCAACTCTATTAAGAACTAATAAAGATATATTTGTTTATGCATTTGCGGAGTGCTTTAGTTTTCTGATACAGGTGAGATGTATTCAATGGTAGCATGTTGGTTATTGTATTCAATATTGAATTCAATGGAGTCTCTCACCTCCAAAATTTGTTTTAAAGGAAGCCTACCATCATATACAGTAGGTTCCCTGAAACATACATGAATATTGTGCAAAAGTCCATTGATTTCAGAAATGCAAATTAAAAGAAATTGCATTAATGCAGCTTAAAATTTCAATTTTGTGAAAAGGTTTAATATTCTAGGCTCAAAGTGTCACACTCTAGCCAGTTAATTAATCTATAGCTTTTTAAGTTGCATTACTGAAATAAGTGAACTTTTGCACGACATTCTAATTTTTCGAGTTTTACCTGTAACCATACCTTACTTGCGAAATTCTAATCAGCTAATCCTGACACAAGCCTTCTCTTTATTTTTATGCAAATATGTTTTTCTGTGCACCGTGGGCGATGCCGCTTCATTTGGTACACCTGGCTCTTCCATGCATCATCACTGTATGCTCTGAATATTCATGGACTATAAATCAAACAAGAGGGTAGGCATGTGAAGAAACCTGTGCTGAGGCAGTGCGCACCCACAGATAAGGGGCAGGGTTACTGCATCCCAGGGCCGCTTGCCTAAGGCGCCAGTCACACTAGCAGACACCACCCCCCAAGAGTGCCAAAAGTCCTATACTGAAGGGCAGAAGTGACAAGGTGAGACAACCCCTTTAACAGCATGCAGAAAGCAGTAAGAAACATGCTTTACGGCAGCCCCATGGTCCAGAGACACAATGGTCAGGAGAGGACCTCATTGAGAGTTTTCTAGGCATGATCTGTGACCTGTGCAGAGGTCATTCATTGTACAAGGAAAGAATAGGTAAGATTTTCAATCACACATTGTGAATGCTGAATCCTGTCTCATCTGTCATTAAAATCCTGCCTATAATGATATCACATACGCGTATAGATAAGCAGGTAACTGCAGTGAAGTGATCTGTACAGACCAAGAAGTGGCGGCAATTATTAGACTTAGTGGCCAGTTGCGAAAACTGCAGGATTCTATGGTTTTTATTAAAATATACTGTAGATAGTGACATGGAAAATTAAAACTCAGATCACCAAAAATTATTTTTCTGATGACACATTCCCTTTAAGTGTTGACGAGTCTTGTGCGGCCAAGCATGCAGTGGCCAATGGCCACACAATTTTGAAAGTAATAACCCAATTTTACTTGCAAAATCATGGGGCCACGACCACATCATGTTGATGGGTTTCAACAACACATGGATGCTGCAATGTCTGCCTGCACCCTGGTGTTTTAAAATCACTGTAGCTTTTTCTCCTCTGTGACAGCAGTTCCAAAAGGGGCATCTGTAATATTTTTTATTTTTTTTTATAAAGTATGAATAAAATATTAGATTATTCCTTACTTACGTAGCTGAGGTCTATAATATCTTTTTCCACTTTTTTAACCCTTTTAACCCTTTTGCAGCAGTTTCATACTTTTGACCTGCTATACACAAATATATATAAATTATACAAAAATTCCCATACATTTTATGAAATTAGAAACCTGAATAAGGCCTCATGCACACGACCGTTGTGTGCATCCGCAGCCGTTGTTCCATTTTCCGTTTTCTTCCGCGGACCCATTGACTTTCAAGTCAATGGGTCCGTGAAAAATCACGGCTGCACACAAGATTGTCATCCGCATCCATGATCCGTGTCCGTGATCCGTGTCCGTTTTTTCCTATCATTTCAAAGGCAAACTTGACTTCGATTTTTTTTTTCATTTTTCATGTCCATGGATCCTCCAAAAATCAAGGAAGACCCACGGATGAAAAAACAGACACAGATCACGGAACAACAGAAACCGTTTTTGCGGACCGCAAAAAAAAAGTTTGTGTGCATGAGGCTTTATTGTGAAAATTCCACACATCATTTTAGATTACATTTTATATCGAGCCTTACCATAAAAACCCAAAGTGCAGACATTCATCAGTGTCCATTTTCCATCTGTGAATAATGGTCTGTTTTTCATCTGTGATGTGTGTTGTGTCAGTATTTGTTTTGTGTGTCCATTTTTTTCCCTCTTTGTGTCATTCGTTTTTACAAGTGTGGCTCATTTGCACTGAACTCTATCCTGCTGTGCACTGCTAGGCCTAAGAGGGAATTTCCAGAGTGTCTTCTAGCAACGGTTCAAGAAAAACTGATTGAACGGCATCCATGTGCTTTCATGATTTTCATGGATCCGTAGATTTGAATGGCTATGTGGCTCACAGAACAAATGGACGTCTGAATATACCCATTAAATTCAATGCATCTGTGTGCTGCCCATGAAGAACACTCGCATCCATGACAGACAGCGTGCATCCATAATTCACAGATGTCTGAATAGGAACGTTCCATACACTGCAAAAATAAAAGTTTCTTAGCTTTGTGAGGTTGTGACAAATTTATGAAGCGGCGCACAGTTATAATATATTTGCCACAGATGCAATGTGGTGTACACCCATGTCTGTAAAAGTATACCAGGGAGTTGCCTGGAGTAGAAACATGACTCTTTTGCCACTTTTGAAAAATTTGCACACCATGAATGAGATTTAAAGATTTTCCAATCTGAAATCCTGACCTACTTTTCACTTCACTTATAAACATGGCGAGGCTTACCAAATGTCACAACCATATGCGTCAAATGATGCACGCGGCATCACTTGCAGCTTTTTTATGCCACAAAACTGGAGTAGCAGATTTTATAAATATCTCTCAAAATGTTTACTTAGCTTCATCATGTAACTATTTTGCATCTGAATGCTACCACTGTAAGGTTGGTTTCACACGGGCGTTGCGGGAAAAGATGCGGGTGCGTTGCGGGAACATGCGCGATTTTTCCGCTCGAGTGCAAAACATTGTAATGCGTTTTGCACGCGCGTGAGAAATATCAGCATGTTTGGTACCCAGACCCGAATCCGGACTTCTTCACAGAAGTTCGGGCTTGGGATCGGTGTTCTGTAGATTGTATTATTTTCCCTTATAACATGGTTATAAGGAAAAATAATAGCATTCTTAATACAGAATGCATAGTATAATAGGGCTGGAGGGGTTAAAAAAAATAAAAAATTATTTAACTCACCTTAATCCACCTGATCGTGCAGCCCGGCTTCTCCTCTGTCTTCATCTTTGCTGTGCACAGGAATATGACCTTTGATGACGTCACTGCGCTCATCACATGGTCCATCACATGATCTTTTACCATGTGTGAAAGAGTTTGTATTCCTGTGTATGCATAGCACATAAATGGTACAAGAGGGCTCCTGCTGCCCTCTACTAATAATTCATCCACATCAGAGGTGGGGAGAACTAAAAAATGCAAGTTGCTTTAAGAAACAAGAAACAAGCACTTTTTAGATGCAAACTATAGCGTTATGTGACGTGCAGCTTATCTCACTGCAGTAACTGTGTACACATTGTTTAATTAGCATTACATAGATGTGTAGACTCATTTACTTCTCTTCTAGCACCATCCCTTCAGTGTAATCTGCAGGCAGTGGTACATAATGTTGCCTAGCATCTACTATTTTTCTGTTGGAGGGACGACCATGCACGATCCTAAAAAGTTTTTCTTCCCTCATCTAGTCATTTATGTAATGGGGATCGCTCAGGGCACTGAAACGTCACCAATTTGATCACCTCTTGGAGGGTGGCTCCAATCACGGTCATTAAATTCTTTTTGTGAAAGTATTGCTGCTTTTACCTTTTCACAGCATTTCTATAGGGTTCATATTAGGACTTTCACTTGACCAAGCCAACATTTTAATTTACTTTGTCTTAGCAATTCACTTGAAAAAATTAATCTTTTTTTTTAAATTAAAATAACAACCCAGATGAGTCTTGATATAAAACCCAGTTACATTTCAGCTTCTTCTTGAAGAACTTTTTAGAGTATATTTCTCTTTGCAACTTAAAGATGCCTAAGAGGCCCATACGGAATCAGGGTGCGGCCACACGGTGAGGTTTTTCTGATGTAGTTTTGGAACCCAAAGCCAGGAGTTTATTCAAAAAAGAGGACAATACATATCTGTTCTTTATACGTTCTCTCATTTTATGATCCACGCCTAATTTTCAGGAACCCTGCCCATGTGGCCTTACCCTAAGGGTCATGTGATCATGCTTACTTCCTGTCAGGAGGTGCAGCTGTACATGCACAGTTTCTGCAGCAAAGATAGAAGTGGAGTCTCTGTGCTTGTGCCGCTACTCCTAATCCAGTGACATTTGGAATTGTGATCAGATGGTCCTGTACCCCTTGTGAGCGCACAAAGAACGAAATGTCACAGGTCATTTAATGACTATTTTCTATGCAGTGAGGCCACCTCAAGGAATTCTCACAACCCATGTGATAAATCCTTCAAAGGGTGCGACATTCTCTGATGCAAACATTGTGGGGGGAAGATGTCCTTTTTAAGAGGAGCCTGTAACTGGGGAATCATGGAAGATATCATTTCACTGCTTACCATCAAGAGGAACAACTAATTGTGCATGTACATAACGGCGCTTCTGCAAACAGTGAAGACAGCAAACAATGAACAAAATAAATAAAAAAGTAGACAGTATGAATCACATGACAGCACATACTGGCTCTATAGTTTTTAGACATTTTAAAACCCCTTTATGTCTTTTCTAGTAGCGTACAAAATTCATAGTTCAATCATTGCTTGTAGCTCCCAGTGGAGGTGAAGCATTATGCTCTTCCTGTGAAATGCAGTATTTACTTTACTTTGCTAGGATCGGTACTATATAAAGAGCTCCAGTAATTCATGTGTCCATGGAACAATCTCAGATGGCTTGGGGATCACCTTAAGAGTCATTTTACAAAAGTGAAACAGGCACTAATGTGAGCTCTGGATGGAAGTAGTTTTCTCCTAATGCTAGATATGATCTCATCTTTGTCCAGCCTCTTATAACTGTAGAATAGTAAACCCTGGCCTTCAATATGGCTACAGATGCCTTAGGTTCTTTGTATGTTCTTTTAAAATGTTAGATAATTCCTGGATGTGCTGTCACTGCAACTTTTGCCAGGTCATCCATACCCCACTGTTTTTAGTCTTTTTAATTTTGGTGATAATATATTCCCTGTACTCTTGGGTGGCTTTACATCACTTCCTGTTATATTTCTACATCTTCTACATCTTTAATTTGAGCTATGCCACTGTGTGCTTCAACATAACTAACTATAATAAAGACTGGCTTCAATTACATGAATGTAATTATCAATACATTTTGGCAGCATGGTGATTCAGTGGTTGGCACTGTTGTCTTGCAACGCTGGGATCTTTGGTTTAAATTAGTGTTGAGCATATTGAGCTTCGGATCCAATATCCGAATTCAAATCGCTCAAAACATCTCGGTACAGCATTAAAATGTATGGGCTCCGGCAAGGTGAAATTCGTCATCACTGGAGTCTCAGTACCAAAGCCGACTTTGGATCTAAGTTTTAAGCTGGTTCTCAAGTTTAAAAAAATCGAAGTCGGAAGTTATTCACTGAAGTCGCGCGATACTTCGGTGACACTTCACTACATTTGATTTCTGTACAGAGATGAATCTATGATCCAAAACTTGTTTCGCTCAACACTAGTTTGAATCTAACCAAAGAGTTTGTATGTTCTTCTATGTTTGTGTGGGTTTCCCCCCACACTCCATAAACATATTGGGGGTGAAATATCAAAACTAGTGCAAAGAAAATGGTTTATTTCCGATTCCATTTTTCATGTTCCAAAGGAGCTCTGAAAATGAAAGGTGAAATCTCATTAGTTGCAATGGGCAGCTAAAGCCAGTTTTCCTTTACACATTTTTGATAAATCTCCCTACTGAATGATTGATTAATTTGCCCCAGTGGAGGGAGATACTAATGTGAGTGATGACAATCTCTGTACAGGGCTGTGGAATATGTAAGCACTATATATAAATAAAATAAATAAAATAAAATTGATCATTTTGCTAACACTTGTTCAGATAACAGTTATTCCTACTGACTACTAATCATTAGTCAGACCACACATGGAGTACTGTGTACAGTTCTGGCTCCTGTGAACAAGGCAGACATAGCAGAGCTGGAGAGGGTTCAGAGGAGGGCAACTAAAGTAATAACTGGAATGGGGCAACTACAGTACCCTGAAAGATTATCAAAATTAGGGTTATTCACTTTAGAAACAAGACGACTGAGGTGAGATCTAATTATGTATAAATATATCAGGGGACAGTACAGAGATCTATCCCATCAGCTATTTATCCCCAGGACTGTGACTGTGACGAGGGGACATCCTATGCGTCTGGAGGAAAGTAGGTTTGTACACAAACATAGAAGCAGATTCTTTACGGTAAGAGCAGTGAGACTATGGAACTCTCTGCCTGAGGAGGTGGTGATGGTGAGTACAATAAAGGAATTCAAGAGGGGCCTGGATGTATTTCTGGAGTGTAATAATATTACAGGCTATAGCTACTAGAGAGGGGTCGTTGATCCAGGGAGTTAGTCTGATTGCCTGATTGGAGTCGGGAAGGAATTTTTTATTCCCCGAAAGTGAGGAAAATTGGCTTCTACCTCACAGGGTTTTTTTTTTTTGCCTTCCTCTGGATCAACTTGCAGGATAACAGGCCGAACTGGATGGACAAATGTATTTTTTCGGCCTTATGTACTATGTTACTATGTTACTACAAACATGCATGCTTAGCCAAACATGTAGAGGAACCACTGACAGACGACCTCTAGCAATGTGTAAGCCTACCTGGACAGCATCCCTTTTATCTAGGGGATATGGGTATGCGCTCATTGTGTTCCTTAAATGAATGCCATAATTATTTCTGTCCCTCTCAAGTATTATTTTTTGTAAAAAGAAAGCCGTGTGACAAATATATAATAAAATATATAATAGAATATAAAATAAATATATAATAATAGCAGTCAATAGCAGCATTGTTTTTTATTTTGACAGTCTTATGTTCATTTATGCTTATGTTTTAAACATCATTCAGTAGTTCTGCATGTACCTGGTACACAAGTCATCCATTTATCGTAAGTGTGGCCATTTCACATGTTGTCTTATCAACTGATTATCATCGTCATCGTAAGTGACTAGCGGTGCAATCTCGAACCTGTATTGTGCGTTATAGGTCCATTAAGCCAGCATTAGCCATGACAACATCATGTTTAAAACCTCATATATCACATAACAAAGTAATCGTGTAACATTACATTAGTGCCTTGTACTGTGCCGTTACTGGACACATGATTAATTCATTTAAAGTTTTACTAATGCTGCAATATTTAAGAGTTGCTGAAATATTTAGTAATGGACAAGCCATATGTTACCAGTTTCAACACTGGGAACTTGCTGTGGTAATATGACTTTTATTCTAAAGCTCAGATTTCTGAGATTGTTGAAAGCAGAGTAACATTTTATAATAAAGGTGACCCTTGGGTAAAGCAATGAACAAAAAATACTGGAAACATGCACCTCAAAAAATAAATAAATCACATAATGCATGACTTGATAGACACAATTGGGATCATTTATCAAACTGGTGCAAAGTAGAATTGGCTTAGTTGCCCATAGCATCCAATCAGATTCCAACTTTTTGACAACTCCATTGGAAAATGAAAGGTGGAAGCTGATTGGTTGCTATGGGCAAGTAATCCAGTTCTACTTTACACCAGTTTGATAAATGACCCCAAATATATATACACACCAGTGGCGTAACTAGAACTGACTGGGCAATTTTTTTAATGCTCCCCCCCCCCCCCCCCAGCAACGTCTTAGCAACCCCCTCCTTCCATGTATTCCCCACTCGTGTGGCTAGTCTAGATAGCTCTCTTAGATGAGGCCCAGAAGCCGCTCCATCCATTCCCCACAATGTCACTGTATATAATGCCATTTTATAATACTGTCGAGGGGGCCCTGACAATAAAATCTTTTAGTCCTCCCCATTCTGATTTCAGGCCCAAAGCAGCCACTTCTCGTGCTTCGCTCTGATATTCACCAAATAGACACAGATTATACACTGCCTGTAAAAAAACAGTCACCACCAAAAAAAAAAAGGTCACACATTCTAATATTTTGTTGGACCGCCTTTTGCTTTGATTACGGCACGCATTCACTCTGACATTGTTTCGATAAGCTTCTGCTATGTCACAAGATTTATTTCCATCCAGTGTTGCATTCATTTCTCACCAAAATCTTGCATTGATGATGGTAGAGTCTGACTGCTGCGCAAAGCCTTCTCCAGCACATCCCAAAGATTCTCAATGGGGTTAAGGTCTGAACTCTGTGGTGGCCAATCCACGTGTGAAAATTATGTCTCATGCTCCCTGAAACACTCCTTCACAATTTGAGCCCTATGAATCCTGGCATTGTCATCTTGGAATGTGCCCGAACCATCAGGGAAGAACAAATCCATTGATGGAATAACCTGGTCATTCAGTATGTTCAGGTAGTCAGCTGACCTCATTCTTGGAGCACATACTGTTGCTGAACCTAGACCTGACCAACTGAAGCAACCCCAGATCATAGCACTGCCCCCACAGGCTTGTACAGTAGGAACTAGGCATGATGGGTGCATCACTTCATCTGCCTCTCTTCTTACCCTGATGCGCCCATCACTCTGGAACAGGGTAAATCTGGACTCCTCAGACCACATGACCTTCTTTCATTACTCCAGAGTCCAATCTTTATGCTCCCTAGCAAATTGAAGCCTTTTTTTCCAGTTTGCCTCACTGATTAGTGGTTTTCTTACATCTACACAGCTATTCAGTCCCAATCCCTTGAGTTCCCTTCGCATTGTGCGTGTGGAAATGCTCTTACTTTCACTGTTAAACATAGCCGTGAGTTCTACTGTTGTTTTTCTTCGATTTGATTTCACCAAACGTTTAGGTGATCGTTGATGAAGATCATTGAGGAGTTTTTTCCCGCCACATTTCTTCCTCAAATACAATGGGTCCCCACTATCCTTCCAGTTTTTAATATTGCGTTGGACAGTTCTTAACCCAATTTAAGTAGTTTCTGCAATCTCCTTAAATGTTTTCTCTGCTTGATGCATGCCAATGATTTGACCCTTCTCAAACAGACTAACATCTTTTCCACGACCACGAGATGTGTCTTTCAACATGGTTGTTTAAAAATGAGAAGCAACTCATTGAACCAGTTAGGGTTAAATAACTTATTGCCAACTGAAAGATAATCATCTATGCAGTAGTTATCCAATAGGAGGCTCATAACTATTTGCTTAGTTAAATCCAGTTGGCGAATAATTTTTTGGGACAGGCAGTGTATAAAACATGTAAAATCACACAGAAGATTGTGTCACATGCCCCTGACCCTTAAGATGCTCTGAGGACCTCCCACTTGACTATAACCAAATTAAATTTATTATAAGTTGATTATGCTATATGTGTCATGGTCTTACCTTCTCACTGTTCTCCTTCGTTTGACATGTGCTGGCGGCCATCTTGGTTTCTGGGTTTCTTGTAGCCTCCCACCCTGCGGCTTCTCCTTCCCACTGGGAGGAGCTGGATGCCTAGCTCATATATATAGGAGGTCTGTGGCTTCAGTTCCTTGCTTGGTTCTCCTGTGTTCACATGCTTCTAAGACTGCTGCTGCTTCTGGTTCCTGATCCTGGCCTCGTCTGACTACCCCGTTGGTTCCTGATCCTGGCTTCGTCTGACTACCCCGTTGGTTCCTGATCCTGGCTTCGTCTGACTACCCTTCTGGTTCCTGACCTCTGTCTACGCAAGACCCTGCTTCGGTTTAGCCATCCGTTTGGACTTTTGCTTACGGCTTGATTTTCAATAAAGCCTTCTTATTTTCCACTTATCTCTTGTTGTACGTCTGGTTCATGGTTCCTTGACATTAGGACCAAGCCATGAATTCTGACGGTACAGGGCCATCCTCGCTACCTACGCTGGTTGCCAGACTTGATCAGCAGGATCACCTGTTGGGTCGGTTCGCTGTGGCGTTGCAAACCCTGCTTGAACGCACAGCTCATTTCGCTTCCGTTGCCGATGGGTCGGTTGTCGCTCCTGGGCCCGCTCCTACTGCCGCTCCGGTTGTTGCGCCAGAGTCTACCCCGACACCTGTTGCTGCGCCTGCGGTGTCTCGGGGTATGACCGGTTCTGCCCCCCTTCCACAGCGCTTTGGGGGAGAGCCAACTCAGTGCCGAGGTTTCCTTAACCAGGTGGGCATTTATTTCGAGTTGCTGCCACATGCCTTTCCTACTGAGAGATCAAAGGTGGGCTTCTTGATCTCGCTGCTCTCGGACAAGGCCTTGGCCTGGGCCAGCCCTTTATGGGAGAACAACAATCCGGTGGTTGCCGAGTTTTCCGGTTTTGTTGCTTCTCTTCGGAAGGTATTCGATGTGCCGGCTCGTGCTGCCTCTGCTGCGAAGCTCCTTATGTCAATCAGACAGGGTTCACGATCCGTAGCTGAATACGCCATTGAGTTTCGTACCCTGGCAGCAGAGGTGGGCTGGAATAATGAGGCTCTGGTCGCTGCTTTCTCTCATGGTCTCTCGGATGCCTTGAAGGATGAGGTTGCAGCTAAGGACCTACCAGTGGAGCTTGAGTCTCTTATTTCTTTCCTGATTTTGATTGACACCAGACTCAGAGAGAGACCTTCCTTTAAGGAGAGCCTGCGGAGGTCTTCTAACAGATTGGCGCCTACGTTTGCTGTCCCACCCGTGCCTCCCTCTCCTCCCACGCCTCCTGGGGATGACTTGTCTGGGGGTGAACCCATGCAGCTGGGGTTTGCTCGCCTGTCCGAGGGGGAGAGGGTACTCCGGAGACGCGAGGGCCGATGCATGTACTGTGGTCTCGGTGGGCATTTTCGGTTGGCATGTCCGAACCATCCGGGAAACGCTCGCACCTGAGATCCTGTCGGGGGCAGATCTTGGGTGGAGTCTCCTCGTCCCCGGTTTCCCGTGTTGACAAACCACTGATCACTGTTGTCCTCTCCTGGGTCGGGGGCTCGGTGACGACCCAGGCGTTGGTGGACTCTGGTGCTGGTGGTTTGTTCATTGATAGTGTGTTCGCTGCCACCAATTCCATTCCTCTGCAGCCTCGAGGTTCCCCACTGGCTCTTGAGGCGATAGACGGCAGACCCCTTCTGCCGCCACACGTGACTCATGAGACCCTTCCAGTGGGGATAGCCATTGGTGCCGTTCACAGAGAGTCGGTCTGTTTCCAGGTGATTTCGTCTCCACACTACTCGGTGGTCTTGGGGTACCCCTGGCTCCAGAAGCATAATCCGACTTTCGATTGGAGATCGGCCGAGATCCTCTCGTGGTCACCGCAGTGTGGGGCTAGTTGCATCCATGGGCCTGTCAAGTTGCTGTGTACTTCCTCGGACTCTCTGTTGCCTCCTGAATACGAAGAGTACCGGGATGTATTCGATAAGGTGCGCGCGGTTGCCCTACCTCCGCACCGCCCATACGATTGTGCCATAGAGTTACAATCTGGTGCCGTTCCTCCTCGTGGCAAAGTCTATCCACTGTCGGTAGCGGAGAATGAGGCCATGGAGGAGTACGTGAGGGAGGCGCTTTCACGCGGACACATTCGCAAATCCTCGTCCCCGGCAGGGGCTGGATTTTTCTTTGTGAAAAAGAAGGGCGGTGAGTTGAGGCCTTGCATCGATTACAGGGGTCTCAATCGCATCACGATCAAGAACGCTTACCCGATACCCTTGATTTCCGAGCTGTTCGATCGCCTCAAAGGGGCCACGGTCTTTACCAAACTCGACCTGAGGGCGGCATATAACCTGGTAAGGATCAAGGCGGGCGATGAGTGGAAGACCGCGTTTAACACCAGGACCGGTCATTATGAATCCTTGGTTATGCCCTTTGGGTTGTGCAATGCGCCCGCAGTCTTCCAGGAATTCATCAACGATGTTTTCCGTGACCTGTTGCAGCAGTGTGTGGTGGTCTATTTGGATGACATCTTGGTATATTCTGAATCCATGGAGGCCCACATTATGGATGTCAGACGAGTGTTGCAACGGTTACGAGAGAACAGGCTGTTCGGTAAGCTTGAGAAATGCGAATTTCACCGATCCCAGGTAACCTTCTTAGGTTACATCATTTCCGCTGAGGGGTTCTCCATGGATCCTGAGAAGGTTTCGGCTGTCTTACAGTGGCCCCAGCCCAGTGGTCTCCGTGCCCTGCAGCGCTTTTTGGGCTTCGCCAATTATTATCGGAAGTTCATCAGGGACTTTTCTATGCTAGCCAAGCCGCTCACGGATCTGACCAGTAAGGGCAGTAATTTCCAGGTCTGGCCGCTCGAGGCCATCCCAGCGTTTGAGGCTCTAAAGTCCGCCTTTGTGTCGGCTCCGATTCTGTCGCATCCCAACCCTGGGTTGCCCTTTGTCCTCGAGGTGGACGCGTCTGAGACGGGAGTAGGCGCCCTCCTGTCTCAGCGTAGAACACCAGAGGGTCCTCTGCTTCCTTGTGGGTTTTACTCCCGGAAACTGTCTTCCGCGGAGTGCAACTATCAGATTGGTGACAGGGAGTTATTGGCCATCGTGCAGGCCCTTAAAGAATGGAGGCACTTGCTCGAGGGTTCGGTGGTTCCGGTTCTCATCCTGACGGACCACAAGAATCTGACCTACCTTTCTGAGGCCAAGAGATTGACACCACGTCAGGCCAGATGGGCTCTGTTCTTGTCACGTTTTAATTACGTGGTCTCCTACCTACCCGGTTCCAAGAACATCAGAGCGGATGCCTTATCACGGCAGTACTCCGAGCTGTCCGGGGAGGAGTCGATTCCGACTTCGGTCATACCTCCGAATCAGATCCTGGCCGCCATTCGCACCAGCCTGACCTCTCCCCTGGGTGAGCAGATTTTGGCTGCTCAATCTGGTGCTCCCTCTGGGAGACCCAACGGCAGGTGTTTTGTGCCTGAGGAGTTGCGCACTCGGTTGTTGCGAACCTACCATAACTCCAAGGCCGCGGGGCATCCTGGAAAGAATCAGCTGTCCTGGGCTGTTTCACGTCTGTTCTGGTGGCCTTCTCTACGTTCCGACATCGCCGCATATGTAGCGGCATGCTCCGTTTGTGCCCAGAGTAAGTCCCGTCGGCACCTTCCGTTGGGCCTGTTGCAACCCATAGCCACCGGGGAGCGCCCATGGTCACACCTGGGGATGGATTTCATTGTGGACCTCCCTGCATCCCGAGGCCATACGGTCATTCTCATGATTGTGGATCGGTTTTCCAAAATGTGCCACTGTGTTCCTCTCAAGAAGTTACCCTCTGCACAAGAGTTGGCCACGATTTTCGCCAGGGAGGTCTTCCGGTTGCACGGTTTGCCCAAGGAGATTGTGTCGGATCGGGGGAGTCAGTTTGTGTCCAGGTTCTGGCGTGCCTTTTGCTCCCAGTTGGGGATTCATCTCTCTTTCTCCTCGGCCTACCACCCTCAGTCCAATGGGGCCGCAGAACGATCCAATCAGGCCTTGGAGCAATTCCTTCGTTGCTATGTCTCCGATCACCAAGACAATTGGGTTGACCTCCTGCCTTGGGCTGAGTTTGCCAGGAACACGGCAGTGAACTCTTCCTCTGGGACGTCTCCCTTCATGGCCAATTATGGGTTCCAACCTGCCGTGTTACCGGAGGTATTCTCTCCCCAGGATATTCCGGCTGTGGAGGATCACCTTTCCGTCCTACGTGCTTCTTGGGTACAGATCCAGAGGTCCCTTGAGGTCTCTGCGCAGCGCCAGAGACTCCAGGCTGATCGCAGACGAGCGCCCGCTCCTTCCTACCAGTTCGGAGACCGTGTATGGTTGTCCACCCGCAACCTCAACCTTCGAGTGCCCACTCCCAAGCTGGCAACTCGCTTTGTTGGTCCCTTCCGAGTGCTTCGCAGGGTAAACCCGGTAGCCTATGCCCTTGCGCTTCCTCCTGGCATGCGGATCTCCAACGTGTTTCATGTCTCCCTGTTGAAGCCATTGGTGTGTAATCGTTTCACTTCCTCGGTTCCTCGGCCCCGTCCGGTCCAAGTGGGCAATCGTGAGGAATATGAGGTGAGCAATATCCTGGACTCGCGCCTGGTCCGCGGTCGGTTGCAGTTTTTGGTCCATTGGCGTGGTTATGGTCCAGAGGAGCGTTCCTGGGTTCCCTCCGCAGATGTCCATGCTCCTGCTTTGCTCCGAGCCTTCCACGCACGCTTCCCTCAGAAACCGTTCCTTACTCCGCGGAGGAGGGGCCCTTGAGGGGGAGGTACTGTCATGGAGCTACTTACTACTTGTGATTTATTCAGTGCACATTTATTTATAACTCTATGATGCCAAACTATAAAGGCATGCAATCATGAATAATGGTATTCAATCCTTTAACTACAGGTGCATATATACTGATAGGTACGGGAGCTACATGCAGTATACAGTATTTCCCAAATATATTATCAGTTTCATTTCTTAAAAAAATGGATACAGGTATTAACTACTGTATACACTTACATGTTCTCCACAGACAACAGCCCCTGCCTTATTTTTTACACGTAGAACACAGGCTGCTATAAATTGCTATCTTTAACCCATTCATGACCAATGACGTAATAGTATGTCATAGCAGCAGGCGACTTCCCACATTTTTTTGTACTATTATGTCATGCTGATTGAACTGCAGAATCAGGGTAATAGATATTGAGTTTTGTTTGGCTGTTAACCCTTGATGTGTGACAGAAAAAAATGGATTAAAATGGAAAATATGCCAAAAAAGTGAAATTTAGAAATGTAATCTCCATTTTCCTTTAATTCTTGGGGGATTCCTAAAGGGTTAACAAACTTTCGAAATCAGTTCTGAATAATTTGAGGGGTGTAGTTTCTAAAATGAGGTCATTTATGGGTGGTTTCCACTATGTAAACCCCACAAAGTAACTTCAGACCTGAACTGGTCCTTAAAAAGTGGGTTTTAGAAATTTTTCAGGCAACATGTATACAGCTTTAAAAATTGGTAATTCTCTTTGAAAACCTTGGAGGTCGACTCTTATGCATAAACATACGGTGATATATTAATGTGGCTGCGTCCACTGAAAATGTGTTTAATTTATACAAACCGGATTCCATGTAAGGTTGGGACACTAAACAAATCGTGAATAAAAACTGAATGCAATGATGTGGAGATGGCAAATGTCAATATTTTATTTGTAATAGAACGTAGATGACAGATCAAACGTTTAATCCGAGTAAATGTATCATTTTAAAGGAAAAATACGTTGATTGAAATTTTCACGGTGTCAACAAATCCCCAAAAAGTTGGGACAAGTAGCAATAAGAGGCTATAAAAAGTAAATTTGAGCATAACGAAGAGCTGGAAGACCAATTAACACTAATTAGGTCTATTGGCAACATGATTGGGTATAAAAAGAGCTTCTCAGAGTGGCAGTGTCTCTCAGAAGCCAAGATAGGTAGAGGATCACCAATTCCCACAATGTTGCGCAGAAAGATAGTGGAGCAATATCAGAAAGGTGTTACCCAGCGAAAAATTGCAAAGACTTTGCATCTATCATCATCAACTGTGCATAACATCATCCGAAGATTCAGAGAATCTGGAACAATCTCTGTGCGTAAGGGTCAAGGCCGTAAAACCATACTGGATGCCCGTGATCTCCGGGCCCTTAAACGACACTGCACCACAAACAGGAATGCTACTGTAAAGGAAATCACAGAATGGGCTCAGGAATACTTCCAGAAACCATTGTCAGTGAACACAATCCACCGTGCCATCCGCCGTTGCCAGCTGAAACTCTAGAGTGCAAAGAAGAAGCCATTTCTAAGCAAGATCCACAAGCTCAGGTGGTTTCACTGGGCCAGGGATCATTTAAAATGGAGTGTGGCAAAATGGAAGACTGTTCTGTGGTCAGACGAGTCACGATTCGAAGTTCTTTTTGGAAATCTGGGACGCCATGTCATCCGGACCAAAGAGGACAAGGACAACCCAAGTTGTTATCAACGCTCAGTTCAGAAGCCTGCATCTCTGATGGTATGGGGTTGCATGAGTGCATGTGGCATGGGCAGCTTGCATGTCTGGAAAGGCACCATCAATGCAGAAAAATATATTCAGGTTCTAGAACAACATATGCTCCCATCCAGACGTCATCTCTTTCACGGAAGACCCTGCATTTTTCAACAAGATAATGCCAGACCACATTCTGCATCAATCACAACATCATGGCTGCATAGGAGAAGGATCCAGGTACTGAAATGGCCAGTCTGCAGTCCAGATCTTTCACCTATAGAGAACATTTTGCGCATCATAAAGAGGAAGGTGCAACAAAGAAGGCCCAAGACGATTGAACAGTTAGAGGCCTGTATTAGACAAGAATGGGAGAACATTCCTATTTCTAAACTTGAGAAACTGGTCTCCTCGGTCCCCAGACGTCTGTTGAGTGTTGTAAGAAGAAGGGGAGATGCCACACAGTGGTGAAAATGGCCTTGTCCCAACTTTTTGGGGATTTGTTGACACCATAAAATTCTGATTCAACATATTTTTCCCTTAAATTGGTACATTTTCTCAGTTTAAACTTTTTGTTCCGTGATTTGTTCTATTCTGAATAAAATATTAGAAGTTGGCACCTCCACATGATTGCATTCAGTTTTTATTCACGATTTGTATAGTGTCCCAACTTTTTTGGAATCCGGTTTGTATGTTAATGAGAAACTTCAATAAAAAGATTGAAATTAAAAATGTTAAGAATGTTGCTTCTAAAAGCCTTCTAAAAATAAAATTACATTTTCCAAATGATGCCAGTATAAAGTAGACATATTGGGAATGTTAAGTAATAAATATTTCATGAGGTATAACTTTTTGTTTTAAAAGCAGCAAAATTGAAATGATTTTGAATTGTGAATTTTCCCAAATTTTTGCTAAATGTTAGATTTTTGGGCATAAATAAAGGTGAAATATACTGACTCAAATTTATGACTGTCATGAAGTACAATGTGTCACGAGAAAACAATCTCTGAATGGCTTGGATAAGTAAAAGTGTTCCAAAGTTATTACCACATAAAGTGACACATTTAAAAAAAAATGTCCTGGGCTGGAGGATGAAAACTGGCCAGGGGTAGAAGGGGTTAAACAAAGTTACAGGCCAGAGGGAGGATAAAATAATTCAATCCAACTTTTTAAAGGGAATCTCAGTGACCTGCCTATTACAATGTTTGTATAAATTTATAGCTGTGAATTAAATATGTTATTAGGCCTTTGGTGCAAAAACGGCATCACCATTGCTCTTGTTGCATCAAAGCTGCACTCATTTCTGTGACCAGTCCCTTCCCGGCTGCTTTGCCACTGCCTGGTCCTGTCAATCAACACAGCCAGGGAAGGACTGTCCACAGAGCTTGGATGCAACGCAAGCAAATGATGACTCTCTTATTCTACAAAAGGGCTAAAGTATCATAACTCAGAAACAGAGTCTGGGATCTACAATAGAAAAACCACGTTCCTTAAGGACACAGCCTTATTTCACCTTAAGGACCAGGCCATTTTTTGCAAATCTGACCAGTGTCACTTTAAGTGGTGATAACTTTAAAGGGACACTGACAGGCCCAATAACCATAATTAGCTGTACATATCCATGCACAGGTCTTCTAATGTGCATTTAAAACATATAAGTATCCCCCCTGTCCACATTATGAATACTGCAAACTCGTGTTTTATAACCTGAACTAATCCCTGTGCTTTCTGCCCAAGGGGCGGGGTTTCAGCTTCTCTGGGCACAAGAGAAGCTGAAACCCCGCCCCTTGGGCAGAAAGAACAGGGATTAGTTCAGGTTATAAAACACGAGTTTGCAGTATTCATAATGTGGACAGGGGGGATACTTATATGTTTTAAATGCACATTAGAAGACCTGTGCATGGATATGTACAGCTAATTATGGTTATTGGGCCTGTCAGTGTCCCTTTAAAACGCTTTGAATTATCCAGGCCATTCTGAGTTTGTTTTATCGTCACATATTGTACTTCATGACACTGGTAAAATGGGGTAAAAAAAAATCTTTTTTTTTTTTTTTTTAAATACCAGATTTCCCAAAAATTTGGAAAAATGGGCAAATTTCCAAGTTTCAATTTCTCTACTTCTATAATACATAGTAATACCTACAAAAATAGTTATTACTTTACATTCCCCATATGTCTACTTCATGTTAGGATCATTTTGGGAATGACATTTTATTTTTAGGGGATGTTACAAGGCTTAGAACTTTAGAAGTAAATCTTGAAATTTCTCAGAAATTTTCAAAAACCAACTTTTTAAGGACCAGTTCAGGTCTGAAGTCACTTTGTTAGGCTTACATAATAGAAACCACCTAAAAATGACCCCATTCTAGAAACTACACCCCTCAAGGTATTCAAAACTGATTTTACAAATGTCGTTAACCCTTTAGGTGTTCCACAAGAATTAATGGGAAATAGAGATACAATTTCAAAATGTCACTTTTTTGGCAGATTTTCCACTTTTTTTTTCCAGTTACAAAGCAAGGGTTAACCACCTCCGGACCGCCTAACGCACATGTGCGTTCCGGAGGTGGCAGCCCTGCGCACAGTCACGCATATATGCGTCATCTCGCGAGACGCGAGATTTCCTGTGAACGCGCGCACACAGGCGTGCGCGCTCACAGGAACGGAAGGTAAGCGAGTGGATCTCCAGCATGCCAGCGGCGATCGTTCGCTGGCAGGCTGGAGATCTGATTTTTTTAACCCCTAACAGGTATATTAGACGCTGTTTTGATAACAGCGTCTAATATACCTGCTACCTGGTCCTCTGGTGGTCCCTTTTGTTAGGATCGACCACCAGAGGACTCAGGTAGCTCAGTACAGTCGCACCAAACACCACACTACACTACACCCCCCCCCCCGTCACTTATTAACCCCTTATAAACCCCTGATCACCCATGATCACCCCATATAAACTCCCTGATCACCCCCCTGTCATTGATCACCCCCCTGTCATTGATCACCCCCCTGTCAGGCTACGTTCAGACGTCCGTATGATTTTTACGGATCCACGGATACATGGATCGGATCCGCAAAACGCATACGGACGTCTGAATGGAGCCTTACAGGGGGGTGATCAATGACAAGTGGGTGATCACGCATATAGACTTCCAGATCACTTCCCTGTCATTGATCACCCCTCTGTCATTGATCACCCCCCTGTAAGGCTCCATTCAGACATCCGCATGATTTTTACGGATCCACTGATACATGGATCGGATCCGCAAAACACATGCGGACCTCTGAATGGAGCCTTACAGGGGGGTGATCAATGACAAGGGGGTGATCACGCATATATACTTCCTGATCACTTCCCTGTCATTTATCACCCCTCTGTCATTGATCACCCCCCTGTAAGGCTCCATTCAGACATCCGCATGATTTTTACGGATCCACTGATACATGGATCGGATCCGCAAAACGCATACGGGCGTCTGAATGGAGCCTTACAGGGGGGTGATCAATGACAAGTGGGTGATCACGCATATAGACTTCCTGATCACTTCCCTGTCATTGATCACCCCTCTGTCATTGATCACCCCCCTGTAAGGCTCCATTCAGACGTCCGTATGATTTTTACGGATCCACGGATACATGGATCGGATCCGCAAAACGCATACGGACGTCTGAATGGAGCCTTACAGGGGGGTGATCAATGACAAGTGGGTGATCACGCATATAGACTTCCTGATCACTTCCCTGTCATTGATCACCCCTCTGTCATTGATCACCCCCCTGTAAGGCTCCATTCAGACATCCGCATGATTTTTACGGATCCACTGATACATGGATCGGATCCGCAAAACACATACAGACGTCTGAATGGAGCCTTACCAGGGGGGTGATCAGAGACAGGGGGGTGATCAGGGAGTCTATATGGGTGATCACCCCCCTGTCATTGATCACCCCCCTGTCATTGATCACCCCCCTGTCATTGATCACTCCCCCTGTGAGGCTCCATTCAGACATTTTTTTGGCCCAAGTTAGCGGAAATTTTTTGTTTGTTTTTGTTTTTGTTTTTTCTTACAAAGTCTCATATTCCACTAACTTGTGTCAAAAAATAAAATCTCACATGAACTCACCATACCCCTCACGGAATCCAAATGCGTAAACATTTTTAGACATTTATATTCCAGACTTCTTCTCACGCTTTAGGGCCCCTAAAAAGCCAGGGCAGTATAAATACCCCACATGTGACCCCATTTCTGAAAGAAGACACCCCAAGGTATTCCGTGAGGGGCATATTGAGTCCATGAAAGATTGAAATTTTTGTCCTAAGTTAGCGGAAAGTGAGACTTTGTGAGAAAAAAACAAAAAAAATCTATTTCCGCTAACTTATGCAAAAAAATAAAAATTTCTAGGATCTCGCCAGGCCCCTCATTGAATACCTTGGGGTGTCTTCTTTCCAAAGTGGGGTCACATGTGGGGTATTTATACTGCCCTGGCTTTTTAGGGGCCCGAAAGTGTGAGAAGAAGTCTGGGATCCAAATGTCTAAAAATGCCCTCCTAAAAGGAATTTGGGCACCTTTGCGCATCTAGGCTGCAAAAAAGTGTCGCACAAAAGTGGGCAATGTGTTTTTGGGTGTCATTTTACATATACCCATGCTGGGTGAGAAAAATATCTTGGTCAAATGCCAACTTTGTATAAAAAAATGGGAAAAGTTGTCTTTTGCCAAGATATTTCTCTCACCCAGCATGGGTATATGTAAAATGACACCCCAAAACACATTCCCCAACTTCTCCTGAGTACGGCGATACCAGATGTGTGACACTTTTTTGCAGCCAAGGTGGGCAAAGGGGCACATATTCCAAAGAGCACCTTTCGGATTTCACAGGCTATTTTTTACAGATTTTGATTGCAAAGTACTTCTTACACATTTGGGCCCCTAAATTGCCAGGGCAGTATAACTACGCCACAAGTGACCCCATTTTGGAAAGAAGACACCCCAAGGTATTCCGTGAGGGGCATGGCGAGTTCCTAGAATTTTTTATTTTTTTGTCACAAGTTAGCGGAAAATGATGATTTTTCTTTTTTTTTCTTTTTTCCTTACAAAGTCTCATATTCCACTAACTTGCGACAAAAAATAAAAAATTCTAGGAACTCGCCGTGCCCCTCACGGAATACCTTGGGGTGTCTTCTTTCCAAAATGGGGTCACTTGTGGCGTAGTTATACTGCCCTGGCAATTTAGGGGCCCAAATGTGTAAGAAGTACCTTGCAATCAAAATGTGTAAAAAATGGCCTGCGAAATCCGAAAGGTGCACTTTGGAATATGTGCCCCTTTGCCCACCTTGGCTGCAAAAAAGTGTCACACATCTGGTATCGCCGTACTCAGGAGAAGTTGGGGAATGTGTTTTGGGGTGTCATTTTACATATACCCATGCTGGGTGAGAAAAATATCTTGGTCAAATGCCAACTTTGTATAAAAAAATGGGAAAAGTTGTCTTTTGCCAAGATATTTCTCTCACCCAGCATGGGTATATGTAAAATGACACCCCAAAACACATTCCCCAACTTCTCCTGAGTACGGCGATACCAGATGTGTGACACTTTTTTGATGCCAAGGTGGGCAAAGGGGCACATATTCCAAAGTGCACCTTTCGGATTTCACCGGTCATTTTTTACAGATTTTGATTGCAAAGTACTTCTCACACATTTGGGCCCCTAAATTGCCAGGGCAGTATAACTACCCCACAAGTGACCCCATTTTGGAAATAAGACACCCCAAGGTATTCTGTGAGGGGCACAGCGAGTTCCTAGAATTTTTTATTTTTTGTCGCAAGTTAGTGGAATATGGAACTTTGTAAGAAAAAAAAAAAAAGAAAAAATCATCATCATTTTCCGCTAACTTGTGACAAAAAATAAAAAGTTCTATGAACTCACTATGCCCATCAGCGAATACCTTAGGGTGTCTACTTTCCGAAATGGGGTCATTTGTGGGGTTTTTCTACTGTTTGGGCATTGTAGATTCTCAGGAATCATGACAGGTGCTCAGAAAATCAGAGCCATTTCAAAAAGCGGAAATTCACATTTTTGTACCATAGTGTGTAAACGCTATAACTTTTACCCAAACCATTTTTTTTTGCACAAACATTTTTTTTTTTATCAAAGACATGTAGAACAATAAATTTGGCGAAAAATTTATATATGGATGTCGTTTTTTTTTTGCAAAATTTTACAGCTGAAAGTGAAAAATGTCATTTTTTTGCAAAAAAATCGTTACATTTTGATTAATAACAAAAAAAGTAAAAATGTCAGCAGCAATAAAATACCACCAAATGAAAGCTCTATTAGTGAGAAGAAAAGGAGGTAAAATTCATTTGGGTGGTAAGTTGCATGACCGAGCGATAAACGGTGAAAGGAGTGTAGTGCCGAAGTGTAAAAAGTGCTCTGGTCATGAAGGGGGTTTCAGCTAGCGGGGCTGAAGTGGTTAACAGCCAAACAAAACTCAATATTTATGGGCCTGATTCTGTAGTTTACAGAAACACCCCATATGTGGTCGTAAACTGCTGTACGGGCACTCGGCAGGGCGCAGAAGGAAAGGAATGCCTTGCGGTTTTTGGAAGGCTTATTTTGCTGGACTGTTTTTTTGACATCATGTCCCATTTGAAGCCCCCCTGATGCACCCCTAGAGTAGAAACTCCATAAAAGTGACCTCATCTGAGAAACTACACCCCTTAAGGTATTCAAAACTTATTTTACAAATGTCATTAACCTTTTAGGTGTTCCACAAGAATTATTGAAAAATAGAGATACAATTTCAAAATTTCACTTTTTTTTGTCAGATTTTCAATTTTAATATTTTTTTTCCAGTTACAAAGCAAGGGTTAACAGCCAAACAAAACCCAATATTTATGGCCCTGATTCTGTAGTTTACAGAAACACCCCATATGTGGTTGTAAACTGCTGTACGGACACACGGCAGGGCACAGAAGGAAAGGAATGCCATGCGGTTTTTGGAAGGCTTATTTTGCTGGACTGGTTTTTTGACACCATGTCCCATTTGAAGCCCCCCTGATGCACCCCTAGAGTAGAAACTCCAAAAAAGTTACCCCATTTTAGAAACTACAGGATAGGGTGGAAGTTTTGTTGGTACTAGTTTAGGGTACATATGATTTTGGGTTGCTCTATATTACACTTTTTGTGAGGCAAGGTAACAAGAAATAGCTGTTTTGGCACCGTTTTTCTTTTTGTTATTTACAACATTCATCTGACAGGTTAGATCATGTGGTATTTTTATAGAGCAGGTTGTCAGTCATGAATGCGGCGATACCTAATATGTATTCTTTTTTTTATTTATGTACGTTTTACACAATGATTTCATTATTGAAACAAAAAAAAATCATGTTTTAGTGTCTCCATAGTCGGAGAGACAACATTAATTTTTTTTATTTATTTTTTACGGTGTTCATCTGAAGGGTTAGTTCATGTAATATTTTTATAGAGCCGGTCTATACGGACGCGGCGATACCCAATATGAATACTTTTTTTAAAACAACTTTTTTAAAACAAAAAAATTAATGTTTTAGTGTCTCCATATTCTGAGCCATATTTTTTTTTTTTTTGGGCGATTGTTTTAGGTAGGGGCTAATTTTTTGCGGGATGAGGTGACGGTTAGATTGGTACTATTTTTGGGTATACACCTTTTTGATCGCTTACTGTTGTACTTTTTGTGATGTACGGTGACAAAAAAATTGTTTATTTAGCACAGTTTTTTGTTTTTTTATACAGTGTTCATCTGAGGGGTTAGGTCATGTGATATGTTTATAGAGCCGGTCGATACGGATGCGGCGAAACTTTTAATTTTTTTGGGGGGAAAACTTTATTTTTTAAACTTTTTCTTTACTTTATTTTTGTCCCACTTTGGGAATTTAACTTTTGGGGGTCTAATACCTTTTACAATGCATTCCAATACTTCTGTATTAGAATGCATTGGCTGTATGAGTAATACGGTGTGTATTACTCATGCAGCTTCCGGCCTGTGAGATCCAGGGGGCTGGATCTTACAGGCTCCTCACCGGAAGGCAGCGCAGATGCCTCAGGAAGGCATGGTGCTGCCTTCCATGCTATCGGGTCCCCCCTACAGCCGCAGGGGGACCCGATGGCACCACCGCCCCCCGCGTAAGGTAAAACCGCAAACCGCAAGTCTGAATTGCCGACACGGGGTGGTCACGGGACCCCCCTCGCATTTAGCCAAGGTGCCTGCTCAATGATTTGAGCAGGCACCTTGTTACGATCACCGCCCACCGAGCGGCGGTGATCGGAAATACATGGGACATACCCGTACACCCTGTGTCCTTAAGGACCGGGAAATCAGGGCGTACCGGTACGCTCTATGTCCTAAACAGGTTAAACCCCTTAGTGACCACACCAATTTTTTCAGAATCGCTTTCCAAGAGCTATGACCTTTTTTTTTTTTTTTTATCAATGTACCTGTATGATGACTTATTTTTTACAGGACAAGTTTTAGTTTTTAACGCACCATTTTGGGTAAATGTAATGATTGATTAAATCCAGCTTTTATATCAATAAAAAATCATATTAGTTGTCACTAAGGGTCAGGGGAACCCCAGCTATCTGTCTATACAAACAATTTGATAAGAAGGTCGCTGGTGACAGATTCCCTTTAAGCTTGATAAAGAAAACAACTTCAGAAATATGGATATATAGCAGTTGAAACACTGATCCAATATATTGATGTAAGTTCATGTAGTCTGCATTTTAAAATGCTATAAATGACAGGTTCACTACCGCAATATAATCAGTTTCTAAAATCCTCAGAACATCCCAGAGACACTGGGAGTTTGAGCAAATAATGTAAAATGCATTCGAATCATTTGATGACATTCTACACTACTACAATGACACACCTTACAAGAAGGGAACGTACAAATGATTGGCCACCTCATTTCTGTTTATGTAAAAATGAGCCCTGCTTATGACCTTAATGTGTCACACTGAATGTGTGTATTCGGAAGAAGCATCCCTTACTGATGATGCTTTTAAGGATGTCCCAAATTGAGTGCGACATATTAAGGTCACAGTTAGGACATATACAAAGAAGCCTTTTAAAAATCCACTAACACTCAATGTAGGTAGAGGTAAGAGATGAATAGCCCAAGGGTTAATGTCTATACAAGGATGACATTTCCCCGCACTTCCACTCTACCAAGGCTCTGTACTTATGAATGTGGCGTCTTGTTCTGCAGTTAAACATTCCTTCAAAAGTTTAAATATGGTCTTTCCTTGTTTTTTGGTAATCCTGCACTCAATGTAAATTATACAGTCTGCATCATACTGTACATACAGAGCAATGGGTTCATCCACAGTGTTGTAAAACAACTGAAATCTGATTTCTACTCTAAGTAGTTGTTGCAATGACAAATCCACACATATTCCCATTCCCATCTACAGCATTAGCTATAATCCTTATGCACATTGGTGATAAAGCTCCATACAAGTCATAGCATTGAAGAGGCTTGGACTGTCCCACAAGGGAACAGGTGAACCTCCCCTGAGCAAGGTAGGTCCCTAGTCCACGACCCTCTGAACAAGTTGCACATGGCACAGTAGGGTGACTGTACCACATATAGATAGGGAGCACCTCAGTCAGCCTGTGTTCACATAAAAACCAGATAGATTATCTTGCAAACTTCCCTGTTTATTACTATAGATGCATCAGGTGGAGACTTCTAGGCACAAAGGAAGGCCAGCAAGTATCCTCGTTCCCTATGGATCAGCATTCTTGAAGTAAATGCATGGACTCCCAAACTCATCTTGAGGGTCTCGCTGCTGCCGCTGTATGAGCATTAGTATTTGCGTCCAGATTTATAGTGGGCCTCCAGAAGGAATTTTACTGGTGCGCCCGAGGCAACGCAATCTGACACTGGCCTCTGACATCATATGATAGGCCATTTCATGGCATGCTCCATTTGAAACTATATTATGGTGCTATTATGGCTTATTAGTTGGTTCGAGGGCTGAATATCTCTGTAATACGGCTGCAAATGAAGCACCATGTGGAGGCACACAGAGTTCCTATGGCTCTGCCATGTACAGTACATGCAGCTTAACCAATCCTCATATTTTTTTTTTATATACTGCTACTTATATTTTTAATCGTTTTTATGATTACAATGCTGTTATTAGATTTTTTAGCAAAAGCACTTACCGTATTTTTCAACGTATAAGACGCACTTTTTCCCCCCCAAAAGTGGGGGGAAAATAGCAGTGCGTCTTATACGGCGAATGCTGCTGATTTTGCAAGTTTTCAATGAGACACCCGCCGCGATGCTGCGCGGCGGGTGTATCAGCTGTGAGGGAGGAGGAGCTGGGGGCCGGCATCTGCTTTTATAATGACAACGGGGCCCGTGCAGTGACTGTATTCTACTACATGGGCCCCGCTCACTGTATAATTTTATCTCTAATAGTTAATTGTTATGTACATAATCGCATAATGAGCGCTGTGTATTACTTACAACTACAAGCGCTCGCCGCTCGGTAGGTAGCAGAGAGGAGGGAGGAGGCAGGCTGGGAGGATGGGCGCTGGCAGCGTGAGTCACTACGTCACGCGCCTGCGCCGCCCACTTTATGAATTAAGCAGGCGGTGTGGGCGCATGATGTATGACTCACGCTGCCAGCGCCTGTCCTCCCGGCCTGCCTTCTCCCTCCTCTCTGCTACCTACCAAGTGGCGAGCGCTTGTAGTTGTAAGTAATACACAGCGCTCATTATGCGATTATGTACATGACAATTAACTATTAGAGATACAATTATACAGTGAGCGGGGCCCGTGTAGTAGAATACAGTCACTGCACGGGCCCCGCTGTCAATATAAAACCAGATGCCGACCCCCAGCCCTGTATTGAGGGTCATTCACTACAGGGACACTTATGGAGGGGATCTGTGGATGACACATAGCATAAGATGCTATATATGTGTCATCCACAGATCCCCCCATAACTGTCATACACAGATCCTCATAACAGTGCCATCCAGAGAGCCCAATAAGAGCCACCCACAGTTCCCCCATAAATGTCACCCACAGATCCCCCATAAGTGTCACCCACAGATCCCCTATAACAGTGCGTCACCCACAGATCCCCCATAACAGTGCCATCCACAGACCACAATTAGTTCAAAACCCACCAAAAGCACACCTTTTGGTTCAAAATATTTTTTTTCTTATTTTCCTCCTCAAAAACCTAGGTGCGTCTTATAGGCCGGTGCGTCTTATACGGCGAAAAAGACGGTACATTCTATATAACAGACCTACAGTAGCTGGAGATTTTTAACAACAGTACTTATTGTACAGTATGTATTATTTAAGAATGAATGACCATTAGTCTGGTTTCACATGAAGTAATTTGGGTGGCATTTTTCAGCATTTTTGCATTTCTTGCACCTGTGTTTTTGGCAGCATGCCAGCTCCACATGTTAGCTGAAGTCTCTGGTAAATATAAAACTCAAGAGATACAAGTATTTTTTAGTATCTTTCTAGATATCTGTTTATGATCTGACCTTTATCCATGGTGTTCAGAGAGTGCGGTGTGTTGTGAGCACATTGAGATATTTCCAAAGGGTGGTTCTCTCTTCCTTACTCAATGTATTATATGTTCACTATACCTTACTCTCTGTTCAGCATTACTTTATAGACACACCACACTTAGATGTACATATCCTGGTGAGGAGGCGCTTCTAATTGGACATATTGACTATATGCTCATTATTTTGTTATTTTATAGGATCATGTTTAGTTAATTTTTGATTTATCTATATATTTATCTATATATTTTTAATCTATGGGACGTGAATCTACTATTTTTTGTGTGGTATATATATATTGTATGTATACCCTATGAGGTCAGTTTTCTGTTGTAATGTGTTTCAACAGAGACGCTCTTCAAAAGATTTCTAAAAGCTGAGCTATTTCTATGAGAGTGACCCAGAGGAACATCTGTTCACACTTCCTAGATTAGAAGTTTACAAGATCAGCAGACTGGGACTCAAACTTCATTGTATCATCAATTGTAGCATATAATCAATAACAGGCAGCAATAGCCACATTACAGGATGCCATATAGTGAAGGCTAATAATATCAGCCCATCCAAGTCTCTCATATGTAGTAACTAGAAGCTTGTCTCCATAGAGTAAAGAAACAGAGTACAATAATGCAAAAATAATTTTTATAGCTTGATAGCTTCTTTTGCAGTGGAAGCACCAATTGAACATTCCTACCATCGATGTCTGTTCATACTGTTAGTAGTCAGGGCACGGATTAGAGATTCACTAGATGGTGACTATCCCCCTATCCCTAGTTTCCAGTCCTCGTACCTTTCCCCCATCCCTCCTGTGTTTGGTGTGGTGGGTTTTCCTCACACTGCGCCGGGACAATGGCTTCTTCAAATTAGCTGATAGGTGGGACTGCTGGTAGTCAGACTCCACCCATCTGATATTGAGGGTTTATCCTTAAAATAGATAATCAATATATAATTCCCAACACATCTATTTAACTTAATGGAGCACCTTTTCACACTTCACACATAGATATAACCCACAGTAATTAAAAGCTGCTTAACTATGTAACTATATTGCATCACTTATCTTGTACTGATCATGAGTTACTAATTGTATTACAGTGCAGAGCTGCATTTACAATTCTGCTGCTTGTTTTTGAGCAGACAAATTCTGAGTATCAGCTGATTGTGAGGAAGGAAGTGTTATTTCCCGACAGTCCGCTGTTTATTAAGTGGAGGTGATCACTGCATTTCCATGCAGTGATCACCTCCAAAGTTTGACAAGCGATCACTGGTGCTAACACTCCTCCCTATACAAAATCATTGCTCCTGTGCAGCGGAGTGCTGTTTAGACACCGCGATCTGCTGGACGGAAACGATGATTGAAGTCCCTGCACCTCTGATCATTTCACCTGATGAACCAGCACTTTGCACAGCAGCATCTTTATACCGGCAGATATCGGGAACAAACGTTTGTAGGAACGTTCCTTCCCGATAACCAGCCTGAATATAGGGCAGTGTAAATCTAGTTTAAAAGTTTGAAACTAATCACATCATTATGCTTTCTATACATACATCAACCTTTTCTCTTCATTTTTTCTCTCTCCAGTCTGGTTTATGTGATCCATATGCTTTCATAGATCATCGAGACAGTATTTGGGGTGCTTATTTTATTTCACTACTGCCAATATTTTTAGTGATAATGATTAATGTACATAGTTTATTGCTTGTTTTATATTTAGGATATTTAGTTAAAAATAATGTAATAAATAATCGAGGGGGACATAATCTTCACTTAATCCAACTCCTTAAACTGTGCAATTGTATATGGCAACACTAGAAAAAATATGTAATGGACTATGATACAAATCACAAAAAAAAGTAATGAACTATGAGACAAACCATGAACATGGTGGATAAATTGAATTTTTGCTTTTCAGTATCCACATCATTCATATCCACAGGGACGGGTCCAGGTTCATGTGGACCCTTGGGCGATAAAGTCTCAGTGGGCCCCCTTGTGGAATTTTGCACGAAGCTTACAGCAATGAAACTGCATGTATTATAGATTAAATACCTTACACAAAGCATGCTACAGAGTGGATATATGTGAATGTGTCTACTTTTATTTTCTACCCAGTGTTTCAGTCCCTCTGGTCTACCCACAGATTTGTGCCCCCTCACAGTTGATATGCCAAGATATGTGACCCCCTCACAGTATATATGCCAAGATATGTGCCCCTTCACAGTAGATATCCCAAAATATGTGCCCCCTCACAGTTGATATGCCAAGATGTGTGCCCTCTTATGGTGGATATGCCAAGATATGTGCCCAGTGCCCCCTTTATAGTAATAATGCCCACTGTGCCCCCTTAACAGTAATAATCCCCATGTGCCCCCTTCACGGTAATAATCCCCATTGTGCCCCCTTAACAGTAATAATCCCCATTGTGCCCTCTTAACAGTAATAATCCCCATTGTGCCCCCTTCACAGTAATAATCCCTATTGTGCACCCTTCATAGTAGAAATCCCCATTGTGCCCCCTTCACAGTAATAATGCCCACTGTTCCCCTTTCACAGTAATAATGCCCACTGTTCCCCCTTCACAGTAATAATGCCCTGTGGCTCTGTGCCCCCTCCATAGTAGAAATGCCCATTGTGCCCCCTTCACATTAGTAATGCCCTCTGTGCCCCCTTCAGAGTAGAAATGCCCTCTGTGCCCCCTCCATAGTAATAAAGTCCTCTGTGGCCCCTCCATATTAATAAAGTCCTCTATGACCCCTCTGTATTAAAAACTAAAAAACACAGTAACTTCTCACCTTGTCCTGTTCCCGAAGCTCACAGTCCTCTCTTCCTTGCAGATACAGATCGCTCTGCAGCACTGTGTGGGCGGAGCTTATGCAGATTTCTGGGCTGCAGGATCCGCCCACTACTTGTTGCTTTTACATTGTAATTCTTTTAATCTGGCATTTTCAATGACTGTTTAACCAACTGTAAAAATAGTCCCAGCATTAACTAATAGTCATCATTAAGGGTACTTTCACACTTGCGTTGCTGGATTCCGGCAATCTATTTGCAAACGGATACCATTTGTGGACGGATCCGGATGCGGATCCATCTCACAAATGCATTGCAATACCGGATTCATCTCTCTGGTTGTCATCCGGAAAAACTGAACACTTGGGGCATTAATGCATTTCAATGTAAAAAAATGCCGGATCCGACATTTCGGCAAGTGTTCCGGAATTTTGGACGGAGACAATACCGCACAGTGACTGAACTGAAGATATTCTGATGCATACTGAACGGATTGCTCTCCATTCAGAATACATTAGAATAACTCAATACTGGAAAAGTTTAACGTGTGAAAGTACCCTAAAACCTTAGCCTGAAACATTCTACTAGCAACTAGAAGAACTAACCGTTACTTTCCTGGGGTACTTTCTGCTCATTACATTACAGTAAATAATTCTGCTTAACTAACATTTGGTATTTGCAAAATGAATAAATAAAGGTGTCCTTGATGTCTCCTTGCTTTCTTAAGTTCAGAGATGGCTGGTGGAAATATTTTGGAAGAATGATTAAATGTTGCTTATGCATAGAATAAAAATGAGAGAGTTAAAAGCATTCTGAATACTGATTTCATTATTTTCAGCTCAAATATAGTTTATTTTAATCTATCTATATATATATATATATATATATATATATATATATATATTAAATATCATCTATATAAATATCTATCTCTCATCTTTATCTTTGTCATATCTATGCCTATTGAAAATATATCACTCTCTCATATCTATCTATAATTTCACAAAACTTCTGCAAATGAATCCACATTTTTGGTGGTTTGCTTTGCCTGCTATTTTACTTTAAAAATTCAGTACACTAGTGAGGGGAACCAGGGTACAGAGGATGAATACAAAAGAATACATGACCCTGAGCAATGTGATCAAATGGTGGGCTTGCCAGTCAGCCTGATGGCCAATCAGGAGGAAGGATACTGGATGATCTTTCAGGCTCTATGCTAGCTGTGAAGCACAGATGTCATTGTGAGCTCAGCCACTTATGTGATAGGACGTCTCTGCCATGTCTCTGACATACTTCAGTTAGATACAGAAGCCAGCCATCTTGCATGGTCTTGCAGGGATAGTGTAGGGATTGTGATGAAAATATATTTAGTTAGGTAGTAAAGACTGGGTTTGATCCAAACCTTTGAATTTTTTGGACAGCAGACGAGCCAAAATATTTTCAGGTTTGTTTTGGAGGAATCCACTAAAACGGCGTGGAGCACCATTTTAGTGCACGTGTCAGCGAGAAAAAAGCACTAGGGAGGAAGAAGGAGGGTTCTTACATGACCCTTAGAGGAAGCGCATGTCCTGATTGACAAACAGCCTGGATGAGCCAATCAGTGCTGCAGCAGGCAGTGAGGTACCCTAGCAGAACGAGCAGAAAGTCATTCTGTGCTGGGCAGTGAGAAAGGCTGGGTGGGTGTCACTGTGTCTGAGGGAGTCAGGGACAGTCAGAAATCAATCAGGCTTATTGCCCGGAAGAGTGACGGGAAAGGCTAGAGGATTCCAAAGAATTCCTTCTCATTTTCAAAATGTACAAGATGAAAATAAAAAAAAACACGTGTTTGCTTAAAATACAAAGGGAATGTATCATCTTTAACTTTATGCCTTTTGGAGTTCATTTCATCTTCAACTTGCTTACCTGTTCATGGTAACAGTAATTTTGACAAGCAGTGCCCAAACATTAGCCTGCCACTGTATTCACACAGTGTGCATTAATGATGCCACAGAGTTCAGCTTACTAGGACACTATGACAAAGGAGGTTTGCCTTTTGTGTGGTAATCTTGTGGCTGCTCGCATGGGAAAGCTAAGTCCATCAGACTGGGAGCAACTCTTCCCTGCAGATCCATGTGTTTCAACAGAGATAATGAATTGAAGGAATCATGTTGAAACAAGTCCTTTACGTAGTTATATAACAGTAATTTGTACTGTCCATTAAATGGTATCTAATGCCAAAGCAGAAAGGGCAGAATAGCTATTTTGGTAGATTACAGTAATAAGGATTCTGTACTTCCAACATATCATTTCTATCTACTTCCAAGAAGTAAAGTTGTTGCGACCACTTAGACATACAGGACTGTAGTATTATCTGAATTATGTCCGTAGCAGATAACCAATGTACAATGGGATACAGGTTGCACTGGTTATAAATATAAGAAAACTATATTTGTATTAACTGACATAAAAAAACGCATTTTAGCTATCTTGACTTTTTTTATTGTTTTATGTTGAATTGAACATACCGTATTTTTCGCTTTATAAGATGCACCTGATGATAAGACGCACCTAGGTTTTTGAGGAGGAAAATAAGAAAAAAATATTTTGAACCAAAAGGTGTGCTTTTGGTAGGTTTTGAACTAATGGTGGTCTGTTAATGACGCACTGTTATGGGGATCTGTGGATGACGCACTGTTATGGGGATCTGTGGATGACGCACTGTTATGGGGGGATCTATGAATGACACATTCAACACACCCATATATTAGTGTCCCTGCCTAGATGGACGGTTAAAAATAACAAAATAAATCTTTATTGAAAACTTTTATAGTAAAATCACTCAGTTTGTATTGCCCTACTAAAATCACCAAGAACGACATGCAGATCAGGAGTAGTGTCTCAATAAGACTATAGTGATGGTGATAGTATCATTTAATTACTGGAACCTGACCAAAGCAGAGAAGTTGTACCTTAGTGTGCATATATAGGTATTGCTAAAAATCCATAAGCATACCTCCTGCTGACCATGTTTAGTGCTGACTAGACTGAACACATACCATAGTCTAAGGCCTCATGCACACGACCGTTGTGTGCACCCGTGGCCGTTGTGCCGTTAGAAGTTTTTTTCTGCGGCTCCATTGACTTTCAATGGGGCCGTTGAAAACTCGGCTTGTGCACCGTTTTTACACCGCGCCCGTGACCCGTGTTTCTAGGCCGTGAAAAAAATATGACCTGTCCTATTTTTTTCACGGCCAACGGTTCACGGGCCCATTCAAGTCAATGGGTCCGTGAAAATCACGGATGCACCCAAGATTGTCATCCGTGTCCGTCATCCGTGTCCGTTTTTTCCTATCATTTCAATGGCAAACTTGACTTAGAATTTTATTTCATTTTTCATGTCCGTGGATCCTCCAAAAATCACGGCAGACCCACGGAAGAAAAAAACGGGCACGGATCACGGTACAACGGAACCACGTTTTGCGGGACGTTAAACAATACGGTCGTGTGCATGAGGCCTTATTAAGACACTACTCCTGATCTGCATGTCTTTCTTGGTGATTTTAGTAAGGCAATACAAGCTGAGTGATTTTACTATAAAAGTTTTCAATAAAGATTTATTTTTATTTTTAGCCGTCCATCTAGGCAGGGACACTAATATATGGGTGTGTTGAATTTATATATAAAGGTCTCCTACTAAATGAAAGGTTTCCTCTTTCTGTGTTGACTATGGAGAAAAAATGTCATGTGTTGATGCCAGAAGGGCATCCTCTGTTATTAACTGAGCTGTTTGTCAAGTTGAGGAACAGTCTTTAAGTTTGGTTTCATGGCACATTGACCAGTGAAAGTGAAAACATCATTCACTGTAGCAGCTTCATCCGACCTTGAAAATCTGTAGACAAGATGTGAAAAAAGATGAATGTAATAGTAATGTCACCATCCACATGCTAGGCAGTAAAATCAGAACTGTCTCCTATTTTATTGCTATGGTGGCATTTTCAGGGTATTTCCAATGTCGCAATACTATGGGCTTGATAAACCAATTTATAGAAATGCATATGTAAAGACGTAATTTTCCATCATATTTTCAGATTCACCCTATCCTAGAAGAACAGTAGTTGGCACTATTGCCTTCCAGCTCTATTGTGTTTGTGATATGCTCTTTATGTTTTATTTATTTACTTCAGTATTCCTGCATACTATAAAACAGTGTTTGTGAACCTATGGCACAAGTGCCAGAGGTGGCACCCAGAGCCCTCTCTGTGGGCACCCACACCCTGGAAAAAATCTATGGTGTACCAATATGCCTTAGACTTCTCCTGCCATTCATCAGCGCAGGGCGCACTATGAACGGCACAGGCAGTGCACTGAATGTAGGCAGGCTATTATAGCTAAATGATAAAGTATATGGAAGATGTACTATATTGGACTGTAGTATTCAGGGTAAATCGTTGTTGGCACTTTGCGATAAATAAGTGGGTTTTGGGTTGCAGTTTGGGCACTTGGTCTCTAAAAGGTTCACCATCACTACTATAAAACATGTTTGGATTCACATGAAATTGGCCCTTATGTCCAGGAATCAGCACCAATTCATGTATGGTTTGAGGAATGTATTGCCTCTTTAAAAATACGTAGTAGTAATGTGTTATTATATACTAAAGTGGCCATTTTGTTATGTTCACCTACTTAAATTTTGTGTGTGAACAGGCCCCATTTGTCCATACCCATCATCCCTATGGATCAGTTAAACTCATGGTTTGTCTGAGACACATACAAGAAAAACAGAGATAATAATATGTCCAGGATACAGACATGAGATTCCGGCATAATAGAACATTTCTTCCTCCGCTAACATGTAACATCAATGCTTCAACCAATACATAAAGCAAACCAACAGTTCATACTTCAAGGAACATATAACAAGTTGTAAACCACTTTTCTGTTACATAATTATGTTTCTTATTGTTAATCCATGTATAGCAACATGAGAAAGGAATATTTTCTGGATTGCGGACGGATCTGTGTCGTTCCCCCTTACAGTTAATGGGTCCGGATGGCATTCAGTTTCTGGCAATGCCAGATCGACAGCCTGCCAGATCTCATGAATGTTAGTGTGAAACTAGCATAATACTCATTCAATTATACTTTTCTAGAACTTTGACTCCTTCAAACAGAATAAACTCACCCAATTGCATCCTCCTTAGTGTTGGCGGTGCTGTGTCATAAGCAGTATGCGCTGCCAGTGTAATAGCTGGGGAGAATCAGGATGTGTTCACTATGATTCCTGCTGCCCAGTGTTAAAATGGGGCGCACCTAGCTTTACTACTTCCCCAGCTGTGAAGTTATATACTTACACCCCAAATAAATAAGTCAAACAAAACAGGAGAGGAAGCTCTAACTTATGTTTACTGGCAGTTAAGGATAATGAGTTTTAATTTGACAGGCAGAAGCACACAAACATAACTTTTTTTCTTCTGACATGCAGTGGCACAGAACTTGTACAAAACAGTTGCACCAGCTTCGTACTGATTCCTAGTGATGGACGAACATCTACCAGGATGGTTCGCGAATGCGATCGCAATCAAATGTTCACGAACCGCAAGTTCGCGGCGGGTACCATTCATTTTAATGGCAGGCGAACCCTTAAAAACCTTCAGCTCATATTTTCAGCCAAGAAATAATTACTAGAAGTGCACAAATAGTCCCACAACATGGACAGTGACATAACAGATGTATTATTTCGAATTTGCGATCTCCATTCATTATTTTTTTCAATGCGAAATATCGGCAATATAATTTTCGAGTACGCACATGCTCAAATGCACTATACAGTACCCAAATGCACTATAAAGAAAGTATATTGGTATATAACACCCCGCTTCAATCTTTTTTTTTTTTTGGTGTATATCACACCAGTAGAAATTATTTGTTCCAATAATGCTTGTCCCTCTATATACCTGCAGTATCGCAGCAGAAACGCACACAACTGCCGCACAATACAATTGCACTATAATATACTTTCTACCATAGAAACTATATTATAACATTGTACAAGGAAGGCAATCAATCAGAATATACATGAAGATAAAACGTAACCTTTAATAATGTTACTATGAGGATCCATTCACACGTCCTTAAGTGTTTTGCGGATCAGCAAAACACGGACACCGGCAATGTGCATTCCACAATTTGCGGACCGCACATCGCCAGCACTATAATAGAAAATGCCTTACCTTGTCTGCAATTGCGGACAAGAATAGGACATGTTCTATTTTTTTTGCAGAAACGGAAGCACGGATGAGGAAGTGCGGATCCGCAAATGCGGACAGCACATTCCGGCCCCATTGAAAATGAATAGGTCTGCATCCGTTCCGCAAAATTGAGAGTCCAGAGCACGGAGACCGGCATATAATGGAAATAATTTAAAAAATTGAGTATATAGGTGCTGATTAGTGTTGGCCGAACACCAGAGTGCTCGGGAGCTCGGGTGCTCGAGTAGTAGTACCACAATGGAAGTCAATGGGAGAACCCAAGCATTAAACCAGGCACTCCCTGCTCTGAACAGGGAAGGGTGTCTGGTTCATAGGAAAAGGTCAGAAATTGATGGAAACACCACAGAAATGGTTTGGGAAAAGCATGGGGTGGATGTCTGGATGCATCTTGAACTTCCAGGTCACTGCTGGGAACGATGTTGTCCGAGTAGTATGCCACTTTTACAGACTGAAAATAATAAGCACAAAACCAAAGATAAAATCGATTTTAGAAGAAAAATTGTTAGGAAACATTTGTTCCTGTATATTTACTTGTATATAAAGTGCAATTGCTGCCAAAAATTACAAGGAAGAAGCACTCCGATACAACCTGTATATTACATAAAGGAGGGCCTCACTCACATTGTGGTCCAATTGTTCAGGTAGTAGGACTCCTACACTCATAAAGCCTATGCACTAAGTTAAAGGGCTGCCAAAAATTTCAAGGAACTGGCACTACAATACACCCTTTATTGCACATAAAGGAGGGCATCATACACACCCTTGAAAAATTATGATTGATGGCCTGCTGGTGACCCTCAAAAACTATTGGAGCAAGGGCCTGCTGATCTGACAATCTAAAACATTAAGGGTGAGGGCCTGATGCTGAGCTGACCCTCTAAAACATTAGGGAAAAGTGCCTGCTGCTGATCTGACCATCTAAAACATTAGGGCTGAGGGCCTGCTGCTGATCTGACCATCTAAAACATTAGGGATGAGGGCTTGCTGCTGAGCTGACCCTCTAAAACATTAGGGGCGAGCGCCTGCTGCTGATCTGACCATCTAACACATTAGGGGTGAGGGTCTTCTGCTGAGTTGACCATCTAAAACATTAGGGGTGCGAGTCTTCTGCTGAGCTGACCATCTCAAACATTAGGGGTGAGGGCCTGCTGCTGAGCTGACCCTCAAAAACATTAGGGGCAAGTGCCTGCTGCTGATTTGACCATCTAACACATTAGGGGCGAGGGCCTGCTGCTGACCCTCTAAAACATTAAGAACAAGGGCCTGCTGGTGACCCTCTAAAACATTATGGGCGAGGGCCTGCTGGTGAACCTGATACATTAATATGTATAAATATATCAGGGGTCAGTACAGAGATCTATCCCATCAGCTATTTATCCCCAGGACTGTGACTGTGACGAGGGGACATCCTCTGCGTCTGGAGGAAAGAAGGTTTGTACACAAACATATAAAAAGATTCTTTACGGTAAGAGCAGTGAGACTATGGAACTCTCTGCCTGAGGAGGTGGTGATGGTGAGTACAATAACGGAATTCAAGAGGAGCCTGGATGTATTTCTGGAGCGTAATAATATTACAGGCTATAGCTACTAGAGAGAGATCGTTGATCCAGGGAGTTATTCTGATTGCCTGATTGGAGTCGGGAAGGAATTTTTTATTCCCCTAAAGTGGGGAAAATTGGCTTCTACCTCACAGGTTTTTTTTTTTTGTTCCTCTGGATCAACTTGCAGGATAACAGGCCGAACTGGATGGACAGATGTCCTTTTTCGGCCTTATGTGCTATGTTACTATGTACTATGTTACTATGTTATACATGTTAAGGTCCTTTAATCTTTTCTGGTAAGTTTTATCCTGCAATCCATGTACTAGTTTAGTAGCTCTTCCCTGAACTCTCTCCAAAGTATCATTATCCTTCTGGAGATATGGTCTCCAGTACTGAGCACAATACTCCAAATGCGGTCTCACTGGTGCTCTGTAGAACGGAAAGAGCACCTCCCTCTTTCTACTGGTAATGCCTTTCCCTATACACCCAAGCATTCTGCTAGCATTTCCTGACATTGTCTGCCTACCTTTAAGTCTTCTGAAAAAATGACCCCTAAATCCCTTTCCTCAGATACTGAGGTTAGGACTGTATCACTGATTTTATATTCTGCTCTTGGGTTTTTACGCCCCAGGTGCATTATCTTGCACTTATCAACATTAAATTTTAGTTCCCAGATTTTTGACCATTCCTCTAGTTTTCCTAAATCCTTTTCCATTTGGTGTATCCCTCCAGGAACATCAACCCTGTTACAAATCTTTGCGTCATCAGCAAAAAGACACACCTTACCATCGAGGCCTTCTGCATTTTCGCTGATAAAGATATTAAACAATATGGGTCCCAGAACAGATCCCTAAGTTACTCCACTGGTAACAAGACCATGGTCTAAATATACTCTATTGACTACAACGCTCTGTTGTCTGTCCCTTAGCCACTGCCTAATCCATTTAACAATATGGGAGTCAGAGCCCAAAGACTGCAATTTATTGATAAGCCTTCTATGTGGGACAGTATCAAAAGCCTTACTAAAGTCTAGATAAGCGATGTCTACTGCACCTCCGCCATCTATTATTTTAGTCACCCAATCAACAAAAATCTATAAGATTAGTTTGACATGATCTCCCTGAAGTAAACCCATGCTGTTTTTCATCTTTCAATCCGTGGGATTTTAGATGTTCCATAATCCTCTAATTAAGTATGGTTTCCATTAATTTCCCCACTATTGATGTCAGCCTTACTGGCCTATAGTTGCCCGATTCCTCCCTACTACCTTTCTTTTAAATGGGCACAACATTTGTTCATTTCCAATCTTCTGGGACGACTCCTGTTACCAGTGATTAGTTGAATAAATCTATTAATGGTTTTGCTAGTTCACCGCTAAGTTCTTTTAATAGTTTTGGGTGTATCCCATCAGGCCCCTGTGACTTATTTGTATTAATTTTAGACAGCTGACTTGGAACCTCTTCCTCTGTAAAGACACATGCATCAAAATATTTATTAGTCTTCCTTCCTAACTGAGGTCCTTTTCCTTAATTTTCCTTCGTAAAAACTGAACAGAGGTATTTATTGAGGCAGTCAGCTAGTTCTTTATCTTCTTCCATATACCTTCCTTCTTTTGTTTTTAATTTGGTAATTTTTTGTTTTAGTTTCCTTTTTTTTATTGATGTGAAGAATGTCTTATCGCCTTTTTTCACTGACTGAGCTAATTTCTCTTATGCCTGTGCTTTAGAAGCTCTTATAACTTGTTTGGCCTCTCTCTGCCTAATCTTATAAATTTGCCTGTGATCCTATTATTTTTTAATTTTTATTATAATTACTAAATGCTATCTTTTTGTTTTTAATGATTTTAGCCACTTCTGTTGAGTACCACAGTGGTCTCTTCCTTTTTTTGCCTTTACTGACAAGCCTAATGCAATTATGTGTTGCCTTCAATAGTGACACTTTTAAGTAGTCCCATTCTCCTGGACTCCTTTGAAACTGTTCCAATCTGATAGGGACTCGTATACCACTAATCTAATTTTAGAAAAGTAAGTTTTTCTAAAATCTAAAACTTTTGTTTTTGTGTGGTATGACTCAGTCACTGTACTTATAGTAAACCAAACTGATTGGTGATCACTAGATCCCAAGCTTTACCCTACAGTAATATCCGATACCAAATTCCCATTTGTGAATACTAAATCTAAAATGGCCTCCTTCCGGGTTGGCTCCTCAACTACTTGCTGTAGAGATAATCCCAGTAGGCAATTTAGAATATCTGTACTCCTGGCAGAACTAGCTATTTTGATTTTCTAGTTTACATCAGGAAGATTAAAGTCTCCCATAATGATAACTTCCACTTTCAATGTCATTTTAGCTATTTCCTCAACTAGTAGATCATATAATTCTTTGACTTGGCTAGGTGGTCTATATATCACACCTACACGAGTTACCTTATGATTATCAAGCTGCAAGGTAACCCAAACTGACTCTAAATTGGTCTCGCTAACTTGTATTAAATTAGATTTTATGCTATCTTTCACATACAGGGCCACCCCTCCCCCTTTCTCTCCTTCTCTGTCTTTCCTAAATAAACAGAACCCTGGTATTGTTATATCCTAGTCATTACTCCCATTGAACCATGTCTCAGTAACAGCCACCAAATCTATATTCTGAGATGCCATTAAAGACTCAAGTTCATTGATCTTATTCCCTAAACTGTGAGCAATTGTAGACAAAACTCTGAGCTTGTCATTTCTTAACCTATGTGCTACTGGCATCTTCTGGCATTGTTCCGTGGGGCAGTCGGACTGCTGGATTTTTGCCCTTTTGCCCCCCTTTCCTAGTTTAAATGCCCCTTAGTAAATTCTTTGAACTGTTCACTGAGGACATTTGTTCCCTTGAATGAAAGATGCAAACCATCTTTCTGGTACAGTTCTTTTCCATTCCAAGGAGAGCTAACATGAGACACAAAGCCAAACCCTTGGTTCAGACACCATTCACCAAGCCGTTCATTGAATTCCTTAATGAGCATCTTCCTGTCATGCTGAAGGTTATGCACAGGCAAAACTGCAGAGAATGAAACAGTTGATGTAATCTCCCGTAAATAATTTCCAAGTGTGTGAAAAGCTTCCTTCACCTTTGAAACCTCATTGCAAGCCAGATCATTTGTCCTAAGATGGACAATAACATCCACCTCCCTTTCCTGCTTTGCTTGCCTAACAATATTAAGGATACGTCGTCTATCCCTGCTAGCGGTAGCACCAGGGAGACATCTCACAACACCATTTTCCTCAAACTTTACACCTCTTATGATAGAATCGCCCACCAACAGCTGCTTACTATTAGTCATCACCTTATCCTTTTTGTCTTTGGCTGCAGTCTTGCATACTTTAGGCATGGAAAATGATTTTTCCTCACCCACTGTGCCTGAGCCATCCTCCATGTTGCTCTTGCACTCTGAAAGTGCTGCAAATGAATTATGGAGAGCCACAGAGTGTGGGACATGTCTTCTATCAACAAGAAGTCTACCAGAACCTGCAGTAACCCATCTTCCATTTCTAGGGGGCATCTGTGGCAGCCTGAGTTTGTTTAACAGTTAATTTATAAATCTCAGATTTCAAAAATGCAATTTCCTGCTGCATTATGGAGAGCTGTCTACAGATCAGACAGCATCCAAACCTCCAAAGTGTGGAACCTGAAATAAAAGCACAACAATTCCTGCACAGAACCAGGTCTGCCATTTTAAAGAGGGGAAAGATTTTCAACAAACAAATCTTACTTTTTTAGATTGCATCCACCTCCAGATTACCTCCTGAATATCTCAGATGCACTTATAAAATGCAGCACTTTGAGAATGCAGCAAGCTATGTCGGGCATATTTATATCTGCACATTAAGGTCTGACAATATTAGAACCAAAATGGAGATTCACATTACCTTTAAGAGGCCAAACTCTCTGTTGGAATAAGCCAGAGAAGTTTTAAAAGTTATTGCCAACAGATGTGGTATCTTAGAGAATGTAATGGGTCTCACATAAACTGTCTCAACTACCGGGGTCAAAAGAGGTTATTGCTTAAAACACTGGTTTCTCTAAACATGTATGTCTGAGGAACAATGGGTGTTTCATGGCTAAACCATGATCTGATAAGAGACGTCCATAAAACACATCTGGTGTGGAATAGATATCTATTCATATATATATATATATATATATATATATATATATATACATATACATATTCCTGTGTGCATTTATTTAGCGTTTGGACTTGTTAATGATTCATATATATTATGCAATATTGATGTATTATAACCAACCATTATTAATGTATCTATATATTGCATGTATCTCACTGAGGGGATATAGAGAGCGTAAGTTGTATTTTCCTAAATCTTTTCAGAGGAGCTGATGTTATTTCAAAAATCATTACTCAATAGCTAAGACAATTAGGTGTATACAAACCAGGGAAAAGTTAAAAGATTATGGTTCTCTTATCTGACCATAAATAAGATGGTCTGTTAACTGTCAAGATGGATCCATGATGTCTGGGAAAGTGATTCTAAAGTGTCACAGAATAATCCCTCCTAATTGATTTAAGTTGGGAGAGGCCAAAGGTTTAAGTGGTGTAATAAAACCATATATATATGTTAATTCTTAAAATTGCTATATGGTACAACAGTGCCATGAAATGGTAGATGAGCAGAAGTTTCGAAGGAATGCCAATAAAAGGACATCATCCCCATGATTACCATACGTCACACCCACCTTATCTAATTGGAAATCCCTAATCCAAGAGGGGATGGGCATAGTTAAGGATGAGAATATCTAATCCAGTTTTTGGGAGAAGGAGGACTTGAGACAAACATCATTTGGGACTTCTTCAGAGAGATTCAAGGCACTTGGGAGTTCTTCAGATTCATCAGCATCACTTCACACATCAGGAACATACCACAGGACGGGATAGATCTAAATCTTGGAAAGCTGGGTCACTTCTAAAAGCTCTTTATCCCAAAGCAAGGGGTAATGTATAATCTATTTTATTTGCAGTAATTATAAATCGCTCCAATTGGCATATAGTTGAGACCCCATTATTAGTGGGTCAATAGTGTTAAAACAATAATTTTATGGGAAATTTTAATGAACGTGCACATCATTAGAATTCCTGTAATATTGCTATCAGAGTGGAATCTCTGATCGGATTTTATTATCCGTAGTTAGGTGTCTCTTACTGCCATATTCTCTGATTGAGCATAAGGGATTTTCCACAGATTCATTTCTATTGTTTTTTGTTGTTGTTGCATTATAATATTTTGATAACCAGTATATTAATCGGTAATAGAGTTGAGCGAACACCTGGATGTTCGGGTTCGAGAAGTTCGGCCGAACATCCCGGAAATGTTCGGGTTCGGGATCCGAACCCGACCCGAACTTCGTCCCGAACCCGAACCCCATTGAAGTCAATGGGGACCCGAACTTTTCGGCACTAAAAAGGCTGTAAAACAGCCCAGGAAAGAGCTAGAGGGCTGCAAAAGGCAGCAACATGTAGGTAAATCCCCTGCAAACAAATGTGGATAGGGAAATGAATTAAAATAAAAATTAAATAAATAAAAATTAACCAAAATCAATTGGAGAGAGGTCCCATAGCAGAGAATCTGGCTTCACGTCACCCACCACTGTAAGAGTCCATTTTCATAAATTTAGGCCCAGCACCCAGGCAGAGGAGAGAGGTCCCGTAACAGAGAATCTGGCTTCATGTCAGCAGAGAATCAGTCTGCATGTCATAGCAGAGAATGAGGCTTCACGTCAGCCACCACTGCAACAGTCCATTGGCATATATTTAGGCCCAGCACCCAGGCAGAGGAGGGAGGTCCCGTAACAGAGAATCTGGCTTCATGTCAGCAGAGAATCAGTCTGCATGTCATAGCAGAGAATGAGGCTTCACGTCAGCCACCACTGCAACAGTCCATTGGCATATATTTAGGCCCAGCAAACACACAGGCAGAGGAGGGAGGTCCCGTAACAGAGAATCTGGCTTCATGTCAGCAGAGAATCAGTCTGCATGTCATAGCAGAGAATGAGGCTTCACGTCAGCCACCACTGCAACAGTCCATTGGCATACATTTAGGCCCAGCACACACACAGGCAGAGGAGAGAGGTCCCGTAACAGAGAATCTGGCTTTATGTCAGCAGAGAATCAGTCTGCATGTCATAGCAGAGAATTAGGCTTCACGTCAGCCACAACTGCAACAGTCCATTGGCATATATTTAGGCCCAGCACACACACAGGCAGAGGAGAGAGGTCCCGTAACAGAGAATCTGTCTTCATGTCAGCAGAGAATTAGTCTGCATGTCATAGCAGAGAATGAGGCTTCACGTCAGCCACCACTGCAACAGTCCATTGGCATATATTTAGGCCCAGCACACACACAGGCAGAGGAGAGAGGTCCCGTAACAGACAATCTGGCTTCATGTCAGCAGAGAATCAGTCTGCATGTCATAGCAGAGAATGAGGCTTCACGTCAGCCACCACTGCAACAGTCCATTGGCATATATTTAGGCCCAGCACACACACAGGCAGAGGAGAGAGGTCCCGTAACAGAGAATCTGGCTTCATGTCAGCAGAGAATCAGTCTGCATGTCATAGCAGAGAATGAGGCTTCACGTCAGCCACCACTGCAACAGTCCATTGGCATATATTTAGGCCCAGCACACACCCAGGCAGAGGAGGGAGGTCCCGTAACAGAGAATCTGTCTTCATGTCAGCAGAGAATCAGTCTGCATGTCATAGCAGAGAATCAGGCTTCACGTCAGCCACCACTGCAACAGTCCATTGGCATATATTTAGGCCCAGCACACACACAGGCAGAGGAGGGAGGTCCCGTAACAGAGAATCTGGCTTCATGTCAGCAGAGAATCAGTCTGCATGTCATAGCAGAGAATGAGGCTTCACGTCAGCCACCACTGCAACAGTCCATTGGCATATATTTAGGCCCAGCACACACACAGGCAGAGGAGGGAGGTCCCGTAACAGAGAATCTGGCTTCATGTCAGCAGAGAATCAGTCTGCATGTCATAGCAGAGAATCAGGCTTCACGTCAGCCACCACTGCAACAGTCCATTGGCATATATTTAGGCCCAGCACACACACAGGCAGAGGAGAGAGGTCCCGTAACAGAGAATCTGTCTTCATGTCAGCAGAGAATTAGTCTGCATGTCATAGCAGAGAATGAGGCTTCACGTCAGCCACCACTGCAACAGTCCATTGGCATATATTTAGGCCCAGCACACACACAGGCAGAGGAGAGAGGTCCCGTAACAGACAATCTGGCTTCATGTCAGCAGAGAATCAGTCTGCATGTCATAGCAGAGAATGAGGCTTCACGTCAGCCACCACTGCAACAGTCCATTGGCATATATTTAAGCCCAGCACACACACAGGCAGAGGAGAGAGGTCCCGTAACAGAGAATCTGGCTTCATGTCAGCAGAGAATCAGTCTGCATGTCATAGCAGAGAATGAGGCTTCACGTCAGCCACCACTGCAACAGTCCATTGGCATATATTTAGGCCCAGCACACACCCAGGCAGAGGAGGGAGGTCCCGTAACAGAGAATCTGTCTTCATGTCAGCAGAGAATCAGTCTGCATGTCATAGCAGAGAATGAGGCTTCACGTCAGCCACCACTGCAACAGTCCATTGGCATATATTTAGGCCCAGCACCCAGGCAGAGGAGGGAGGTCCCGTAACAGACAATCTGGCTTCATGTCAGCAGAGAATCATTCTGCATGTCATAGCAGAGAATCAGGCTTCACGTCACCCAACATTGGAACAGTCCATTGGCATATATTTAGGCCCCGGCACCCAGACACAGGAGAGGTTCATTCAACTTTGGGTAGCCTCGCAATATAATGGTAAAATGAAAATAAAAATAGGATTGAATGAGGAAGTGCCCTGGAGTCCAATAATATATGGTTAAGGGGAGGTAGTTAATGTCTAATCTGGACAAGGGACGGACAGATCCTGTGGGATCCATGCCTGGTTCATTTTTATGAACGTCAGCTTGTCCACATTGGCTGTAGACAGGCGGCTGCGTTTGTCTGTAATGACGCCCCCTGCCGTGCTGAATACACGTTCAGACAAAACGCTGGCCGCCGGGCAGGCCAGCACCTCCAAGGCATAAAAGGCTAGCTCTGGCCACGTGGACAATTTAGAGACCCAGAAGTTGAATGGGGCCGAACCATCAGTCAGTACGTGGAGGGGTGTGCACACGTACTGTTCCACCATGTTAGTGAAATGTTGCCTCCTGCTAACACGTTGCGTATCAGGTGGTGGTGCAGTTAGCTGTGGCGTGTTGACAAAAGTTTTCCACATCTCTGTCATGCTAACCCTGCCCTCAAAGGAGCTGGCATTGACACAGCTGCCTTGGCGACCTCTTGCTCCTCCTCTGCCTTGGCCTTGGGCTTCCACTTGTTCCCCTGTGACATTTGGGAATGCTCTCAGTAGCGCGTCTACCAACGTGCGCTTGTACTCGCGCATCTTCCTATCACGCTCCAGTGCAGGAAGTAAGGTGGGCACATTGTCTTTGTAGCGTGGATCCAGCAGGGTGGCAACCCAGTAGTCCGCACAGGTTAAAATGTGGGCAACTCTGCTGTCGTTGCGCAGGCACTGCAGCATGTAGTCGCTCATGTGTGCCAGGCTGCCCAGGGGTAAGGACAAGCTGTCCTCTGTGGGAGGCGTATCGTCATCGTCCTGCCTTTCCCCCCAGCCACGCACCAGTGATGGACCCGAGCTTTGTTGGGTGCCACCCCGCTGTGACCATGCTTCATCCTCATCCTCCTCCACCTCCTCCTCATCCTCGTCCTCCTCGTCCTCCAGTAGTGGGCCCTGTCTGGCCACATTTGTACCTGGCCTCTGCTGTTGCCAAAAACCTCCCTCTGAGTCACTTCGAAGAGACTGGCCTGAAAGTGCTAAAAATGACCCCTCTTCCTCCTCCTCCTCCTCCTCCTCCTCCTCCTGGGCCACCTCCTCTTGCATCATCGCCCTAAGTGTTTTCTCAAGGAGACATAGAAGTGGTATTGTAACGCTGATAACGGCGTCATCGCCACTGGCCATGTTGGTGGAGTACTCGAAACAGCGCAACAGGGCACACAGGTCTCGCATGGAGGCCCAGTCATTGGTGGTGAAGTGGTGCTGTTCTGTAGTGCGACTGACCCGTGCGTGCTGCAGCTGAAACTCCACTATGGCCTGCTGCTGCTCGCACAGTCTGTCCAGCATGTGCAAGGTGGAGTTCCACCTGGTGGGCACGTCGCATATGAGGCGGTGAGCGGGAAGGCCGAAGTTACGCTGTAGCGCAGACAGGCGAGCAGCGGCAGGATGTGAACGCCGGAAGCGCGAACAGACGGCCCGCACTTTATGCAGCAGCTCTGACATGTCGGGGTAGTTGTGAATGAACTTCTGCACCACCAAATTCAGCACATGCGCCAAGCAAGGGATGTGCGTCAAATTGGCTAGTCCCAGAGCTGCAACGAGATTTCGCCCACCACCAGGCCGGGCTTGAGGCTCACCGGCAGCAACCACTCGTCGGTCTGTTGTTCTATACCCCGCCACAACTCCTGTGCGGTGTGGGGCCTGTTCCCCAAACATATGAGTTTCAGAATGGCCTGCTGACGTTTACCCCGGGCTGTGCTGAAGTTGGTGGTGAAGGTGTGTGGCTGACTGGATGAGCAGGTGGAAGAAGAGGAGGAGGAAGCCGAGAAGGAGGAGGTGGCAACAGGAGGCAAAGAATGTTGCCCTGCGATCCTTGGCGGCGGAAGGACGTGCGCCAAACAGCTCTCCGCCTGGGGCCCAGCTGCCACTACATTTACCCAGTGTGCAGTTAGGGAGATATAGCGTCCCTGGCCGTGCTTACTGGTCCACGTATCTGTGGTTAGGTGGACCTTGCCACAGATGGCGTTGCACAGTGCACACTTGATTTTATCGGATACTTGGTTGTGCAGGGAAGGCACGGCTCTCTTGGAGAAGTAGTGGCGGCTGGGAACAACATACTGTGGGACAGCAAGCGACATGAGCTGTTTGAAGCTGTCTGTGTCCACCAGCCTAAATGACAGCATTTCATAGGCCAGTAGTTTAGAAATGCTGGCATTCAGGGTGGCTAGGTGGGAATTTACGCTTTCTCTCAAATGTTTGTGAGATGGAGAGCTGAACGCTGCCGTGTGACATGGTTGAGACGCTTGGTGACGGAGGTGGTGGTGGTGGTGTTGGTGGTACATCCCCTGTTTGCTGGGCGGCAGGTGCCAACGTTCCTCCAGAGGCGGAGGAAGAGGCCGAGGCGGCAGCAGCAGAAGAGGCCGAGGCGGCAGCAGCAGAAGAGGTAGCAGGGGGAGCCTGAGTGACTTCCTTGGTTTTAAGGTGTTTACTCCACTGCAGTTCATGCTTTGCATGCAGGTGCCTGGTCATGCAGGTTGTGCTCAGGTTCAGAACGTTAATGCCTCGCTTAAGGCTCTGATGGCACAGCGTGCAAACCACTCGGGTCTTGTCGTCAGCACATTGTTTGAAGAAGTGCCATGCCAGGGAACTCCTTGAAGCTGCCTTTGGGGTGCTCGGTCCCAGATGGCGGCGGGCAGTAGCAGGCGGAGTCTCTTGGCGGCGGGTGTTCTGCTTTTGCCCACTGCTCCCTCTTTTGCTACGCTGTTGGCTCGGTCTCACCACTGCCTCTTCCTCCGAACTGTGAAAGTCAGTGGCATGACCTTCATTCCATGTGGGGTCTAGGACCTCATCATCCCCTGCATCGTCTTCCACCCAGTCTTGATCCCTGACCTCCTGTTCAGTCTGCACACTGCAGAAAGACGCAGCAGTTGGCACCTGTGTTTCATCATCATCAGAGACATGCTGAGGTGGTATTCCCATGTCCTCATCATCAGGAAACATAAGTGGTTGTGCGTCAGTGCATTCTATATCTTTCACCGCTGGGGAAGGGCTAGGTGGATGCCCTTGGGAAACCCTGCCAGCGGAGTCTTCAAACAGCATAAGAGACTGCTGCATAACTTGAGGCTGAGACAGTTTCCCTGGTATGCATGGGGGTGATGTGACAGACTGATGGGGTTGGTTTTCAGGCGCCATCTGTGCGCTTTCTGCAGAAGACTGGGTGGGAGATAATGTGAACGTGCTGGATCCACTGTCGGCCACCCAATTGACTAATGCCTGTACCTGCTCAGGCCTTACCATCCTTAGAACGGCATTGGGCCCCACCATATATCGCTGTAAATTCTGGCGGCTACTGGGACCTGAGGTAGTTGGTACACTAGGACGTGTGGATGTGGCAGAACGGCCACGTCCTCTCCCAGCACCAGAGGGTCCACTAACACCACCACGACCATGTCCACGTCCGCGTCCCTTACTAGATGTTTTTCTCATTGTTATGGTTCACCACAACAACAAAAATATTATTTGGCCCAATGTATTGTATTCAAATTCAGCGGGATATAAATTTGAGGCCTAGTATTTAGGCGCTGGGTGACCGGTATGGATTTACTAACAGAATTAGACTTGGAAATGCACAGTAGCGTGTGTGTGAAGTTATTCTGAATGACCCAATGTGCACCTTGAATATTATATACCCTTTTAGGGATAGATTTCAAATAGCTCTGATATAGCAGAAACCACTAAATTATGAAATTGGTAAATTGGGAATTGTATTTCAACCCAGAACAAAAAATGTGCTTTGACGGACACTAAATAACTTTCCCAGCCACAACAGGACAGCGGTAACGAGAGATTTAGCAGGATATAAATTTGAGGCCTAGTATTTAGGCGCTGGGTGACAGGTATGGGTTTAGTGACAGAATTAGACTTGGAAATACACAGTAGCGGGTGTGTGTGAAGTTATTCTGAATGACCCAATGTGCACCTTGAATATTATATACCCTTTTAGGGATAGATTTCAAATAGCTCTGATATAGCAGGAACCACTAAATTATGAAATTGCTAAATTGGGAATTGTACTTCAACCCAGAACAAAAAATGTGCTTTGACGGACACTAAATAACTTTCCCAGCCACAACCGGACAGCGGTAACGAGAGATTTAGCAGGATATAAATTTGAGGCCTAGTATTTAGGCGCTGGGTGACAGGTATGGGTTTAGTGACAGAATTAGACTTGGAAATACACAGTAGTGGGTGTGTGTGAAGTTATTCTGAATGACCCAATGTGCACCTTGAATATTATATACCCTTTTAGGGATAGATTTCAAATAGCTCTGATATAGCAGAAACCACTAAATTATGAAATTGCTAAATTGGGAATTGTACTTCAACCCAGAACAAAAAATGTGCTTTGACGGACACTAAATAACTTTCCCAGCCACAACAGGACAGCGGTAACGAGAGATTTAGCAGGATATAAATTTGAGGCCTAGTATTTAGGCGCTGGGTGACAGGTATGGGTTTAGTGACAGAATTAGACTTGGAAATACACAGTAGCGGGTGTGTGTGAAGTTATTCTGAATGACCCAATGTGCACCTTGAATATTATATACCCTTTTAGGGATAGATTTCAAATAGCTCTGATATAACAGGAACCACTAAATTATGAAATTGCTAAATTGGGAATTGTACTTCAACCCAGAACAAAAAATGTGCTTTGACGGAGACTAAATAACTTTCCCAGCCACAACAGGACAGCGGTAACGAGAGATTTAGCAGGATATAAATTTGAGGCCTAGTATTTAGGCGCTGGGTGACAGGTATGGGTTTAGTGACAGAATTAGACTTGGAAATACACAGTAGCGGGTGTGTGTGAAGTTATTCTGAATGACCCAATGTGCACCTTGAATATTATATACCCTTTTAGGGATAGATTTCAAATAGCTCTGATATAGCAGAAACCACTAAATTATGAAATTGCTAAATTGGGAATTGTACTTCAACCCAGAACAAAAAATGTGCTTTGACGGACACTAAATAACTTTCCCAGCCACAACAGGACAGCGGTAACGAGAGATTTAGCAGGATTTAAATTTGAGGCCTAGTATTTAGGCGCTGGGTGACAGGTATGGGTTTAGTGACAGAATTAGACTTGGAAATACACAGTAGCGGGTGTGTGTGAAGTTATTCTGAATGACCCAATGTGCACCTTGAATATTATATACCCTTTTAGGGATAGATTTCAAATAGCTCTGATATAGCAGGAACCACTAAATTATGAAATTGCTAAATTGGGAATTGTATTTCAACCCAGAACAAAAAATGTGCTTTGACGGACACTAAATAACTTTCCCAGCCACAACAGGACAGCGGTAACGAGAGATTTAGCAGGATATAAATTTGAGGCCTAGTATTTAGGCGCTGGGTGACAGGTATGGGTTTAGTGACAGAATTAGACTTGGAAATACACAGTAGCGGGTGTGTGTGAAGTTATTCTGAATGACCCAATGTGCACCTTGAATATTATATACCCTTTTAGGGATAGATTTCAAATAGCTCTGATATAGCAGGAACCACTAAATTATGAAATTGCTAAATTGGGAATTGTACTTCAACCCAGAACAAAAAATGTGCTTTGACGGACACTAAATAACTTTCCCAGCCACAACAGGACAGCGGTAACGAGAGATTTAGCAGGATATAAATTTGAGGCCTAGTATTTAGGCGCTGGGTGACAGGTATGGGTTTAGTGACAGAATTAGACTTGGAAATACACAGTAGCGGGTGTGTGTGAAGTTATTCTGAATGACCCAATGTGCACCTTGAATATTATATACCCTTTTAGGGATAGATTTCAAATAGCTCTGATATAGCAGGAACCACTAAATTATGAAATTGCTAAATTGGGAATTGTACTTCAACCCAGAACAAAAAATGTGCTTTGACGGACACTAAATAACTTTCCCAGCCACAACAGGACAGCGGTAACGAGAGATTTAGCAGGATATAAATTTGAGGCCTAGTATTTAGGCGCTGGGTGACAGGTATGGGTTTAGTGACAGAATTAGACTTGGAAATACACAGTAGCGGGTGTGTGTGAAGTTATTCTGAATGACCCAATGTGCACCTTGAATATTATATACCCTTTTAGGGATAGATTTCAAATAGCTCTGATATAGCAGAAACCACTAAATTATGAAATTGCTAAATTGGGAATTGTACTTCAACCCAGAACAAAAAATGTGCTTTGACGGACACTAAATAACTTTCCCAGCCACAACAGGACAGCGGTAACGAGAGATTTAGCGGGATATAAATTTGAGGCCTAGTATTTAGGCGCTGGGTGACCGGTATGGATTTAGTGACAGAATTAGACTGGGATATGGCCAAAAAATAACCACACTATTGCTGGTTAAATGCACTTGGTGACGGGCGCAGCTTGCCCCTGATGTAGTATATGGCCAAAAAATGAACAGACTATTGCTGGTTAAATGCACTTGGTGTCACAGCTTGACGAACCACACTACTGAGGGTTAAATGCACTTGGTGACGGGCGCAGCTTGCCCCTGATGTAGTATATGGCCAAAAAATGAACAGACTATTGCTGGTTAAATGCACTTGGTGACGGGCGCAGCTTGCCCCTGATTTAGTATATGGCCAAAAAATGAACAGACTATTGCTGGTTAAATGCACTTGGTGTGATAGCTTGACCAACCACACTACTGAGGGTTAAATGCACTTGGTGACGGGCGCAGCTTGCCCCTGATGTAGTATATGGCCAAAAAATGAACAGACTATTGCTGGTTAAATGCACTTGGTGTCACAGCTTGACCAACCACACTACTGAGGGTTAAATGCACTTGGTGACGGGTGCAGCTTGCCCCTGATGTAGTATATGGCCAAAAAATAAACAGACTATTGCTGGTTAAATGCACTTGGTGTGACAGCTTCACCCTGATGTAGGCTTTAGCCAAAAAACAACCACACCATTGAGGGTTAAATGCACTTGGTGACAGGCGCAGCTTGCCCCTGATTTAGTATATGGCCAAAAAATGAACAGACTATTGCTGGTTAAATGCACTTGGTGTGACAGCTTCACCCTGATGTAGGCTTTAGCCAAAAAACAACCACACCATTGAGGGTTAAATGCACTTGGTCGCAGCTTGGATGCACTTGGTCGCAGCACCGCACAAGACACAAATTGGCCGCCGATCACCCCAGAAAAAAGTGACTGACAAACGGTCTGGGCAGCCTAAAAACAGTGAGTGAGCATTTGAATTTCAGCAGCTCAATGATGCACAGCTGCAGATCGATCGATTAATCAAGTGAAGTCCTTTGGAGGAGTTAATCTGCCTAATCTCGCCCTACTGTCGCATCCGCAACCTCTCCCTACGCTAATCAGAGCAGAGTGACGGGCGGCGCTATGTGACTCCAGCTTAAATAGAGGCTGGGTCACATGGTGCTCTGGCCAATCACAGCCATGCCAATAGTAGGCATGGCTGTGACGGCCTCTTGGGGCAAGTAGTATGACGCTTGTTGATTGGCTGCTTTGCAGCCTTTCAAAAAGCGCCAAGAAAGCGTCACAAAAGCGCCAAGAAAGCGACGAACACCGAACCCGAACCCGGACTTTTACGAAAATGTCCGGGTTCGGGTCCGTGTCACGGACACCCCAAAATTCGGTACGAACCCGAACTATACAGTTCGAGTTCGCTCATCCCTAATCGGTAATAATTTGATAAAAGGAAAAAGTAGTATTGTATTGTACTTGGTGTAGTAAATTAAGTGAGCCTGTAAACGGTGGAGCACCATCTTATGGTCAATTTTGATATAATCTTTGTATTCATTTGTATGCTATTTTTACTGCTTGTATTTATAATAAATTATATTTTGTATAATTAATTGCACCCTGTTTCATTAGCTGCACAAATTAACTTTAGATCTCATCAATAAAAGAACTGGCGTTTATATGTCCGCTTTACTACGAAATCACAGTGACAACTGTGATTTCGTAGTAAAGCGATCACAGAGAGGCACGGAGCATTATCAGTCATGTTAAATGCTCCGTGCTTCTGCTGTCCGCATCGGGTCTTGGCACTCTTTCATGGAGCGGATGCCACGCACGGCATCCGCTCGTGTGAAACAGCCCTTAAAGGGAACCTGTCATGTGGATATTTGATTATAATCTAACTAATTATATACAATCATTAACTACTAAAAAGTACCTTAGATGTATTCACTTACTGGTGTGACAGATGGTTACCTCCTAATATACACACAAAGATGCCACATGCCGCATGCTAATGAGCTGATTTGAGTCCAGTGTGATGTCAGTGAGTCCAGTGTTTTTTTATTCAGAGCTATAGCCACTCCTCTGCCCACCTGCTGCTGATTAATTTTAAAAATAACTGTCAATCAGCAGCAGGTAGGCGGGAAGAGTCAGGAGCTCATGAATATTCAGCGCTCATCATTATGAGCTGGAGCCTTTCAATACAAGATGTTGGCAGATTGACTGGGTCAAATAAAGAAAGTGATTTTGCTAAGATAATCAGTCACTTATTTATGTTGCCCTTAGTTAGGACACCATAAAACTGGTGACAGGTTCCCTTTAAAAGGAATTTTGGGTCTCTCTAACAATTCCACGCATTTAGTGCAGGTTGCGCTAATAACTTTATTGCTGCCAGATACAATAGTCCTTAAAAAGACTTTTGGGTCTCTCTAACAATTCCACGCAATTTAGTGCAGGTTGTGCTAATAATTATAATGCTGCCAGATACAACAATAGTCCTTAAAAGGACTTTTGGGTCTCTAACAAGTTTTTTCACTAAAAATATTAGTATTTCACTCCCTACACTATCTGTCCCTTCTTCAGCACAGCTCTCCCTGACTAAGACTGAGCCAAACACGTGTCATCGGGTGCTATATAGCACCCGATGATGCGTTCCAGCCAGCCAATCACTGTAATGCCATTAGCCAACATGGCTAGGGCATTACAGTGAATAGCAGTACTTGCCTGCATGTTTATTGGCTGCATAGCAGCCAACAAATGTGCGGGGAGGAGCTCGAGCATCGTGATGCTCGAGTAAAATTAGTGTTTGGCCGAGCATGCTCGCCCAACACTAGTGCTGATCTGTATAATTGAAATGTATTTCATAATTAATACATGTTAAAAGGACAGCAAAAGCACTACGTGTTTTGACGATGGCCCATCATTATGGGAGGACCAAATTTCAGAAGTTTAGAATTTCTCAAAAAAGTAGTGTACTATTTCAATCGTTGTTTGCATTATAAATGAAGGTAAATATTTCCAGCTGGTGGAAACATACTACAGTCAATAGTGTCTTTGCAACTAAAATTATATCTAAAAACGTAAAGTAAGTACTAATATCAGAAATTCATTATGACCTGCGCTTGTACTGCACACCGTCCAAAAACCAAATTGCTGATTCCTGCAGTATCTACAGGATGTGGACACAGCAGAGAGGTTACATCACAGGCAAAGTGGAAGGGTATTGGTGTCATTGCATGGAGATAGAAGTGCATCGGGGACATACCGGGAGTGGGAGAAGAGGCAGGCTTGGGCTCTTTGAAAGATAAACACCCTGCTAAGCACTTTGTAACTAAATTGCATATCGTACAAATTTTATTTCCGTGATACCAGAAATGCACATAAAGATACTAAAGGTATGCTTTAAACGATGTTTGAATGCACAACAGCACCTAAGCATTAGTTACATACTGTAGGCGAAATATTGATGAAATATTCTCTTTCAGATTAATTTAATCATTTAGAAAAAAAAATCAGCTGATTTTGTTTTTGTACTTTTATATTAGACCTATAGTCCTTGTATTCTACCAAAAAGTCTACTGTCCATCTCCACTTCTGACATTCCTTCTCCTTATCTTCTGATTAAGGCCTTTTTACTTGAGCCAATATCCTGGCCATTGTCGATCATGTGCTCATACAAACACTCATTCACAATAACTGCCCAGTGTAAATATGCTGCTGACCACCCAATGAGCAAGCAAATGTTCGTTCATCAGGTGATCTTCCATACCGCACATAGAATCATTTACCAGGAGCACATCGACCTCTCTAAACAGGGATATGCTGCCAGTAAAAAATCTATATGTATGGGGGAAAAGCAGTAGTGATCTATCCTTCCTATATAGTGGAAGCAATTGCTCCACGTAAATGCAGCTCTCAAGATCAAGCAATTATCGGGGGTGACAAGAGGAGAGAGGAGAGTTAGACTTTATGTCAAGATCATTCAAACACCCCTCCAACATTTACTTGGATTTACTTGGATTGGTGTTTCAAAGAGAAGCATAAACATGATGTGCACTGAAGTGAGATGCATCCAATTTATTAAGAGCTTTTAAAAAATGTGTTTTTACAATCCATGCACCAAAGAATCAAATCTTAGATGTGCGCTATAATTTATCCCAGTTTCTGGCATAAATTATAGAAAATTTTCCAGACCAATGGCGGTTTCTCCTCCTTCCTTTAAGCCTTCAGTTTTTATAGTGGTCAGAATGGCAGAAAATTGCAAAAAGTGACAAATTCCTGTGCAAATAAGGCTTATACAAAAATGTGCAACTTTTTTAACACCTGATGTGCAAATCAGTGAATAAATTCCTCCCTAAATCTATGACAATGAAAAATAGTCTTTAGGGGCAGTCATGATCTCTACTTGGTTGAATATAAGGCCTCTTTCACACAGTCCGTGGGGCAGCCATAGGGGATCGCGGACCCATTGTACTTGAATGGGTCCGCGTTCTGGACGTTCCGTAAAAAGATAGGACATGTTCTATCTTTTAGCGGAATTGAAGTACGGGACGAAACTCCACGGAAGCACTCCGTACTGCTTCCGTAGGGTTCCGTTCCATTCCGTGGTTCCATTCCTCACCATTTCGCATCTCCGGATTTGCGGACCCATTTGCGGACCCATTCCGTGTTGCGGAATGCCATGAAACGGCACTCGTGTATTGCGGATCCGCAATACGGCGACGGGGCGCACATGCCAGTGTGAAAGAGGCCTTAGGCTAAATCCTTATTAGGCCACAACATGTTTATATTTTCTTTGCAAAATGTATATTTTATTGGTGATATGGATACATTTTTATGAATACGGAATTATGTCACTACTAGATATGCATTGCACATTCTTAACCCCATGGTATATTTAGCTCCTAGAGATGTACACTACTCTAAGTACTAGATGTTCTTATATTATGCTTGCTCCTTTGAAGAACTTTACTTTCCTGGAATTCACAACGTAATTTGCCTTCCAGAAACTCTTCCTGTATGCAAAGCAAAAACACTGTCAGACAAGGATAGTCTTCATTAAGAAATTATCTTTCTAAAATTGTGTATTGAAAAAAAGCAGCTGATGTGATGCTGAAAAAGTATTATCTGCTTCAACCACCTCAACTGAAAAACTCAAATGCACTTGTCGTTTCTAACGCAGCAGAGCATATTTTATTCATGCAATTTAGATTGACTGTAGGAAAATGTTTGAAAGGCGGTACAGGAATTTGCATATTCCCAGATGAGGAGTGTTACTCAGCTGTTCTTCTAAACAAGGCAGAACTCTGCAATTTTCTGTCATTTATGATAACCTGCACCAAGAATAATATACATAGTATATTATGTGCTATGCAACAAACCTCTAATGAAGAAAAGTGACCACTGAGGTCTAAATTAGTACTGTTAACTACTGTAGAACAACCAAACTAAAACATTTTATAAGACACTTGTCTTAACCACTAGAATACCAGAGTTTTTTTTCATTTTTGCCTCCTCATTTTTCTTCCCTATCTTCCTTGAGCCATAACTTTTTTTATTTTTTCGTTCTCATATCCATATCAGGGCTTATTTTTTGCAGGACAAATTGTACTTTCTAATGCCACTATTTAATATGGAATACAATGTAGTGGGAAGCAGGGAAAAAATGGGTTGTAATTGGAAAAAACAACGCAACTCCTCCACCATTTTACGGGTTTTGTTACTACGGTATTCCCTTTGTGGCAAAACTGGCCTGTGTCCTTCATTCTCTGGGTCAGTATGAATACAATGATGCCACACATGTATGTTTTTTTTATGTCTAAATAAACTTTGAAAAAAAATGTTTACATCACCATATTCTGACCCCCATAATTTAATTTTTTTTTTAAAGCCAAATCTGCCATTTTGACCCTTTTTTCTGTTATGCCATTCACTGTATTGGAAAATTATTTTTATATTTTAATAGTACAGGCGTTTTCAGGTGCGGTGATGCCCATGATGTTTATATTTTTTTTATTTATGTATTTATCTTTTTATTCTATGGAAGGGGGGTGTTTAAATTTTTTTTATTTTTTTATATATTTATATAGCAGTTTCTTTTTTACGGTATTGTAGGTCTATGATGAGAGCAGAATTGCTTGTTTCTTATGTTGACCTGCCACCTGCTGGCCAAAATATAAATTGCAGCTTCAATACCCTGGGTCTCCAGAGAGACCTAGCATATTGAGACCAATTATTGGCATCCTCATTACATTCTGGGTTTTTGAGCTTTTAGATGCCATGATCAAATTTGATCACGGCAACTAAAGGCTTTAATGACCACGATCATTATTGCCAGTCACGGTCATTAGCCGCGGGTCTCCGCTGTTTCAAACAGCAGAGACCCACTGGCCATGGCGCCTGGTGCACACACAAGCAGGCGCCATGTTTACCCATTGTTCCAGCTCCGTACATGTACGGCGCTGATAACGAAAGGGGTCAGAGATGAGATCTCAAACTTGGTGAATCAATTCTACCAGCTATGATTTGAATATCATGAGGAATACAATGTAATAATTTTAATATATGACATACATTATGTTGAGTGATACAATTTTGTATCTACTATATCAGTGTCATCTAATTTGCAACAGGCCACTACAGGGTAGCTACCTCCACTAGGTGGGTACAGAGACAGCTTTCTCTTGAAAGAGAGCTAACATGTCTAGCCATGTGTTGGTTGATGTGTGCTTTCACACACAAGATCACTGGCACTTGTCACAAAAGGTGGCAGAGTATCAGTGGCATCTGTTACTAGGATCCGTACATAATACTTAGAAATTGTCCAGAACTGTTCCAATGGCACCTAGCACCAAAGTAGAAGATAATATAATAATATTAGTATTGGCAACTGGAGACAGTCCTTAAAAAAATCAAACCCAGTGAAAGGCTGCAAATCCTCGTAACACCGGGACCAACAAGTATAAGGTGTAGGAATGCAGGGCACACACACAAATCAAAGCAAATCAAAGTTCACAAAGTGGACCAGATCCGAATTTGAGTAAAAATTTGATTCGCAGCGAAGCCGAATTTCCTCGTGCTTCGCAGTAATGAATCGATTTTCCCTGAAATGGTGGTAAAAATAAAACAATTCATACATACATACAGAGATTACCGCAGACATCTAGCTTGGAGGTACCGCACACAATCTCATGCGCAGGGACGTATGACATCACCAGGCCGTCTGATATGATGACGTCATCACAAGATTTTGCGCTGGATCTTCAAGCAAGATCGCCGACATGGCCTCTTTGCGAGTTAAGCACCATTTTTTTTTCTCTAATTAGCAAACACTAAAATGCTTTAATATGGATCTCAGATGGTGCGATCAGCGGTGAACATGGCATCTGAGGGTTTCAAAGACAGGGGAGCCGCAATCGCCATTCCCTGTCATTGCTCCTGCTATTTACAAAGAAATACACTTTCTGATAAAGTAATTCATCACGAAGCGAATTATTTTGTAAAATTCAGTGAAGCAGCCAGAACAAATCTCTAAATGGTACCATTGAGGTCATAGCATCACTGAAATGTAGCTCCAGGATAAGAATCATTTCATAGATATCCATCTCTTGGGCAGCTGAACATACATACTATGGACCTGAGCACTGCCCTTTAGAAGCTTAACACCAAAATATTATGTTTGGTTACTTTAAACTAAGAGCCAATAGTAAGTTATTATTTGTTACAGTTTATTGTAAGGCTGTATTTGCAGATTCTGTAGACATTTTAATGTTGTTCTTTAAAGCCATTAAACCACTGCTTATATTGGGATGTGCTCTCAAAATGAAAAATCAGGACCTCTGTCCCATAACTTTTTCTATTTGCTCTTACATTACAGATACAAGAGGTGATTTAATAAAGCTCAATACTTTTTTCTAGCTTGTGGTTTAGCTGAGAGACTTTTATAAAGAAACTTTCCTACCCTACAGCCTAATGACTTATATGCTCATATATCTTGTTGGCTTTTAGAATAGCAGTAATTAGCAATACAAGATATATATTCCCAAGTGCAAGTACAAAAAGTTTTATATTTGATTAGAATAATGGCCTATCTTCATTTGAACATTTAAAATAATTAAAACACAATTCCAGAAGCATTTGTAGACTTTTCTCTGCTTTTATTAAGCATCTTTGATCAAAATTAATACATGGACAGAGGTTCATTCAGCAATGATAAAGAAATTAAGACATGGGAAGACAGAATGTTCTCTTTTTACTATATCTTGTGTAATGAACTGAGCAGATCAGAGTCTGTAGATCATTACATGAATTCTGGTTTTCTTGAGAAAAAAAAATTCAGCTTGCCCATATCTAGTTATACTTCACTGTAATCATAGGAAAGGATACAAACTCATTTTGTGGAAATAATAGTAATACACCGTACAGTTCCTTCCAGCATTGGTTGCTTGTGGGTTTGGATCTGTGCTGTTGTGTTCAATGGCAGTTCATGTTGTCACTGCTCTGTGTATCCTGGTCCCGAATACTTGTGGTGTGAATTGTACTAATGTGCTTGCACTCCTCCTCAGTTCTGTAATGCAAGGGTTAATTTTTTTTTTCCTTGTTGTGTGTGTATGTTTGTCTGTGTGTCTGCTCTGCATCTGTTTGACTAATAAGTTTATTTAGTCTGCTATATGGTCCTGAGTTCTGTATCAGTTTGGTGGATGTCTTTTAAATGACATTTCCTCCCTGGTTGTGCAATCATGTCTGTCTTTCTATGCACTCTGCTTGACCTTGTCATGGATAGCATTTGCTCTGCTACTCTCTGTATGGAGCTCATCTGTCTGTGCGTGCCAGCTTTAGTCCTGATTCCTGTACCTCTGTGTCTGTACTGTATACTGTAGCAACAGTCTTCACTCCACTGAGATGTGTTGACCACTGCCATCCAATATTTGCTATGCATGTCTGGGTTCCAAAAGTCCGTTCTTGGAGTCTAATGTGTCCAAATTCCTGTAGTTTTTATGTCTGACTGGTGTCTTCTGTGTCTGCTTACCAGTATGCAACTCTTACAGGGTTTGAACATGTTCCCGCAGCTCTTACCAAATGTGATTGAGTTCCTGCAGCACCTTTCATGTGGGAACAGTTTCCTGTGTCCATCTGCATGGGTCCTCGATCTGTTTGTCTGCCAGTACTCCATGTATTGTGCCCAACCTGTGTCCCTGGTGTTGTCATCAGTGTCTCTGACCTCAGTAGGTTAGTTGCACTGAGACCATCCTAGGAGGTAGTGGTCTGGTCACTAATCCACAGCAAAGTCCACATCCCTGTACAGAGTTTAAAGGGTGATTACCATGGAGGTACCAGAATAACAACCTTGGGGTTTGTTCCAACATCAAATTGGTTATACTTGGTAAAGTGGAGAAGAAACATTTCAGTCTCCAGAGGTTTCAAGGCTTCTTTACTGTAAGAACTGTAAATATGTGGAATAGTTTACCGCAGGATGTGGACACAGCAGGAACAGATTGCAGTCCTGGAACAGTGGACACTTTTAAAACGGGCTTAGATGAATTCGTAAAGAGTAACTAAACTTTTGAACAAAATGTTATTAAGATGTTCCTAATGCCATAGTAAAACCTTTTGTAATATACTTTATTAAGGCTCATTGCTGCTCGTGCCTGTGCCCCACAGAGGTTTTCTTACTCTCCTTTTAAACTCATGGACTCCTCTCCTTGCAGCACCGCTTTGAGACACTTTTGTTCTTCTTTACTACGAAGTACTGCTTTACAAGCACCAGCGAGCATCAGCCCTGCAGAGGCAGTGCACAGCATCAGGGATTCCATTAACATGTCTTCTAAGCTTCTGGTGAGTACCTCCTTGCACACTGGGGTGCATCATTTAATTTGAAGCTCAGCATATTGTCTGTGCTCTCCTCCTCCCCTAGATTTTCATAGAAGGGAATTGAGAAAGCCATGCATGTGAGGTCCACTCTATATATGCAGTAAATTTGAAATGGGCCCCTATTTTCCATATAGGTGTGGATCCCGCCCCTGTGAATATGCCAACAATGTCCAAATGGGAATAATCCTATAGGTGCAGTTAAGAACACACACTGGAAGGCTCCACGGCCATTAAATTATGCCACAAAGTGTGTAACTCATGTAATTGCATTACATCTCCCCCAATATGTTCCTGTAAAACGATGCATAATGGTCTATGGTTCAGTTAAGCAGAATATCAAGGCTTGATGCACATAGCCAGCTTCAAAGTATTCTGTGGAAATGTTATACCCCATCCATTTTAAAAAAATAAAAAAAATGAACACATCTTTCCGTAGAAGCCAACTTGGCTTTATGAAAGCTTTTAACTTGACCTTTTCAGGAATTTAATTTACCATTAAGCTCTCATTGATATATTTCCTTTGAAATGTTCTCGTGCGCAGAAGGGAATATGTAGGTTCTAATAATTGCAAGGTATATAGCTTCTGTGAGTGAAAAAAAAGCCCCAAGTTATTTGTCCTTGTGCTTGGCTTGGACTTTTTCTAATGTATAATATAAACTTGATATGTATATTGTCTTTCTACTCCTGAAACAGCACTATAGTATGTCATACATCTTACATGAAGTGGCAAAGAAGCATGATTTTACTATATATTTGTATTGGTAACCAAGTTTAGGTTTAAAGTGAATGTTGAACAAATAAATCAAACCTATCACATGATACTTAAACTTAAAAGAACAACAATTGACCAAAATCTGATTTATCTGAATATTAGCAATATTACAGGAGAAGACAACTGTTAGCACTGGAGTCCTGAACACATATATAAAATGCAGAATGTAAAAGTAAACTCCCAATGAAAAGTGCCCTGTCTGACCCAGGAAGAAGTGGAGCTGTATCTTAAAAAGATGAAAATAGACAAATTGGCGGAACCAGATGGCATTACACCGTATCTATTACCGTATTCTGTACTATCCTAGCATAATTAACCGCCTCCGGACCGCCTAACCACTTATTAACCCCTGATCACCCCATATAGACTCCCTGATCACCCCCTGTAAGACTCCATTCAGACGTCCGTATGTGTTTTGCGGATCCGCGGATTGGCGGATCCGCAAAACACATACAGACGTCTGAATGGAGCCTTACAGGGGGGTGATCAATGAAAGGGGGGTGATCACCCCTTATAGACTCCCTGATCACCCCCCCTGTCTTTGATCACCCTCCTGTAAGGCTTCATTCAGACGTCCGTATGTGTTTTGCGTATCCGCGGATCCGCAAAACACATACGGACGTCTGAATGGAGCCTTACAGGGGGGTGATCAATGACAGGGGGGTGATCACCCCATATAGACTCCCTGATCACCCCCTGTCATTGATCACCCCCCTGTAAGGCTTCTTTCAGACGTCCGTATGTGTTTTGCGGATCCACGGATCCGTGGATCCACAAAACACAGACACCGGCAATGTGCTTTCCGCATTTTGCGGATCCGCACATTGCCAGAACTATATAGAAAATGCCTTTTCTTGTCCGCAATTGCGGACAAGGAAAGGACATGTTCTATAGGCTCTACAAAAAACGCAGTGTACGCCCGTTCAGGCTTGATCTTGTGCGCACACTTGCGTTCAGTCCGCCCCACCGCAGTGACAGAAATTTTCTTTTTTTCTGATCACTGCACAAAAACACTGTAAAATCGCTGCGGCGCAATAAAAAGATCCCTTTTTTTGGCACAAGTTAGCGGAAATTGTTTTTTTTTTCTTACAAAGTCTCATATTCCACTAACTTGTGACAAAAAATAAAATCTCACATGAACTCACCATACCCCTCACAGAATCCAAATGCGTAAAAATTTTTAGACATTTATATTCCAGACTTCTTCTCACGCTTTAGGGCCCCTAAAATGCCAGGGCAGTATAAATATCCCACAAGTGACCCCATTTTGGAAAGAAGACACCCCAAGGTATTCCGTGAGGGGCATGGCGAGTTCCTAGAATGTATATTTTTTTGGCACAAGTTAGGGGAAATGATTATTTATTTATTTTTTTCTCTTGAAAAATAATTTTCCACTAACTTGTGCCCCAAAAAAAATATTCTAAGAACTCGCCATGCCCCTCACGGAATACCTTGGGGTGTCTTCTTTCCAAAATGGGGTCACTTGTGGGGTATTTATACTGCCCTAGCATTTTAGGGGCCCTAAAGCGTGAGAAGAAGTCTGGAATCCAAATGCCTAAAAATGCCCTCCTAAAAGGTACTCATTGGAATTTGGGCCCCTTTGCGCATCTTGGCTGCAAAAAAGTGTCACACATGTGGTATCGCCGTACTCGGGAGAAGTAGGGCAATGTGTTTTGGGGCGTATTTTTAAATATACCCATGCTCGGTGAGAGAAATGTCTCTGTCAAATGACAACTTTGTATTAAAAAATGGGAAAAGTTGTCTTTTAGAGATATATTTCTCTCACCCAGCATGGGTATATGTAAAAATACACCCCAAAACACATTGCCCTACTTCTTATGATGACGGCAATACCACATGTGTGACACTTTTTTGCAGCCAAGATGCATAAAAGGGACCCAATTTCCAATGAGTACTTTCAGGATTTCACAGGGCATTTTTACGAATTTGGATTCCAAACTACTTCTCACGCTTTAGGGCCCCTAAAATGCCAGGGCAGTATAAATACCCCACATGTGACCCCATTTTGGAAAGAAGACACCCCAAGGTATTCCGTGAGGGGTATGGTTAGTTCATGTCAAATTTAATTTTTTGTCACAAGTTAGTGGAATACGAGACTTTGTAAAAAAAAAATAATAATAATAATTTTAATAATAATAATCATTTTCCGCTAACTTGTGACAAAAAATAAAAACTTCCATGAACTCACTATGCCCATCAGCGAATACCCTTAGGGTGTCTACTTTCCGAAATGGGGTCATTTGTGGGGTGTTTCTACTGTCTGGGCATTGTAGAACCTCAGGAAATATGACAGGTTCTCAGAAAGTCAGAGCTGCTTCAAAATGCAGAAATTCAAATTTTTGCACCATAGTTTGTAAATGCTATAACTTTTACCCAAACCAATAAATATACACGTATTGCATTTTTTTTATCAAAGACATGTAGAACAATAAATTTAGAGAAAAATTTATATAGAAATGTAGTTTTAATTGAGAAATTTTACAACCGAAAGTGAAAAATGACGGTTTTTTTGCAAAACTTTCGGTCAATTTCTATTAATGTCAAAAAAAGTAAAAATGTCAGCAGCAATGAAATACCACCAAATGAAAGCTCTATTAGTGAGAAGAGAAGGAGGTAAAATTAATTTAGGTGGTAAGTTGTATGACTGAGCAATAAACCGTCAAAATAGTGTAGTGCAGAATTGTAGAAAGTGGTCTGGTCATTAAGGGGGTTTAAGCTAGGGGAGCTGAGGTGGTTAAGTAATATCATAGCCAGACCCTTATTTCTGATATTTGAGGACTATATATTCAGGGAGTGTTCCACAGCATTGGCATATAGCCAATATTCAGGATAGGTCCAAAAACAGAGTCTGGAAACTATAGGCCGGTAAGTTTAACATCAGTCATTGGTAAACTGTTTGAAAGTTTTCTAAGAGACGCTATCTTGGAGGACCTCAATGAAAATAAGAAAATAACGCCATATCAGCATGGCTTAATGAGGGATCAGTCATATCAAACTAATTTAATCAGTTTCTATGAGGAGGTAAGTTCTAGACTTGACCGTGGCGAATCAATGGATGTCGTATATCTGGACTTCTCCAAATCATTTGACACTGTACCACATAAAAGGTTAGTATATAAAATGAGAATGCTTGAATTGGGAGAAAATATCTGCTAATAGTAATAGAAAACAAATGGTGGTTACTAGCGGTACAAACTCAGATTGGGTCACTGTCACTAGTGAGGTACCATAGGGCCCTATTCTCTTAAATATATTTATTAATAATCTTGTAGGAGGCTTGCACAATAAAATATAAATTTTTGCAGGTAACACTAAACGGTATAATGTAATTAACACAGACGAGCACAGTATACTGCTACAGATGGATCTGGATAGATTGGAGGCTTGGGCAGAGAAGTGGCAGATGAGGTTTAACACGGACAATTGTAAGGTTATGCACATGGGAAGGAAAAATACAAGTCACCAATACATACTACATGGTAAAACACTGAGTAACATTGACATGGAAAAGGAATTAGGAATTTTAGTGGACAGCAAACTTACACGGTGCGGTTCACCGTGACATGTGTTTCCATGCAGGCTGGCTGCGCGCCTTTTGTGTACTGGCTGCAGGTGATTCCATGCAGGCTGGTTGCTTTTGGCTGCATGCTGGCTGCGGTCTCTAGGGTGTTCTCTGTCCGTGTACGTGTGTACCCCTTTGACTGTATATTTATTTCTATTCCTGTATTCTGGCTCTGTGTTCCTGGTTGCCAAGGGCAATGCCTAGTTCTGTATCCGTGTATGCTGGGGTTTGCCAGGGGCAACGTCCGGTTCTGTTCCGGTGTGTTTTGGCTCTCTGAGCTACGGTGCTGATGGGGGTTAACTTCCCTGTTTGCTGTGCTTGGGTGTGGCTCGCTACCTAGGTGCCTCGTTACCCAGCTATATAGTCCTGTGAACTTTGGTTCTGGGGGGCAGACTTTGTCAGTCTGTCCTGTCTGTGGATGCTAGGTGTAGCACCTCGCTCTGTTCCTGGGGGTTTTCCATCTACCCTTCTGCGTAGTGTCACCTGGTTTTACATCAAGTGTTTGTTCTCAAGTGTTTGTTATCAAGTGTCTGTTCTCTAGTGTCTGTGCTCTGGTTTCTGTCCTGTTTTGTGCTTTGCCATGTTCTGCTCTGTACTTGCATATCTTATGTATTATGTTATATGTTCCCTGTTTTCACCTAGCAGAGCGTATCTGCATCCCAGCGCCTAGCAGTGCGTAACTGCGTCTGTCCGTTATCTGTTTCTGCCCTGTATATAAGTTCCTGGCTTCCCCGGATGGTTCTGTTTGTCTGTCCTGCTGGAGGTTTCACTAGCCTGTTCCTGGCAGGTAGGGGCCAAGCACTCTGGGACCTTCCTAGAGGTGTGACCAGTGAGCCCTCGGCTCAGTCATCCCCACCATCCGGGGCTCTGTGAAGTACGGGGCTCACTGGCTCCGCCCTCTGGGTTTTGATGTGGCCCTACGGTACTCTTGGTCCTGTGGTATCGTTACCACTTCTGTTTACCTGCTTTTCTGTCATGTCTGTTCTGTTTGCCTGTGACCTGCTTGTAGTATGTCCAGGAGGTCTGCCTTGGACCCCCGGCACGTGACACAAACTAAGCTGCAGAAACCAGTGTCAGGCAGCTGCCGCCAAAGCCAATAAGATAATGGGTTGCATTAAAGGGGGCATAGATGCCCGTGATGAGAACAAAGTCCTGCCAGTTTACAAATCACTAGTCAGACCACACTTGGAGTACTGTGTACAGTTCTGGGCTCCTGCGAACAAGGCAGGCATAGCAGAGATGGAGAGGGTTTAGAGGAGGGCAACTAAAGTAATAACTGGAATGTGTGGACTACAGTACCCAGAAAGATTATCAAAATTAGGGTTATTCACTTTAGAAAAAAGATGACTAAGTGGCGATCTAATAACTATGTATAACTATATCAGGAGTCGGTACAGAGATCTCTCCCATCTATTTATCCCCAGGACTGTGACAAGGGGACATCCTCTGTGTCTGAAGGATAGAAAGTTTGTACACAAACATAGAAGAGGATTATTTACGGTAAGAGCAGTGAGACTATGGAACTCTCTGCCTGAGGAGGTGGTGATGGTGGACTCACTAAAAGAGTTCAAGAGGGGCCTGGATGTATTTCTGGAGTGTAATAATATTACAGGCTATAGCTACTAGAGAGGGGTCGTTGATCCAGGGAGTTATTCTGATTGCCAGATTGGAGTCGAGAAGTAATTTTTTTCCCCTAAAGTGAGGAAAATTGGCTTCTACCTCACAGGGTTGTTGTTTTTTTTTTGCCCTCCTCTGGTTCAGATTGCAGGATAACAGGCTGAACTGGGTGGACAGATTACTTTTTTTTTTTCACCCTTATAAACTACTGTATGTTACTATGTTTCTATGTTATACAGGTCCTTCTAAAAAAATTAGCATATTGTGATAAAGTTCATTATTTTCTGTAATGTACTGATAAACATTAGACTTTCATATATTTTAGATTCATTATACACCAACTGAAGTAGTTCAAGCCTTTTACTGTTTTAATATTGATGATTTTGGCATACAGCTCATGAAAACCCCAAATTCCTATCTAAAAAAATTAGCATATCATGAAAAGGTTCTCTAAACGAGCTATTAACCTAATCATCTGAATCAACTAATTAACTCTAAACACCTGCAAAAGATTCCTGAGGCTTTTAAAAACTCCCAGCCTGGTTCATTACTCAAAACCGCAATCATGGGTAAGACTGCCGACCTGACTGCTGTCCAGAAGGCCATCATTGACACCCTCAAACAAGAGGGTGAGACACAGAAAGAAATTTCTGAGCGAATAGGCTGTTCTCAGAGTGCTGTATCAAGGCACCTCAGTGGGAAGTCTGTGGGAAGGAAAAAGTGTGGCAGAAAACGCTGCACAACGAGAAGAGGTGACCGGACCCTGAGGAAGATTGTGGAGAAGGACCGATTCCAGACCTTGGGGGACCTGCGGAAGCAGTGGACTGAGTCTGGAGTAGAAACATCCAGAGCCACCGTGTACAGGCGTGTGCAGGAAATGGGCTACAGGTGCCGCATTCCCCAGGTCAAGCCACTTTTGAACCAGAAACAGCGGCAGAAGCACCTGACCTGGGCTACAGAGAAGCAGCACTGGACTGTTGCATGTCATTCGGAAATCAAGGTGCCAAAGTCTGGAGGAAGACTGGGGAGAGGGAGATACCAAAATGCCTGAAGTCCAGTGTCAAGTACCCACAGTCAGTGATGGTCTGGGGTGCCATGTCAGCTGCTGGTGTTGGTCCACTGCGTTTTATCAAGGGCATGGTCAATGCAGCTAGCTATCAGGAGATTTTGGAGCACTTCATGCTTCCATCTGCTGAAAAGCTTTATGGAGATGAAGATTTCATTTTTCAGCACGACCTGGCACCTGCTCACAGTGCCAAAACCACTGGTAAATGGTTTACTGACCATGGTATTACTGTGCTCAATTGGCCTGCCAACTCTCCTGACCTGAACCCCATAGAGAATCTGTGGGATATTGGGAAGAGAAAGTTGAGAGACGCAAGACCCAACACTCTGGATGAGCTTAAGGCCGCTATCGAAGCATCCTGGGCCTCCATAACACCTCAGCAGTGCCACAGGCTGATTGCCTCCATGCCACGCCGCATTGAAGCAGTGATTTCTGCAAAAGGATTCCCGACCAAGTATTTAGTGCATAACTGAACATAATTATTAAAAACACTTTTCTTTTATTGGTCGGATAAAATATGCTAATTTTTTTAGATAGGAAATTTGGGTTTTTTATGAGCTGTATGCCAAAATCATCAATATTAAAACAATAAAAGGCTTGAAATACTTCAGTTGGTGTGTAATGAATCTAAAATATATGAAAGTCTAATGTTTATTAGTACATTACAGAAAATAATGAACTTTATCACAATATGCTAATTTTTTTAGAAGGACTTGTATATTTGACTCTCTCCAAGTGATGCAGGGCCCCTCCAAGTATTCCAGTTTCACACAAAATTGATAATGGTAGGTTAATTAGCTGTCACAGTCGCATTGTGGTTTACTGCAACACTGGTTCCATGTTGCTCAATTTTGTGCTCTGGCGCACTGGCTGGGGTTATTGCTGTGTATGCTGGTTGCCAGGGGCAATGTGTAGTTTTGGTAGACTGTGTGTACACTGCTCCTTGAATGCTTGCTCCTTTCCATGTCTGATTCTTGTGGTGTTAAGGTTTTGGTCTGGGTGTGGTCTCTAGGTGCTATTTAAAGGGGACCTTTCATGGGTCCAGACATTATAAACTAAGTATCAGGATATGTAGGGCATAGTGCAGGGATCTAACTGCACTTATTATTTATTCTGGGCGTCGCTACATTCGCCCACTGTGGCCCCGTTGTATTCTTCCGCTTGATATGCTAATTTTAGCATCGGTACAGGGAGGAGGAGACTGCCCTGTTTCTCAATGGGCATCTCCTTCTCCCTGGCTGTAGCGCTGTCCAATCGCAGCGGAGAGCATCACAGCCAGGGAGAAGGTGAGTTTTTTTTCTCTCTGGCTGTGACGTTCTCTGCTGCAATTGGACAGCTCTACAGCCAGGGAGAAGGAGATGTCCATTAAGAAACAGGGCAGGCTCCTCCTCCCTGTACAGTTGCTAAAATTAGCATACCAGGCGGGAGAATACAATGGGGGCCACAGTGGGCGAACGGAGAGGTGCCCAGAAAAAATAGTAAGTGCAGTTAGATCCCTGCACTATGCCCTACATATCCTGATACTTAGTTTATAATGTCTGGACCCATGGAAGGTCCTCTTTAATCCTGTTGCTGTTTGCCAGGGAGTTAGTTGTTCTCCAGCCCTTGTTTGGTGCTGGAGCTTTGCACCGTACCTGGGGTTCCTTCTGCCCAGTCTGTGTGGCCACCTTGTAAGACATCAATGTCTTTTTGTGTGCTGGTTCCAGTGTGTATTCTGTACTGTGTCCTGAGCGGTGTTCAGGTTTCAGTACATATGCCTGGGTTCCAGTCGTTGTTTGTGTCGACTGCTGGTGCCTTCTCTAGAAGTCTCTGCAGGTAAGCGGCCAAGTGCACCGGGACCACCCTGGAGGTGCAACCAGTGAGCGTTGGCTATGTTCTTCCCTACCATCTGGGGCTGTGAAGAATAGGGCTCACTGGGTTTTTGCTCTCTGGGTTTAGCCCCAAGTACAACCAGTGCACTTGGTCCAGTGGTATTTCTTGCCACTGGTTCCTTACCTGCTGATCCAGTTTCCAACTCACTGTTATTTGTCTGTGTATGCCTGCTTTGGTGTATTCTTTGTTGTGAGATGTTCTAGGGGTCAGTTGGAACCTTGCTAGAACATGACATTAGCTTTATATGACATATGCCCTATTATGTGAGCGAAACATGGGAAATTAGATTGTAAGCTCCATTAACTGATGGCTTAAAACATCCCACAAATGTCTCTGCATAGATGTTTTGGAATGTTCTGAATGTTTCTGCAGTCTGCATCTGCAGTATCAGGGAACTGGGTGTCAGTGACAGCTAGAATCTTTATAGAGAAGACAGCAGCTATGTATTAATCTCCACCATGAAAGTCCCAGAAGCCTTGCTCCAGTAAGGTACTGGGTGATCATAGACATGGCTGGGTCCTTCCTCTGCAGTGAGGTCCCAGAGGTTGTCATCAAGTAAAAGGGAAGTAAGCAATTTAAAAATGATATAATGTTGCCTCTCAAATGCCTTGCATAATCTTATGGCGAGCACAATATGTGAAAACAGACAAAAAAAAAAAAAGAGAGAGAGACTGCATGCACACACACCACTACTACTGAAGGGTGATCAGATGAATTGCATAGTCCTTCTTTGCCATGAAAATTAACTTAATCCCCCAAAAAACTTTCCACTGCATTTAATTGCTGTCATTAAAGGACCTGCTGAGATCATTTCAGTAATCGTCTTGTTAACTCATGAATGAGTTAACAAATTAAATCATTGTTCTTCCATTGTTAACTATGGAGACCTGCAAAGAAACGCGTGCAGCCATCATTGCGTTGCATAAAAATGGCTTCACAGGCAAAGATATTGTGGCTACTAAGATTGCACCTCAATCAACAATTGATAGGATCATCAAGAACTTCAAGGAAAGAGGTTCAATTCTTGTTAAGAAGGCTTCAGGGTGTCCAAGAAAGTCTATCAAGCGCCAGGATAATCTCCTAAAGAGGATTCAGCTGCGGGATCGGAGTGCCACCAGTGCAGAGCTTGCTCAGGAATGGCAGCAGGCAGGTTTGAGCACATCTGCACGCACAGTGAGGCGAAGACTTTCGGCAGATGGCCAGGTGTCAAGAAGGGCAGCAAAGAATCCACTTCTCTCCAAAAAAAACATCAGGCACAGATTGATCTTCTGCAGAAAATATGGTGAATGGACTGCTGAGGACTGGGGCAAAGTCATATTCTCCGATGAAGCCTCTTTCCGATTGTTTGGGGCATCAGGAAAAAGGCTTGTCCGGAGAAGAAAAGGTGAGCGCTACCATCAGTCCTGTGTTATGCCAACAGTAAACCATCCTGAGACCATTCATGTGTGGGGTTGCTTCTCATCCAAGGGAGTGGGCTCACTCACAATTTTTGCCCAAAAACATAGCCATGAATAAAGAATGGTACCAAAACACCCTCCAACAGCAACTTCTTCCAACAATCCAACAACAGTTTGGTGAAGAACAATGCATTTTCCAGCACGATGGTGCACCATCGTGGTCAATCCTTAAGAGGCGGGTGGACAAACAAAAACCCACTAATTCTGACAAACTCCAAGAAGTGATTATGAAAGAATGGGTTGCTATCAGTCAGGAATTGGCCCAGAAGTTGATTGAGAGCATGTCCAGTCGAATTGCAGAGGTCCTGAAAAAGAAGGGCCAACACTGCAAATACTGACTCTTTGCATAAATGTCATGTAATTGTCGATAAAAGCATTTGAAACGTTTGAAGTGCGAGTAATTATATTTCACTACATCACAGAAACAACTGAAACAAAGATCTAAAAGCAGTTTAGCAGCAAACTTTGTGAAAACTAATATTTGTGTAATTCTCAATACTTTTGGCCACGACTGTATATCCTCTATATGAAAACAATCATAACAAATAGAGGACAAAATTTTAAGAAAACTATTTAAGTTGGAAATTAAATAAAAAAATGAAAAAAACAAAACCAGACACTGTCATTTTTAAATAAGAAAGAGTGATAGACAGGCAGGACAGATAGCTAGATTAGATAGACTGAGAGACAGATAGATAGGTAGATAGATAGATAGATGTTTCTTGGATATGCAAGATACTGGTTGCACTGATAACAAGCAATAAGAACATTATTTATAATCATTCCTCTTGGGGTTGATAAAAATTTGGTCACAGTAGGTCATACTCGTTAAATGTAGCATCAGAAGGCTCTTTCTCTATTATTATTTTTCTTCTACTGTTTCCTCGCTATACTGTTGAACTAAATAGGTCTGTCCTACAAAATATCACACTGTGGAAATCTCTCTCTTACAGCTGTTAGAGCTCCTGTTAGAGCTCCAACAGTACCTTATTCTATATAAAGCACAGAGGTCTATATTACTTTTTCTCCTCCAGTAACACTAATGCTTAATCAGTAGCTGAAATCACTTTCGAGTCCTAAAGAACATTTTATGTTACATTTTTCCTGATAGTTAAAAAATGTTCTTGAAAGGCTTTCTGTAGCCATATTTAACTAGAAGGATCCTTTTAGGGTCATTTTACACAGACCGAAGATCTGTAAGAATATCGGGGAAAAAAGCAGATGCTCCCGATTACTGTCCGATCATCAGCGGAGATGAGGGCTGTACTATATGCAACAGTCACCTCCGCTGGGCTCCAGATTACTGTCTGATCATCAGCGGAGATGAAGACTGTATTATATACAGCAATCACCTCCGCTGTGCCCCCGTGGGTGACATATACCCATTTTTGGTGTGAGATACACGAGCACTTTATACTTGACAGGAAAATTAATATAGTTAAACTGTTAGTTGGGTGGGTGACATATACCCATTTTTGGTGTGAGATAAACCTGAACTGCATACGGGACAGGGAAATTAATATCGTCTGTTAGATCGGTGGGTGACATATATACATTTTTGGTGTGAGGCACACCTGCACTGCATCTGTGACAGTGAAATTAATACAGTTAATCTGTCTGTTAGAATGGTTGGTGACATATACACATTTTTGGTGTGAGGTACAACTGCACTGCATCTGTGACAGGGAAATTAATATAGTTAAAAGGCTTCTGTCACCCCCCATTTTGCAAATTTTTTTTGGTATCTGACATTAGCTATTTGCTAATGTCAGATGAGTCCATATATATCACTGTTACCTGTCTCTGTGCTGTAATTTCAGTAAAAATGGTACATTTATAATATGCAAATGACTTCACTACCAGCAAGTTGGGCGGTTACTTGATGGTAGCCGCCGCATCCTAGGACTATAAACATGCCCCCTCCTCCACTTGATCAACAGGGCCAGCGAGCGTCTCCTCCTCTCGCTGGCCCTCTCTGCCCATAAAATCCTGCGCTGTAACATTCCTCATTCGGCGCAGGCGCTCTGAGAGAAGGACGCTTGCTTGCCCGCTACTTCCTCAGTGCGCCTGCGCCAATGAAATCAGCCTACACCCAGAAAAAAAATCTTGTAGCAGCTCTGGGCCTAGTCGGTTTGACGCACATCCCTTGCCTGGCGCATGTGCTGAATTTGGTGGTGCAGAGGGCTGTCTGTGCGCGATTTCAGTGTTCTCACCCTGCTGCTGCTCGCCTGTCTGCGCTGCAGTGCAACTTCGGCCTTCCCACTCACTGCCTCATATGCAATGTACCCACAAAATGGAACTCCACCTTCCATATGCTGGAGAGACTGTGCAAGCAGTAGAAGGAGATAGTATAGTTTCAGCTGCAGCATACACGGGTGAGTCGCTCTGCGGAACAGCACCACTTCACTACCAACAAGTGGGTCTGCGTGCGGAACGTGTGTGTCATGTTACACTGTTTCGAGTAGTCCACCATAATGGCCAGTGCCGATGACACCATCCTCAGCTTTACTATCCCACTTCTATGTCTCCTTGAAAAACGCTTCGGGTAATGATGGAAAAGAATGTGGCACAGGAGAAAGAGGAGAAGGAAAAGGGATCATTTCCATGGTTATCAGGCCACTCATTCACAAGTGGGCTCCTGCATCAACAGAGAATTGAGAATAAGAGTTGATCGGCACTCCTCGTTAAGTGTGGATGGTGCTCAGTGGTAAGTATAATACCAATGTTGATAGGAAGACCACGGCACTCAAAAGAGAATATTGCATAAATATCTTGTTTATTTTCATATATTTTCTTTTATATTTTTTATATATCCATCTGGAAATAAATTAATTCATAGTGTTATACTGGCCAACGTTTCGATCTTATCCAAGACCTTGTTCACGGCCTGAGTATTTTCGATAATAGAGGCATAATAGAGCCGGCTTCACCCACTGCGCCGAATACTGAACGGGACGGCTCAGGCGCGAGATTTCCACAGGGGCCAGGACCGACAAGCGGAGACCAATGGTGCCTCGCCCTGTCAATCAAGTGTAGCAGGGTGTGGCCAGAGGTGTGAGAACGGAGCCTCTAGGAGCAGGATCAACGCCCCCCTGCTCCTAGAAGCTTATTTGCATATTATAAAAGTTATTTTTTCTCAATAACTGTGGCACACAGTGAGATGGCACTAATATAGTTATATTCAGCTGAGTACATCACAGTGATTAGTACATCACTAATGTCAGCCAGGTTAATACCCATTTTACAGAAACCTTTTAAATCTAATTTAGCCTCTATTTCTGAAAAGTTTCTGGCAGGATTCGAACTCACAACATTCTACACTACAGCCAAGAATCTTAACCACTACACTATAGCGCTGCATGGCCAGTTGCTTTTAAAAAAAAAAAAAAAAAAAAGAGAGACTTCTGCTGTTTAGCTTTGATTTTTTTTTTTTTTAAGGGACTGGCAATGCAGCTCCATAGTGTAGTGGTGAATATTTTTGGCTATAATGTAGAAGGTGGCGAGTTTGAATCCCGTCAGAAACTTTTCAGAAATAGGTGCTAAATTTTATTTAAACATATAAATAAGTTATTTACATATATTATTATGTATTTAGAATATATAATATAACATATGTAAATATATTATGGCTAAAACATTAGTAGCAGTTTCCCACATATTATGCATTCATATATATATATATCAGAAGTATGATTATATATATATATATTATTTTTTTTATTACACATTTTTTACAAATATATACATTTATTTTGGCCTCTATTTTTGAAAAGATTTGATGAGATTCGAACTCACATCCTTCTACATTACAACCCAGAATGTTAACCTCTACACTATAGAGCAGCATGCCAGTTTAAAAAATAAATAAAAATAATTACATATATATATATATATATATATATATATATATATATATATATATATCTATCTTCTGCTGTATAGTAATACTACTAGTAAGTATTTTTTATACAGCAGAAGTCAAAAAAAATTATTCTCTATAGCGTAGTGGTTAACATTCTTGGCTGTAAAGTGGAAGGTTCTGAGTTCGAATCCCACCAGAAACTTTTCAGAAATAGAGGATAAATTAGATTTAAATACACTGGCTCAAGCACAAGTGATATTCGGCCGATCACTACGATGTGCCGAGCATAGCGATGCTCGAGACCAACACTACTGTCCGATCATTGGCAGAGATGAGGGCTGAATTATATGCAGCAATCACCTCTGCTGTGCTCGCGATTACTGTCCGATCATCAGCGGAGACGAGGGTTTTATTTTATGCAGCAATCACCTCTGCTGTGCCCCGATTACTGTCCGATCATCAGCGGAGTTGAGGACTGTATTATATGCAGCAATCACCTTCGCTGTGCTCCAAATTACTGTCTGCTCATCAGCAGAGATAAGGGCTTTATTATATGCAGCAATCACCTCCGCTGTGCTACCGATCACTGTCCGATCATCAGCAGAGATGAGGGCTGTATTATATGCAGCAATGAACTTTGCTGTATGGGGACAAATGATCAATACAACAATGAGTTGTCCCCATAGAAAATCACTGTTTCACTTCAGCAGATGATTTTTATACACCAGTAGAGTTGAGTGAATCGAGCTTTGGATGCTTAATCCAAAGTCATTTCGTTCAAAATGTGGGAATAATTCTGTATGGAGATTCTGTCGCCATACAGTTTTAGAAAGTATGGGCTCCGATGAGCGGAAGTTCGATATTATATAAGTCACGTGTGACTTTGTTGAATAACTTTGGTAGTTGATTAAAAAAAAAACTCTATAAAATTTGAAACCGAACTCAGTTTTGGTTCTGAGGTACTAATCCGAAGTTATTCAATAGTTATTCAACAAAGTAAGTAAGTAACACTGATTGAAGCAACATAGACAGAATGTAATGCAATAAAAATGTTAGGCTATCCTCTCAGTATGTATGAGCATGTTACCCATCTCCGTACAGCATTAAAACGAAGTTTGGAGAAAATCGACTTCGGAACTAAGATCTGATGCACGATTTGCTCAAGACTAGTTGTCAGTCATCCAAATATTTCTGGACAGTCCTTAAAAATAGCCGACTTTTTTACTGTGTTCCCCATAAGACGCATTTTTTGGGGGGAGAAATGCCCCAGCATCTTATGGGTAGAACACTAATCAGCGCTTCTATTATGGAAATGCTAATTAGTACCGGAGGACCGGGAAGCGGTGAAGGCTCTGTACTCACCGCTTCCTGGTCCTCAGATGTTGGCTGTGCTGTGGCTGCACACAGGGTGAGGGCGCTCTGTAACCTCACGCTGTGCGTGCCAGTTCACAGCACAGCTGGCGACAGGAGGAGCCAGAGAGAGCGCTGCCGGAGAGGAGCGGTGGTGTCTGGAGCGGGAGAGGTAAGTGTTTTTTTATTTAAATGCTCTGTGGCATAGGGGCTGATATTAGATGCATGGGGGATGATATGTGAGGCATGGAAGCTGATATGTGAGGCATGGAGGCTGATATGAGAGGCATGGGGGCTGATGAGAGGCAATGGGGGTCAAAGAGAGGCATGGGGCAGATGAGAGGCAATGGGGGCTGATGAGAGGCAATGGGGCTGAATACAGGCATGGGGAAAGATGAGAGACATGGGGGCTGATGAGAGGCATATGGGGATTGATGAGAGGCATATGGGGGCTGATGAGAGGTATATGGGGGCTGACAAGAGGCATATGGGGGCTGATTAGAGACATGGGACTCTTATCTGAGATCTGATTGGGCGTCATTCACATTAGGGTCTGAGCTGAGGTCTGATTGAGGGTCTGATCTGAGGTCTATTGAGCCATAAACATGTATTATTTATAATCTTTATCATTAATTATGGTTTTCCAGCTTGTCCATAAAAATCTTGGCAATCTGGTTAGCAGCCCCGTAAAGGTGACTATTTTGTATATTAACTTTTCATGTGTGTGAACGATCACCAAGCAACTTGCGTTTTGTTTTTGATTTCACATGTGAATAAACACTGTTTACATGTTTTGAACCAAGAACTTGTACTTTGCCTCTGTGCTGCACCCGCTAATCCTAACTATCAGAGCGAATCCCCCACAATATACTAACTACATTCCAGTCATTCTGTTATCCTTATTCCACATTTATACCAAGGCTAACACAAAATCTCAAAAAGCAACTGCTTCAGTCAGTTGATTCATCTCTTTGATTTAGTGTCACATGTGATTCATTCATTTCCGTAGTTAGATTTATTTATCCATAATTTTTATTCCATGTGTCATTCTGTTTCTGTCAAAACTGCTAAAGATGATTACTTCAGGCCACATCAGTTTTCTACTACGTCATATTTGCATCTGTTATGTCCATGTGTATTTTCTTCTCTTAACTGCAGATGAAAACATCTTGAACCTGTACCAAGTGGCTGCTGATTAAGTGGAGTTTAAAGAACCAGAGTTTAAGACAAGGAGCAAAATTTCCTTGTGTGTTGTTAGCTTAATTCTAGCTAGTGCTCCAACTACAGCAGACAGGGTCTAATTCTAACTCATATTTACTGTTTTCATACTTTACTGCTCATCCCCATTTAAACATGTGCTCCATGGACAATGCCACTAAGTGTGTGTCCTGTGCAATGTATGTGTGCCTTGAAGAGTCTTTCGAGGGTGAATATAATTGCACTAGATGCAATCATGTTGCATATTTGGAAGCCCAGATCTTGGATCTAAACAAGCAGCTTGAAATACTTAGGGGCATTGCAGACCTGGAGAGTGGCTTAGAGCTCACTGTGCAGGCACTGACTGGGGTCAGTGAAATGGAGGTGGGAGGTGGAGAGCAAGATCAGGAATATCAAGGTAGAGGGGAATGTGCCAGGGAGGCTAGTTCTGAGCTCGCACATCCTAGTAAATATGCCTGTTTGGCTGATACTAGAGATGAATGCCCAGAGCCAGCAACACTGCAGCAGGGCATTTCTCATAGCAACCAGGAGGATGACCGCTTCAGGAAGGATGGGAAAAGGAGTGCAGCAAAGGTCAGGCAGATGCTGGTGGTAGGGGACACTATTATTAGGCGGACAGACAGGGTCATTTGTCGCCGAGACCGAGAATGCCAAGCAACGTGTTGTCTGCTGGGTGCTGGGGTTTGGCATATTGCGGATAGGATTGACAGATTGCTGGGTGGGGCTGGAGAAGACCCGGCGGTCATGGTACAGATTGGCACCAATGTCAAAGTCAGTGGGAGATGGAAGGTCCTTAAAAACTATTTTAGGGAACTAGGTGAGAAGTTCAAGTCCATGACCTCAATGGTAGTGTTTTCAGAAATACTACCAGTGCCACGAGCGTCACCAGAAAGACTTAAGTAAGTGGCTTAGAAGCTGGTGCAGGGAGGAAAGGTTAGGGTTCATGGAGAACTGGGCCGACTTCTCGTCGGTTACAGGCTCTACAGTATGGACGGGCTGCACCTTAATGGGGAGGGTGCAACTGCCCTGGGGGAAAAAATGGTTAGATGGCTGGAGGAGCTTTTAAACTAGGATCTAAGGTTGGGGTGGGGGGGGTGGAAGGTCATACTAATAAGGGGGTAGATAGTGTAGATAGAGAGTGGGTTATAGAAGGGGACAGTGGGGATTTAGTGGGGGCTGGGGTTAGCGAGGAAAATAGGGAGAAGACTGGGCATAACTATACATTTATGAAAAACAGAACTGCTGGTAACAAGGACCTGTTACATACAAACATCAACACATGGTAACCAAAAAATCCTGGATATTTACTTTACAGGTAATAGTAATTTAAAATTTATTTTCACAAATGCCAGAAGTCTAGCTATAAAAATGGGGGAGCCGGAGGCTATGGTACTAGAAGAACACATAGATGTAGTTGGTGTGGCTGAGACATGGTTGGACTCTTCGTATGACTGGGCTGTTAATATTGAGGGTTTTACACTATTTAGGAAATACTGGGTCAATAGAAAAGGTGGTTGTGTGTGCCTGTATGTGAGGAGTGATCTGAAGACAAGTGTGAAAGAGGCAATTGTGGGTGCGGATGGTGAGGATGTGGAAACCTTATGGGTGGAAGTTCAAAGGGATATAAACACTGAAAAAATAATACTTGGTGTAATCTATAGACCCCCTAATATCACAGAAGAGATAGAAACGCAACTGTATAACCAAATAGAGTGGGCCACACAGGCTGGTACAGTGGTCATAATGGGAGATTTTAACTTCCCAGATATTGACTGTGGTCTGGGTTCTGCCTCAACCACAAAGGAGAAAATTCCTCAACTTGCTGCAGGACCACTTTATGGGCCAGTTTATAGAAGCTCCCACTAGGGGCGATGTTCTGTTGGATCTGGTAATTTATAATGATGCAGAGCTTGTTGGTAATGTTACTGTTCGAGAAACACTAGGTAATAGTGACCACAATATAATTATATTCCCCCTAAACTATAAAAAGCAAACTCTGTCAGGCAGAGCAAAGACACTGAATTTCAAAAGCGCTAATTTCCCTGGGTTGAGGGCAGCATTCCAGGGCATAGACTGGGAGCAGCTACTGTTACAAAATAATACTGAGGTAAATGGGAGAGCTTCAAATCCACATTGAGTAATTGCACAAAAAAATGTATCCCTTTAGATAACAAGTCTATACGGCTAAAATTAAACCCCCCATGGCTTACAGCTACTGTAAAAAGGGCAATAAAAGACAAAAAGAGGGCATTTAAAAAATACAAATCAGAGGGGTCAGCTGTAGCATTTGAAAATTACAAAGGGCTTAATAAAATCTGTAAAAAGGAGATAAAATTAGCAAAAATACTAAACGAACAGCAGGTGGCTGTCAGAATGGTCCCAGGTTATAAGTGGTGTACCCCAAGGTTCAGTGCTGGGCCCTTTATTATTGAATTTATTTATTAATGAGATTAAGGTGGGGATTAATAGCACCATATCAATTTTTGCTGATGACACTAAGCTATGTAGTACTGTACAGTCTATGGAAGATGTCCATAAACTACAAGCTGACTTGAACACTCTGAGTGATTGGGCATCAACTTGGCAAATGAGGTTCAATGTGGGCAATTGTAAAGTTAAGCATCTTGGTAGCAATACTCTCTGTGCTTCATATGTCCTAGGTGATGTAGCACTGGGAGAGTCACTTATAGAGAAGGATTTGGGTGTCCTTGTGGATGGTAGATTAAATTACAGCATACAATGTCAATCAGCTGCTTCTATGGCCACCAAGATATTGTCATGTATTAAACGAGGCATGGACTCGCGGGGCAGGGATGTAATATTACCACTTTACAAGGCGTTGGTGCGGCCTCATCTGGAATATGCAGTCCAGTTCTGGGCACCAGTACATAGAAAGGACGCACTGCTGATGGAAGAAGTACAGAGGAGAGCGACTAAACTGATAAGGGGTATGGAGGGTCTTAGTTATGAAGAAAGATTAAAAGAATTGAATTTATTTAGTCTTGAGAAGAGACGTCTAAGGGGGGACATGATTAACCTATACAAATATATAAATGGGCCATACAAAAAATACTGTGAAAAGATGTTCCATGCAAAATGCGCTCAAAAGACAAGGGGGCACTGCCTCCGATTAGAAAGGGAAAAAGTTCAGTCTCCGGAAGCGTCAAAGCATCTTTACTGTAAGAACTGTGAATAGACTTCCTCAAGACGTGGTCACAGCAGGGACAGTTTCAAAAAGGGTTTAGACGAATTCTTAAAAGTAAAAAACATTAATGCTTATGAAAACGTGTAGAAATCTGAGTCTCAATCCCTTTTGGGATTCGCATCCCCACTTATCCCTTGGTTGAACTTAGAAACATTGAAACATAGAAAACATAGAAACATAGAATGTGTCAGCAGATAAGAACCATTTGGCCCATCTAGTCTGCCCAATATACTGAATACTATGAAGGATGGCCTTATGCCTATCCCATGCATGCTTAAACTCCTTCACTGTATTTGCAGCTACCACTTCTGCAGGAAGGCTATTCCATGCATCCACTACTCTCTCAGTAAAGTAATATTTCCTGATATTACTTTTAAACCTTTGCCCCTCTAATTTAAAACTATGTCCTCTTGTAGCAGTTTTTCTCCTTTTAAATATCCTCTCCTCTTTTACCTTGTTGATTCCCTTTATGTATTTAAAAGTTTCTATTATATACCCTCTGTCTCGTCTTTCTTCCAAGCTATACATGTTAAAGTCCTTTAAGCTTTCCTGGTAAGTTTTATCCTGCAATCCATGTACTAGTTTAGTAGCTCTTCTCTGAACTCTCTCCAAAGTATCAATATCCTTCTGGAGATATGGTCTCCAGTACTGCGCACAATACTCCAAATGAGGTCTCACTAGTGCTCTGTAGAGCGGCATGAGCACCTCCCTCTTTCTACTGGTAATGCCTCTCCCTATACACCCAACATTCTGCTAGCATTTCCTGCTGCTCTATTACATTGTCTGCCTACCTTTAAGTCTTCTGAAATAATGACCCCTAAATCCCTTTCCTACTGAGGTTAGGACTGTATCACTGATTTTATATTCTGCTCTTGGGTTTTTACGCCCCAGGTGCATTATCTTGCACATTTACATTTTAGTTGCCAGATTTTTGACCATTCCTCTAGTTTTCCTAAATCCTTTTCCATTTGGTGTATCCCTCCAGGAACATCAACTTTGTTTAAAATCTTTGTGTCATCAGCAAAAAGACCTTACCATCGAGGCCTTCTGCAATTTCGCTGATAAAGATATTAAACAATATGGGTCCCAGAACAGATCCCTGAGGTACCCCACTGGTAACAAGACCATTGTCTAATTATACTCCATTGACTACAACCCTCTGTTGTCTGTCCCTCAGCCACTGCCTAATCCATTCAACAATATGGGAGTCCACGCACAAACACTGCAATTTATTGATAAGCCTTCTATATGGGACAGTATCAAAAGCCTTACTAAGGTCCAGATAATCGATGTCTACTGCACCTACTGCACCCAAAATATCAATAAGATTAATTTGACATGATCTCCCTGAAGTAAACCCATGCTGTTTTTCATCTTTCAATCCATGGGATTTTAGATGTTCCACAATCCTCTCCTTAAGTATGGTTGCCATTAATTTCCCCACTATTGATGTCAGACTTACTGGCCTATAGTTGCTCGATTCCTCCCTACTACCTTTCTTGTGAATGAGCACAACATTTGCCAATTTCCAATCTTCTTTTACGACTCCTGTTGCCAGTGATTGGTTAAATAAATCTGTTAATTCGCCGCTGTTGCTAGTTCGCCGCTGAGCTCTTTTAATAGCTTTGGGTGTATCCCATCAGGCCCCTGTGACTTATTTGTATTAATTTTAGACGGCTGACTTAGAACCTCTTCCTCTGTAAAGACACATGCATCAAAAGATTTATTAGTCTTCTTTCCTAACTAAGGTCCTTTTCCTTCATTTTCCTTTGTAAAAACTGAACAGAAGTGTTCATTGAGGCAGTCAGCTAGTTCTTTATCTTCTTCTATATACATTCCTTCTTTTGTTTTTAATTTGGTAATTCCTTGTTTTAGATTCCTTTTTTCATTTATGTATCTGAAGAATGTCTTATCGCCTTTTTTGTGGCCTCATCACCTGTAAAAGTAAATATGTGGTGTACCTTATTAAGTGTATATGTGGCAGGTTTTATATAGGTAAAACGATAAGGAGTCTTCAGGAGAGGATCAAGGAACACAAAAATTCACTTACCACAGGAAAGGGCTGTATACGGTTGATAAAACATGTGAGGAAGGAGCACGCAGGCAACTATCTTACCCTTAGTTTCGCTGGTATAGAAATGGTGCATAGTTTACCACAAGGGGGGGGATAGACACAAAGATCTCCTTAGGAGGGAAAGTAAGTGGATCCTACGTGCGGACGCAATGGGACCTTTGGGTCTAAACGACAAAATTGATATGGTTATATTCTTCTAGATGCCATTTTCTTCTCAAAGATGTGTTGTAAAAAGAACTGTGAAGTTATGGTACTATTTTAAATGTTTTTTTTATTGTTTATCTTTCACTGTGACGCGATCCACCCTGACGCACACAGGTAAGCGCCGTGTTAGCAAGTTGCCTGTGGGGCGCAGGGAGAATCACGTCAGAGCTTGAGCCTCCTTAAGAGCAGGTGAACAGTTTCACCTGATTATGGGCCAGACGAAGCACTGAGGTGCGAAACAGCCGTCGCCTAACTCAGCTGGACCACGCATGTATATTGTCCACTCTCTACCAGGAATAAAGGAAATTGTTTCAGCGCATAGCAGTGAATGCCATCCTTTTGTCTCTTATCTGTGCAAAACTATTGAAGCAGTAACTGCCTGGTTACACATTGGACAGAGCACCACCGGCAGCGCACACACAACGCAAGTGCACCTGCCAAGTACGCCGATGACGAGGTGTTCACAAAAGAAAGGGGTCTATTTTGTTTTATGCAGTGCCACTCTGATTTTTTCCACAACCACAATTGATGTCAGACTTACTGGCCTATAGTTGCTCGATTCCTCCCTACTACCTTTCTTGTGAATGAGCACAACATTTGCCAATTTCCAATCTTCTGTGATGACTCCTGTTGCCAGTAATTGGTTAAATAAATCTGTTAATGGTTTTGCTAGTTCGCTGCTGAGCTCTTTTAAAAGCTTTGGGTGTATCCCATCAGGCCCCTGTGACTTATTTGTATTAATTTTAGACAGCTGACTTAGAACCTCTTCCTCTGTAAAGACACATGCATCAAAAGATTAATTAGTATTCTTTCCTAACTGAGGTCCTTTTCCTTCATTTTCCTTTGTAAAAACTGAACAGAAGTATTCATTGAGGCAGTCAGCTAGTTCTTTATCTTCTTCCATATACCTTACTTCTTTTCTTTTTAATTTGGTAATTCCTTGTTTTAGTTTCCTTTTTTCATTTATGTATCTGAAGAATGTCTTATCGCCTTTTTTCACTGACTGGGCTAATTTCTCTTCTGCCTGTGCTTTAGAAGCTCTTATAACTTGTTTGGCCTCTCTCTGCCTAATCTTATAAATTTGCCTGTCATCCTCATTTTTTTTTTTTTAATTACTAAATGCTATCTTTTTGTTTTTAGTCATTTTGGCCACTTCTGCTGAGTACCACAGTGGTCTCTTCCTTTTTTTGCTTTTACTGACAAGCCTAATGCAATTTTCTGTTGCCTTCAATAGTGCCAATTTTAAGTAGTCCCATTTCTCCTGGACTCCATTGAAACTGTTCAAATCTGATAAGGACTCGTATACCACGAATCTAATTTTAGAAAAGTCAGTTTTTCTAAAATCTAAAACTTTTGTTTTTGTGTGATTCAGTCACTGTACTTATAGTAAACCACACTGACTGGTGATCACTAGATCCCAAGTTTTCCCCTACAGTAATATCAGATACCAAATTCCCATTTGTGAATACTAAATCTAAAATGGCCTCCTTCCCAGTTGGCTCCTAAACTACTTGCTGTAAAGATAATCCCAGTAGGGAATTTAGAATATCTGTACTCCTGGCAGAACTAGCTATTTTGGTTTTCCAGTTTACATCAGGAAGATTAAAGTCTCCCATAATGATAACTTTCCCCTTCAATGTCATTTTAGCTATTTTTTCAACTAGTAGATCATCTAATTCTTTGACTTGGCTAGGTGGTCTATATATCACACCTACACGAGTTACCTTATGATTACTAAGCTGCAAGGTAACCCAAACTGACTCTAAATTGGTCTAGCTAAATTGTATCAAATTAGATTTCATGCTATCTTTCACATACAGGGCCACCCCTCCACCCTTCTTGCCTTTTCTGTCTTTCCTTTATAGAAAGAACCCTGGTATTGTTATATCCCAGTCATTACTCCCATTGAATCATGTCTCAGTAACAGCCACTAAATATATATTCTCAGATGCCATTATAGCCTCAAGTTCATTGATCTTATTCCCTAAACTGCGAACATTTGTAGACAAGAATCTGAGCTTGTCATTTCTTAACCTTTGTGCTACTGGCATCTTCTGGCATTGTTCCGGGGGGCAGTCAGACTGCTGGATTATCACTCTTTTTCCCCCCTTTCCTAGTTTAAATGCTCCTTAGCAAATACTTGGAACTGTTCACTGAGGACATTCTTTCCCTTGAGAGAAAGATGCAAACCATCTTTCTTGTACAGTTCTTTTCCGTTCCAACGAGCGCTAACATGAGACACAAAGCCAAACCCTTGGTTCAGACACCATTCACCAAGCCATACATTGAATTCCTTAATGCGCATCTTCCTGTCATGCTGATGGTTATGCATAGGCAAAACTTGATGGACTTTTTTCAACCGTATTAACTATGTACAGTTGCAAGAAAAAGTATGTGAACCATTTGGAATTATATGGATTTCTGCACAAATTAGTCTTAAAATGTGATCTGATCTTCATCTAGGTCACATCAATAGACAATCAGCCTGCTTAAACTAATAACACATAAAGAATGTAATGTTACCATGTTTTTATTGAACACACCATGTAAATATTCACAATGCAGGTGGAAAAAGTATGCGAACCCCTAGACTAATGACATCTCCAAGAGCTAATTGGAGTGAGGTGTCAGCCAACTGGAGTCCAATCAATGAGATGAGATTGGAAGTGTTGGTTACAGTTGCCCTGCCCTATAAAAAACACATACCAGTTCTGGGTTTGCTTTTCACAAGAAGCATTGCCTGATGTGAATGATGCCTCGCACAAAAGAGCTCTCAGAAGACCTACGATTAAGAATTGTTGACTTGCATAAAGCTGGAAAGGGTCATAAAAGTATCTCCAAAAGCCTTGCTGTTCATCAGTCCAGGGTAAGACAAATTGTCTATAAATGGAGAAGGTTCAGCACTGCGCTACTCTCCCTAGGAGTGGCTGTCCTGTAAAGATAACTGCAAGAGCACAGCGCAGACTGCTCAATGAGGTGAAGAAGAATCCTAGAGTGTCAGCTAAAGACTTACAAAAGTCTCTGGCATATGCTAACATTTCTGTTAGCGAATCTACAATACGTAAAACACTAGACAAGAATGAATTTCATGGGAAGATACCACAGAGGAAGCCACTGCTGTCCAAAAAACATTTCTGCTTGTTTACAGTTTGCACAAGCGCACCTGGATGTTCCACAGCAGTACTGGCAAAATATTCGGTGGACAGATGAAACCAAAGTTGAGTTGTGTGGAGAAAAAGAGGCACGGCACACCAACATCAAAACCTCATCCCAACTGTGAAGTATGGTGATGGGGGCTTCATGGTTTGGGGCTGCTTTGCTGCATCAGGGCCTGAACGGATTGCTATCATCAAAGGAAAAATGAAGTTTATCAAGACATTTTGCAGGAGAACTTAAGGCCATTTGTCCACCAGCTGAAGCTCAACAGAAGATGAGTGTTGCAACAGGACAACGACCCAAAGCATAGAAGTAAATCAACAACAGAATGGCTTAAACAGAAGAAAATACGCCTTCTGGAGTGGCCCAGTCAGAGTCGTGACCTCAACCTGATTGAGATGCTGTGGCATGACCTCAAGAAAGTGATTGACACCAGACATCCCAAGAATATTGCTGAACTGAAACACTTCTGTAAAGAGGCATGGTCAAGAATTACTCCTGACCGTTGTGCACGTCTGATCTGCAACTACAGGAAACATTTGGTTGAAGTTATTGCTGCCAAAGGAGGTTCAACCAGTTATTAAATCCAAGGGTTCACATACCTTTTCCACCTGTACTGTGAATGTTTACATGGTGTGTTCAATAAAAACATGGTAACATTTAATTCTTCGTGTGTTATTAGTTTAGGCAGACTGTGATTGTTTATTGTTGTGACTTAGATGAAGATCAGATGACATTTTATGACCAATTTGTGCAGAAATCGATATCATTCCAAAGGGTTCACATACTTTTTCTTGCAACTGTAACTATGTAACTGCAGATGAAAACATCTTGAACAATGTGAGTTACATACTTATTTCCCATTATGGCTATTTAACCACCAGCACATACACAAGACTACAATCCGTTTCCCTAACCCAAATATTTAAAATCAAGAATGAGGATCGATATAAGAACATTTGTTTCCAGCATAAAACCTGATTCATATACTACAAAGCATGGAGTAGTTTTTAAGCAAACATTTTGTTATTCAGTTCAGTATAATTACAGCTAAAAATAAGAATTATAATGAGTTCTATAGTTCTAATTTCTCATATGACAACCCTAGACTTAGCACCAGTTACGTTTGCTCTTTTTTAATGTTTATTTGATTGATTGTCCCATGCTAGAAGCTAAAATGTCATTCAAAACAGTGTTCACAAAGACGCAACCAGGAACGTTGGTTTTTCTTTTGTACATGGTCTAAAAGAATGAATCTGGTCATTATCTGATATGCATATAGTATTTTTACGGCATTATACAGATACTGGCATCACTCACATCTAATTCAGAATTCTGAAAATCCTCATTGGGTCTCAATCTACATTCCAATTAACCCTTATGATACCGGAGGTTTTTTCGTTTTTGCATTTTCATTTTACTTCCCTATTTTCTTCCCTATTTTCCTATTTTCCATAACTTTTTTATATCGGCGGTCACATAGTGCTTATTTTTTACGGAACAAGTTGTACTTTCCAATGCCACCATTAATTATGACATAAACTGTAGTGGGAAGCGGTAAAAAAATTCCAAATGGGGTGGAATTGGAAATAAACGCAATTCCTGCACCGTTTTATGGGTTTTGTTCCCACGGCGTTTCGTTTACAGCAAAACTGAGCCATGCTCTTCATTCTACGGGTCAGTACGATTGCAATAATACCCCATATGTATAAGTTATTTATTTCTAAATAGTGTTAAAATAAATTTAAACTTTATACTTATGTCTACTGAGCTGTTTAGGCGCTCATTTTTTGCGGAACAATCTGAAGTTTTTATTGATACCATTTTGGAGTGTGTGTGACTTTTTGATCTAATTTTATTAAAAAATTTGGGGTAAGGGAAGCAGTAAAAAAAATTCAAATCAGCCACTTTGACCCTTTATTCTGTTACGCCATTCGCCATATTGGATTTTTTTTTTCTATTTTAATATTATGGTTGTTTCCGGTCGTGGTGATACCAATGATGTTTATATTTATTGTTATTTAGGTATTTATTTTTTAATAACGGGGAAAGAGGGGTGATTAAAACTTTTTTATATATATATATTTTAAAAAATTTTTATTTTTTGTGATGATTTTGTGGCTCATGTATGAACCTATAAATTATGTTTTTTAATTTTGGTCTATCAGGGATTTTCAAAATGCCATTTAAACTCAATTTTGCTCATTTCTTATCCTGACCTGCCATCAGGTGGCCAAAATAAGAATTAAAGCATGAACACTTTCAGCCTCATCAGCGAGGCTGAGAGTGTTTCTGCGCAAGTACTGGTGCCCCAATTGGCCACATAGGGCATCGGTAGGAAGCCGGGAAGCGCGAGCATCTAAAGCATTCAATTACCGTGATCTGCATTATTGCCGGTCACAGTAATTAGCCGCAGATCTTTGTTGTTTGAAACAGCAGAGATCTGCTGGCCATGGCGCCCACTGCACATTGATCCAGTGCCATACATGTACGGCGCTGGTATCGAACGGGTTAATATACCAGTATGTTTTTCGAGTATGTAAGGAAATCCACGCAAACACAGGGAGAACATACATACTACATGCAGATATTGCCCTTGGTTAGATTGGAACTCAGGACTATCCACTGAGCCAACATGCTACCCAGTAGTTACAGCTACTAGAGATGAGCAAATTTAAAACAAATTCAATTTGGACGATTAGTTGAATCGAATTCGATCTTAATTAATTAGCTGCCAAACGCTTTACAAATCAGCAATTTCACAGCTGCAGAAACATGCATAGCTAGTCCGCTGTGGTAGTGAAACAGTTACTGTGCATCAGTATGGCAGGCAGGTGACAGGTATCATGCACATGACCGCATGTATTTTGCCGCCCGCAAAACACAGATCCACAAAAAACCCGGATGCCATCTGTGTAACATCCGTATTGCATAATTTTTTGGGGGCGGATCCATTGCAACAATGCCTGTCCTTGTCTGCAAAACGGACAAGAATAGGACATGTTCTATCTATTTTTTGCATAACTGCCATGTGGACATATGGAAATGGAATTCACATGGAGTCATTTCCTTTTAATTTGTTTTCATTTCATTTCATTGAAGTTAATGGTTCTGCATACAAGCCACAAAAAAAGTAACGAACACGAAAATAAAAATACAGTCGTGTGCATGAGCCCTAAGAGTGACACCTGTCATCTGCCTATCATAGAACATGGGACAGTATGCGGAACCATTCACCGTACAAAATCAGTAGTATCAGGCCACTATTTCACCCCAATTACAGAATGAAGGATTACCGTGAACACCCGAAAATCAGTAGTATCAGACTGCTATTTCACCACAATTACAGAATCTAGGATTAGCAGATTTACTTATGTATAAAAGAACGTGAACCCCACAAAATCTGTAGAATCAGACCACTATTTCACCCCGATAACAGAATGAAGGAATAACAGATTTACTTATGTATAACTGAACATGAACCCCACAAAATCAGTAGTATCAGACCACGATTTCACCCCAATTACAGAATAAAGGATTAACAGATAGTGATGGACGAACATCGGCCAGGACGATTGGCAAACGCGATCGCTCGAACGCAATCAAATGTTCGCGAACCGTAAGTTCGTGGCGGGCCCCATTCACTTTAATGGCAGGCAAACCTGAAAAACCTTCAGGTCATTATTGCAGCCACCAAATACTTACAGGAAGTGCACAAATTGTCCCACAACATAGACGGTGACATACCAGAGGGGGCTCAATAGCAAAAATTCCGACAAAAAATATGTATTTTAATCAGGGGCCATTTTTTTGCATATTAAAGGGAAACTGTCAAAAATGTGGCCTGCTGGAGCCTAGAAACATTAAATTTTAGGCCACAGGAGTACAGGCCACAAACATTAGGCATTCACCAGACAGAAAACAGTGATTATGTGGCTGGAGGTATATTAGACGGTCATTGGATATCAATTTTACTGCAGGCTAGTACAAGTAAATGTCAAATACATAGGTTTAAAAGAACTAAAAATATAAAATTTGATTAAAAACATGGCTAACGAAATCCCCCCTCTTGAATAAACCCCAAATGATACAGGTGAAATTCGATAACAAAGTGCAGTATCTGTGGATCACTGCAGCTGAGTAATGGATTTAAGGTGCTCTTGGTTTATGTGACCCACCCAGTCACAGAAAGGAATACAAAATGATATAGGATAAACCAGGCACTCAAGTATGGAGTAAATTGATAAGGATATTTATTCCCACAATGACAGTAAAATATAACAATAAAATTCACCAATAAAAATCACTAATAAAACATTATAAAACACTTTAAACCGTAATAGCAGCAATATAGGACATGTGCACTAGATCAGCGGTCCCCAACCGCCGGGCCGCGGCCCGGGACCGGGCCCTGGAAGATTGTATGCCGGGCCGCGGCAGTTAGGGTTGCCAGAAGTTCCGCCCCGCACAACTCTCTCTCTGCAGCTGTCAATCACATCCGCACAACCCCACCCCTTCAATGCGCAGCTGCCTAAGGACTCGCAGTATGCACGAGCCGCTCTGAGTTCCTCCCACCTGCTGAGTACATTCTTCAGACCAGCATTAGCAACTGTCACCGAGACGCCGCTCACTCCCGCATCATGTGATGAGGACGGCCCGCCCCTTATATTACCTGTCATATGGTCAGTCACATGGTCCGGTCATCTGCTATGAGAGCCATTATATCCATGGAAATGAAGACGTCGAGAGCGCGCGTGTCGCCTGTAGTAACCAGTCATGTGAGCTGCGGCAAGTCTCTGTGGGGAGCATAGTGTGGATGTCTCTGTGGGGAGCATAGTGTGGCTGTCTCTGTGGGGAGCATAGTGTGGCTGTCTCTGTGGGGAGCATAGTGTGGCTGTCTCTGTGGGGAGCATAGTGTGGCTGTCTCTGTGGGGAGCATAGTGTGGATGTCTCTGTGGGGAGCATAGTGTGGATGTCTCTGTGGGGAGCATAGTGTGGATGTCTCTGTGGGGAGCATAGTGTGGCTGTCTCTGTGGGGAGCATAGTGTGGCTGTCTCTGTGGGGAGCATAGTGTGGCTGTCTCTGTGGGGAGCATAGTGTGGCTGTCTCTGTGGGGAGCATAGTGTGGCTGTCTCTGTGGGGAGCATAGTGTGGATGTCTCTGTGGGGAGCATAGTGTGGATGTCTCTGTGGGGAGCATAGTGTGGATGTCTCTGTGGGGAGCATAGTGTGGCTGTCTCTGTGGGGAGCATAGTGTGGCTGTCTCTGTGGGGAGCATAGTGTGGATGTCTCTGTGGGGAGCATAGTGTGGCTGTCTCTGTGGGGAGCATAGTGTGGCTGTCTCTGTGGGGAGCATAGTGTGGCTGTCTCTGTGGGGAGCATAGTGTGGCTGTCTCTGTGGGGAGCATAGTGTGGCGGTCTCTGTGGGGAGCATAGTGTGGAGGTCTCTGTGGGGAGCAGAGTGTGACGGTCTCTGTGGGGAGCAGAGTGTGACGGTCTCTGTGGGGAGCAGAGTGTGACGGTCTCTGTGGGGAGCAGAGTGTGACGGTCTCTGTGGGGAGCAGAGTGTGACGGTCTCTGTGGGGAGCAGAGTGTGACGGTCTCTGTGGGGAGCAGAGTGTGACGGTCTCTGTGGGGAGCAGAGTGTGACGGTCTCTGTGGGGAGCAGAGTGTGACGGTCTCTGTGGGGAGCAGAGTGTGACGGTCTCTGTGGGGAGCAGAGTGTGACGGTCTCTGTGGTTAATAACTACTGTGAATGGGAGATGCACATGAATCAGTCAGCGCCGACCAGCACCCACTAAGCCCCGCCCACACCATAAGCCCCGCCCAAGAACCCCACCCCCCACCCGGTCCCTGGGAAAATTATCTTGCATGAAACTGGTCCTTGGCGCAAAAAAGGTTGGGGACCACTGCACTAGATAGCAGCAATAGACATATGCATTAGTTGATATAAAGCAGCATTGGACATATGTGGCTTGTAGATACTGAAGTCGTTGGGTTCAGAAAACAAGGAAAACGCTGAAAAAACCGTAATTGATAGCAAAGTCTTATAAGCGCTTCTTTGGTTTCGATAATACTGAATTTGCACAGCGGTGGCATCCCACCGATTTGAGCAACTCTGTTGCTAAGTTTTACCTGGCCAGTAGTCTTTCTTTCTCCTACGTCCGGATCTGTGGAAATTCGCTGTGAGCGCGGTGTCACCTGGATATCCTACTCACCGAAGCAATGTCCGTGGCTTTATTAGGATTCCTCCGGTGTTCGTCGCTCTTAGTCACAGCTGATGAATTCTTGGAAGTCCAGGGGAGCTATTTTTCCAGCATGCCGGTACAGGGTATTAGACCATACGCGTTTCGGGGTTCTTTGAATGACCCCTTCCTCAGTGGTAACCCTGAAGAGCTTCCCCACATCCTTTTATATGAAATCTTGGAAAGAAGCAAGATCCGGACAGGATTTCGTCGTGCCAAAATGTGGAAAACTGGATTTGTCCAATGAAATCATTATATGCGTTTTCCCTTGTGCGATTCCTATGGTCTGGTTTTTGCAGCGTTTTTTTTTTTTTTTTTTGTAATAAATTGCGTTTTATGTTCCACTGCTATTTCAATGTAAAATAAATCATATGCCACATGATTTCAGTTACAATATAATACTTAAAATATATAAAAATGTGAAAATTGTGAAAAAAATGTAAAAATATACATATATATGTGTATATATATATATATACATAAAAACGACCACATCACAAGTCTCTTTATTCCTATACTTATTAGACAATATTTTGAGGGAGGGGGAGAAAATTTCAAGGGTCTTGGGATCACAAGAAACCAAAAAGTTCCCAGTCAGCGTTCAGTCCTTGTGGGACTAGGGAACCAAAGTCAAATATAAACTTGGATTCCACCCTTGACATCTTTTTTATCAAGTCTTCCCCCCTCCACTCTGGTGTCACCATTGTTAGAGCTGCGTAGGTGAGACCTGTTGGATCGCTATTATGACATAGCTTAAAATGCCTTGAGACAGTGTGATTTTCATAGCTTTTACGGATATTTGCTATATGCTCTGAAATCCTTGTCTTAAGGCACCTTTTTGTACGGCCAATATATTGCTTTCTGCAAGGACAAGTTAACAGGTATATTATATTTTTACTGTTACATGTCAGAAAAGTTTTGATTTCGTACACATATCCATTACTGGTTGAGGAAACTTTAACTGTCTTTCTTTGAAAGTTTGTTATTTTGCAGTTTGGACAAGTTCTGCATCTGAAAAAGCCCTCAAAACATAGCCATTGTTTATCCTTTTTTTTGGAGTTATTTTTAAATGTTTTAATCGTAGGTGCAATTTTTGAACCTAGATTATTGGCACGAGTATAGATTATTTTTGGTTTTGTCGGCATCAATGGTCCTATGATTTTATCTTTCTGCAGAAATGACCAGTGTTTAACAATGATGGTTTCAATCTTTTTGTACTGGGTGTTAAAGGGCAGAATTATCTGTAACTCCCCACATGTCATACCATCACTACTTAATGCAACTGGTTTCTCTGCAAAAAAATCCCGTCGATCTAAATTTTTTACTTTATTCAGGGCTTTTTCGATGCAGTCATTTGGGTAATCTTTTTCGACAAACTGCTGCTTCAGTATTTCGGCCTCATTTTCAAATATCTCATTGATATTCGATAACACATGGCCGATGTATCAGATAGGAACAAAACCAAGAGAGATCAGTGTCCTTGAAGCCAATATAGTGAAATACTAAGGATAGGTTTGTGGTCCACAGTGTGAAATGCTGCAGAGATTCAGAAAAATCATTAGAGATTAGTTGCCATTTAAGCTGTCCATAGTCTTTGACACTTTGGTAATGGCAGTTTCTGTAGGGTATAGAGAATGAAGCCAGTTAGCAGACAGGTAACTTATTAGGCAAGAATATACCAGATGTTCCAGGAGTTTAGAGATAAAGGGGATATTAGAAACAGATCCATACTTAACAGCATATTTGGTAAAATTTATAATTGCATATGAAGTACCATAGTGGGAAGCTGTAAAAAAAAAAAAGGCAATTCCACCATAGTTTTGTGTGTTTATGCAGTAAAACTGTAATTCATGTTAATTTCATTCCTATGTTTTAATACTCTTTGCATTACCATATTCTGACCCCCATAAATGTTTTTATATTTATATCTAGGGAGCTGTGTTAGGGCTCATTTTTTGCCGGGTGATCTGTGTTTTTTATTATTAATTTTGGGGAGTGTATAACTTTTTGATAACTTTTTGATCTCTTCAGTTTTTGGGGGGAGGTGAAGAGACCCAAAAAATTTAAATCAGCCATTTTGATATTTTCTCCTTTGCACTGTACAGAGTATGGGATAAATATGTTTATATTTTAATAGTTTGGGCATTTTGGGATGCAGCAATGTCTATGATCTTTATTTTTTATTTTATCGTTTATTTTTAATATGGGGAAAGGAGGTGATTTGATCTTGTACATTTTGTGGGGGGGGGGGACATTTTATTTTATTTTTAAAACATTATTTTTACTTTTTTGATGCTTTTTTTTTTGTCTCCCTTTAGGGCTTTAATATACAATTGTCTGATTGTTTCTCCCATAGACTGCAATGATTTACCATTTTATTTAACCCAGCCAATGATATCATCTCTACATTCCTATTAAGCCTGTCACAGTTAGAAATTTTGCTGTAATAGGCCTTGGTGCCTTCAAAAAGCCCATGGCTACTATAACAACCATACAGCTCCTGTGATCTTATCACAGGGAAGCCGTTCGGTCACCAGAAGCAAAACGCTCCCAGTAATTGACTGCTGGGAGTGCCAAGGTCACAATTGACAACGGCATCTGAGTGCTTAAAAGTCTGTGAATGATGTTGTTGTGCCATCTGCTCAACTGCAGAGCATCTTTAAAGACCTGACATTCGCTGTAGCTGCACTGAGAAATCCAGGAAGGGGTTCAAATAATAGAATATCCCTTTAAATGGTTATTCCCATTTCAGCCATTAATATGTTTAAAATGTTTGTCCTATGTGGTTTTCAGAGGTGGCCAGGGTTAGAGAAACAGCTTGGCATACCGTGCTATGTTCTTACTATAACTACTATTGACTTTCATGTGAGTTATGGAACGGGTCTAGCAAAGGCTGTTCAGCAGTTTCCATAACCCCAATCACATCAGGCCAGCTATTCTGATCTCAGCCATGATGGTGGGAGCCATGAATGGCTGTTAAAGGAATACACCTTTAATGGTAAACTCCATTATAGGCAAGGTTTTCCATGATGGGAATGTTATTTCCGCTTTACACAACAGTAAAATAATTTAGGGAGGAATTTATCAAAGACCAGCATTTTACACTAATCTATGATCTCCCCTGAACTTCCGGAAGACATCCCTAATCTATGACGAGGAGCATGCATTATCATCTCTGGCACTCAGTCGTCTGAACTGAAACCTACGCCAGCCATCTGACATAGATTTCAGTATTCATTTATGCAAGAAAACTGCAGTGAAAGAAGATAAATGTATGAGACATACTAGAACCGCCCACTCCCCACCCTCATCATGTCCTATTTTGCAATAGTCTGTCAGGAGAAGCTTAAGCTTTATGGGGGACGGTTATCAAAACTGGTGTAAAGTAAAACTGGCTTAGTTGGTTATAGCAACTTTATTTGATTCGCCAGTTTCGCCAAATTTTTTGGGAAAAATTCAGTTTGATCCGAATTTATTCGCTGCGAATTACGTTAAAAAACTGCAATTTCCGGGCTGCAGAGAGCCTTTATAGTGGTGTAGAACACTGCCTTGCAGTAACATTCATATGGAGTCTGCTTTGATAGTGAAATAATACCGTGAGTCCGTATGACATGCAGAAAACAGGCGTCGCTCTTAGGATCACTGCACACTTTACGGTAAGAGCAGTGAGACTATGGAACTCTCTGCCTGAGGCGGTGGTGATGGTGAGTACAATAAAGGAATTCAAGAGGGGCCTGGATGTATTTCTGGAGTGTAATAATATTACAGGCTATAGCTACTAGAGAGGGGTCGTTGATCCAGGGAGTTATTCTAATTGCCTCATTGGAGTCGGGAAGGAATTTTTTATTCTCCTAAAGTAGAGAAAATTGGCTTCTACCTCACAGTTTGTTTGTTTTTTGCCTTCCTCTGGATCAACTTGCAGGATAACAGGCCGAACTGGATGGACAAATGTCTTTTTCGGCCTTATGTACTATGTTACTATGTTACTTCACTTATTTAGGCAATCATGGGGTCAAAACTGACCAAATAACTCAAATATGAACTCAGCCTTACAGGTCGATGTTAGCGCCAAGAAGAAGTGCACTCCTTTTAAACCATGGTCAGCTGATTCCACATAGATGTCTACAGAACCTGTTCTGTTACACGCTTAAACAAGTAGTAGTTTTTGTTGACGTAACTGATTATTTTGCCCTTCCTCTGATTCATCAGAACAATAACCCTCAAAAAGCAGATCCTGTCTATGGAGCAAACGAGGTGCAGAAGGGAAGGACTGACAGCTCCATTCAGCTGAGGTGGTAGAGCCTTGACTTCCTGAAATCGGCTGTGTGCCACTGAGTGATTGCTGCGGCAGGCTGGACCACCACATCGGAGCCACGGTTCTCCCAGGCCACTTTATGGTGACGCTGCATATGTTGACGCAGGGTCATGGTGCAAACATTGGCATCCTGGCCATGATTCACCTTCTGCCCACAAATTCTACATATGGCCATATTCACCTCCTCTGGCAGCTTACCAAAAAACTGCCACACTGCTGAGTAGGTGATTTTACCCCCAATATTACGCACTAGCTGATACCGCCGCTGCCTCCGCGAACCCTTCCCAGGCAGGTAGGCTCCTGCAAAGCGGGAGGTCTAGCCCGGGCACGTTTGGATACCGACCTCCCACTGCTGCCACCCTGCTGACTCCCAGCCATGCTAGAGACTTGCTGGCTCTGCCGCTGCCTCACGGGCAAGCTACCACCCTCTTCTCCCGATGATGAAGCCCCTTCGTCAGAGGGGGTGAAGAAGTGATAGCGTAGGTTTGCTACGTCGCTCCTCCCTCTGACCATTCTATCCAGCCCCACTATGCAAGACACAAGCCTCTCTATCTGATCCGCGGGACACCCCCACCTCTGGGCCCTTTGCGATCTGCTGGACCGGACTCTCGGTGGATCCCCTGCATTTGCTCACCGTGTCTGGAGGTGTCTGCTTACTGCCTTGCTCGCAAACGGTGCTGTCGCTCTCCTTCTGATGCTTCGGTCTCCGCTGCTTCCTGCTGCACCCCTAATTGGATCTTCAGTGTCAGCTGGGACCTGGTTACAGGTTTGAAGTTTGAAGTATCGAATGTATGTTGCTTCGTGTCCTCCTCTGCCTCCATGTTTGACCCCTACTCCTCCATGCCCTGTGTAATCATTTTCTCGATCTCCTTGTTTCGTCTATTTATTTATAGAGAATATGGGACAGAAAGTTAAAATTTCTCAACTTTATAAAGAGTTACTTAAAACGCGATTTAATAATACACATTCTCCGGGACAAAAGGCTTGGCAAATTGATTGCCCGAGAATTTCCCTAGAAGATTGGGATAATATATTGGCGAATTTGAGTTTAGTTTCTTATAATTTTAATCAAGTTTTGCTTTAATTTAATATTTTTAATTTCATTTAGCAGATTGAAGAATGGGGACAATTCGATTTGATAATTGGCGGCAGTCCTTGTAATGGCTTATCTGTGGTTAACCCGCACCGGAAAGACCTTTATGGGGGCAGTGGACAACTTTTTTTTTACTTTTCACAATTACTCAATAAAGTGTTGCCTAAGACAGAAGAGAATGAGCTAGTCTTCTGGTTATTCGAGAACGTGGTTGTGATGGAGAAAGGATTCCAAAAAACAAGTGCTGTATCGGCTGCTCATCGAGCCACATACTGTACTTCTGAGGGAACCTGCCTGGGATGAACAGGACTCCAGTAGCTACAGACGAAGAGAAGACAAAGTTTCAAGATTGCTTGAAGCCCGGAAGAGTCGCGAAGTTCATCAACTACCAGCCCCTGGTCTATTGGTCAGGGGGAAAAATCACGATTTCCCAGTTATCATGGATGGGAAGGAGGACATATTGTGGTGCACGGAGATGGAGAGGGTCTTTGGATTCCCCCCGCACTATAAGGACATCTCAGAAATGAACCGCTACTCCCAACAGGAGCTCCGGGGAAGGTCATGGAGCATCCCGGTCATCCAGCATCTATTCGCCCCGCTGAAGGATTATTTTGAAAGTGCGTAGAAGCCACACGGGGTCCCCATGCTGCAGATTTATCATGGAGACACCGGATTTTAGATATTACATTATTATATAAAGAAAAAAAAAGAAGCCCCTTCGTCACCCGGCTCCCAAGTGCGATCAGCTGCATCATCATCATCGAGTACTGTCTTCATGTCACTGATGTCCTCTTCAGGAGCCTGACCACTCGCAACACCAGCTACCACGCCACTCTCCTCATCACTACTTGCCCGCCTAGTGGAGGAAGTGGTGGATGTCTCCTCCACATCATGGCTGGCCAGTAGCTGCTGACTGTCATCAACTAGCTTGTCCTCACTGTATAGTGGAGCTAAGCCCACAGCATGCAATACTTCTCTGGCATTGGGAACAGAAAAGGACAGAGGCAGGTTGAGGACAGGTGAGAGCGCAGGGCCTGCTCCCAGGCCATGCTAGCTAAGGGTTGTGTCTGACAAACCCACTGACTTTTGGCTGGGGGTGTCTGAAGTCGAAGATCGAGTCAACCACTCAAGAACCGCTGGGTTGCTGGTTACAACACGACCGCTAGTTGACACTGGGAGCTCAGGCCTCTCGAAGTGACCCCTGCTGCCACGGCTCCTTACTCTGCTGCGACCTCTGCCTGCACCAGAAACATTTATTCCTCTGCCACTCCCCTGTGCAGGGCCTGGCACTTCTCTGTCTGACATACTGTTAGATCTAAAAAAATAAAAGGAAATTAAAACACCCCAAAAAAGTCAGCAATTTTCTCACTTCACCACACAACGGCTAATAAGCCCTTTTTCCCCACTAATACATGCCACAAAAGGATTTACAACAGAAAACTGCATCGCTGAGCGGCAAATATATATTTTCTTTTTCTGCTAATACATGCCACAAAATGCTTTAGTAACATAGTAACATAGTACATAAGGCTGAAAAAAGACATTTGTCCATCCAGTTCGGCCTGTTATCCTGCAAGTTGATCCAGAGGAAGGGAAAAAAAACTGTGAGGTAGAAGCCAATTTTCCCCACTTTAGGGGAATAAAAAATTCCTTCCCGACTCTAATCATGCAATCAGAATAACTCCCTGGATCTCTCTCTAGTAGCTATAACCTGTAATATTATTACACTCCAGAAATACATCCAGGCCCCTCTTGAATTCCTTTATTGTACTCACCATCACCACCTTCTCAGGCAGAGAGTTCCATAGTCTCACTGCTCTTACCGTAAAAAATCCTCTTCTATGTTTGTGTACAAACCTTCTTTCCTCCAGGCGCAGAGGGTGTCCCCTCATCACAGTCACAGTCCTGGGAATGAATAGATGATGGGATAGATCTCTGTACTGACCCCTGATAAATTTATACATATTAATTAGATCTCCCCTCAGTCGTCTTTTTTCTAAAGTGAATAACCCTAATTTTGATAATCTTTCAGGGTACTGTAGTTACCCCATTCCAGTTATTACTTCAGTTGCCCTCCTCTGGACCTTCTCCAGTTCTTTTATGTCTGCCTTGTTTACAGGAGCCCAGAACTGTACAGAGTACTCCATGTGTGGTCTGACTAGCGATTTGTAAAGTGGTAGGACTATGTTCTTATCACGGGCATCTATGCCCCTTCTGATGCAACCCAATATCTTATTGGCCTTGGCAGCAGCTGCCTGACACTGGTTTTTGCAGCTTAGTTTGCTGTTTATTAAAATTCCTAGATCCTTTTCCATGTCAGTGTTACCGAGTGTTTTACCATTTAGTATGTAAGGGTGACTTGCATTATTCCTTCCCATGTGCATAACTTTACATTTGTCAGTGTTAAACCTCATCAACAGATAATTGCACCGCTGAGCGGCAAAAATATTTTTTCCATTTCTGCTAATACACTCCACAAAAGGTTTTACAACAGATAACTGCACAGCTGAGCAGCAAATATATTTTTTCTTTTTCCACTAATACATGCCACAACAGCTAAATGCATCGCTGAGCGGCAATTACATTCTTTCTTTTTCCACTAATACACACCACAAAAGGTTTTACAACAGATAACTGCACCGCTGAGCGGCAAATATATTTTTTCTTTTTCCACTAATACACGCCACAAAGGGCTTTAGAACATATAACTACACTGCTGAGCGGCAAATATATTTTACTTTTGCCACTAATACACGACAAAAAGGGCTGTAGTTTTAGCATTTCACCACACAACAGCTAAGCCCTTTTTTCCCAATAATACAAGTCAAAAAATGCTTTAGAACATATAACTGCACCGCACAAGAGCGAATAAAACGTAGAAATATTGCCTTGTAATAAACCCTGTTAATACCTGTATCAGACAGCACTTGCACCCTAATAAGAATGGTTTGCTGGAAATACAGAGCTGTATAATGGCAATTTGGATCCCCAGTCAGAGCAGCAAGGTGTAATAGTATTATTCCTATTGCCTAGGCTGTCACCTCCCCTACTAAACCCTGTTCAACATAAAAGTTGTGGAATGATTCCTCCCTATCCTTTCCATACACCTCGAATAATCTTTCCCTGCACTTGTAAATCGTTTTTTAGCACAATGACGTTTTTTCTAACACTGTCCCTAGCGACTGCAGACACGTCTCCCTGCACTAAGTACACTGGAAAATGGCAGAATCTAAGATGGCTGCCGCTAGTCATAGGGCTGTGACATCACAGGGCTGGCTGGCTACTGATTGGCTGCATGCATGGCATCATGTCTGATCCCACCTTCCGAGAGTTCCTTTCTCATGTCCTCACACATGCATTAGCCATTTTAGGAGCAAATGCAATTCGTTACCACCAAGCGCAAGGAAATTCGGCTACGGTGCGAACCAAATTTTTCCTGAAATTCGGAACAAATTCCACTTAGTCAACTTCGATTCGCTCATCTCTAATAGCAACCTATCAGATTCTACTTTTCATTTACCCTGAAAAATGAAAGGTGAAATCTGATTGGTTGCTAAGGGCACATACACCAGTTTTCCTTTACGTCAGTTTTGATAAATTTACCCCTATGTGTCTATATGTGTCTACCTAGTGATTATGGTATGTTTATATACGGCATGTGCCCACACAACACTGCCGCTGGTGTAGCTACCCATAGATTTCTCTGTGACGGTTTGCTATATGCACTTGGCCAGGCATCCACAACTATGCACCACAACATTACATGTACAATTTAGCTTTCAATTCAGCCAGAAAGTCCAGGTTTCTTTTATGCCATTGTCCACCACGGTGAATGGTCAAGACGACCTTTCCAGCATTACATAGGAAAGAATCATCAAGCAACTGATGAGTGGTCTTAAAGGGAATGTGTCATCAGTGACCTTCCTATCCAGCTCAACTAGGTACAGGACCCATGTTCTTGTGATTGTGGGGGTCCCAGTAGTAGGACTTCTACCAGTCTAATAACCAGAATACCCCTTTAAGCGATTTTCGTCTGGCCGATTCTCAGTATATTTGCCAGGTTGCAGCTCGTCCCCATTATAGTTAATCAGTAGAAAGTGGAACTACATTTTTCATTTTTATTTTTGTCGAACCGTCAATTGACTTTTATTAATGTTGGTTTGACTTACAGTTAAAGCTAAACTTGTTGGTTTAAGCCTTTTATGGTCAGGGCTAGGAAGACGTCGGCGTACGCAGAGACTCCTGCCCTGAGCAAGGTGGCTGAATTATGCCGGGAGCCACGACGAGGGTACACCAAGAAAAGGGGGCATACCCAGTGAAACCTTGAAAAAGGGGCGGGGGGGAGGGGCGTGAAGCTCGGGCGCCTGGCTGGACGGAAGCGAGAGGTATATATGGCCAGACGCCCCTCCCACAAATACAGGCTGGAACCAGCCTTACCTATTTATGGTCAGGGCTAGGAAGACGTCGGCGTACGCAGAGACTCCTGCCCTGAGCAAGGTGGCTGAATTATGCCGGGAGCCACGACGAGGGTACACCAAGAAAAGGGGGCAAAAGCAACCATTAGTAACAACAATTTATTACATGATTTACAAAGCCAATGAACAAAAGGCACGAGAGATCTCTAATTGAGGATCAGGAATATACCTGGTGTAGCAAGAGGACCGCCACCGCCCCATGCTCCGAATGACGTGAGCAGGCACCTGATGTCGTGAAGCGGCTGAAGCTGCCCCTATGCGGAAGGAATGCCCTGATATAACTTTGGGGTCGTATCCTAAGCCTTGGGCAAGAGCACGGATGCATGAAATGAACCGTGTGGCGGTAAGGGGTTTGCCGGCGTGCGGCAGGAGAGGACTGTCTGGCAAACCGACCCGGGTGTGTAATAATAATTGGTGCAGCACCTGAACTGGGCACCATATGTTGGAGGACGGATAAAACCTGATAGCGGTAGGGGGACCCGTCTGACTGGTTTTGGTAGAGGGTAGGAGGAGAGTGTAGCAACCTCGGCCCCAAGACAGATGCTGTTTCAACGGGTGACCCTGACGGTTCGGCCCGGCTAAAACTTCCCCAGGCCTAAGGAACCCATAAAAAATGAGGTACATGGCTGCTTTCAAGACCAAACTAGTGGAGGGCCCAAAAGGACAACTGTCCAAAGACGAGGAGAGAGCCCTAAACAACTCGCTAGACACGGGTTGCCTACGGCAACGGGACCCCTTACCCTCCTTCTGAATACCCCGAAGGGTGGCCTTAATGACCTGAACCGAGAAAAAGGACCCGCGGTGTGGATCAACCAGCATGAAGTGGTGTTGAAGCCCGGCTAAATAGAGTTTAATGGTATTGTGTGACCGCCCCAGTTGGTAGTGACAATGGGCTAAAAAGGCCATGATGTGAGCAGTTTCGGTATGATGACCCCTTGGATGAGTTCTGGAGAAGTCATCATACGCCCTCAAACCGGCCTGGTAGTTCCTCGCCGTATTACGTGACAGAGACTTTCTGACCAGACCCTTGGCTTCGTCAATGAGGACATCTAGCCCAGGGTGAGGGTGCTGAAATGGGGCACGGGCGCTCCTGACCGATCCGCGTCGGGCACTTCCTGAAAAAAAAACGGAAAATTAAAGCGGGAAAGAGCGTCCGCGGCCTTATTCTGCTCGCCTGATATGTGTATACACCGGAAATGAAAATTGTGGCGGAGGGACAGCCAGACTAGCTTGCGCAAAAATGCCATGATCTTGAACGACTGGGCCCTGCCTTTGTTAACGATGTCCACCAAGGTCTGACTATCCGTAACAAAGGACACGGAAGAATTAGACCAAAGGTGGCCCCAAACCTGGGCTGCCGCCACGATGGGATATAGCTCCAGGAGGGGAGAGGATTTAAGAGCAGCTGGATCTGAGGCCAATTCTGGCGGCCATCCGGCGGCCAACCAATGGGACCTGAAAATGGCAGCGAACCCGAACGACCCCGCGGCATCAGAAAAGACGAGAGGGGAAGCTGAACCCCACTGTGGCACGAACAGCGAAATGCCATTCCAATTGGACAGGAAACTGTCCCACATGCACAGGTCCGCGATGGCATGACCGTCGAGATGGACGACAGAATCCTGCTCTGGAGCAGAGGGCAACAGGCATAATAATCTGGCGAGAAAGGTCCTGCCTTGGGGCATGATTCTGGTGGCGAAATTAAGCATCCCCAGCAAGGATTGCAACTCGACCTTGGTCAAAGAGTGGGACCGGACCGCTTGAGAGATGGCTGATCGAATCCGGTGCAATTTCTCGCTGGGGAGGCTGGCCTCCATCTTAACTGTATCCAGAATTATGCCCAAAAAGGTGACCCTGGTGGCCGGACCCTCCGTCTTGGCGGCAGCGACAGGGACCTGAAGACGGGCAAAAATATCCAAAAGAGTGTGAGGAATGGATGGGACCTGACTAGGACTTTCTACCATAAGGAAGTCATCCAGGTAGTGCACGACCATGGATAACCCGCCATGATGGATGAGGATCCAGTGAAGTGCTTTGGCCAGTTGGTCGAAAAGCCACGGGCTACTTTTAGACCCGAACGTGAGGCGGTTGGCGAAATAGTAATTATCTGCCCACTTGAAGCCGTAATACTTCCAAAGCTGTGGATGGATAGGAAGTTGCTTGAAAGCATCAGCTATATCTACTTTAGCCAACCAAGCCCCGGCCCCTGCCAGCAAAATGTACTGAATAGCCTCGTCGACCGAGGAATATTGCATTGAATATACCTCGGATGGGATGAGAGAATTGAGACTCGGGATGGCCGACATATGAGGCGCAGAGAGGTCGTAAATGAGACGCTTTTTATTAGATGAAAGTTTAGTCACAAGACCAATGGGACTGATGCGCCAAGACTGGAAAGGAATGTCTGAGAAGGGACCGATGACAAACCCCTTGTCGACCTCCAGTTGGATGAGAGAGGAGACTGCCTCAGGATCGCTGGCCGCGGATAACAGGTTAGGGCCCGTCCAACAGCCCTGCGGGAGAGTAATGAGGCCCGTATGGAAACCCTCTCGGAACCCATCCAACAAGAAGGAGACAAAAAGCCGATCAGGGTGGTCCCGCAGAAGAGCAGCCAGTAACCCCAAATTAATGTCGGCTAGTCATGAATCCTTGGCTGCCCTCCTGGGACAGGAGGAGCGAGGATGGGCCCGAAAACAAAGGGAACAAATATGGAGCGCCCGGCAGGAATTGAAGGCACATCCCTTGGCGTTAAAGTTATTGCAAACCTGGTTGCCCCCGAGGAACACGATGGGTCTGCCCAGCTTATCTAACGACGGGGAAGACCTAGATGACCCAGAAGGACCTGCCGAGGGGGCTGACTGTGGGGCTTGCACCGGATTGGGACACCAGTCGGTAGAATGAAAAATGGACTGGCAGGTAGCACAGAGGGGGGCCTTGAGACCCGCAAAATGCCGGCAAAACAATTCCATATCCAGCTCCGCCCAGCTAGACACGAACTGAAACTGACTCAGAGCGGCCGCGGCTTTAGCTGAAAAAGAACGATGATAATCGTAAAATGCTGTGCCACCGTATTTGTGCCCCAAGTCCGTAATCCGGTACAAGTCAGTGTCCAGCTCTTCCCTGCGATCTGGCTGAGCAGAACACACCACGTCCCTGTAAAGGCTGAAAGCCAGGACAAACTCGGAAATAGAAAGTTTTCTATTAAGCCGAGCATCCTTAGCTCTCAACACCACAGAAACCTCTCCGCAGTTGACGACCCGATTCTCAGAAATATCCTGAGAGGCAATAAGGATGGATGCGAGGTTCACATCCTTGCCCGCCAGGATATCCTTTTTAATATGCTCAGGAACAAAGTGGGAAGGGGCGATCTGAGGTGTGACAGAAGGCCTACCTGCAACGTCCAGCGGAATGGCAGGGGTGACTGCCGACCCTGGAAATTGCGGTGGAACCGTGGGCCTGGATTCCAAAACCGCTACCCTAGCCTGAATGTCCGAAACTGAGCCGGCCAGCCCAGTGATGGACGACTGAATCTGAGCTAGGGCCAGCTGTATAGCATCCAGGTTGGAAGGGCCCGCCATCTGGGCCGGGGCCGTCATCAGCAGGCGATACAATTCGGCCTTGCGGGCCGACGCCGGATGCCGTATCCCCCTGCGGTTGAGTTCGGCGACCAATCTAGGCACCGTCCAGCTTCTTAAAGATGCACCGCTGTCGCGCCCAGAGACGGGAGTTCCAGGCATGGAGACATTATCGTCCATATCGGAGGAGACGTGGGACATGTTTGACCTGAGAAAAAAGACGAGTAAAGTACACCTAGAAAAAGCAACGAAACAGACGTATGCGAAGAGGCCGGACGGAAGAATTGTGAGAAACAATAAAAGTGAAAAATGCCCATCGGACGAACCACCTACCTGGTAGGACACGAATGAATTTGGAAGCACGGCTCCAAAACCCCAAATGCTAAAGATGGAGCTAATGAAAGGAAAATGACCCTGAGTAGAACCGAAGTTTTAACCCTGCCTTGAGAACCCTCTATGAACTGACTTACCAGAGAGCGCTCCGGAATTGCCTGGCCGAAAACGTAGAACGCGTACAACTAAAGTCCGAACTAAAGGGAGGAACAATACAACGACAGAATTAAAAAACATATACAAACCCCCTGAATAAACCGGAGACACAGACAGCCTGGGCGATCCAGGGACATTGACAACCTGGGCGATCCAGGGACATTGACAACCTGGGCGATCCAGGGACATTGACAACCTGGGCGATCCAGGGACATTGACAACCTGGGCGATCCAGGGACATTGACAACCTGGGCGATCCAGGGACATTGACAACCTGGGCGATCCAGGGACATTGACAACCTGGGCGATCCAGGGACATTGACAACCTGGGCGATCCAGGGACATTGACAACCTGGGCGATCCAGGGACATTGACAACCTGGGCGATCCAGGGACATTGACAACCTGGGCGATCCAGGGACATTGACAACCTGGGCGATCCAGGGACATTGACAACCTGGGCGATCCAGGGACATTGACAACCTGGGCGATCCAGGGACACTGACGACCTGGGCGATCCAGGGACACTGACGACCTGGGCGATCCAGGGACACTGACGACCTGGGCGATCCAGGGACATTGACGACCTGGGCGATCCAGGGACATTGACGACCTGGGCGATCCCAGGACCCCGCAAAAAGGGGGAACCGGGAGCCAGCAGCCAAATACAACAGAAAATGCTGAGTTAAAACAATAACGTGAAAAACCCCCTCGACTAGACCGCAAATTCTGGCACTATGATGCTGAAGGATTTTAACCCTGAAATATAAGCGTAAATTTATCATTATTGTATTTTTTATTTTATTTTTTTCCCTTTTTTTTTTTTTTTTACAACACCCCCCCCCTTTTTTTTTTTTTTTTTTTTATACCAGCCAGCATTGCTGCTCTGAAAATGGGCCCACGAATAGTATAATAAACCTGCTGGTGACCTGCTGGAGGGGTTTAGGAGGCATGAATGTAGCGAAGCCCCCCTGGACACAGGAGTACCCCTGCAACATAACCTCAGAATTTGTGAATACTTTCAGTGCTGACAGCGTAGTTTCAAAAGCATACAAACATAGCCTCGCCTTGACACAGGAGTACCCCTGCACCATGACAACAGAATTTTGTGAATAGTTTCAGTGCAGACAGCGCTGTTACAAAGGCAAACAAACAAAGCCTGGCCGTGACTCTGCCACTGGCCCTTTAACACTTTTATGAACCTTATGCAGAGCGGCATAAAACGGAAGCGTGCTAAACTAGGACACCGCTCCCCCGACCCAGCCGCCTGTGCCTGCGTGGGCGGAACATGCTGGGGGAGAGCGGCATCCCCACCGGGCAACCCCCCCCAACGCCAGGGACCAGACCGAACGTAAACTGGCTGGAGCGGGGACGCTACACCCCGATTACCTGGCAGGCTGGCGGCGGAGCTGGCGACAGAGGCACGTGACCGCGATACCCGGAAGTGACGACACTGAAGGAGGGAGCGTAGCCGCAGTGATGCGTGAAGCTCGGGCGCCTGGCTGGACGGAAGCGAGAGGTATATATGGCCAGACGCCCCTCCCACAAATACAGGCTGGAACCAGCCTTACCTATATGTAAAGAAAGGCAAGAAAAAGATAACTAACTTTTCAATCAATATCAATGGCTTTTGTCACAAGATAACCAAGACAAAACTGTGCCATGTGTTATCAGAGTCAAGTTTTTTCATCATTTTTCAATGGATTTGTCAAAAAGGGACATATGGCATCCATGTGCTGTTCATGACTTTGACAAACCAATTGAATAAAATGGACATGTTCTGTCTATAAAACAGACCAAAGTAATACATGCCTCTGCCATCTTTGTGCAGACCAACAGTCTGTGGACAAAATACAGATGTCTGAATACACGTATATTCACGTATACACCTATAAATATCAATGTGGATTACTGACGTGTGAAAAAGAACTGAGAATGCAGTTATTTTAATTTGGACATTTCATTAAGCAGAATGTGTACAGTGCACTGAATATTTTATAAAAATGCAGAATGTGACATAAAGTACAATAAAGTAAACAGCTGGCAAAATAGGAAATTAAATAAGATGAATTATTAAGCAGGCAGCACTGATAACTGCAGGGGAAATATTAAGACAATTGAGCAATGTGGCATTACTAAACGCAATTTCTAATCTCCTGCTGAAGGGCATCTGTCAGCAGATATCTACCTATGAAACTGGCTGACCTGTCGTATGTGCGCTCGGCAGCTGAAGGCATCTATGTTGGTCCCATGTTCATATGTGCCCGCATTGCTGAGAAAAATTATGTTTAACTATATGAAAATGAGACTCAGCCATGTGGATGTCTTCACTGCCTGGCCCTGTCAATCCAAGTGGAGAGGGCACGACAGCTGCATAGAAAGCAGAGCCTCTAGGAGTAATGGCAACACCCCCGTCACTCCTAGAGGCTCCATTTTCTCTCCAACTGCCACGCCCTATATATTAAACCTTCATTTTTCTCAGCAATGCGGGCACATATGTACATGGAACCAACATAGATGCCTTCAGCTGCCAAGTGCATATGTAACAGGTCAGCCAGTTACATAGGTGCAAATCTGCAGACAGATGCCCTTTTAGTCTAACTACATATATCCAAATCAAGTGCAATTGCTGCCATATACAGTAAGATATAATCTATGGATTCAATGCATCTCATATGAGATGTTATCGTATGCTGTAAAGCCCATTCACCTGGTCATTCATAACCATAGTTTCTACAGTCTATTCTATGTCTAGAGAAATAAGATGCAGAAGCTGAAACTGCCATTGACAGCTCATACAGTTATACCACATCTAGGAAAGAACTAAGACAACATTTTGATAATATAACTGAGTAGGTTTACCCACACCACAAATCACGTATAGTAAGTAGAGATGGCCTTGCGGTTCCCTCGGCGGTCGTTTCGCGGCGAACTTTGCTCGTTCACGATTAGCCGAACATGTGAACATATGGAGATGTCCACCGGTGCCATATTATTTTGCATTGCGCCGAACTTTGACCCATGATACATCCATCAGGTGGGACAGGACAGCCAATTGAGACGTTTCAGCACATGGACACACCAATTACCCTAAAAATAAACCCGATCTGGCCGCCATTTTACATTCAGTCTTTGCCAGTGTAGGGAGAGATTGCTGTGTGGAGCAGGGACAGACTGTAAGAGACACCAAACACTAGCTAATAGGGCCAGCAAAGTCCTTTTAAGGACTGGTATAGGTGTGCTATCGATAGGTGTGACATACTGAGGGGTGTAATATACTTATAATATACTTTCTAACATAGAAAGTATATTATAGTGCATTTGTATTGTGCAGCAGTTGTGTGCGGTTCTGCTAAGAAACCGCAGCTATACAGAGGCACAAACGCTATTGGAACAACTAATTGCAACTGGTGTGATATACCAGTTGCCCCCCAAAAAAACTGATTGAGGCATAGGTGTGATATACCTATAATATACTTTCTATATAGTGCATTTTTATTGTGCAGCAGTTGTGTGCAGTTCTGCTGAGATACTGACGCTTTACAGAGTGATAAAAGCTATTGGAACAACTAATTGCAACTGGTGTGATATACCAGTTGCCCCCCAAAGAAACTGATTGAGGCAGGGGTGTGCGGTGGATGTGGGTGTGCAGTTCTGCTGAGAAACCGCAGCTATACAGAGGGACAAACGCTATTGGAACAACTAATTGCAAATGGTGTGACATACCAGTTGCCCCCCCCCCCCCCAAAAAAAAAAATGATTGAGGCAGGGGTGTGATATACCTATGATATAATTTCTATATAGTGCATTTTTATTGTGCAGCAGCTGTGTGGGGTTCTGCTGCGATAACACAGCTATACAGAGGGACAAACGCTATTGGAACAACTAATGCAACTGGTGTGATATACCTGTTGCCCCCCAAAAATATGATTAGGGGTTTGATATACCTGCTTCCAGAAAGTAATCATTAAGGGGTTCTATATACCTGCTTCCACAAATACTGCTATTCTATAGGGACTTTGTCACAGGGTCATTTTAAAAATGGCCATTCAGCAGGGGTGGTAAGGGTCGGGCATGTTCACCAGGCCGGAGCCTAAGTGGGAAGTTGAAGAAGGTGTGTGCAATTACGTCAAAGGATACACCAGAGTTGGTTGAGTGGCTCATTCAGCCTTTCGCTTCTGCACCCTCCTCATCCTCTGTATGAGCCCCCTCCTCACTCTCTGCTGTGTGCACTCCCAAATACACCACCACCACCATAGCCCCTCCACTCGAGTCAGAGGAATTATTTTCCCATCCATTCCCAGTCCTTACCAATGCACAGCCATACTTGGCATCAGATGAGGTAGGAGGTACCAACGGCCGCCACCCAGTGGTCTGACGACAGTACCCAGATCAGCCCAAGGAGGGTGGTTCCCGCTGTTGCTGCCTACTCCGAGATCTCTAATGTCAGTGGTCATGAAGGTCACAATGATGACGTGTGGATGGAAGTCACGTTGGTGCCCACAAGAGAGGAAAAGGAGGGGAGTTCAGAGAGAGAGACGGAGCAGCAGATAGGGAGGAAAAGGAGGAGAAGCAGGCAGAACTCACAGTGCACAGGAGGCAAAAAGCAGACTGCAAATGTATCTGGAGCGAGCCGTCCACCATGCACGGACACAGTGTGGGCTTTTTTTAAACATGTTCTGACAATAGTGTTGCCATCTGCAGCCTGTGCTGTCAACGCATAAGTCACGGTAAGCCCAACACTCACAATGGGATGACTGCCTTAAGAAGACACCTGGCCTTCCATCATCGAGCCCACTGGGAGCAACACTGTCAGAACCCACAAAGCCACACTCCTGGCGCTCAATGTCCTGCCTCGTCTCCTTCTCCTCTCCTCCTATTTATCCTCCACTCCACCTTCCACCGTGCCGTCGTCACGTTCATCTGGCAAAAGGCAGGCTTCCATGGCCCAAATGTTCGAATGTAAAATGTTGATGATGCCGGATAACCCTCTTGCCCATCGGCTAACCGCCGGCTTGTCGGACCTGCTAGCCCGCCAACTACTGAGACCAAAAGAACCAACCCAATAACCCCACAAAAAATGAGGAAACCACTCATATAAAATATATGTAGCTTTATTAATACATGAGATAATAATTATACAATAACATAAGGCACATGGTCATGGGAGGAAGGGACGCCCCGTGTATCGGAGCAACAGTCCCCACCCTCACATGCACAGTACTGACATCGGAACAGACCAGAACAACAAAAGTGCTAGACCACACTCTGATAGGTCATATGTAAAATTAATCAGAGTGACATATAGCAAAATGCATATCCTAAATTGATATTGTATAAGCTGCCACCCGTGCCGTGTCTACCAGCCCATAAAGATAATGGTGGCCAGCCTGCAATAATAAAAAGAAGGCTAGGTCACGAGTATAGGGTGTAAACAGAGCGAAGACATGGCAATGGTAGCATATCAAAAAAATAACAACCACATAAGAGTACTGTAGATGAAAATAGGAGTGCACTAGTTACCCATAACTTGTGGAAGCACCGGATGTCTGGACAGAGCTATACCTCGATGCGCGTTTCACCAGGAAAGTGCTTCGTTAGGAATCTAACCTCAGGTTAGCAGATGGGGTCGTGACGATAACTCGCCTAGCTCACGACAGTGTGGACTGCATCACATTTCTAAAAATGAACGAGGCATGGATCTTGGAGGAATTCAACACCTCTGATGACCATGTTTAATTGAATTTCACCTATTACCATTGTTTGTTTGTTTTTTCAAGAGGGGTGATTTTGTTAAACATGTTTTTCATCCAATTTTATATTTTTAGTTCTTTTAAACATATGTATTTCACATGTATTGGTACTGGCCTGCAGTAAAATTGATATCCAATGACCGTCTAATATACCTCCAGCCACATAATCACTTGATCTTTTCTGTACGGTGAATGCATAATTTTTGGGGCCTATAATCTTACTGGCCAACAGTAAAATTGTTATAGGGTGACCGCCTAATGTACCTCCAGCCGCATAATGACTTGATCTTTTATGTACGTTGAATGCATAATTTTTGGAGCCTTTAATGTAACTGGCCAACAGTAAAATTGTGATACGGTGACCGCCTAGTGTACCTCCAGCCACATCGTCCTGCCCGATGTTCATCCATCACTAATGGTAAGGTATCTAAGACTCAAATCGACTTTTTCTGATAAAGTTAGCTGTACTAAATATGTATTAGGCCTCATGCACACGACCGTTGTGTGCATCTGTGTCCGTTGTTCAGTTTTCCGTGATTTTCTGCGGACCCATTGACTTTCAATGGGTCCGTTGAAAATTCGGAAAATGCACCGTTTGTCATCCGCGTCCGTGATTCGTGTTTCCTGTCCGTCCAAAAAATATGACCTGTTCTATTTTTTGGACGGACAACGGTTCGCGGACCCATTCAAGTCAATGGGTCCGTGAAAAAACACAGAGGCACACAAGATTTTCATCCGTGTCCGTGATCCGTGTCCGTTTTTTTCCTATAATTTTCAAGGCAAACTTGACTTAGATTTTTTTTTCACTTTTCTGGTCTGGTGATCCTCCAAAAATCAAGGAAGACACACGGAAGAAAAAACGGACACGGATCACGTAACAATGGAACCCCGTTTTGCGGACCGTGAAAAAATACTGTGTGCATGAGGCCTTATACATATGCCACGAGGATGACTGATGAATGAGAAGTCCTGACCTTCAAGCTTGCCCCTGTTATATCACCTCCTAAATACGATGCCTAAATCATTAAAGATCTTTCTGCCATGGAAGGACAGCGAAGGATACTCTGACAAAGATATCCATCACTGGTTCTCTATTGTAATGTACCAAAGGCACCTTTTGCACAATAAATTTAATTTCACCAACTATATATAGAGAATAATGTTGTACCTATACAGATGAGTTGACAAACTGTCCTCATTCTAAATTTATCTCTCCTATAAACCAATATTAGTGCTGACAGTATGTCCAGGTGTATTAAGATGACCTTTTCCCACATAATTTCACCCGATATGTTTTCTACAGTCTCACAGACCTATTTTTACCACAATTTCACATGTATGTTCAGTAACGTAGAGCTTAGATTTAGTTTTTATCTCCATAATAGGTTGACTCATCACAGACAATCAGTTTTTTTACATGAGCTACCTTCGGTATCACTTGTGATGAACATTTTCACTGGTTAACCTGTAAGTGGCCGCACATCACCGTTCATCAGCCCTTGTAAGAACATGTGGCATCACACTGCATTTATATAAATAGATCAACAAATAACACATGGTAGTGTTGTATCCTTAAAGGGGGTTTCCAGGATTCATATGCTTTTTAACATATATGTTTATATAATTGCTTACCTCCTGTATATCTTCCCATGTTTTTTTATTTATTTTTTGCCATGTGCTCATGGTCTAGTTTGTTTCCATCCTGTATGTAACATTTCCTGTTGCTGTATCCAACCAAACCCATAATGCACCTCTTTCTCTGCCACAGCTGCAGCACCACCCCTAATGATGCCCCGCTAGTTTGTAGCTCCTCCCACCAGCTAGTTACATAGACACTCCCCCATTACTGGCCTGTTGCTGCTTTGACACAAGCATGGACATAACATCACAAGAAATAAAGAGCTGCATAGACATGATCATTTGACCACAGCCTAGAACAAAAATTTGGAGTAATAAAAGAAAATTACGGGGCGTGGCCAAGCAGCCGAGAGAGATGGCAGCGTGACTTTGAGCTCCTGCTCCATGAAAGCTTTACAGACCTGCTAATCCCCTTCTGCAACCGCCTAACAGCCGCTGGATTCTCCCTCCTGGTCCCTGTATGCCTCTATGATGACCAGAGGCAGGAAGAGCCTAAAACAGCAGGGCAAACTGGACTTTTTTCTTATCCAGGAGAAGACTAAAGATGGCGCCGGCGGAGATGGAGCACGCAGCACATCGGGTTCCAGCCCTTCCTCCTCAGTCTCCAGCACTATCAGTCTCCCTCCAGCGCATCTCCGGTGGAGTCCCAGGCAACAAAGACCTCACACAAGCTGCAGGGAATGACGGAGGCTGGTTTTCCCGCTCCCCCAGAGGACACCATCACGCAGACCTCACCGACCGCTAGTCCTGATAAACAGAGGCCACGACATCGCGGTCCTAGCAACTCCGGTGAGTGCTTTCCCTCACTTGGGGGTCAGTCGGGCTCTCCCTCTATACATGAGGCACTGCAGAATCTGCAGACATCAGACCAGCCAGCCTCTGGGACCCTTCTAAAAGACATGCTTCTGGCATTTCACCACTCCATCACCGCACAGATAGCAAAATCTATAATCCCAATCCAGGCTACAGTTAAGGAAATGGGGGATAAGATGGTACACGTGGAGACGAAGATGGGCGAATTCGCCACTTCTCACAATACTTTAATTGACTCACACGAGCTTCTCTCGGAAGAAGTTAACCAGCTAAAAGCTAAGATGGCGGACCTAGAGGATCGCTCCCGCCGGAACAACCTAAAACTGCGGGGGGTCCCAGAAGAGATCGCCACATCTGAATTAACGGGATACATACAAAAGCTAATCCGTTTGCTCCTACCCACAGACCGCGATTTAATAATTGACAGGGCTCACAGGATCGTCAAGCCTAAGCATCTGCCAGATGATATTCCGAGAGATGTGCTGGCAAGAGTGCACTTTTTCCACATTAAAGAGAATCTCCTTATGGCCGCAAGGAAAATGGAGTCTCTCCCAGCCCCATATGAAGGGGTTAAGCTATTTGTGGACCTCTCAGCAGCGACACTGCAACTTCGAAAGTCCCTTGCCCCTATCACTACAGCTCTGAGGGCTCATTCCATTGCTTATAGATGGGGCTTTCCGGTCAAGCTCTTAATCCATAAGGAGGGCTCCGTGGTGGTGATCCGGTCAGTAGCTGAAGGAAAAGCAACCCTCGCTTCATGGAACATTACAGTGGAACCTACACATGGTCCTGACGCTCCTAGACGTCACCACGGATCCGGAGAGTGGCAAGTGGTGGAGAATAGACGACGCAAGAAAGCGTATTAAAGGGGACCCTTTTTTCTGCTTGAGTCTATGGAGCAGTGAACCTATTGTTCTCTGTCCTGGCATTTGGTAGGACTTCTCCCCCAATGAGTGTAAAGGCGCAACCTAGTGCCTTACTTTGTGTTGTGACTTTTCAGTCATTGTTTTTGTGTTACATTGCAGTTTTAACCCTTTTTTTATGTTTTAGGCAGAGTACCACTTTATGCGATGTTTATTTGTGTACGTCCTCGGCTGTTGGGATACGCCTCCCTCCACCTCAGGGTATCTTTTGCGTCAATAGCATCATTGATTACAAATGGTACTGAAGCTTAGCACTCTTAATGTTAGGGGGCTGAACAGCCCGCACAAACGCAACCTGATGTGGAGGGAGGCCCTCTCCCTGCAGTGTGACATATTCTGCGCCCAAGATACACATTTAATAGCTGCTGATGCTGACCGTCTTAAACATAGATGTTTTCCAGTTATCCTCCAGGCTCACTGCTCTAAGAAGAAAAGAGGAGTATTGCTAGCAATCAAAAATACTGTGGCGTACACGGCGGTGCCCTCTATTGTCGACTCCGGAGGGCGGTACATCATACATGTCTGCTATCTAAACAACATGTTGTACACCTTGGTAAGTCTTTATGCACCCAATACGCATTCCCAACGTTTTCTCCAAAGACTCCTCAATAAGGTCCAGTCTGTCCAACAGGGGAGGGTCCTTATTTGCGGAGATTTCAATCTAGTCCCTGATGCATCTGTAGACTCCTCCGCTCCCTCGAGACGGAACCCTAATACGTTAATGAACACTCTCTCCAAATTGGCCCTATATGACATTTGGCGTCTACATCACGCCACGGAGCGTGACTACTCCTATTTCTCCCCTTCACATATGTCATATTCCCGTATAGACCTTGTGTTGGTTGATAGAGCATCCCTCTCCATCGCCACTGGCTCAGACATTGGAACGATATCATGGTCAGACCATGCACCTGTATCAGTAACCCTCTCAGAACAATATAACCGCCCCCCGAACTCGACTTGGAGAATTAATGAATACTTATTAGCTGACCTGGATTGTCAAGCGGAGGTAAAAGTCGCGCTATCTGAATATTTCCAGAACAATGCAGGCTCAGTAGATAACCCTTCTGTCACCTGGGTGGCACACAAAGCCTACATTAAGGGCATTTTTATTAAACTAGGACACAGAGCTAAAAAGAAAAGAGAGCATCTCATTACATACCTACTAAACAAAATCAGAGCATTAGAGATTCTGAATAAAGCATCTCCTACTCCTAGTTATTCAGAGGAACTAGGCTCTCTCAGGGCTCAGCTAAGGGAGCACATGCTGCATAAATACGAAATGTCCTTGAGGAAAATAAAAGCCTTGTACTACTCTCAGGCGGATAAAGCAGGGAAACTACTAGCCAATAGAATAAAGCGTAAGGTCCAAAACTCCCGGATCGCCTTACTCTGGAATCCCTCCAAAACCCACAAATTATATGATCCGAAAGAGATAGCGAATAGGTTCATGTCATTCTATTCGCAATTGTATAACCTAGCTGATAATGGGGAGGTGGTTCAGCCTTCTGATCATGACATCAGTTCTTTCCTCGACTCCCTCTCATTGCCTTCCATGTCCGAAGAGCAAAGAACTAATGTCTGTTTGCCCATCACACTAGAAGAAGTAATGCGGATCATCAAGCGTTTACCTCTCAATAAAAGCCCTGGACCAGATGGCCTGTCCAATTCCTACTATAAGCTCTTTTCAGAGATCCTAGGCCCGCATCTTCACTCATCCTTAGCGAGGACCATGTTGGATGGCTACATGCCTAGAGAGATGCTAGAGGCCACTATCGTTACTTTGCCCAAACCTGGGAAAGAACCGACTATCCCTCAAAACTTCCGCCCCATTTCCCTCCTCAATACTGACCTGAAAATCTATGCCAAATTACTAGCAAACAGATTAGCGGAGGTTATCCCGTCCCTGATTGCCCCTGACCAGGTGGGCTTTGTCATGGGGAGGCAAATCACTGACAACTCCAGGAGAGTGTTGAACCTCCTGGATAGAGTCAACAGATTACGGAGTCCTGCGGTATTCCTCACGCTGGACGCTGAGAAGGCATTCGACCGGGTGAATTGGTCGTTTGCCTTCTCGGTGCTCCAAAGGATGGGTTTCCCGGTCGCCACCATCAGAGCTATAGAGGCATTATATAAAGGCCCTGCTGCCCGTGTTTTAACCAATGGGGTGTTGTCAGACTCCTTTAGTCTCTCGAATGGGACCAGGCAGGGGTGCCCCCTTTCCCCCCTTATTTTTATCCTATCCCTGGAGCCATTAGCGCAGGCCATCAGACAAAACGAGAATATATCAGGAATCCGGATAGGTGACAGGCAACACACCCTCTCTTTATACGCGGATGACATAATCCTTTCCATGACTAACCCAACCCTGTCCCTTCAGGAAGTGAAAAAGATCATTCATACCTACGGAGCTTTGTCATTTTATAAACTGAATGAGAGCAAGTCCCAAGCCCTTCCTCTTTTTATACCCCACCAAACCCTGAATCAACTAAAACAAACTTACTCTTGGGATTGGCAGACTACAGGAGTCCAATACCTCGGGGTTCAACTTACCCCCACCATACCAAAGTTATATGACGCAAACTTTCCCAACTTCCTTACAGAGCTTCAAAAAGAATTGGATAGTATAGCAAAAACTGAGCTTTCGTGGTTAGGTAGAATAGCCGCTTTTCAACAGCATGTGCTCCCTAAGCTTCTCTATTTATTCAGAATTCTCCCAATAGACCTCCCCAACTCCTTTTTTATCATGGCCACCAAGCTACTGAATAAGTTTATTTGGAAAAGGGGCCCACCACGCATTGCTAAGTCAATTATGTCTAAATTTAATAAGGTGGGCGGCCTAAGCCTTCCAAACATTTATGATTACTACTTGGCCACTAGAGTTCATCAACTCAAGGAATGGTGGACTACTGACAACCCCAAACATTGGGTACATATCGAGCGGACCCTTGCCCCAACCCACAATTTAAAGGCAATACTGTTAGCTTCCCTTTTTAAGGATATACCGTCACAGCCCCTCCCGTATACAATCTCCACCTCTTTGAAGGTCTGGAAAAAATATCACAATGGAGGTAGTGGAAAAACTGCTTCCATAGCGAAAGTCACACCACTGGAGGCGCTGCAATGCCTGATACCTGATCTCTCTTTAGAGGGATGGAGGGCAGAGGGAGTAGCAACGGTTGCTGACTTACTCCAAAGGGAGGTCCTTGACTCCTTTGAAAATCTGCAAAGCCGTTTCAACATTCATAAAAGCTTGTACTCCATTCACATGTAGAGCTCCTGAACCAATGGAGCTTGCCAAATTCTAAATGGAAAGGAATACGCCCGCTATATACGTTCCTGGGCAACAAAAACTCCTTTCTAAAAACATCGCTCATCATCGCATGGGAACACGACCTGGATCGCGTTATCCCCCCAGCGCAGTGGTCGAAGGCTATCATTTATGCAACTAAACGATTGAAATGTGTATCCCACCTTGAAGCTTACTCAAAAACTCTACTTAGATGGTATTTTACCCCGCAGAGATTGAGCTGCATCTATCCTGGGGTGGAGCCACTGTGCTGGAGGGGATGCGGTAGTAGGGGGACTCTTCTACACATATTATGGAGCTGTCCCTTACTAAATAATTTATGGTCTAGTATTTTTCAATTAGTGGTAAAAGTAGCTGGCTGCAAGCTAGATAGAGACCCTGCCTTGGCCTTACTTTTTATTAACATTACGGAGATTCCGTACAAATTTAGGACCATAGCTATGCATTTGTTCCTGGCCACAAAGTTGGCCATTACTAGGTATTGGAAGAGCACAACGATCCCGACGGTACAGGAAATCATCAACTCAGTAGACATCACTAGGTCTTTTGAAAAAATGATTGCACACAAAGGCTTTGCGCTTCGCAGATTTGAAAGGGAATGGGCGCAGTGGATCAACCCTTCCGAGGATTGACTGAGAATCACTGGTACACTATGAATGGGCGCTAGTAGAGTACACACTGGAATGATTGTACGGATTGCCGTTTAAGATGTACACTCCAAGGTTCTGGCCTTCTCTGTAATCTCTGCCTCTTTTTTAGTTTTTGTTTCCTTTTCCTTTCATCTTGGTTGTTTCCCGTGTTTACTATATTAGACATTGCCATTGGATTGTACTGAGGCTATACCAATTGTCATTTGGATGCAATATTGGAGTACTTGTTACTATCTTGCTCCTATGCATAATGTACACACTAATTCAATATGACCCGATGTACGGGTAATATGTACGATTCCTTTGACTAATTGTTTTCTTTGACATATGAAAAATAATCAATAAAGATTTATTGAAAGATAAAAGAAAATTACAGCTATCTTTATAAATGATTTTTAAAGGATGTTGATATAAACCAGAAATCCTTTAATAGTTGATATTTGCAATAGATCTGCTCTAGCAAAAATATTTCAAACAAGCTCTATGACATCCTATTAGAATATAAGACTGCCCCTTGAGTTTCTGCCATGGTTTTTCATTTTGAATGTGATGGATCCACCTGCCACTTCCATCACCTCTTCCACCATACTCTTCAGCTACTGGGGAGGGGGGGGGGGTGAAAACTCTCAACTTTCTTGACTTAATCCCTGAGTGTCCTGTATCCAGGGTGATAGGATGTATACACCTGTATACCCTGGTGTTGGACATAGAGGACAATTGTAGTCCAATTTTAGTTGTATCAATAACGTTTATAGTTTTGAGTGTTTTCTCAGGCAGTGACTCACCTGTGGCTTTAGCCCAATTTGTAACAGGCAGGGGTATGGACCCACTGTACCAACTAAGCTGTTTGAATTTAGACTAGTCCTAAGTGGTGTTATCCCTGGTTTTAACCCTTTAACCCCTATATAGGGATCTGACCTTTGTTGCCTGGGACCCACCAGTCGAAGACCTCTTGGAATACCACTGGTGTAGTTGGCAGTTGACCCACTGGGGTCAGAGACACCGTTGCAAAGCACCAAGAGGTTGGGAAATACTTGTAGTGGGCAAACAGGCCAAGGTCGCAGGCAAATTTCGTGCAATTCCATGAAACTAATATGAGGTCAGGGCAGACAGGGCAGACAGCAAAGGATCAGTATGGTAGACAGACGAAGGTCCGCCGAAACGCGCTTCGGGCTGGCGCCATCCCGGAGAAAGCACAGCATGGGTAATGGGTTCTGCCACATTATGTGTTTGTGATGTCTCCTTTACACTTGTACACTAGTATGGTTCTTATATAGATATTATAATTGAATAATTGCCCTGGTGTCTTCCTCCTGTGGATGCCACCTTTTCCTGCACTTGTTTCCATGTATTACGTTTTTACTATGTAATATATAATAAAGAGTATTTGTATTTCATAAGCGGTCTGGTGATTTTTATTGGTTTATAAGGCTATGGTCAGGCAGTGGATTATCAGAGTCAAATAATAGGAAGAGGTTTGTTATACAGGCATACAATCAGAATAGCAACCTTCACTGGCTAATCTAGTAAACTAGGAATATAAACTCAGGCAAGGAGTGAGAGGGCAGTTCATCGGTTACATGGCCTATGCGCAGCTCAGCGCCATTGAAGTGAATGGGGCTGAGCACAATACCAAGCACGGCCGCTGTACAATGTACGGTGAGCATGGAGAAAGCAGCAGTGCTCATAGGAGTACTGGTTCCTTCTCAAACAGCTGATCAGTGGGGATCCCAGGGGTGTCGGACCCCCACCGATCAGATACAAATGACTTATCCAGAGAATAGTCATCAGTTATAAAATCTAAGAAAAACCTTTAAAGACAATAAACAGAAACACAAAGAAAATCATTATCTGAATTGCAAAGTAAAAATGAAATAAAAGTTATTGATGACTGAGATCAAAATATCCATTACTGTATATGCAGTAGACAGATGAAAAGAGCCAAGTGGCTGTGCTATGCCATATCTTCATCAAGATCCAATCAGTGGGTGTCTGACACTCCCACTGATCAGCTGTTTTTAGCACTGGACTAAGCCACAAGCAGAAAACTCCACTTTATAGTGGCCATGCTTATTTATTGTGGTTCAGTTCCCATTCAAGTTAGGCCTCATGCACACGACAGTATTTTTTCACGGTCCGCAAAACGGGGTTCCGTTGTTCTGTGATCCGTGTCCGGCACCTGAGGGGTTAATTGTGCGGATCACAGCCCCCTGTAAGAGATTGGATGCTGCCAGGCAGCAGGGGGCAGTCATGTACACAGTTCTTAGTATATTCTAACTTGAAGCGTCCCCATCACTATGGGAACGCCTCTGTGTTAGAATATACTGTCAGATCTGAGTTTTCACGAAGCTCTGAAAAAGCTGTATGCAGACGGATCTGCGGATCCGTCTGTGCTAAAGTAGCCTACGGACACGGATCACGGATGCGGATGGAAATCTTGTGTGCCTCCGTGTTTTTTCACTGATCCATTGACTTGAATAGGTCCGTGAACCGTTGTCCGTCAAAAAAATAGGACAGGAAACACGGATCACGGATGCGGATGACAAACGTTTCTTTTTACCGAGTTTTCAACGGACCCATTGAAAGTCAATGGGTCCGCAGAAAATCACGGAAAACGGAACAACGGACACGGATGCACACAACGGTCGTGTGCATGAGGCCTTAGTCTAAAGTTCTTGTGGAATTATTTCAGGAGTATGTGGACAGAATTTCAGACAAATGTTCAGGGCATGTGGCCACTGGCCAGTTTTTTTATGTATGTGGCCAGATCTTGGTACCTGTGGACACATTTTTGCCATAAGCTAAGCGGTGTCATAATGTAAAGTGGACAGGTACAGCCACAAGGTCAGGTTTCTGCTGCACTTTTGGAAGCCAAAATAAAAATGGGAGAAAGTATTGTTATTGTAATAGTTGAGCATGGAAACACACTGTACCAACCATCAGGTCGGCTGCTGACCCACAGGATCAGAGACACTAATGCAAGGCACCAGGGGACCATGTAATACTCATAGTGTAGATTTAGGCTGAGGTCAGGGCAAGGAGAATGAGTCAAAGTCCAGGAATCCACCGGCAGTCAGTACACAGCTCTTTCAGTAAAGTCTAGAAGACTGGACCTGTATTACAGAGTGCCAAAAGGGAAGTTAATGAGTTCATAAGTGTGTAGCTGGACAGCAGCACACAGCAGGGAGCGTAGAGGCGTAGAGACACAATGAACTAAGCTCCTCTCAGGGGCTGACTGGAAACTTAAAGTGACCCTGGAAAATTTTTTAAGTGGCCCCATGTTGCATGCGGGACCAAATTGACAGAATGCAGAGCCAACACAAGTAGATGGGACCAGCAATACCATATTGCGGCAGAAAATTCTGCCCCAAAAGAACCAAATACCACAGTGTTTCACAAAATATTTCCACCACAAGTTACTTCTCTCTGGTGGCAAGTTCCAGCTGCCATGTTTTGTTCTCCTATTCCAGATGTCCTAGGATAGCAATAAAGTTGAATTCAGGAGTGCACCTGCAGCCTCTGGCCTAGTAAACAAGTACTGGACTTCCCAAATAAAGTTTATTAACTTTGGGAGCGTCAGATCATTACTTAACTGGCTGATCGCCGTGAGTAGGGCTCGGGAGGTCCCCTGGGCATCAGCCCTCTGGGAAGTTTCCCTGTAGCATCTATGGCCAATCCGCCCTTGGCTCCTCTGAAGACATACTAACAGTACAGACTCATGGTGACTAGAGCTGCTGACAGAGGACTCCAGCATAACAAGTTTAAAGGACAGGTACAATTTTTATATTTTTTTTAACAGAACCCTAGTATGGGCTTAAAAATTGCATGCAGAAACCAGACCTTGTGGCCGTACCCTAAAGATGCACCAGATTTATCATCCAGCTTTAACTTCTATATTAAATTTGGCTCATTTTAAGACTGTCTTTCTAAATTTACACTCTGTATAAGATAGGATTAGAATATATGCATACTAAGATTCATTTTCCCAAATTTTACATATACTAACCATTCAGTGTGGCACATATGCAACAATAATGAACATCTAGAAGGGACACATTCTTTTTAAGAGAATTATGATAGGTTCCCTACAGTGTACAAGATGAGACGTACAAATATGGTAAGAGTAGGGCTAAAACCTTTCAAGGATAAATAGTAGCAACTGGGGGTATGTCTTTTTCCAAACTAACACAAGAGATAGAAAAATTGTCACTGGGTAGTAATAATTAAATTTCCTAGTGTGTGAACCCTTTTTTCTATGACTACTGTCTTTAGAATTATAAAAATATATATATATATATATATATATATATATATAAAGAAAAAGATAAAACATCATATAACATAATAAAAAAAATATAAAATGACCTGATCTCTAACAGACAAATTTTATCTGTATTATAAGTGCAGATATGGTCCATTACTTAGAAATATAGATTCTGTCTTTAAGTAATTCCGCTTTCTAAACATAGATGGTAAAACACCTCAGTTCCCAGCCAAGATTTATCATGAGGAAGAAACACATGCATTTGCTGTTTTCAGTTCACGATGTTGGGTGCTAAGCAGGTTGGATGTCATTTTATTTTTAGCTACTTGTAGCAGAGAAACCACATGACTGTCCTTACAGTGTAGATATCGGTAACCTTCACAGCTCTGAATGTAACACAGTTTTATGGGGCTGAAAACACAGGATGAACACTATCATATCAAGGATGGCTGACGATTTAACATGTTAACGTCTACGCCATGTCAGCTTACAGAACATGACTCTAGGCTAATGTAACTATCGGGCAGTCCTCTGCTCTAAAAATGGAGCATGGCGGGCACAGAAAGAGGTTTTCTGTTTGTCCCTAGATCAAGGCAATCAATTAAGTAAGTTAGTATCTGCTCTGTAAACACCACTGTTATCCATTACTGGAGTAACATTTTTGGTGGGAGTGTTTAGAGGATCAAAACACATGACCAAAATTAGTGATGAGGGAATTAAATCAAAAATTTGGGAAATCTGATGAATTTTCCAAAAAGTTTGGAAAGAATTTTCATTTTGGGTGATTCTTTCCAGGAGAAACAGGGAAGAGAGAGAGATAGAGAGAGGGAACTCTCAATTCAGGTACTTGCGATTTTAATTGAATTTATTTGGACCCAAATCAAATCAAACAACTGATTTGGCATTTCTGACCCGAATCGAATTTTAAGAAGTTCACTCATCTCTAGTCAACATTTTAACGTGCTTTCTACAGTAAACCAGCTACAGATTGACATTGTTGCATGGGAAAAAAAATATAATTCGAAAGAGATTATTAGTAAATGAGACAGCATGGTGGGACAAAAAAAATCAAGTGATAATCAGATATGTCTATCTAAATATAATATGTACAGTATGTCCATATTGTATTTGAACATCCAAAGTCCTCTGGAAAAGTCATCTTGTGTTCTGTCTTCTAATGCTGCCGAGCTTTTGCAGACAATGTAAACTTGTTGATTGTCGTGAATTGTTCTACTGCTCACAGGTTGTAATATCTTCTCATCCTAGACTTGTTTGTTATTGACATGCAAGCCTGAAGAAGAGAATCTGCAATCATGTATTGATAGGAGAGGACAGATCCCCTATTTGGTTTGATGTCACAGCTATGGTACAATGACTTTTCAAATCAATAAGACAGAGCAGGGATGTTATTCTATGAATGCAGAAAACCAAGAGCTAGACTGTTGCCATAGAAACATAAGCATCAGAATCTAGCAGACAAGAAGAGGGTACGTTACCGTGCAAGGGTGAAAATGTACAGATTTCCTGGAACTGCATGAGAATATATATATATATATATATATATATATATATATATATATATATATATATAGAGAGAGAGAGAGAGAGAAGGAAAGTCCGCAGCACTCCTTTAAGTAAAAAAGTGAATTTTATTCACACATGTCAGACAACGTTTCGGTCCTCTCACAGGACCATTTTCAAGTCAAAAATGAAAATGGTCCTGTGAGAGGACCGAAACGTTGTCTGACATGTGTGAATAAAATTCACTTTTTTACTTAAAGGAGTGCTGCGGACTTTCCTTCTCTACTGAATTTGTCCCATATCGAGGGACCACCGCGGGCACCTGCATTATTTCTGCACTAAAGGGAGTGCTGCCTGAATCTTTTTATGGATATATATATATATATATATATATATATATATACACACACAGAGAGTTATGTGAAAAAGTTTTAGGCAGGTGTGGAAAAATGCAACGTGACTGAACAAAAGAGAAATCTACATCAAATCAATATTTAGTGTAACCACCCTTTGCCATCAATACAGCATCAGTTCTTCTAGGTACACTTACACGCAGTTTTTGAAGGATCACAACAGAGAGGTTGTTCTAAACATCTTGGAGAAGTAGCCACCGACCTCCTTGGATTAATGCTTGCTCAATTACGTCTGTATCCTTATATAAGACAGACAAGGAAGTTGAGAAGAAGGCTCTGTGCTCACTTCCAGGAGTCCTTGTTCATCTTTATGCTGAAGATAGTTCTTAATAATATTAGCTGTATGGTTGGGGTTGTTGTCCTGCTGTAGAATAAATTTGGAGCCAGTCAGATACTAAATGATGGATAGGTATCTGCCTATATTTCTCAGCATTGAAAACACCATTAATCCTGACCATGCTGAGCACTGTAGATGCAGTGGTAGGCCAAGAACACTGTGAAGCAAATGAAAGACATGCTTACTTTCCTTCAAAATCGGAAGATGTCCAGCAGTGCCATCAGCTCAGAACTGGCAGAAACCATTGGGGCCCAGGTACACCCATCTACTGTTCAGAGAAGCCTGACCAGAAGTAGTCTTCATGGAAGAATTGCAGCCAAAAAATTATACAGAACCTTCAATGTGGAAGCAAGGGTAAACTACTCAACTATGCACAAAAATATAGGAACTGGGGTACAGAAAAGTAGCAGCAGGTACTCTGGGCTGATGACTCAAAATGTTATGTCTGGCTCTAATAGAAAGCAGTTTGTTTGACAAAGGGCTGGAAAGAGGTAAAATAATGAGTCTCTGCAGTGGTGTATGGTGGAGGTTCCTTGCAAGCTGTATGTATGGTGGAGGTTCCTTGCAAGCTTGGAGCTGCATTTCAGCAAATGGAGTTGGAGTTTGCTCAGGATCAGGATTAATTGGGTCCTCAATGTGGAAAAATACAGGTAAGTACTTATTCATCATGCACTACAATTAGGGAGAAATCTGATTACCTTCAAATTATTCTGCACAAGGACAATGAACCCAAACATACAGCCAATGTTAATAATAACTATCCAGCTTTAATGGGAACAAGGAGTCCTGGATGTAGCAATATGGCTCCACAGAGCCTAGATCTAAAAACCATTGAGTCTATCTTGGATTACATGAAGATACAGAAGGATTTGATCAAGCCTACGTCTGTGATTAGTTCTCCAGGATGTTTGGAAAAACCTCCCTGCTGAGTTTCTTCAAAAAAACAATGTAAGTGTACCTCAAAGAACTGACATTGTTTTGAAGGCAAATGGTGGTTACTCAGAATTTTAATTGGTAACACTTTTGTTTTTAAATGTCATTGTAAGGACAGATGTCTAAGTCACAGTCTACCATCATCCTGGAGAATTATCTAATATCAGAAAGGACGAGAGAAGATAATGAATAGTCATCTTACAGATGTTCCAATGTCTCTTTATAGTAAATGATCACCATACGCATTATGAATACAGCTTAAAATACAGTAAGGGCTTTCACCATGGCAGTCTAGGGAGGCAAATTCAATTGTTAACCACTTCCCATCCAGACTATTTGCCCCCTTCCTAACCAGGCCTAATTTTGCAAATCTGACATATCTCACTTTATGTGGCAATAACTTTGGAACTCTTTTACTTATCCAAGTCATTCAGAGATTGTTTTCTCATGACACATTGTACTTCATGCTAGTCATAAATTTGAGTCAATATATTTCACCTTTATTTATGAAAAAATTCCAAATTTACCCAAAATATTGAAAAATTTGCAATTTTCTAAATTTCAATTTCTCTGCTTTTAAAAACAGAAAGCGATACCTCATAAAATATGTATTACTTAACATTCCCCATAAGTCTTCTTTATGTTGGCATCATTTTAAAAATGTCATTTTATTTTTTGGGGATGTTAGAAGGCTTAGAAGTTTAGAAGCAATTCTTAAAATTTTTAAATTTTGTCTACATAGTGGATACCCCCATAAATTACCCTATTGTAGAAACTACACCCCTTAAGTTACTTAAAACCGATTTTACAAACTTTGTTAACCCTTTAGGCGTTCCACAAGAATTAAAGGAAAATGGAGATTACATTTTTACATTTCACTTTTTTGGCAGATTTTCCATTTTAATCCAATTTTTTCTTTAACATATCGATGGTTAACAGCCAAACAAAACTTAATATTTATTACCCAGATGATGCGGTTTAGAGAAACACCCCACATGTGGTCATAAACTACTGTATGGGCACACAGCACGGCGCAGAAGAAAAGGAGCGCCACATGGTTTTTAGATGCCATGTCCTTTTTTTTAATGGTGTTTATCGGACTGGGTCGATCATGTGATATATTTATAGAGCCGACCGTCACGGATGCAGCAATACCAAATATGTCTATTTTATTAAATTTTTAACATTATTTTTTTATTCCTTACATGGGGATTTTTTTTTTTTACATGTGAAACCTTTTTTTATTTATTTATTTTTTTAACACTTATTTTTTTTTTTTTTTTTTTTTTTACACTTTGCATCCCCCATAAGGTCATACAAGACCTCTGGGGGACATTTACTTCACTTTATTTTTTTTTCACTATTGATTTCTCCTTTAACTGGAGCTGACATAGTAGTCCCAGTTACAGAAGAAATGCACCCCCCAGAGAGGCTGTACAGCGCAATACAGCACTGTACAGCCTCAGTGCAGGGCTGATCGAGGTCTTTGAAAGACCTCACACAGCTCCTGCACTCTCCGGTCCTGGCGATCACATGACCGCCGGGCTTGAACAGGAGGCGCATAGCTGTGTATACAGCGATCTAGAAGGCAGGGACACCTGGGCACTGTCCCTGCCTTCTCTAAGGGTTGCCCTGCTGTCACTGACAGCGGGCAAACCAATCAGCAGCTGCATAATTAGCGTACAGCTGCTATCTCTGAAAGGACGTTTTAAAACGTCCATTAGGAGATAGACAACCACCTCCCGGATTTTTATATTCAATGGGCGGACGGGAGGTGGTTAAGAATAACAAATCAAATAGTGAATGTAGGCTTAAATGTGCTGAAATCAAATTGTAATTGAACTTGTCTCATCAGATTAGCATTATACAGTATACAAATAGGGAGTTCTTCAAGGGAAATGCCTGGGGATACATACTGCACTAGATATATGTTATTCTAGGGTGCGTTAAACTTCACTAATTTGCTATTTCAATATTTCAATATCAGTCAACATGCAGCTACTATTTCTGTAGGACTTTTAGGATTAGCAGTAAATGCAGCCTCCTACTTGTTCTTAGATTGGAGTGTGGTTTTATTATGCAGTAGATTTTAGTCTTTAGTTTGCATTTAACAGATTGTTTTCACTCACTTTACAACAGTATCAACTAAACAAAGTGTAATAAAAAATAAACTTTGAGGTGGCCATAGCATAGCTTCTTTTCATAAGAAATAAAATGATGGCTGTATTTTAGTAGAATGAGTACTACACTATTTGTATTTATCACGACCGGCGTGCCGATCACATACATGACGCAAAGGGAGAGAAAAAGAAGGCCCTGTCCAAGGGAGAGGGAAAGATGGTGACCCCTAACTCACCTTGAGGCTGGCACCTGACTGCCCTGACGTCCCTAGACGGGTTTCTCACCCGTACGCCGATCACGTTCCTAAACCCTAGCTTTCCCTAAGATGAGCCCTACGTAGTGAATAGGGCGGTGGGAACACTAGTCCGCACCACTAACACTAAAGGGAAACACTAGGGAGAGGACAGACAATACTGACAAAACATATAGTCCCAGGTGGGCGACAACAAACAACCAACAGGGATCTGGAGGGTAATGCTCTGGTATGACAACCAGGGATAACAGCAACTCAGCTCCAGTGGGTCAGTATAGAAGTCCAGGCAGGAAGCTCTATATCTGGCAACCAGAGAAATGGGAGAGGGGAATATAAGGAGGTTGGGAGTGCCAGACAAGAAAGAGCTGAGGAGAAGAAGCTACGGATTCCTGAGTGAGACAAAAAGGATTGCAAGGCAAACACAGAAAGCTACCATTAAGTAACAGCGCTATCTTTAGACCTAGAGCGCGCAGCCACCCGCTGCGACTTTCTGACCCCGGGTATAACGGAGTCGGACATGGCTCTTGACACCCCCGTGACAGTATTAAATGTTTTAAAATGTCATCACACAAAAAACATTAAAATGCTAAGAGCTGTCAATTATGACCTTCCAAATTGTAGATCCAAAATGTTGCACTGATTAATTTCATATTATTGCTAAATAGGTGGTCAGTGTACCATTTTTGTTACAGAGCTCTAAATCCCCTGCCTCCCTGAACATAGCTGCATCCCTATCAATCTGCACTCAATACCGTATAATGAGAAAGTAAAAACTGAATTTTAGAAATGTTTGCAAATTTTGCCTGGACGTGAGTATTGAGACCCTTTACTATGACAATTAAAACTTAGTTCTGGTGGCTTCTCATTTCTCTTGATCATCTTTGAGATATTTCTACACCTTGATTGGAGTCCACCTGTGGTAAATGCAATTGATTGGGCTTGATTTGGAAAGCTGCCCCAGTGACTATATACAGTAAGGTCTCACAGCTGACAATGCATATCAAAGCTAAAACCAAGCCATAAGGAGGAAATAACTGCCTGTAGAGCCCAGAGACAGGATTGTGTGGAGGCAGAGATCTTCAGATGGTTACAAAAACATTTCTGCTGCACTAAAAATTCCCAAGAGCACAGTGGCCTCCATAATTCTTAAATGGAAAACAACTTGGAACAACCATGACTGTTCCTAGAGCTGGTCGCCCCACCAAACTAAGTAATCAGGGAAAATGGCCTTGGTAAGAGAGGTGACCAAAAATGCAATGGTCACTTTGATGGAGCTCCAAACATCCTGTGTGCAAATGAGAGAAACATTTAAAAGGTCAACCACCACTCTCCTCAGTAAAAGCAACATGAAACTTTGCAAAAAGAAAAAGCATGTAAACAACTCTCACACTGTGAGAAAAAGGATTTTCTGGTCTGCTGAAATCAAGTTTGAACTTTTTGGCTTAGGGACAACTCTGTTAATGTCCTTGAGACTCAGTCAGAATCTGTCACCACCAGATCTTTGAGAAGTTCTGATCCGTTCTTCAGCACTTCCTGCATGATCTTCTTTTGTTTTGCTTTCGTTTTGACATCTCTCCTCCCTCTCCCAGCTGTCATCTATTAGCAGTGATTACCTCCCTATATATCTCCTCCCCATACTGCCTCACCTTGCGGTTTTTGCAACTTCCTGGACTGTGCTGATGCTAGAAGCTGCTACTGCTGCATCCACAAGATAAGTCTGTTTCTTTATTTCTGTTTTCCTGTGGTCTTGATCCTAGGTGACCCTGACTCCCTCCGTATTTAGTGTAGGGAGCCGGTGGTCGTGTCCCCTCACTATTATAGGGTGTTCAGGTGTCATACATTCGAGGAACGAGGGTATGCAATTATCTACCATAGAGATTTTTGCATAGGCTGAGCAGTAAGGGAGAGTGCTAGGGCTGTTACAGGGCTTACCCTCTTGTTCCTTAGTTTTGGATCAAGTCAGTCGGATCTTCATTTGTCTCTTCTAGTTTTCTGCAACACCATCCGTGACAGAATCACAACTCGAACATCTCTGTAGAGACCTGAAAATGACTGTCCACCAATAGTCCCCTTCCAACCTGACAGAGCTTGAGAGGATCTGCAGAGAAGAATAGAACAAAATCCCCAAATCCAGCTGTGCAAACCTTGTGGCATCATACCCAAGAAGACTGGAGGCTGTAATCGCTGCCAAAGGGTCTTCAACTAGGTATTAAGCTATGGGTCTGTATACTTATGTCAATACAAGATTTTATTTTTTAACTTTTTAATTACCAAAGATGTTTAATATTCTGTTTTCATTTTGTCATTATGGGGTATTGAGTACAGAATAATGGGGGATAATTTGAACTTGTTTTTTATTTTTATTTTAGCTCAAGGCGGCAATATAACAAAATGTGAAAAAAAAGTCAAAGGGTTTGAAGCCTTTCTGAATGCACTGCATATGCAAATGAGGGGATGGCATAATGTATTTTAAGATCAGGAACAGTTTATAAAAGTTTGCCTGTCCAGTGTCCTGACTAGGGGTAGATTAGGAACTTGAAAATTGATTATCTTAGATGGAAAACAGAGACCCTGATTGCAATGCCACTTATCTTTTTGGCCTAGTATTTTTCTTAAAATCCCTATTGAGAAGTTCTCGAAGAATCTGAGAGCTGTTCAATATAAAGCATGAACTTTGGAGTTTTTGTACTGAAGAGTTCCCAGACCACTGCCCTGCTACTGATTTGCAGCTTTCTTCCTATACACAGGAATGCGGGGAAACTGTAGCTCATGAATTTTGGGAGCCCAATGCTTTGGTGCCCACTGGAGCTACTCAAAAGGGACTTTAAGCAAATGTCCAAGCCAAAAAAGATTGTGGTGGCAGATTCTGTTTAAGTTTGATAAGAGTCAATTAATGTCACCTTTGTTAAGCCTCCTTTGACAGCGGCTGCAGACTGCCAAAATGTTATACGCCCCTGACGAAGCTTGGAGCGAAACCCGGGTTGGGCAGATTTGAAAAAGACAGCTTTGACTGCTTTGTTTTACCATATGTTTGTGAGTATAATAAATACTTTTTATATAACCACTTGCTAATAGTGCTTCACTATTAGAGGAATCCTTGTTTTAGTGGTGGTGAAGAGACGTAGATAAAGGAGAGCCGTGGAGCTATACTATGTGCCTATATATCAAGCTGTGCTTGTGAGTATATACACACAAGGAAATTCCTAATGACCTGCAGTGCTTCACTATATACAGATTTTCTGTTATCCCACAGGTGCCTTAGTGTACTGATAGTGGGGACCTGATTTACTTGCCTGTGTCAGAAATCTTGGATGCCTCAAGATTGACCTCCTGAATTGGGAACGCGCGGTCCCTCAAAAACGCTTGGTCTGAACTGTGATCTTTACCCACTTCACAATTGGGAACCGCTGAGGCAATTTTTGTCATACGGATTGGGACTTTTTTTTTCTATAATTGCCAAAATGTTATCTTTTGGTACTATAGGTAAAGGAAAGCACAAAACTTAGAGCTCTGTATTAGATACATTGAGATCCATCCTATCTTTATACTGTTGTGATCCCCATAGAGTGGCATATAATGTAAAACTGGCATTACATGCTGTGCTCAATAACATATATACATCCTCTTTACCGTTTCTGCTGTGATTGTAATTTTACAACTCATTTTATTTAGGTCCGTTTATAGCATTTTAAGTAAAACTTTATTGTATTTCCTGTTGATTGTCTTTTTACATGGAAGTCGTCAGTATTTTACAGTAAATTAGAATATTTATTGATCTGTTCTCAGAATCTTCCGCTAGTTCTGGAAGACCAGCTGCATGGGGATGATTCACAATAAAAGGCAACTGTGAAAACAATATCGATGGGCTACCTGTTGGCTAGTTATTACACAGATAGTGAAAATGTAACTATGTGGAACAAGCGGTTTAATTAGTGGACAGAGGAAAAAGGTTCAACACTTTGACAATACAGAGAGGATATCATCTTTACCAACAGTATTCTACATTATATGTTGGGAACTGTAATCATTTCCAGCAGATTAATGGTAGCTATGGTTCTGCTGCAGACCTGTATTCAAATTACACCTGATTGTGCTACACAAAAACTGCTCTTAACTTAAAAAGGTACCTCCGAAGTTGAATACTAATAGTCTGTAACTAGAAGTTGACATTTGATGGCAGGAGATATACAGCCGTGTTCATCCTGTAAAGCTGTCAGCTCCTACGACCAATGTTGAAGAAAGGCAGGGACACAACAAAGTCACTTCAATACGGTTTATTGACAGCGCCTGAAAACGTATAGTTCAGTGCAGCCGGATCGCAGCCGGGTCAAGTAGTCAGTCCTTAACACTCTTAGAACCGTCGTCAGGCCAGTGTTTCTTCACACACACCTTGCGCTCTGTAAGCCTCTTACTCATACAGACACACCCCGCTCCTTGCTGCTGACTTTTAAATCATGGACATGGGCCACATATGAAACCCGGAGTGGATTGTGGGGAATAAGCACCCATCCTGCTCTTTGCTTATTCCCAATGAAAGCCAGGCCTGGATTAGCTGATACCAGCTATACTAGGTACCAACAGTGCCCACTATCTATCCAATTGGACACACTAGATACTGGATTTCACTCCACCAAGGCCGGGCATCTTGGTGACACGTCCCACAGCAAACCATGACATGCATCTCCTCTAATTCCTGCACCATTCTAGGAGACACAGACCTTCCTTCATATATGAGGCCGTCACTGCCTCACAATCCTTACATTGCCTCTTTTAAGTAAAGCAGTCTCTGTGCTACACAGGGTATCAAATCTCCCTGCCATAAAAAGGTGATTGTTACTTACCTGGCAAACGCTGTGCCACTGCTCAGGTTCTGCCAACCAGTATCTGAACAGCAGTGACTTCACGTCAACAACACATGAATGCTGTAGCAAATCATTGGCTTTAGCAGTCATTGTCTTAAACAGACCCCCAGCTGGAAGAGCCGTAGCAGCAGCACAGGATCAGCCAGGTAAGTAATGATCACTTTATGGCAGGTGGTTCCTCTGTGTTGTCTTGTTTCCTTCTAAAACTGGACAGTTCTTTTAAAGGAGTTTTTCAGGAGGAAAATATTGATGACCTGTCCTCAGGATAGGTCATCAATATCTGATTAGTGGGTTTCTGACATCCTGTCACTGTGGCACTCAAGGAAGCGCATACCAGTCAAAGTGCCGTTCATTGCATAGCGACTGTGCTTTTAATTGTAGCCAAGGCCTATTCACTTGAATGGGACTGAGCTTCATCTAGGTCAGGAGACCGAAGATAGGACATCAATATTAAACTTCTGGAAAACTCATTTACCACATCCCATATGAGTGGCACAAGATGATCAGCTTTTTAAAACAATATTATTTTGCAGTATTCTGTCATGAGATGCTTATCCAACACGTCTATATGTGGCCACCCAGTGGTTGCTTGGTGAATTGCAGCCTGCCAAGGGATTTGCTAGTATGTTGTGATATTGTATTGAATTTTTTTCATGAGAAATTGGAATCCTTAACAAAAAATTGAGCTATGGTAATGGTGGACACATCTGTGTCCAGCAGGACAGGTGATATTTTTTAATATTGAGCAGTTGACTTGGCAACAATATCACAAAGCTTATTTTTTAGCAGCAGCATTGGAGGTACCCTTTACATATTAAGGATTGGATACAAGAAAAAGTATGTCATATTTATCCACAGATTTTTTTCCTCAGATATCTTCAGCACCAACAAGAATACAGAAGGAGCATGCCAACATTTGTATGAACATATGTATGGCAGCCTTCTCTGACAGAATAGATACAGCTGTCATGCAGAATTTCCTACAGTTGCAACATATTTATAGACTATTCCACAACACACTCATAAACACGTTAAAGGGGTATTCCAAGATAATGCAATAACACTATAAGATCAAACAGACAGCACTATACTCATCTACCAGGTCTCACTGGCATCAAATGTCGCCTTCACACAGGAACGCCAGGGATTTATTTTTAGACACATGTAGCTTGTAAATGTTTAATGTAATAACATGGAAGCCCCTTCACAGACTCAAGGCTATATGTAATAAAACATATGTATAGAAAAAGGCTATATCCACATGGAGGTTTATGAAACCACCCAAACAAGAGGCAGCCTTTGCTGCCCAAAACAACCAATCACAGCACAGCTTTCATTTTGTGTCCTGCTCTTGGAAAACAAAAGCTATGCTGTGATTGGTTGCCATGGGTCACAAAAATTGTGTTTTTTTTTTAACCGTTTCATAAATCTGACAATGCTTTTTTGCTATCTAGCACAGCGTGGGTTCTCAGATGGTGCTATTAGTCATATCTTTAATTATTGTTACTCATGCTATGTTTCTACTTCCTGTCATTAGCTGATGGGGCTCAGCTCATCAAGCCCTTCAAGACCAAGCCAGTTTTCACCATAAGGACTTTATGTGGTAAGAACTCTTGAACACTTTTACTTATGAAAGCGATTCTGAGAATGTTTTCTTATTGTACTTCATGTTAGTGGTAAATTTGATTCAATATGTTTTACCCTTATTTATAAAATAAATAAATAAATACATTTAGGGAAAATTTTGAAAAATTTACTTTTTTCTAAATTAGAATTTCTTCACTTTTAAGATGGATAGTGATACCTCATAAAATAGTTATTACGTAATATTCTCAGATGTCTATTTTATGTTATGTAAAGGTCATTTTATTTTAGGATGTTAGAAGGCTTAGAATTTTAGAAGCTATTTAGAAAATCTTAAAGAAAATTTCCAAACTCACTTTTTTAACCCTTTCACTACCAGCGCCGTACAGCTGTGCAAGCATGACGCCCGCTCGCGCGTGCAGCGTTTCAAACAGCAGAGACCTGCGACTAATTACCGCAACCGGCAATAATGGCGATCGCGGTAATTAAATGCTTTAGATGCCGTGATCAAGTGAGATCACGGCACCTAAATGAGCAAAAACCCTTCCTGACTTCCTACCTATGCCCCCGTGTGTCCAATCCGGGCATAAATAGATGCCCTGAATAGTGGTAGCTTTACTGAGAAAGCAGTATTCAAACTGCAATTGTTATTTTGGCCACCAGATGGCAGGCCAGGATAAGAAATGAGCAAAACTGAGCAAAAAATTAAAAGATTTTTTTTTAATAAGCTCATATATGAGGCACATAATGATCACAATTTTTTTTTTTAAATGTTAAAAAATATATAAAAAATAAAAAATATATAACAGTTTATATCACCCCTTTCCGTAAAATTCAAAAATAAATACCTAAATAACAATAAATATAAACATCATGGGTCTCACTGCAACCAAAAATGCCCATACTATTAAAATAGAAAAAAAATTCCAGTACGGCGAATGGCGTAAAGGAAAAATGGGTCAAAATGGCCAATTTGCCATTTTTTCATTGCTTCTCTTACCCCAAAAATTTGTATAAAATGTGACCAAAAAGTCACGCATACTCCTAAATGGTATCATTCAAAAGTACATATTGTTCCACAAAAAATTTGCCCTAAACAGCTCAGTAGACATTAGTATAAAAAAGTTATGGGGGTCAGAATATGGTGATATAAAAAAAAATCTCAAAGTTTACATTTATTTTTACACTATTTAGATATAAAGAACCTATACATATAGGGTATCGTTGTAATCGTACTGACCCAGAGAATGAAGGGCATGGGAATGAAGAATGAAGGTCAGTTTTGCTGTAAACGAAATGCTGTGGGAACAAAACCTGTAAAACGGTGGAGGGATTGTGTTTTTTTTTCCAATTTCACCCCAGATAATGTGATACATGATGCATGTTTGTATCTTGCTTCCTTCCAGTCTGCGCTGCAGTAATGATCCACTTAATAATGTCTATGAAGCATGTAGTAGAACATAATGGCTAGATTAGTTATGGTGAATTCCCTCTTACTAATTCTTCAAAAATCTGTCACTTGTGTTAAATTAGGGGTTGATGTAAACTAACAATCTAATAATGACTCATCACATGCTGGTTGAAAATGACTGCTTGGATTAAACAGTGTGCGCAGAAGATGTTGTGTAAGCACCCTCATTATTGGGCAGTGAGACAGACAAAAAAATCACGATTCTGGTGGGTAATAGTTGATTCTGTCAGAATTAAATAACAATTTACCCTTATTCGCTGACAGTTTGACAGATTCACTGACATAAACACATTACATTTTGCTTATTTGCATGAGTTTGCAGCTGCTTAGAAAAAAAATGATGCTGAATGCAAACAAGGGACTATGTGATTGCACAATATAAAAAGGCATTTGTACCCCCAGAATTGGGTTTGTAACTGATATCGTAAAGTGAATGTATCCTCTAAATCAAGCCGCTGACAATATACACTTTAGTATTTGTAATATGTAAAATCAGCGCTGATGAGGAGAAAAATGGAGAATATACATTTTAACAAGTAAATTAAGTGGTCTTGCATGGCAAGACCACTTACTGTTATCTCGCATATACACTCACCTAAAGAATTATTAGGAACACCATACTAATACGGTGTTGACCCCCTTTTGCCTTCAGAACTGCCTTAATTCTACGTGGCATTGATTCAACAAGGTGCTGATAGCATTCTTTAGAAATGTTGGCCCATATTGATAGGATAGCATCTTGCAATTGATGGAGATTTGAGGGATGCACATCCAGGGCACGAAGCTCCCGTTCTACCAAATCCCAAAGATGCTCTATTGGGTTGAGATCTGGTGACTGTGGGGGCCATTTTAGTACAGTGAACTCATTGTCATGTTCAAGAAACCAATTTTCCAGTCTTCAACAGTCCAATATTGGTGAGCTCGTGCAAATTGTAGCCTCTTTTTCCTATTTGTAGTGGAGATGAGTGGTACCCGCTGGGGTCTTCTGCTGTTGTAGCCCATCCGCCTCAAGGTTGTGCGTGTTGTGGCTTCACAAATGCTTTGCTGCATACCTCGGTTGTAACGAGTGGTTATTTCAGTCAACGTTGCTCTTCTATCAGCTTGAATGAGTCGGCCCATTCTCCTCTGACCTCTAGCATCAACAAGGCATTTTCACCCACAGGACTGCCGCATACTGGATGTTTTTCCCTTTTCACACCATTCTTTGTAAACCCTAGAAATGGTTGTGCGTGAAAATCCCAGTAACTGAGCAGATTGTGAAATACTCAGACCGGCCCGTCTGGCACCAACAACCATGCCACGCTCAAAATTGCTTAAATCACCTTTCTTTCCCATTCTGACATTCAGTTTGGAGTTCAGGAGATTGTCTTGACCAGGACCACAACCCTACATGCATTGAAGCAACTGCCATGTGATTGGTTGACTAGATAATCGCATTAATGAGAAATAGAACAGGTGTTCCTAATAATTCTTTAGGTGAGTGTATATTCTTATTATTATAGCCAAATTTACCACCCTAACTCCTCCCACAGTTTTTGCACTACATAGACAGTAATATACCGAAATGTACGGATTGTTCCTGATTGGTGTGCTATTACTTTGTGGAACGTTTCGCCAAATGGTTCACGAAATATAATTTTCAAGCCCACCTATACAAATCGTATATCAAGACGTTCAGCTATCCCTGCTGCCACTAAAAATGTCCATGGCTAAGCCATAGTCCTGATAGTTTTCACAATATGACCATTCGTTTGCAACTCACGCCGCCCATTGACATTCATTGAAACTCCACTCTAGCCACCTCAAATTTGAAGGGCAATTTCTAAACTGCGACTGTGTCTTCATTTTTTATATTTCAGAGACATACTAATGTAGGTCTGGGTCTTGTGATTCTCACAATATAAAGCTCTTCGATGTAGGATTAAGTATTTTTAAACTACAACCGTTTGAAGATGGCAACTGCCAGTGAAGTGAGCAAGTTGGAGCAGTTTGTTTTTAACCGCTCTTCTCTGCCCTTGCTGTAGAGTGAGTTGCCATAGGAACCCAGGCGTGTGAGCAGCCAGCAGAGTGACAAAAGCTAGAGTGTGAGCTGAAAAATCTGGACATGATTTCTAAACTACCACCACTCCCTCATTTTCAAGCCCACCTACACAAATCGGCTGCTAATGTCTTTATAAATGTATGTTTTATTGTAACTGTAAAGCACTTTGGGCAACAACATTGCAATTAAATGTGCTATAAAAATAAATGTTTAAATGCATTTCTCACTCTATCAATTGGTTAGTGTAATGTTTACTATCTTTACTCACTCCAAACACCCCACACAGTTACTCTGTCCAGTCCAACCTTTCCACAGTTACTCCAACCACACAACAGTTGCTCAAGCCACTCCACCCAGTTACTCTGCCAACTCCAGTTGTAGACTACTGGTGGAGGCAAGAACTCTTCACACAATTTCCCCAGAGATTGTAGCTCTTCTGGTTGATACAAATAAAATTGGACTAAAATTGTCCTCTATGTCCAGCACCAGGGTATACATGTGTATACATCCTATCACCCTGGATACAGGATACTCAGGAATTAAGTCAAGAGAGTTGAGAGTTTTCAAACCCCCCCCCCCCCCCCCCCCCTCCCCAGTAGCTGAAGGGTATGGTGGAGGAGGTGATGGAAGTCGCTGGTGGATCCATCACATTCAAAATGCAAAACTATGGCAGAAACTCAAGGGGCAGTCTTATATTCTAATAGGATGTCATAGAGCTTGTTTGAAATATTTTTGCTAGAGCAGATCTATTGCAAATATCAACTATTAAAGGGGTTTCTGGTTTATGTCAACATCCTTTAAAAATCATAGTAATTTTCTTTTATTGCTCCAATCTTTTGTTCTAGGCTGTGGTCAAATGATAAGTCCAACAGTTACTCCACAGTTACTCCAGCCACTCCAACCACACAACAGTTACTCAAGCCACTCCACCCAGTTACTCCGCCCACTCCAGTTGTAGACTACTGGTGGAGGCAAGAACATGTCACACAATTTCCCCAGAAATTGCAGCTTTTCTAGTTCAATGTTGAATTTCATTGGAATTTGTCTACAAGGAGAAGATGTAGTGGCGAAAATAATGTCAGAATGTAAAACTAGTATTTATGGGAACATTATATTCAATATATCCAGGAATATTATTTCTTTTTACTATCAGTGAATGGAACAATCATATTTACATCCAGAGGGTAAATGATAAGCTGCATTTACACAGATACAATACAAAGGGAAAGAAGATGGCTGAGTGTGTGAGGCATAGTCAAAGCTTACAGACAGGGGCGTACATAGAAGTCATTGGGCCCCATAGCAAGAATCTGAATTGGGCCCCATAACTCCGCCCACTACCCACCATCTGTACTGGCTCCTCGCCTGACCCCTCCCTATTATGCCCCCCAAAATGCTTGGGCACTGCATACAGGTAATACTTACCCCGCTCCTTTGCACCCGCATCGCTCCTGATGCTCCCATAACTGCCACTGCATCCCCCTGTCGTGCAGATCCAGCGATGGGGGCGGTTGGGGAGTTGTGCAGCCAACAGAAGGCTGTGAAGGGAATGAGCCTCCCTAGCGTCACCCGCCATGCTAGGGACGCTCTTCCCATCACTGCCTGCTATTGACTGCCCCCACAAAGCCGGATGTTTTCATCCATGTGACAGGGAGATGTAGCAGTGGCCATGCTGGGGAGCAGGGTGCTGGGGAATGGGGTATTACCTGTATGCGGTGCCCAGGCATTTTGGGTGCTTAGTATGCATAAACACACACACCCGCCCCCCACACACACATACACACTTCAAGGTGACTGAGTGCGGATGGGCTGCTGGGCACATACTGTCCTCTATATGAGCAATTCATCAGCAAGCAGAGTTCATGGGGAGGGGGGTCCTTTATGAGCCTTATATACACAACAGTGTCCCCCCCCCCCCCCCCACCACATAGGAACTCTGCTTGCTGCTTCCCTCTGTCTTTCCGCCCATCAAGAATCCCCCCATGAACTTTTTTTAACTTACTGCTTGGACTGTGCGTGGCTGTTACTGGGCTGGCAGCAGTGATGCTGAGGCTGTATTCAGTGACCGTTCCCTGGTTCAGTGGGTGGCTGATGAGGCAGGTGGGCAGCGCATGAGCGCGGTATACAACTGCTGTGCCCGTACAGTTCTGTCTGCTGAGCCTGCTGCGAACAATACACTGGCCAATCAGCAGCAGGAGCTTTGCACTGCTAAATGCTGACCGGCCAGTGCAGTGCCTAGCAGACAGAAGAGAGAGCGCTATGCCGCCTGGAGCCTGGATGTTACTGGTCAGACATCGGTGCGTGCTGTGTAATGGGGGAGTGGGCCCCCTCAAAACTAGTAGTAGGCTAGAAGGGATCAAACAACATAACTATAAACTGACTGAGTCTGGAGACATAGGGGGCGGGGCCTTCCATGCGCTCTGGGCCCCCCTGTGCCACAGGCCCCATAGCAGCTGCCTATATAGGCGGTACGCCCCTGCTTACAGACATACAAGTAGCTGTAAGCATACAAGTGTCCGAATTTTCAACTGCATAACATTTGTCTATTGTAGCTGTCATGGCAGTTTCTTGGGACACCCACCTTAATTAAACATAACTCTCCTTTAATATATTTCCCGTCCCAAAGTTGCATGATCAGCGGCTTGGGACCCCAGTCACGTGATGCTCCTTTTCTGAACATCCAACTTCCACTGTTTACAAGACCAAAACAATTCCACTCCGCGGCGCATGCACAAACTCCAGATTCCACCTCATCTGCATATGCAGCAAGCAGAGGAATAGTTCTGGCCCTGTCCATGTTGGTAAGATATGGGGTTTACAAAGAGTATGGAAAAGTCTAGACACTAAAACATACCCCTGCTTATGCGTTTCAGGCCTGTTCAGTCCTTAGTTATAGCAAGATATGGGTTTGTTAAAATGTGGGGCTATTGTTTTTTATATATGCAATTTATACTGATTTTGCATATTATCTCTTGAATTGTAGCATTAGTCAGTGATTACCAAAAAAGTGAGATGAACTAGAAGAGCGCAGGTGTAGAGAGGAACACCCAGTGAAGTCCTAATTGTAATGCCATAGTCAGTGTAGGTTTGATTGTTGATCCAGATACTGGGTTTAAGGCCTCATGCACACGGCCGTTGTGGGTCCTTTCCGTGCATTGGGGACCGCAATGTGCTTCCGTGGGGTTCTGATACGTGCTTCCGTTCCACATCTCAGTGATTGGGTCCACATCCGTGATGGGGAGTGCACACGGGCCGATGCCCGTGTATTGCGGACCCGCCGTATGCCGTGTGAGATCGGGAAGATACAGCAGTAATGTTATTAAAATGATTATAAATATTTGAATCCTGCAGCAGTGGTTCTGTGCAGCATGGCCACCACTGATGGATTACAGGGTGGTCGTAACCCCTGGATACGAGCAGTGTAGAATGTGATGGAAAAATGAATCCAGCCAGCAAAGGAAGCAATATGGGCAATCAAAATACATTAGTAAGTGCCTTGTATTAACTTTCTCTACATGATAAATACCACTCGCTGAAGCAAACGTTAAAGCTGTTTTCAATCTGCCAAATCATTCGCATAAAGTACAAGACAGCAAACAATAGACCGCTATATGATAGCTGTTAGCTGCGCTCATACAGTACTTATATCAGAACTTTAACCGCCACCTGTTTGTCATGTTACATATGGTTTCTCTGTTATATGAGGCCATAAAGATGGGGTTTGTCATTATTTGAAGTAAAGCTCCGTTTCCACAGTTACTGTATTTGCAGGCTGAAAGTGAAGCAGATGGGGAAGCACACAAATAGATGAATAAGGAGAGACACTAGAGATATATTTAGATAAAATAACTAGATGAGAGCTACATAGTTTGCTTGTTATGTATGTTATTTTAACGCTATATTTGAATATATATTGTTAGATGTTATTTTACCACAGGTAAAGTTCATGTAAAATGTTTTACTTGAACAGTCACAATAAAATTGGGAAAGCTCTTGTGTCTGAAGTAAATATAGCTGGTGCATACTCCGAGGACTTCAACGGGTATTCTCATCTCAGACATGAGCAAGATATGCTGTAAATGAGAGACCCACCTTTAGGATCCACATCCATCTATGTCTAGACTAGTCCCCCACGCCACCACTGACCCTAATCCATTTTGTCGCAACACCACAGTAGTCAGGACTACGGAAACAGCCAAGGAAGATGTGCTATATGCTATTTTCTGCTCAGCTTTTTCCGTAGCCCTGACCTTCTCTGACTGCCACATCCAGATGGAGCAGGGTCAGTGAATGAGGGGTGAGGTATCTACAGATAGGTGTGGAACCCAGAGGTGGACCTGACATCCATGACTCGTTTATGTCATATCTTGTGGATATGCCATAAATTCCTACATGGGAATACGCCTTAAGTCCTTTTAACCCCTTAGGGAACTTTCACACTTGCGGCAGAGGATTCCGGCAGGCAGTTCCGTTGCCAGAACTGCCTGCTGGATCCGGCAATCCGGACGCAAATGCATCCGGATCCGTCTCACAAATGCATTGCAATACCGGATCCGTCTCTCCTGTGTCATACAGAAAAACAGATCCGGTATTATTTTTTTTTGCATTTTGAAAGGTCTGTGCATGCGCAGACCGGAAAGCCGGATCAGTTTTGCCGGAACACCTAATGCCGAATCCGGCACTAATACACTTCGATGTAAATTAATGCCGGATCTGGCATTCTGGTGAGTGTTCAGGACTTTTGGCCGCAGAGAAAACTGCAGCATGCTGCGGTATTTTCTCCGTCCAAAAAATGTAAGAGGGACTGAACTGATGCATCCTGAACGTGATGCTCTCCATCCAGAATGCATTAGGATAAGGCCTCATGCACACGACCGTTGTTTGTTTCCGCGTCCGTTTCGCCGATTTTAGCGTTTTAGATGCAGATCCATTCATTTCTATGGAGCCGTTTGCCATCCACGTCTGTGATCTGTGGTTCCAGTCCGTCAAAAAAATATAACCTGTCCTATTCTTGTCTGCGGAAAATAGTTTGCGGACCCATTCAAGTCAATGAGACCGCTAAAAAACGCGGAGGCACATAAGATTGTCATCCGCGTCTGTTTTATTCCTATCATTTGCATGGCAAACCTGTCTTAGACTTTTTTTTACCTTCCTTTATGTCTGATGGTCCTCCAAAAATAAAGGAAGACACACGGAAACAAAAACGGAAACGGATCACGGAACAACGGAACCCCATTTTACGGAACACAACAACGGTCGTGTGCATGAGGCCTAAAACTGATCATTTTTTTCCGGTATTGGGCTCCTGTGATGGAACTCAATACCGGAAAACAAAAACGCTAGTGTGAAAGTACCCTTAGTGGTATACCTATGTGAAATGTAGTATTACATAGCAGCAATTCAGATGAATGGCCGTCCATGTAATATAAAGATCAGTGGGTTCCAGCAGAACATGAACAGCTACGGTATCCGTTCAGTCTAACAGATAGGGTCTAATGCACGGGACCCCCTGTATAAAGTCTATATGCGCTAATGTAGCATACAGGCAGGGATTGAGACAACGCCTTTAAATCAAGTGGCTTTGAGAGACGTGCCATCAGATATATTACAGTAATAGCAGAAACATAAAAGAGCATATTCTGTTGAGAAAATAACCTTTCTCCCTGTTAGGCAATTTAGAAGATATTGATTCTGGTGACTTGCCTAAATGTATTTGGGCACCTCACTGTGGATATGGTAGGGTAAAAACAAAAACTGTTTTCTGAAATGAAACTAAATATACCAAACATAATTGCAAAATTCAGGTCATGGCATTTTACAGTTCTAAGCCTGAGAAGTACACAATTAGGTTTAGCATTTACAGCCGTTTTCCAGTTTGTACAACCTCTCAGGCTAATACAGTTCCCTCAGGATGAGTCACTCTGGGGTCTTTAGATGTTGGGATCGTCCAACCCAGTGCTTTTCTGCTCTGATATATGCACAGAAGAAACTCTATACAGTTTATATATATGGAGCACAAAATGATAGAAGCATGTACAGTATGTCATATTTAAACCTTACCACTAATAGTATATCTAGCAGATGGAACTTGACGTATGAACTGTGCCAATGGCATCAGTATTGTAAAATACAGCCAACATCTTGGAGGTAAAGCCACTGAGCAGAGTCATATTGCTAGGGAATGAATATGGTAAAATAATAGCGCCAATAAAAATAAAACTTTTCACAGAAAAAAACAAGCCCTCATACAAAGTAGCATACAGTCAATGGAGCAGAACATGTGGTAGCTATGGGGATAACTGGGGTGGGTGGCCCAACTCAATGACACTTTCCTCTTTACGAAACTGTAAGAAGTCCTTGCTCTTCTCTATAGAGTCACAGCTTAGTCCCTCCCCTTTCTCAGGAGTCTCTGCTTTTTTTTTTTATGGAGTCCTCTGACATGAAGGGGGGGGGGGACATTCAACATTCTGATAGCACTTGAGGACATCCCTGTATATTTAAAGGGATACGTATTTTGGTGAGAAATTTTCCCCTATGGATAATTATTAAATCACTGGGGGCCCTACTATTGGGACACTCACCAATTACAAGAACGGGGACCCCATACACCTCAAAATTAATGGAATGGCAGGTTGGACATGTTCACTGCCACTCCATTCAACTCTGCAGGAGTTCCAGAGACAGCTGAGTACATCGCTCAGCTATTTCCAGAAATCCCATTGAGATGAATGGAGCAGAAGTGTGCATGACCACCCTGCCAATCCATTCATTTTGGGTACCTCAGGGGTACAGGGTCCCTATTCTTGTTTTCAGTGGGGGTCCCAATGGTAGGACCCTCACTGATCTAAGTTATCCCTAGGACTTCTCACAACCAACTCTTGTTTTTCATATCATCTCAGCTGGGTCTTGAACTCAAGACTTGCCTTATGGGAGGCAGAAACTGACCTCTACATATACAACTATATGTATATACTAGTACTAGAGTTTCCTCAAGCTTCGTGAATCGATTTAACCAGAAATAGTGTAAAAAAAACAAAAAATTTAACTTACCGCCTCCATTTGCTTGCGACGTGCCGCCAGCCGCCATCTTAATTGAAGATCTCGGCCGAAATCCAGATCTTCGAGCAAGATGGCGGCGCCCAGCCCGTCGTGAGCAAATGGAGGTGGTAACTTTGATTTATTTATTTTAAATCTTACACAGTTTTTACACTCAGATGCCGCGATCATGTATGAACGCGGAATCTGAGGGGTACAATGATGGGGAGCAGTGTTATCGCAGCTACCCGTCATTGCACCCGCTACTTGCAAAAAAAGGTCTTTGTGACTTAGTAATTAGTCACAAAGCCAATTTTTTTGTAAAATTCGGCAAATCATCCGAATTAAACTTTTCAATAATTTGGTCATCTCTAACCACTACATTGTACATAAAAATAAAATAAAAATTATTACATATTTAGTAATTACAATGTAATGGTGTAAAATAAATTACAATAAACATATATTTGTGTATATACAGTACTATAGATGCTGAGAAATGCAGGTAGATATCCATCCAGCATGCAATACCATTAAGGAGGCTCCAAATGTATTCTGCAGCAGGACAACAACCCCAAACATACAGCCAATGTTATTGAGAACTATCTTTAGTAAAAATAAAAACAAGGAGTCCTGAAAGTGGTGAAATGGCTCCCACCAGTGGCGTAGCTATCAGGGAAGCAGGGGAAGTGACTGCTTTGGGGCACGAGCTTAGAAGGGGCCCCAAGGCAGTACTGAATGTTTTTATTAGATCTATAGGCTTCCCCTATCTACTGCTGTGCCGTACTTTACAGAAGCAGGTACTACATAGAACAGCAGCGCTGGAGCTCCTCCCACTGAAGGTCCTTGCTCAGTGAGGAGGAGAGAGTACAATTGCTGTCTCCTCCTCCAATGGTCGTTCTCACTCTGGGATCCACAGTACTAGCACAGCACTTGCCAGTCCTGTTTTTTTTTTTTTTATTGGCTGGCAGCTTACTATGACACTTGCTGCCAGCCAATAGCAGAGCGTCATGGGATCAAGGCCCACCCCAGCACAAAGCTAGTGTAGAGCAGGCTGGCTGCACCTGCACACAGAGCTCTATAATGCTTGTCCATGTATGTGGTGACCGCACGTATGAGTGAGTCTATGTATGTGTTGACCGCGTGTATGAGTGCGTCTATGTATGTGGTGAGCACGTGTATGAATGCATCCATGTATGTGGTGACTGTGTATGAGTGCGTCCATGTAAGTGGTGAGCGCATCTATGTATGTGGTGAGTGCATGTATCAGTGCCTCCATGTATGTAGTGAGCATTTGTATGAGTGCGTCCATGTATGTGATGAGCGCATGTATGAGTGTGTCCATGTATGTGGTGGCCGCGTGTATGAGTGCATCCATGTATGTGGTCAGCGCATGTATGAGTGTGTCCATGTATGTGGTGGCCGCGTGTATGAGTGCATCCATGTATGTGGTCAGCGCATGTATGAGTGTGTCCATGTATGTGGTGGCCGCGTGTATGAGTGCATCCATGTATGTGGTCAGCGCATGTATGAGTGTGTCCATGTATGTGGTGAGCGTATGTATGAGTGCGTCCATGTATGTGGTGAGCACATGTATGAGTGCATCCATGTATGTGGTGAATGCATGTATGAGTGCATCCATGTATGTGGTGAGCGCATGTATGAGTGCGTCCATGTATGTGGTGACCGCGTGTATGAATGCGTCCATGTATGTGGTGAGCGTATGTATGAGTGCGTCCATGTATGTGGTGAGCGCATATATGAGTACGTCCATGTATGTGGTGAATACGTGTATGATTGTGTACATGTGTACATTAAGTTGGGGGGGCATACAAAAATTTGCTGTGGGGCCCAGTCAGTTCTAGCTATGCCCCTGGCTCCCACAGAACACTGATCTCAACATCATCATGTCTGTCTGGGATTGCATGAAGAGACGGATTTGAGCAGAAGATCTGTGGTTAGTTCTCCAACATGTTTGGAACAACCTCCCAGCCAAGTTGGGTAGTCACACCAAATATTAATTTGATTTAGATTTCTCATCTGTTCATTCCATTTGCATTGTGTTAATTCAGGCATGCTCAACCTGCGGCCCTCCAGCTGTTGTAAAACTACAACTCCCACGATGCCCTTCTGTAGGATGATAGCTGTAGGCTGTCAAGGAATGATGGGAGTTGAAGTTTTGCAACAGCTGGAGGGCCGTAGGCTGAGCATGCCTGTGTTAATTGATAAAAATACACACAATTAAGCTGCTATAGCTATGGTTAAATACGGTGCAAAATAAAAAAAAAACATAGCTTTTATTGTCAGCTAGGCCTCATTTCCATGTCAGTGCTTGCCAGTGATTTCTATCAGGGACTGTGACCCAAAACCAGTAGTGCAGCATAAACAGAAAAAAGGTATAACGGAAAGATCTGAACCTTTTCTGTGTTTCTGACCCGCACTTGATTTTGGCTCACAATCACTAATAGAAATCACTGATCAAACATTGACCAAAACAGTGACCGTGTGAATAAAAGCCTCTTTACACAAGCCAATGATTGGGGCAAATATCAGGATGGAGCATTTCTAGGAACGCTTGTTCCCAATAACTGGTTATCACCCGATGAAGAAGCAAACATGCTTTCATCTGTGATGTGTGGTCACCTAAATCATAATTTCTGGGCAGCAGATATTGCTGTCTAAACAGAGAGCTGCTGGCCAGAAACAATGATTCTCTAGGGGGACGAGTGATTACACTCGGGGTCACTCATCTCCAAACAGCAGAAGTGATTGCTGCATGTAAATGCAACTCTCACCTCTCACCTCTTCTGATGAGCAGGCAATATTAGGAATTAATGGATCCTTCTCGATTATTACCAGCTGTGTCAGCCTCTGTAATGGGGGACTTAATGCACACAACCGTATTTTCCATCCATTTGCTATCCGCATTTTTTGCGGATAGCACACCGACCCGTTCATTTTTATGAAGTCATGAACACATCCGTTATTTTTGCGGATGCGTGTGGCTGTTCCACCAGTGATAGAACAAGTCCTATTTTGGTCTTTATTGCTGACCAGAACCGCCCTTTCTATTGATGGGAGTGAGTAAAATGTAGAATGCAGTCAGAAGGTATTTTGTGGATCCGTTATTTGAGGACTGAAATACGGAGAAGGCCATGTGCATGAGTCCTTAGGCTGGGGCCACAGCTGAAGTACATAGGCATTCATTGAATTGGGTGAGTTGGGTATGTGTCTGTGTTTTTTTTTTTTTTAGATATTTTTCCAAAAGAGGCATATATGGGGTGAGGAAAATCATTTCATCCAAGTCATGCAACCATTGATTTTGAAGCAAAAACAGGATGCAGTTCCAGCCGACGACTGCTTCTTATTTGATTCATAAGAGTCAGCCATGGCCACACTGGAAATCATCACCCAAATATGCCACATACACAAAACCTATCAAAAACGAGTAGCAAAGCAAACAGTCCATTAAAATGATGACAAACATCCCTGTGAATCATAGTGGTCGCTGGACAGTTATCATAGAAATGGAGATCTGTAGTATCATCCGGCTTGGCTTCTTCCTTTGCCTGTAAGCTCTTCTTCTCTACTCCACAACAGGTTGCCATGACAACTTATATTTCAATTTCTATAAATCTCTATTTATAGAGCTCAGGGTACACCATAGACAAGATAAAAAGAAATAGGATGCACAGTCTTCATCATTTAACAGCAATAATGAAATCAATTGTAAAAAAAAAAAAATGAGGTAGAGTTACCACTAGACCGAGTTTTACCGTTTTCCAGTCATTTTAAAGCTCATAGATTGAAGACCACAATCCTAACCGAATTGAGAAATAAAGCTAACACAATTAAAGTGTTATCTGCAGCTAAGTGCCTTCATTTGAAGCTACACTATAATGAAATATGCATTACTTGAGCACACATACATGGAATGATGCAGGAAAGTGCTAGCTGCTCGGATTAATGACTCTCAGGTCCAAAGGATGAACTGGATTTACTTACAATTCACCCCTCACTGCTAATGCAATTGCCCATCCCACTCCTCTAAATGTTCTGGGGGGCGACAACGTGTTAAAATGCTAATTTCTGTGCATTGCCTTTACTTTTACTGTGTACAGTTTACTGACATTAAAAGGAAAGGTCACTCGTGTTTTTCTTAATGTGACTACCAATGGAAAAAAAACTCGAATCACAAGTAAAAGAGCTCTAGGGAAGGTAGGAGCACTCATCAAAATTCAAGCCAGTTCTTCTTAACCTTTTCCAAGCCTTCATCTCAATGGCAGCTGAGGTCAAATGGATTTTCACACTAGTGATACTGTATACAGTATCATTCTTGCACAAAGTGTGCGAATGCGCCTAAATTGTGGGACAGAGGTCTTACACCACATTCATTAAGTGTCACAGACACCTTTATTTATTTTTTGATGGAAGGGGTGTGGGATGTGAAAAGGGGTTAGTCGTGAAAAGATTTAGGAGCATGATTCTGGCACAAAGTAAGCCATCTAATATCTGGTAAAAATATCTGCCCTATAGAAAAGTCTCAAATCTTGCCACAAGTCTTGTTTTGGACCACATCTGCGGTTTTCCATGGGCAGGACATGGTTGGGAGCATGCAGGAGGGGGCAGACTGCGGGCCATACCTCTGCAGCCCAACACATTTAATATTTGCACCAAAGAATCTTCTCCATCTGGTGCACTAAATTATTTCAAGGCATGTGCATGTCAAGAATAGATGCTCCATGGGGAATTCAAGTAGGTACTAAAACAGATATGTCAGGAGAGGTGACAGAAACTCTTTAGGCTGGCCTCCCAACTGCTGTTGGGTGAAGTATCAGTCACTTAGAGTTAGAGTCCAATTCTTTTGATCTCCCGCATATAAGCTGCTACCAGAGGGTTCTGACACTGGCATTTTCCTCTTTCCCCATTCAGGTCACATACATGCACAGCCAAGCATGTGTATGGGGAGTTAGGAGAGATAGCTGTTCAGCCAAGAGCTACAGTGCTACCCATAATTATTTATACCCCTGGCAAATTTTGACTTAAAGTTACTTTTATTCAACCAGCAAGTAATTTTTTGACGGGAAATGACATGGGTATTTCCCAAAAGATAATAAGACGATGTACAAGAGGCATTTTTGTGGGGGAAAAACATTTCTTAGCTTTTATTTACATTTGAGCAAAAAATACAAGATGTTCCGCACTGTGGAAGATCTCAGAGGACGTGGTCGGAAGCCAAAAGGAACACCTGTGCTGGCCAGGAGGATAGTTAGAGAGGTGAAAAAGAATCCAAGGATCACCATCAAGGCCATCCTGGTGAATATGGGCTCTGCTGGTGGCAATGTCTCAAGGCAGACAATCCAACGGACACTGCACAATGCAGACCAAGGAGGACGCCACTTCTCCAGATAAGGCACACAAAAGCTCGCTTGGCCTTTGCAAAAGCTCATCTGGACAAAGAAGAAGACTTCTGGCCTTCTGTGTGATGGTCAGATGAAACAAAAATTAAATTGTTTGGTCACAATGATGTTTCTTTCATTTGGTGTAAAAAAGGAGAAGCCTACAACCCAAAGAACACCATCCCCACTGTCAAACATGGTGGTGGGAACCTAACCTAAAGATAAAAAGTATCTCACACTTGAGGAAAACATTGACATCAAAATTTTAAAGGGACACAATCATCAGAAAGGTGTTCATCCATATTCTTTTTCATTTCAGCATAAAGGCCCCGGTGGCTGTTCTCGGAACTGCCTGCTCCCGCTGACCACACTTGTTTTCAGACCAGCTCGCGCACAGGCACAGGTAAGGGCTTACCTGTGCCTCGCCGGACTTGTGAAAAAAGATGGCAGCCCGCATATGTTCGCGGGCGAACAATGCAAACTGGCCATCACTGTTCAGCAGTGTATTTCATTTTCAATGACATGGTAAAGTATTGTCCTTTTGTTGCAGTCAGCACAGAGAGATAAAAGTCCTATATAGATAGGAAATCCACTGTCAGTTTACTGCGACTGAAGTTATATGTTGGTATAACAGTAGTTGTAGAATATGGAGAACAGTATGATAGCTCTATTCTCTTCTTGATAGACCTAGATAAAGATGTCCATGGAAGAGCATTGCACTCATCAGTGTAATGTGTGATGCTCTAATTTAGTAAGTCTTTCTTTTGCCAGCCAGCCAATCCCCTTATACTTAGGATTGTCATCTTATCCCGCTTAAGTCAGCAGGTTCAGACACATTCTGTGTGATGTGTATGGTCTTTATTAAGCTCTTTACTGTGGTCTAGTAAAATAAAATACAGTTACAAGTTTCCAGGTAGTTCTCAAGATAGATTTCATCAGTGTTCTAACAGATATTAAAGAGGTTGTCTTTCAAAAATATCCTAAATTTTTTTCGAACCAGCATCTGGATCTGAATACTTTTGTAATTGGATGTAATTAAAAATTTAGTATAACCACTGAGTTATTCAATAAAATGTACCTTTATTGCGCCACCTAATGTTTACCCTTTTCCTTGTTTCTCAGTTCCATCCTTCAAATGCCACCAGCTGTATATTCTGCTTAAATCTGTAAGGGTGAAGCTATACTTTTTGTAGCGCGATGGGTTGACTTCAACTATTTAACTATAGCTACAGTCCAAATGCATGCATTCAGATGACATTCAATAGTTAAAATCAATCAGTCGCGCTACAAAAACGAAGTCGCACTGTAGCCCCGGCCTAACAGTTATCGAGAGAGAGAGCTGCAGCAAGAGGATGCAACCTCTATTAACAATGAATGATGGATGTGAAGATCTCTAGATCCATGTGAGGTACAGGGCTGATTCTAGCTTTGTTAGAATGAGATTAGAATGCACTATATGACATCTGATTTCCATGTTTTATATTAATGGGATAACCCCTTTAAGGATCACATGGTTGTCTTTTAAATATACCACTGTAGTAAGGAGGATTCCGTGAAATTGCCTACATTTCATAAATGTAAATCTTTTAAATCCCTATAATTTACACTGCTAAAAATGAATATGTCGATGAGTTCTTACTATACTTGCAGCTATTTATAGAGTATAGGGAATATAAGCAGTTCTTCGTGTTTCCTTGGCAAAGAAAAGTGATACTTTCTACTGGTATGACTTTTAAACCATTCAGCATTGTGATTCCCATGTGTAGCTGCTATTTCCTATTATTGATTGACCACAAAGTAGTGAAGGCAGTCCCAGGCAATCATTTAGCTATTTCAGTAATAAAGCCTGTAAGCACTTCAAGTGACGCAATCATTCAAGACAAGAAAGCATCAGTCCTGTAAGTAAAAGACTGACTTAAAGAAAATCTAAATATGTTTGTCTGATAACATGTATTATATTAGTCAGAGCTTGGAAGATAAGATACATAAAGAATTAAAGGGCTAGGGAGTTGAATATTCATTAGAAGAAGAATATTGGTGACCTATCCTAAGGATACATCATCAATGTCTGATCAGTGGGGGTCCGATATCCAGCACTGCCACCACCACCACCGATGGGACTGAGCGGTACTTAAGTCATGACACCAATTTACATGACATCACTGCCCTAGGGAAAAGGCTCCTGCCTCTTCAAACAGTTATGATAGGTGGGGGTGCCATCAGGGGCATAGCTAAAGGCTTCCGGGCCCTAGTGCAAGAGTTCAGCTGGGCCCCCATTCCCTTAGTGCTTGTTGGCAAGGGGCAGGGGAGCACATAGCCTTCCTGCTGCCAGAGGCAAACATTGAAAGGACACCCCCTCATGCCAAATTCTTAACCTAACCCCTTCCCTCCAGCCAGAGGTGTAAATTGACCAGCATGCACTTTCTATAATACCAGTGTCTTATGTGGCACAAGGGTTTTTGGGCCGCTTCAGGCACCTGGGCCCGGTAGCGACTGCTACCTCTGCACCCCCTATAGCTACGTCCCTGGGTGCCAGGAGTCTTACCCCCGCCAATCAGATACTAATCTGACATCCTGAGGATAGGTCCTCAATTTTATACTCCCAGAAGACCCCTTTTTTAACCATGCAAGTGTTACTGTAACCTCACTTCAAATAACTTTATAGATTTGTACTAAATTTGTCAAATTCAGGACTACTGGATATTGTGGTGAGATGTACGCTGTCCTGGAAAGCTAATATAAGTTCACTGCTTCTTACTGCTCTCTGCTTTTATCTTTCTCAGCTTTCGCACTTTCCCTGACCTAAACATTACTTCTATCCTCTTCATTCTCATTTTTCCTTTCATCTTTTCTTCATACAAGATGCATTCTTTGTTGGCCTTTTCATTGGGTTTTTCCATTACTTCAATTTCTCAGCTTTTTTTACTTTTCTTTTAGGATCATGTGGTGGCACCTGGTCCAAACACAGTGCAAGATTCAACAGCGAAAAATTCAATGTATAGGGTTATAACTATCTCAGCCTTTAATGGCTGAGCTGAAACATCCTGAAGAAGGGCAAGCCAGGAGTGGATGGAGTTACAGAAACAGCCGTGCAGACTGTGCTACGCTGTTTACGTGAGTTCCCATAGAAAAGAATGGGAGCTACATAAACAGCTCTCCTTCAGATAGTTCTGGGTGAATTGACCACCACCCCACGATTGATGTCAGAAGTACACAAGAGGGCTGGAGACCTTGATGGTAATGTCACAGGGAGCTGAAAAATACTGTAGAGGGATCACATGATGCTCTTTCGGATCTCAGAAACAGCAGAACAAGACTGAATGCAATGGGGAATTATAGCCCATAAAACCCTTTTAACATTTGCTGCATGGTCACCATTTGTAAAATCAGAGTGGAAGGCACCTGTTTATGCAGCGTCCCACATTTGTGTGAAAGGGACACTTTAACATCTGCTTATCTATGTATTTATCTAATGTATGGTATTTCACATTATCAGTCTGGCATTGTCATTTCAACCATTCGCCCCTAGGTGGTGCTGGCGCCACATGACATATATAGTTGGGGTGTGTCTAGGAGGTTATGTTAGAGTCAAAGTGAGAGAGTAGAAGCAAGTTCATGGAGGAGAGAAACAGGCCTAAATCAACATGTAGCTGTTTTCCTTTCCTCTGGGCCCTGATCAAGACTGGAGAAGACATAAACAGCAACCAAGGACCAGACAGTGAGTCTATGTCTAAATATGAGGCAAGCCTAGTGAGGGTTATAGCTAAATCTAGCTTATGGACCTCATCAGCACAAGTGCCTGAGAGTAACTTTCCAAGTGTCGGGACACTAATGGATAATTAGTGCGCAGAATTGTCCTTATTCACTACACAAGCCTTCCATGACATAGTGAAAAACTAAACCTTTTTAGGAGAGCATCCTGCAAATAATGTAGCAGAAGACTGATGCCTGCCACGAGGGAGTACACCCTTATTGGATAGCTCAAGATAAGTAGAAAACAGCATATTTAGTACCACAGTCCTCAACTGACAATTGCCTAAACCTGATAAGTGGAATACAATTGAACTTATTTCTGAGTCATCACTTATGCCATATGAATGCACTTTATTGATGGACTGTAATATCTGCCTTGAGACTATTGATTCAAGTAAATGTTCAATTGTTGTACAACAACTGATTCTTTATTACTACTACTACATTCAACATTTGCACCTTACGGTGCTGGCTTCACGAGCACAGGGGCCCAGCCACTGAAGCACCTTAACCACCTACACCATCAAGGGCACCACAACTTCTATCTGGCTGGTCTTTCCTGCAATCGAGAGTGCCCCAGAGGATTTAGTGCTGTCTTCCTCATCACTACACGCCGTCCCAGGGAGGCTCTGCTAACCGTGAGTACATGAACTACTACCCTCATCGGCCCACCGTAGCCTCAAGCGTTTCCCCTGCTGACCCGGTCGCTGCATTTAGATTGTTATGTTACAGTTCCATACAGGAGGCATTAGTAGTGCCAAGAAGTAGATTAATTTACTCCTGTGAGCTCAACAAAAACTTTTCTAAAGTAAGCTTACGGAAAGGCCATCTATGGTACAAAATGTCATGGCCAGGATCCAATTCTATGGCACTAAATTCATGACTCCTGCATGGTGGCGTCCCCATGGCAAACATTTGATAGCTGCACCCAACAACAATCTATTGTGTTTGAAGACACTGTTATCTGTCCCCTGTCACTGTCAGGTCATGTGTTGTCCCTTTTGCTGATTCAACCATGAGAAAAGTGCAGCTATCTGTCATGCACACTTAACCACTGGATTTCTGCTATTTACAAGTGCAGATGGATAAGGCAATGGACTCTGTGCAAGCAGAATAGAACTCCAAATCTTTTGAAATGCTGTTCAATTGTGTCTTCTGTCACATATTAATGTGTTTATATTGTTGCAGGTACCTTTTTAATCTCCCATGTCTTTATGCAAGGGACAAGATTGGGGAAGTCTGCAGGTGGAGGAAGCCCGACGGCCAGACCTTTATACGCCCTTGACTGCTTACATAGTGTAGTGAGTGTAAGGGCATATATACATGACTGATCAGGCAGCTCTATCGACTGTAGACTCTTTGATCTACTTCCTTTGTTTTCTTTTGAATGCTTGCAGATTCAGCTGTCATGTATTTGTAGCCACATCCATACATACATCTCTCAGGAAAAGCAGCATTCATTCATCGCCATTCACTATGCATTATGCTCATCCTGAGAGCTGAATGCACGCACTTTAGCTATGTAAGTAAACAGAGCAGCACCATGAGCCACTTTCCTGGAGAGCTCATTTTCAGGGATAATTCTGTGATATATTGCATTTTCAGAGAAGGTTTATACAGTTCACAGAACTTTGTCGCACTCTGTTTGGCGTCTGCTGTGTATAGGGTTCCCACCCCAATTTGCTAGTAGTAATCGATCACAGCAACTCAACTTGAATCAAAGATACTTTTATTAATATTGCTGAGTACATAAGAAATGTAGGACTTCATCAGACACTGTGCCACAGTTAGGTATCAGGAGTGGAGTAAAGGTGCACCTTGTCTCCACTCGTGATACCTAACTCCACAGGTGCCATCTTGCACCTTTACTTCACTCCTGATACCAAACTCCACAGATGCCATCTTGCACCTTTACCCACGGTGCACCTTTACTCCACAGGTGCGATCTTGCACCTTTACCCAAGGTGTACCTTTACTCCACAGGTGCAATCTTGCACCTTTACCCATGGTGTACCTTCACTCCACAGGTGCGATCTTACACCTTTACCCACGGTGCACCTTCACTCCACAGGTGCGATCTTGCACCTTTACCCACGGTGCACCTTCACTCCACAGGTTGCGATCTTGCACCTTTACCCACGGTGTACCTTTACTCCACAGGTGCAATCTTGCACCTTTACCCATGGTGTACCTTCACTCCACAGGTGCGATCTTACACCTTTACCCACGGTGCACCTTCACTCCACAGGTGCGATCTTGCACCTTTACCCACGGTGCACCTTTACTCCACAGGTTGCGATCTTGCACCTTTACCCAAGGTGTACCTTTACTCCACAGGTGCAATCTTGCACCTTTACCCATGGTGTACCTTCACTCCACAGGTGCGATCTTACACCTTTACCCACGGTGCACCTTCACTCCACAGGTGCGATCTTACACCTTTACCCACGGTGCACCTTCACTCCACAGGTGCGATCTTGCACCTTTACCCACGGTGCACCTTTACTCCACAGGTGCGATCTTACACCTTTACCCACGGTGCACCTTCACTCCACAGGTGCAATCTTACACCTTTACCCAAGGTGTACCTTTACTCCACAGGTGCGATCTTGCACCTTTACCCACAGTGTACCTTTACTCCACAGGTGCGATCTTGCACCTTTACCCACAGTGTACCTTTACTCCACAGGTGCGATCTTACACCTTTACCCACAGTGCACCTTCACTCCACAGGTGCGATCTTACACCTTTACCCACGGTGCACCTTTACTCCACAGGTGCGATCTTGCACCTTTACCCACGGTGTACCTTTACTCCACAGGTGCGATCTTACACCTTTACCCACGGTGCACCTTTACTCCACAGGTGCGATCTTGCACCTTTACCCATGGTGTACCTTCACTCCACAGGTGCGATCTTACACCTTTACCCACGGTGCACCTTCACTCCACAGGTGCGATCTTGCACCTTTACCCACGGTGCACCTTTACTCCACAGGTTGCGATCTTGCACCTTTACCCACGGTGTACCTTTACTCCACAGGTGCGATCTTGCACCTTTACTTCACTCCTGATACCAAACTCCACAGATGCCATCTTGCACCTTTACCCACGGTGCACCTTTACTCCACAGGTACGATCTTGCACCTTTACCCAAGATGTACCTTTACTCCACAGGTGCGATCTTGCACCTTTCCCCATGGTGTACCTTCACTCCACAGGTGCGATCTTGCACCTTTACCCACGGTGCACCTTTACTCCACAGGTGCGATCTTGCACCTTTACCCACGGTGTACCTTTACTCCACAGGTGCGATCTTGCACCTTTACCCACAGTGTACCTTTACTCCACAGGTGCGATCTTGCACCTTTACCCACGGTGCACCATTACTCCACAGGTGCGATCTTACACCTTTACCCACGGTGCACCTTCACTCCACAGGTGCGATCTTACACCTTTACCCACGGTGCACCTTCACTCCACAGGTGCGATCTTGCACCTTTACCCACGGTGTACCTTTATTCCACAGGGGCGATCTTGCACCTTTACCCACGGTGCACCTTCACTCCACAGGTGCGATCTTACACCTTTACCCACGGTGCACCTTCACTCCACAGGTGCGATCTTACACCTTTACCCACGGTGCACCTTCACTCCACAGGTGCGATCTTGCACCTTTACCCACGGTGTACCTTTACTCCACAGGGGCGATCTTGCACCTTTACCCACGGTGCACCATTACTCCACAGGTGCGATCTCACACCTTTCCCCATGGTGTACCTTCACTCCACAGGTGCGATCTTGCACCTTTACCCACGGTGCACCTTTACTCCACAGGTGCGATCTTGCACCTTTACCCACGGTGTACCTTTACTCCACAGGTGCGATCTTGCACCTTTACCCACAGTGTACCTTTACTCCACAGGTGCGATCTTGCACCTTTACCCACGGTGCACCATTACTCCACAGGTGCGATCTTACACCTTTACCCACGGTGCACCTTCACTCCACAGGTGCGATCTTTCACCTTTACCCAGGGTGCACCTTCACTCCACAGGTGCAATCTTGCACCTTTACCCACGGTGTACCTTTACTCCACAGGGGCGATCTTGCACCTTTACCCACGGTGCACCTTCACTCCACAGGTGCGATCTTACACCTTTACCCACGGTGCACCTTCACTCCACAGGTGCGATCTTACACCTTTACCCACGGTGCACCTTCACTCCACAGGTGCGATCTTGCACCTTTACCCACGGTGTACCTTTACTCCACAGGGGCGATCTTGCACCTTTACCCACGGTGCACCATTACTCCACAGGTGCGATCTCACACCTTTACCCACGGTGTACCTTTACTCCACAGGTGCGATCTTGCACCTTTACCCACGGTGCACCATTACTCCACTCCTGATACCTAACTGTGGCACAGTGTCTGATGAAGGCCTTCGCGTGGAAAACGTTTACGCACGTACTGCGTAATGTATCTTTGATTCAAGTTGAGTTGCTGCGATCGATTACTACTATTTCTGGAGAAGAGTCATTGATCCAGGGAGTTATTCTGACTGCCCGAATAGAGTTGGGAAGAATTTTTTTCCCCATAAAGTGAGGAGGATTGTCTTCCACCTCACAGGGGTTTCTTTGGCCTTCCTAGGAATCATCTTGCAGGATAACAGGCTGAACTGGATGGATAGATGTCTTTTTTCATAGTAAACTATGTTACTATTTTACTATATGTATATTTCAAGAAAACTAAAAGGTATACTTTTTCCAAATCCTCTCTTGCCTAAAACCCCAAACTTCACAGCAGATTAATGCACACACACACAAATGGACAGATTAGGGTGGGTTCAACAGGGTTATAACGGAACATAACGGAATCCATAGAATGGGATGCAAAACGGAAGCCTTTAAGAGGCATTCCGTTTTGCTCCGTCCTAATAGAAGTCTGTGAGAAAACATAACAAATCCGTCTGGGTCCCAGTATGCAAGACGGAAAACAAAGTCCTGTCGGCAGACGGATCCGTTTTTGATTCCCATAGACTTCCATTAGGACGAAGAGCAAACGGAATACCTTTTAAAGGCGTCCGTTTTGCATTCCGTCATAATGCAAGTTTATGGGCAGCAAAACGGATCCGTCCTTCCGTCTTATAGATTCCGTTATGTTCCGTTATAACCCTTTTATAACGGAAAGCCACAACGGACTCCATAACGCTAGTGTGAACCCACCCTTACAGTGTTCACTTACAGTATATAATTAGTAGGGGTGAAAAAAATGTCTACCCATGGACCCCATGTACTATATGCACTTTATACAGGTGTCTTCTTATGTGCCAGAGAGGCCTCTGGACCTGCTCAGGCAACAGTGCCTGGGTGTGACTGCTGCCTGTGTATTGCCTATATCTATCCCGCTAAGTCTATCAAGTTAATTCAAGTAAGGCCTCATGCACACGACCGTTGTGTGTTTTGCGGTCCGCAAATTTCGGATCCGCAAAACACGGATGGCGTCCGTGTGCGTTCTGCAATTTGCGGAAGAACACATCTAACCTTCCCTTGGAGACTGCAACTGTATCTGATAAAATTAGTTTCTGAGGATGATGCTACAGCTTCACAGCTCTAAATATAAAGAGCCCCTTTTATTGCTGGACATTCAACCTGCATTCCTCCACCTACAGAAGCTGCCTTCCCGTCTTTTAAGGCCTCATGCACACAACTGTATTTTTCATCCATGTGCTATTAGCATTTTTTGTGGCTAGCACACTGACACATTCATTTCTATGGGGCCATGCACACATCCAAAATTTTCATTCCGCAAATTATAGAACATGTCCTACTTCAGTCATTTCATTAAACTTTTCAAAACATTTTTTTTCAATGCACACAGAATGGAATGCAGCTTTTAGCTCTATAGACCCAAATATGTCCAGTAGAGTAGTGTGTGCCTTTCATTCATTCATAGTGTATGACAAACATCATAAAATAGCTATAAGCCAATATTCTAAATTCTGATGCTTGGAGAAAAAAACATTTCCTAAAGGTGGATTTAAAAGGGGCGACCGGGCGGCCGATTATCAGGAAGGAAGGGTTGAGTGAAGGAGACTGTGCATTTACATACAGCGATCTCCTTCACTGTATGAGGACAGGGGATCGTGGTCATGATCGGTGGGGCCTGCATGAATGACAGGGTCACCAGATGAACAAGCATTTTGCTCGTTCAATGGCTGATTGGCGGCACATTTAGATGGCCGGATAATCTGAAACAACCGGTCATTCACGATAATCTGGTGCGTCTAAATCCACCTTTAGGGCTGTATTAACACCAACGGATTATCTGACATATTTTCTGACCAGTCATTGGTCAGATGGCCGTTTACTCACACAGATCTTTGGTTATACACACCAGCTATTGGTCTGATTGGACAGAAATTGGGCAGATAATCTGTTGGTGTAATACAGCCCTTAGCCTCTTCCAATGAGGTGATTGTTTCATTAAGTTTTATAGCTTGTTGTAAAAAGAAAATCATGAGTTTCTGCCAGCCAAATAACACTTACCCTTCAGGTATAATTATCAATTTCCACAAGCAACTCTCATCCCTTTTGTGAATGGTAGACGGTAGAAGCACATAATGCCGATAAAAGATAATTATCAACTGTCACTTGTTACTTTTATTAACGCTCTTTTTCATGATACAACATTGCTCAGGGGATAATAATAAGGCTGGGCACTTCCTGGCACCTAACCTTTTTCTGTTTTCCTGCTTATTGTATTCATTACACAAGCAAAGCAGTTTTTCTAGATAAAATAGATGGATAGATGGATAGAGATAGAAAGATAGATAGAAAGATAGATAAGATAGATAGATAGATAGATAGATAGATAGATAAAAAGGAAAAATTCCACGGCACTCCCAAAATAAGTAAATGAAAAAGAATGTTCTTTAATCGCCAGCACGTTTCCGTCCTCTTACTGGGACTTTTCTCAAGCAGTGACAACATACAATGGTGCAATGTGCAAGTATATAAACATCTCCATAGTAACTTATCATTAAACAAACCTAGTGAATAAAACATAATTCTTATACATAAATGAAAATAGAACATGAGCTATCACCAAATTTCATTGTAATCATTATAGTGAATCCATGTGTAAAGAAAATAATTCATAATAATTCATTTAGATCCATGTCTTCTACATAATTAGTGATAATCAACATTTCCCTCAGTTTATACATGATCAGTGATAAATAAAATATCTCACAGTTGTGGTAACACAGGTGTAAGTTATAAACAAAACAGATAAGGAAACCTCATACCAGCATGGACCCGCTGCACGTGTATTCCGCGTCAAGTACTATGTATTGCGCATGCTCTCAGGTTACCACTGTTTCCCTGTGGAGCGCATTAACCAGCGGCCCAGCGATACCCGTATGTGACTGCGCGCTGGGTCACGTGATCCCACCCCACATGGAACGCACTCTGAACCACAAGCATCACCCTAGTGATGCAGTCACATGACAATATATAACAGAGACTATGTATATCTTGCCATTGAAACAATACACAGAAAATCCAGGTTTCTTAACAATATAATGGGGGAATAGGATGAGATGTTAGATAAACAGATAATAATGGGATGGAGATTCTTCATGTCACGCCGCATCTTTCCACTGCACACGAGACATGTTGGAGGCCGATGCGGCTGCTTCCTCATCACAGACACCAAACAAAGCTGCAGCAAACCACAGCCTCCTATGCCTTATGTTAAAAAAAATATGAGTTCACCGTTATAGATGGGATAGTAAGTAACCCTGACCCATGACACAATTCTGTTACATGAAGCAGGGCAACTAGGGGGCTACACATCAAACCAATGTCGGATAACCGGCATGCGATCATCATATGTGGCTCCCTTACCCGACTGTATAGGGGAACAGAGAAACTCTATTCATGTTCGTAGTACATAAAGATCAAACATCTCATGCATAACAACCCAATTTGGAAAAATGTTTCCGAAAAATAATAGTAACTACAATAGAAAGAGAACATAGTAACTCAGAGAGATAATTTTCTATCAAAAGTAATCATATAATAATGCTAAATGAAAGAGGAAGGGTTGACACTGGTTTCACATATAGGGTATTCCATATCCATTCTTTATTTTTTTACAAAAAAAAAAAGTCTGCAAAAATAGCATCAAAGGGGGTACAAGAGCAAGTTTGGACAAGAATAATCACTTATAAGGGGAGTTATTAAGAAAAAAATCCAAGCTTTGAAATCCACATTTAATCCATTAGGTCTTAAGGTATTCAATTGAGAGAGCCATTGGATTTCACGTTTTTTTATGAATAGAGTTCTATTGCCTCCTTTATGGGATACAGGAATATGATCAATCAACATACATTTCAAGTCCCCTTCTTTGTGCCCAAGTTCAGATAAGTGTTTAGAAACCGGCAAGTCCATTAGTTTTTTTCTTATAGTGTATCTATGTTGATTTAGACGGTTCCTAAAATCTAAAAAAGTTTCACCCACATATAGTAGATTGCACGGACACCACAAATGTGGAGTTACACGTTAAGTAATGATTAATTTGATATTTTTTTGTTGTACTGGGGTGAATGAATACACTTTCTTTTGCATGTAGCGACAATTTATACAATTTAAACATGGAAAACAACCCATTTTGTGACGTTGCAAGAAGCTTTGGCTTAGTATTTTGTGTGGGCCTATATCTGCATGAACAAGTTTATCTCTCAAATTTTTGGGTCTCCTATATGACATAAGGGGAAGGGATTTAAATTCCTGAATATCATCATATCCCCTTCTTATAACTGGCCAATGTGTATTAACTATCTCCCTTATAATATAGCTGCTCTCAGTGTATGTTGTCACAAGGGGGATTATTTTTAAGCGTTTTCTTTCTTGTTTTGTAATTCCAACCTATTTTTATCTTGGATTGTAGTTAAAAGAGTATTCAACACTGAGTTAGGGAAACGCCTGTTCTGGAAAGTTCTAGTCATATTTTTCAATGTCAAATCTAATTGTTCATCATCATTCACAACACGCTTTGCGCGTAGAAACTGACTCAATGGAAGGGATTTAACCTTTGCCCTAGAATGGGCACTATCATATCTCAAAGTAGTGTTTCTGTCTGTAGGTTTAACATAAACATCTGTGAGTATCCTATTATTTATTAATGTAATTTTCGTATCCAAAAAGTGAATCTCCTCCGTTAAGTAGTCCAATGTAAATTTGATGTCCTCATCAATAGTATTCAAAAATGAGAAAATGCTAAGAAGCTGATCCTCTGTACCAGTCCAAATGAGAAAGACCTCATCTATGTATCGCAACCACCTCAGAACATGTCCGAAGGGGTGCGACACATAGATGTACGTCTCCTCCAAGAAGGCGATCGCCATGTTTGCATACATTGGCGCGACGTTTGACCCCATGGCGGTACCCCTCATTTGTTTAAAAAAAATGATTAGAAAATAATTGCAAGTCCACACCATATGCAGAAGGCTAAGGATGAATTCCTAACAACCTGCAGAGAATTCAAATTGTGACAGTGCCCTCCTGACAACTTCTATACCAAAAGTGTGTCTGATAGATGTATATAAACTGACAATATCCAGAGAAGCCTAAATGGCAAAGCCAACAATTTGAGAGATAAACTTGTTCATGCAGATGTAGGCCCACACAAAATACTACGCCAAAGCTTCTTGCGAAGTCACAAAATGGGTTGTTTTCCATGTTTAAATTGTATAAATTGTCACTACATGCAAAAGGGAAGTGTATTCATTCACCCCAGTACAACAAAAAAATATAAAATTGATCATCACTTAACTTGTAACTTTACATTTGTAGTGTATATGTTATGGTGTCCGTGCAATCTACTATATGTGGGTGAAACTTCTTTAGATTTTAAGACGCGTCTAAATCAACATAGATTCCTGTATCCCGGAAGGGAGGCAATAGAAGTCTCTTCTTTAAAAAAAAAAAACATGAAATCCAATAAATCTCTCAATTAAATACCTTGGATTTCCAACCTTGGATTTTTCTTAATAACTCCCCTTATAAGTGATTATTCTTGTCCAAACTTGCTCTTGTACCCCCTTTGGTGCTATTTTTGCAGACTTTTTTTTTGTAAAAAACCGAAAACTTTTTTTTTTTTCTCTGTTGCAGAAAATAATGGATATGGAATACCCTATATGTGAAACCAGTGTCAACCCTTCCTCTTTCATTTAGCATTATTATATGATTACTTTTGATAGAAAATTATCTCTCTGAGTTACTATGTTCTCTTTCTATTGTAGTTACTATTATTTTTTGAAAAAATGTTTCAAATTGGGTTGTTATGCATGAGATGTTTGATCTTTATGTACTACGAACATGAATAGAGTTTCTCTGTTCCCCTATACAGTCGGGTAAGGGAGCCACATATAATGATCGCATGCCGGTTATCTGACATTGGTTTGATGTGTAGCCCCCTAGTTGCCATGCTTCATGTAACAGAATTGTGTCATGGGTCAGGGTTACTTACTATCCCATCTATAACGGTGAACTCATATTTTTTTTTAACATAAGGCATAGGAGTCTGTGGTTTGCTGCAGCTTTGTTTGGTGTCTGTAATGAGGAAGCAGCCGCATCGGCCTCCAACATGTCTCGTGTGCAGTGGAAAGATGCGGCGTGACATGAAGAATCTCCATCCCATTATTATCTGTTTATCTAACATCTCATCCTATTCCCCCATTATATTGTTAATAAACCTGGATTTTCTGTGTATTGTTTCAATGGCAAGATATACATAGTCTCTGTTATATATTGTCATGTGACTGCATCACTAGGGTGATACTTGTGGTTCAGAGTGCGTTCCATGTCGGGTGGGATCACGTGACCCAGCACGCAGTCACATGCAGGTATCGCTGGGCCTCTGGTTAATGCGCTCCACAGGGAAACAGTGCTAACCTGAGAGCATGCGCAATACATAGTACTTGACGCGGAATACACGTGCAGCGGGTCCATGCTGGTATGTGGTTTCCTTATCTGTTTTGTTTTTAACCTACACCTGTGTTACCACAACTGTGAGATACAGTGGATATAAAAAGTCTACACACCCCTGTTAAAATGTCGGGTTTCTGTTCTGTAAAAAAAAATTAGACAAATAAATCATTTCAGAACTTTTTCCACCTTTAATGTGACCTATAAACTGTACCACTCAATTGAAAAACAAACTGAAATCGGAAGAAAACTAAAAAAAACTAAAATAATGTGGTTGCATTAGTGTGCACACCCTATTATAACTGGGGATGTAGCTGTGTTCAGAATGAAGCAATCACATTCAAAATCATGTTAAATAGGAATCAGCATACACCTGCCATCATTTAAAGTGCCTCTGATTAACCCCAAATAAAGTTCAGCTGCTCTAGTTGGTCTTTCCTGAAATTTTCTTAGTCGCATCCCACAGCAAAAGCCATGGTCCACAGAGAGATTCCACAGCATCAGAGGGATCTCATTGTTAAAAGGTATCAGTCAGGAGAAGGGTACAAAAGAATTTCCAAGGCACTAGATATACCATGGAACACAGTGAAGACATCATCAAGTGGAGAAAATATGGCACAACAGTGACATTACCAAGAACTGGACGTCCCTCCAAAATTGATGAAAAGACGAGAAGAAAACTGGTCTGGGGGGCTACCAAGAGGCCTACAGGAACATTAAAGGAGCTGTAGAAATATCTGGCTACAGAAGTACTGGCTGTGTGGTACATGTGACAATAATCTCCCGTATTCCTTATATGTCTGGGCTATGGGGTAGAGTGGCAAGACGAAAGCCTTTTCTTATGAAGAAAAACATCCAAGCCAGACTACATTTTGCAAAAACACATCTGAAGTTTCCCAAAAGCATGTGGGATAAGGTGTTATGGTCTGATGAAACCAAGGTTGAACTTTTTGGCCATAATTCCAAAAGATATGTTTGGCGCAAAAACAATACTGCACATCACCAAAAGAACACCATACCCACAGTGAAGCATGGTGGTGGCAGCATCATGCTTTGGGGCTGTTTTTCTTCAGCTGGAACTGGGGCCTTAGTTAAGCTAGAGGGAATCATGAACAGTTCCAAATACCAGTCAATATTGGCACAAAACCTTCAGGCTTCTGCTAGGAAGCTGAACATGAAGAGGAACTTCATCTTTCAGCATGACAACGACCCAAAGCATACATCTAAATCAACAAAGGAATGGCTTCACCAGAAGAAGATTAAAGTTTTGGAATGGCCCAGCCAGAGCCCAGACCTGAATCCGATTGAAAATCTGTGTGGTGATCTGAAGAGGGCTGTGCACAGGAGATGCCCTCGCAATCTGACAGATTTGGAGTGTTTTTGCAAAGAAGAGTGGGCAAATCTTGCCAAGTCAAAATGTGCCATGCTGATAGACTCATACCCAAAAAGACTGAGTGCTGTAATAAAATCAAAAGGTGCTTCAACAAAGTATTAGTTTAAGGCTGTGCACACTTATGTAACCATATTATTTTATTTTTATATTTTTTCTTCCCTCTACCTAAAAGATTTCAGTTTGTTTTTCAATAGAGTTGCACAGTTTATAGGTCACATTAAAGGTGGAAAAAGTTCTGAAATTATTTATCTTTGTCTCATTTTTTTACATCACAGAAAACTGACATTTTAACAGGGGTGTGTAGACTTTTTATATCCACTGCATTTTAATTATCACTGATCATGTATAAACTGTGGGAAATGTTGATTATCACTAATTATGTAGAAGACATGGAAATAAATGAATCATTATGAATTATTTTCTTTACACATGGATTCACTATAATGATTACAATGAAATTTGGTGATAGCTCATGTTCTATTTTCATTTTATGTATAAGAATTATGTTTTATTCATGATCAATTAATATGGAGATGTTACATGATTACATGATCAATTACTATGGAGATGTTTATATACTTGCACATTGCACCATTGTATGTTGTCACTGAGAAAAGTCCCAGTAAGAGGACTGAAATGTGCTGTCTGTTGATTAAAGAACATTCTTTTTAATTTACTTATTTTGGGAGTGCTGTGAAATTTTTCCTTTTTGTCTTTTTGGATGGTGGATCGTCTCTTCAGCCGCTGGCACACCGCACTTATTTGACAGCTGTCTAGTTTCTTCTCTAGTTAGATAGATAGATAGATAGATAGATAGATAGATAGATAGATAGATATGAGAGATACTTATTTTCTAAACTTATCTCCTTCTGTTTAGCTAAGTCTAAGTGCCAGGGCCAGGATGACGGTTAGGTGAAGGTAGGTGCCTGCCTAGGGTACCATCTGGCTACCCACCAGGGGGAGCGGTCCAAATTTGTTTTAGTAAAAAAAAAAAAAAAGATTTCTTAAAATTTACTTTGCTCCTATTGTGGAAACTCATTAGTACAGGAGGTCTGTATTATTTTGAGGTGTGGAGGTCTGTATAAATTTTGGAGTCTAGTCTGTATTTATTCTGGGGTCTGGTCTAGGAGTGTGTATTCATTCTGGGGTCTGGGAGCCTGTATTAATTTTGGGTCTGTCTGGAGGTCTGTATATATTTTGGAGTCTGTCTGGAGGTCTGTACTCATTTTGGGGTTTGGGGGGGTCTGTATTCTTTTTGGGTTCTCATCTGGGGTCTGTATTAAGAAAGGGCTGTGGAGCCATGTAAACTTTATTTTTCTTTAGAATGTTATAAAATAGTTAAAGAAACTAGAAAAGCTACAATTTCTGGGGAATAATAGCACACCAATCAAGAACAATCCGCACGTTTCGGCATATTACTGCCTATGTAGTGTAAAAACTGTGGGAGGAGTTAGTGTGGTAAATTTGGCTATAATAATAAGAATATATATGCGAGATAACAGTAAGAACACTTAATGATACCTTTCTGTTTCCCCCTCCTCTCTCCTCTCTGGTCTCTGTACTTCCAAGTCTCTCTTGACTTTGATATGTGACAGCTGTGGCCAGTGATTGGGAAGCAGGTGGCGGAGATCAGTAAGATATCACTACTTTTATTATTTTATACATTTCTACTTAGTTTAAAAAAAAATACATGGCTGAACAAACCCATTAATTTTGAGTAATGACCTGAGTTTGAATCTATATTGGTGTCTGGCCTGGGATTTAATGCCTATAGTCTGCTATGGGATCTTTTATTTTCTAGTTCTGCATCTGCATCTTTTTGCACTGTTATTTTGGCACTACAGTATTTGGGGCATTAGACAACATTATCATTATAATAATGTGGGCACATGGGGCAACAGACACAGTTTTGGAGGAAGCTACAAGATGGCAGTGTTAAAGGGGCAACTGGATAGAGAGTTACTTTGCTACTGAGGGTGGGGATATACTACAGAAGCAATGAGTCGAAGTCAGAAGTATAACCTTAGGCCTCTTTGACACGACAGTTTATTTTTTTCCGTCAACGGGCCGTTTTTTGCGTTCCGTATACGGCCCGTATACGGAACCATTCGTTTCAATGGTTCCGCAAAAAAACAGAATGTACTCCATATGCATTCCGTTTCAGTTTTTCCCTTTTTTTACCGTTCCGTTGAAAGATAGAACATGTACTATTATTGCCCCCAAATCACATTCTGTGGCTCCATTCAAGTCAATGAGTCCGCAAAAAAAACGGAACACATATGAAAAAGCATCCGTATTTCTTCCGTATCCGTTCCATTTTTGCGGAACCATCTATTGAAAATGTTATGCCTAGCCCAATTTTTTTGACTGTATACTGTATATGCCATACGGAAAAACGGAACAGAAAAGTGGAACAGAAGAACGGAAACGAAACGGAAACACAACGGAAACAAAAAACGGAACAATGGATCCGGAAAAAACGTCCCGGAAAACACTGAAAAAGCCATACGGTCGTGTGAAAGAGGCCTTGATTTTAAGGGCTCTAATGTAAAGTCAGTAACTGGCCCCATCTATCGTGTGCCATTTATTAATAATACTGCCTTCTTCTATGGGTGAGGGGGACAACACATCCCTGGCCAAAGATGTCTGCACAGTAAACTATACAGTCTTAAGAAGAAATCATAATTATGGTCTGGACCAAATGGAGAAGAAAAGGATAGTGAACAATTCAAATCATTGGAGAAGTCACCTGTGATTCAGTCGATTTGCAATTGTTATGCCTGTGAATGATTATTTTAAAATGCGTTTAAACCTCTTTATTAGAAAGTATGGCCATGCAACTTTGCCTATTCGGCCTAGGTCCCCAAAACATCTTATCTCTGCCCTGCAAAGTGCACATCTGCATTAGTATTCCGGTATTCTGTTCCAACATAGAAACAGAATACAAGAACCATATGCCTCACATTGTCAGCTCCTGATGGATTCCATTCATTATAAAGGGGTCCACTAGGTGTCCTGTGTGAATACTGCCATTGTTGTCAGATAAAACATCACTGCATGCAGTGATATTTTGTTTCTTGTTTTTTTTTTGTTTTTTTTAAATCTCTTCCTTAGTTGTGAACCTTATGTGTTATGCTAATGTACATATGCCTAAGATAACTTCTTAAAGAGGTTGTCTGGTTTTGAAAAACCCATTTTCAAATATTCTATTAAGCCATTTTGAGTTAATAGAAGAGATCCCTCACTTAGGATTTCCACCAGTTAGCTGAATGAAAAGTGTGTCTGTTTCTCTCTTTATAGAGCAGATGGACCATCCATGACTTACACGGATGATCCATTAATTTTAATTGCGACCATGCAATACTATATGGTGGCACTCTAGTGACACTCTAGGAGGATTGAACACATGCTGTAAGGTTACACATGGGGAGGTAAACAGATATGGCAGCACTGCCCCAACATTCCTCCACAGCATCCGGGAAAACACACTCCGCAGCAGTGACACTGTAAACTCACAACGGATCTCAGCGGTGCTCAGTCTAGAGTAAATAAGCAAAGAGTACGAAGATAAGAGACGGCACTCACCAGCAGTGGACAACTTACAGTATATTAGCTTTATTTTAGTGGACATTTCTAACAAAAAAAAGTATTGTAAACGTGGACAATCCCTTTTTGAACTTACATGTATCTGTAGTGATGTAGCAGGAAAAAAACTATACAGACAAAAAAATGTTTTTATTTAATGTCCGCATTGCTAATGGCCATGCGGTATTGAAGGTGCCGTGCGGCCATTAACAATGCAGACCGGCTATACAGTGTGGTCTTCATTAACTAAATAAAAGGCAGCTGTAGCCCAACTGCAGCTGGCCGTGCCGTGAATGACTCACGATCACGCCGTGTGGTTGTATCTTTGGATTGGCGTGGGACTGACCACCAGTACTCCCACTGATCAAGAAAACAGGGGTCCTATCCGTGATGTAACTAGAGTGCTATGGGCCCCAGAGCAAACTTTAGATCAGCCCCTATCCCCCCATACTCAGACGCAGTCGCACCCTCTGCGACCAGGATTATTACAGCCCTGGTCTCTGGTAATAATAATATCCCCCAACTACCCCCAGTAAAGCCCCCTACTGCCCCTGGTAATGTCCTTCCACTACCACAGTAATGTCCCCCTGCCCCCAGCAATGTCCCCCACTGCCCCCAGTAATGTCCTTCCACTGCCCCCAGTAATGTCCTTCCACTGCCCCCAGTAAAGTCCCCTACTGCCCCCGGTAATGTCCTTTCACCACCCAGTAATGTCCCCCTGCCCCCAGCATTGTCCCCCACTGCCCCTGGTAATGTCCTTCCACCACCCAGTAATGTCCCCCTGCCCCCAGCATTGTCCCCCACTGCCCCCAGTAGTGTTTTTCCACTGCCCCCAGTAATGTCCTTCCACTGCCCCCAGTAATGTCCTTCCACAGCCCCCAGTAAAGTCCCCTACTGCCCCCGGCAATGTCCTTCCACCACCCAGTAATGTCCCCCTGCCCCCAGCATTGTCCCCCACTGCCCCCAGTAAAGTCCCCTACTGCCCCAGGTAATGTCCTTTCACCACCCAGTAATGTCCCCCTGCCCCCAGCATTGTCCCCCACTGCCCCTGGTAATGTCCTTCCACCACCCAGTAATGTCCCCCTGCCCCCAGCATTGTCCCCCACTGCCCCCAGTAGTGTTTTTCCACTGCCCCCAGTAATGTCCTTCCACTGCCCCCAGTAATGTCCTTCCACAGCCCCCAGTAAAGTCCCCTACTGCCCCCGGCAATGTCCTTCCACCACCCAGTAATGTCCCCCTGCCCCCAGCATTGTCCCCCACTGCCCCCAGTAATGTCCTTCCACTGCCCCCAGTAAAGTCCCCTACTGCCCCAGGTAATGTCCTTCCACCACCCAGTAATGTCCCCCTGCCCCCAGCATTGTCCCCCACTGCCCCCAGTAATGTCCTTCCACTGCCCCCAGTAAAGTCCCCTACTGCCCCCGGTAATGTCCTTCCACCACCCAGTAATGTCCCCCTGCCCCCAGTAATATCCTTTCACTGCCCCCAGTAATATCCTTTCACTGCCCCCAGTAATTTCCCCCCAGTCCTCCTTCACATATAACTGGGCCCAGCACTGTCACTGTACTTCATGCCGGGCCCCGCTAGAGCACTAATCACAGCAGCATCACATGCGGTCGGTCTGGCATCTATCAGGCCACAGCACTGCCCTACAAGTAGTATTCACAAAAAGGCAGGTGACTTTACACACCACTTTAAGAATTGTAAAATAGGTAAATGTATTAAAGGAATAAGGATAATTAGGCACATGTATCTCCTTTTTAGCAAAATTAGGTAAATGCACAAATGCCAAACTTACAAACGATAAAGGTTAGACAGAAGACAAAACACCAAAACACTGAGAGACACCCGGACCGACCGTATGTGAGGCTACTAAGATGAGCGCTCCGACAGGGCCCAGCATGAGGTACAGTAACAGTTACATGTGAGTGCACCCCCCCCCCCCCCAGGCCCGATTGTTATGCCCCTGAGTCCCATGTCCTTTTGTTTAAATTAAGTGATGATAAAGTATGCACACCACCGCTCAATTCAAAAATCTGGGACTGAGAAAGACAGAAGAGTACAGCGATGGGGTGATGGCGCAGGGGTGCCGATGCTTGACCACCTCTCACCATATCTCATATGCCCATACGGTACAGAAAAGAGACAACTTAAAGACAATATAGGAAAAACCAAGAACAGAAGAAGGCTCAGAACAGAAGATACTTTCGGCTGTGCTTCCCTCAAGGCTTTTGGTATAGTCAGCATGCAATTGCTGTGGATATTTTGCTACTATATCATTTTAAGCCGTACATGATTAGCAAGTCTTGGATTGGCAGGGAATCCCCTTGCTGCTGGGGTAGAAGTCCAACTATAATACATATATAAAATAAAAATGAAACCAGCTATTATACCACAAACAGGAAAAGACCAGCACAAAGAACCACAGCTGGATACTCTCCAGCATACCCATATTATAATGCTGATTACTCGCTCGTATACATCCAGAACCGCTAATCATGTTTTCCAGGTCCTTAGCTGAGCCTTGCTGAATGTTCCATTCAAATATCCATTGAGTAGGAGATTGGCTTTATCCTAGCTTTTCAAGAACTGGTCTCGGCATGCCTTCGTATAGGCACAGGTTTATTTTCAGGAAATAATTCTGAACGATTGAATGTCTGTTCAATACTCTATGTACTCACATTTCTTTTCTTTTTTTTTGCCAACATGTGTATGTCATTTCATTCGCCATGCATCACGGTAAAGCAGATTAGCTTCAAGGTCACCCACTTATCTAAGCAGTACTGCTCCTCCTGTCAGAGGCTTGCAGCATTGCATATACACATAGGTGCCCACAAATTAACCAGTCACTTCTCTATAGGATCTAGCCAAATGATGCATTCTTAATTGGTTGCATATACAGTATATCGGCTGAAAAGGGCAAGGAGCTTTAAAGGCGTTGTGCAAGAATGGAGGTGGGGGTCATTAAACACCTCCCACCACTTTACCAGACCTATCCAGGAAAGACCACTTATTTGCTCCCCAGCTCTAGCTCCTTCTCCTCCAGGGAAGCGATGCTTGGCTGGGCTCATTCCATGTAAACATCCAGTTGGACATTGCCAGAGCCAATCACTGACCGTGGTGGAGGCCGGATCCCCTTGCATCATGGGACCATTTGTCAGGATGTAAGGGAAGCCGGTCACCACCGCGACCAGTGATCGGTTGCGGTGATGTGAAACAGGATGCTTACATTGAGGGAGCCGGTAGGTAATCTTCCCCTTACAAGTCTGGTAAAGTGTGGGGGTTGAGCTGCCAAACACATCCCTATTCTTGCAAAAACCCTTTAACGCTCAACTACCAATGAATTACGGTACTTACAATTCTTTAATCCGACAGACTTTAATCAACAGACAACAAACTATTAGTTAGGGTCCTTTTACAGGGACAGATTTGTTGGTTGTTTACGCTCCTTTTAAACAAAACAGTCATAACATGCAAGTGTAGGAACACGAATGATCACTTATACGATCATTCATCCCCATTTGCTTCTCATTTGTTGGCAGCACATCCCCTGTTTGCTCATTTGTCAGCTTACATGCAGTACCAATGGGAGAAAACCTTCAAAGGAACATTTGCTTGCCCTGTGTAAAAGGCCTTCAACAGAACTTGTTGACTTCTATTGAAGATTGCCTGCAGTAGGCTGCTAAGTAGAAACTCACATTTTAAATGGATGTGGAAAATTGCATGGAAAATTGACTTCTACAGAAGAGCATACATTTAAATCAATTTTGAAATACATTCCTACTGTATTTTATAGCTCACAGATGTTTTATATAATAACCAAACACTAACCTACATGCCGACCACTACTTTGATGCATTCAGTCTCGATCCTTGAGGACATACTTCTTACTTACTGTTATTACAAAAACAGCTTTAAGGGCCCTTAACACGGGACGAGAATCCTAGGAACGCTTGTTAGCGATTATCTGGTGGTGTAAAGGTGCCGCCAATTACTCGATGAACTAGCGAAATGCTCATTCGTCAGGTAATTGGAAAGCTTGTGTAGGCACCTAAATCATGCTGTGTAAACACGCTCTGCTGCCATCAAACTAAGAATCTGTATGGGAACGAGTGATGGCATTAGAGCTCACTCCTCCCCGTACTGAGGAGGAGATCGCTGCTTGTCACTGATGAGCAGGCGCTTGCCAGGAAGTAAAACTTCCTTCACGACAATCGCCTGCAAAATTGGCCCGTGTAAAGGGGCATTTAGGCTTGGGCTCGTCTACCAGTAGGCATAGCAGCTACTTTCGGGCCCAACAATTAAGGGACCAATGTCCACTTACACCTAAAAGGTTTTTAACAGAGGACCGATCCTTAAGAAAGGTCATCAGAATCCGATTGGGGGCGTCAGACACCTGGGACCACAGATCAGTTGTTTACCAAGCACAGCGGCGTTTTTTGTAAAATGGCTATGCTTGGTATCACAGCTCATCTCCATTCACTCCAATGGGACTGAGCTGTTCCTAGGCCATGTGACCGATAAAGCTGACGTCACTGTGAGAACGCCTCCTCAAATAGCTAATCTTCAGGGGTCATGAGTGTTGGACTACCAGATACTGATGATAGGTCATCAGTTAGAAACAGTCTGAAACCCCTTTAAATTAAAGTAAGTTAGTCATGGCTATGGGTGAAGGAGGGGGCATGGAAAATTGTATTCAAGTTTCACAATACAACGCCATGATTTCCCTGACAGCATAGTGTTATACTTGTATTGTGATATCAATGTACACATTATCTTTGTGCTGTGACATCATTGTGTTTATCTCTTTATTGTGATATTACTATTTATTATCCCTGTACTGACATCACTGTGAGCATTATACGTGTTCTGTCACTTTACTTTGCACATTACCCATGTACCCTGAAGGTGTTCATTATTACTGTACAGTGGTATGAAATTGTATGTTATCCCTGTACTGTGACATCACTGTGTGCATTATTCCTGTATTCTGATATTAGAGTGTTCATTATTACTGCACAGTGGTATGAAATTGTATGTTATCCCTGTACTCTGACATCACTGTGTGCATTATTCCTGTATTCTGATATTAGAGTGTTCATTATTACTGCACAGTGGTATGAAATTGTATGTTATCCCTGTAACTGTGACATCACTGTGTGCATTATTTCTGTACTCGGATATTAGAGTGTTCATTATTACTGTACAGTGGTATGAAATTGTATGTTATCCCTGTAACTGTGACATCACTGTGTGCATTATTTCTGTACTCGGATATTAGAGTGTTCATTATTACTGTACAGTGGTATGAAATTGTATGTTATCCCTGTAACTGTGACATCACTGTGTGCATTATTCCTGTACTCTGATATTAGAGTGTTTCGTTATTACTGCACAGTGGTATGAAATTCTATGTTATCCCTGTAACTGTGACATCACTGTGTGCATTATTTCTGTACTCTGATATTAGAGTGTTCATTATTACTGTACAGTGGTATGAAATGTTATGTTATCCCTGTACTGACATCACTGTGAGCATTATACTTGCTCTGTCACTTCACTTTGCACATTACCCTTGTACTCTGAAGGTGTTCATTATCACTGTACAGTGGTATGAAATTGTATGTTATCCCTGTAACTGTGACATCACTGTGTGCGTTATTCCTGTACTCTGATATTAGAGTGTTCGTTATTACTGCACAGTGGTATGAAATTGTATGTTATCCCTGTACTGTGACATCACTGTGTGCATTATTCCTGTACTCTGATATTAGAGTGTTCGTTATTACTGCACAGTGGTATGAAATTGTATGTTATCCCTGTAACTGTGACATCACTGTGTACATTATTCCTGTACTCTGATATTAGAGTGTTTGTTATTACTGCACAGTGGTATGAAATTGTATGTTATCCCTGTAACTGTGACATCACTGTGTACATTATTCCTGTACTCTGATATTAGAGTGTTCGTTATTACTGCACAGTGGTATGAAATTGTATGTTATCCCTGTAACTGTGACATCACTGTGTGCATTATTCCTGTACTCTGATATTAGAGTGTTCATTATTACTGCACAGTGGTATGAAATTGTATGTTATCCCTGTAACTGTGACATCACTGTGTGCATTATTCCTGTACTCTGATATTAGAGTGTTCATTATTACTGTACAGTGGTATGAAATGTTATGTTATCCCTGTACTGACATCACTGTGAGCATTATACTTGCTCTGTCACTTCACTTTGCATATTACCCTTGTACTCTGAAGGTGTTCATTATCACTGTACAGTGGTATGAAATTGTATGGTATCCCTGTAACTGTGACATCACTGTGTGCATTATTCCTGTACTCTGATATTAGAGTGTTCGTTATTACTGCACAGTGGTATGAAATTGTATGTTATCCCTGTAACTGTGACATCACTGTGTGCATTATTTCTGCACTCTGATTTTAGAATGTTCATTATTACTGTACAGTGGTATGAAATGTTATGTTATCCCTGTACTGTGACATCACTGTGTGCATTATCCCTGTACTCTGATATTAAAGTGTATTATTAGTGTACTGATGTTTCACATTATGCATTATCGAGAACCAAATACTTATGTTTTCCTGTTCTGAAATGAAGGTGGTCATGGTGGAGTGGGCCCTCCTTACAAGTTTTGCTGTAGGGCCCTATGGTTACTTGTCATGCTCCTGCCTTTTGAGTTTTCACTTTCCATTCTCACCACTTCACAGCACTAAACTGTGTAAGTCACCCCGGATATACCATACAGCCAAGCAAGACAAATAGGTTTGACCCTGATATGCTTCAATGAGTTTACTGACAAGATGTCCAGAAAAATCCCCTGACCCCTGATCACTGCTCCACACAATTCCAGAGCATGTGCACAAATGTTGGTGGTGACTGATATTAGTAATTACAGGGTACATGAGCTGTAGGTGCAGTGGCCCTTTAAAGGTCATGTCATAGGCACACTCATAACAGGGTGCAGGATGGTGGTGTTTATGTGTTTTGTGGTGGAGTAGAAGAAGTCAGAAAGTTGTGGTGGTGCCCAGTACCAGCAACACCTGTGTGATGCCCAGGATCAGCTACAGTTGGGATTGGCATCTACTGCCCTGGCAGCACTTACCCTGGCGGCTCTGGAAGAATAAGGATCTTCAAATAAAGCCCACATGCGGGGCCGCAGCCTTCTCCAGCGTCCAACCCTCCCATCAGGACCCACAACGTCCTCTATCCCAAGCCTCGTGCCCAAGTCCTCCTCATCCTCATCTATAGGCGGTGGTTCTCCAGTAATCAGATCGGGAGTCTCGAATATATCTAGCGCTTCCTCCGCATCTCGGTGCTGGCGATAAGTCATCCAGCAACAGGGCTCCACGTCCGTTTCATCAATGCCCCAAAATGCCAGCTCCTCCTCAAAGAGGGGTCCGCACACATCCGCTGGGCAATGCAGCTTGCCAGTGCGATAATAGTTGAGAACATAAGCGAAGACCCCAGGGTGGCGATCAAAGAAGAACTCATTGCCACGACAGGTGCCCTGGAAGGTCCCTGGGACCGGCTGCTGGTCCAGCTCATGGTCGCTTGTAGATTCGCATGCCAGTAATGCCAGTCGGGTCCCGGGCACGGTCTTTAGAGTACTCCGATAGGTTTCGTGCCTGGTGCCCCCCACGTTGAGGATTATCCTCTCGTTCTCATCGATCTTGCCCATATCTCTGGATGCCACATGACGCGCATCGGTGGCAAGGAGAAAGGAGCCTGTGCCCTGTGGTAGTAGAACAGGACACACAAAGGGTTAAACGAAGGCACAGCCTCCCTATCTCCTTCCATACTGTGATGTACCCATAGTAGCCCTTCTGACAGAGGCAACAGAGCACCTTTAAACTTGTTGACCTCCAGTTAGTAAGAAGTTCTCCTGCTCCTTCCTACCTGTCTCCAGGCACCCCGCCTCCCAGCCCTGGTCACATAGTAGGTGCTGATCAGTCACCTTCCCCTGGTACACAGCTCACCCCTTTTTCTACCTATTCTGGATCAAGATCCCATTTACATCCTAGTAAACATAGCTCACTATGGTCCTCCCACAGATTGTCAGCAACCCTCTAGATGCCTATGACTACATACATGGAACATGCCTCTGCCAGCACAAAGACAAAGCTTCTCCATACCTCACACACAGAGCCAATAAAGTGCCAGTAGTAGGTGCCAGCCTCTCTTCATCTTCCCTGTAAGGATCAAAGGCGAGGATCGATCTTGAAGTGCAAACTACTTGTCTGTTTTATGAATGGCTTTTCCTGCTCCAACTCCAAAGGGTTGTTATTGGTACATGTCCACCTCAGTCCATGTCACAGAGCCCCTTCCTTCTACATCAGCTGCTGGAGGCTTGTCACAAGCACAACAGGCGGTAGCCATTAAACAGAGGAGCACAAACAAAGAATCAGAGGACCTCCTAGAGGATTTTCTGTGATGACTGCCTCTATCTCTGCTGAAGAGTGAAGAAGATCGTGTGGTGGCTCCAGGAGGAGGAGATGCTGATGATGCCTCCTCGTCAGCCCTCTCCTGATCTAGAAGACAGCTGGAGGAGAGGAGCTGTCCCTTCAGCACCAGCGCAGCCTGCACACACCCTCCAGCGGGAAGATCCCTTGCCCCCTCCTCAAAGACTCATCTGTTGTGTTTTAGTGGAGAGCAGAGGGTCTGCCATCACCTTCTCTCATTGAGGAGCTCTGCTTCAGCTGCAAGAGTTTTATCTGGCGAGAGACAGGCGTCACCTAGTTACAGGTGAAATCCCTGCCAAGCTTCCCAGCAGCTTCACATCTTCAAGACACCTAGCAACCTAGGGTTTGTTCATGTAGCTATGTTTACAGAGATGCCTGGTGTGCACATCTTCCAGATTAATGGTGGGAGATTTAGAGCAGTTTATATTTGTATCCAACACCAGAGCCTTGATGGCATCACAGTTACAGGCAGTGCCAATTCATGTTTAGAAAAGTCAGTCTCTACAGGTACAGAAAGGGTTTTGTATGCCTTCTCTTTCAATTCATAATATTTTGAGTTCACTTGGATGACAGACAGTAATACACTAAAGCTGGCCATACACATTAATGTCTGCCAAACCTTGCCATAAGAGGAGCAGCCAACCATCTGATGTGTATGGTGGTCTGAACTTGAACATGCCCAATGCTTATGTTCTCAGGGGAGATACTGCATCTCTGGTAGTGGGTTTTCTCCCCCTTCCCATTCAGCACTGTAGCCAAGGTGAGCTGAGCATGCTCAGCTGAAAGAGTATTTGGTCCACAACTTTTGGTAGTGTATGGCCAGCTTTATACTACACTCATTGACAACAACAACCAAAGATAATGCACCCAGAGAGAAATACTGGATTGCTGCAAAACACAGCATGCAGTTATGTCATAAAGGGGTTATCCAAGGTCTAACACGTGCCCCCAATGCCCAGGCCCCTCATATAGATTATACTTACCCCACTCCTCGGCACCATCATCGCTCCTTATCCTCGCAATGCCGCCACTGTAGCTCCCCATAGTGCGGGTGAGGGGGGCAGCCAATAGCAGGCCGCGTCAGGGACGAGCCTCTCTATCATCACTCACGATGCTAGGGAGGCTCGTCCCCATCATGGCCTGCAAATGACTGCCCCCCCAGTCACAGCGGTGGCCGTGCAAGGATCAGAAGCGATGGGTGTGCCGGGAGCAGGGTAAGTATAACCTATATGAGGGGCCCAGGCATTGGGAGCATGTGTTAGACTTTGGGCAGATATGTAAATGATTGCAGGTGTGGTCTGATTATACACTCGGTCTTGCCACTAAAGTGGGTAAAAGTGCTTCCCCACTGACATATAAAAAGGCTCTCAGAGGCTACTTTTGGGTACTATACCTCTAGGTAAGAGATCGTTGACTGCTAGACATGCATCTACAATGCACAATGCACGTGAAGACATTTTACCCAGTTGACAGACTTTGAGAGGTGGAGCATCCTTGGACTGACAGAATCAGGATGGTCATTCAACAAGTTGTCCACCATCTAAGCCATTCTGACCTAGCTGATGAGGTGTTGGGAGCAGTGGTTACATGAGGGCATGCACACATGGCCCTGGACAGTCCAGACAGACCACCAGTACAGAGGATTATTTGATCACAAGCAGCTCCCTGTCTCTGCCCAAACCATTTCTAGGACCTTAGAAGATGGAAATTTAGTGTCACAGTGCCTATTACATGTCCTGCCATTGACAGCCACCGTCACCTTCCTCATTAAAATAAGAAAATTGGCTTCTACCTCATGGGGTTTTTGCATTTATCTGGATACACTTTGCAGGACAACAGGCTGAACTGGATGGATAGATGTCTTTTTTCAGCCTTTCAGCCTATTTATTTCGCATCATCTTTAGTGACGAATCCAGGTTATGTTTGAAATTTGACGACAGTGTATATAACTGCAGCTGTATAATGTTCAGCCTTTATGTGTAAACGTGTGACATCCAGTGTACTTTTCCATAGTTGGTGTCCGCTGCGGACAGTAACATTAGCTACCCCACATCTCCAGTGTAAAGTGTGCGCATCCAAAAAATATCAGTGCTATCCAGTGTCCTTTTTCCGCAAACGGTGTCCGCTGCAGACAGTGACATTAGCTGCCCCACATCTCCAATGTAAAGTGTGTACATCCCAAAAATATCAGTGCTATCCAGTGTACTTTTTCGTAGTTGGTGTCCGCTGCGGACAGTGACATTAGCTGCCCCATATCTCCAGTGTAAAGTGTGCGCATGCAAAAAATATCAGTGCTATCCAGTGTCCTTTTTCCGCAAACGGTGTCCGCTGCAGACAGTGACATTAGCTGCCCCACATCTCCAATGTAAAGTGTGCGCATGCAAAAAATATCAGTGCTATCCAGTGTCCTTTTTCCGCAAACGGTGTCCGCTGCAGACAGTGACATTAGCTGCCCCACATCTCCAGTGTAAAGTGTGCACATCCAAAAAATATCTGTGATATCCAGTGTCCTTTTTCCGTAAACGGTGTCCGCTGTGGACAGTGACATTAGCTGCGCCACATCTTCAGTGTAAAGTGTGCGCATCCAAAAATATTTGACATCCAGTGTATTTTTTCCATAGACGGTGTTTGCTGCGGACAGTGACATGAGCTGCACCACATCTCCAAGATAAAGTGTACGCATTCAAAAAATATCTGACATCCAGTGTCCTTTTTCCATAGACGGTGTCCGCTGTGGACAGTGACATTAGCTGTGCCACATCTCCTGTGTAAAGTGTGCACATCCAAAAAATATCTGTGACATCCAGTGTACTTTTTCAATAGACGGTGTCCGCTGTGGACAGTGACATTAGCTGTGCCACATCTCCTGTGTAAAGTGTGCACATCCAAAAAATATCTGTGACATACAGTGTACTTTGTCAATAGACGGTGTCCGCTTCTGACAGTGCCACATCTGCAGTGTAATGTGTGCGCTGAAAAAATGTATCTGTGACATACAATTTACTTTTTCCATAGACGGTGTTCGCTGTGGACAGTGACATGAGCTGCACCACATCTTCAAGGTAAAGTGTACGCATCCCAAAAATATCTGTGACATCCAGTGTACTTTTTCCATAGACGGTGTCTGCTGCGGACAGTGAGATTAGCTGCGACACATCTCCTATGTAAAGTGTGCACATCCTAAAAATATCTGACACATATCTGACACGCAGTGTACTTTTTCCGTAGACGGTGTCCGCTGTGGACAGTGACATTAGCTGCGCCACATATCCAGTGTAAAGTGTGCGCATCCAAAAAATATCTGACATCCAGTGTACTTTTCCCGTAGATGGTGTCCGCTGTGGACAGTGACATTACCAGTGCCACATGTCCTAAGTGTGCGCATCCAAAAATATCTGACATCCAGTGTACTTTTTCCGTAGATGGTGTCCGCTGTAGAGAGTGACATTACCAGTGCCACATCTCCTAAGTAAAGTGTGCGCATCCAAAAATATCTGACATGCAGTGTACTTTTTCCGTAGACGGTGTCCGCTGCGGACAGTGACATTAGCTGCGCCACATCTCCTATGTAAAGTGTGCGCATCCAAAAATATCTGACATGCAGTGTACTTTTTCTGCAGACGGTGTCCACTGCAGACAGTGACATTAGCTGCGCCACATCTCCAGTGTAAAGTGTGTACATCCAAAAAATATCTGACATCCAGTGTACTTTTTCCGTAGATGGTGTCCGCTGTGGACAGTGACATTAGCTGTGCCACATCTCCTGTGTAAAGTGTGCACGTCCCAAAAATATCTGTGACATACAGTGTACTTTGTCAATAGACGGTGACCGCTTCTGAAAGAGACATTACCAGGGACACATATGCAGTGTAACGTGTGACCTTCAAAAATGTATCTGTGACATGCAGAGTATTTTTTTGCGTAGACGCTGCAGACAGTGACATTACCGGTTGGACCTCTCCTGTATAACATTTCCTCATCCCAAATACCTGTACTTTTTCCGTAGACGGTGTCCGCTGTGGACAGTGACATTAGCTGTGCCACATCTCCTGTGTAAAGTGTGCACATCCAAAAAATATCTGTGACATACAGTGTACTTTGTCAATAGACGGTGTCCACTTCTGACAGTGACATAACCAGTGCCACATCTGCAGTGTAATGTGTGCGCTGAAAAAAATGTATCTGTGACATACAATTGACTTTCTCTGCAGACGGTGTCCGCTGCGGACAGTGACATTAGCTCTGACACATCTCCAGTGTAAAGTGTGTACATCCAAAAAATATCTGGACATTACCAGGGCCACATATGCAGTGTAACGTGTGACCTTCAAAAATTTATCTGTGACATGCAGAGTATTTTTTTGCGTAGACGCTGCAGACAGTGACATTACCGGTGGTACCTCTCCTGTATAACATTTCCTCATCCCAAATACCTGTGACGTTCCCTGTAATTTTTCATTAGCCGCTGGTGAAAGCATTGACATTACCTGCGGGATATCTCCTGTGTGATGTTTCCACATCCCAAATACCTTTTTTAATTTGTTTGCGTATACATTTCCAAATCCTACGCAACTGTATGTGTGACAGACTTTCAATCATATATAACATTTAATATGAAGAAGGCGAGCAGTAAGGAACATGGCAGTGGCCGTGATGCTGATGGTGCACGCAGAGGCAGTGGCCCTGGGCGAGGTGAAACTGTGCCTGCTGCCAGAGCACAAGAAAAATAATCATCCCTGATACCTAGCTTTATGTCCCAGTTTGCAGGGCGGCGCAGGACACCACTCTTGAAGTCAGACCAGTTGGATTGCAGCAGATAATGCTTCCAGTCGGTTAAGCACCACCCTGTATTCCACCAAGTCCAGTCTCAGTAGCCAAGAGTCTGCTCAACCCAATCTTCACCCTGATCCTCCTTCCTCCCACCATGGAGAGTCTGGGCAAACAAGTGATCCCACACTCAGATATTCCGAGGACCTCTTTTCCTCGCCATTCCTTGATTTATCCCTCTCGCCAAGCACACTTGAAGAGGGACAGATTTTGTGCCCTGATTCCCAAACTCTTAAGCATCCACAATCACAAAAAGATGACGGTGGGGAATGGCAATTACTGTTTAATGAGGTGGATGATGATGAGACACAGTTGCCAATAACTCAACGGCAATTACTGTCTCAAGAGGTTGATGAAGAGGATGAGACACAGTTATCAATCACTGAGGTAGTGGTTAGGTCAACAAGTCAGGAGGATGAGCAGAGTGAGGAAGAGTAGGTGGTGGAAGATGAAATCACTGACCCAACCTGGGAAGGTTGAAAGCCGAGCGAGGACAGCAGTACAGGGGGGGAGGGACCTGCTACACCCCAACAGGCTGGAAGAGACAGTGGGGTGACAAAAGGAAGAAGGCGGGCCAAACCAAACAGGCCCGCAACTGTTCCACTGAGCACCCCCTTACGGAAATCTCCCTTGCCAAGGGATAGGTGTTCCGCAGTCTGGCGCTTTTTTGACTAAAGACGACAAAAAAAATTGTAGTTTGCAACCTGTGCCATACCAAAATAAGCCGGGCGTGATCCGCCACATGGCATCCAAGCACCATAATAAGTGGGACGTACGACTGGGTCCACAATCTGTGTCCGCGGGTCACACCACAGCCTCCTCTTCCCTTGTGTTACTTGCTGGCCAATCCCATGTCGAAGGCGCAGGCCAAGATGCCTCCCGTCCTGCACCTGGACCTTCGCAAGCACCATCAGCGACCACATGCACTTCCATGTCACAGCGTACAAATGTCCTTACCCCAGGCATTTGAACGCAAGCACAAATACCCAGCCACCCACCCACAGGCCATAGCACTAAATGCGCAGCTTTCAAAATTACTGGCACTGGAAATGTTGCTATTTAGGCTTGTAGACACTGAAGCCTTCTGCAGCCTGATGTCCCGCGTTACACAGTCCCCAGCCGCCACTATTTTTTAAGGTGTGCCATACCCGCCTTACACCAACATGTGTCCCGTAACATCACACGTGCCCTGACTAATGCAGTTACTGGGAAGGTCCATTTAACCATGGACACATGGACAAGTATATTCGACTAGGGATGCTACATTACCCTGACGGCACACTAGGTGAATGTTGTGGAGGCCGGGAGCGAGTCGTACCCTGTAATGGCACAGGTGCTACCGATGCCAAGGATTGCAGGCCCTACGTCGATCAGGGTTTCCGCCAGCACCTACTTTAGTGGCTCCAACTCCCACTTCTCCTCCTCCCCCTCCTTCTCCACTTCCACCTCCGAATTATCCGCGTGCAGCACCAGTCAGTCATCAGTCGGTAGCTGGAAGCAGAGAAGCACTGCAGTGGGGAAGCGGAAACAGGCCGTTCTGAAGCTGATATGCTTAGGGGACAAACAGCACACCACGCAGAGCTGTGGCAGGGGATAAGAGACCAGACTGCTGTGTGGCTCTCGCCACTCAACCTAGAACCAGGCATGGTTGTGTCTGATAATGGCCATAACTTGGTGGCGGCTTTGGAGCTCGGCAAGCTCACATACGGTACATCCCATGCCTAGCCCACATCTTAAACTTAGTGGTTCAGCGGTTTCTTAAAACCTACCCCAATTTGCCTGAGCTACTGGTGAAGGTGCGCCGCGTGTGTGCCCATTTCCGCAAGTCATCAACAGCTTCAGCCGGTCTGTCAACGCTGCATCAGCGCTTGAAATTTCCAGCTCACCAGCTGTTGTGCGACATGAGCACGCACTGGAACTCGACATTCCACTTGTTAGCCAGGCTTTGTGAGCAGCAGAAGGCAGTAGTGGAATACTAGCTGCAACATGGTCGTCGCCTTTCCAATCAGCTTCCACTATTCACAAGCGAGGAGTGGGCATGGATGTCTGACCTCTGTGAGGTTTTAAGAAACTTTGAGGAATCAACACAGATGGTGAGCGGCGTTAATGGCATTATCAGCGTAACCATCCCACTTCTGTGTCTACTCAAATGCTCGCTGCTCACAATTAAGGATGACACTTTGCATGTAGAAGAGGTGGAAATGGGGGAAGACATTACACAGGTTGATAGCCAGACCACACTCTGTTAGTCTTCTCAACGCAAATTGGACGATGAAGAGGAGGAGGAGGACAGGATACGGTTGCCTCTGCTACAGAGGGTAGTACCCATTGAAGTTTAATTCCACCTGTTCAGCATGGGTGGGTAGAAGAGGATAAGGAGAATGAGAGTGATCCTCCTGATGACGACAGCGAAGTCTTGCCTGTTGGTACTCTGGCACACATGGCTGACTTCATGTTAGGCACCTGTCCCGCGACCTGCGCGTTATAAGCATTGTAGACAACACGGATTACTGGTTGTTCACCCTTATCGACCCCCGCTACAAAGAGAACTTCTCATCTCCCATTCCTCTGATGGAGATGACGAGCAAAACGGTGCAATACCAGAAGATCTTTGTTGAAAAATTGCTCCAAAAATTTCCATCTGACAACGCTGGCGGCTAACCGAGGAGGGGAGACAAAGGGAACACACAGCATTACCAACAGAGGGGAACACTCTCCAAAGCCTGGGACAGTTTTATGACACCCCGCCAGCACCCTCACCCTGATGCGTAGCCTAGTGTCACAAGGAGGGAAACATTTTGGAAGATGGTAAAGGAGTACATAGCAGACCATGTCAGCGACCTCAATGATCCCTCAGTGCCTTACAACTACTGGATGTCCAAGCTGGACATGTGTCACAAACTGGCATTCTACGCCTTGGAGGTGCTGGCCTGCCCTGCCGCCAGCGTTTTGTCTGAGCGGGTATTTAGTGCTGCTGGTGGCATTATAACAGATAAGCGTACCCGCATGTAAATAAAAAATGCTGACAGGTTGACTCTTATAAAAATGAACAAGGCCTGGATTGACCATGACTTCTCGACTCCACCAGAGGAAGCTGATGAACATAAAGGCACTTTAAATGTGTTGTTTATAAAATACTGGATACACTGTATTCCCATGCACCCCTTCCACCACAAACAAGGGTATATGGTTAAATCTTCCTTTTCTCATCCTCCTCCTCCTCTTCCATCATATCAACGTGCTTATTCATCGCATATAATGCCCTCGCATATATGCCCTTCGCATATAATGTTTTACAGGGTCAGCTCAGCTGTAGGCCCTCGTATATAATTTTTAGATGGTCAGCCCACCAGCAGGCCCTCACCTACAATGTTTTACAGGGTCAGCTCACCAGCAGGCCCTCGCATATAATTTTTTAGAGAGTCAGATCAACAGCAGGCCCTTGCATATAATGTTTTACAGGGTCAGCTCACCAGCAGGCCCTCGCATATAATTTTTTAGAGAGTCAGATCAACAGCAGGCCCTTGCATATAATGTTTTACAGGGTCAACTCACCAGCAGGCCTGCACCTAAAATCTTTTACAGGGTCAGCTCACCAGCAGGCCCTCGCATATAATGTTTTAGAGGGTCAGCTCACCAGCAGGCCTTCACTTACAATCTTTTACAGGGTCAGCTCACCTGAAGGCCTCGCATATAATGTTTTAGAGGGTCAGCTCACCTGCAGGCCCTCACCCACAACCTTTTAGAGGGTCAGCTGACCAGCAGGCCCTCGCATATAATTTTTTACAGGTTCAGCTCACCAGCAGGCCCTCACCTACAATGTGTTACAGGGTCAGCTCACTAGCAGGCCCTTGCATATAATTTTTTAGAGGATCAGCTCACCAGCAGGCCTTCACCTACAATCTTTTACAGGGTCAGCTCACCAGAAAGATCTCGCATATAATGCTTTAGAGGGTCAGCTCAACTGCAGGCCCTCACCTACAACCTTTTAGAGGGTCAGCTCACCAGCAGGCTCTCATCTACAATCTTTTCCAGGGTCAGCTCACCAGCAGGCCCTCGCATATAATGTTTTACAAGGTCAGCTCACCAGCAGGCCCTCGCATATAATTTTTTACATGGTCAGCTCACCAGCAGGCCCTCACATATAATGTTTTACAGGGTCAGCTCACCAGCAGGCCAGCACCGTAAATCTTTTACAGGGTCAGATCACCAGCAGGCCAGCACCGTAAATCTTTTACAGGGTCAGATCACCAGCAGGCCAGCACCGTAAATCTTTTACAGGGTCAGCTCACCTGAAGGACTTTGCATATAATGTTTTAGAGGGTCAGCTCACCTGCAGGCCCGGACCTAAAATCTTTTCCAGGGTCAGCTCACCAGCAGACCCTTGCATATAATTTTTTTAGAGGGTCAGCTCACCAGCAGGCCTTTATCTGCAATCTTTTACAGGGTCAGCTAACCTGAAGGCCCTCACATATAATGTTTTTGAGGGTCAGCTCACCAGCAGGCCCTCACCTACAAGTCCAGTCTCACTATCCAAGAGTCTGGTCAACACAATCCTAACCGCCAGGGTCGTGTAACTAGTTATCACGGAGGAGTCTCATTCGTTATCGGAATTAACCAGACAAATCATTCCGCCAACTAAGAACGTCCATGCACCACCACCCACAGATTCGAGAAAGAGCTATCAATCTGTCAATCCTTTCCATGTCCGAGCCGGGTGAGGTTTCCCACGTTGAGTCAAAATTAAGTTGCAGGCTCCACTCCTGGTGGTGCCCTTCCGTCAATTCCTTTAAGTTTCAGCTTTGCAACCATAGTATCCCCAGAACCCAAAGACTTTGGTTTCCCGGAAGCTACGTGGCGGGTCATGGGAATAACGCCGCCAGATCACCGGTCGGTATCGTTTATGGTCGGAATTATCATGGTATCTGATCGTCTTCGAACCTCCGACTATCGTTTTTGATTAATGAAAACATTCTTGTCAAATGCTTTCGCTTTGGTTCGCCTTGTGCCGTTGCAAGAATTTCATCTTTAGCGGGACAATACGGATGCCCCCGGCAGTCCCTCTTAATCATGGCCCCAGTTCAGAAAACCAACAAAATTGAACCGGAGTCCTATTTCATTATTCCTAGCTGACGTATTCCGGCGACCTGGCCTGCTTTGAACACAGTAAAGTTTTTCAATGGTCAGCTAAGGCTGCTTTCACACTAGCGTTCGTTGGTCCGCTCGTGAGCTCCGTTTGAAGAGGCTCACGAGCGGACCCGAACGCCTCCGTCCAGCCCTGATGCAGTCTGAATGGATGCGGATCCGCTCAGACTGCATCAGTCTGGCGGCGTTCAGCCTCCGCTCCGCTCGCCTCCGCACGGACAGGCGGACAGCTGAACGCTGCTTGCAGCGTTCGGGTGTCCGCCTGGCCGTGCGGAGGCGTGCGGATCCGTCCAGACTTACAATGTAAGTCAATGGGGACGGATCCGTTTGAAGATGCCACAATATGGCTCAATCTTCAAGCGGATCCGTCCCCCATTAACTTTACATTGAAAGTCTGGACGGATCCGTCCGAGGCTATTTTCACACTTAGCTTTTTTTTGCCATTTTAATGCAGACGGATCCGTTCTGAACGGAGCCTCCGTCTGCATTAATATGATCGGATCCGTTCAGAACGGATCCGATCGAACGCTAGTGTGAAAGTAGCCTAAGCAACAGGCACTGTCCCATCATTTTTTAAATGGTCAGCTCAGTAGCAGGCCCTCAGCCATAATGTTTTAGAGGGTCAGCTCAGCAGCAGGCCCTCAACCATAATTTTTTTGATGGTCAACTCAGCAGCAGACCCTTACCCATAATGTTTTAGAGGGTCAGCTCAGCAGCAGGCCCTCGCCCCTAATGTTTTAGATGGTCAGATCAGCAGGCCCTTGCTCCAAATGTTTTAAAGGGTCACCAGCAGGCCATCAATCATAATTTTTTAAGGGTGTGTATGATGCCCTCCTTTATGTATAACAAAGGGTTTATTGGAGTGTCGGTTCCTTTCACTTAGTGCATAGGCTTTATGAGTGTAGGAGTCCCACTACATGAACAATTGTACCACAATGTGAATGAGGCCCTCCTTTATGTGATATACAGGTTGTATCGGAGTGCCTCTTGCTTGTAATTTTTGGCAGCACTTGCAAATATAGAGGAAAGAATGTTTCGGACAACAATGTTCCCAGCAGCAACCTGGGAGTCCAAGATGCATTCAGACATCCTCCCCATGCTTTTCCAGAACCATTTTGGTAGTGTTTCCATCAATTTCTGACTTTTTCCTATGAACCAGGCACCCTCCCCTCTTCAGAGCAGGGGGTGCCTGGTTTAATGCTCTGGTTCTCCCATTGACTTCCATTACACTTTGGTGCTCGATCAACACTATTCATCACTGTATAAATAGATGTGTTCAATATACAAGGGTGAGTCAAAAATTATCCACACTCTGGCTGTATAATTTGTTTTAATCAACTGTCAGAAAAGACAAATACATAATTTATCAAGATAATCTGCCCAGTCACTGCTGTGCCGATTTGAATGTGTTACATCAGTTTATTTGTGACTGTGGCGCAAGAAACAATGGCTGCCCCACTTCTGAGTTGCACAAAAGAAGAGAAGCATGCAGTGATTCATTTTTTTCAGGTCTAAGGGTATGTCGGGAGCTGATATTTATCAAAAACTTTGTGCACAGAATGGAGAAAGTGTTTTGTCGTGAAGAAATGTGTATGAATGGATACACAAGTTCAACGAAGGTCACATAAGTGTCAGCTATGAAGAAGGAGCTGAACACCCGTCAATGTCCACAACTGATGACAACGTTGAGCGTGCATGTGAACTGATCTGTTGGATAGATGATTGATAGTGGAATATGTGGAAAGAAGCCCTATAAGGACAAAGATTTATGTCTGATGAAGTGGTGCATTTTGTGGCTCGCATCTCAGCCTAAAACATTTTTTTTTATTATTAGAAAATATGAAAGTTTGTTAACAGGTGAACAAAGTGTGTTGAAAAGCAGGAAGAAAAATGTCAAAAAAATGATGTATTTATCTTTTCTGAAAGTTGATTAAAATAAATTCTACAGGCAGAGTATGGATAATTTTTGACTCACCCTATTACCTCTACAGTGATAGCTCTTCAAAGGCAAATCTGCCTAATTATACGGTGATATGGGAAAGGAGAATAATCACGATATAATTAGGAGCTGATGTATGCACAGTATGTATCTATTTATACAGTAGAATTTGGACAATGGATATACTGTATGAGCAATCACCATCATCATATCTGCCAGAAGAGAAGTACACAACACTTTCTATTTTATTGTTCAAGCATTAAAAGTTTGAAAAACAGGAGCAAGAACAAGAATGGTAATATGTCAGGTTTTATCTGTTCTTTTTTCTTAGTTTGGATTTTAAAAGGGTTGTCAGCTTTGATCCAATTTTCAGCAGCCCTCCCTGTGGGAAGGTGTCTGAGCAATAGGTTCTACTATGCAAGCTTCCTGCAAATGTGTGCCATTAGTTTGTTTGCCTGTTCTGTGTACTGACTTCTGCCTGACATCTGGATTTTTCCAATTTCTGCCTGACCTGACCCCTGCCTGATCTCCATACTGACATTGATCTGCCCACCCTGACCTTAGACTGTTTATTAGATTGCACGAAATTCTTTGTACCCTGACTTTAGCCTGTTCCTGACTATGGCTTTGGCCTGATGCCTTGGTGCTTCGCATCAGTGTCTCTTTATCTCTGTGGGTCAGCAGTCACCTGAACAGAAACTACTCCATGAGTTAGTGGCCTGTTGGTTTCACTGCAGTAGAGTCAAGATCCCTGTGCAGGGGTTAAAAGGTGAAGAGCAGTCCCAAGCCAAATCTATTCAAGTGACTGCATAAAAGTTCTTATAACATGAGAAAATGTTCATGGTATCTGTCACCACCAGACATCTGAGAAGCTCTGACAGACGTTCTACAGAACCTCCTGCTTGAGGTTCCTTTTGTTTTGCTTTCGTTTTCTCATCTCGTTAGCCTCTCTCAGCTGTCATGTAGTTGCACTGATTGCATCCCTTTAAATCCCTTCCCATACTGCATCACTTTGCGGTTTATACAACTTCCTGGAGTGTGCTGATGCTAGAAGCTGTTACTACTGCATCCATAAGATAAGTCTGTTTTCTTTATTTCTGTTTGCCTGTGGTCTTGATCCTAGGTGACCCTGACTCCCTCCGTATTAAGTGTAGGGAGCCGGTGGTCGTGTCCCCTCACTATTATAGGGTGTTCAGGTGTTATACAGTCGAGGAACGAGGATATGCAATTTTCTACCATTGAGATTTTTGCATAGGCTGAGCAGTAAGGGAGAGAGCTAGGACTCTTACAGGGCTTACCCTCCTGTTCCTTAGTTTTGGATCAAGTCAGTCGGATCTTCATTTGTGTCTTCTAGTTTTCTGTAACACCATCCGTGACAGTATCCCTTTCACTGGGGTCAGCAAAAATGACAGAGGGACATGAAGATGATCACAGATCCACCTCCTTTCCCAGCTGTGCAGTTCAGTCAAGTTCTTCCAAGTAATTCACTTAACCATGTCATAAACCTTGCTTTATACACTGGGGCACAGTCATACTGGAACAGAAAACAGCCTTTCCTAAACTGTTTCCCACAATGTTGGAAGAATACAATTGCCCAAAATGTCTTGGTATGTGGAAGCATTAAAATTTCCTTTTATTGGAACTAAGAGACCCAGAACAAGCCCTGAAAAACAAACCCATAGCATTATCCCTCTTCCTCCCAGCTTTACATTTGGCAACTTGGCACAATGCAGCCAGACAGGCATCATTCCCTTGGCATGATTCATCACTCCACAGAACACGTTTCCACAGCTCCAGAGTCCAGTGGTGGTCTGCATACACCACTCCATCCAATTCTTAGCAATGTCCTTTGTGATATACGGCTTGCATGCAGTTGCTTAGCCATGGGAACCCATGCCATGAAGCTCCAAATACACAGTTTTTGTGGTAATATTAATGGCAGAGAAGATTTGTAATTCAGAAGTTACTGGGTCAGAAGGGTATTGGTAAATTGTATGCACTATGGACCTCAGAAATCGGTGACCCCACATTTGTGCACTTTTTCACTACTGGGGAACAGTTTATGTAAAGAGGTCACTACTGGGGGGCATAATATGTAAAGAGGCCACTACTGGGGGGCATTATATGTAAAGAGGCCACTACTGGGGGGCATTATATGGAAAGAGGCAACTACTTGGATGCATTATAACTAAAGAGGCCACTACTGGGGGGCATAATATGTAAAGAGGTCACTACTGGGGGCATTATACATAAAGAGGCCACTACTGGGGGGCATTATATGGAAAGAGGCAACTACTTGGAGGCATTATAAGTAAAGAGGCCACTACTGGGGGGCATTATATGGAAAGAGGTCACTACTGGGGAACAGTTTATGTAAAGAGGCCACTACTGGGGGCATTATATGTAAAGAGGCCACTACTGGGGGCATTATATGTAAAGAGGCCACTACTGGTGGGCATTATAAGTAAAGAGGCCACTACTGGGGGGCATAATATGTAAAGAGGCCACTACTGGGGGGCTTTATAAGTAAAGAATCAACTACTGGGGGCATTGTATGTAAAGTAGGCACTACTGGGGAGTCATGGTGTACTGGTATTATTTGGCCTTTATAAAGTGTTATTATTGGCAATGATGGCCATGTATTCTGTAATATGTACTTTATTGTGTTTTATTATGTAAGTGATTAATCTCTGTGCCCCATGGTCCAAGGAAAAATGTATTGTATGAAATCAGTCCCTGATGCGGAAAAGGTTGGGGACCACTGCTTAATGGGATTAACTGCAGAGCACCCCAGTTACCATTCTAGTATACAATAATAGTCATGTGCCTATTTAATAGTACATCCACACTGCTCCTACACTAATAAAGCCACATGTTCCACATGATATTGATGGCCTATCCTCAGGATTGTTGAGCTGTTTCAATCAGCTGTTTCGGGAAGCCTCCAGGCCCACCTACTATATAGTGGATGGAAGGCTCTGCCCACTATGTAGTTTCCGGTGCCAGTGTAGTGCTGCTGAGGTCCCAGTCGCTTGAATCGGAGCAGAGCTGCAGTATCCTAGCACAGCCACTACACAGCTGATAGAACCATTCACCAATTGTATAGTTTCAAGCAACTGCCCAGAACAGATGATTGGTGTGGTTGCGGGGTGTAGGACCCCATCAGTCTGATAATGATGAAGTATTCTGAGAAAACTATATAGTGATGTCTCAGGAACCCAATGGGGGATTCACCTGCTCCCCGGTTGGCCTGTCCGAGCCTGATTGTACAATATGCTATTTCTTATATGATGTGCCATATGAATCCGGTAGCTGTTGTAAAGCGTTATGATAAAAACGGAAATAGAAGTATAGTCTACGGTAGTCAGTATGACAAGATACTGGTAAGTGCATGTAAATGTTTGATTTCTGGTATCTGTTGAATACAGATACACAAAGCATATAGTAAAAGTGGAATATGTTATTATAAAGCTATCAAAGTTCACCTTCTTTTCAAGATGAAAAAGGTCAAGTTTTATTCTTCAAAGGCTAATCATTCTCTGTGACTCAGCAATGATGCCTCCCAGAAATATCGACAAAACACATGGAGGCTCAAACTCCTAAATCCCAATAACAGCGAAAGGCAGCATACTAATGGGAAGAGAATCGCCCTGAAATCTTCTGCGGCAGAAATCATGTTTGAAAAGGGATTTAAATGTGCTGATTAATTCAGTGCTATTCTGGTTTACTTGTGACCCACAATTATATATAGCTGCCATGAAAAATGAATAGGCCAGATGTGTAGACATTTCAGATTTTATGAAAGTAGCTAATTGTCATTGTTCGGGTAAAAACTACAATGTTCATCAAGTGGCAGCAGATATCGTCACAGCGGCGCTGACTCAGAGAACATCTGCTGGTTGAAAGCGGCATAATAATACTAACATTGCTGTCTTTTATCGGGAAAAGAATGTTGCTGCTAAAGACTGTGCAGAAAGAAACTCACATTAGCAGACGCTTTATGCTGGCAGCAAGTGCTTACAAATATTTCTAAGGGTCAACAGTTAAGGAATGCCCAACAGCACCTCACACCGTATCAACAAAATTTGCTTTCAACAGTATTTAATAATATTAGTGATGAACATCATATATCGCCAGCATAATATGACCAGGGCTGGTACTGAGCAACAAATTGCCGATCAGTGGCCCAAACTCAGCTTCTACCCATTTGTCCATTACCAACGAAGACAACTCAACACCAAAAAACTGAAAAAATGCCCTAAAGTTACATCTTCTGTTATTAAAGGAATGCATAGTCCTTAATACTCCAGATTCCCCAGGCCTATCCTGTACTGAAAAACTCCACTTGACCACACACTAGTTAACAACAGGTAGGCCTACTCCTTCTCCCACGTACTTACCTCCTTTAGCCCCTGCAGTAAATAAATGGCAACATAAATAAAGTAGAATAAAGCAGATAAACACAAGGCTACTCCAATAAATCTTACAATATTAAAGGGCTTCTGTCACCCCACTAAACCGTTTTTTTTTTTTTTTGTTTACTTATAATCCCTATAGTGCGATTTCTGCATGCATAAGCTAAATAATCTTGAATTCAAAATATCGCGCCTGCGCCGTACCTGTCTTCAATCGGCGCAGGCGCACTGAGAGGCGGCCGCTCGCTCGGTCGCTCCATCCTCAATGCGCCAAGTGTAGATGTGACGTCATCGGCGCAGGCGCATTGAGGATGGAGCGGCCTCTCAGTGTGCCTGCGACGATTGAAGACAGGTACGGCGCAGGCGCGATAGTTTGAATGCAAACAGGGCCAGCAGAGAACGATCCTGTTCCCTGGCCCTGTCAATCACACAGCGGAGGGGGCGTCATTATGAGAGGAGGATGCGGCTGCTACCAGCAAGTAGCCGCCCTACTTGCTGGTAGCAGGGTAATTTGCATATTTTAAAATTACGATTTTAACAAATTCTACTGAACCGAAATGATTATTTAGCTTATGTATGCAGAAATCGCACAACGGTTTAGTGGGGTGACAGAAGCCCTTTAAAGTTGCACTCCCACAAAATGTTTTATTCTCTGACCTGTTAGAAAGGTAGATGATATAAACTGTAGTGAAGGTAACCTCCCTTCTGATCCTCAGCTGCATCATGTGACCAAAACTCTGACTCTCCAAATAACACAGCATGCTACGTGTGGACAGGAAGCCAGTTTCTCTATGTATTCCTATGGGAGCCTTAACACTTTAAGCACCCTGCCATATTTCACCCAATAAGCATATTTAGGTATATATATGACAGTACAGGTCTTATAAAGTGTATAAAAATCATCTAAGTATCCCCTCTGTCCACCTTATAAATACACACATGGAGGCTCAAACTCCTAAATCCTAATAACAGCGAAAGGCAGCATACTAATGGGAAGAGAATCGCCCTGAAATCTTCTGCTGCAGAAATCATGCTTGAAAAGGGATTTAAATGTGCTGATTAATTCAGTGCTCCCATACTGTTCCCGACTTCACAAGACGGCGCATGCCCAATACAATCCTATGGGCATCGGCCTCCGTCTCATCTTCAGCGCGTGCGCCCGGCACCCTCACTGGCCGGGATCACATCACGCCTGCGTACAGTCTGCATCTTAGAGGGCGCTTCAGCCTCTGCATTATGCGCATGTGCCGGGCACTGTTCAGCGCAGCGCTTCAGAGCGGGGACAGTAGTAGCCGCCCAGCGAAGTGAATATTGATTAAATTGTGCGGCGCTTCAAAACGGCAGTTGTGGCGAGGCTGGCTGGGCGCAAGTGGAGATGAAACACTGCCCCTTGGGCAGATTGAAGACGATTCAAGCAGGTTATAAAACTTCAGTTTACTGTATTTATAAGGTGGACGGGGGGGCTACTTAGATGATTTTAATACACTTTATAAGACCTGTACTGTCATATATATGCCTGAATATGCTTATTGAGCCTGTCAGTGTCCCTTTAAAGACCAGGTCTTTTTATTTTTATTTGACATGTGTCACTTTATGTGGCAATAACTTTGGAACGCTTTTACTTATCCAAGCCATTCTGAGATTCTTTTCTCGTGATTCTTTTCTCGTGATACATTTCACTTCGTGATAGTGGTAAATTTCAGTCAATATTTTTCATTTTAATATTTAAAATATATCCCAAATTTACCCCAAAATTTGAATAATTCACAACTTTCCAAATTTAAATTTCTCTGCTTTTAAAACAGATAGTGATAACTCATATAATCGTTATTAATTTACATTTCCTATATGTCTACTTTATGTTTGGATCATTTTGTGAATGCCATTTTATTTTTTGGGGTTATTAGAATGCTTAGGCCTCTTTCAGACGGGCGTTGCGGGAAAATGTGCGGGTGCGTTAAGGGAACACCCGCGATTTTTCCACGCGAGTGCAAAACATTGCATTGCAAACCCGAACTTCTTCACAGAAGTTCGGGCTTGGGATCAGTGTTCTGTAGACTGTATTATTTTCCCTTATAACATGGTTATAAGGGAAAATAATAGCATTCTTAATACAGAATGCATAGTAAAATAGCGCTGGAGGGGTTAAAATAAAAATAAAAAATTTAACTCACCTTAGTCCACTTGATCGCGCAGGCCGGCATCTCCTTCTGTTTCCTTTGCTGAACAGGACCTGTGGTGAGCATTCATTACAGGAACAGGACCTGTGATGACGTTCCTCTGGTCATCACATGATCCATCACCATGGTAAAAGATCATGTGATGGATCATGTGATGACCGGAGTGACGTCACCACAGGTCCTGTTCAGCAAAGGAGACAGAAGGAGATGCCGGCCTGCGCGATCAAGTGGATTAAGGTGAGTTAAATTATTTTTACATTTTTTTTAACCCCTCCAGCCCTATTGTACTCTGCATTCTGTATTCAGAATGCTATTATTTTCCTTTATAACCATGTTATAAGGGAAAATAATAATGATCGGGTCTCCATCCCGATCGTCTCCTAGCAACCGTGCATGAAAATCGCACCGCATCCGCACTTGCTTGCGATTTTCACGAAACCCCATTCACTTCTATGGGGCCTGCGTTGCGTGAAAAACGCAGAATATAGAGCATGCTGCGATTTTCACGCAACGCACAAGTGATGTGTGAAAATCACCGCTCATGTGAACACCCCCATAGAAATGAATGGGTCGGTATTCAGTGCGGGTGCAATGCGTTCAACTCACGCATCGCATCCACGCGGAATACTCGCCCGTGTGAAAGGGGCCTTAGGCCTCTTTCACACGAGCGTGACGGATTTGGCTCCCGATGCGTTCAGGGTGCATTCAGTGAAACTCGCATCATTTTGCAAGCAAGTTCAGTCAGTTTTGCCTGCGATTGCGTTCAGTTATTCAGTTTTCTCCGTGCATGTGCAATGCGTTTTTCACTAAAGCCCCTTTCACTTCACAATATGGCGCTTGCACTTAGATGTTTACATAGTTTGCAAACCAGAGTTAGTAAAACAATGCACAATGCGCAGATGCCAAGTGTTATCTGTTTTCTTATTTTTGTATTCTAGCCAATGGAACAATGCCACAAGCCTAAGGGGGATGCCCCCTCTGATGTACTGCTTAACTTCCTGTAATAAATGAGAAACTGCTTTGCCCCTTGCCTGGTGTCAGTGCGGGTTCTTCCATGCATGTAAAATCCTAGGATCAAACCAATTTGGAGCAGTAGAGAAAACATAATTAGCCCTGACTGATGGCATCTTCAACTGCAATATACATTATGTACCTTTCTAATGAGCCAAAGAATAAATATTTTTGTGGGAGTGCTTCTTTAACAAGGAATAGCTTATATTTCAGGCAAAAACTGATCAGACCATAGCATAATTATAGCAGAAACTGATCTAATAAAATTTACTAGAATAGTAAATGTATATATAGCAACCTGGGCAAACACATCACCAGAGAGGAATGATTCTGAAGGCAATTTGCAATGCAAGTCTTATTATAAAAGTTTGAGAATGGTGTGGACAAATAAGCCATGATGCACATTTTATTATCATAGTTGTCAGGAATAAAATTTCAAAGTAGGTCCTGCATAAACTCTCCAATGCTGCATAAAATAATAATAAAATAAACATACAAAATAGTGCCTGCTGTGTTCAGTACTGCTGTTCTCAAGATTCACACAGTCCTGTCTTTAAACCAATGTGCTGTGCAGTGATGAAGCAGGGCAGAGTACACGTTGCCCTCACTTCACTGTGTGTACCCAGGGGTACACCTTGCTTCCCGGTGCGTGACCATGGAGTAAAATGTCAGCAATGTCATATTTGCAAGATCTGGTGGAGACTGGTAGTGCTGTTGTTATAGTAGAGGCTGTGAGCTGCCGCTGCTCCTCTCACCTCACCCAGAGGCCTGTCAGGTTTGTTGTGGCACTACATCCAGGCTGCAGCCTGCTTGCCGACAAGATCCCTCCACTACTGCCCTCCGGCTCTTAAAAGACAAGTGCATGCACAGTCTAATCTTCAGAACCAATGGCTGGCAATACTGGGGAACCTATGGGAGGGTGCCTGAGCAATAAGGTTCTTTAGCTTGCTAAGTTCCTGCTAGATGTGCTGTGTCCTGTTAGATCTTCTACTGACTGTTCTCTGACCCTTCACTGCTTATCCTGACCTGTACCTGACTTCCATACTGATCTTGAGCTGCTTGCCCTGGCCTAGGACTGATTCCTGTATTGCACACACTCTAGGCTATGGTTTCGCCTCACCAGTGTCTCTGACCCCCATGTCAACTACACAGAGAGTACTCCAGGAGATAGCGGCCTGGTGGTTCCCCTACAGTGAAGAAACAATCTGAAAGCTATTCTGGCTTAGCGCGAAATAATTTTGCAATATTGCAATCTATAGAGGTTTATAGTCTCTCTCAATTGTAAAGCAGTTCACAAATCTGACTCTATACAGCAACACACACAGTCCCTATGTCATATATTATGCACCCTTTATGTGGCACTATATGGTGCCTCCAAAAAGCTGTATTCTACTCTAGAAGCAGTTTTTTAGGAGATAGTATCTCCATCATGCAGCATTCACTCGAGAATTCACTTGAGAAACCTGTATTTTCTAGCGATGTTTCCCTTGAACATAAATGTCATTAACAGGTGTAATCCTAACTACACCACGTTCACACCTAACACAGCTCTGGGAGTCCCACCAATTAAGAGCATGGATGGAGTGACAGTCACATATGTGTGCTGCTGCTCCATTCATCTCAATGGGATTGTCAGAGATAGCTGAGTAATTCAGCTATGCCTAGCAGTCCAAAATGTTGAATGGAGTGGCAGTTTGCATAGGACACAAGACCCACATTCTCATGATATGTGGATGTCCAAGAGATCAGATGCCCCTTAGCCTAAAAGTTATACCATATCTTTGATTCCAGAGGGGAAACAAACCAGGCTGGTGCAGTGAGCTGCATCTATATTTAGTTATATAAGGAGATATATAACGCGAGTTTGACCGCGACGCGTGGTTGAATTAAGTGTGGGTGCGTAAGTGTGACTTAAGATTAAGTGACTTTAGATTCAGGGACTTCAGTGGGGGACTGTAATTAGCCAGTTTCTTAGTACTACATTATATTGTATTTTTTGCTTTACTGGTGTAATCCCCATTTAGTATGTGTTGCACAATTGACAACGCAGTCCAGTGCACATCTTGCATGATGTATGCAGTCCTGGAACAGGAGTTCAAGGGTGCATATCTTTGTTCAAGATGTGAGCAAATTACCCGTTTGGAATCACAAATCGAGTCTCTAAATGGGCAAATTGCAACACTGAGAGGCATTGACAATTTGCAAAAGAGTTTGCTTCTCACCGAGCAAGCACTCTTTGGGGTAGATGAGGGGGAGGGTGACAGAGAGGAGGCTGAGGAAAGTGAGGTAGCTAGCTGGGTAACATTAAGAAAGCGGGGTAGAGGGAAGAGTGTCAGGGAGGCTAGCCCTGATCTGACACACCCCAACAAGTTTGCACGTTTGGCAGATGAGGAGGATGTCAGTCCAGGGATGGCACTGCCGCAGCCAGACACTTCCTCTGCCAGTCAGGGGAATGTCAGCTCCGGTAAGCAGGGGCCCAGGAGAGCAGGGCAGGCCAGACAGGTGCTGGTAGTGGGAGACTCAATTATTAGGGGAACAGATAGGGAAATCTGTCACAAAGACCGTGATCGCCGAACAGTGTGCTGTCTTCCTGGCGCTAGAGTTCGACTCATCGCGGATCGGGTTGACAGATTACTGGGAGGGGCTGGAGAAGATCCAGCGGTCATGGTCCATATCGGAACCAATGACAAAGTTAGGGGTAGGTGGAGAGTCCTTAAAAATGATTTCAGGGATATAGGTCAAAAGCTGAGGGCAAGGACCTCAAAGGTAGTATTTTCCGAAATACTACCTGTATCACGGGCCACACAAGAGAGGCAGCGGGAGATTAGGGAAATTAACAAGTGGCTCAAAAACTGGTGTAGGAAGGAGGGGTTTGGGTTCCTGGAGAACTGGGCCGACTTCTCTGTCGGCTACAGGCTCTATCGTAGGGACGGGCTGCACCTCAATGGGGAAGGGGCAGCTGTGTTGGGGAGGAAGATGGCTAGAAGGTTGGAGGAGTGTTTAAACTAGGGACTGGGGGGGAGGGTAATTATGTTATAGAATGGGAAGATAGTGCAGATAGAGACCGGGGGCAAGGTAGTGAGACTGGGGGAGGAATGGAAGGAGGGACTAGAACAGTTCAGAAGGAAAGGTGTAGAGTAAAAAATATACATAAACCTCTCAAATGTATGTATACTAATGCCAGAAGCCTGACTAATAAAACTGGTGAACTGGAATTAGTGATGTGTGAGGAGGACTATGACATAGTGGGAATAACTGAGACATGGCTGGATGATAGCTATGACTGGGCAGTTAATGTGCAGGGTTACAGTCTGTTTAGAAAAGATCGTCAAAATCGGAGAGGGGGAGGGGTCTGCCTTTATGTAAAGTCCGGTCTAAAGACCACACTCCGTGAAGATATATGAAAATATATATATAAGTGAGGGACATGAACATGTGGAGTCACTGTGGGTAGAGATACATGGCGCTAAAAACAATAATAAATTACTAATAGGAGTTTACTATAAACCACCTAACATACCAGAGTCCACCGAAAATCTACTACTAAACGAGATAGACAAGGCGGCAAATCATAATGAGGTGATTATTATGGGGGACTTCAACTACCCAGATATAGACTGGGAAACTGAAACTTGTATATCTCATAAAGGAAACAGGTTCTTGGCAATAACTAAAGACAATTACCTCTCCCAACTGGTTCAGGACCCGACTAGAGGGACGGCCATACTGGACTTAGTATTAACCAATAGGCCTGACAGAACAACAGACGTGCAGGTTGGGGGACACCTGGGAAATAGTGACCACAAAGTAATAACCTTCCAATTATCATTCAAAAGAGCGTTTCTACAGGGAGGAACAAAAATACCAAACTTCAAAAAAGCTAAATTTAGCCAACTAAGAGAGGCCATAGGCCAAACTAACTGGGACAAAGTCCTCAAAAATAAAAATACAGCCACAAAATGGGATATCTTTAAAAACATCCTAAAATCTCATTGTGAGAGGTACATACCGTATGGGAATAAAAGGTTAAGGAACAAAAAGAAACCAATGTGGATAAACAGAACTGTAAAGAAAGCAATAAATGACAAAAAGAAAGCATATAAAACACTAAAACAGGAGGGTAGCACGGAAGCACTGAAAAACTATAAGGAAAAAAATAGAACATGCAAAAAACAAATAAAAGCGGCCAAACTAGAGACTGAGAGATTAATTGCCAAAGAGAGTAAAACTAACCCTAAAATGTTCTTCAATTATATAAATGTTAAAAAGTATAAATCTGAAGGTGTCGGCCCGTTAAAGAGTAATGAGGGGGGAGTCGCAGAGAGCGACGAGGAGAAAGCAAAGCTGTTAAATATTTTTTTCTCCAATGTATTCACTGAGGAAAATAAACTGTCAGATGACATGCCGAATGTTGAAATAAATTCCCCATTAAAAGTGTCCTGTCTGACCCAGGAAGAAGTGCAACAGCGACTTAGAAAGATTAAAATAGACAAATCGCCAGGACCGGATGGCATACACCCCCGTATCCTAAGGGAATTAAGTAATGTCATAGCCAGACCCTTATTTCTGATATTTGCAGATTCTATATTGACAGGGAATGTCCCACAGGATTGGCGCATGGCAAATGTGGTGCCAATATTCAAAAAGGGTCCAAAAACAGAGCCTGGAAACTATAGGCCGGTAAGTTTGACATCTGTTGTGGGTAAACTGTTTGAAGGTTTTCTGAGAGATGCTATGTTAGAGCATCTTAACGGAAATAAGCAAATAACGCCATATCAAGCATGGCTTTGTGAGGGATCGATCATGTCAAACAAATTTAATCAGTTTCTATGAGGAGGTAAGTTCTAGACTTGACAGCGGCGAATCAATGGATGTCGTGTATCTGGACTTCTCCAAAGCATTTGACACTGTACCACATAAAAGGTTAGTATATAAAATGAGAATGCTCGGACTGGGAGAAAACGTCTGTAAGTGGGTAAGTAACTGGCTCAATGATAGAAAACAGAGGGTGGTTATTAATGGTAAATACTCAGATTGGGTCACTGTCACTAGTGGGGTACCTCAGGGGTCAGTATTGGGCCCTATTCTCTTCAATATATTTATTAATGATCTTGTAGAAGGCTTGCATAGTAAAATATCAATTTTTGCAGATGACACTAAACTGTGTAAAGTAATTAACACTGAAGAGGACAGTATACTACTACAGAGGGATCTGGATAGATTGGAGGCTTGGGCAGATAAGTGGCAGATGAGGTTTAACACTGACAAATGTAAAGTTATGCACATGGGAAGGAATAATGCAAGTCACCCGTACTTATTAAATGGTAAAACACTCGGTAACACTGACATGGAAAAGGATCTAGGAATTTTAAATAACAGCAAACTAAGCTGCAAAAACCAGTGTCAGGCAGCACCAGGTAGGGGCCAAGAGGGGGGCGGCAGAAGGGGGATTATCTGTTTCTGCAGTATAGTATTGGGAAGCACATTGGGCACAGTATGTGGTGGTGTATTACCCTGTATGTTTTGTAGTGCTGTATGTAATGTTTTCCAAGTATGTCTTTAACAGTAGGGCTGGAAGGAAGGGGTTAGGTTAAGAAAATGTAATTGGGGGGGTTTGAGGGACCGTTTCAGTTTTAGCCTCAGGCAGCAGAAAGGCTAGGTGCACCCCTGGGGATACAGTGTCACTGTGGACAAATTAGATTTTTTATGATTGCATTCTTGACACTGTCGATAGAATACAAACACAGTGTCAGTACTCTTGAATAGATAAAAGAAAATAATTATTTTGTTTGTAACATTGTGACAACCTCTTTGCTCACACCTGCATTTTGGACTACAATGAATTCTAAATTCCAGAAGTCACAGTTACCCTTACTCTAGCATCTGAAATTAATGGGGTATTCTTGCTAAACAAAAGTCTTCCTTTATCCAATGGATATAACATAGTAACATAGTACATAAGGCCGAAAAAAGACATTTGTCCATCCAGTTCGGCCTGTCATCCTGCAAGTTGATCCAGAGGAAGGCAAAAAAACCCTGTGAGGTAGAAGCCAATTTTCCTCACTTTAGGGGAATAAAAATTCCTTCCCGACTCCAATCAGGCAATCAGAATAAATCCCTGGATCAACGACCCCTCTCTAGTAGCTATAGCCTGTAATATTATTACGCTCCAGAAATACATCCAGACCCCTTTTGAATTCCTTTATTGTACTCACCATCACCACCTCCTCAGGCAGAGAGTTCCATAGTGTCACTGCTCTTACCGTAAAGAATCCTCTTCTATGTATGTCTATCATACTCATTGGTGGTGCACCCCTGTGTATCTCTCTTACTTCTTTAAGGGTCATTCCAGTTTTTATTTATTTTTATTTGTTTATATAATAGAAAATCATACTATTTTCCAAGATATATGTATTTAAAATTCTGCATATATAGCTTTATTATAACAGGCAATTGACCCCTATGTATGCAGTAGAACGGTATAACCCATGGATCAATCCTGTGCAATGCATCTATGGACTGACTAAAACAGGGCTTCAGTCGTGTGACACCCTTCACATCATGTGACCCTTGACATACAGTAAGCAACAGTGTTTAATGGCATATATGCGCTGAGTTAGTACACAGGATATGTCTATGTGGTAAATAAATAGAAATAATGATGGAATTATAATTATTATGGCTATTACAATAACTAAAATGTTGTGTATATTAAAATGGCTGCCTGTCTCTAGGTGATTTATAAAATGTCTACCTGTCTCTAGTTGATGCTGTTATGTTGTTAATAAAGTTTGCTGGAAAACAATCTACATAGCAAACACAAAGGATACACAGGTGACAATGTTAGATCTGCTTCTATGCAGAGACTGACATACATGATGCACAGATAATACTGTATATACTGTACATAGCATGCAAAAGTGTGGGCACCACTGGTCAAAATTACTGTAACTGTGAACAGTTAAGCAAGTTGAAGAGGAAATAATCTCCAAAAGGCATAAAGTTAAAGATGACGCATTGTATTTGTATTTTAAGCAAAAGCAATTTTTTATTTTAATCTTTTACATTTTCAAAAAAGGAACTTCCAAACTTTCCAAAATGCATCAGGCTTGTTTAGATTTTCTTTTGCCAACTTCTGACACTGAATTTTGTGGTGAGGATTAGAGATGGCCTTGCGGTTCACCCGGCGGTCGTTTAGCGGCGAATTTTGCTAGTTCGCGATTCGCCAAACATGTCAACATATGGCAATGTTCGCATGTGCCATATTCTTTTGCATTGTGCCGAACTTTGACCCATGACACATTCATCAGGTGGGACAGGACAGCTAATTGAGACATTTCAGCACATGGACACACCCCCACCCTATAAAAAGAACCCGATCTGGCAGCCATTTTACATTCTGTCTTTCTCCAATGTAGGAAGATTGTTAGGGCCACAAAAGTCCTTTTAAGGACTGGTATAGGTGTGCTATCGATATGTGTGCTATACTGCAGGGTCCGATATACTTATAATATAATTTCTAACATAGAAAGTATATTATAGTGCATTTGTATTGTGCAGCAGTTGTGTGTGGTTCTGCTGCGATACTGCAGGTATATAGAGGGACAAGCGTTATTGGAACAACAATTTGCAATGGGTGTGATATACCTGTTGCCCCAAAATAAACTGATTGAGGGGTTCTATATACCTGCCTCCACTAAATACTGATTGAGGGGTGCGATATACCTGCTTCTACAAAATACTGATTAAGGGGTTCTATATACCTGCTTCCACAAAATACAAATTTAGGGCTGCGATATACCTGCTTCTACAAAATACTGATTAAGGGGTTCTTTATACCTGCTTCCACTAAATACAGATTTAGGTGTGGGAAATACCTGCTTCTACAAAAAACTGATTAAGAGGTTCTATATACCTACTTCCACAAAATACAAATTTAGGGCTACGATATATTCCTGCTTACACCAAATATTGATTCAGGGGTTCTATATACCTGATTCCACTAAATACTTATTGAGGTATGCAATATACCTGCTTCTACAAAATACTGATTAAGGGGTTCTATATACCTGCTTCAACAAAGTACAGATTTAGGGGTGCGATATACCTGCTTACACAAAATATTGATTGAGGCCTACGATACACCGGCTTTAACAAAATACTGATTTAGGCCTGGGATACACCTGCTTCCACCAAATATTGATTCAGGGGTTCTATATACCTAATTCCACTAAATACTTATTGAGGGGTGCAATATACCTGCCATTAAAAAATACTGATTAAGGGGTTCTATATACCTGCTTCCACAAAGTACAGATTTAGGGGTGCGATATACCTGCTTACACCAAATATTGATTGAGGCCTGCGATACACCGGCTTCAACAAAATTCTTCAACTAATGCTTCCGTAGCCCAAATGTTCGAGCATAAAAAGTTGATGACGCAGGATAACCCTCGTGCCCAACGGTCAGCCAAACTGCTAGTCCACCAACTACTGCCATATAAACTGGTGGACTCGGAGGCCTTTAGAAAATTTGTGGCCATTGGAACACTGCAATGGAAGGTTCCGGAAGGAAATATCTCTCCCAGAAGGGTATCCCTACACTATATGGCCACTTTCAGCGGCAAGTGAATATATCTCTAGCAAGCCGTGTCGGTGCCAAGATACATCTGACCACAGACACGTGGTCTAGCAAACACGGACAGGGAAGGTACGGATGTAGTAGGGTTAAGACTCATGCTTTATGAGATGTTAACTAAACTAAAGTTAACTAAATGCGTTAAGCAATTGCTTTTCAATGGCTTTTGTTTCAAAATAACGTGATGAGATAATGAAATTTGAGTTAAGGGTTTGAGTGTTACCCCTGCTACATCTGTTTTACTGCCCACTGGGTGAACCTTTTGATGGCCATCAAGCATGTAACCCATGGCACCCGTGTGGATTTGTTGTTACCGCCACGGATTGCATGCAGGCCTGCCTCTTCTTCTCCTCCTCCTACTCCATCCTCTGTCTCCTCCTCGGCTGACTCTTCCTTTTCCTTTTGAACTGCTACCGCCACTTTTGCTGCCCCCCCCAAGCTCCCCAGAACCTATTCGACGTGCCAGGTGAGACGTTGCCATGCTGTGCTGCGGCTGTTGTGCCTGGAAGCCAAGAGCCACACAGGTCCTGCACTTCTTTCAGCTCTGCAGTCACAGACAGTGGCTAAGCCCGCTCAATTTGACAGTTGGTAAAGTGGTGTGCGACCACGGTGCCAATCTGCTGAGCGCGCTGAAACAGGGAAAAATGACAAACGTGCCGTGCATGTCACACATCCTGAACTTAGTCATGTAGCGATTCATTGCCAAATACCCTGGCATCCAGGACGTCTTGCTGCAGGCCAGGAAAATCTCTGGCTATTTTAGATCTTACAAGGCAATGGGTCGCCTTGCTGACCTTCAGCGGCGACACCACCTGCCCATCAGGCGTCTGATTTTTGACAACACAACGTGCTGGAACTCCACCTTGTATATGCTTGATAGGCTGCTCCAGCAGAAACGTGCCGTTAACGACTACCTGTACGAACTCTGCAGCAGGACAGGTTCTGTGGAGCTTGGTTTCTTTTCACCGCTCCAGTGGCTGCTCATGTGCGATGCATGCAGACTTCTGCAGCCGTTTGATGAGATCACCAAACTGATCAGTCGCAGCCAGGGCACCATCAGTGACATTGTACCTTACACCTTCTTTCTGGAGCGTGCATTGCGTCGTGTCATTGATCAAGCCGTCGAAGAGCAGGAGCTGGAAGATGAGGAAGTCACAATGCTGGATGAATTACCAGTGGGGGCTACTCCATCAGAGACAAGTCAGCAGGAGTCTTAAGAGGAGTCAGAGGAGGATGGTTGCTGGGGGGGGGGGGGAAGAGGAGGAGCAAGAAAAGCAGGCTTTGAGGGGGACTTTAAACCTTTGGGGAATCCCTGGTGCTGGGGGGATGAGACCGGGGATGATATTCTCCTGGGCGATAAATAGGAGCCAGGGCGCTCCGCCGTATGAAAAGCATAAAGGGCAAGGATACGTTCTGGGTGGCAACGTACTTAGACCCCCAGTACAAACACAAAATCACAGCCATGTTACCAGCATCACAGAGGGCTGTCAGAATCCAGCATTTCCAGTCCTTGCTGCGAGAGATTCTGCATTCTGCTGTTGCGGGCGCTGGCAGAGGAATTTCCTCCCACAGCGAAACAGGTGCGTGTACCATTCCTACAGTGCCTGCAAGAAGAGGGTACTTTGAAGATGTGTTGGTATGCAGGCTTGACCTGTGGCCAGAGCTGGCACAATTTGCCATGGAACTCTTGGCTTGCCCCTCGTCGAGTGTCCTGTCCGAAAGGACGTTCAGCGCAGCAGGGGGGATCGTGACCGATAAGCGCACTCTCCTAGCTCACGACAGTGTGAATTACCTCACATTTCTAAAAATGAATGAGGCTTGGATCTCGGTGGAATTCAACACCTGTGACGACCACGTGTAATCGAATTTCACCTATTATCATTTGGGGTCTATTCAAGAAGGTGGATTTCGTTAGCCATGTTTTTAATTCAATTTAATATTTTTAGTTCTTTGAAACATATGTATTTGACATCTATCTGTACTGACCTACAGTACATTTTTTATCCAGTGACTGCCAAATGTTCCTCAAGCCACATAACCACAAGTTCGTTTCTGACTGGTGAATGCCTAATTTTTGGGACCTGTACTGGTCTACAATAAAAAAATGGATCCAGTGACCGCCTAATGTACCTCCAGCCACATAACCACAAGTTCTTTTCTGGCAGATGAATGCCTAATTTTTGGGTCCTGTACTCCCGTGGCCTAAAATAAAAATTTTATGCCAACATTCAGCGTTAGTCCATTATTAAATGATACAGTTAAATGTTTCATCCTGTACCAGTGTAGAGTAGACCCAAATTCATTATCGCTAAAATGACCTGTAAGCCCTAAAATTATTCTGCATCCATATTGCAATCCCCGATCCCTATGATGCACCTGTTGGCAAAGCGTAGACGCACGGTGGCCCCTCAGTGTAGCGCGATTGAAGCCCTGGACTTCTGAGGGCATAACACACCTGTTATTACTGAACACCACTTATCCTTCGTAGATGTTGAACAAGGACTGTCGGGGGTCAACTAACTGCCTAGCACAGAGGAGTCTCATTGGTTATCGGAATGAACCACACAAATCTACTTCACCAACTGGACTCAAATTCATAATTCCTAGATAACATGTTCTGTTAGCCAAAAACTTATTCTGCGTCACTCTGACAGTCACAGCAAATTTTAAACTAATTCTACGTCACTGTTCAGTGCAATGAAATTGTCATCCATAGAGATCCCTCCATACTATGAACCTAATAGCTCTCAAAATGATTAGGGTTCAACCAAGATGGGCAAAACGTGTTGGATGGATCAAAGAAGACTGCTGGATTATTGCTTAGGAGCCTGTTTTTATCAAAAATTCTTTTTTGGTCGTTGTGAAATCAATTTATTTATTTTTTAAGATAACATATGACGAGCATGTGTAATTAAATTTCATCTATTATCATTTGGGGTTTATTCAAGAGGGGGAATTTCGTTAGCCATGTTTTTAATCCAATTTGTGAAGATGTGTTGATGTGCAGGCTTGACCTGTGGCCAGAGCTGGCACAAATTGCCACGGAACTCTTGGCTTGCCCCTCGTCGAGTGTCCTGTCCGAAAGGACGTTTAGCGCAGCAGGGGGGATCGTGACCGATAAGTGCACTCGCCTAGCTCACGACAGTGTGGATTACCTCACATTTCTAAAAATGAATGAGGCATGGATCTCGGAGAAATTCAACACATGTAATCGAATTTCACCTATTATCAATTGGGGTTTATTCAAGAAGGTGGATTTCGTTTTAATCCAATTTTATATTTTCCGTTCTTTTGAACATATGTATTTGACATGTATTTGTACTGGCCTGCAGTAAAAATTTTATCCAGCGACTGCCAAATGTTCCTGCAGCCAAATAATCAGAAGTTCTTTTCTGTCCGGTGAATGCCTAATTGTTGGGGCCTGTACTCCAGTGGCCTACAGTAAAATTCATATCCAACGACCGCCTAATGTACCTGCAGCCAAATAATCACAAGTTCTTTTCTGTCCAGTGAATGCCGAATTGTTGGGGCCTGTACTCCAGTGGCCTACAGTAAAATTTGTATCCAGTGACCGCCTAATGTACCTGCAGCCAAATAATCACAAGTTCTTTTCTGTCCGGTGAATGCCTAATTTTGGGGGGCTGTACTCCAGTGGCATACAGTAACATTTTTATCCAGTGACCGCCTAATGTACCTCTAGGCAAATAATTACAATGTTACGCGCCGGAGGTCCCAGGGGTACCTCCAGGACGCTTTGCGAGCAAGGCGGGGACAAGGCATCACAAAGAAAGGGCATTCTCCCTCCGGGGAACACATGGAACCCTCTTCCGAAAGTTAACCTTGAGCCAACTGGAGCTGACTAGGAGCGCAGCCATCATGTCATGTACATAGCATAGAAACAGGAAGAGGCAAAGCAAGGTACAAGACATGGAACGGAACAGAAGACAACAATGCAGAGGCGGCCCATACTGAGATGGATGGCAGGACAAAGGCAAAACCTGGCAAAGCAAAACATAGACAGACATGACAGAGACAAAAGGGCATGACACTCACCGGGCATAGACAAGGACAGACATGAACAAAGACATAGCAGGGTACAGACACCCTTAAGGAATGGCATGGCGTGGCATGAACAGGAAGGGCAGAAACATAGCAGGGTACTGGACAGCCTGAATTAACAGTACTGACCCCCAGAATGCACACAAGAACAGGAACAGACTGAGCCCTGAACCTGACAAAACCTAACAAAACTGACCACAAGCTATGCAGACTGAGCCCTGAACCTCCACGCCCAAAGACAGAAGTCGCAGCCTAACGAGCGCAACTGAAAGGACACACAAAGGAACCGAAGACGGAGATTAACCCCATCAGAACCAAGCAGGGAGGTACCTAATCAGGTCAGGGGTAAACAAGAAACCGCAGCAAAGAAGCTGCGATACAGGACGTTACCCCTAGCAACCAACAAGCACGGAACGCCACAGCCAGAACGCAAAGGCACAACAGACCTGAAAACCCACAAGCAGACGATACCGCCTGAAAGGGGGCACAAACCATGTCACGGCAAACCACATTGTGAGACACAAGTTCTTTTCTGTCAGGTTAATACCTCATTTTTGGGGCCTGTACTGGCCTACAGTCAAATTTTTAGCCAGTGACCTAATGTACCTCCAGCCACATAATCACAAGTTCTTTTCTGTCAGGTGAATGCCTAATTTTTGTGGCCTGTACTCCCGTGGCCTAAAATAAATATTTTCTAGGCTCCAGCAGGGCATGTTTTTGAGAGTTTCCCTTTAAGACGCATAAAAATTGCCCCTGATTAAAGTACATATTTTTTTGTGGGAATTTTTGCTAATGAACCCTCTCTGGTATGTCACTGTCCAAGTTGTGGGACTATTTGTTCACTTCTAGTAAGTATTTGGTGGCTGAAAATATAACCTGAAGGTTTTTAAGGCTCACCTGCCAGTATTGTTCCTCAATACTCTGCTATTCACCTAATAGATACATGGTCAGTTAACTGATGTCATGTTTAGTCCTATTCAACTGTCATATGGATGCATTTTCCTAGAATAAAGTGGCTATATCATTCTTTTTTTCTTTACAGAGAAGCTACTTTGCAGATATAATAAACTCTGTCAGGCCAGCACCAGAATAACTAATAATACAGTCATGTGAAAAAATTAGGACACCCTTTGAAAGCATGTGGTTTTTTTGTAACATTTTTAATAAAAGGTTATTTCATCTCCGTTTCAACAATACAGAGAGATTAAAGTAATCCAACTAAACAAAGAAAACTGAAGAAAAGTCTTTTCAAGATCTTCTGTAAATGTCATTCTACAAAAATGCCTATTCTAACTGAGGAAAAAGATAGGACACCCTTGCCCCTAATAGCGAGTGTTACCTCCTTTGGCTGAAATAACTGCAGTGAGACGGTTCTTGTAGCCATCTACCAGTCTTCGACATCGGTCTGAGGAAATTTTACCCCACTCCTCAATGCAGAACTTTTTCAGCTGTGAGATGTTTGAGGGGTTTCTTGCACGTACAGCCCTTTTCAAGTCACCCCACAGCATCTCAATGGGATTCAAATCTGGACTTTGACTTGGCCATTCCAGGACTCTCCATTTCTTCTTTTTCAGCCAATCTTTGGTTGATTTACTAGTATGTTTTGGGTCATTGTCATGTTGCATGGTCCAGTTCCGCTTCAGCTTTAATTTTCTAACTGATGGTCTCACATGTTCTTCAAGCACCTTCTGATACACAGTAGAATTCATCGTGGATTCTATGATGGTGAGCTGACCAGGTCCTGCTGCAGCAAAGCAGCCCCAAACCATGACACTTCCACCTCCATGCTTCACAGTTGGTATGAGGTTCTTTTCTTGGAATGCTGTGTTTGGTTTACGCCAAACATGTCCTCTGCTGTTGTGTCCAAATAATTCAATTTTGGACTCATCTGTCCAAAGAACATTATTCCAGAAGTCCTGGTCTTTGTCAACTTTATCTCTGGCAAATGTCAGTCTGGCCTCGATGTTTCTCTTGGAAAGCAAAGGTTTCCTCCTTGCACACCTCCCATGCAAGTTAAACTTGTACAGTCTCTTTCTGATTGTAGAGGCATGTACTTCTACATCAACAGTAGCCAGAGCCTGCTGTAGTTATCGAGATGACACTTTAGGGTTTTTGGAGACCTCTTTTAGCATCTTGCGGTCTGCTCTTGGGGTGAACTTGCTGGGGCGACCAGTCCTGGGCATGTTGGCAGTTGTTTTGAAAGCCCTCCACTTGTAGACTATCTTCCGGACAGTGGAATGGCTGATTTCAAAATCTTTTGAGATCTTTTTAAATCCCTTCCCAGACTCATAGGCTGCTACAATCTTTTTTCTGAAGTCCTCTGACAGCTCTTTTGCTCTCACCATGGTGCTCACTCTCACTTCAACAGTCAGGAGCACACCAAACTAAATGTCTGAGGTTTAAATAGGGCAAGCCTCATTCAACATGCAGAGTAACGATCTACTAATTATGTGCACCTGGTGTGATATACCTGTGTGAGATCTGAGCCAATTTAAGAGGGAATACATGTGAGGGTGTCCTATCTTTTTCCTCAGTTAGAATAGGCATTTTTGTAGAATGACATTTACAGAAGATCTTGAAAAGACTTTTCTTCAGTTTTCTTTGTTTAGTTGGATTACTTTAATCTCTCTGTATTGTTGAAACGGAGATGAAATAACCTTTTATTAAAAATGTTACAAAAAACCACATGCTTTCAAAGGGTGTCCTAATTTTTTCACATGACTGTAATTAGACCAAAGCCAAAGCAGTTAGTTGGCACAATGAGTCCACACTCGCACTCGTAACTATTGTTCCACAGTTACCAGGACTGGTAATTGTGACTAGGCTGCCTTGCTAAGGGCTAAGGTCACTGCACATGCCTACTACACTGTAGAACTTTTTAGGAGGGGCCAGGAAGAGTAATTGAGCTACAAAATTCTATGCATGTAGTAGAGTTTCAGCTACATTGATGGCATTGATTGGGTAAGATGATGTCTTATGACTATCTCTCTCTTTATTACCATGGGAAATCACCTCAGTCCTATGTTGGGAATCGCACGACGTCGGCTCCCACATTCTTGCAGGCTTGCAGGCAAGTGATTGTTACTTACTTTCATTTGTATGTGATCCGTGCTGCAGCCATGAGTGGGGCCTTACCCAGTTGGTTTGGTTTACAAGAAATTATTATTGATAGTCTGCAAGAAGCCAGACTGTTGCATTGATCTGCTACAAGCTATGAGTGTGATGTAGACAGTTGGTTTGGTTTTCAAGAAATTGATGTTGACAGTCTGCAAGAATTTGAGTAGTGAGAGTCTGCAGATTGTAGATATCAGAGCTCATTTGACCTCTTTCACACAGGCATCCCGGATTTGCTCCGGATGCGTCGTGTGTGCGTTGCAGGAAACCCGCGCACGCAATTTCAGTCAGTGTTGACTGCCATTGCGTTGCGTTGTTCAGTTTTTATCACGCGGGTGCAATGCGTTTTGCACACGCGTGATAAAAAACTGAATGTGGTACCCAGACCCGAACCCGGACTTCTTCACTGAAGTTCGGGTTTGGGTTAGGTGTTCTGTAGATTTTATTATTTTCCCTTATAACATGGGGGTTAAAAAATAAATAAAAAATAACTCACCTCATCCACTTGTTCATGCAGTCGGCCTCGTCTTCTTTCTTCTTCTTTCAGGACCTGCAAAAGGATCTTTCATGACGTAATCGTGCTCAACACATGGTGAGTGCAGTGACGTCAGCGCAGGTCCTGCTGAATGAAGATAGAAGATTACGTCATGAAAGGTCCTTTTGCAGGTTCTGAAAGAAGAAGAAAGAAGACGATGCCTGCTGCACGAACAAGTGCATGAGGTGATTTAAATTTTTATTTTTTTTAACCCCTCAATCAGCATTTTACTAAGCATTCTGTATTAAGAATGCTATTATTTTTCCTTTATAACCATGTAATAAGGGAAAATAATACAATAAATTTACTTTAATTGGGTCCGGGGATGCTCATCCCTATCATCTCCTAGCAACCATGCGTGAAAATCGCACCGCATCCACACTTATTTGCGGATGCTTGCAATTTTCACACAGCCCCATTAATTTCTATGATGCCTGCGTTGCATTAAAAGACGCAGAATATAGAACATGCTGCGATTTTCATGCAACGCACAAGTGATTCGTGAAAATCACCATTCATCTGCACAGCCCCATTGAAGTAAATGGGTCCGGATTCAGTGCGGGTGCAATGCGTTCACCTCACGCATTGCACCTGCACGGAAAAGTCACCCATGTGAAAGGGGCCATAGGGTTCTGATAACTCTGTAACGAGTATGGTGCCATGATAAGAAATGTATGGCACTAGAAACGGAAGGATACCAACAATTTTGTCCGTGTGTATATATATATATATATTGATATATACACTGACCAAAAATATAAACGCAACACTTTCGGTTTTGCTCACATTTTGCATGAGCTGAACTGTTCTCAAATCTGTCTAAATCTAGTTAGTGAGCACTTCTCCTTTGCCGAGATAATCCATCCCACCTCACAGGTGTGGCATATAAAGGTGCTGATTAGACAGCATAAATATTGCACAGGTGTGCCTTAGACTTCCCACAATAAAAGGACACTCTGAAATGTGCACAGTTTTGCCTTACTGGAGCGTGTGAGGGGTCAGAAAACCAGTCAGTATCTGGTGTGGCCACCATTTGCCTCACACTGTGCAACACATCTCCGTCGCATAGAGTTGATCAGGTTGTTGATTGTGGCCTGTGGAGTGTTGGTCCACTCCTCTTCAATAGTTGTGCGAAGTTGCAGAATATTGGCAGGAACTGGAACACGCTGACATATACGCTGATCCATAGCATCCCAAACATGCTCGGGATCCCCAGTCTCAGACCTGAAAGCAACATCTATTTAAAATCTAGAAGATAGGGTACAGCATATAGAAAGCAAAATGGGAGATTATGCCATTTCTCAAAATAACGTCATTGATGCACATAATTATATGGCGGACGAACTGGAGGCGCTAAAGGCCAAAATAGTGGACATAGAAGATTGTTCCCGCCTCAACAACATAAAGTTGAGAGGCATACTATAGACAGTGTCAACCAACGAGCTTCATCCTTATCTACACAAGTTATTTTCGGTGCTCCTACCGAACATTACATCTCAAGATTTGATCATTGACAGAGCAATTTCTAGATAAGGGTGTTCCCCGTGACACACTGGCCAGAATCCATTTTTTCTATACTAAAGTGGCCCTGAAGTCAGCGGCATGCAAATGCAAAAATCTACGTCTCCCCTTTTAATCGGTCAAGTTATTCACTGATTTATCTGCGGCCACACTCCGCCAAAGAGGATCTTTTATCCCCATAACAGCAGCACTGCGAAGCCATAACATTGCATATAGGTGGGGCTACCCGCAGAAGCTACTTATATCCGCAGAGGGGGCACTACACGTGGTGAAGTCCTTTGAAGAAGGAAAACAACTCCTTCATGAATGGAAAATCCATATGTCACCACAGAAAGAGAAACTTTACCCAACCACCACTGCACAAAGAATGGAATACTGTATCCCAAAGTAGAACCCACAAGAGATGACTCTTACTCAGCTACCAATATGTTGGAGCACGTTGAGTAGTCGGAATCTCTACTAACTATATGGAACTCCTCCACCAAGTTGCCGTAGGCGGCAATAAACTGCATGGATTTTCCTTTACTAGTTACCTGTTTATAATGGTGTTGATTTATCAGTTTATTTTTTTATTACAGCTCTCCTATGGGTGTTACAATAAAAATATTATATCCGTAGGTTAAATGGAGATTAAATTAATGTCACTTAATATTGAGGGGTTAAATAGCCCTCAAAAGAGAGCCTATGCTGTAAGGGAGGCGATAGCTGCAAAGGCGGATATCTTCTGTGTGCAGGAGTCACATTTGCTGCATACAGACGCCCACCACGTAAAACATCACTTTTATCCAACTTACACGCACATAATAACAAAAAAGCAAAAGGGGTCTTTATTGCCTTAAGAAATACATTGGCTTTCTCTGAACTTTCCCAACACATAGATCACAAAGGCAGGTACATCATTTTAGCATGCTCTATTAACAATATAACATATACCCTAGTAAGCGTATCTGCCCCCAACGTACATCAAATGACTTTTCTGTGAAGAGTTCTAAATGCCTAATTTTTGTGGCCTGTACTCCCGTGGCCTAAAATAAATATTTTCTAGGCTCCAGCAGGGCATGTTTTTGAGAGTTTCCCTTTAAGACGCATAAAAATTGCCCCTGATTAAAGTACATATTTTTTTGTGGGAATTTTTGCTAATAAACCCTCTCTGGTATGTCACTGTCCAAGTTGTGGGACTATTTGTTCACTTCTAGTAAGTATTTGGTGGCTGAAAATATAACCTGATATAACACAGCACAGAAAGGGACTATACTTATTTCTCCCGTTCACATGCGTCTTACTCGCGCTTGGACCGTAACACCTTGTTTCAATCGCTATGCACCACAATAGGCCTCATAAAAGGGTCAGACCACGCCCCCAATAACCCTATCTATAAAAGAACAATCTCAGACACAAAGGACACCAATGTGGAATAACATTGAGGAATAACACTTTTATAATGAGCCACAAGAAATACTCCCAAGAACTAAACGAAGCCATAGTAGAATACAAACCGGATTCCAAAAAAGTTGGGACACTAAACAAATTGTGAATAAAAACTGAATGCAATGATGTGGAGATGGCAAATGTCAATATTTTATTTGTAATAGAACGTAGATGACAGATCAAACGTTTAATCAGAGTAAATGTATCATTTTAAAGGAAAAATACGTTGATTTAAAATTTCACAGTGTCAACAAATCCCCAAAAAGTTGGGACAAGTAGCAATAAGAGGCTGGAAAAAGTAAATTTGAGCACAACGAAGAGCTGGAAGACCAATTAACACTAATTAGGTCAATTGGCAACATGATTGGGTATAAAAAGAGCTTCTCAGAGTGGCAGTGTCTCTCAGAAGCCAAGATGGGTAGAGGATCACTAATTCCCACAATGTTGCGCAGAAAGATAGTGGAGCAATATCAGAAAGGTGTTACCCAGCAAAAAATTGCAAAGACTTTGCATCTATCATCATCAACTGTGCATAACATCATCCGAAGATTCAGAGAATCTGGAACAATCTCTGCGCGTAAGGGTCAAGGCCGTAAAACCATACTGGATGCCCGTGATCTCCGGGCCCTTAAATGACACTGCACCACAAACAGGAATGCTACTGTAAAGGAAATCACAGAATGGGCTCAGGAATACTTCCAGAAACCAGTGTCAGTGAACACAATCCACCGGGCCATCCGCCGTTGCCAGCTGAAACTCTACAGTGCAAAGAAGAAGCCATTTCTAAGCAAGATCCACAAGCTCAGGCGTTTTCACTGGGCCAAGGATCATTTAAAATGGAGTGTGGCAAAATGGAAGACTGTTCTGTGGTCAGACGAGTCAGGATTCGAAGTTCTTTTTGGAAATCTGGGACGCCATGTCATCCGGACCAAAGAGGACAAGGACAACCCATGTGCAGCTTGCATGTTTGGAAAGGCACCATCAATGCAGAAAAATATATTCAGGTTCTAGAACAACATATGCTCCTATCCAGACGTCATCTCTTTCAGGGAAGACCCTGCATTTTTTAACAAGATAATGCCAGACCACATTCTGCATCAATCACAACATCATGGTTGCGAAGGAGAAGGATCCGGGTACTGAAATGGCCAGTCTGCAGTCCAGATCTTTCACCTATAGAGAACATTTGGCGCATCATAAACAGGAAAGTGCAACAAAGAAGGCCCAAGACGATTGAACAGTTAGAGGCCTGTATTAGACAAGAATGGGAGAGCATTCCCATTTCTAAACTTGAGAAACTGGTCTCCTCGGTCCCCAGATGTCTGTTGAGTGTTGCAAGAAGAAGGGGAGATGCCACACAGTGGTGAAAATGGCCTTGTCCCAACTTTTTGGGGATTTGTTGACACCATGAAATTCTGATTCAACATATTTTTCCCTTAAAATTTTACATTTTCTCAGTTTAAACTTTTGTTCCGTGATTTATGTTCTATTCTGAATAAAATATTAGAAGTTGGCACCTCCACATCATTGCATTCAGTTTTTATTCACGATTTGTATAGTGTCCCAACTTTTTTGGAATCCGGTTTGTACTTACCAATCAATATAGAGTTTGCTCTCCTGGGTAATTTTTTATTCTAAATATATCTATTTAGGAGGGTTTGGTCTTTTAAAAAAAATGAATTTGGAACATGGATAGGCAGGGTGCGGAAAGTATTTACCAGTTTGAGGAGACCCTGCCCACCCACGACATCTCTTTTAAAGCAAACCCATTGAGATCATGTTCTATGGTGTTTAATAATGGTGAGTATTTTTTTTTTGTATAGAAGTCAGCTTGGGGTCGTGAGATGTATTCCCAGATACGTAATACTGGATTCCTGCCAATCTAACTGATATTTGGATTTGGGAGTTTGTAGGTCACCTACACTTATCTGTATTGACAAGGCTTGAGATTTGGTTTCATTAATTTTATAATAAGATAATGTACCAAAGTGCGAAATGAGTTCCATAGCTTTTTGCAGAGATTGTCCCGGGTTTGTCAGGGTGAGTATGATGTTGTCTGCATATAGAGCGATCTTATACATGTGCTGGCCGATATTTATTCCTTCTATTGTTGCTGTGTTCCTGATGTGCTGCGCTAGAGGCTCCAGGGCGAGAATGAATATTAATGGTGATAAGCGACATCCCTGACGTGACCCATTCGTTATGTTTAATCTGTGGGATAAGACCCCATTTGTGTATACTTGAGCAGATGGGTTTGCATAAAGACTAGATATGGCATTTTAAATTTGGCCTTGGATTCCAATTTTGTCCAGCACCAAGAAGGTGAATGACCGTTGGAGCCTATCAAAAGCCTTCTCTGCATCCAAGGTTATGGCAAATTTTCTTCATTTCTGCATAATTTAAGATATTTAATAGTCTTCTAGTGTTATCAGCAGCTTGGCGGCCTTTGACAAAGCCTGTTTGATCTATGTTAATTAGTGAGGGCAGTAGGGGGCTAAATGATTTGCAATCAATTTAGAGAACATTTTCATATCCGCATTCAGCAGTTATATGGGATGAAAATATTGAGGGACGTTATCTGGTTTGCCTGGTTTAGGCAAACCTCCCCTTTTTGGCCTTGCAACCACTTCAATTCCCATAAATCTCAAATCTGATGCATCTCCACCATGCACCGAATTGACATGTTTTGCCAGGGGCGTGTCTCTGTCATTCCTGACGTCACCCAGGTGTTCACCCACCCGTCGTCGCAGTTCACGGGTAGTTTTCCCTATATATTCAAGGCCGCATTTGCATTTGGCCCTGTAGATAACTCCCTTCGACAAAGATACGGCGCCTACACCGGACCTCACTCACCGCACATTCCATACCAGTCTATATGCCCTCCTTGTAACCCACTTGGTCTATCATCAACGGGACCTATTTCTGTCTATCGGGCAAAGCTGGGCAGTCCATACTTAGGGAGGGCGATAATAGGGTCATTGCATTAGTTGGGGTGAAGGAGAGATAGTGACAGGGCTGCATAGGGTCTTGACCCAGCACTGTGTCTTTCTGTCTTGGTACTTGGGTACCCTTCATCCTGTCTGTAAACATTTTTGCTGTCCCTGCATTTGGTCCTCTCCCATCTCCGCCACTTTTTTAGGAGATTAGTGTAACCAGTGGTTACAAAATTAAGTGTTTAGTATTAAAGGGCCTACAATTTTATCTTTAAATACATTATTAAATGTTAAGTTTTAAATTAAATAAGCTACCCATCACTTGTGAATAGATTCTGGATTTATAGGGTTTAGCCCACTAGTTGGTAACTGTAGTCTGACCCACTTTAATCGGTTGTGTTATCATTGAAGAAAGATACCCATAAAAAAGACAAGTGGTTGGCAGTGAACGGGTTTTTCAAGTGTGGCAGATGTGCTAATTGTAAGATTACTAGTTTCCCCCAAAAAAACACAAAAGTAGAGTCTACAGTTAACTCATTCAGTTTGGCGATACAGGAATGCTTGACCTGTGATTCCACGGATGTCATATATTTGCTACAATGTGGATGCAGGAAGCAATATACAGGTCCTTCTAAAAAAATTAGCATATTGTGATAAAGTTCATTATTTTCTGTAATGTACTGATAAACATTAGACTTTCATATATTTTAGATTCATTACACACCAACTGAAGTAGTTCAAGCCTTTTATTGTTTTAATATTGATGATTTTGGCATACAGCTCATGAAAACCCAAAATTCCTATCTAAAAAAATTAGCATATCATGAAAAGGTTCTCTAAACGAGCTATTAACCTAATCATCCGAATCAACTAATTAACTCTAAAGACCTGCAAAAGATTCCTGAGGCTTTTAAAAACTCCCAGCCTGGTTCCTTACTCAAAACCGCAATCATGGGTAAGACTGCCGACCTGACTGCTGTCCAGAAGGCCATCATTGACACCCTCAAGCAAGAGGGTAAGACACAGAAAGAAATTTCTGAACAAATTGGCTGTTCCCAGAGTGCTGTATCAAGGCACCTCAGTGGGAAGGAAAAAGTGTGGCAGAAAACGCTGCACAACGAGAAGAGGTGACCGGACCCTGAGGAAGATTGTGGAGAAGGACCGATTCCAGACCTTGGGGGACCTGCGGAAGCAGTGGACTGAGTCTGGAGTAGAAACATCCAGAGCCACCGTGTACATGCGTGTGCAGGAAATGGGCTACAGGTGCCGCATTCCCCAGGTCAAGCCACTTTTGAACCAGAAACAGCGGCAGAAGCGCCTGACCTGGGCTACAGAGAAGCAGCACTGGACTGTTGCATTTCATTCGGAAATCAAGGTGCCAGAGTCTGGAGGAAGACTGGGGAGAGGGAAATGCCAAAATGCCTGAAGTCCAGTGTTAAGTACCCACAGTCAGTGATGGTCTGGGGTGCCATGTCAGCTGCTGGTGTTGGTCCACTGTGTTTTATCAAGGGCAGGGTCAATGCAGCTAGCTAGCAGGAGATTTTGGAGCACTTCATGCTTCCATCTGCTGAAAAGCTTTATGGAGATGAAGATTTCATTTTTCAGCATGACCTGGCACCTGCTCACAGTGCCAAAACCATGGTTTACTGACCATGGTATTACTGTGCTCAATTGGCCTGTCAACTCTCCTGACCTGAACCCCATAGAGAATCTGTGGGATATTGGGAAGAGAAAGTTGAGAGACGCAAGACCCAACACTCTGGATGAGCTTAAGGCCGCTATCGAAGCATCCTGGGCCTCCAGAACACCTCAGCAGTGCCACAGGCTGATTGCCTCCATGCCACGCCGCATTGAAGCTGTCATTTCTGCAAAAGGATTCCCGACCAAGGATTGAGTGCATAACTGAACATAATTATTTGAAGGTTGACTTTTTTTGTATTAAAAACACTTTTCTTTTATTGGTCGGATGAAATATGCTAATTTTTTTAGATAGGAAATTTGGGTTTTCATGAGCTGTATGCCAAAATCATCAATATTAAAACAATAAAAGGCTTGAACTACTTCAGTTGGTGTGTAATGAATCTAAAATATATGAAAGTCTAATGTTTATCAGTACATTACAGAAAATAATGAACTTTATCACAATATGCAAATTTTTTGAGAAGGACCTGTATAGGCAGAACAAAAAGAACGCTCAAAAAGAGAGTAGCGGAACACGTGGCAAACATTAAGAAAGGGCTAGAGACGCATTCATTATCCAAACATTTTAAAATTAAACATAACTGTGACCCTACTGGTTTGAAATTTGTGGCCATAGAGAGAGTTAAAAAGGTATGGAGAGGGGGGAACCACATCGCACACATGTCAAGACAGGAATCCCAGAGGATCTTTGAGTATGACACAATCATTCCCAGGGGCCTAAATGCCGGAATGGAGGTTTTTGGGTTCCTGTGAGAGGGGGGGTGTCCGGTAGGGATGGGACATCGCAGTCTGGCCGTTTATCGACACTGTGATCTCCCCTCCTTGCCGGACGGCTCCTTGAGGCGACATTATTAAATCATCCCCGCCATCTGTTTCGGGTGAATATCACAGCATCCCTGGATGAATATCACTTCTTCAATATGAAAATCGCACAGAAAACGCAGTGTACTTATATGCGTTTTTGATGCGTTTCTAGTGCGGTTTTTCATTATATAGATGCAGGACCTTGCAGTCTTCTCCATTATCTATTTTTAATGCATTTTTAAGTGTTAGGGCATTGAATTATTAAGGGGATTATTTATTGTTTTAACTTTATGCAATTATTTAATAAATGTATGCATGATTAGTATACTAGGTATGGGAACCCACTCCACAGAGGTGAAATCCACTCCATATAGTAATAAACCCACAAGGAAAATGGTAGAATGTGGGCGGGTGTATCCCATATATAAGGAGTGAGGATCCGCTCACTCAGTTGGCCACTGAGGAAGGGGCGTAAGACCCCAAAACGCGTCTAGCGATACAGAGTGAGCGTGGATTCATTCAAAGGAAAATAAAGCCGGCAACCAAAGGAGCAAAGTTATCAAATCAGCTCTAACAGAAGGATTGGAGAGCAGTCGCTCAACATTTACGTCACCAGAGCGTCCATCCGGTCCCCTAGGTAACCAGGTCACGTGGGACGCCACGCATAGGCCGAGCACACCACGTGGGATGCCGCTGGTGTGCGGCCACCTGGGATCAACGCTGTGGAAGAAACAGTGAAGAGGGGTAAGACCGAGCTCTTTTATGAGCATTGCTACTTGTGTAAGAGAGTGTGAGTCAGCCTATCTTACTATTGTGGACGTTGAACTACAAGTGTGCCGGGCATTGAACTGGGCTATTACATAACTACACCATTACTGTTTAGTCCGAGTTTGGCCAGAGTGTCACAGACACTGTGATAGAATCTACACGCCACCACGTGCTTCATCTGATTGGGACATCATTTTCAGGGACTGGGAACGTTACCACCTGATTGGGTCTTCGCCGCTACGCGGTCTTATTGTTATCGATTGGTGTCAGCTATACAGTTTCCCACACCAATCACCATCTATATATGTGGTATATGTATGTTTTTATCTACCATTTTTAGGTGTATGTTCTTAGAATTTTAGAATATTAAAGTGTATTATCACTATTACACCGTTTGTGTTTCTCTTTTGAGTGTACCCCCTCATATTTGTTTCTATATTGATTGGGAGGAAAAGTGTGGGAGGCATAGGCCTATCATCAATTAAGGACTACTATAGAGCATTAGGGTTGTCATTTCTGAAAGAGTGGTGGATGGACGAGAATCAGAAACCCTGGGTGCAGATGGAAAGTTGTATGGTGGGCAGAGGCTCTTTGAGAGATCTTTTCATCAGCTCCATTTGGAGAAAAGAAATCCAGACTGCAACCCTGTACACGATACAACACACCATAGCTCTGTGGACTCACATATACTCCTCACACGGGAAATCTACAATACCTCCGAAACAGCTCATGAATATTTCAGTGCTGGAGAGGAATATTGGAGATGCGGATTTGTCTACATGGTATAGGGCAGGGATGTATCACAATTGATGGAGGGGAATTCAGTGAAGTCTTTCGAAATGATCCGAACAGCTTTCCTGATCCCAAACAAGGAATTTTATTACTATTTGAGAATACGACACTTCCTGAACCAGACCCTTCTTTCCCCACCCATGCTTAATTTAGAAATAATTCACAGGTTTTGGAAAACCCATACACCCTACACTAATAATACTAAATTAATCTACAATATCCTAGGGGAAAAAAAAAAAAAAATTTAAAACACCTCCTATCCTAGCATGGGAAGCAGACATACACCAGCAATTTACAGAAGAAGGGTTGACTAAAGCTTTGGCCTTCCTCTATACCACATTTAAATGTACTACACATTATGAGGCAGGGGTGAAGACACTCCTTCATTGGTACTTAACCCCTAAAATATTAGGCAAAATATATCCGGGTATGTCTCTGCTGCTGGAGACATTGCGGACAAACAGGTACCTTGTTATTCATCTTACGGAGTTGTCCGAAGTTACACTCATATAGGCAGGATATATTCACAATAATATTGGATATTTGTACCAAGGAAATTAGACCGTCTCCAGCTCTGGCATTATTATTTATAAACATTCACCAATTTGCACCCTCAATAAGAACACTTATTGGCCATATACAGTGAGGAACAGAAGTATTTAAACACCCTGCGATTTTGCAAGTTCTCCCACTTAGAAATCATGGAGGGGTCTGAAATTCACATTGTAGGTGCATTCTCACTCTGAGAGACAGAATAAAAAAGAAAATCAGGAAAACACATTGTATGATTTTTAAAGAATGTATTAGTCTTGCACTGCTGAACATAAGTATTTAAACACCTGAGAAACAGCAAAAATTCTGGTTCTCAAAGACCTGTTACTGTGCCTTTAATAAGTCCACCTCTACCCCACTCATTAATCTAACTTAGTAGCACCTGTCTGAGCTCTTTAAAGACACTTGTCCACCCCACAGTCAGATGCCAACTACTACCATAGGCAAGACCAAAGAGCTGTCAAAAAACACCAGAGACAAAATTGTGGACCTCCAAAAGGCTGGAAAGGGCTACGGGGAAATTCCCAAGCAGCTTGGTGAAAATAGATAAACTGTTGGAGCACTTGTTAGAAAATAGAAGAGGCTAAAGACGACTGTCAGTCTCACTCGAACTGGGGCTCCATGCAAGATCTCACCTCATGTGGTATCACTGATGATAAGAAAGGTAAGGAATCAGCCCAGAACTACAAGGGAGGAGCTGGTCAATGACATGAAGAGAGCTGGGACCACAGTTTCAAAGGTCACTGTCTGTAGAACACTACACCAGTCATGGTTTCAAATCATGCATTGCACGGAAGGTTCCTGTCACGGCTGAGGATGGGGAAAACCCTCAGCCGTGCAATGCCCAAAGATGTTAACCGCTGCTCGGCCAGGACGACAGAATAGGGAGCAGGTCACCTCCTAACACATCCCTAATCCGTCCCTAACTCCTAGCTGCATGGGCCGACCTTGAAGGTAGGAGGGCCCATGCTCAGGAACCTCGGATCCCTACTCATCCTCCGCCGGTCCCTGAACTAGGAGTGAAGGGTAAGACGACCTGTTCCTTCTGGACTAGGAGGAACAGGAGTCTCACTGGCCAAGCTGCAGGAAATAGGGAAACAGAAACAGGCCTATGGATATGACAGGTGCTGCACTAGTTCCAGCCACCTGCCACAGCCTTGCTGACTGGATCCGTGTGCAGGCAAGCTGAAGTCCACAACAATACAAATAGAACTCAGCACACACACATCCACACACAGGAACCCAGATCCATAGCTGCACAGAATAATAAAGGAAAACATCAAATAAACATCACACATAAACCTAAACTTATGACCACAAGGGTGGCCCCCACTGGCAGGTGATATAAGACAGGAGGCTACTCCAGCTAGCCAATGGCTGAAGTACCCCTCAGACTGGAGATTAACACTGAGGCTTTATAGGCCCAAGTAGTCACACCCACACAGACACACCCAGTGTTCACACAAACAGAAGGGAATTAACCCTTCCAACACCAGGAAGTGTAGTGAGACCACATAAAGGAAAATAGACACAAATACTCACTGCAGCTGTTACAGATGACAACGACATGTGTAGCAAACGTGTCCTGGGAGCCGGCCAAAAGGCCGAGACACTGCCACCACATGTACATACACCAAACGTTGCCACGGGAAGCTACAGTGAAGGGAAAATGTCACAGTGCACACCAAACATAAAACAGAGTGCACAGCAGACATTGAAAGTGCATACATACACACACACAACTCCAAGGCAACCGCACACATACCTGTTGTCCGCGGCAACTGCACTTGAGGCAGACAGCAAAGTGCCCCCAGCTGCGGTTGACACAACAAACCAAACCGCGGGCAACTGTATGCGGCTCCCAAGGAGTCACGGCCATAAACATGGTCGTGACAGTCCCCCTGCTCAAGTCATCACATGTCCAGGCCCATCTGAAGTTTGCCAATGACAATCTGGATGATCCAGAGGAGGCATGGGAGAAAGTCATGTGGTCAAATGAGACCAAAGTAGAATTTTGGGGTCTAAACATTACTTGTTGTGTTTGGAGGAAAAAGAAGGATGAGTTGCATCCCAAGAACACCATCCCTACTGTCAAGCATGAGTGTGGTAACATCATGCTATGGGGGTGCTTTTCTGCGAAGGGGACAGCAGGGGCGTTGTTAGGTCAAAACATTCGGCGCTTGAGCCCCGGATGTTTTGTCCAGTGCCCCGAATGTTATGCTGGTAGCATTTTTTTTATTTATTTGGCTATTTCAGGGCCCTTGAATATTGATTGGACTCGGGCAACCCACCACAGATCATCCCCCCACCCGCCTTGTACTTGTACGGGAGGTCACGGGTCTCGCAGAATCACGTGGCGCAGGACGGGATTGCGCACCGAAGTGACTGAACTCATGCCCGCACAGCTTGCAAGTAGCAGATCAAGTACAAGGGGGGTGGGGGGATGATCTGTGGGGTTGCCTAGGGTCCACTCCCATCAATATTAAAGAGCCCAAGCAAAGATTTCTGCAGTGGTGAGGAAATGAAACATAACAGATATTGGAAAGTTACTGAACGTTGTATTATATAATGACTGCAGTCTGCGGTACTGCACTTAATTTGCGTAAACCAGAACACCCCTTTATACATGCCTTTAATGTGCAATTGCAACACAGTGGGCGGATGTTTTCAGACCCTAGCAACGCCCCTGGGGGACAGAAGGACTGCATTGTATTAAGGAGAGGATGAATGGGGTCATTTATTGTGAGATTTTGAGCAAGAACCTCCTTCCCTCAGTCATTGAAGATGGGTCGTGGCTGGGTCTTCCAACATGACAACGACCCGAAGCACACAGCCAGGATAACCAAGGAGTGGCTTCGTAAGAATCATATCAAGGTTCTGGAGGGGCCTAGCCAGTCTCCAGACCTAAATCCAATAGAACATCTTTGAAGGGAGCTGAAACTCTGTGTTGCTCAGTGACAGCCCAGAAATCTGACAGATCTAGAGGAGATCTGTCTGGAGGAGTGGGACAAATTCCCTGTTGCAGTGTGTGCAAACCTGGTCAAGAACTACGGGAAACATTTCACCTCTGTAATTGCAAACGAGGGCTTCTGTACCAAATATTAACACTGATTTTCTCAGGTGTTCAAATACTTATGTTCAGCAGTGCAAGACAAATAAATTCTTTAAAAATCATACAATGTGATTTCCAGATTCTTATTTATGTATTCTGTCTCTAAGAGTGAGAATGCACATTCAATGTGAATTTCAGACCCCTCCATGTTCAAATACTTCTGTTCCTCACTGTAGTAATAAGTGCTAAATTGGTGATCACCCGCCACTGGAAAGAGCTGAGTCCTCCGACAATAGAAGTGTACAGAACCCTAAATCTGACATGTCAATACAAGCACATGTTTCCAGACAAATTGATTAACAGAAGAAAAGTGGAGCGTTTGTGGAAGCCCATAAACGGATGCACATTGATATCACTAAAATGAAACACCCACACAGATACTGAGAGAGCTGGTTTTATTGGTATTCTTTAGTTGCTACGATCTTTATGTTTATTTTGTGGATATTTAGAGAAACATTTGAATATACTAGGGAAATGTGGCCTGCCGGGTTGTGTGCCATGTTTGGCAGCTTCCACGCTAATGGCGTGGCGCATGACTGGGCTAATTGACATTGTGAAAACTAACGCTCACTCTGATTGTAAAATACATGGGAGCGTTCTCGTGGCATAAATGTACTGTGGTGTAATGCTGTGGCTGCGTCCATTGATAATGTGTTTGTTTTCTTGTTAATAAAAATAATTAAGTATAGATAGCCTATTCTCAGAATAGGCCATCAATTTCTAAATGGTGAGGTTTCAATAGTCCACCAATCAAGAGATTCTGGGTAGCTCCAGTGCCAGAACTACAACTCTCTGTCCATCGTGTAGTATATAGGGCTTGTTACTTCGCTTTAAGTAGTGTTACAGTAACTAGCTCCATCCACTATACAATGGGCAGAGCTATGTAGTTCAGGGGGCCAACTTCTGGAGCTGGAGTTACCTCAAATCAGCTGATCAGCAGGGATTCAGCTTCTCGGAACCTAGCTGATTAAATATTGATGGCCTATCATGAGGATAGGCCACCAATAGCAAAATCCTGGACAACCCCTTTAAAGGACTAGGTGACAAAGCAACAGGCTATCTACATAGATCTTCAGGCCATGTAAATTCCCCCATAATCATCATTTCTAAGCATATTTTATTAATTTGGAGTATAATTAAATGACCTCTAAGGAATATTACTTTGATGTCAAAATAAAATTATCCAGTGATAGAGCAATTTCTATGACATAACTCCTAGAACTATCAGCTATATTTATCACCAGGAATTCAAAGAAATCCAATCAAAGTGTCAAAACACTGTTTCTCAATTGTCAAACTCAAAGTATGGAATAATTATATCAAGCAAGAAAAATGTCACTGCTTTCATCTCACAGAAGTCAATGTATATTTTTATTCTTGGTTGGGGATGCCAGGGGATTCTGACCGCAGAATTCTAAAACCAACAAGAAATAGATTTCGGGCAGTTAGGAGGCAATTACCAACTTACCCGTTGTGTTCACTTACCCCGAAGCCCTAAGTAAAGGCATTTTATATCTCCAGGGAAGGTTAGTCCTGTAAAATTATATATATATAAATCCATTTTTATGCCACAAGGTCCCCATGTTCTCTACTTTTAGCTCAAAAGAATAGAACTAGAATCCAGCCAACTTTCCAACAGATTTGTTTTTCTTTCCATAAGAATAAATATTCATAAAATGTCTTGTACTAGTAAAGGAGTATAAATATTTTAAAGCCTGCTATTATTTTAAGACACAGCGAAGGTAAAAAGCACAACACTCATAAGCCACCACATCATAGGAAGCGCATACTAGTGATGAACTATGATCCTTATAAAAAGATAAGAAAGCAGAAAATAGAAAATTAAAACATGATGTTATATTCCAGGGGTCAGCACCCTCCAGCACTCCAGCTGTTAAGAAACTATAACTACCAGCATGCTCCATTCACTTCTATGGGATTCCCAAGTGTGCATGCTGGGAGTTGTACTTTCACCACACCTGGAGTGCCAAAGGTTGCTGATCTCTGTTATATTAAGTGGCGTGTGCAGATTTTTATTGAGGAGGATTTGACACACAGATGTGTAAATTTTGTTAAGGAATTTAATTTCTGAGGATACAAAATGGATACAATGTGCAGTGGTATGCAAAAGTTTGGGCACTCTTGGTCAAAATTATTGTTACTGTGAACAGCTAAGCAAGTTAAAGATGAAATGATCTCTGAAAGGCACCAAGATCAAAATGACACATTCCCTTGTATTTTAAGCAAAAACTATATTTTTTCATCTTTTACATTTTCAAAATAACAAAAAAGGAAAAAGGCCCAAAGCAAATTTTTCAGCACCCTGCATGGTTAGTACCTAGTAGCACTCCCTTTGGCAAGTATCATAGCTTGTAGATGCTTTTTGTAGCCAGCCAAGAGTCTTTCATTTCTTGTTTGAGTGATTTTCACCCATCCTTCCTTGCAAAAGTCTTCCAGTTCAGTGAGATTCCTGGCCTGTCATGCATGCACTGCTCTTTTGAGGTCTATCCACAAATTTTCAATGATGTTCAGATCAGGGGACGCTGAGGCAGTGGTGTACATAAAGAAGCAAGGGCCCCATAACAAGGATCAACCCAGGCCCCCCACATAGCACAGAAGGGTTTCTGCCAAAACCCCATTTTTCCTCTGCCTCATTTGCTAAAAGTTGTTCCTTTAGAGCAGGGGTGCACAACCTGCGGCCCGAGGGCCACATGCGGCCCTCAATACCATTCTGTGCGGCCCCCAACCATCTGGTAACAGACATGTATGTCTATGTCTTGTGGCTGCTCACATGTATCTTTCATGTATTTTCCCATTAGATGGGAGTCCTGGAAGTGTGACTAGACATTTATGATACATACTGTATGTTCAATATGCCATAAAAATAGTATTTCAGTTGGTAATACCCCTTTATGTATTATTTTCGGCCCTTGGAATTGGTTCAGGCTCACAACGTGGCCCCCAAGCAGAAAAGGTTGTGCACCCCTGCTTTAGAGGGTAGAGTCCTGACCAAGTTTTCACCTCCAGTAGAAAAGATAATCCCAACTGGGCCGCCTCTTGCCCTGGGCCCCATAGCAGTCGCCTGGTCTGCCGCTATGGTAGTTACGCCCCTGCTCTTAGGAACATGGTAAAACCTTCAGCTTGCACCTTTTGAGGTACTCTATTGTGGATTTTGAGGTGTGTTTAACCCTTAGGGGATCGGACAGTTTTCCGTTTTTGCATTTTAGTTTTTAATTCCCTGCCTTCCCAGAGTCATAACTTTTTATTTTATAACAATTTTACTGTTGGCCAGTTAGATTACAGGCCCAAAAAATTATGCATTCAGCCAAATGCTTCAGAACTCACTGGACGGCGCTTCACAGTGCAGATGGACAATGACCCAAAGCATACTGCAAAAGCAACCAAAAGTTTTTTAATGGAAAGAAGTGGAATGCTATGCAGAGGCCAAGTCAATCACCTGACCTGAATATGATTGAGCATGCATTTCACTTGCTGAAGATAAAACTGAAGGGAAAATGCCCCAAGAAAAAGCAGGAACTGAAGACAGTTGCAGTAGAGGCCTGGCAGAGCATCACCGGGGATGAAACCCAGCGTCTGGTCATGTCTATGCGTTCCAGACTTCAGGCTGTAATTGACTGCAAAGGACTTGCAACCAAGTATTAAAAAGTGAAAGTTTGATTTATGATTATTATTATGTCCCATTACTTTTGGTCCCTTAACAAGTAGGAGGCACATATGCAAACTGTTGTAATTCCTACACCGTTCACCTGATTTGGATGTAAATACCCTCAAATTAAAGCTGACAGTCTGCAGTTAAAGCACATCTTGTTCGTTTCATTTTAAATACATTGTGGTGGTGTATAGAGCCAAAAATGTTAGAATTGTGTCGCTGTCCCAATATTTATGGACCTGACTGTATATTAGACGGTCAATGGATATCAATTTTACTGCAGGCCAGTGGACTACAGGCCCCAAAAATTATTCATTCACTGTACAGAAAAGAACAAGTGATTATGTGACTGAAAGTATATTAGGCGGTCAATGGATATCAATTTTACTGCAGGCCAGTGGACTACAGGCCCCAAAAATTATTCATTCACTGTACAGAAAAGAACAAGTGATTATGTGACTGAAAGTATATTAGGCGGTCAATGGATATCAATTTTACTGCAGGCCAGTGGACTACAGGCCCCAAAAATTATTCATTCACCGGACAGAAAACATCAAGTGATTATGTGGCCGGAGGTATATTAGACGGTCATTGGATATCAATTTTACTGCAGGCCAGTGGACTACAGACCCCAAAAATGATTCATTCACCATACAGAAAAGAACAATTGATAATGTGGCTGGAGGTACATTAGGTGGTCACCGTATAACAATTTTACTGTTGGCCAGTTAGATTACAGGCCCCAAAAATTATTCATTCACTGTACAGAAAAGAACAAGTGATTATGTGACTGAAAGTATATTAGGCGGTCAATGGATATCAATTTTACTGCAGGCCAGTGGACTACAGGCCCCAAAAATTATTCATTCGCCGGACAGAAAACATCAAGTGATTATGTGGCCGGAGGTATATTAGACGGTCATTGGATATCAATTTTACTGCAGGCCAGTGGACTACAGACCCCAAAAATGATTCATTCACCATACAGAAAAGAACAATTGATAATGTGGCTGGAGGTACATTAGGTGGTCACCGTATAACAATTTTACTGTTGGCCAGTTAGATTACAGGCCCCAAAAATTATGCATTCACAGTACAGAAAAGAACAAGTGATTATGTGGCTGGAGGTACATTAGCCGGTCACCATATAACAATTTTACAGGCCCCAAAAGTTATGCATTCATCGTACAGAAAAGAACAAGTGATTATGTGGCTGGAGGTACATAAGGCGGTCATCGCATAACAATTTTTGTGTTGGCCAGTTACATTAAAGGCGCCAAAAATTATTCATTCAACGTACAGAAAAGATCAGCTCATTATGTGGCTGGAGGTACATTAGGCGGTCACCGTATAACAATTTAACTGTTGGCCAGTTAGATTACAGGCCCCAAAAATTATGCATTCACCGCACAGAAAAGATCAAGTCATTATGTGGCTGGAGGTATATTAGACGGTCATTGTATATCAATTTTACTGCAGACCAGTACAAATACATGTCAAATACATGAGTTTAAAAGAACTAAAAATATAAAATTGCATTACAAACATGCATAATGTAATCCCGCCTCTTGAAAAAAAAAAAACAATGGTAATAGGTGAAATTCAATTAAACATGGTCTTCACAGGTGTTGAATTCCTCCGAAAGCCATGCCTCATTCATTTTTAGAAATGTGAGGTAGTCCACACTGTTGTGAGCTAGGCGAGTGCGCTTATCGGTCACGATCCCAGCTGCTGCGCTGAATTTCCTTTCAGACAGGACACTAGACGAGGGGCAAACCAAGAGTTCCATGGCAAATTGTGCCAGGTCTTGCCACAGGTCAAGCCTGCACACCCAGTAGTCAAGGGGTTCCTTGCTTCTCAGAGCGTCCACATCGGCCGTTAACCTGATGTAGTTGGACACCTGTCAGTCTAGGCGTCGCCTGAGGCTGGATCCGGAGGGCGGCTGTCGATGGGTTGGCTGCAAGAATGATCTCACATCCGAAGTGACCAACACATCTTCAAACCGCCCTCTTCTTGCATACGCAGTAGGATTGGTACCCGCAACTGTTTCTCTGTGGGCGGAAATTCCTCTGCCAGTGGCCACAACAGCAGAATGCAGCATCTCTCGAAGCAAGTTCTGGAAATGCTGCATTCTGACAGCCCTGTGATGCTGGTAACATGTCTGCCATTTTGTGTTTGTACTGGGGGTCTAAATACGTTGCCACCCAGTACTGGTCCTCGCCCTTTATGCTTTTTATATAGGGGTCCCTCTTCAAACACTGGCGCATGAAGACCCCCATTTGCACTAAATTGGAAGCGGTGGACCGGCCTAGCTCCTGCTCATCGCCCAGGAGAATGTCGTCCTCGGTCTCCTCCCCCATCCATACAGAACACCGGGGATCCCAGAAAAGTTTAAAGCCTGTTCCTCTTGCTCCTCCTCCTCCCCCCAGGCACCACCCTCCTCTGACTCCTCTTCAGACTCCTGCTGACTTGTCTGAGATGGAGTAGCCCCCCTGAGAATTCATTCAGCATTGCGACTTCCTCATCTTCCAGCTCCTGCTCCTCGACGGCTTGATTAATGACATGACGCAATGCACGCTGCAGAAAAAAGGTGTAAGGTACGATGTCACTGATGGCGCCCTGGCCACGACTGACCAGTTTGGTGATCTCATCAAATGGCCGCAGAAGTCTGCATGCGTCGCGACATGAGCAGCCACTGGCGCGGTGAAAAACAAACAAGCTCCCCAGAACCTGTCCTGCTGCAGAGTTCGTACAGGTAGTCGCTAACGGCACTTTTCTACTGGAGCAGCCTATCAAGCATATACAAGGTGGAGTTCCAACACGTCGGGCAGTCACAAATCAGACGACTGACAGGCAAGTGGTGTCGCCGCTGAACATCAGCAAGGCGAGCCATGGCCATGTAAGATCTTCTAAAATGGCCAGGGATTTTCCTTGCCTGCTGCAAGACGCCCTGGACCCTGGTGTATTTGGCAACGAATTGCTGCACGACTAAGCTCAGGGCGTGTGCCATGCATGGCATGTGTGTCATTTTGCCCTGTTTCAGGGCGCTCAGCAGATTGGCACCGTTGTCGCACACCACTTTACTAAACTGTCAAACTGAGCGGGGTTAGCCACTGATCGGCTTGTGACAACAGAGCTGAAAGTAGTGCAGGACTGGTGTGGCACAACAGCTGCAGCACAGCATGGCAACATCTCACCTGGCACGTCGAATAGGTTCTGGGGAGCTGGGGGGGTGCAGCAGAAGAGGCAATAGCAGTGGAAAAGGAGGAGTCAGCCGACGATGAGATGGAGTAGGAGGAGGAGAAGAAGAGGCAGGCCTGCATGCAATCCGTGGCGGTAAGACCAAATCCACACTGGTGCCACTTGTTACATGCTTGACAGCAGTCAGAAGGTTCACCCAGTGGCAGTGGCGACTCTAGGAACAATATATAGGGGGGGCACAAAGATACCACAGTCAAAAATGGGGGGGCAAAAACAAAATAAGATTACAAAATACGAGAGAGTTGCGGTCTGCAGGGATACAGTTATAATAAAACAATTTACTTACAAAAGAAGCTATTCAGTCGTCTGCTGTGCTGTCCTCTGCTTGCTTCCACGGATTCTTTCCCCTTCTTTCTGTCTCTCGTCAGTGCACAGGCGCACTGTTATGGTGGATCTGTGGAAGACACACTGTTATGGGGGATCTGTGGATGACACATTATGCCTCTCATTAGCCCTCATTATGCCTCTCATCACTCCCATATCAGCCCCCATATAAGCCCTTATGCCTCATTAGCCCCCATTATTCTTCTTATTAGCCCCATTGGCCCCCATTATGCCTCATTAGCCCACATTATGCCTCTAATTAGCCCCCATTATGCCTCTTATTAGCCCCCATATGCCTCCAATTAGCTCCATATGCCTCCAATTAGCCCCCATATGCCTTCAATTAGCCCCCATATGCCTCCTATTAGCCCCCATATGCCTCCTATTAGCCCCCATATGCCTCCTATTAGCCCCCAATTAGCCCCCATATGCCTCCAATTAACCCCATATGCCTCCAATTAGCCCCATAGACCCCATATGCCTCCAATTAGCCCCCATATGCCTCCAATTAGCCCCCATATGCCTCCAATTAGCCCCCAATTAGCCCCCATATGCCTCCTATTAGCCCCCAATTAGCCCCTATATGCCTCCAATTAGCCCCTATATGCCTCCAATTAGCCCCCATATGCCTCCTATTAGCCCCCATATGCCTCCTATTAGCCCCCATATGCCTCCAATTAGCCCCATAGACCCCATATGCCTCCAATTAGCCCCCATATGCCTCCAATTAGCCCCCATATGCCTCCAATTAGCCCCCATATGCCTCCAATTAGCCCCCATATGCCTCCAATTAGCCCCCATATGCCTCCTATTAGCCCCATATGCCTATTAGCCCCATATGCCTATTAGCCCCCATATGCCTCCAATTAGCCCCATATGCCTCCTATTAGCCCCATATGCCTCCCATTAGCCCCATATGCCTCCTATTAGCCCCCAAATATGCCTCCACTTAGCCCCCAAATATGCCTCCAAATGCCCCCATACATCTCCAATTAGCCCCCAAATATGCCTCCAATTAGCCCCCAAATATGCTTCCAATTAGCCCCATATGCCTCCTATTAGCCGCATATGCCTCCTATTAGCCCCCATAATGCCCCCAGCAGCCACATTTTTTATAAAATTAAAAAAAAAAAACACTTACCTCTCCTGCTCCTGGACGGACGCCGCCTGCCATTTTCTCCCTCCTCAGTCGACTGTGCGTGCTCTAAACTGGCGCGCACAGCGTGAGGTCACAGAGCGACCTCACGCTGTGCGCAGCCCTGCACAGCCGACAGCCGAGGACCAGGAAGTGGTGAGTACAGAGCGTTCACCACTTCCTGGTCCTTCTGTACTAATGAGCGCTTCCTTAATGGAAGCGCTCATTAGTATTCACTCGGGGGAATCAGCGGGGGGGCACCTGGGGGGGCAAGGAACAACATAGGGGGGGCAATTGCCCCCCCTCGCCCCCCTCTAGCGACGCCACTACCCAGTGGGCAGTAAAAGTTATGTACCTTCCCTGCCCGTGTTTGCTAGACCAAGTGTCTTTGGTCAGATGTATCGTAGCACCGACACTGCGTGCCAGAGATACATTCACTTTCCGCGGAACATGGCCATATAGCTCTCCGATGCCCTTCTGGGAAGAATATTTCCTTCCTGGGACCTGCCACAAATTTTCGAAAGGCCTCGTAGTCCACCAGTTTATATGGAAGTAGTTGGTGGGCTATCAGTTCTGACAAGCCGGCGGGTTAGCCGTTAGGCAAGAGGGTTATCCTGCATCATAAACTTTTTTCGTTCAAACTTTTTGGACACGGAAGCCTGTCTTTTGAACGTTACGACGGCACGGTGGAAGATGGAGTGGAGGACAAATGGAAGGAGAGAGGAGAAGGCGAAAAGGTAGGACATGGAGCACTGGGAGTGGGGCACTGTGAGTTCTGACGTGTTGCTCCCACTGGGCTCGGTGATGGGATGCCAGGTGCCTTCTTAAGGCAGTCGTCCCTAGGTGAGTGTTGGGCTTACTGCGACGTAAGCGTTGACAGCACAGGCTGCAGATGGCAACACTATTATCAGCAGCTGACACGTTAAAAAAAGTCCACACTGCAGGAGCCATGTGCCGGCATCCTGGGAGCTCCAGATGTGACCGTGCATGGTGGACGGCTCGCTCCAGATACATTTGCAGGCTGCTTTTTGCCTCCTGTGCACTGTGAGTTCTGCCTGCTTCTCCTCCTTCTCCTCCCTATCTGCTGCTCCATTTCTCCCTCTGAACTCCCGTCCTCTTCCTCTCTTGTGGGCACCCACGTGACGTCCATCGACACATCATAATCGTCACCTTCACCACCACATAAGCGGAAGGCTGAGTGAGCTACTCAACTAACTCTGGTGCATCCTTTGAGGTAATCGCACGCACCTTCTCCAACTTCCCACTTAGGCTCCGGTCTGATGCACCTGCCTGACCCCTACCACCACTGCGGAATGGCCTGCCTCTTCTTCTGCCTGTCATTTTCAAAATGACCCTTTGACAAAGTCCCTATGGAAGAGCAGTATTTGTGAAACCAGGTAAATAGAAACCCTTAATTATTATTTGCTGGAAGCAAGTATATCAAACCCCTTAAACTGTTTTTTGGGGGGCAACAGGTATATCACACCAGTTGCAATTAGTTGATCCAATAGCGTTTGTCCCTCTGTATAGCTGCTGTATTGCAGCAGAACCGCACACAACTGCTGCACAATACAAATGCACTATATAGAAAGTATATTATAGGTATATCACACCCCTACTTCAATCAGTTTTTTTAGAGGGCAACTGGTATATCACACCAGTTGCAATTAGTTGTTCCAATAGCGTTTGTCCCTCTGTATAGCTGCAGTATCGCAGCAGAACCGCACACAACTGCTGCACAATACAAATGCACCATATAGAAAGTATATTATAGGTATATCATACCCCTGCCTCAATCAGTTTTTTTGGGGGGCAACTGGTATATCACACTATTTGCAATTAGTTGTTCCAATAGCATTTGACCCTCTGTAAAGCTGTGGTATCGCAGCAGAACCGCACACAACGGCTGCACAATACAAATGCACTATATAGAAATTATATTATAGGTATATCACACCCCTACTTCAATCAGTTTTTGTTGGGGGCAACGGGGATATCACACCAGTTGCAATTAGTTGTTCCAATAGCGTTTGTCCCTCTGTATAGCTACGGTGTTTTAGCAGAACCACACACAACTGCTGTACAATACAAATGCACTATATAGAAATTATATTCTAGGTATATCACACCCCTGCCTCAATCAGTTTTCTTGGGGGGCAACTGGTATATCACACCAGTTGCAATTAGTTATACCAATAGCGTTTGTCCGTCTGTATAGCTGTGGTATCGCAACACAACCGCACACAACTGCTGCACAGATACAGCAGGGACGCAGCTACCAGGGACTGCTGGGCGCTGCCCACATGGGTGAATAAAAGGTGATTGTTTTTTCATTTAATCCCTGGAGTGCTGCCTATTTGTGATATTTTTATAATATACTTTCTATATAGTGCATTTGTATTGTGTAGCAGTTGTGTGCGGTTCTGCTGAGATACCGCAGCTATACGTAATAGTACATCATGTGTCGGGAAGGGGTTAAAAGGACTTTTGTGGCCCTATTAACTAGCATTTGGTGTCCCTAACAGTCTGTCCCTGCTCCACATAGTAACCTCTCCCTACATTGGCAAAATACTGTAAATGTAAAATGGTGGCCAGATCGTTTTTATTTATAGGGTAGGAGGTGTGTCCATGTGCTGCAACGTCTCAATTGGCTGTCCTGTCCCACCTGATGGATGTGTCATGGGTCAAAGTTTGGCACTATGCAAAAAAATATGGCACGTGGGAATATCGCCATATGTTTGCATGTTCGGCAAATCGTGAACAAGCAAAGTTTGCCGCGAAACGACTGCCGGGCGAACCACAAGGCCATCTCTATTGAACACTTAATTTTCAATATAACAATACAGTGCTGCCCTGTATAGGCATATTCCACTAATAGCTATCAAATACTGCTTAAGGCTTTGGGCTATGAAAAGAGCATAACAGCCTGTGGCTCCCACTTCTGTACTGCTCAGATGTGGTGGTCACATTTGACCACTGCACCTGAAGGGTGAAATGTATGTGATCAGCCTTATGGCTGATTGTATACATACACCACAGGTCTCTGCTGTTTAAAACAGCAGAAACCTGGCGGCCATGGCGCCCGCTGCATGCACATCTGCTGTACATAGAGCAGAGGTCGCAAAGGGGTTAAGATCATTATCTATTTGTAGAAGCTATCCTCTTTTCAACTTTAGCTTTTTTATAGTTGTTGTTATGTTTGTTTCCAGAATCTGCTAAAATTTAATTGAATCCATTCTACCCTCTTCTTTGCTTAATGTTTGGAGAGGTGTTCTTTTCATGAAATTCTGTGCCCTTTTTTCTCCAATCATACCTTTGCTCATTGTGGCCAAAGAGCTCTATTTTAACCTCATCTATCCACAGGACTTGTTTCCAAAATTCATCCGGCTTGTTCTGCAAACTTCTGACACTGAATTTTATAGTGAGGACACAGGAGAGGTTTTCTTCTGATGACTCTTCCATGAAGGTCATATTTGTGCAGGTGTCGCTGAACAGAATAACAGTGTAACACAACTCCATATTCTGCTAAATCTTTCTGAACGTCTTTTGCAGTCAAGCAGGGGATCTGATTTGCATTTTTAGTAATCTACAAGCAGCTGTCTCTGAAAGTTTTCATGCTTCTCTAGACCTTCTTTTGACTCCACTGTTCCTATTAACTGACATGTCTTAATTACATTTTAACCCCTTCTAACCTGGGCCAGTTTTCGTCCTTTTGCCCAGGCCAGTTTTTGCAAATCTGACATGTGTAGGCAATTAAGGTTGCCGGGTTTGTGAGAGGGAAGGCGGGGTAATGCTATTTATGCCGACCTCTCCTGCTCACACTCGTCGGTTCGAGCGCTTCAGATCGACACGCGTGGATCGTCACCTCAGAGCGACAGGAGTTTGAGGCTCGTTCACGCGTTGGCGTCAGTCTGTGCTTACACACGCGTGGTTCAGTGGGTTACTTTCGTCATGCAGCGTCGGCAGGGGTTGTGAGGAGCGCTATTAGGTTAGGGTAGGGGTGCCGCAGCAGTGATACATTTGGTCACCTATTTGTTATTACTTGTTTAGGTTTTCAGTTCGGCAAGCTACTCTTCTGTGACACTGCTGGGGTAGGTTGCTGACATGGCCGCCAGGTGAGTTAGGTGCGATTCTCACGTATGGGCTCCCTTTGTGCTTCTTGGGGTTGGCAGGGGTGGTTGAAGCCACCGTCCTGGGTATACGGGCATGCAGCCCCACTTTTGCTAGTTCCGCGTGGTGGCGCTTACTGTCGTGGCCACTGGGAGGGGTTTTAACAAAAAAAAAAGTGTAAGTAAAAAAATAGAATAAAAAATTAAACATTTAAAAAATATATAATTTTCTAGGCAGGTACTGCCAGGTCTGTCACGTCTGCAGACTTGTTATAAAGCCCTGCCACGACTGCAGGCTTTAGTCTGTCACGACTACAGACTCGTTATAAAGCCCTGCCACGACTGCAGGCATTAGTCTGTCACGACTACAGACTCGTTATAAAGTCCTGCCACGACTGCAGGCATTAGTCTGTCACGACTACAGACTCATTATAAAGTCCTGCCACGACTGCAGGCATTAGTCTGTCACGACTACAGACTCGTTATAAAGCCCCACCACGACTGCAGCCCTTAGTCTGTCACGACTACAGCCCCGTTACGAAGACCTGCCACGACTGCAGGCATTAGTCTGTCACGACTACAGACCCGTTACGAAGCCCTGCCACGACTGCAGGCATTACTCTGTCACGTCTACAGACTCGATTGGCCTCCGGTCACGACTCCAGGCACCCATCCATCACGTCCATAGATTCGGCTAGTCTCGTCACGTTCACACACGCTAGTCGGCCACAACTTCTTCCGTTTAATCGGTCACGGCATTAGGCATTTCCTGTCACGCCCACACAGTCTCCCAGCAGGTACAAATCTCAGTGCCACCCTCGTCAACACTGATAGCTGCGGCGTCTGCACTCTACCACGTCATCAGACTCGGAGCTTCACGCTGGCACGGCCATAGGCTCAGCGGGATTAAGTCCTCCTTAACGTTGTCCACTTCCTGAGTCGGTAACCGGCCAGGCCGACAGACCTGGCAGCCTTGTGGATACGACAGTGGGCGTTCTTGCTCTTAGGCACGGGTGCAGTAGCTCCTTCGTGGTGCACGTCTGAGGCTGACGTGGCCTGTGGTTGATTTCTAAGTGTTGGTATGGTCACTTGAGTCTGTAATTTCTTTTAGTAGGGAGATGTCTCAGGCGTTTCTACCCGAAGGTTCTTCGTCTCTCGGGACAGCGGGGAGCAGCAGTCCGAGCGGATGGCGGAGTTACCAATGAGGTTGTGGACTGTCCCTAAACTGACGGCTGAGTTGTCTAGGAGGGGAATTCAATTCCCAGCTTCCACGAAGAAGGCAGAACTCTACCGGCTTCTGTCAACACACCCGGTGGCTCCTAGCCAGGATGAAGTGTCCCTTAGCACCATCCTCACATCGCTCAATCAGCTACATGCGGCTGTCAACACGATGGGTTCGTCCATGTCAGACATGCAGGCTAGGCTGGAGACTTTCGAAGCCAGTCCTGCGGTGTTCCGCACAGGAGTGCAGACATCATCAGTCGTCGGCTCGTCAGCCTCCGGTGCTCCTGGTGGGTCCGGTCTTTCTCTCACGGTAGCACCGTCCCATTTCGTACCCGCTAATATCCGACAGGATATTTTGGAAGGCAAGGACATCAATCTGGCATCCCTTCTCGTGGCTGCACACGAAGCCCTGGACACCAAGACCATTTCATGTGGAGAGGTCTCTATTGTGCTTAAGTCAAGGGACGTCTGGCTGAAAAGGAAGCTGAGTGTCGCTGAATTTGTGTTGGCCTTCAGCCTCTATCGGGACGTGGTGTGCACCGTTAACCCCCTCAAAAGGGAGGAATTAGATTTATATTTATTTAAGGTGGTCGATTTAGGGTACAGGTCACAGGTTGATACAGAGCTGTTTTGCCGTCACTTTGCAGGGCTAAAGGCTCCGACCTGCTCAGGTTGCGGATCCTACGCCCATACGGCAGTCTGGTGTTCAGAGAGTGGTAGCTCGTCAGGGCCTTCTGTAGCTGGCACTCCCCAAGCCCAGCTGGCTAGTAGGGTTCTCTCATCCTGCGACAAGTTGGGCAAATCGCCATTATGTAATAATTTCAATTATGCAGTGTGCAACTACAATCAATGTAGGTTGTTTCATTTATGTACGCTGGGTTTCAGGGCCCACGCTGCTTGCAAGCAGAAGGGTGGTAGTCATGCATGACTAAGCGTGGTCAACGTGGATCTCCTCGTCTGTTTTCTAGCCGGTCATCCAAACTCAGTTTGGGTACAGTTCGTACTCAACGGCCTACGTTACGGTTTTCACACAGGTTTGCTTGCCCTTCCTCAAGCCCCGCATGAGTGCAGGAACTTGTTGTCGGAAATCAGAGATCTGGAAACAGTCACACAGTTGATACGGCTGGAGCTAGATAAAGGATATTTGGTTGGCCCAGTGGCACAGCCCCCGTTCGATTGTTGGAGGGTTAACCCGGTCGGGGTGGTGACTGGCAAATTTCCAAATAAAAAGAGGTTGATTTATGACTTGTCGGCCCCGCATTCCTTACCCGTTCCCAGTTTAAATTCGTTGATCCCCTCAGATGTGTTTTCAATGAGGTACGCCTCCATCGATGAGGCTATTGAGGTAATACTTAAGTTTGGCAGAGGCGCCTGGTTGTCTAAGGCGGATATCACAGACGCCTTTAAACTGCTCCCCATTTAGCCAGACCTGTGGCAGTGGCATGGCATCAAGTGGCAGGAATGGTATTACTTTGCCAATAAGCTGACCTTCGGGTCCAAATCGAGCCTGTGGCTCTTTGACCAGTTGGCGACCGCCTTGCATTGGGTATTGTCATGTCTTTCGGGTCAGTCATGTCACACATTACCTGGACGACTTCCCCTGGCACAGCAGCCCCAGGACCTACAGCGCTTGCGCACAGTGTTTTCCGATCTGTGCGTGCCTATAGCTTCTCACAAGGTAGAAGGCCCTGATACAGCAATCATATTCTTGGGAATTCGGCTGGACACAGTACGCATGCAAGCTAGTCTCCCACCTGATAAGCCAGATAGGGTTAGACAGGTTTTGCATAGGTGGGCGCGAGTGAGGGTGGCAACCAGAGCGGATCTTCAGTCCCTCTTAGGCATGCTCAACTTTGCCATGCGCATCATCCCCCAGGGTAGGTCCTTTATTTCGAGACTCCTAGGATTGCTCCCCCAGACCCACGCGCAGGACGAGATGGTGACTCTCGGTCCGGAGGCCATGGCAGATCTCTTAATGTGGGATAGGTTTTTAACTCAGTGGAACGGAGTGGCACTCTTGGTTCCAGTGATCTCGATCCAGTCTCCTGTAGTCCACACTGATGCCTCATCATCAGTTGGCTACGCCGCACTGCACAGCGATCATTGGTTTGCTAGTGCATGGCCAATAGAGGTCGCATCATTCCCGGGATTCTCCTCATGTTCCTCTTTATTTGAGGTGTATCCTATTGTAGGGGCAGCGGTCTTATGGGGCGAGCAGTGGAAGAACCGGACGGTGCTGTTCCTGACTGACAACGCAGCAGTCGTGGACATCATCATGAAAGGCAGGTCTAGTTCCACACAGATTATGTTGTTTGTCAGGAGGTTCGTTTGGCTGTCTCTGATGCATGAGTTTCATTTTGTTTGTAGGCATATTAGTGGACACCATAATGTTGCACCGGATGCTCTGTCCCGCCTTAATTTTCAACTTTTCTTTCAGGTTTGTCCAGGGGCAGATCGGTTGCCAACGCCAACTCCTCACCAGTCCCAGTTGCGGTTGGACTAGTCACCCATCTCGCCGTAGCTAGGAGGCTGATGGCCAAGTCCCTGTCTACTAATACCTTTAGGGCTTACAAGACGGCTTGGTGCCTCTTCCTAAAATATAAGAACACCTACCCGGCCACAGGGCAGGGGCCTATCACTCACCTATTGGGGTTTGTCGAGTTTTGCCACTCTCAACTGAATCTGGCCTATAGCACTATTAAATTGTACCTGGCAGGTGTTCAACACCATTGGTACATGCTGTGTCCGGACCTGCCATCGCTCTTCTCAGCCCACCCTATCAGAGCAACGTTGAAGGGTCTAAGGAAGATGTCCGTTAAGAAACGGCATACTCGTCAGCCGTTCACTGGTGATATGTTTAGGTCTGTGGCTGACAAATTACAGGATAAACCATTTGGGCCGCAGCATAGTGCTCTACTAGAGACAGCCATGTACCTGTCCTTCTACGGGTTCCTCAGGCCAGACGAGCTTACGGGCACCAACACGCCTGCTAAATTCCTGCGCAAGGATCAGCTCCGCCAGCACGTCTCCATATAAGTTCTTACCTTGGCCTCGTCCAAGACGTCTCGGCCGGGGGAATCGGTAGAGGTCAGGTACTTCCCCTCTGCCAAGTTCCGGCATAACCCTGCTGCTCTTTAGGTAGGGGTGGGGTGAGTAGGGTTATTTAGGGTAACATCTCACCATGAGCCGATCAGAGCACAAGTGTCACTTTATGTGGTAATAGCTGTGAAACACTTTTATTTATCCAAGCCATTCTGAGATTGTTTTCTCGAGACACATTGTACTTCATGATAGTCATAAATTTGAGTCAATATACCTGTATTTCACCTTTATTTATGAAAAATCCCAAATTTACCAGAACATTTTAAAAAATTTGCAATTTAAAAAATTTATATTTCTCTGCTTTTAAAACAGAAAGTGATACTGTACCTCAATACCTCATAAAATATTTACTAAAAATATTTACTACTTAACATTCCCCATATGCTTACTTTTTGTTGGCATAATTTTGTAAATGTCATTTTATTTTTCTGGGGATGTTAGAAGGCTTAGAATTTTAGAAGCAATTCTTAATTTTTTTTTTATTCTAAAACCCTCTTTTTAAGGACCAGTTCAGGTCTGAAGTCACTTTGTGGGGCATAGTGGAACCCCCCCATAAATTACCCCATTGTAGAAACTACACCCCTCAAAACTGATTTCACAAACTGTTAACCCTTTAGGTGTTCCACAAGAATTAAAGCAAAATTGAAATCGAATTTCTAAATGTAATTTTTTGACAGATTGTCCATTTTAATAAATTTTTTTATTTAACACATCGAGAGTTACCAGCCAAACAAAATTCTATATTTATTACCTATTATGTGGTCGTAAACTGATGTAAGGCCACACGGCAGTGCACAGAGGAAAAGGAACGCGATATGGTTTTTGGAGAGCAGATTTTGCTGGACTCGTTTTTAGATACCATGTGCCATTTGAAGCCCCCCCGATGCACCCTTACAGTAGAAACTCATTTTGACCCCATTTTGGAGACTAGGGGATAAGGTGCCAGTTTTATTGATACTATTTTGGGGTACCTATGATTTTTAATTGCTCTATATTACGTTTTTTTGTGAGGCACGGTAACCATTTTTGGCACCATTTTTATTTTTTACAACATTCTTCTGACAGAGTAGATCATGTGCTAGTTTTATAGAGCAGGTTGTTCCGGACACAATGATAACAAATATGTCTACTTTGTTTGTTTCAGTTTTATATAATAAAGCATTAATTTTTTTATGTTGTTCAGCTGAGGAGTTAGATCATGTGATATTTTTATAGAGCTGGTTGTTACGGATGCGGCGATACCTAATATGTATACTTTTTTTATTTATATTTTCTTATGTAGGGGCTCATTTTCTGCGGGAAGAGGTGACGGTTTTATTGGTACCATTTTGTGGGACATACACCTTTTTGATCGCTTGGTGTTGCACTTTTTGTGATGTAAGGTGACAAAAATAGCTTTTTTTTTACACAGTTTTTATTTTATTTTTATAGTGTTTATCAGACAGGGTGGATCAGGTGATATATTTATAGAGCCGGTCATTACGGATGCAGTTATACCTAATTAGTGTGTTTTTTTCTATTTTTTATTAAAAAATCTGCGGAAAGGGGTGTTTTTTTCTTTTTTACTTGAAACTTTATTTTTTTTATTAAAAACACTTTTTTTGTTTTTTTAAACTTTATTTCTGTCTCACTCTGGGACTTCAACTTTTGAGGGTCTGATCCTCTCCGCAATGAATTACAATATATCTGTATTGGAATGGATTGCCTGTTAGTGTATTACACAGAGTAATACACTAACAGGTTGCCTATGAGACCCAACCTGGGGCTGGATCTCCTCGGCCCCCTTAGAAGGCAGGTACAGATGCAGTGCATGGCATTGTGCAGTCTGTGCATGGCATCGAAACAAGAGAAGAGGGTCAAGCAGGGAAGGCAAAGAAGCCCACCTGAACACTGCTCCAAAAATTCAACAAGAAAAACTATAAGGAGGCAGTACACTAAAGTAAAACGTCACTTTTAATTGTATAGGAGATTAAAACGGCCCCTACAGACAGACAAACATGTAAGACGTACACACCCTCAGCCTGGTGTAAGGCAGAAATGCTGAAGGCTAAGATGTCAACATTAGTGTTATTGGTGGGCTAGGTAAAGACTGAACGTAGAAGGTAAGAGGGGGGTTGTTAATATGGTATACACACTAACCCTAGTGACTCCCTACTTGTCCTAGTCCACCCTAATAGTGCATCCAAGGGATGGGGTCCAAAAAGTCCAGCAAGGGGTGGCCCAGACTGGAGCTCTAATCCTACACTGGAAGCCCTAGTAAGGCCCTAACCAATGACAAAAAGACCATGCGTCCAATGGATATAACACATTGATACGAGTTGTTAGAAATATGTCCCAACCAAAACCCCAAAAAATTGGAGATAGAAAATACTCAAGTGTCCCGAGGCGTTTCCTCAATAAAGGCCCCCAGATTCTTCAGGGGACACGGGGTGTAATGATGATTACCCCAGCTGGCGTGTGGCCCAACAGCTAGGGAGTAACCTGTACGGTAGCTACAGTCAGTATGTGGCTGAGCTGTTTGGTGGCTGCGGTCAGCATATGGCTGTGGACCCAAACACAAGCAAGACCTAGGGTGGTGGTGTCTGCAGGAGTAGATGGACCGCCACAGCAGCGCAGGGACCCGATGGTCTCCCTCACCCGCCGCAAACCCCTTTTATGACGCGGTCAGTGGTTTTGTTTTCTCTATGCCCTCTCTACATTGTGGGTTTTGCCTCCTATGTGTGAGGGGTGTGAGAGCTGCTAGAAGCTTTTATAAAGTCACCCACAATTACATTGTTCAACATACAGTACATCCCCTCGCAATGTATTTTAACTACATGAGGTGGTTTTGCCTCCTCTGTGCTCCCTCCACACGATGGTTTTGCACCCTCTGTGCGTTCTCCACACTGTGGGTTTTGTCTCCTTAGTACCCCCTCCAGACGATGGGTTTTGTCTCCTCTGTGCCCCCTCTACACAGTGGTTTTGCCTCCTCTGTTCCCTCTCCACACAGTGGTTTTGCCTCCTCTGTGCCATCTCTACATGGTGGGTTTTGCCTCCTCTGTGCCCCCTCCACACGGATTAGGATATATAATGTCCGCCTCTGTATTATTAGTATATATAATAGCCTCCTCTGTATTATTATAATATATAATGGCCCCCTCTGTATTATTAGTATATATAATAGCCGCCTCTGTATTATTAGTATATATAATATACCCCTCTGTATTATTAGTATATATAATGCCCCCCTCTGTATTATTGTAATATATAATGGCCCCTCAGTATTATTAGTATATATTAGTATGCTTCAACTCTGGTCCTCTTATCTGTCTGGCTCTACCACAGTATTGGGGGGCAGCAGGATGACAGTGTTGAGGCACCAGGAGGGGAGGATGATAGTAAAGTGAGGAATCTAAAAACGTTTTCTGTGAAACTCTGCAGAGACGTGGCTGAAAGAAAGTACTCATGGGAGTGTTATTTCTGAATGAAGACGTTGAAGAAAGTCTACATCACAGGAGATGTCACTGGATGGATGAGGTATGTGGTGCTGTATTCTACTGTATATTTTGTAGCGATGTATGTAATGTCCATCCGCATATCTGTTTCACAGTAGGGTTAGGGGGTGGATTGAGAATATGGCCCACCCTGCAGCATCCTGGCCCCAAACTTCAGGTCACACTGTGCGTGTTCTGAATTCTGGGGCCTCATACCCATCTACTACATTATCTGTACTCAATGAGTTATCACTTTGTTATCTGTGGCGTTACATAGGACTGCAGGTGACATCTACTGCATTATCTGTACTCAGAGAGTTTACACTGAGTTATCTGTGGTGTTACATAGGACTTCAGGTGACATTTACTGCATTATCTGTACTCGGAGAGTTAACACTGAGTTATCTGTGGTGTTTCATAGGACTGCAGGTGATATCTACTACATTATCTGTTGAAAAAAGGGGCGTCTCCACAGGTTGGGGGGGGGGCAATACACGGCTTGCCCCGGGTGCTGGCAACCACCGCTATGCCACTGGATTCTCCTTCTTATGTAAACTATTAATTCTGTATGGATCCTAGAATTCTGACTGGACTCTGGTAGACTAATCAGGACACACGGTAGTTCTTATTTCTGACAGACAAAAATAAGTCAGAATACATGCTCTATGTAGCCACTTGCTGCAGCTATATCAGTAACAGCTTTCGCAGTTACATAATGTATGATTCATATCATATTCATTTTTATGCCCAGCCATAATGTATTTTTTATATAAATCAGTTGAGCTATTTTTAATTTTATTTACAGAGGAATCATTTAATATCATTTTTTGAATTCATTTCAAAGACAGTAATAGCAACTCAGTATGCAAATATAAGTGTATCTGCTATAAATAATGTTTACCACATCCTGGGGGACATAATGGCTAATTATTTTGAGGCTTATACACACTTATAATTACATTATAATTAATAATGTTTTCCCACAAACAACATATATCATAGATCACAGGATAGATTATAGGATTCTAAATGTTAGATTGATGAAGCTACATAGGTCGACACATCAGGAGCTATTCATTCCTGATAATTGCCTGCTTGTCAGAGGAGGTGAGAGCTGCAGTTACATAGCTCCGCTGTATTGGGATGAGGAACCACTACTGTGGTCATTAATTACCATACAGATCAATTGTTTCAGGGCAGCAGAACGCTGTTTGCACTGCACAACCTGCTGCCGAGAAGCAAAGATTTAGGTGTACAGATCAGCGATACTTTACCCTATAAATGAGCATCAGGTGATTGATGGCACTTTTATACAGGGCAATTATCAGGAATGAGCATCCCTGGGAATTCTCCTTCCCAGTACTGTAATTACCCATATCATTGGTCCGTGTACAGGGGCCTTTCGAATGCCCATAAACAATGTAGTCTGGCAACAGGATCCCCTTAAGTATCACAGCTAATCGCCGGACCACAACTGTATATGTTACTTGTTTCAAATTGCCTGTAGGTGCACAGGCCACGTATAGGTGTGGCCCAGCAATTAGTGGTGAACAGCTATCAGATCCAACGGTGGGACCTCATGATGTATAGGCAGCTTAAAGGGAATTTATTTTTCACACAGTTGTTGTATAATGTGTTTATGATCAGTGTCGGTGTTTGGCTTCAGTTTCAGTAGAAGTTGTCATGATGGGATAAGAAGTACTTATAATAGTAATTTTGTTACATGCTGGATAAATATAGATTCCTGGACTACTAGGTGGCAGATTCAAGTAATTCTGCTGCATTTTAAAGGACGCTGCCCTGGCAGTCAGCTGATTGCCCTATGTCTGGCTCCCAAAACCCCTGGCAATCTGATGTCTTCTGTGAGGACAGTTCCGACTGTCCTCACATATGCATTGTAATACATGTCAAGATCAGATACTGCACTGTGTAGTTACTTGCCGTTCTGGTTAAAAAAAGAGGGGGTCCTGGAGGAGGGATTGCTGTTTTCCAGATTCAGTTATATTACTGCAGTGTTGCCATTTTAACTGTTATGTTAATTATTACAAAATAAATGAATTACACACAAATATTTCTACATCTCCTACTACAACATGAATATACTGTATATCAGGTGACTTTGAAAAATGCCAAATCGGGGTGAAATCCCATTGCTTTTGCTGTGTGCATGAAGTCAGATTTCTTGAACATTCAATTTTTTTTACTCATAAATGACTCATGAATCATAAACTGCTTGGCTTACATCATTGAACAAATGTATCTTAGAAACTGATATTCTGCCACTTAAAGTTTTTTTTCTGAGATTAAAGGGCTTCTGTCACCCCACTAAATAATGCAAAAAACATACTTTTATAATATGCTAATTACCTGTCTACCAGTAAGTAGGGCGGCTACTTGCTGGTAGCAGCCGCAAAAAACTGCCCCCTCCTCCTGTTGATTGACAGGGCCAGCAGCGATCTCCTCCTCCGGCTGGCCCTGTCTGCATTTCAAAAATCGCGCGCCTGTCTTGATTCGGCGCAGGCGCTCTGAGAGAAGGAGGCTTGCCTCCTCAGCACTCCCTCAGTGCGCCTGTGCCGATGACGTCTTCCCTTTCGGTGATGTCATCGGCGCAGGCGCACTGAGGGAGTGCTGAGGAGGCGAGCCTCCTTCTCTCAGAGCGCCTGCGCCGAATCAAGACAGGCGCGCGATTTTTGAAATGCAGACAGGGCCAGCCGGAGGAGGAGATCGCTGCTGGCCCTGTCAATCAACAGGAGGAGGGGGCAGTTTTTTGCGGCTGCTACCAGCAAGTAGCCGTCCTACTTGCTGGTAGACAGGTAATTTGCATATAATAAAAGTATGTTTTTTGCATTATCTACTGAACGAAAATGATTAATAACATAATGTATAGATATATCGCAGTATAGGGATTATAAGTACCCCCCAAAAAAAAGAGTTTAGTGGGGTGACAGAAGTCCTTTAATTTTGGCCTAATCTCAGGATAGGCCATCAATATCAAATCACTGTGGGTCTGACTCTCGGCACCAATGTTGAACAGCTTCTTAATGTTTTTACCTTGGTCTGTCTATCTACACACTGTACATATAGTAGCAGTGATGCACAGTACTGCATCTTCCTCCCATTAAATGAATATGAGATAAAGCTGCAATACCCTGCACTGCCACTATAAAGTAAATAGCGTGCAGGTAGACCAACTAAGGTAAAAACATTGAAAAGGCTGCATGCCTGCACAAGTGCAGGCTGCCCCTTCAAACTGTTTGACCAGCATTGGGGAAGAGCGTCGGACCCACAGCAAACTAATATTGGTGGTGTATTCTTAGGATAGGCCATCAAAATGTTGATTCTAAAAAAAACTTTCAATTTATAAGAATTTTTTTGAAACTCTATTATTATTTTTCTTCATTACACCCTGTCACACATTAACAAAAATAGACTAAAGACTAACATCCAATCCTGTTGAGTGAATTAACACATTCAGTTCTTTCCCACTGAAATATTATACATTGAATATCTTTCTACAATAGTTGATAGCATGTAACTTCATGATAGGCTTTATGAATTTAAAACATAAACGGAGCTGCTGTTCAATGTCAGCAGAACATACATTGAATCTATATCTGTGTATACATATGTATGTATATATATATACTTCACAAGTCAGCATGCTTCCAGGATGGTTAACGATGCATAGCAAACCCCTCTGCCAGTAAATGGGGCAACAGATGATGAAAGAGTGAGTCATGTATTTGGCTTGCTATTGAAAAACATAGTCCAACTGTAAAGAAGCCAGTGAGTCACAACGAAATAATCATGATGTTGTCCAAAGCAATACAAGAGAGACAGTATTTCCTGCATCTGGGTGGGCTGCCAAGACCGGGCTTCGGTATTTTACAGATAAAATGCATGGGTTATTTATCCTATTTGGATATAGAGAAACAAATATTTTCCAGGCGAAGGAACACATTTTGAAACACTGAATGGAATGTTGTGGTGTTCATTAATAAGTATTTTGCTCGAGCAACTAACTGAAGGTTGCAATGGAATAATTAGATATTTTGGCCAAATTTGTAGTTTCTTAAGGTTCTACACATTAAATAATTCTGCCAGGAGAAATCAACAGTTGAGTGATGTCAGAGTATAAAATATGCATGTGGTTGTACCTGGATTTGCAAGAAACAAGGGTTCTTAGCAGTTAGTCTCAATCAATGAGAGGATACTGGAAACAAACCATTGTAATCCCTATATATACTATATGCGTGGACTGTTTAGAAAATGGAAAACAAAATGACACATTTTACCTATTTAATGTACCTGCTCTGGTTAACTGAGATATGTATTTATAAGCTAGAAAACATAAATTTGATTAGATAAAATACTGCAATACAAAATGAAGTTGACAGAATATTTTACCAGATGAACCCCTTAATATTGCACTCCATTATTTTTTTAAAGGGTTTTAAAGTTTGTATCAACATCCTTTAAAATAATAATTTATGAAATTAGCTGTGATTTTGTAATGTATTTCTTTTAGCTTTATTGCGCCTATCTTCTGTTCTGTCTGAGGTCACATAACCAAGTCCCTGCAGCTCTTATTTCCTGTGATGTTATATCCACGGGCGAGGGGCAGTGATAGGGGAGTGTCTATATAACTAGCTAGGTGGGAGGAGCTATAAACTAGCTGGGTGTTGTTAGGGGCAGTGATAGGGGAGTGTCTAACTAGCTGGGTGGGAGGAGCTATAAACAAGCTGGGTGTTAGGGTCAATGATAGGGGAGTGTCAATGTAACTAGCTAGGTGGGAGGAGCTATAAACTAGCTGGGTGTTAGGGACAGTGATGGGGGAGTGTCTATGTAACTATCTGGGTGTTGTTAGGGGCAGTGATAGGCGAGTGTCTAACTAGCTGGGTGGGAGGAGCTATAAACTAGCTGGGTGTTGTTAGGGGCAGTGATAGGGGAGTGTCTATATCACTAGCTGAGTAGGAGGCGCTATAAACTAGTTGGGTGTTAGGGACATTGATAGGGGAGTGTCTATGTAACTAGCTGGGTGGGAGGAGCTATGAACTAGCTTGGTGTTAGGGGCAGTGATAGGGGAGTGCGTATGTCACTAGATGGGTGGGAGGAGCTATAATCTAGCTGGGTGTTAAGGGCAGTGATAGGGGAGTGTCTATATCACTAGCTGGGTGGGAGGAACTATAAACTAGCTGGGTGTTAGGGGCAGTGATAGGGGAGTGTCTGTCTATGTAACTTACTTAGTGGGAGGAGCTATAAACTAGCTGGGTGTTAGGGGCAGTGATAGGGGAGTGTCTACGTCACTAGATGGGTGGGAGGAGCTATAATCTAGCTGGGTGTTAGGGGCAGTAATAGGGGAGTGTACATGTCACTAGATGGGTGGGAGGAGCTATAAACTAGCTGGGCGTTAGGGGCAGTGATAGGGGAGTGTCTATGTAACTTACTTAGTGGGAGGAGCTATAAACTAGCTGGGTGTTAGGGGCAGTGATAGGGGAGTGTCTATGTCACTAGATGGGTGGGAGGAGCTATAATCTAGCTGGGTGTTAGGGGCAGTAATAGGGCAGTGTACATGTCACTAGATGGGTGGGAGGAGCTATAAACTAGCTGGGCGTTAGGGGCAGTGATAGGGGAGTGTCTATGTAACTTACTTAGTGGGAGGAGCTATAAACTAGCTGGGTGTTAGGGGCAGTGATAGGGGAGTGTCTATGTAACTTGCTGGGTGGGAGGAGCTATAAACTAGCTGGGTGTTAAGGACAGTGATAGGGGATGTCTATGTCACTAGCTGGGTGGGAGGAGCTATAAACTAGCTGGGTGTTAGGGGCGGTAATAGGGAAGTGTCTATGTCACTAGATGGGTGGGAGGAGCTATAGACTAGCTGGATGTTAGGGGCAGTGATAGGGGAGTGTCTATGTCACTAGATGGGTGGGAGGAGCTATAGACTAGCTGGGTGTTAGGGGCCATGATAGGGGGGTGTCTATGTCACTAGCTGGGTGGGAGGAGCTAATAACTAGCTGGATGTTAGGGGCCATGAGCTAGGTGTTGGGGGCAGTGATAGGGGAAGGTCTATGTAATTAGCTGGGTGGGAGGAGCTATAAACCAGCTAGGCAGTGATAGGGGATGTCTATGTTACTAGCTGGGTGTTGGGGGCAGTGATAGGGGAGTGTCTATGTAACTAGCTGGGTGTTAGGGGCAGTGATAGGGTAGTGTCTATGTAACTAGCTGGGTGGGAGGAGATATAAACCAGCTGGGTGTTAGGGGCAATGATACAGGATGTCTATGTAAATAGCTGGTTAGGAGGAGCTATAAACAAGCTAGGTGTTGGGGCAGTGATAGGGGAGTGTCTATGCAACTAGCTGGGTGTTGGGGGCAGTGATAAGGGAATGTCTATGTAACTAGCTGGGTGTTTGGGGGAGTGACAGGGGAGTGTCTATGTAACTAGCTGGGTGGGAGAAGCTATAAACCAGCTGGTTGTTAGGGGCAATGATAGGGGAGTGTCTATGTAACTAGCTGAGTGGGAGGAGCTATAAACTAGCTGTGAGGGGTTAAGGGCGGTGATAGGGCAGTGTATATGTAACTAACTGGGTGGGAGGAGCTATAAACTAGCTGGGTGTTAGGGGTGATGATAGGGGAGTGTCAATGTCACTAGCTGGGTGGGAGGAGCTATTAACTAGCTAGGTGTTAGGGGCAGTGATTGGGAGTGTCTATGTAACTAGCTGGGTTAGATAAGCTATTAACTAGCTGGGTGTGATGGGCGGTGATAGGGGAGTGTCTATGCAACTTGCTGGGTGGGAGGAGCTATAAACTATCTGGGTGTTAGGGGCAGTGATAGGGGAGTGTCTATGTCACTCGCTAGGTGGGAGGAGCTATAAACTAGCTGGGTATTAGGGGTGGTGATAGGGGAGTATCTATGTAACTAGCTGGGTGTTAGGTGCAGTGATAGGGGAGTATCTATGTAACTAGCTGGGTGGGAGGAGCTATAAACTATCTGGGTGTTAGGGGCAGTGATAGGGGAGTGTCTATGTCATTAGCTAGGTGGGAGGAGCTATAAACTAGCTGGGTGTTAAGGGGTGGTGATAGGGGAGTATCTATGTAACTAGCTGGGTGTTAGGTGCAGTAATAGGGGAGTATCTATGTAACTAGCTGGGTGGGAGGAGCTATAAACTAGCTGGGTCTTAGGGGCAGTGATAGGGGAGTGTCTATGTAACTAGCTGGGTGGGAGGAGCTATTAACTAGCTGGGTGTTGGGGCAGTGATAGAGGAGTGTATATATAACTATCTGGCTGGGAGGAGCTATAAACTAGCTGGGTGTTAGGGGCAGTGATAGAGGAGTGTCTATGTCACTAGCTAGGTGGGAGGAGCTATTAACTAGCTGGGTGTTGGGGCAGTGATAGGGGAGTGTATATATAACTATCTGGCTGGGAGGAGCTATAAACTAGCTGGGTGTTAGGGGCAGTGATAGAGGAGTGTCTATGTCACTAGCTAGGTGGGAGGAGCTATTAACTAGCTGGGTGTTGGGGCAGTGATAGAGGAGTGTCTATGTCACTAGCTGGGTGGAAGGAGCTATAAACTAGCTGGGTGTTAGGGGCAGTGATATGGAGTTTCTATGTCACTAGATGGGTGGGAGGAGCTATTAACTAGCTGGGTGTTGAGGCAGTGATATGGAGTGTCTATGTAACTAGCTGGGTGTTGGGGCCAATGATAGGGGAGTGTCTATGTAACTAGCTGGGTGTTAGGGGCAGTAATAAAGGAGTATCTATGTAACTAGCTGGGTGTTAGGTGCAGTGATAGGGAAGTATCTATGTAACTAGCTGGGTGTTAGGTGCAGTGATAGGGGAGTGTCTATGTAACTAGCTGGGTGTTAGGGGCAGTGATAGGGGAGTGTATATGTAACTAGCTGGTGGGAGGAGCTATAAACTAGCTGGGTGTTAGGGGCAGTGATAGGGGAGTGTCTATGTAACTGGCTTATGGGAGGAGCTATAAACTAGCTGGGTGTTAGGGGCGGTGCTGGAGCTGTGGCAGAACAAGTGCATAATAGGTTTCTTTAGATACAGCAACAAGAAGGGCTACATACAGGATGTGACCAAACCAGAGTGATTTGTTTACATGGTAAAAACTGATCAGGTAGAAACTGAAAAAAAAGCATGGATAACATGTGCTTGAGGCAAGCAGCTATCTGAGTATAAAACCATTGTAATCGCGGAAACCCCTTTAACCCCTTTAGGACCACCAGTATGGCAGAAGTCTGTTGGGGCTGGGGCTGATGTCTACCATCGGTGATAACACAGATCGTGGACATTTAACACCTCAAATGCCATGGTCAATTGTAACCATGGCATCTGAGGCAGCAATCAGGAAAGCCAATCCTTTGCTGTGGTAGGCTGGGTTCTGCAGAAGAATCCCAAGCTGCCATAGTTCCAGGTGGCAAGGCTTCCTTGGGAGTATAGTAAATCTACCATAGACTGCAGTTTTAAATCACTGCAGTCTGTAGGACAAGCGATCAAACAATTGCATGTTAAAGTCACGAGGGTTGAAAAAAAAAGTTTTAAAAATAAATAAAAAAATTAAATAAAATTCAAACCACTTGACTTGCCCACAAGTAAAATAAAAATTAACAATAAATAAAATCTTAGGCATTGCTGTGTCCCAAAACGCTTGAAGTATTAAAATATGAATGTATTTTTCCCATACGTTGCATGCCGTAATGGAAAAAAACTAAAATGTCAAATTCAACTTTTTTTTTTCACCTCCCCCCCAAAAAACGGAATAAAAAGTGATCAATAAGTCATACACACTCCTAAATGGAATAAATAAAAAATACAAATTCCCTTGCAAAAAATGATCCCATACAGCCCCCTAAACATAACTATAAAAATATTATGGGGGTCAGTGATGACAAGAAAAAAATAATTATTTCCAAAGTTTTAATTTTTTTCAGTTTTAAAACAGAAGAAAAACCATTTAAGTGTGGTATGGCAATTGAACTGACTCAGAAAATGAATGTAACAGGTCAGTTTTACTGCATAGGGAACACTGTAAAAACAAAACCATTCACCCATAAAACTATGGTGAAATTGTGTTTTTTTTCTCTAATTTCCACTACATCATAGGCAATAGTAAATGGTGTCATTAGAAAGTACAACTTATCTTGCAAAAAACAAGCCCTCATACGGCTATGTAAATGGCAAACAAAAAAAGATACGGCTCCGGGAAAGCAGGTAATTAGAAACAAAAAAATTGAAAATGGCCCAGTCCTGAAAGGGTTAAGGGGGCAGTATTTTTTTCACTTTTTTTAACTTCTCCATATTAGAAAAAAAACATAACTCCTTGCCAACTGCCTTTTGACTATATACATCTAGGCGGTTGGCACTTATTCTCTACACAGACATTTCTTGCAGAGATCACAGCTGCATGCTAATCGTGCAGCTGCGAGAGCAGGGCGCCTGCTGTTAGTGACAGCAGGGATCCCCATAGAGAGGGCAGGGATTGTTTCTTACCTTCACTACTGCTGTCTAAAGAGTGCTCAATGAGCGCTGTGTATACAAATCAGGAAGTGGCAATAATGCTATGTGCTCCAGTCCCAGTGGTTAGCAGACCCAGATCAGCCTATCAGTTCTGCGGTGAGTACAACCTTATAAAACCTCTATGGGGGCTGTATTCTCCCAATAACTCTCCCTAATGCAGTGGCGTAGGGAACGCCATAGCAACCATAGCAGTGGCTATGGGGCCCTACGCCACTGGGGGCCCGTCCGGGCCGCCTTCTGTTGATTATTATTATTATTATTTTATTTATTTTTTTATTTACACACACACTACACACAGGCAGCCAGGCCCGAGCCGCGGACCGCCCGCCCACTACACTAGACTAGTGTAGTGGGCGGGGCGGTCCGCAGCTCGGGCCTGGCTGGGGAGAAGGAGTCAGGACTGGAGCAGGGAACACGAGCAGGCTGCAGCAGATGAGGTAGGCGGTGGAGGGGGGCGGGGAGGGGGCCAGAACAGGGGCGTAGTCGTACCTGAGGGACGGAGGCGGAGCTAGGCACCAGCGCCGGAAATTGGAATCCTAAGTTCCGGAACCTCCTATTAATAAATAACAGAGCAGACTACAAGAAAATTGCGGCAAACGGACTCCTGTACAGAACCAGCCTGAGCTTGTGTGTAAAGGCAGCTCTCTAAAGAAGCAATCGTCTCACCCGACCCTCCCTCTCCTTCTCTCTGCTAGTCAGTACTAGAGGAAGTGACACCAGAGAGGGAGGGAGCATAGGAGTCTGGGAGAGGAGAAATAATTCTCTGGCAGCCGCCTGCTCATGGAGCTGCTCCACTCCAGGCAGCCCAGCAGCAGACTTCTTCTTTTCGTCTGGGACTGGGAGGGAGACAGTCAGTAAAAAAGGTATTTAAAACATTTGAAGACAGTTTTTAATAAAAAATATTAATTGGAAGGGGGCAGTGGGCACGCCCTGCACTTGTTAGTATTGCACATAAAACAAGCCCCCATAAAAAAATGCCACAGGTAACCAGTGTGACATGTTTTGTGGGGGCATCTTTTATGTGCAATACTACATATCGTCCAAATACAGACATCCAAATTTCATGTTAGTGCAAAATCCATTTTTATTGATAGTTGTCGTCCAATCGGCAAGTGCTTTTGGGGCCGTGCAGGGTCCCCTTCATCAGGCCCAGAAATGCACTTGTCATTTCAATGACAGCTATCAATAAAATGGATTTGCACTATAGATGTACCGCCAAACTACCGATACTAATATCACTACCGATACAGAATATTTGGGCGAGTACTTGTCCTGAATGGACGTTCCAGAATGTCTTGTATGACCTTATGGGAAAGGAAAAGTGTAAAAAAAAAAAAAATGGTTTCACATGTAAAAAAAAAAAAATCCCCAAGTAAGGAATAAAAAAAAGTTAAAAATAGAAAAAATAAAATAAAATAGACATATTTGGTATTGCCGCATCCGTGAAGGTCAGCTCTAAAAATATATCACATATTTTTGTCACCTTACATCACAAAAAGTGCAACACCAAATGATCAAAAAGGCGTATGTCCCACAAAATGGTACCAATAAAATCGTCACCTCATCCCGCAAAAAATAAGCCCCTACATAAGAAAATCTCTCAAAAAATAAAAAGAACTATAGCTCTCAGAACATGGACACATAAAAACATAATTTTCTTGTTTAAAAAATGCTATTATTGTGTAAGACTTAAATAAATAAGAAAAAGTATACATTTTAAGTATCGCCACGTCCGTAACAATCTGCTCTATAAAAATGTCACTTGACCGAACCCCTCAGGTGAACGCTGTGAAAATAAATAAATAAAAACTGTGCTAAAACAACCAATTTTTTGATCACCTTGCCCCATAAAGTGTTATAATAAATGATTAAAAATCATATGTACCCAAAAATAGTACCAATTCAACTGGCACCTTATCCCCTAGTTTCCAAAATGGGATCACTTCTTGGGAGTTTCTACTGTAAGGGTGCATCAGGGGGGCTTCAAATAGGACATAGCATCTAAAAACCATGTGGAGTTCCTTTTCTTCTGCACCCTGCCGTGTGCCCATACAGCAGTTTATGACCACATGTGGGGTGTTTCTGTAAACCGCAGAATCTGGGTAATAAATATTGAGTTTTGTTTGGCTGTTAGCCATCGATGTGTTAAAGAAAAACTTGGATTAAAATGGAAAATCTGCCAAAAAAGTTAAATTAAAAAATGTGATCTCCATTTTCCTTTAATTCTTGTGGAACGCCTAAAGGGTTAACAAAGTTTGTAAAATCGGGTTTAAGTAACTTGAGGGGTGTAGTTTCTAGGATGGGGTCATTTATGGGCATATCCACTATGTAGGCCCCACAAAGTGACTTCCGACCTGAACTGGTCCTTAAAAAGTGTGTTTTGTCAATTTTCTTAAAAATTTGAAGAATTGCTTCCAAACTTCTAAGTCTTCTAACGTCCTAAAAAAATAAAATGACATTTCCAAAATGATGCCAACATAAAGTAGACATTTGGGGAATGTTAAGTAATAAATATTTTATGAGGTATCACTTTCTGCTTTAAAAGCAGAGAAATAAAATTTTTGAAAATTGCAAATTTTTTAACATTTTTTGTAAATTTTGGATTTTTTCATAAATAAAGATTAAATATATTGACTCAAATTTATGACTATCATGAAGTACAATGTGTCAAATAGAAAACAATCTCTGAATGACATGGATAAGTAAAGGCGTTCCAAAGTTATTACCACATAAAGTGAGATATGTCAGTTTTGCAAAATTAGGTCTGGTCAGGAAGGGGGCAAATGGCCCAGATGGGAAGTGTTTAATGTACTGTATATGGCTTTTTAGTTTGAGGAAATACAGTAAGAGTTAATTTAACCATTGCTTTTACAGTTTTATGATCTATTGAAAAAAACATCAACAGAACTGCAGAAACCATGAATAACTGTCAATTGCATCTATACCATTTTTTTTATAAATATGCCCCTTAGTGACCAAATACATTTTAAAAAAATTGCATTCCAAGAGGTAGAACTTTTTTGTTTTTTCAAAAATGGACTTGTATGAGGTCTTATTTTTTGCAGGACAAGTTATAGTTTTTAATGCACCATTTTAAGTACATGTAATGATTGATTAAAGCCAGCCGTTTAGCTAAAACCCCCTTTGTTTACGTCAGTAAAAACACTTATGGGTTGTGAATAAGGGGTTAAAATGTAATTTAGAAATATGTCGCACACGGATGACGAGGAATCACTTAGAGGTGCTCCCACTAACAGATAACACCCAATCTGACAGAATAAAATAAAATGTATAGAAATAAAATATAGTGGGGCACTCTCTGTAGTACTGCAACCAGTAGCATTTAATAATAATACATAAAAGAAATAGGTAAAATCTGAGTGGTAGCTTATACAGTATTAGGACAACAACAATAATAATATATATTGGTGATTGTAAATTTCATACAAACCGGATTCCAAAAAAGTTGGGACAGTATACAAATCGTGAATAAAAACTGAATGCAATGATGTGGAGGTGCCAACTTCTAATATTTTATTCAGAATAGAACATAAATCACGGAACAAAAGTTTAAACTGAGAAAATGTACCATTTTAAGGGAAAAATATGTTGAATCAGAATTTCATGGTGTCAACAAATCCCCAAAAAGTTGGGACAAGGCCATTTCCGCCACTGTGTGGCATCTCCACTTCTTCTTACAACACTCAACAGACGTCTGGGGACCGAGGAGACCAGTTTCTCAAGTTTAGAAATAGGAATGCTCTCCCATTCTTGTCTAATACAGGCCTCTAACTGTTCAATCGTCTTGGGCCTTCTTTGTTGCACCTTTCTCTTTATGATGCGCCAAATGTTCTCTATAGGTGAAAGATCTGGACTGAAGACTGGCCATTTCAGTACCCGGATCCTTCTTCTACGCAGCCATGATGTTGTGATTGATGCAGAATGTGGTCTGGCATTATCTTGTTGAAAAATGCAGGGTTTTTTCCTGAAAGAGATGACGTCTGGATGGGAGCATATGTTGTTCTAGAACCTGAATATATTTTTCTGCATTGATGGTGCCTTTCCAGACATGCAAGCTGCCCATGCCACACGCACTCATGCAACCCCATACCATCAGAGATGCAGGCTTCTGAACTGAGCGTTGATAACAACTTGGGTTGTCCTTGTCCTCTTTGGTCCGGATGACATGGCATCCCAGATTTCCCAAAAGATCTTCGAATCGTGACTCGTCTGACCACAGAACAGTCTTCCATTTTGCCACACTCCATTTTAAATGATCCCTGGCCCAGTGAAAACGCCTGAGCTTGTGGATCTTGCTTCTTCTTTGCACTGTAGAGTTTCAGCTGGCAACGGCAGATGGCCCGGTGGATTGTGTTCACTGACAATGGTTTCTGGAAGTATTCCTGAGCCCATTCTGTGATTTCCTTTACAGTAGCATTCCTGTTTGTGGTGCAGTGTCGTTTAAGGGCCCGGAGATCACGGGCATCCAGTATGGTTTTACGGCCTTGACCCTTACACACAGAGATTGTTCCAGATTCTCTGAATCTTCGGATGATGATATGCACAGTTGATGATGATAGATGCAAAGTCTTTGCAATTTTTCGCTGGGTAACACCTTTCTGATATTGCTCCACTATCTTTCTGCGCAACATTGTGGGAATTGGTGATCCTCTACCCATCTTGGCTTCTGAGAGACACTGCCTCTCTGAGAACCTCTTTTTATACCCAATCATGTTGCCAATTGACCAAATTAGTGTTAATTGGTCTTCCATCTCTTTGTTATGCTCAAATTTACTTTTTCCAGCCTCTTATTGCTACTTGTCCCAACTTTTGGGGATTTGTAGACACCGTGAAAATTTGAATCAACGTATTTTTCCTTTAAAATGATACATTTACTCGGATTAAACGTTTGATCTGTCATCTACGTTCTATTACAAATAAAATATTGACATTTGCCATCTCCACATCATTGCATTCAGTTTTTATTCACAATTTGTTTAGTGTCCCAACTTTTTTGGAATCCGGTTTGTACATAGTCCATCAAAAGAATCCAAAGAAAACTAGGTGGGATGATGGTCAACCAAACCTGCAGTGATATAAATGTTCACAATAAAAATCGTATCAAATTCGATAGATAATCGCCAATTGTCCTCTAAAATCCAAATCCCTATACCAGGCAGTCTCCAATCTTAAGCGCAATCACTGAACAGAGCGGCGTCCCGCTCACTTGTCTACAACAGCAGCATTCTGCTTATTTAGATAAACTGTAACAGTCTTACCGGGAGGACTTGAGTGGATTCTTTTCGCCCTCGACACGGTATACCTGTAGTTGTAGGTTCCGGTCTCAAGGGCTACCAGTCGTCAGGAAATCTCGCGCCAACGCTGCTTGTGCACGTGGCCCCACAATGGATGAGGATTTCCTCTATATGGCAGGTGTTACATGCACGACTTGGTGTTTCCTTGAATAATGGATTCCACTCCTCCTCAGGTGATCGATCTGTACTTTTTCTTGATTCCTATGTTAGGGGAAAGTACCAAACGCATTTTGGGGTTTAACAAATGACCTCTTCATCAGTGGTTAGCATCCCCTCTGTTAATGCTCCTCCTTTATAGGGGTCAGGAGTTGTAGGGAAAATCTGGGCTGGATTTAATCTCCCAAATATACATAAACTTCGGATTTTTCCAAAAGTCAATATGTATGTGTATATATATATATATATCAGTGTATATATATCCTCATAGTTGAGAATGGATAAAATCAAACATGGTACAAAAGACAAAGGGACAATTATATTTGTCATAAACATAATTTAGTTACATTAAAATCTTTAAGCTAAAAATCATCCTATTAGCAATTTCCCAGACTAAAAATCTTCCATACAGTTATTATTCATTGTCTCAGAATTCATTTTAGGAAAAAAACGCATTGACACCACCCGCGATTTTGGTGCGGTTTCAATGCATTTTTTTCAAAAAAGTTAAAAATATTAAAGAATATAAAATATTTAAATACAGATTATATAAAAAAAATACTAATCAACTAGGCATATATTAGAAGAACACACTAAGTCTCTACAATAAATCCTCTAAAAACTTCCATATTCAGTTACAGTTTCTTTAGGGGGACCTCTTCTGATATACATTTATTAATCAATGTGTAACGTAGATGGGGGCCTATTGTCGAGGGAAAACTGGGCAGATTAAAAAACTGGCCAGTTGATCATCGACAAACGGTGCCCACCTACAAGAAACCAAAGAGTTCAAACTCTGCATTTAAGCCTAACGGTAGGAGTGTATTCAGTTCAAAGATTCGCTTTGTCTCTAATCGTGACATCGTTTTCGATATGGTTTCCACCCCTCCAATCTCTATGCACTCTATCAATGGCTGTAAATCTTAAGCAGGATGGATCTTGATTATGTGCCATTTTGAAGTGACTTGATAGTGAATGATTATCAAGGCCCTTCTTGATGTTGGCAATATGCTCTGAGATACGTTTCCTGAGTGATCTCTTAGTCCTGCCTACATATTAATATTTGCATGGACACTCAATTACGTATATGACATCTTCAGAACTACAGGTAAGAAACTCTTTAATTTTGTGGCAATGTCTATTGGTGGTTGAGACTAACTCCATTGTTCTTTTAGGAAAAGAGGTCACCCTACAATTGCTACATTTACCACAACGGAAGAATCCTTGAATACCTGCCCAATTCTGGACAGAAGAGACATTAGCTTTACTTTTCTCAATGATAGGTGCTATCTTAATTTTTACATTTGAAGCTTTGGTGAAAGTAATTTTAGGACTTGAGGATATCAGGGTTCCCAATGCTTTGTCCTTCTTTAATAGATACCAATGTTTATTAATAATAGATTGGATCTTCTTAAAATCCCCGTTAAAAGGTAAGATTAGGCGTAAATTAGTGTCCCCTATCTCTATACTTCTCTTTCTATTTTCAATAAAAAAGTCGTTCCTATCCATTCCTCTCACTTTATTCAGAGCTGCATCTAGAAATGCCATAGGATATTCTTTTTCAAGGAATTTTCCTGTCATAGCTTTTGCTTCTTTTTCAAATTCAGTCTCCAATGTACAATTATGTTTAATCAGTTTTATTTAAAATGGTTAAAAAAATTTTACTTGTAGTAGGGGGGTTTACTTCTTACTACAGTACCGTGGACATTTGCACAGATTTGTAAAGATGCTGGGCTTCAGTTGGGGTGTGCAGCTTTCAACAGTGGCTTGGCGAATGTGATAACCTCATCAAACATTTCCCATCGGTTGTGGGAACTGCTTAACCATGTGAAATATGATTGCAAAACAGATGTTGTAAGCGCCAGCTTAACAAATAGCAGACAACTGTTATAAGTATTGTGCAAGGCAAGCTACACTATTTGCATAGTATGCCATGCTATTACATCTATACTACTCAAAGATAGTAGTGCGCCCCTTGACACTTGCTATGTCTGTAACTTTATAAAGGATTCATAATCAACTTGCAGAAATTGATCAATTTCTTTGGCTTCACTCTCACCTTAGTTTCTTGTGTCAAGTATCAATATATATAAAACAGGAGTGAGTGATGAAGCTGAAGCCAATGGAAGAGATCCAGGAGGTGGTGACCCATGCTAAAAATGGCTAGGGAGGCAAGTTGGCCATGCATTGAGAGTTGCATACTGGTATATGTGGAGAGAATGAAGGTGAATGGAAATATACCGTATATTATAAATAAGAAGAACACGCCGGGTCGTCTCTCCACCTGCTGCTTTGCTTGCTGCGGACTGCCTGCCACCCTGATCCCCATTCTGTTGGTGCCCTCTACTTTGAACTGCTGCCATCCCTCTCGTCTGCCCTCGATATTTGGACACAGCTGCGGAGTGCCCCACGGGTAGGACTCCCTCCTCCGGACACGTGAGAAAAAAAATAAATATAGCCTACTTCTGACTCTTCTAAGTTTTCTGAGTTTTTTCTAAGCTTTTCTGAGTTTTGCCATCCCTGGTTTGCAGGGTTTTTTTTTTTTTCGTCAGATTGCCATACGGAGGATGGAATTGTTTTCTTTTTTTTCCCCACTCTCTCCTTCCTTCCTTTCTTCCTCCCTGGTGAGGGGGGGGAGCGTAAGGGGGAGAGGAAAGGAAAAAAGGAAGGAAGAGGAAGGGGTGAAAGACAAAAAGGAAAAAAAAAAGGGAAATAAATAAATAAAAAGATAAGAAAAGAGAAAGAGAAGATAGAGAAAAGGCCGAAGAGGTTAAGAAGGCGAAAGAAAAGGGGGAGAGGCAATAAAGAAAAGGAAAAAGAAAAAAAGAAAAAGAGGACAAGGATAAAGGGGGGAAAAAAAAAAAAAAAAAAAAGAGAAAAAAAAAGGGGACAAAAGGAGAGAAAATAACAAGCGAGACAAATAAGTAAAGGGAGCAGGTGGGAAAAGGAAGAGAAAGGGGCAGAAAAAAAAAAAAAAAAGAGAATAAAATTTTTTCTTATGAAAGAATGGCCCCAAAGCGACGTTCAGTCGACTCCTCTGTAAACAAGGTGGGGTCTAAGACTCCAGAGAACAGAATTGATAAATTTCTGAAATCACCTCTCCCATTCGAAAAGAACTCAGCAAAAACTAATCCCTCTGCTAATTGGAGAAAATTCGCTAAAATTCCCCAAAAAGTTGATCATTCTGAGGACGGATTAGAGGATGCAGACCAGGAGATGGGGGAGGAAGGCCTCCTTGCACAAACACAAACTGAATACGATCCATCTCTCTTGGACAAAATCCTTGGCGCCGTGGAAAACAACGGCAGTTTAGTGCAAGGGATGTCCGCTCAATTGATTGATGCAGAATGTGGTCTGGCATTATCTTGTTGAAAAATGCAGGGTTTTTTCCTGAAAGAGATGACGTCTGGATGGGAGCATATGTTGTTCTAGAACCTGAATATATTTTTCTGCATTGATGGTGCCTTTCCAGACATGCAAGCTGCCCATGCCACACGCACTCATGCAACCCCATACCATCAGAGATGCAGGCTTCTGAACTGAGCGTTGATAACAACTTGGGTTGTCCTTGTCCTCTTTGGTCCGGATGACATGGCATCCCAGATTTCCCAAAAGATCTTCGAATCGTGACTCGTCTGACCACAGAACAGTCTTCCATTTTGCCACACTCCATTTTAAATGATCCCTGGCCCAGTGAAAACGCCTGAGCTTGTGGATCTTGCTTCTTCTTTGCACTGTAGAGTTTCAGCTGGCAACGGCAGATGGCCCGGTGGATTGTGTTCACTGACAATGGTTTCTGGAAGTATTCCTGAGCCCATTCTGTGATTTCCTTTACAGTAGCATTCCTGTTTGTGGTGCAGTGTCGTTTAAGGGCCCGGAGATCACGGGCATCCAGTATGGTTTTACGGCCTTGACCCTTACACACAGAGATTGTTCCAGATTCTCTGAATCTTCGGATGATGATATGCACAGTTGATGATGATAGATGCAAAGTCTTTGCAATTTTTCGCTGGGTAACACCTTTCTGATATTGCTCCACTATCTTTCTGCGCAACATTGTGGGAATTGGTGATCCTCTACCCATCTTGGCTTCTGAGAGACACTGCCTCTCTGAGAACCTCTTTTTATACCCAATCATGTTGCCAATTGACCAAATTAGTGTTAATTGGTCTTCCATCTCTTTGTTATGCTCAAATTTACTTTTTCCAGCCTCTTATTGCTACTTGTCCCAACTTTTGGGGATTTGTAGACACCGTGAAAATTTGAATCAACGTATTTTTCCTTTAAAATGATACATTTACTCGGATTAAACGTTTGATCTGTCATCTACGTTCTATTACAAATAAAATATTGACATTTGCCATCTCCACATCATTGCATTCAGTTTTTATTCACAATTTGTTTAGTGTCCCAACTTTTTTGGAATCCGGTTTGTACATAGTCCATCAAAAGAATCCAAAGAAAACTAGGTGGGATGATGGTCAACCAAACCTGCAGTGATATAAATGTTCACAATAAAAATCGTATCAAATTCGATAGATAATCGCCAATTGTCCTCTAAAATCCAAATCCCTATACCAGGCAGTCTCCAATCTTAAGCGCAATCACTGAACAGAGCGGCGTCCCGCTCACTTGTCTACAACAGCAGCATTCTGCTTATTTAGATAAACTGTAACAGTCTTACCGGGAGGACTTGAGTGGATTCTTTTCGCCCTCGACACGGTATACCTGTAGTTGTAGGTTCCGGTCTCAAGGGCTACCAGTCGTCAGGAAATCTCGCGCCAACGCTGCTTGTGCACGTGGCCCCACAATGGATGAGGATTTCCTCTATATGGCAGGTGTTACATGCACGACTTGGTGTTTCCTTGAATAATGGATTCCACTCCTCCTCAGGTGATCGATCTGTACTTTTTCTTGATTCCTATGTTAGGGGAAAGTACCAAACGCATTTTGGGGTTTAACAAATGACCTCTTCATCAGTGGTTAGCATCCCCTCTGTTAATGCTCCTCCTTTATAGGGGTCAGGAGTTGTAGGGAAAATCTGGGCTGGATTTAATCTCCCAAATATACATAAACTTCGGATTTTTCCAAAAGTCAATATGTATGTGTATATATATATATATCAGTGTATATATATCCTCATAGTTGAGAATGGATAAAATCAAACATGGTACAAAAGACAAAGGGACAATTATATTTGTCATAAACATAATTTAGTTACATTAAAATCTTTAAGCTAAAAATCATCCTATTAGCAATTTCCCAGACTAAAAATCTTCCATACAGTTATTATTCATTGTCTCAGAATTCATTTTAGGAAAAAAACGCATTGACACCACCCGCGATTTTGGTGCGGTTTCAATGCATTTTTTTCAAAAAAGTTAAAAATATTAAAGAATATAAAATATTTAAATACAGATTATATAAAAAAAATACTAATCAACTAGGCATATATTAGAAGAACACACTAAGTCTCTACAATAAATCCTCTAAAAACTTCCATATTCAGTTACAGTTTCTTTAGGGGGACCTCTTCTGATATACATTTATTAATCAATGTGTAACGTAGATGGGGGCCTATTGTCGAGGGAAAACTGGGCAGATTAAAAAACTGGCCAGTTGATCATCGACAAACGGTGCCCACCTACAAGAAACCAAAGAGTTCAAACTCTGCATTTAAGCCTAACGGTAGGAGTGTATTCAGTTCAAAGATTCGCTTTGTCTCTAATCGTGACATCGTTTTCGATATGGTTTCCACCCCTCCAATCTCTATGCACTCTATCAATGGCTGTAAATCTTAAGCAGGATGGATCTTGATTATGTGCCATTTTGAAGTGACTTGATAGTGAATGATTATCAAGGCCCTTCTTGATGTTGGCAATATGCTCTGAGATACGTTTCCTGAGTGATCTCTTAGTCCTGCCTACATATTAATATTTGCATGGACACTCAATTACGTATATGACATCTTCAGAACTACAGGTAAGAAACTCTTTAATTTTGTGGCAATGTCTATTGGTGGTTGAGACTAACTCCATTGTTCTTTTAGGAAAAGAGGTCACCCTACAATTGCTACATTTACCACAACGGAAGAATCCTTGAATACCTGCCCAATTCTGGACAGAAGAGACATTAGCTTTACTTTTCTCAATGATAGGTGCTATCTTAATTTTTACATTTGAAGCTTTGGTGAAAGTAATTTTAGGACTTGAGGATATCAGGGTTCCCAATGCTTTGTCCTTCTTTAATAGATACCAATGTTTATTAATAATAGATTGGATCTTCTTAAAATCCCCGTTAAAAGGTAAGATTAGGCGTAAATTAGTGTCCCCTATCTCTATACTTCTCTTTCTATTTTCAATAAAAAAGTCGTTCCTATCCATTCCTCTCACTTTATTCAGAGCTGCATCTAGAAATGCCATAGGATATTCTTTTTCAAGGAATTTTCCTGTCATAGCTTTTGCTTCTTTTTCAAATTCAGTCTCCAATGTACAATTATGTTTAATCAGTTTTATTTAAAATGGTTAAAAATTTTTACTTGTAGTAGGGGGGTTTACTTCTTACTACAGTACCGTGGACATTTGCACAGATTTGTAAAGATGCTGGGCTTCAGTTGGGGTGTGCAGCTTTCAACAGTGGCTTGGCGAATGTGATAACCTCATCAAACATTTCCCATCGGTTGTGGGAACTGCTTAACCATGTGAAATATGATTGCAAAACAGATGTTGTAAGCGCCAGCTTAACAAATAGCAGACAACTGTTATAAGTATTGTGCAAGGCAAGCTACACTATTTGCATAGTATGCCATGCTATTACATCTATACTACTCAAAGATAGTAGTGCGCCCCTTGACACTTGCTATGTCTGTAACTTTATAAAGGATTCATAATCAACTTGCAGAAATTGATCAATTTCTTTGGCTTCACTCTCACCTTAGTTTCTTGTGTCAAGTATCAATATATATAAAACAGGAGTGAGTGATGAAGCTGAAGCCAATGGAAGAGATCCAGGAGGTGGTGACCCATGCTAAAAATGGCTAGGGAGGCAAGTTGGCCATGCATTGAGAGTTGCATACTGGTATATGTGGAGAGAATGAAGGTGAATGGAAATATACCGTATATTATAAATAAGAAGAACACGCCGGGTCGTCTCTCCACCTGCTGCTTTGCTTGCTGCGGACTGCCTGCCACCCTGATCCCCATTCTGTTGGTGCCCTCTACTTTGAACTGCTGCCATCCCTCTCGTCTGCCCTCGATATTTGGACACAGCTGCGGAGTGCCCCACAGGTAGGACTCCCTCCTCCGGACACGTGAGAAAAAAAATAAATATAGCCTACTTCTGACTCTTCTAAGTTTTCTGAGTTTTTTCTAAGCTTTTCTGAGTTTTGCCATCCCTGGTTTGCAGGTTTTTTTTTTTTTTCGTCAGATTGCCATACGGAGGAGATAGTCCCCTTCTCTCTGATTGGAATTGTTTTCTTTTTTTTCCCCACTCTCTCCTTCCTTCCTTTCTTCCTCCCTGGTGAGGGGGGGGGAGCGTAAGGGGGAGAGGAAAGGAAAAAAGGAAGGAAGAGGAAGGGGTGAAAGACAAAAAGGAAAAAAAAAAGGGAAATAAATAAATAAAAAGATAAGAAAAGAGAAAGAGAAGATAGAGAAAAGGCCGAAGAGGTTAAGAAGGCGAAAGAAAAGGGGGAGAGGCAATAAAGAAAAGGAAAAAGAAAAAAAGAAAAAGAGGACAAGGATGAAGGGGGAAAAAAAAAAAAGAGAAAAAAAAAAGGGGACAAAAGGAGAGAAAATAACAAGCGAGACAAATAAGTAAAGGGAGCAGGTGGGAAAAGGAAGAGAAAGGGGCAGGAAAAAAAAAAAAAGAGAATAAAAATTTTTCTTATGAAAGAATGGCCCCAAAGCAACGTTCAGTCGACTCCTCTGTAAACAAGGTGGGGTCTAAGACTCCAGAGAACAGAATTGATAAATTTCTGAAATCACCTCTCCCATTCGAAAAGAACTCAGCAAAAACTAATCCCTCTGCTAATTTGAGAAAATTCGCTAAAATTCCCCAAAAAGTTGATCATTCTGAGGACGGATTAGAGGATGCAGACCAGGAGATGGGGGAGGAAGGCCTCCTTGCACAAACACAAACTGAATACGATCCATCTCTCTTGGACAAAATCCTTGGCGCCGTGGAAAACAACGGCAGTTTAGTGCAAGGGATGTCCGCTCAATTGGGGTCAATGCAGATCGACATATCCTTAATAAGAGATGACCTAGCAAAGATCCGCGATCGAGTTCTGCATATGGAAAAAACTGTTGCCTCTCTGCAAACTGACACGGACATGCTAAAATCTAAAACTATGCTTCTCGCCTCAGAAAATCAAGCACTTCAAAATAAGTTAGAGGACCTTGAAAATAGGTCAAGGCGAAACAATGTCCGAATAATTGGCTTTCCAGAAGGAGTGGAAGGTCGACACTTAGAGGAACAACTTAAAGACGCGGTTATGCATAGCCTAGGTAGCGATAACTTCTCCTCGGGATTTCAAATTGAAAGAGCTCATCGAATCCCAGGAGGGAAACCTATTCCAGGGAGGCCCCCGCGTGCAATTTTGATGAAATTATTACTGCCCTCGACAGAGATATGATACTGAGAAGAGCAAGAGAATTGACACCCATTGAATATCAGGGCACTAGGCTGCTCTTCTTTCCTGATTTTGCTCGCCAAACTCAGGAAAAAAGAAGAAATTTCACAGAGATAAAGAAACGCCTGGCATCCAAGGAGATTAAATATTCTTTACAGTACCCAGCGAAACTGAGAGTGATTCACAATGGGACTCCCCTTTTCTTTGAGACACCGCAACAAGTGCTAGAGTGGATGGATCAAAAGGGCATCTGACATTGTGTACTTTCATTACCGGAGGGTTGGGAGGGGGGTGGGGCTAGAATGGGGGAGAACGGCCGGAGGTTAGAGGTTCGCTGAATAGACCGGGCGAATCAACGGAGAAGGGGGGGGGGTGATTACCCACTTTGCAGGCAGGGGGTTTTCCTTTTTTTTTTCTTTCTTTCCTTTTTTTTTTTGGTTGTAATTGATGTCTATTAGAATGGTATCCTGGAATGTCAGAGGGCTTGGGGAAAAGGTAAAAAGACAGGCTATTATGGATGCATTAAAAAGATATCTCCCAGCAATCATCTGCATAGTAGAAACCCATCTAACTAAAGAAACCGTGCCCCGCCTGACAACGGGATGGTATTCCCAATCTTATCATTCTACCTTCAGCAGCTCTGCCAGGGGGGTTTCAGTTCTTATCCATAATTCTATAGATTTCACCCTTATAAAATCCCATATAGATGATCAGGGTAGATTCATCTTCCTTCATGGTGAGCTGTATGGATGCAGCTATATCCTCGCTTTTTTTTATATACCCCCGCCATTTTCAATGTATCCACTGACCCAGTTGATGCTCTTTTCTGAAAGGAGACCAGAATCTCGGCTGATCTTGATGGGAGATTTTAACGCGGTCATGGACCCTAACAGAGATAGATTTTCATCAGATACAGAAAGGCGGAGGAATTCTTGTAACTCCCCGCTGTTCCAGTTTTGTTTGGAAGTAGGGCTGGTGGACATATGGGAACATCTTGGCGGAGGAAAGAGAGTGTATTCCTGTGTCAGCAGGGGCGGTAGAGCAATGTCTAGGATTGATTTAGCACTTACTAATGAGTGTAACCTGAGTAATATCCGCAAGATGCGATATGGAGTAAGAACAATTTCAGACCATTCAGCCGTTCTGATTGAGGTTTGCACTGGGGAGAACAAGGATATTCGGGGGCTGGGATTAAGCTGAATCCATATTGGCTCACTATTATGGATAATCATCAGGTCATCAAACTGCTGATTTCTTCCTTTTGGGAGGTGAATCTACCCTCTGCAAACATCAATATGGTATGGGATGCCTTGAAAGCATACTTGAGGGGGACCTTTATAAGTGAGATTGCTGCACTAAAGAGAACATTTAAAAGGAAGGAGGAGGAATTGGCTAAGATTGCGGCATCTACAACTGAGCGATTCACCAGGCAACCCACTGAGCACAACAGGGAAGAGATGCAGAAGGCCAGCTGTCTCCTGGAGAGTTGTGTAACAGAGAAGGCAAACCATAGGGTATTCTTTAAGGGGTTAAATTATTTTTCCGAGTCTGGACGACCGGGTAAGCTTCTAGCTAGAATAATCTCACTAACAAGATAAGAAAAATCAATCTATTACCTTGATCCAGAATACAGAGGGGGAAATTATAATAGATTCAGAAGGAATCAGGAATACTTTTCTGCATTATTTTGCTCAGATATATAAACCCTCCTCTGGCTTGACATCTGAACTGGCGATGCGGTTCTTGGAGAAAATTCCACTCTGCACCTTAAATGAAGCTCAAATAAAATATCTGGAAGAGGAATTGTCTCTCTCAGAGCTGCAGGAGGCCCTTGGGTCTATTTCGGGGAACTCATCGCCAGGCTTGGATGGCCTGCCATATGAGGTTTACCGTAAGTATAGCGATGTGATTCTTCCTCAGCTGCTCGAGGTTTTTTCCCAAGCAACACAGGGAGGGGGATTACCAAACTCCATGATGGAGGCTCTCATTGTTTTAATCTTAAAAAAGGATAAAGACCCGGCAGAATTGAGCTCTTATAGACCAATCTCCTTATTAAACACGGATGCTAAGATACTATCCAAAGCTCTGGCTAGAAGGCTGTCGCGGGTCATATCCACCATTATCCACCCAGATCAAAATGGCTTTATGCCAAAAAGGGGTACTCAGCATAACTTGCATAGATTATTTATGAATATTCAGTCCCCGGGAGGTGGTGCCCGCTCCATCCTGTCGTTGGACGCTACCAAAGCCTTCGACAGGGTGGAGTGGACTTTTCTCTGGGAGGTAATGAAAAAAATGCGTTTTGGACCAAAATTTATGTCAATGATTCAGCTGTTATACAATTCCCCAGTTGCTAGGATCAGGATTAATGGGACAGTGACAGAGAGTTTCATCCTGGGAAGAGGTACCCGTCAAGGCTGTCCCCTCTCCCCCCTGCTATTTAATATTTACATCGAACCTTTAGCAACTAGTATAAGGCAGGACTCAAAGGTGGCCGGCTTCGGCATAAATGGGGAGTATGATCGTGTTTCACTCTATGCAGATGACATCCTGGTTTTTATGCATCAAACAGACACTACTCTCCCTCGTATAATGGAGCTGGTTGGTCTCTTCTCTGATCCATCCGGTTTGGAGATTAACTGGGATAAGACCGTCCTCCTTCCTATAGACGAGTTGCGTGGCGAATGGGATAATCAGTTGACGATCTCCGAGTCAATAAAATACCTGGGGATAACAGTTTCTGCCAAACCGCATGAATATCTACAATTAAATCTGATTCCGCTGTTGATGAAGGTGAGGGCTAAAATTAAGGTATGGCAAAAAATCCTGCTTTCTAGAGCGGACAGAATCTCATTAATAAAAATGGTAGTACTGCCCCAGGTTCTTTATATTTTGCGCAACTCGCCTGTATGGATTGCAGATAACTACTTTAGATTGATAGACCGGATGCTCAATGATTTAATATGGGGGAGGAAGCGCGTGAGACTAAAGGCACTCTATTTTTCTATGCCCTATGAGCGGGGAGGTCTCAACCTCCCCTATTTTAGGGGTTACTTTATGGCCTCCCAATTATGTCTTTTTAATGACTGGGAAAATAGCCCTCTCTGCAGTAGAGTGGTGAAAGACTCAGGATTCTCGGATTTCTTTACTGTATTGGAGTCTGATTATCTAGTAAACACACTGAGCGGGTACACACTTTTCTGCAAAATGGCTATGAGGACTTGGTTGGCCATAAGGAGATGGTGTGGAGTTAAGGCGTCACTTATTTGTACCCCATTGTGGCACAACTCAAAGCTCCTTAATTTAAATGACTTAAACTGCTGCCAGTATTGGAGGAACAAAAATGTTCAGTATCTACACCAAGTGGTCAGTGAGGGACAAATATTGCCCCTCATGGAACTAAAGCAAAGGGCAAATTTAGGTGAGGTGGTTTGGTTTCCATATTTTCAACTGAGGTCAGCACTATCTTGCACTTCGGACAGCCAATTTTTTATTGATACCCCTTTATTTCTACACGATTTAATTTGTAAGAAAACTGTCACAAGAATTAAAATATCACATTGCTATAAGCACTTAATGAATAACTTTTTTTCGGATGTTCTCTCTCCAGGACAGAGAGCCTGGTCTTCTCTACTTTCAGAGGTGGGTTCTCCAAACTGGGAGAACATGGGGGATAGTTTAAAGTTGGTTTCACACAATTTTAATCACATTGTTGTACAATTTAATATTTTGCACAAAATTTATGTGACACCCACATGGTTATACAAAAGAGGCCTTAGGGCCTCTTCCGATTGCCCACGCTGTGGCGATCCCGGGGCAGATCATTTACACCTGTTCTGGGACTGCCCAACGGTGAGCAGATACTGGAGCCTGGTCCAAAATAATCTGGCTCATAAACTTAACATCTCTGTACCTTTGTCCCCCAGGATATGGGTCCTGGGGGACTTATCGGAGCTTAACTGTCAGCCTATAAAACGCCAACTGCTGATCAAGGTTATGTTCTTGGCTAGGCTCCTGATCACTAGATTATGGTTTTCCCCTTCCACTCCAGAGTGTAACAACTGGCTGGGCCTGGTCGAGAAAGTGAAAACCTATGAAAAGATTCTGTACAAACAAAGAGGATATTACTTGAAGTGGAAAAAACTCTGGAAAGATTGGAATAGGGTTAATTAATCAGAACCTTTTTCCCCCCTAGGCTTTATGAAGGGTCTTTCCTTTTTTTTTTTTTTCCTTCCTGCAAAGTGGGGCTGGGTGGGGGGTTGGTGAAGTGAAATCATTGTCACTCAATAGAACTGACGGGCTTATGAATTTTATAATATTGCAAAGTAATATGGATATAAAGTTTTGTATTACAACAATAAAGTATTTTGAAAATTAAAAATAAATAAATAAATAAATAAGAAGAACACTATGGATTGGATGGGGAGGGTGCTGATTTTCAAGTATTTGGGGTGGCAGAAGCTGATACTGTACCTTGGGCAGATGTTTGTTTTTGTTTTTAGAAAAAAAAATATTTTTTACATAAAAAAACCCCAGAAAAGTGACAAGCGCTCTTTAAACTATAATGTCTTGGCGTAATGGACGGCTCAATCTTTACCATGATACAGGGGAAAGTGATCTTATTGAGCTCATAAAAATACAGCCCTCTAACAGGAATAAATTTGCTTAGCAGTTGGCGAAACCACATTAAGTAACCTCGGCAGAATTATTCAGTGCATTGTATTATTTAAATTCTTCCCAAAAACATGTTTTTTATCCAAGTGCACAAAGGCCACATGTAATGAGAAAAGTACTGACTACAAGGGATGTGGTTTATGCATAAATTATAAAGCACAAATTCCAATAGCACAAGAATGCCTGAGGTGGGAACAGACTTTTACTAAATGTTTGCAATGAGACAAAATAAGCACAACCCCAAAAGATATATCAAATTATTTTTCACAACACACTAAATTCGACTTAAACTTTGGGTGTGGATTTTTGACATTGTGAACAACACTTCATTGGCAAATTCAATAAAATTTAGTAAATGCCAGAGGTTTACTTATATTTAATGGGAGGTGTCAGTATAAGATTGTCCACATTAGCTGCTATCTCCTTTATGCAAGATAAATAGAAAAGCTCATAGTAAACCACACTCCTATCTTTGTTATCTTCATTATCTTAATCTATCAGATTTTTTAGTAGTAGATAAAACTCCTATATAGATAGGGAACCCATTGTCAGTTTACTGCTGCTGTGAGGGAAAGATGTTATCTGCTAGTATGATAGTAGATGTAGAATTTGGGATGACAGTATAACAAATCTTCATTTCTCTTAATAGGCCTAGAAGTAGAAGTTTTGGTTGGTACTCCGGCTTGTAATGGTAAATGTGGAAGGGTTGCCTTCACAGTCTTTTTAAAAAATCAAATCATTATTGAAGAAAAGCAAATGCCGGGATTATCTCTTTTCTAGATAAAGATGCCCAAAAAAAGAGCATTGCATTTATCAGTGTAATGTGTGATGATCTGAGTTACTACAAAGGGGCTCTCTCTGGTCAGAGTGACTGGTCTGACTGAGAAAGTCAAGTGAGGCTGTTTGCCATGATAAAATTCCAAACAAAGGAGGAAGATAAAGAGCCAGGACAGGAATAGAATATATGGAGTAACTTCACCAAATTATATCCAGAAATGTTAAAGGGAACCTGTCACTGGGATTTTGTGTATAGAGCTGAGGACATGGGTTGCTAGATGGCCGCTAGCACATCCGCAATACCCAGTCCCATAGCTCTGTGTGCTTTTATTGTGATAAAAAAAAAAAGGATTTGATACATATGCAAATTTACCTGAGATGAGTTCTGTCCCTGAGATGAGTCAGGTAGTTTGCCTTTAGTCCTGTTGTCCAGGACTAGAAAAAAATCATAGCCTGTGTCTGGGCCTGCAGGTCATCCCAATTTACGTGAATGAAGCTGAGCTGCAATAACAGACAAAACCAATGGACAGACGGGGTACTGTTCCTAGAAAAATAGCAGACCATTTAAAAATGCCAAATCTGCCAGAATAGCATTTAATGAAATGAACATGATGGTATTTTCTCAAATCCACCAAGTATGATGAGCTATTATAATATCCACGAAGGCAGCCTGGATGAATTACAGTTTTAGAAAGCTGCTTCCCAGTGTGAGATTCCAATTTATAAGAACAGGTTCCATATGTCCAAAGGAAATTAACATAGTACAACACATGGGAATTACTAAGCTATGTAGAACCCATGTGTTTCATCTGTACACAGTACTAGCACACCAGAGGAAGCGGTACTAGCAAACATTAATGTCCTCTCTATTCTTCTCAAGTATCTCTCCGGTGTTATCTACTTTTCTTTAGAAATAGCTTTAGCCATTATGAAAGCTTTCAAGGGGTTTTCCAGGTAAATATAGGGGCACATTTATTAAGACAAGCATTTTAGATGCCGGTCTTAATAAAGCCCTATAGCTGGCGGAGGATCCGCTGAAGTTATGAAGAGGTAAATGCCTCTCCAGAGCTTTGGTGCATCCAGCGCAGCTTCTAAATGTAAGCCAGCTTCCGTGAAGGGAAGAAGTCGCACATAGGCTGCACATGAAAAAAGCCTAATAGGCATATTTCAGTATAATAAATTACTCCCATAGTTTCCATGGCTTTAAACAACGACTCTGAACTACTCACTTATAAATGGAAGTTGCATTGTGCGCTTAACCATTAGCCACGTGGGTATTGAACTCTATTCCCCAGCTTCGGGCTGATGAATGAGGACAAAACGCCTATCTCTCTTTTCATCCACACAAAGAAGCCCAACCTCCACTGAAGCTGAGAGGCAAACAAAACATGCAGGAAGGGGCATGTATTTAGATCACATGCTGACCATTGGTGACATATTTAGCTCAGGGATATAGGGGACAAGTTGCCGTTACTACTTACTACCAATGAATTGTGGAGGTGAGTGGTAATGTGACCAGTTGTGAAAACAGAGGAACAGTGCCGCTCCCTCAAACGTTGCTACATCTGTGGCATTGTGCTGTGTGATCAAACTGCACATTTCAGAGTGGCCTTTTATTGTGGAAAGTCTAAGGCACACCTGTGCAATATTCATGCTGTCTAATTAGCACCTTGATATGCCACACCTGTGAGGTGGGATGGATTATCTCGGCAAAGGAGGAGTGCTAACTAACACAGATATAGACAGATTTGAGAACAATATTTGAGAGTAATGGCTCTTTTGTGTATGTAGAAAATGTTTTTAGATCTTTGAGTTCAGCTCATGCAAAATGGGAGCAAAACCGAAAGTTTTGTGTCTATATTTTTGTTCAGTGTATAAGTGAAAAGTCAAAAAATTTGACCCAGAAAACCACTTTGAGATACCTAAACAGTAACAATTGAACATTCAATAATCTATATAGATAGCGTCCCCACACAAAAGTGTCATCTACATATACAGACTGGTATACCAAAAGACTGTAATGGTACTGTAAGGAATTATCTGTTAAGCACTTCCACAATCAGACTTTACTCTGACCATTCTGGTTATCTGCCAGTGAAAACCACATAGTAACACACATCCTTTTTTCTAATCAGTTTTTTTTTATTGCAGATTCTTTTAATTCTATTTTCTGAACATTATTATGGGGGAGACAATCTTGCCTGAGCTGTTTTTAACAGCATTTAGAAAAGCATTAAGAAAACTGCTTTATGGCAGCCACATGGACCATAGACACAAGGGATAGGAGGGCACCTCAATGACTTGTATGGGAGAGTTTTCTAGGCACGTTCTGTGACCTGTGCAGAGGTCATTGTACAGGGAAAGAAGAGATAAGCTCTGACAATCGCCTATTGTGAATGGTGAATCCTGTCTTATCTGTCAATCTAATCCTGCTTGTAATGATATCACCTCTTTATCAGCAGGTAACTGCAGTTAGGCCTCATACACACGACAGTAATAATTGGCGTGTAACGGCCGTCTGAATAATGGCCGTCAAACTGCCATTTTTAGCACCAATGAAAGTCTATGGGGCTATTCACATGGCTGTTTTTTTAACGGCTGATTGACAGGAGTGAACCTGTCTAACGGCCGTTAAAAATGGGTACACTTTATCTATATGGACATTTAGGGGTTAAAAAAAACCTAACCTCATCCACTTGCTCGCGCTGCGGCAGGCTCTTCTCTCTTCATTGAGCAGGACCTGCCGAAGGACCTGCGATATGCGTGGTGACAACCACGTGGGAGCGCTCAGTGACGTTTTACAAACTTTGTTAACCCTTTAAGTGTTCCACAAGAATTAATGGAAAATAGAAATACAATTTCAACATTTCACTTTTTGGGCAGATTTTCCATTTTAATAATTTTTTTCCAGTTACAAAGCAAGGGTTAACAGCCAAACAAAACTCAATATTTATGGCTCTGATTCTGTAGTTTACAGAAACACCCCATATGTGGTCGTAAACCACTGTATGGGCACACGGCAGGGCACAGAAGGAAAGGAATGCCATACGGTTTTTGGAAGGCAGATTTTGCTGGACTGTTTTTTTGACACCATGTCCCATTTGAAGCCCCCCTGATGCACCCCTAGAGTAGAAACGCCCAAAAAATTACCCCATTTTAGAAACTACAGGATAGGGTGGCAGTTTTGTTGGTACTATTTTAGGGTACATATAATTTTTGGTTGCTCTATATTACACTTTTTGTGAGGCAAGGTAACAAGAAATAGCTGTTTTGGCACCGTTTTTATTTTTTGTTATTTACAACATTCATCTGACAGGTTAGATCATGTGGTATTTTTATAGACCAGGTTGTCACGGATGGTGTTGCAGAAAACTAGAAGACACAAATAAAGATCCGACTGACTTGATCCAAACCAAGGAACATACGGGTGAGCCCTATAAAAGCCCTTGAGCTCTCCCTGACTGCTCAGCCCATGCAAAGATCTTTATGATAGATAATTGCATGCCCTCGTTCCTAGACTGTGTGACACCTGAAAACCCTATAATAGTGTGGGGACACGACCACCGGCTCTCTACACTTAATACGGAGGGAGTCAAGGTCACCTAGAATCAAGCCAACAGGAAAACACAAATAAAGGAACAGACTTATCTGAGGAACCAGCAGTTGCAGCATCTAGCAGTGAGCACAATCCAGGAAGTTGTATAAACCGCAAAGTAATGCAGTATAGGAGGGGATATAAAGGGATGCAATCAGTGCAACTAGATGACAGCTGAGAGGGAAACGAGATGACAAACCGAAACCAAAACAAAAGAAACTAAAGCAAGAGGTACTGAAGAACGTCTGTCAGAGCTTCTCAGAGATCTGGCGGTGACAGATTTCATTTTTGAAACAAAAAAAATCATCAATTTTAGTGTTTCCATAGTATGAGAGCCATATTTTTTCAGTTTTTGGGCGATTATCTTGGGTAGGGTATGATTTTTGCGGGATGAGATGAAGGATTGATTGGCACTATTTTGGGGTGCGTATGACTTTTTGATCGCTTGCTATTACACTTTTTGTGATGTAAGGTGACAAAAATGGTTTATTTAGCAGTTTTTATTTTTAATTTTTTACGGTGTTCACCAGAGGGGTTAGGTCATGTTATATTTTTATAGAGCCGGTCGATACGGACGTGACGATACCTAATATGTATACTTTTTATTTATTTATGTAATTTTTACACAATAACAGCTTTTTTAAAACAAAAAAAAATGATGTTTAGTGTCTCCATATTCTGAGCCATATTTTTTTGGGGGGGCGATTGTCTCAGGTAGGGGCTCATTTTTTCTTTTCTTTTTTTTCCCCTATTTTTTAACAATTTTTTTTAACTTTATATGGGGAAAATGACATTTTTGTATATTTTTACTTGAAACTTTAAATTTTTTGGGGGGAAAACTTTATTTTTTCAACTTTTTTTCACTTTATTTTTTGTCCCATTTTGGGACTTCAACTTTTGGGGGTCTAATCCATTACACTGCATTCCAATACTTCTGTATTGGAATGCATTGGCTGTATGAGTAATACTGTGTGTATTACTCATACAGCTTCCGGCCTGTGAGATCCAGGGGGCTGGATCTCACAGGCTCGTCACCGGAAGGCAGCGCCAATGCCTAAGGAGGCATTGCGCTGCCTTCCATGCCATCGGGTCCCCCCTACAGCCCCATGGGGACCCGATGGCACCGCCGATCGCCGCCGCCGCTTATGGTAAAAGCTGCAAACCGCAGGTCTGCGCATTTAGCCAAGGTGCCGAGTGATCGGAAATACACATGACGTACCGGTACGTCATTTGTCCTTAAGTATCGGGACAACATGCCATACCGGGTACGTCATATGTTCGGAACAGGTTAAACCATGGGGAAATTTATTTAAGATGGGGCCCTACATTGGGGGCATTATTAAAGCTGGGGACATTAAAAAAATTATTTCTACACTATGGGGGACATTATTTAAGATAGGGGCCTACATTGGGGGCATTATTAAAGCTGGGGGTGGAAAAAAAAATCATAACCTATGGGGGATAATATTTTAGCTGGGGGCCTACATGGGGGCATTATTAAAGCTGGGGGCAGCAAAAAATAAATAAATTCCTACACTATGGGGGACATTATTTTAGCTGTGGGCCTACCATCTTGTGGGTGTTCTCAGAAGAGTGGGTCTACAAATAACTGCCAATCAAATTCATCCATTTTTCATGTCCGTTTTTAACGGACATGAAAAACTGATGCAAAACGGACACACGGCCAGAAAATTAATGCACACACTAAAGCAAAATGGCCATGAAAAATTTACAGAGTGTCCGTTTTTTTTTCACTGTCGTGTGCATGTAGCCGAAAGAGATCTGTACAGACAAAGTGGCGCCTATTATTATGCTTAGTGGAAAGTGTATAAACTGCTGGATTTTATGGTTTTTGTTTAAATATAGATATTGACATGGAAAATTTAAAATCACACCATCAAACATTCTCTAAAAATATGTTGAACATAAAACAAGATTAAAACAATAGGTCATTTTCTAATTACATATTCCCTTTAAAGGATGGAAGGTATTCAGGTATTCCCCCGCCAAGGAGGCTTGTGTCTGCAGAGTACCAACACTCACTAGTGGAGCAAATAGGTGTAAGAGGAATTAGATATGCCAGGGTCAATGCCGGATAATCACAGAACGAGAGCAAAGTCACTGTGATGCAGGAAGCAGAGACGGTGGATGGAGATAGATATCGCAGGCAGGGAGAGGCTATAGTATAGGAGTGCAGAAGTAGCACCTTAAATGGCCCCTCTTCCACATGGGTAGGTGGGCGGCCTTTATAGACTTTGTATCGGGTCCCACAAGCATTAAATAACTCATCCTAAGGGTCCAGTCACACATCCGTAGCGTGTTTTGCGGATACACGGACACCGGCAATGTGCGTTCCGCATTGCGGACCGCACATCGACGGCACTAATAAAATATGCCTATTCTTGTTCGCAATTGCGGACAAGAATAGGACATGTTCTATTTTTTTGGGGTAAAACGGAATTGCGGACACAGAAGTGCGGGTCCGCAATTCCGTATCCGGGCAGTACATCGTGCGGCCCCATAGAAATGAATGTGTCCGCAATTCCATTCTTGCAAAATGCGGAACGAACTTGCGGACGTGTGAATGGGGCCTAAAATAAATAAGGCCCACACAGTGTCAAATAGAAAGGATACTAATGCCATTGTGTTCTAAAAGAAACAATATCCATAGACCGTTGCTTCTCAGTTCATACATCAGTACAATCTCACAGATCTCTTCCAAGTATATAAACCCTCCCATTTCACTGATCTTTTGGATTACTAAAATAATAGCAGCACATTACAAAATGCTAATCTGTCTGAAACTGAAACCTACATGGTTTCATCTTGCTTACAGTCTAAAATAAGAAACCATTATAGCATCATTTGTACTAAGGGAAAGCTTGATTCACAGTCATTTTTGATGTTGTTTCCTCCTAGTGAGATTCAGAGATTGTTTCCCATAGCCATGCCTTATTGTAAGATCTAAAGGACAAACATTGATTTAGGGCTCATTCATATGACCGTAAGATAGCACACTGCCGGCCCTATGACAGAAATGCCTATTCCAGATTAGAATAGGACATGCTCTAAGTTTTTTTCCGGACCGTGGAACAGAAGTAAGGATGTGGACAGCACACGTGTGCTGTCCGAATCTTTTGCAGCCCCATTGAAATGACACTATGGGGGACATTATTTAAGATGGGGGCCTACATTGGGGGCATAATTAAAGCTGTGGGCAGTAAAAAAAAATCATAAGCTATGGGGGACATTATTTTAGCTGGGGGCCTACATGGGGGCATTATTAAAGTTGGAGGCAGCAAAAAATAAATAAATTCCTACACTATGGGGGACATTATTTTAGCTGTGGGCCTACCATCTTGTGGGTGTTCTCAGAAGAGTGGGTCTAGAAATAACTGCCAATCAAATTCATCCACACATGGACACACGGCCAGAAAATTAATGCACACACTAAGGCTACTTTCACACTAGCGCTTGATCGGATCCGTTCTGAACGGATCCGATCATATTAATGCAGACGGAGGCTCTGTTCAGTACGGATCCGTCTGCATTAATAACTTAGAAAATTTTCTAAGTGCGCAAGATGCCTGAGCGGATCCGTTCAGACTTTCAATGTAAAGTCAATGGGGGACGGATCCGCTTGAAGATTGAGCCATATGGTGACCTCTTCAAGCGGATCCGTTCCCATTGACTTACATTGTAAGTCTGAACGGATCCGCTCGCCTCCGCACGGCCAGGCGGACAGCTGAACGCTGCAAGCAGCGTTCAGCTGTCCACCTGTCCGTGTGGAAGCGAGCGGAGCGGAGGCTGAACGCCGCCAGACTGAATCAGTCTGAGCGGATCCGCTCCATTCAGACTGCATCAGGGCTGGACGGAGGCGTTCGGGTCCGCTCGTGAGCTCCTTCAAACGGAGCTCACGAGCGGACCGACGAACGCTAGTGTGAAACTAGCCTTAAACATTGATTTAGGGCTTATTCATATGACCGTATGATAGCACACTGCCGGCCCTATGACAGAAAGTCCTATTCCAGATTAGAATAGGACATGCTCTAAGTTTTTTTTCCGGACCGTGGAACAGAAGTAAGGATGTGGACAGCACACGTGTGCTATACGCATCTTTTGCAGCCCCATTGAAATGAATGTGTCCTCATCCATTCTGCAAAATTGGGGAAAGGTCACGGACACATAAATACGGTTGTGTAAATGAGGCCTTATAGTGTAGCTTTTAATAGGTGGCACTAAAAAGGTAGTTGTCTTCCTCCTGGATGAGAGCAATTTACATAACCTTTTTTTCAGGGAGCACTGCCTGGCCTATAAGACTCTCTATGCAAACAAGTATCCTCCACAAGGCGAAACAGTGACCTCCAGACCTAAATTCAAGTAAAAAAGACTTACAGTACAGACCAAAAGTTTGGACACACCTTTTCATTCAAAGAGTTTTCTTTATTTTCATGACTACGAAAATTGTAGATTCACACTGAAGGCATCAAAACTATGAATTAACACATGCGGAATTATATACATAACAAAACAACTGAAAATTTGTTATATTCTAGGTTCTTCAAAGTAGCCACCTTTTGCTTTGATTACTGCTTTGCACATTCTCTTGATGAGCTTCAAGGGGTAGTCACCTGAAATGGTCTTCCAACAGTCTTGAAGGAGTTCCCAGAGATGCTTAGCACTTGTTGGCCTTTTGTCTTCACTCTGCGGTCCAGCTCACCCCAAAACATCTCGATTGGGTTCAGGTCCGACGACTATGGAGGCCAGGTCATCTGGCGCAGCACCCCATCACTCTCCTTCATGGTCAAATAGCCCTTACACAGCCTGGAGGTGTGTTTGGGGTCACTGTCCTGTTGAAAAATAAATGATGGTCCAACTAAACGCAAACCGGATAGAATAGCATGCCGCTGCAAGATGCTGTGGTAGCCATGCTGGTTCAGTATGCCTTCAATTTTGAATAAATCCCCAACAGTGTCACCATCAAAGCACCCCAACACCATCACACCTCCTCCTCCATGCTTCACGGTGGGAACCAGGCATGTAGAGTCCATCCGTTTGCCTTTTCTGTGTCACACAAAGACACGGTGGTTGGAACCAAAGATCTCAAATTTGGACTCATCAGACCAAAGCACAGATTTCCACTGGTCTAATGTCCATTTCTTGTGTTCTTTAGCCTAAACAAGTCTGTTCTGCTTGTTGTCTGTCCTTAGCAGTGGTTTCCTATCAGATATTCTACCATGAAGGCCTGATTCACACAGTCTCCTCTTAACAGTTGTTCTAGAGATGTGTCTGCTGCTAGAACTCTGTGTGGCATTTACCTGGTCCCTAATCTGAGCTGCTGTTAACCTGCGATTTCTGAGGCTGGTGACTCGGATGAACTTATCCTCTGCAGCAGAGGTGACTCTTGGTCTTCCTTTCCTGGGGCGGTCTGCATGTGAGCCAGTTTCTTTGTAGCGCTTGATGGTTTTTGTGACTGCACTTGGGGACACTTTCAAAGTTTTCCCAATTTTTCGGACTGACTGACCTTCATTTCTTAAAGTAATGATGGCCACTTGTTTTTCTTTACTTAGCTGCTTTTTTTTGCCATAATACAAATTATAATAGTCTATTCAGTAGGACTATCAGCTGTGTATCCACCTGACTTCTCCACAACGCAACTGATGGTCCCAACCCCATTTATAAGGCAAGAAATCCCACTTATTAAACCTGACAGGGCACACCTGTGAAGTGAAAACCATTTCAGGTAACTACCTCTTGAAGCTCATCAAGAGAATGCCAAGAGTGTGCAAAGCAGTAATCAAAGCAAAGGGTGGCTACTTTGAAGAACCTAGAATATGACATATTTTCAGTTGTTTCACACTTTTTTGTTATGTATATAATTCCACATGTGTTAATTCATAGTTTTGATGCCTTCAGTGTGAATCTACAATTTTCATAGTCATGAAAATAAAGAAAACTCTTTGAATGAGAAGGTGTGTCCAAACTTTTGGTCTGTACTGTATATCCCGTTTAGTGAGTGCAGTACATACCGTGCCATATATTAACTAAATACACAAGAATCTCTGGACCTTGAAATATTCTACAATTTCACTAACAAAAGAACATCATCAGCTAACCTAGTGGTTCACAAATTGTTCTAACTGGAAATTGGATGTCTTAAAATGGTGTCAATTTCACAGGAGATCTATGCCTGCTCATAGCAGGTGTAGGCTTGATGTGTACCACAACTACCATATACCCATATATTTCGCCACAAGATGAAAAACTGCTTTGTGCTCTATGGGTAATCAGGCACTTTCAAACCATATTCTGATGTGTGGCTCCAGAGGCATAAAGGGTAATATCTCGAAACTGAAGTGTCTATTATCCTCTTTTACATCTAATCTCCCATTTCAATCCAAGTAAATAAAGACATTGGACCAAAAGTGATCATTAAAATACTTCCCTTGTATGGCGTTAAAAAGTAGCAAAATGCACTTTTGTGACTTTTTTAATAGCACACAAAAGGTTTTGGGCAAGTGTCATTTCTCCGCTGGCCTCACCACTTTTCTGAAAAAGGGACTGTGGCAAGGGAGGGGGCTGGTGGACCTGCCACATTTATCATCTTCTACACCAGTTTTATAATTTGGAAGAAGAGTGAAATCTGACTGGTGTACATTTCAGTTCAGGGGCATGGACTGCCGGATGCTACGCCTAATTTATGACGAGGCGTACGTCTCGTCATAAATCAGATACAGCATTCAGCAGAGCGTCAGAATATAACTAAATATATACTATCCCCCATGATACAGACCTGCCTTCTCCAGTAAAGGTTGTGGTTTATTATAGTCGCAAACAGGCGTATACTATAGACATATCAGGTAACGTTGAAGGTTTATACCCATCTTGGTCTTATTAAACAGCACTAGTTACCAGGTGGATTTTTAAGGGATTTTAACGTTATCTGATATGTCTATGATGAACACATAATAATTATCAGCCTTCACTGTTTTTAAAGTTGAAGGGTGGTCTGCACTGTGGCGGTCATTTATTATAGCTTTACACCAGTTTTTTGGTGGAAATAAAATGTGAAATTTTGCTATAAGTGCTGGTTTGCAACAAAATGTGCACATTTTTACCTTTATCCTACACCTTCTGACAGGGGTTTTTACTAAGAAAGCTATGTAAAAAGCCTGTCTTTAGTAAATGACCCCCAACATCTTTATTTCCTTGGATTGGAACAGGGAGATCAAATGGAAGATCAAATGGAACAGTGGATACCCGCCTCTTCAGATTGGAGGGTTCACCCTTTATACCGCTACAGCCACAAACCTGAATTTGGATCACTGGTAGAGCACAAGGCAGTTTTATTCTTTTGCTGGTGATTTTCAACCATACACTACGCTCAACCATGGCAAGTCTAAAAAAACAGCATGACACAGTGGGTTCAAGAAAAATAGTTTTATTAATAATTAACTAGATAATTGTATAGAATGTTATAATTAATTAACATGGAATTTGTAACAAAAACAGGAAAGAAACTATAAAATACATCAATAAAACTGAAAAAAATACAAATAACGGCAGTAACATTTAATAAGGCAGTAGCAGCCGCAGCCTGGTTATCCAGTACATGTGAAATTCAACACACCAACATTATAATGCAACTGAAATTATAAAAATAGAAATCAGGTTCTTACAAATACTAAAAAAAAACAACTCCAAGCATTTTAAATAATAAAATGTTATATCATTTTTCTAATATACTTTCTGTATCAATTTTTCAAGATCTTGACTAGTCATTCAATGGGATAGAAATCTGTTCTGGTCATGTGATATGAAGATTAACAGTTTTTCCCCCTTCTCTTCTACTGTACTTTAAAGTTTATAGGATCACACTCTTACCTATTAAATCAGATAGTAGCACATGCCCTGTTTTCCCAATTTGTTTTGATTTTCTGATTGCAGCTTTTTTTTTTTCTACTTCCTGAACATCATTATGGGGGCTGCCATCTTGCCTGAGCTGTTCTTAACAAGATTTAGAGATATGCTTTACAGCATCCACCATGGGCCTTAGACACAATGGTAGGGGGGACCATTGACTTCTACGGGAGAGTTTTCTAGGCATGCTCTGTGACCTGACCTGTTCATAGGGAGAAGATAAGCTTTGACAATCACCTATTTTAAATGGTGGATCCTATGTTATCTATATATAGATAGAGGTGGTATCTGTCATTGTAATCCTGCCTGTGATGATAATGATGAAAAGTATTCTGTACAGAGCAAACAGTGGCGCCTATTATTAGGCTTAATTGACAGTGTGAAAACTGCAGGATTTTAGATTTTTTTTAAATATACTGACATGGAAAATTACAAATAACATCACCAAATATTCTTTAAAATAAGTTTAACGTAAAAACATTCCCTTTAAATTAACAGCTAGTCACAGCATGTTTGCCCTCCAACAGGAGAGGGAGAGAAAGACAGATAGCTTCCAAGTATTTACAACATTTTCTTTTTGCAAAGAACCAATTAGCATTAGAATTTAATTCCATGGATGATTCTGACCGAAACAAATTTTAGGAAATTCGCTTATCTTTAATCCACATCTGATTTTGCTTTTACATGTGCAAAAACTGTGTGCGTAAAAAGGCCTAAAAGTTATTGCTCTATATCTAAAATATATAATTAATGAAATACCTTTGTACAAAAGTAATTAAAGGAATAATTACATGTGAAATAACTGGTTCAAGAACTCATAAAACCAGAAGTCCAATTTGCTACATTTAATTGATTAGGCACTGAAAATGTCACCCAGTGGTAGAGTAAATCTACTTGCAAAAAGATTAAAAGTACATTCTTTCCTCTAAAACTGGATAAATCATATTGAAGGTCACTTGTACGAGGCACAATACCCTATATGCCCCAAGAATTTCTTAAAATATTAACGAAGTCTTCATCAGACATGATGCCAATACTTAGTCCTTCATAATAATCTTCAAATTCACAGTAGGATACTTCATGGGGATTACTGCAAGCATTCTCTAATGTTTCCAAAAATGCAGATTTTATTTCCTCCTCTGATGAAGAACCTAAAAAGAGGAAAAAAAGAAAACTGGGACTTTCCTTTACAAGCTTACAATTGTACAAATGAACATGCTGTTGCATAATACAAATGGCAATGTTCCTTTACTCCAGGTCTCATGGGCCATAAATAGGCTTACAGGCATCCAAAGCATATGCAAATCACTTCCAATTAAATGTAATTAGTAATGAGTTTATGCAAATTGGACACATGCAGGGAGATGTTATAAACTTGGCCTCCGCGGTACCCCAGGGACTTGGAGCTAAAACACATTGGTATATGGATTGACATGCTTGTAAATGAGCATTCACAGAGGTTTCTCGAAGGCACAATAAAGAAGTAACACCATATGTCTAATATAATGCTAACACGCTGGATTCTGTTTTTACAACACAGAATTTGGAGGTAATTTATCATTAATTATTCACATGTATGAATCAGACTGAAACGGTTTCAAAGCAATGTAAAAAGCTATTTTTACTAATGAGTGGGAATACTTGAGCTTCCAGATTTCATGGCTGTCACCTGTGACAAGATGAATATACAAACTTTGTTTCATGGAGATAAGCCTCTTTAGACCAGTTTTTCTACACTTGATAACATGTTTTTTGTTTTTTTTTCCAACAGGGCAACCCTGTTCAGTAACATTGAAGTGTCACTGAACTTTCAAAAAACTTTTGACATGTCACAGGTTTTGTGACTGAGTGTTATGACCCCCAACAATCACTAGAACAAGAAGAGAGATGCGCTCACATAGCGCGCTCTCTGTCCTCGTTGCAGAAGACAGAATCGAGACAGACATACACTTTTGAGTCTCAGACTCTATTGGGTCTGCCTTGCTTCCATCCTCTGCACTTCTATATGCTTGTTCTAGTGATTGGGGAGTCTCAGCAATCAGACTTCCACCAATCAAAACCTTTGATATGTCGTGTTGCTATGACATATCAAAGGTTTTTTTCAAAGTTCAGCGACACAATAAGTCATGAATCCAATAAAAAAAAGTCATTCTCTCTGCCTTCTACTTTGTCTTTTTTCATAGTTACTTGACCTAAATACAATGGGGGAGATTTATGAAAAATAGTGTAAAGGAAAACTGCCCATAGTAACTAATCAGATGGCGCTATACAGATAATTTTTTTTGAATACCTCATTGGCTATACAGAATTTTTAATTACATGCAAGTACAAAAGTATTCAGATTCAGGTGCAGGGGTTCTGTCATGGAGAATATGATTCATGACAGAACCCCTTTCAGTAGTAAGACTGCAGTGCACATGTAGTCATTTTCTGCCATTCAGAATGGTCAAATAAAAAAGCACTGTTGCCCTCAGTTTTAGATGTAAACTCACCTGCCAAAACTTGTGGATGTTTTTTGGCACAGTAAAACTTTCTAATGTCTACCATAGTTACCAAACCAGTTTTATTAGGATCCAATTTCATAAAAGCCTAAGAAAAGAAGAAGACAATTTATTGTATAATATAAACAAACTATAAACATCACTGATAAGGTGGCAGCATGTTCCTACAGGTGGCCTGCTCCTCTAATCGGGCACAGGCACTGCGTCACTTAACCTGCTCTCCAAACTGCTTTAGCGGCGGTAAGGACCTGCATACTCTCCTTTGCCATCCGCAGTGGGTCCAGCCATCGGCATTCCATGGCCGTTGATGTCCTGCTGCTCTGTTTAAGGCTGCGGCCTACTCTTTCCTCTTAGGTCTTCTGCCTTAGGGTATGTGTGCACTCCCTGGCTCTTAAAGGGCCAACACGTATGCACCCTTAGTCTTCCCCATTCTATTACCTATCCTCATGATAGGTCATCAATATCAATCTGCTGTATGAGGAGCACGTGCCGTCTCCCATCTCTCTTCCTGTTCACTGCTGCTGTCTATGGCAAAGCAGGGGTGAACAGGAAGAGAGATGGGAGACCGTACATGCGCACTGCGCGCGCCGGCTCCTCATACAGATGATCGGCTGGGGTGCCAGGTGTCGGACCCCCACCAATCGGATATTGATGACCTATCTTGAGGATAGATCATCAATATTAAAAGCTCGGACAACCTCTTTAAGGCATCTTCTCCTAGGAGAGGGTTACTGAGCTTTAGGTTACCTAGTTCTATAGTTACCAGTAAAGGTGTTGTTTTTCTGACCGTCTGCCCATATACCATATGTCTGACTGTGTTACCAGCTCTGATCCGCGCTGCCTGTCTTGACCATAGCCTGTTTTTTGGATTAATCTATTGTTGCCTGCCCTGACCAGTGACTACTCTTTTGTATGCAAACTCTGCTTGTCCTACCTTAGCCCATTACAAATATTGCTGCCAACTACTTTGGGACTAACCCAAGAGGTAGCAACTTGGTGACTCCCCTGCAGCAAAGACCAGATGCCTGTATAGGAGTTAAAAGGTAAAAACCATAGGACTGCCAGGATATCGCCCTTATGGCTAGCCCAAAGCCAAATTGGTCAGTTTGCATAGTGAGTCCACACCCACTGTCCGTTACAATTATATATTGTGAAGCAAACACAAAACGCTACACAAATTTCAGTTCAAGGGGGTATTCCCATCTTATAAAATAAGGGCATATTGCTAGAATGTGTTATTACTTAACCTCTTAACCGTCAAGTTAAAATTAGGAAAACCCTCCCAAAAATGTCACTTTCTTTATTGTAGATTTTTATTGTGTGTCTACAGTAAATCTTGTTGGCATACAACTCAGGGGACACTATTGCATTTTTAACCCCTTAGTGACATCATTAATTTTAGCCTTAAGGATCAATAATATTTTCCCCCTTTCTGTTCTAGCAGTCATAACTTTTTAATTTTTTCTAAATGTTTTTAGTTTGAGGGATTACTTGTAAGTTTTTAGTAACCATTTTGGGATATATATATATATATATATATATATATATATTGTATTAAATTACTTTTATTATTTTATTTTTAGGGTGAAAGATTTAAAAAAGTGCAATTCGTACATTATTTTGTGGAATTATTTTTACAGCATTCACTATGTGGTAAAAATATTATAATTTTATTATCTGGGTCACTACAATGATGTTGATGTCACATTTATGCATATTTCACAGTTTTGTCTCTCCTCCTGCAGCCTGTCAGCTCTGCAACTGCTCCCTCATTCTCCTCCAGACTGAAAGGGGGGGGGGGGGGGCGACTGCTTTAGCTGCTCATATCTCTGGTTTGGTACCAGCTAGATATATGACATTCCAAGCTTTCAGACAATACCCGAATGACAGCAGTAGTTTCAGTACAGGGGAAGATATCATTGATAGAATTCAGGATACTGTAAATGCAGCTAAAAGTTAAAGCAGATTTTATCTGCAATTATTCCCGACTCAATTTCTAACAGTGATTTCTCCTCTGTTGCTTGGACTTTAGCTGTCACTTTGGTCTTGTATGAAAGCCTGGAATGCATTTCAAACAAGACCAGTTGCATGTTTCTAGCTGCTACTATTCATGAGAAAGCAACATCTAAAGCAGCCCACCACTTTCTGCCCACCACTTTCTGCCAGAGCATAGTTAAGTACTGTACTTTTCCCACTGAATTTGGGCAAAACAGTTAGGTGGTTAAAGAGGTTGTCTGTCAGGATACATTTTTTATATAAGGGGCTGGATTAATAAAAGAAAAAACAAGCACTACTTACCTCATTAATCCGCAGCTGCTGCCATTCCAGTGTTTAATGGCTCTCCACTGGTCTCCGCTCCACTGGTGATACTCATGAAATGCTTGTAGATGCCTGCTCAGTCAATCACTGGATGAGCAAGCATGTAACACAATTTCCTGTGTGTCAAGTTGGGACCAGCAAATAGTACCCAGTGAGTATTGGAACGGGATCAAAAGAAGATCAATGAAGTAGTAATGCTTATTTATTATTTTTTTTAACCCATGCTGTTCCTTTGCTGGAAAAAAAAATTGTATCCTGCTGGACAACACCTTAATGATCGATGGAGGTGAACCAAGAGGACATTTAGCATTGTGCTCGTTGACTTTTTTCTCTGCACAGTTATGCCCTGGCTACTTGCTGTGCAGTGACCACAGCAAAGCCTGAACCACTAGGTAACAGAGATCGCCAAGGGAAAACTTGAAAACCAGCTGTGCCCCCTTTATTATCAGGATCGGTAGGGGTCCCAGATGTCTGGGCCACATCATTATTAAAGTGATATCCTAGCAAAATGCCATCACATAACATTAGGATAACCCTTTAAAATCGAGATATAAATATCAAAACAGGTAATTCTTAAGGGGTATGAACACCTTGAGGATCAATTTTTATTATGTTTTCATTTTACTCATTTTGGGTTAAAGATAATTTTTTTCAGTTAGCCTTTATAAACAATTTATGGAAAAATGTTTTTTAGCCCAAAATGAGTATGCAAACATAATAAAAATTTCCCCTGGAGGTGTTCATAGTCTTTAACGGTAATAGTAACTTTAATTTACTTGTATGAACAGTTTAGATTAAAAGATGTCTTGCTTCACTAACCTGAAATGAAGATTTATTATTTCATAATGCAGATTATATAAAACACGAGACTAGTAATTTATTGTACAGCACTCTACTGTTCTCAGAAACATAGTATCCTAGAGACAATAGAGAGTGATTGTCCACTTACAATAAACTCTGGAAAATGAAAAGCACAAAGTGTAAATTTAAAAACAAAATAACCTTTCGAACAAATGATTTTCTGTGCTCATTCATTTCCCCAATAAGAGCCCGAACAAAGATTCCGCAATCTACTCTTCCTTTATTATTTTCATCCAGGATCAGCCAGAAGGATTCAAAGATCTAAGGAAATATAAAACACTTGATTTTAATATTGAATTAAAAAACACATTTTATACTACTACTACTAACAATAATAATTTATATAACCCCCCAACACGATCCAGACGGTAAGTAGCAAGCAAGTTAATTTACAAGTAATCAGAAAAAGGAAAACGTGTGCAATTAAGTAATTAAAACACATGAACAAGAGTTGAAAACAGAGAGTCCTTTGTCCATAAGAGCTTATAAAAGCTTACAATCTAAATAGAACAGGAGTAGTGATACCTCTAAGTACATGGTACTAATTTTGTTTGGGAGAAAAGCCTCTTGTGATAACAGCCCACACCCTTGTCAATCGGCTAATAGGAAGTAGCATGGTTCCACAATTACACAGCTCAATTCACTGTGTAGTGAATGGAGCTGGTTAACCTGCTCACTCTACTATACAATGGATGGAGTTGTGTAGTTCTATTTCCAGAACTACTCCCAAACAGTTGATCGGTGGACCTACGCTTATCTGATACTGATGACCTATCTTAGAGATTGGTCATCAATTAGTAAATCCTTGAGAAGCCATTTAAAACTAGAAATATCAGGAAGAAGTAAAATTGTCCAGGGTACCTTCAGAGAATTAGTGCACAATGGAGAAGTCCTGCAGACTCTTACATTTAAATTTGAAGCATTTTACATGGTAGGCTTAGTGCTCCTGTTGCTAATGTTTTGCATGGTAAACATTTTACTGGTAGAGGGAAGAATGGATTCAATTAAATTCCAGCAGATTCTGGAAGCAAACATAACACTAACTATAAAAAAAAAACGAAGTTGAAAAGAGGATTGCTGCTACAAATGATCCTAAACACACCACAAAATCCACAATAGACTACCTCAAAAGGCACAAGCTGAAGGTTTTACCGTGGCCCTCACAGTCATCATATCTGAACATCATTGAAAATCTGTGGATAGACCTCAAAAGGCACAAGCTGAAGGTTTTACCGTGGCCCCCATAGTCCTCTTATCTGAACATCATTGAAAATCTGTGGATAGACCTCAAAAGGCACAAGCTGAAGGTTTTACCGTGGCCCCCATAGTCCTCTTATCCGAACATCATTGAAAATCTGTGGATAGACAGCCCAGGAATTTCACAGAACTGAAAGACTTTTCAAGTAAGAGCCCTCCCTGGCTGGCTACAAAAAGAGTTTACAAGCTGTGATACTTGCCAAAGGGGGTGCTTTGCTTTGGGCCCTTTTCCTTTTTTGTTATTTTGAAAACGTAAAAGATGAACATAATACAATGATTGTTGCTTAAGATACAAAGGGGATGGGTCATTTTTTATCTTTATGCCTTTTGGAGATCATTTAATCTTCAACCTTTTTAACTGTTCACAGTAACAGTAATTTTGACAAGGGGTGCCCAAACTTTTGCATTGCATCTATTTTGTATCCTAAGGAATTGGATTCCTTAACAAAATTCAAGTAACGTTAAAAGGGTTGTCCGAGTTATGAAAAAATATATATATAGCACTGAAAATTTGATGGGCAGCAATATATAACTAAGCTAAGCAAGTTTTAGGCAAAAAAATATCTATTTCCCTGGTTCTTTTCTGGCCCTTTGTTTACATGCAATAAAAACACTCTCTGCCCCTCCCCCTGCTCTGCTAAGGGAGTGAATACAAGAGCTGCCCTGAGTGACATGTCTGCCTGCTGGGAGACTCAGCAGCATGTTGTATGTGTAGGACTACAAGTACTAGCTGTATAATGACACTGCTAAGGGAGTGGATACAAGGGCTTTCCTGAATGACGTGTCTGCCTGCTGGGAGACTCAGCAGCATGTTGTATGTGTAGGACTACAAGTCCCAGCTGTATAATGACACTGCTAAGGGAGTGGATACAAGATCTGCCCTGAGTGACATGTCTGCCTGCTGGGAGACTCTGCAGCATGGTGTATGTGTAGAACTACAACTCCCAGCTGTATAATGACACTGCTAAGGGAGTGGATACAAGAGCTTTCCTGAGTGACATGTCTGCTGGCTGGGAGACTCTGCAGCATGTTGTATGTGTAGGACTACAAGTCCCAGCTGTATAATGACACTGCTAAGGGAGTGAATACGAGTGCTGCCCTGAGTGACATGTCTGCCTGCTGGGAGACTCTGCAGCATGTTGTATGTGTAGGACTACAAGTACCAGCTGTATAATGACACTGCTAAGGGAGTGAATACAAGAGCTGCCCTGAGTGACATGTCTGCCTGCTGGGAAAATAGATTGGTTCAGGAGCAGCAACACAAACGGCTTATGAAGAGCAGAGATGGTGAATACGCAACAGCTGGGCAGGGGAACGCAGATCCAAAGCGGTCCAATGGCATGTAAAAAGAATGGAGGGCCACAGCAGCGTCTCGCCAGAAAACTTCTTTATTCAGGAACACTCCTCACAACAAGGCATATAAAAAGTAGTTTGCAGTCCCAGCTGTATAATGACACTGCTAAGGGAGTGAATACGAGTGCTGCCCTGAGTGACATGTCTGCCTGCTGGGAGACTCTGCAGCATGGTGTATGTGTAGGACAACAAGTCCCAGCTGTATAATGACACTGCTAAGGGAGTGGATACAAGAGCTGCCCTGAGTGACATGTCTGCCTGCTGGGAGACTCTGCAGCATGTTGTATGTGTAGGACTACAAGTACCAGCTGTATAATGACACTGCTAAGGGAGTGAATACAAGAGCTGCCCTGAGTGACATGTCTGCAGTCCCAGCTGTATAATGACACTGCTAAGGGAGTGAATACGAGTGCTGCCCTGAGTGACATGTCTGCCTGCTGGGAGACTCTGCAGCATGGTGTATGTGTAGGACAACAAGTCCTACACATGGGAGACTCTGCAGCATGTTGCTGCAGGGAGTAAATACGAGTGCTGCCCTGAGTGACATGTCTGCCTGCTGGGAGACTCTGCAGCATGGTGTATGTGTAGGACAACAAGTCCCAGCTGTATAATGACACTGCTAAGGGAGTGGATACAAGAGCTGCCCTGAGTGACATGTCTGCCTGCTGGGAGACTCTGCAGCATGTTGTATGTGTAGGACTACAAGTCCCAGCTGTATAATGACACTGCTAATACACAAACGATCTTCCCCCTACCTTCTTGTGCAATGCTTTCTCTAGTATGTGCCTGATTTCCGTATTAATTCTTCACTGCCTACCCTAATCTTTGGACTGCTTCATGGATTTACACATACTCTGCCTGCCTTAACCCCATCCAGTTACTATGGAACTATGTCTGTCCTTTCACTGGTACGCACCAGTGTCTCTTGGCCCCCATGGGTCAGAAGCCAACAATATGGAGTCTACACCAAGAGATAGTGGCCCTGCAGTGAAGTCCAGATTCCTGTATAGGGATTAAATGGTGAATACTAGGGATCCACCAAGATAACGCCCTTTGGTTTAGCCATGATAAATGTATTTGTTGGCACAGGGGTTCCACACCCACTGGTGTAACAGTTTACTAAGGCCATGGAGCCCTCTAATCCAACCCATAGCCCAGCCTGAGGTATTTATAGAGCTGGAAAACCAACACAGGTACTAGAAGCAACTCCTATCTCACGTTTATAATAATTCTGGGAGCACAGCGGCCTTTTGATCAACTAAACTCTCAATGTTAGAAGACTTCCCTTTCTTTCTTGGGATACTATATATTATCTCCAGCCATGGTATACCGACAGACCCAGAAAAGCTCTTCTGTTCTGAACTGGTCATGTCCTATGGACCTTAGGGAAACAGAATCAGCATTCCAGACCCTCAAGCAAGCCTTCTCCTCTGCCTTGATTGTACATCACCCTAATGACTCGAAAAAGTTCTTCCTGGAGATGGGAGCTGAAAATGTTCTCTCTCAGAAAAGTTCCTCCAATAAAATGGGTGACTGTGACTTATTTTTTAAACCCTTCCCCCCCAGCAGAATGCAACTACTCCATTTGTAACAGGGAGCTGTTTGCAATAAAGATGGCGCTAAAGGAGAGGCATTACCTTCAGGAGCGGGCCAGTCATCCAGTCGAAATCTACACTGACCACCAAAATTTAACCTATATATAGTCTACCCAGAGGCACATAGCATTTTTTGCAACAAATATATATTCGGTATCAACATCCGTGGAAATATCTAATACATAGCGCCACCTTCATTCACAATTAATAAATTATTGCGCGCACTCTTGGATTATATATAGGATAAATAATCAATGCAAGCTGAAGTGACATCTAGAGAAAAACATCCTCATTAATAAGATCAGCCCCCGCACGAATCTACAAGTGTACAAATCCAAATGACTGCTAAATGATTTAGAAGTTGATGGTATGGCACATCATACCTTTAAATTAGTTGGGAAGGTGGTCGCTGGCTCCTCGACACGCGTTTCGCCGTCTCGCTTCCTCAGGAGGAGTAAGTGGTTAGAGGGGAATGTATCTGTTTTTAAAGGAAGTAACTCCAATGAAAGGTGGCACTTTGTGTCATGTGATTCATGCGGTGATTGCTGATCAGCTGGTGTGGCGCATGACGAATCCTATATCGCCACGTAATATCCGCTTCCGCCCTTCCCCTGAGTCGCACGCCAGAGTGGGCAGTCCCACATGAGTTATTGGGACGGGAACCTCTGAAATTTTATTGCAAAGCATCTTATATAATGAGATGGACTTGATGAGAAAAAGCTTCTAGCCAAATATTTTGGTGTAGATTATAACACTAATAGAATCATTTTATTAATATGAGTTTATTATGTAAAAGTACACATATTATTGATAGTGAGATATAAAGGGCACCTTTTAAAAGATTATTTCAATTTCATTTTTTATCACGTACACATCAATTTTTGTATATTTTTTGCACATCTTGTATTTTAAGATACCTCAAAATCATGATAGTAAAAAGTAGATAGGCACGTTATTAATTATATTATTTAAAATAGGAGGTATAGTAATTATTTAGAATACTGATATGTTCACTTCTTATTATAACACCTGGTGAAATAAGCACTTTATTATTGTATAGGAATTTAATGCCACTACAGAGGTAAAAATTGATTTTTAGTTTTAAATATTTTTCTTATATTATTGAAACATGTAGATAGTCACTTTCACTTAGTCCATTGATTTATAGGTAATCTAGTTAATCTTCACTCTCTTTTCCAGCCCCGCTATTTACCAATAGAATATAGATTAAGTGTTCAGTGCTGACTGCGATCCAGTGCGCATGCCGGTCCTCCGCACGTACGCCTTCCTCAGTCTCCAAGGAGATCGAGCGCCGGCGACGTCAGTCTACATGTTCATCTCGTGGGACTGCCCTCTCTGGCGTGCGACTCAGGGGAAGGGCGGAAGCGGATATTACGTGGCGATATAGGATTCGTCATGCGCCACACCAGCTGATCAGCAATCACCGCATGAATCACATGACACAAAGCGCCACCTTTCATTGGAGTTACTTCCTTTAAAATCAGATACATTCCCCTCTAACCACTTACTCCTCCTGAGGAAGCGAGACGGCGAAACGCGTGTCGATGAGCCAGCGACCACCTTCCCAACTAATTTGAAGGTATGATGTGCCTTACCATCATCTTCTAAATCATTTAGCAGTCATTTGGATTTGTACACTTGTAGATTCGTGCTGGGGCTGATCTTATTAATGAGGATGTTTTTCTCTAGATGTCACTTCAGCTTGCATTGATTATTTATCCTATATATAATCCAAGAGTGCGCGTAATTATTTATTAATTGTGAATGAAGGTGGCACTATGTATTAGATATTTCCATGGATGTTGATACCGAATATATATTTATTACAAAAAATGCTATGTGATTTTATCGGCATTATTTAATAAACAGTATTTTTATGGGAATTTTGTTTACTCATTTTTTGTGGTGTGTAGATATTAGTTTTTGAGTATCCCAGTCACCGTAGTTAACGCTAATTCAGACTTTATGGTGTTATATTAATTCTTCTTGCAGCTTACCAAGCACAGCGCCGTACATTATATAGTGGCTGTGCTAGGTATTGCAGCTCAGCCCCACTCACTTGAATGGGGCCGAGCTGGTCCTAGGCCACTTGAAAGATGAACGTGTTGTTAGCAGAGAGAAGGTTGTGGCGGTAACAGGAACACCGCTGCCTTCTCAAACACCCACCAATCAGATACTGATGACCTATCCAAAAGGGACATCAGTAAAAAAAAAAAAATCGGGGATAACTCCTTTAAGGACTTCCCTCCAGGGAAAACATATGCTCCTAGGGCCAGACAAAAGTATATTATCACCTGAGGATGTAAGTCTAAAATGGCTCATAAAGTGGTCATACAGCGGTTCCTTAGACCATTAAGCGCATCTACAGGAACTATTGATGGCCTACTCTCTAACAAGATGTCCAAGATTTTGTTGCCTAGGCGGAGGCTAGATGTACTACTTCTTCCTTTACCCATACTTGATACTCCATGGTAACACATCAGGACAGACTTCATGACTGATCTTCCTGCCTCCTGTGGATGCATGGTAATTGGGTGGTTGTGGACCGTTTCTCAAAAATAGCACTCATTCCCTTGCCTGGACTGCCTTCTGCTGTTTAATTGACCAGTTTGTTTATCCAGGACATTTTTCATTTACAAGGTCTTCCTCAACATATTGTTTCAGATAGGAGAGTACAATTACTCTAGAGGTTCTGGAGATCACTCTGTAGGTTGTTGGAAGTTAACCTGGACTTCTCCTCTGCCTACCACCTTTAGTATAATGGGCAGGTAGATAGAATCAACCAGATTCTGAACTATTTATGTATTTTTGTCTCCTCTAAGCAAGATTACTGGGTTTCCCTGCACCTTTGGGATGAGTTCTGTGACAACCACCACTCCAAGTCTGCAGACAAATCGTCATTCTTTGTTTATTCACAGCACCATGGTCTGCAGCATCTGCAGCTATCCACTGATGTGCCAGCTGTAGATGCTGCTGCCAAGTATTTTTGCCAGATCTGGCTGCAGACCAAGGCTTCCCTGACTTAGATTTATGCATCCATAAAAAAAATCTGCAGGCAAGAAACGAAGAGCCCATCTATAATTCTCATTTGGAGACAGAGTCTGGTTGTCATCAGTACATATCTGCCTGAAGGGTCCATGTTATAAATATGACCTTTGGTTCCTGGGGGAATTCAAAGTCCTCAGCCAAATTAACCCAGTCTAGGTTCCAATTGTCTTCATCTCTCCGCATTCTCATTCCTTGTGTCTTACTCTTATGCTTAACTACTACACCAAATCCTCTGTATTCACATATGTTCCTACTGATGTAGAGGGTGTATTTGAAGTCAGGAGTATAATATGAAGAGAGAAAAGATTTTCTGCCTGGCAGACTAGAAGGGCTTTGCGCCTGAAGAAAGAATGTTAATGCTTCTGAAAACGTTTCTGGCACAGTCTGGACCAAAGAACAGAGGGCGTAAGGTGTACATTACTTTTATGTTGGCAGCCCATGCCCGCCACTGACCGAATTCCCCGGGCAGTCCTGAGCACCACCCCACTAATTCCTGCTGCCATCACTGCTTCTGTTCCAACAGCCTGGACCCGCTGGCCCTCATTTGCACTCAAGCAGTTGGCCCGGCTGCCGAACTCCCATGTGTGGTTTCATGGATTTGTACATACGCTGCCTGCCCTGACGCTGGCCTGTTACTGACTACAAGTTTTGCCTTTCCCTTTAGTGCTAGGCACTGGTGTCTCTTGACCCCTATTAATTAGCAGTCAACCACACGGAGACTACTCCAAGAGGAAGCGGCCTGTTCCCTGCAGCAATGTTCAGATCCCTGTATAGAAACATAGAATGTGTCGGCAGATAAGAACCATTTGGCCCATCTAGTCTGCCCAATATACTAAGTACTATGGATAGCCCCTGGCCCTATCTTATATAAAGGATGGCCTTATGCCTATCCCATGCATGCTTAAACTCCTTCACTGTATTTGCAGCTACCACTTCTGCAGGAAGGCTATTCCATGCATCCACTACTCTCTCAGTAAAGTAATACTTCCTGATATTACTTTTAAACCTTTGCCCCTCTAATTTAAAACTATGTCCTCTTGTAGCCGTTTTTCTTCTTTTAAATATTCTCTCCTCTTTTACCTTGTTGATTCCCTTTATGTATTTAAAAGTTTCTATCATATCCCCTCTGTCTCGTCTTTCTTCCAAGCTATACATGTTAAGGTCCTTTAATCTTTCCTGGTAAGTTTTATCCTGCAATCCATGTACCAGTTTAGTAGCTCTTCTCTGAACTCTCTCCAAAGTATCAATATCCTTCTGGAGATATGGTCTCCAGTACTGAGCACTATACTCCAAATGAGGTCTCACTAGTGCTCTGTAGAGCGGGATGAGCACCTCCCTCTTTCTACTAGTAATGCCTCTCCCTATACACCCAAGCATTCTGCTAGCATTTCCTGCTGCTCTATGACATTGTCTGCCTACCTTTAAGTCTTCTGAAATAATGACCCCTAAATCCCTTTCCTCAGATACTGAGGTTAGGACTGTATCACTGATTTTATATTCTGCTCTTGGGTTTTTACGCCCCAGGTGCATTATTTTGCACTTATCCACATTAAATTTTAGTTGCCAGATTTTTGACCATTCCTCTAGTTTTCCTAAATCCTTTTCCATTTGGTGTATCCCTCCAGGACAGGAACATCAACCCTGTTACAAATCTTTGGGTCATCAGCAAAAAGACACACCTTACCATCGAGGCCTTCTGCAATTTCGCTGATAAAGATATTAAACAATATGGGTCCCAGAACAGATCCCTGAGGTACCCCACTGGTAACAAGACCTTGGTCTGAATATACTCCATTGACTACAACCCTCTGTTGCCTGTCCCTCAGCCACTGCCTAATCCATTCAACAATATGGGAGTCTAAGCCCAAAGACTGCAATTTATTGATAAGCCTTCTATGTGGGATAGTATCGAAAGCCTTACTGAAGTCTAGATAAGCAATGTCTACTGCACCTCCGCCATCTATTGTTTTAGTCACCCAATTAAAAAAATCAATAAGATTAGTTTGACATGATCTCCCTGAAGTAAACCCATGCTGTTTTTCATCTTTCAATCCATGGGATTTTAGATGTTCCACAATCCTCTCATAGGAGTCAAAGGTTGAAAACCAGGTAACCACCAGAATAACATCTTTAGGTTTAGCCCTAAGTCAAATTCGTTGGTTGGCACAGTGGTTCCACACTCACTACCATAGCAGTTCTATAGGTGGTTATGGACCTGTTCTGTGTATAACCTAAATGAACATAAATATAGCCTTAAAGGAGTGGCCTTATTTAAAAAATGAGACAAAAGCCAGTAATTGTGTTAAAATTTTAAATATGTATATAAATACTCACTAGTTCAATCTTCCTTCACTTCTAGTGCTGCTGCTCCAGTTACCTCTGCCATGCTTGGCTACAGCAATGACCTGCCTACTGTAACAGCGGCTGCTGTGCGCCGCTGTTCCCTTGCTTACCGCTGCGGTCCCAGGCGCCGTGTTCAGCCCTGGCCACAGCATGCTTGCTGCTTGTTTCCTGCAACATTTCCTTAAAGGCCGGCATGCATCAATTCCTGTGTTTAATGGGTTGGATCATGTGACCTCGCCAACCAATCCTAGCCCTCCTCCACATATATAAGTGGCTCAGCCCCCTTCCCAGATGCCTCAGTGTCAAGGTCCTTGTGTCTTGCTAAGGTTCCTGATATCCACTTGTGTTCCTGACGTGTACTTCTGTTCCTGAATTATGCTACCCATTTTATCCCTGCCTGCTTGCCTTGACTCTCCTGTTGCCGATCCGGATTGCCTAACCTTTACCTGTGCAGCCTGCCCTGACTTTGCCTCTGCCTCATCCTTCGGTCTTGCACTGTTGCTTCGGTCCTGTTGACAACGCCTGTACCTCTGGTACCTTTCTCAGGTACCTTCTGGTCTGCCTGGACCAGCTGCCTCATGTACCTATCCTCCTCAAGAGGTAGCGACCTGGTGTTCCCCTCGGAAAAGTCTATTCCCACCATCAGAGGTACTGTGAAGATCGAGGGGTTTACTTAGACAACACCCTTAGAGGAGGTAGGACACACCCGCTGGTTCATGACACCTATATATCGCACGTCACCAATCCATCCACTCAGTGGCCTCAGAGGAATACAGTAGAAGACCACTGAGGTCCTTGATTGGCTACAGTACATTAGGTGAGGACTGGACTAGCAGCACTGGAAACATAGGGAGATTAAACAAGTGTTTATAGCTTCACTAATTCAGAACAATTCCAGGCTTTAGCCTTGTTTTTGAATAGCTTGGATAACCTGCTTAATATGGTATATCAGAGCATTAGGCTCATTTTAGATTTCCCAAAATCTTTACGAATTAAATAGCCAGTTCAACCCTTTACAGTTATATTTTAAGCTCATACATGATTGTGGAATCACTGTGCACTAAAGTTTATTTTATCAGAAGCATTATTTCATTGAGATTGAAGAAACCGTGTTATATAGATACATAGCATAAAAAATAAATTATTCCCCACTATTATTGTTGTTGTTACCAGGCACAGTTGACTTTACTGTTGAGTTTTTTGTATAACAACTGAAATCATGTTCAGGGTATTTTGTATCGATTGGTGTGTATTTCAGATACAAATATATTATATTTCCTACTGCATCCTGAAAGATAAGTATCATATCTAATTAATGGCCACTACTAAAAGAGTCAGTTACACAATAAAGTCTTTGTTAATTGAGAAGAGAAAGGTTGCTAACAATAGAAGTAAAATACATAAAAAATACTTAATGTCTGCTTTAAAATAAAACACATTTTTAAGAATTCTAAGTAAAAGGGGTACTCTGGATTTAATGATTACAATTGTTCGTTTTGAGAATAGGAGGTTAAACAATTTTGTAATATACAACTATTTAACTTTTGCTCACAGACCTTTTATTATATACATATAGAAGCCTCACCTTAAGAAAAAAAATGGTATGGCCCGTTATAGTCCACAGGAGAGCTAATAGGACTAAACATGGTGTCATTCATGTGAGCTGTCAGGTGACCCTCACAAGTATCATGTGACATGGCTTTTAGTTAAATGTACAGATTTCTAACACGTAAATAGTAGTGTACTAGGGAGCAGAAAATATACAGTATATACAGTATTACTACCTGCAGCAGCACCTCACCATCAAGTCTGTCAGTTTCTATGTTGAAGCAGATCTCTGTGTGTGGTGTTATTTTTTACACAAAACTTTACTGACAACATGACAACATCACTTACAGACAGGCAGCCATTTTACAACATACATGTTCAAGTCCTCTATGGGGATTTTAAAAAGGTTAAAAAAGTTTTTAAAATATAAAAAAAAATAATAATATTACAATTCTAATCACCCCCCTTTTACCATATTAAAAATAAATAGATATAGAATGCCCAAACTATTAAAATCAAAATGTATTTATCTCATGGTTAATGCTGTAACAGGAAATTAAATTAAAATGGCTTATTAGCCATTTTTGCTGTTTCACTGTTATGACTGTAGGTAGCGACAGACAAAGACAGTGAGCCCAGCCCGCTTTCCCTACCTACTTGCAGTACAAGCCCTAGATAGCTAGACCACAAGTGGTCTATGGTCCCTACACTATTTCACTGCAGATTGGACAAACAAAAAGACAGACAAACAATACCAGAGTCGTACGTAAAGGTCAAAACCAGACAAGCTATGTAGTACCAAACAAGAGACAGAGAGTGGGCAGAAGACAAGTCCAGATCAGAACCAGACGGACAACCCAGTACCAAATGAGAGATAGAGAGTGGTCCGAAGACAAGCCGGGGTCAGAGGAACGAGCAATCCAATAGGCACAAGAACAAGAAACCAGGAACACAGCTAGTGAGTCAGAGACTATCACTGCCACTGGTGTATGGCCAGGAAGGGGTTAAAATGGAGTCCCGAGTCCCTGGATTAGAACATGATAGGTCCAAGACATTCACCTCACAAATTTTTTTATAAGAATTGTATTAGTAAAAACTACAGACTGTCTGCAAAAAATTAGCCCTCACATAATTCATAGATATAACTATAAAAAAGTTATAGTAAAAAGTTTAAGTAATTATACATTGTAGGCAATTTTAAATTGCCATTAGAAAGTACAACTTGTCCTAGAAAAAAAACAAGCCCTCATATGCCTATGTGAATGGAAAAATAAGAAAGGCAGAGAGTAAAAAATGAAAATGCAAAAACTGAAAACTGCAAGGTCCTGAAGGGGTTAACTTCGATAAAAACTGAAAAAATGCAGATGAAAAGGGTGCCATTAGGATTGTGATGGACACTTGTATGACTGCTATGTTAGGGTACTTTCACACTTGCGTTTTTCTTTTCCGACATAGAGTTCCATCACAGGGGCTCTATACCGGAAAAGAACTGATCAGTTTTATCCCCATGCATTCTGAATGGAGAGTAATCCGTTCAGATGCATCAGGATGTCTTCAGTTCAGTCGTTTTGACTGATCAGGCAAAAGAGAAAACCGTAGCATGCTACGGTTTTATCTCCGGCGAAAAAAACTGAAGACTTGCCTGAATGCCGGATCCGGCATTTTTTTTCCATAGGCATGTATTAGTGCCGGATTCAGAATACCGGAATGCCGGATCCGCCCTTCCGGTCTGCGCATGCGCAGACAGAAAAAAAGGTGAAAAAAATAAATGCTGGATCCGTTTTGCCGGATGACACCGGAAAGACGGATCCGGCATTTCAATGAATTTTTTCGACTGATTAGGCATTTTTAAGACCGATAAGGATCCTGATCAGTCTTACTAATGCCATCAGTTGGCATACATTTTGCCTGATCCGGCAGGCAGTTCCAGCGATGGAACTGCTTGCCGGATTTCTCTGCCGCAAGTGTGAAAGTACCCTTAGGTAAATCACTGATGAATGCTAAGCGTATTACCACGTAAAGATCCTAATATTACATATCTAGTGTACATGTCTACACAGTTTGGTACATCATTAGCGCAGTAGCAAGGAAAATCAGACATACCTTCTCAGATATATCCAAGTGGTACATCTGAAGAGCCTGCTTGAATTCTGCTTTTCCTAAACCTCCAGATCCACTTCCGTCAAGTTGTCTTAAGTATTTCCCTAATCCTGTTAAAGTTCTAACACCTCTCTTCTTCAGTTTCTCCTTCATAACATCTACAAAAAAAGAAAATAATTCATGGCTGCTAAAGATAGTCTTTTAAACTGTATATCATTAAAAACCACAAGACTGCACAAAGAGAACACAGAAATACCAATGATACGATAATGTGGCAGATGACCGGAATACAGAATAACTTCAATAATTAGTGGAGGTCAGGGAGAAATTAATTACTACCCACCTTGCATTGCCAAAATAATGTTCTCTTCATCATTCCAGTGAACGCCTAGGTCCAACTTGTTTCCCTCACAAATATCCCTAAAATACAAATTTCCATGAAGTGCTCCATTCTGTGTCTCAAAGGAAAGACAATAAATGTGCTAAAGTCATATGCATTAAAAGAGATCTCTCAGTGAGTAATTTATAGATGTGTTCTTCCTCACCTTTGCTCTTGACTAGTAGTAGTGCACTACCCCCTGATGAAGCATTGAGCGAAACGCTTGTCGGGACGCGGGAGATACAGATTTTAATTGTAGGTATACCTATGCGACCATGTGGGGATCTAGGAGGTCAGGATTATCTATCCATTTGTGGTGAGGCACCTGGCACTTTATGTGACGATCTTGTGAAACTTTATGTGGTGGCTTTATATCCTATTTCTGTATGACCGACCTATATTTTGGCACATATCCTGTTTATCTCCTTCAAGGGCATTTTACTGCCTTATGTGCGTCTGCACCACCAACTGATTTTAAGCTTTATTTTATGAATTATATATGAATAAAGGTATTTATTATTTTCTACCCGGATTGGCCTTTTTTGTGTAACTCAATGAAGATATAGCCAAATTCATACAGAGAAACCAAATGCTGCAAGGCAGTGAACAAAGTATTAGGGTTCATGCATACAACCGTTCTTTAGCTCCCTACAACATCTCAGTTGTACAGTGTGGTCCCAAAGTATGGAGACATACTTAATGGAAAACGGTGGTTGGGAACACCATCCTGTTGGTGGTATATTGCTAAAAGAAGTAGGCAAATCTGTGAGTGACTGTGTCCAATATGGCAGCCATTGAAAACAAAGTGGGAAGGGGAGCATATGACATAAGTATCAGATGGAGACAGATATGGTTGCAAGATTATCATGCGAGGAGGGGACAGACTGCGCTGATCTCTGAGGAGTGCAGTATCTGACTCACTGCAGCGTATTTCAACGCTTGGCACCCTAACAGACTATCCATCCACTATGGCAGACAAAACTTCCACAGACGAAGCAACAACAATAAGCGCCTTGACGTCCTTCAGCAAGAGCGCACATTGTAGCCCCGGAGGCTGTCACAGGAGAGTGGGGTGATACAAGTCAAAATAAAGGCTTTTAAAATGGCCACCGTGTTGAACACTGCCCCTCACAAATTTTCCATGTCCCCATAGCAACATGCCACACAAAGAATGGCGTTCCCATCCACCATTTTCAATTTATTTAGGTCTCTATACTTTTCCACTAACCTGTATTGCTCTGTAATCTGGCATCCATACAAGACTATGTATACCTCCAATTTTAAACAGTAATAGACATTATTTTATTTTTTTTATCCATACCCCAAAAAAAATCTAGCTATATTTTATCAGAAGCAAAATTATGGAGACATTGCTTCTAGGAAAGAATATGTCTGTAATACAATGTTGTAGCCACAGGCATTTCCTAGGCCATCACACACCCTTGTGGCATACAGCTTTTCCATGTCCATGAGGCCTAAACATCTGGGTGGGTTCTAGCTTTGGTTTCTGACTTAAAGGGGTTTTCTGAGATTTTCTTACTGATGACCTATCCTCTGGATAGTTCATCAGTATCTGATCGGTGGGCGTCCGACACCCAGGACCCCCGTCGATCAGCTGTTTGAGAAAGTAGCGGCGCTCCTCTGACGACACGTTCATCGCTCACATGGCCTAGGAGCAGCTCAGCAACATTTAAGTAAATGGTGCTGAGTGTAATACCAAGCGCAGCCACTATACAATGTACGGCACTGTGCTTGGTAAGTTGCAAGAAGGCAGCGGCGCTGATCGGGAGGGGTTCCGGGTGTCAGTCCCTCAGATCAGATACTGATGACCTATCTTGAGGATAGGTCATCAGTAAAAATCCTGGAAAACCGTTTTAATTTTTATTTTATTTTTTATGGGAATGATCACAGAGTCTCCAAAGAATTCACATATCAATAGAAATACTGATGTCTATAAATAGTAAAACTTGGGCCTCATCACTCGACCATTTCTCATAATTTTTTGCAGATATAAAATGTAGTAATAAATTACATTTTTTATTATTCTGCATTACCAAAAATCTATACCATGACTTTTGTTTTATATATTAAGGTAAAAACCATTATTTAAAGGAAAGATAAAAAATGAATCCATCTTGCGGCCCTCCAGCTGTTGCAAAACTACAACTCCCAGCATGCCCAGACAGCCTACAGCTCTCAGCCTACAGCAGGGCATGATGGGAGTTGTAGTTTTACAACAGCTGGAGGACCACAGGTTGAGCATCCCTGATCTATAGTACATTACAGTTAATATCGATCTTCTGAGTGTCCGCGCTGACAGCGCTGTGCATTATAATTTAGTGGTGAAGCCTGTTTATAGCCTTGTCTGGCCATGCAGTCTTCTAAGCTCTAGTAATTGGGGATGTAATTAGATTAATTATGCAGGTGCACTGAAAACAATGAGCCAGTATTATTTGCCAGTTTCTATAAATGGAAACAGAACTTTAAAGTAAATGCAGGAAATACCATTACAGGCCCACGTGATTTCTGCATTCAATGTACATTCACTGAGAAAAAATAAAATAACACACCCAGATAGAAATGCTGGGTTGCTGCAAAACTGGGCATGCAGTGTCTTGGCATAAGGGGATGTAAAAGTGCTTCCCCTGCTGCCCAATAAAAAGGCTCTTGGTGAGAGATTGATGACTGCTAGGCACGTCTCTATGACACACTCTTAGACATCATTGGACTGAGGGATCACATCACTGGACTGAGAGAAGCAGGATGATTATTCCAACAAACTGCCTACCATCTAGGCTGCTCTGGCCTAGCTGTTACAAGATGTTGAGAGCAATTGTTGCATGAGAGTACAAACGCCATACAGGCTCCGGACAGCCCATACACACCACCAGTAGAGAGGACAGTATGATCTGCCGACAAGCACGGGCAGCTCCCACAGTTTCATTGTCCACCAAAGGTGTCACCTTCATTACACACTCTTGTCTCTGCCTAGACCATTTCCAGGTGCTTAAAGAGGACCTTTCATCTGTTTAGCCCTAGTCTAATTAGGGACTTACCTTATAGGACGGCCCCCACTGATGTCATTGCACTTTATTTTATTTCTGTTGTCCCATTGTCCCCCTATATTCTAATTAGCCGACTTGGTTATACTAGGCGGAGACTGGAGCGGTTCTCTACTCACTGGCTGGGAGCACATCCAATCAGAGCGCACCACTCATAGCCAGGTAGGAGGTCTTTAAAAAAAAAAAAAAAAGTGCGATGACATCAGTGGGGGCCGCCCTATAAGGTAAGACCCTAATTACCCCATCCAAAAAAGTATACCCCAACCATAGGGTGATTACTTATTCAAGTAATGACCAAGCCTTTAGCAATACAATAAATACATAACCTAAAATGCCAGACCGCTGGTACTGATTAAGCTCTTTATTACAAAAAAATTCAATTTAAATACATACATGATTAAAAGAATTGGTGCAGGAGATAAAAAGCGACATCACTGGAGGAAACGTACAGTGGACACTAGTCCCTATTCATTCAACATGATAATTCACTAGAAATGTATATATAGAAATTCATTGAAAACAAGAAACAGGACAATTACCCATACTGTGTCTCCTCCAGGTTAGCGCCATCCTGGAGGAGACACAGTATGGGTAATTGTCCTGTTTCTTGTTTTCAATGAATTTCTATATATGCATTTCTAGTGAATAATCATGTTGAATGAATAGGGACTAGTGTCCACTGTACGTTTCCTCCAGTGATGTCGCTTTTTATCTCCTGCACCAATTCTTTTAATCATGTATGTATTTAAATTGTATTTTTTTGTAATAAAGAGCTTAATCAGTACCAGCGGTCTGGCATTTTCTATGTAGGTTATGTAAGACCCTAATTAGACTAGGGTTAAACAGATGAAAGGTCCTCTTTAACAGAAGTAGATTTGCTGTCATGGTGCCTCTTATGCTTCCTGCCATTGACAACCAGCCACTGTCGTCTTTGGTTTCGCGAATGAGAAACCTGGACTGTTTCAAAACTGAAACCATATTGTCTTTAGTGATTAATCCACATAGCGTTTGGGGTCCGACCATGCTCAGGTTCGAGTATGGAGGCCACATGGGGAGGGCTTCTATCCTGCCTTTGCTGTGGAGCGACACACTGCCCCAATTGCTGGTGTGATGATCTGGGGAGCCCTCACATACAACAGTCGGTCATCCCTAGTAGTGATACGAGGGACATGACAGCTCAGGGATATGTGCAGGACGTCTTGTGGCCACATGTGTTGCTTCTCATGGCAGGGCTTCCAACTGCCATTTTTACAGCAAGATAATGCTTGCCCACACAAAGCAAGCGTTTCCCAGGAATGTCTCCATCAGATTGCAACACTACTTTGGCCTACCCAGTCACCAGAATTATCACCATTTGGGCATTTATGGGACCGCCAGATTTAGCAACCTAGGAGTATGCAGGATCTATAGGCCCAGTTGCAACATTGGTGGGCTGCAGGATACCATACAGAACCTGTATGTCTCCATGCCCAAATGTACCTCATCTTGCATCGAGGCTAGAGTCATCCCAACGTGGTACTAGAGCCTCTTTTAATTGTACAGTTTTCCCCAATAAACATCCTTTCAGACTAATACTGTAATCACTTACATTACATATATCATCATTACATTCACACATTCGAAAGTTTCACTCGATTCCAACAACTCCTTCCTGGTGCATAATGTTTTTATTTTTATGAGTGTATATGAGGAGTGTAGTTCTAACTCACTGATTAAGTTCTGTTAATAGTAAATTATATTACTAACGTTAAGGATTTATTCACACAGTTCATATCACAATTTTTTACATGACTTGGAAGGAGGAAGTTAATTTCTGATCATTCCCTACCCATTTGCTGCATTTATGGTGGTGACTGATCATTACCACGATTGTTCGTCCCCAGACAGTTTCATTGTTTGCTGGCAACGTATTCCTGTTTATACTGAGTAATGAGCATCTAACATGAAGCTGCATGAAAGAAGTGATCACCTGACAAACTAGTGTTTGCTCCTCTCTTCCATAGGACCACGGTAGTAATGGCCTACTTCATTTGGAAGCTGGCAGAGAAGCCACAGGGGAACAAAAGAGAGGTAAGAAATGTCTGATAAGTGCCAGGGCTGAAACAAAACTAATTAGATGATGAATATTGTTGGGTCATTTCTTATTTATTAAAAAATGTTCCCACTTTTTTATACTTTTACCTTTTGGGCCTTTATTTTTAATACTACACTTTTATAGAATTCAGAGGTCCAGCAGAAACAAGATATAGGAATGATTGTGTGACAAGGAGGAGTGACTTTGTGCTAAAGGGATGTGGCTTTGCAGGAAAGGTGTGTGGCCTAAATGCACTTCCATGCAACAAAACTGCACCAAATATTTGGCATATTTTTTAAGTGAAACCATGCTAACTTATAGGTAAACTTGGCTTACTTTTTTTTGGTGCACAGACACATTTTCTGGGCACATATACACATTTTTGTTGCACATACGGACGGATAAGTTTATGGTGCACTGATGGAATTCTAGCAACAATTTGGCGTAGGATTTATGATACTCTAAATTTATAAAGGTATTTGCTCCAGAATAGTACATTTGTCTAATATTAAGACTGTGATTCATATTATTAGGGCTCGTTCACAAGAATGTGAGATGCCCGTTGCCGTATTGCGGACCGCAATACACGGGCACTGTTCCGTGGCCATTCCGCATCACGGATGCGGACCCATTCATTTCAATGAGTCCGCAAATCCGGAGATGCGGATTGGAAGAACGGAACAGAACACTACGGAAGCACTATGCAGTGCTTTCTGGGGTTCCGTTCCGTGCTTCCGCACCGCAAAAAGATGCTCTATCTTTTTGCGGCACGAAAGGATCGCGGACCCATTCAAGTGAATGGGTCTGCAATCCCCATACGCCTTCCCCACGGATGGTGCCCGTGCAATTTCCGGTCCACAGCACGGGCTTCAGACGCTCGTGTGAACGAGCCCTTAGACAGTATAAAGTCTACCACTATTAGTAAATCTGCCCCACTATGTCAGAATTTAAAAATGCATATCTAATAACAAATGCCAATCACAGTTATAATGAATCTAATAATTGGTCAAGAAATGATAAACTTGAGGAACACCTTTCCAATAAGTGTACTGTACAGTTTTGCTCTGAGGATGGTCACAATTCATCAAAGCCTGGACTAGGGAAGTTGTTGACCTGCCCCATAGACAGGATTGACAACCTATAAGTTCACAGTCAATGCTTCGGAGAATCAGAAGTCTGCTTGACCATTCATAAATAAGCAGTAAGCCTTATAAAGCACTGTGTACACTAATAGAAAAAGTGAAGGAAAAAACATACACACAAAAGAAAGACAAGTCCTAGTGCAGAATTCTGCATCCCTGTACCTTAAGGACTTCAAGGCTTCCTCATCAATAGCTGTGATTCGAATGGTAAGTATTGGGTTTTGCCTTAAGCTTTCTGAAAGACTTTGATGTTCTGCTGTCAGGAAAGAAAGATCTGCTCCCTGCAAAGATCAAATTAAAGATTATAAGCAACAGTTATTCATGCCACCAGTTATCACGCAAGTATCTTTTCTTCATTATTAATTAAAAAGATATACTATAAAATGTTGTCATGGCCTGACTATTATCAGCCTATGCCAATCGTAAGCTGTATTTATATACCACATGAATACCTAACCTCAGGGTATATATCTAAATCCTTTCCCAGGGGTAAGACAGAACTGCAATTTTGGATTTGATTAGACGTGACTATCTCTCTTGTCAAGTAATATACTTATCTTCACATTATGATGACAGCTTCCAAAAGAGGGCAAATTTAAATATATAACCTTCATGCTTAGTCAATAGCTAATATGGCTTCTGCATGGAAACCCATCAATCTTCTTCCATTTCTTTGTAATTTAAGTTCCCCAATTGTTTTCTCCTTAACCACCCTTTGTCTGTCCATTTCCCAGTAATAGCATGTGACAGTATAATTGAGCAAGTGTTGAGACTATGAATAGGAAAATACGGCAGGAGACCGTCTGTATACACAACTCAGATTGGAAATTAGTGGAACTTTCAAAGCCTATTCCAGATGAAACGAAAAATAAACAAAAACACAAAAATGGCTGAATAAGTAATCCATGTTAGGACACGCTGTGGCAGGATTCTTGATTCAAGGTCTAGTTCAGCAATCCCTTGAGTTACGTCTTACCTAATGAAAGGACATGTAGTCAAGAACATTTTGTTTGTTATATATATTTAGCGAAATGTGGTTATGTTTGCGTATTCGTTTTCTGCTGTTTTTACGCTAAAGATATATAGAGACGTTCACAGAAAATGTAACGTAAAAAAAAAAAGTGTACGACAAATATCTCAAATGGTTTACATGGATTGGATATGGTTCTATGAGACTTGCACTTGTGCACATTGTCATTTGTATTATTCTTTGTTGTTGTCTTTCATATTTTATGGAAAACAAAAAACTATAAATTATTAGCCTTGTTCATGTCCAGCCACAAATTAGATCATTGTCTTAGAGGGATTCTGTCACCTCTTATTACACTATAGAGCTGCGGACATGCACGGCTAGATCGCCACTAGCATGTCCGCAATATACCTGTCCCATAGCTCTGAGTGGTTTAATTGAGTGTAAAAAATGATTTTATATATATATGTAAGTCAGCCTGGTAAGGAGCCCAAGGGGCTGTACTAACCGTTCTGGAGCCCAGCCACACCCCTTGTGGAGGAGCCCAGCACCGCCTGTATCCAGGAATCTCCTCCTTGCTCACAAAGTCAGATCGCGATAATCTTGCAATGCGCAAGCTCGCACATGCGCAGTGCCGGCATAGTATTGCTTCCTTGTGCTGGCATCAACCTCAGGGAAGGAACTGCGCGCCGCGAGATTACGGCGATACAAGGAGATTCGTGGATACAAGCGGTGCTGGGCTCCTCCACAAGGGGGCGTGGCTGGGCTCCAGAACGGTTAGTACAGCCCCTTGGGCTCCTTATCAGGCTCATTTACATATATATGAAATAATTTTTTACACTCAATAAAACCACTCAGACATATGGGACAGGTATATTGCGGACATGCTAGCGGCGATTTAGCTGTGCATGTCCGCATCTCTATAGGGTAAAAAGAGGTGACAGAGTACCTTTAACTATTTTGCCAAACCTGGACATTGACATTGTTTCGGTGCGTCATGTTGCTGGAATACTGTAGTGTTAAAGTCCAAACTTTCACACTATGGAGAGATATTCATTACTACCCATTTGCAAAAACATGTGAGACACAGACCAGAAGATCCAGAGTGGGTGAGCAGCGCCAAACAGCGCAGTATTGATGTGTCTCTTCTGGCCAGAACATATCTAGTGCTGAGTCAACACATCTGTGAATACCAGCAAAGGCCAGCAACTACACACTGTAACTACACAATTTACTGCGGTTATACAGTACTATTGTATATTGGAACTGTGTCAGGACTTGGACTTGACTACTCTGGCATACTCTTTCCTATGTGCCTAATAAATGTATTTGAACTGATTTGTATATTTACGGCAGAAGTGCTTGAGAGCCAGTAATATCATTTATCTTCTGTATAGTTATTTTGGATCCTGGGAATGGAGTGAGCAGACGTCTGACAAACATCATGACAGCTCTTCTGCTAACTCAATTAAAAAAATATAAGCATGGTACAAAAATATGCATTCCCATACAGCATGGCCATAACTACCAGGCTAGCAGATTCTATGGGGCCAACAAATAAGAGGGGCCCATCCCCACTTAGATATAAGGTGCAGATAGTGATAAAAGGTGCCATGGAAAATGTAATACCACCCCATTCTAAGTTTCAGTACGGAGCCTTAGGCCCCTTTCACACGAGGGAGTTTTCCGCGCGGGTGCAATGCGTGAAGTGAACGCATTGCACCCGCACTGAATCCTGACCCATTCATTTCTATGGGGCTGTTCACATGAGCGGTGATTTTCACGCATCACTTGTGCGTTGCGTGAAAATTGCAGCATGCTCCTCTTTGTGTGTTTTTCATGCAACGCAAGGCCCCATAGAAGTGAATAGGGTTGCGTGAAAATCGCAAGTATCCTACAAGCAAGTGCGGATGCGGTGCGGTTTTCACGCACGGTTGCTAGGAGACGATCGGGATGGAGACCCGATCATTATTATTTTCCCTTATAACATGTTATAAGTAAAAATAACAGCATTCTGAATACAGAATGCATAGTACAATGGCGCTGGAGGGGTTAAAAAATAAATAAATTAACTCACCTTAATCCACTTGCTCGCGTAGCCGGCATCTCTCCGGTCTTCATCTTAGCTGTGTGTAGCAACAAGGACCTTTGGTGACGTCACAGTCATCACATGATCCATCATTACCATGGTGATGGATCATGTGATGACCGGAGTGACGTCACCACAGGTCCTGTTGCTACACAGAGCTAAGATGAAGACAGAAGGAGATGCCGGCTACGCGAGCAAGTGGACTAAGGTGAGTTAAATTATTATTATTATTATTATTTTTAACCCCTCCAGCGCTATTTTACTATGCATTCTGTATTCAGAATGATATTATTTTCCCTTATAACCATGTTATAAGGGAAAATAATACAATCTACAGAACACTGATCCCAAGCCCGAACGTCTGTGAAGAAGTTCGGGTACCAAACATGCGTGATTTTTCTCACGCGAGTGCAAAGCGCATTACAATGTTTTGCACTCGTGCGGAAAAATCGTGGGTGTTCCCGCAACGCCCGTGTGAAAGAGGCCTTAGTGTTACTTCTATTTGCATTATTCCTCCTGTGCTGCATTACGTTTTGCATTTTTCTTGTACTGTGAAATCACTACATTTTTCTTGCATGTGACATCACTGTATAATTCCAGTGTTGCAGCATCACTGAGAAGATTATTCCTGTACTGTGACACTGTCTATATTATACCTGTACTGTGACATCACTGTGTGTATTATGCCAATAATGTGACATCAGTATGTGCTTTAGCCCTATACTGTGACTTCACTCTGCACATTATTCCACCATTTGTATACCACTATGTGCATTATCCCTGTACCATGACAATATGTGCCTTACCGGATGCATCAGGGAGACTAATAATAAGCATTTCTGAACATGTTGTTAAAAGTGGTCATGGGGGAATGGGACCATATTCCAAGTTTTGATATGGGGCCCTGTGGTTATATGTTACACCCCTGGCTGCCATACATTGCTTCTGCACATAAAAGAAGCCATGTCTATAATAGGTTCTTAGGTTCTGTATATTTTAGAGTATAACCTAAGACAATTACCACAATTACCACATTAAAGTGGCTCTTAAGGAATTCAGATATTCAGGTAGCAAAGATATCGAGAGCGTCAAAATGAAGATGAGATATTTCAAGAAACAATCAATGTACTTTTCCTGCGACCGCAGACACTGCTATATATGTACACTATATCAATCAATTGTATTTAAGCATCCAAAAGGCATGATAAAGATGACGGTGTCATGACACAGACATTGGTATTTGATCACTTACTGCCAAAAATATACTCTAAAATTCTATCAATTTGTCTACACAAAATGTATTTTTTTTTTGTACAGTCGCTGTAAAACCCGTAAGATTTCTCTAATTTATTCACTGTCTGTGAAGACATCATGACCCATAATTAATTTGTCTTCTCCCTGACACACACAATTATTTATGTTTCATATAATGAACAGAGGGCAAAGAAGTAATGACAGTGCTGAAAGAGAGTTCATGGCATCCAGATAAATTAGTACAATTACTGTCCTCATAAAACATCCAGCCATCGTATGTGTCCAGATCAATGAAATGGCTTTCTATCCAGTGAAAGGAGTCTGACATTGCCTCTAAGATGGCAGGTGCTGCACACTGACGGGACACGGCACATCGGAAACTGCAATGATCATCTTTCTGGGAAAAAAATGCTTTAGGCTCAACGATAAAAAGTGAACTTACGGGAAAAAAATCTTTAATCTCATATGGTTTTCCTCTTCTTCGTCCAGATTTATGAAGATATATTCCTTTTTGGATGAAGGGTAATGCATTTGTTCTTTAAGAAGAATAAAGAAAACAACAGTCAATTCAACTCTTAGGGCATTTTCCACCATGAAATTGTAGCAGCAGCAAAGATGAGATTTCAAGGCGTTGTCCACTTTCTGGTTACTGTTGACTAATGCGTTTGTAAGATGTGGCAGTTACTAGTATAGCCTTTGCTGACATTCTGCACCATTTTCTAGATTTCATCAAGTATGGCCTCTTGTTGGCCAAGTGTTTTGTGCTGTCCATACAGAGGTCCAGTCCATAAAATGGCTGCTGATGGAGGGTCATGTGACCAGGCAGATCACCTCCATGTGATGCCTTCTCCATTCACATACACTGCACCTGCCATCTGCACTTGTACTGTTGGGAGTACTGTTGCAGTGTGTTAGAATGGAGAAGACCGAGTGACGTGTCTGGTCACATGACCTTCCATCGGCAGCCATCTTATGGACAGGGCCTTTATAAGGACAGCACACAAGATTTTCCCACAATGGGACATGTCTTTTGAAACACAGAATGTCAACAAAGGCTACATTAGTAAGTGCCACACAGTCTCTTACCTGCACATTGGTCAACAATAGCCTGACAGCGGATAACCCCTTTAAAAGCAGCTTTTAAAGGGAACCTGTCACCGGGATTTTGTGTATAGAGCTGAGGACACGGGTTGCTAAATGGCTGCTAGCACATCCGCAATACCGAGTCCCCATAGCTCTGTGTGCTTTTATTGTGTAAAAAACTGATTTGATACATATGCAAATTAACTTGAGATGAGTCAGAGCTTGAAAACATGACTCTTCTCTGGGCACACAAGTAAGATATGACTGTTATGTTAATTTACATAAAAGGCGGGAAGTATAAAAATGCATAATACTTATTGAATTTGTCTGCAAATTAAATTAAAAGCGTAATTTATATGTTTGGGGTAACACATTGAACATTTAGAAACGCTCAGTGAGGGTAGCATAGTAGAGGTGACAGGTTCCCTTTAAATCTACAGCATGTCAATTTATGCTGCATATTTGTATAACATTGGTTAAAATCCTCTACAAAATCTTTGAAAAAGCCACATTTAACTAGTGAATTCTGCCACAAATTTCTTGCAGATTTGCGGGAATTTAAGCAGAATTAAGGGGCTACAGTGCTCTATTGAGCTTGGGCTGAACTACAGAGCTAGGTTGGCAGCACTTCCATTGCCCTTTCCAGTTCTACTCATTCCAATGGAACACAACACTGCTCAAAGGTACAGAAATCCCAGGGTTTAAAGATTTCTAGAGACCTGATGATTTCAAATTAGAAGACAAAATAAAAACAACAAATCAGCTTTGGCAGCTAAATACTTGTACGTTTGTGGACAATGGACAGTTCACGGTTTTTATGCAAAGCCAAAACTACAGTAAACTCATTTTAATCCATCATCAATGGGACTTGTGAGTGCCCAAACTGCAACCCAAAACCCACGTATTTATCGTAAAGTTCCAACACGGCAATTTAACCTGGATACCAATATAGTACATCTTCCATATACTTTATCATTTAGCTATAATAGCCTGCCTACATTCAATGTGCTACCTGTGCTGTTCATAGTGCCCCTGCGCTGATGAATGGCAGGAGAAGTCTAAGGAATATTAGTACAAATAGACCTTTTCCAGGGTGCGGGTGCCCACAGAGAGAGGGTGCCCACCCGTGCCATAGGTTCGCCACCACTGTTCTAGATTATCTCACTGGCAATGGAAGAAATATTCAGCAAGAAAGCCCAAAAACATGCTAAACAGATAATATGCTAACACATTAACTTTTCTCTGCACCTACTTCTGGTCTTGTGGAATTCTATATTTTGGTGCATTTCTGTGCTGAAAACAAGTGTTGGATTATCTGACAGCAAATTAAGCAAATTTCCCTCGCTTCAGAACTCATGGTACAATGGTTAAGCTTTATTTACACAAAAACAGAAAACCTCTTTAAACCTACATTACTGAATCATATGGCCGTCACTTACTGCTATAAAGCTAGGGCTCATTACCTGACACATAATCTATGATTGCACTAACACACTGGGGAGAAAAGAGCCTGAAGGGGATTTGTGAGAATAAACAAAGTCAAAATTATCCAACAGCCTCAGATATCCACCAAAAGTCAATAAGATCTGGCAGCCACTAATGTTGAAAATCCCCAAATTAGCTGGTGGAAGGATTAGCATTAAGGAAGAGCTCCAGGCAAATGTGCCTGGTCATGAAGCAATCACCATCCTTCTCATCTAGAATAGCCTAAAGAGTCCGATATACGTCCCAACTCCCACTATACTATTGTGATAAGCAGTGTTAAAGGGCTCGTCCAAATTAAACTAGCTACAGGAAATACTATAAAACTAAAAAAAAAAAAAAAAACACACCTTAGGCCTCATGCACACGACAGTATTTTTTCACGGTCCGCAAAAACGGGGTCCGTAGGTCCGTGACCGTTTTTTCGTCCGTGGGTCTTCCTTGATTTTTGGAGGATCCACAGACATGAAAAAAAAGTCGTTTTGGTGTCCGCCTGGCCGTGCGGAGCCAAACGGCTCCGTCCTGAATTACAATGCAAGTCAATGGGGACGGATCCGTTTGACGTTGACACAATATGGTGCAATTGCAAACGGATCCGTCCCCCATTGACTTTTAATGTAAAGTCAGGAGTCCCTTTATACCATCGGATCGGAGTTTTCTCCAATCCGATGGTATATTTTAACTTGAAGCGTCCCCATCACCATGGGAACGCCTCTATGTTAGAATATACTGTCGGATATGAGTTACATCGTGAAACTCAGATCCGACAGTATATTCTAACACAGAGGCGTTCCCATGGTGATGGGACGCTTCAGGTTAGAATATACTAAAAAACTGTGTACATGACTGCCCCCTCCTGCCTGGCAGGTGCTGCCAGGCAACAGGGGGCAGACCCCCCCCCCCCTGTTTTTAACTCATTGGTGGCCAGTGGGCCCCCCCTCCCTCCCCTGTAGTTAACTAGTTGGTGGCCAGTGGGCCCCCCCCCTCCCTCCCCTGTAGTTAACTCGTTGGTGGCCAGTAGGCCCTCTCCCCTCCATCCCCCTCCTAATTAAAATCTCCCCCCTATCATTGGTGGCAGTGGAGAGTACCGATCGGAGTCCCAGTTTAATCGCTGGGGCTCCGATCGGTAACCATGGCAACCGGGACGCTACTGCAATCCCGGTTGCCATGGTTAGTTAGCAATTTGTAGAAGCATCATACTTACCTGCGAGCTGCGATGTCTGTGTCCAGCCGGGAGCTCCTCCTACTGGTAAGTGACAGGTCTGTGCGGTGCATTGCCTAATGATCTGTCACTTACCAGTAGGAGGAGCTCCCGGCCGGACACAGACATCGCAGCTCGCAGGTAAGTATGATGCTTCTACAAATTGCTAAGTAACCATGGCAACCGGGACTGCAGTGAGGTAACGGACGCGACAATACCAAATATTACTACTTTTTGGTTGTTTGTTTCAGTTTCACATAATAAAGCCTTTTTTTTTTTTAAATGATTTTTTACTGTCTCCATATTCTGAAAGCCATATTTTTTTGGGGTGACTGTCTTACGTAGGGGTTCATTTTTTTTGGTATGAGATGATGGTTTGATTGGTACTATTTTGGGGTGCATATTACTTTTTGATCGCTTGGTATTACACTTTTTGTGATGTAAGGTGACAAAAAAGTATTTTTTTACAATTTTTATTTTATGTTATTAGGGGTTAGGTCATGTGATATTTTTATAGCACAGGTCGCTACGGACTGGGCAATACCTAATTTGTATACTTTTTTTCATTTATTTAAGTTTTACACAATATAATTTTTTAAACAAAAAAAATCATGTTTTAGTGTCTCCATATCCTGAGAGCCATAGTTTTTTAATTTTTGGGGCGATTGTCTTAGGTAGGTTCTCATTTATTGCGGGGTGAGATGACGGTTTGATAGGTATGATTTTGGGGTGCGCATGACTCTTTGATCGCTTGCTATTACACTTTTCGTGATGCAAGGTGACCAAAAAAAAAGAGCTTTTTTTACACCGTTTTTTATTTTTTTTACCGTGTTCACCTGAGGGGTTAGGTCATGTGATATTTTTATAGAGCAGGTCGTTATAGAGGTGGAAATAGCTAATATGTATACTTTTTTAAATTTATTTAAGTTTTACACAATATCATTTTTGAAACAAAAAAAATCATGTTTTAGTGTCTCCATAGTCTGAGAGCCATAGTTTTTTATTTTTTGGGCGATTGTCTTAGGTAGGGGCTTAGGTGACGGTTAGATTGCTACTATTTAAAGTGACAAAAAAAATGTTTTTTTTTAGCACAGTTTTTATTTTATTTTTTGAAGGTGTTCACTTGAGGGGTTAAGTCATGTGATATTTTTATAGAGCTGGTCGATACGGATGCGGCGATACCTAATATGTCTACTTTTCTTTTTTTTAACTTTATTTTGGGGAAAAGGAAGCTTTTTTTTAATTTGAAACTTTGAATTTTTTTGGTCAAACTTTATTTTCGTAACTTTTTTTCACTTTATTTTTTGTCCCACTGCGGGACTTCAACTTTTGGGGGTCTGATCCCCTTTACAATGCATCACAATTGTTTCCCATTTTTTTTTAAAAAGGGAGCATTATGCTTTCCTATACAGCATATGGCAAAAGCAAAAGCCGTAGAGATACATGCCACACATGTGCCCGGAGATTACCCAATGCATACGTCAAACATGTTCACAAAACTAAGGGCTTAAAGTGGTTGTCTGGCCTAGCAGTACACAACCTCAATGATCATACTTCTGTGTGAATACTTCTGTTCAGTTTTTACAAAAGAAAAAGAAGGAGAAGGACCTCCACTAGAAAGGATGACTAATAAATCGTTTGATGCATGTGTCTTTACAGAGGAAGATGTTCTAAGTTTGCTGTCTAAAGTGAAGACAAATAAATCACAGGGGCCTGATGAGATACACCCAAAATTATTAAAAGAGCTTAGTGGTGAGCTGGCAAAACCGTTAACAGATTTATTTAACCAATCATTAGTAACAGGAGTCATCCCGGAAGATTGGAAATTGGCAAATGTCGTGCCCATTCACAAGAAAGGTAGTAGGGAGGAATCGAGCAACTATAGACCAGTGAGTCTGACATCAATAGTAGGCAAATTAATGGAAACCCTATTAAAGGATAGGATTGTGGAACATCTAAAATCCCATGGATTGCAAGATGAAAAACAGCATGGGTTTACTTCAGGGAGATCATGTCAAACAAATCTTATAGATTTTTTTGACTGGGTGACTAAAATAATAGACGGTGGAGGTGCAGTAGACATCGCATATCTAGATTTTAGTAAGGCTTTTGACACTGTCCCACATAGAAGACTTATCAATAAACTGCAGTCATTGAGCATGGACTCCCATATTGTTGAGTGGATTAGGCAGTGGCTGAGTGACAGGCAACAGAGGGTTGTAGTCAATGGAGAACATTCAAAACAAGGTCATGTTACCAGTGGGGTTCCACAGGGATCTGTACTGGGACCAATTTTGTTTAATATCTTCATAAGTGATATTGCAAAAGGCCTCGATGGTAAGGTTTGTCTTTTTGCTGATGACACAAAGATATGTAACAGGGTTGATGTTCCTGGAGGGAAACGCCAAATGGAAAAGGATTTAGGAAAACTAGAAGAATGGTCAGAACTCTGGCAACTGAAATTTAATGTGGATAAGTGCAAGATAATGCACCTGGGGCGTAAAAACCCAAGGGCAGAATATAGAATATTCGACACAGTCCTGACCTCAGTATCTGAGGAAAGGGATTTAGGAGTAATTATTTCAGAAGACTTAAAGGTGGGAAGACAATGTAATAGAGCAGGACGAAATGCCAGCAGAATGCTTGGATGTATAGGGAGAGGTATAAGCAGTAGAAAGAGTGAAGTGCTTATGCCGCTGTACAGATCACTGGTGAGACCTCACTTGGAGTATTGTGCGCAGTACTGGAGGCCATATCTCCAGAAGGATATAGATACTCTAGAGAGAGTTCAGAGAAGAGCTACTAAACTGGTCCATGGATTGCAGGATAAAACTTACCAGGAAAGGTTAAAAGACCTTAATATGTATAGCTTGGAAGAAAGAAGAGACCGAGGGGATATGATAGAAACTTTTAAATACATAAAGGGAATCAACTCGGTAAAGGAGGAGAGCATATTTAAAAGAAGAAAAACTACCACAAGAGGACACAGTTTTAAATTAGAGGGGCAAAGGTTTAAAAGTAATATAAGGAAGTATTACTTTACTGAGAGAGTAGTGGATGCATGGAATAGCCTTCCTGCAGAAGTGGTAGCTGCAAATACAGTGAAGGAGTTTAAGCATGCATGGGATAGGCATAAGGCCATCCTTCATATAAGATAGGGCCAGGGACTATTCATAGGATTCAGATATATTGGGCAGACTAGATGGGCCAAATGGTTCTTATCTGCCGACACATTCTATGTTTCTATCATAACCTGTGGCCAATTTAGAAAAAAATTATTAATGTGCGGTCCTGCTATTCTGGTGCTGCTGCCTTGTTCCTGGCGGTTTCTCGTCCCAGATGGAACTGGATTGGCACCATGACTGCTGCACCCAATCATTGGCAGGTGAGTTTTTTTTTTTTTGGCCAATGGCATTGTTGACTCGTAGGCCGGACAACCCCTTTACACCACAGCCTTCTCTGTAACTGTAACTTTGAAATTCGTTTTCTTTCAAGAGATGATTGAAATTGATGGGGGTCTTTGCCCTGGGAGCCCTACAAATAACTATTTCATTTTGGTGCAAGGTTATAATTATCATACATGACCTCTAAACTAGAATTATTCAGTTTTTTTTTTTCTTTTCACCTTACCTGTTCTTGCCAAACTGACGATATTCGTAGATTGTAACTGACTTGTCATGTGTGAAAAAGAACCCAATAAGCTCCCTGCAGGCATCACGGCCATTTCTAGGACAGAACAAAAGGTGACAAATTTCCGTTAAACAAGCAATTATTTATTTGGGGTATAAGAAAGCTTAAAACAGAAAAACAGAGCTTCATCGAACCAGTTTGTTTAAAGAGGAAAATGCCTTTTTTTATCAGTGGAATCCAGATTGTTTCTGCCACAGGGTAGTTTCATGGAAAGAATGGAAAATTCTAAACATGCAAAATACAAATGTAAAGAACATTAAATGGTTTCAAGTGATGTATTTTATTGCGGTTAAGCCATGGCAGACTTTATTGAGTCATGACTACATTAGCTATTTTCATCAATAAAATCAAATCACAAAATAGTAGAAGTCTGTTAGTAAGGTCAGACAGATCAGACACCACCCAAGTGAACAACACAATCCACAGGTGCCTTTATTTCATCATACAAAAACAATATATGAAGAATGAAGCTGATCATGCACCGGTCTGGACCCTACGCTGACCTAGGAATTGCTTTGGGGGGCAATTTGTTTAATAAATAGCAGGTCTGAAGCTTATGAGCTCTGACTCTGCACTTCTTCAAATGCTGGTACCAGGGTCGGAAGTCTGGTCCTATATTCTTCATGGATAGCATAAGGGTGAGGCAGCAGAGGAAATGAAAAAGATCTGTTTTTTGTTTATTTTTGCAAAGATTTTATTTATTTATTTTTTTACAAAATGTACTAGGATAATGAAGATTTGCTTTACAATACCTAGAAAATATAGGATAAATTCTCTTTAAAGAGGTCTGTCTGAGTTTCCTCGGGGTGCTCCAGTTTACTCCCAAACTCCAATGACTTATTGATAGGTTAATTCAGAATATTGATCCCAAGTGGGGACAGGGGCTGATGTGTGATGACAATCTCTGTACAGCAATATGGAATATGTAGGCTATAGAAATGAATAGAATAAATAAACCATAAACTTCCACTTAAAATCAATGCGCTGTCTATTTCTGTCTATGGAAGGGGAATCTGAGATGATTATTGATGAAGAATCCCCTAATGGAGCTTTTCTGTTGTCTTTACACAAATGTTCATGAAACTGATATTTGCCCAGAAAACAAAGAAGCTAATGTATTGTGCTTACCGTATACTACATGAAAGCAGTGGTGGGGGCAGGGGCGGACTGACCGGTCGGGCACTTCGGACATGGTCCGAGGGCCCGGCCGGGATGAGGGCCCGCCCCAGAATAACATAACACCGGGCCCCACTCACTGTAACAGTAATATTCCTATGTGAACAACTTGAAATCCCCTGCGATCCTCTCCCTCTCTGTACTCACAAACTCAGTAGCATAGAGGCAGCAGCATGCAGTGTAATAGGAGCCGACAGTGGAAGCTAGCCCCGCCCCTCCCTGCCGTCCAACCAATCAGAGGCAGCCAGCAGTCCAGCACTGACTCGCAGCACAGGGGAGTCGTGCAGGGACTAAGGCTAGGTCTACATGACGACATTTGTCGCGCGACATAGGGCGCAACAGTTGTCGCGCGACATTTTGTTGCACCAATGTCGCGCGACAATTTTTATAATGGCAGTCTATGGTGTCGCACTGCAACATGCGACATGTTGCGACTGCGACGCGACAGTCGCAGAAAAATTCATCTTGAATGGATTTTCTGCGACTGTTGCGTCGCAGTCGCAGCATGTTGCATGTTGCAGTGCGACACCATAGACTGCCATTATAAAAATTGTCGCGCGACATTGGTGCAACAAAATGTCGCGCGACAAATGTCGTCGTGTAGACCTAGCCTAAGAGAATCGTCTGAGTTTATTAGTTAAAAGAATCGAATGAGTCAGAGACCGTGTCACCGAGTCCCTGCCAGGCTTCCTGCTCTGCGGCTCCCTGTCTCCCGACAAGTCCGTCCAGGGGGATGGTATAGTATTGCATGTAGCAGAGCTGTGTGTGTGTACAGGGTGCTTGCAGCAATGTAGCAGAGCTGTGTGTGTACAGGGTGATTGGAGCAATGTAGCAGAGCTGTGTGTGTACAGGGTGCTTGCAGCAATGTAGCAGAGCTGTGTGTGTACAGGGTGCTTGCAGCAATGCAGCAGAGCTGTGTGTGTACAGGGTGCTTGCAGCAATGTAGCAGAGCTGTGTGTGTACAGGGTGCTTGCAGCAATGTAGCAGAGCTGTGTGTGTACAGGGTGCTTGCAGCAATGCAGCAGAGCTGTGTGTGTACAGGGTGCTTGCAGCAATGTAGCAGAGCTGTGTGTGTACAGGGTGCTTGCAGCAATGTAGCAGAGCTGTGTGTGTACAGGGTGCTTGCAGCAATGCAGCAGAGCTGTGTGTGTACAGGGTGCTTGCAGCAATGTAGCAGAGCTGTGTGTGTACAGGGTGCTTGCAGCAATGTAGCAGAGCTGTGTGTGTACAGGGTGCTTGCAGCAATGTAGCAGAGCTGTGTGTGTACAGGGTGCTTGCAGCAATGTAGCAGAGCAGGAAGCCTGGCAGGGACTCAGTGACAGGATTATTTTAACTCAAAGAATCAAATGAGTCTCTGACTAATTTGATTCTTTCAACTAATAAACTCTTAGACCATTATCTATATCCCTGCAATAACTATACAGTGTAATTACATCAGTCTGCTCCACTGTAGCAGAGCTGTGTTTGCCAGGAGCGAGTCCTTCCAGACCTTCGGTTCACTTGAGAGCCGACTCAGCAAGTGAACCGAAGATTCGATGAACTGAGCATGCGCATTGATCTTCAGTTCACTTGCTTCTGCCGGCTCAGGAAGTGAACCGAAGATCTGATTCATGAAAAAGATCCGAACTTCCCATCTCTAAAACTCAGTAGCAGGCCGGGCGGCAGCGCAACTCACTGACGTCACACGCCTGCTCCGCCTGCTTCATTCATAAAGTGGGAGGAGCAAGCGCGTGACGTCAGTGAGTTGCGCTGCCGCCCGGCCTGCTACTGAGTTTGTGAGTGAGAGAGAGAGGATCGCAGGGGATTTCAAGTTGTTCACATAGGAATATTAGTATTACAGTGAGCGGGGCCCGGTGTAATAGAATACAGTGACTGCACCGGGCCCCGCTGCCATTACAACACCAGATGCCGATGTTCCGTTTACTTGACAGTATTATGTCTATATTGTGGGAGATAGTTTTACATTACGTCTAGCTTGAAGTGCTGACTAATATAACATTTTTAATCTTTATTTCATTTCCTTAAGGGTCCATTCACACGTCCGTTTTTTCTTTCCTGATCTGTTCCGTTTTTTCAGGAACAGATCAGGACCAGATCTGGACCCATTCATTTTCAATGGGTCCTGGAAAAAATCGGACAGCACAATGTGTGCTGTCCGTTTCCGTTGTTCCGTTCCGCATGTCCGTTTAAATATAAAACATGTCCTATTCTTGTCCTGAAAAATCGGATCCTGGTACAATACAAAGTCAATGGATCCGCAAAAAACGGATGACATTCGGATGTCATTCCGTATGTCATCCGTTTTTTGCGGATTCCGTTCCTGGAAACACATAACAAATTTTTTTTTTTTTTTTCAATTTTTTTTCAAAGAAATCCAAACAACTTTATTTGATTATTGAAATGTATACATGTTTCCGTTTTTTGCGGATCCGCAAAAAACGGATGACATACGGAAACATTTTCAGGAACAACGGATCCGCAAAAAACGGACCGTTTTTCAGGATGAAAAAAAACAGGACGTGTGAATGGACCCTAAAACTATTTTCCACGATACAGACATAATACTGTCAATTAAACGTCACAGAGGTGCTGAAGAGGTCTAGATATTTGCATTTTGTTAACCTCTACTGCGCCAAGTCATCTTTTTCGCGCATGCGCAGTGTATTGGGGATCATTCACTCACAGGGACACTGTTATGGGGGATCTGTGGATGACACATATATAGCATAAGGTGCTATATATGTGTCACCCACAGATCCCCCCCCCCACAACAGTGTCATCCACAGAGCCCCCATAACAGTGTGTCATCCACAGAGCCCCCATAACAGTGCCATCCACAGATCCCCCCATAACAGTGTTATCCACAGATCCCCCCATAACAGTGTTATCCACAGATCCCCCCATAACAGTGCGTCATCCACAGATCCCCCCATAACAGTGTGTCATCCACAGAGCCCCCATAACAGTGCCATCCACAGATCCCCCCATAACAGTGTTATCCACAGATCCCCCCATAACAGTGCCATCCACAGAGCCCCATAACAGTGTGTCATCCACAGAGCCCCCAAACAGTGCCATCCACAGATCCCCCCTTAACAGTGTGTCATCCACAGATCATCCCCATAACAGTGTCATCCACAGATCCCCCCACAACAGTGCCATCCACAGAGCCCCATAACACCTTTTGGTTCAAAATATTTTTTTATTTGGCTATTCCCCACCCCTCTTGTAATTGTTCCGCTACTTGTGGGCGCGCGGGAATGAGTTGAGTCACTTCGGTGGGCAATCCCGTCCTGCAGCGCATGATCCCGCAAGACCTGCCGCTGTAGGTCACGGGTCTCGCGGGATCACGCGCCACAGGATGGGATTGCGCACTGAAGTGACTAAACTCATGCCCACGTAGCCCGCAAGTAGCGGATCAGTGGAACAAGTACAAGGTGGGTGGGGGGATGATCTGTGGGGTTGCCCAGACGGCTAGGCCCTTCACAGCAATTATTAACCCCTTTCAGCAGTCCCCCATTCACTGAAGGGGGGACTGCTGAAAGGGATTAATAACTACTGTGAAGGGCCTCCCCCCCTTTCACAGTAGTTATGCCCAGATATGTGCCCCCTTCACAGTAGTTATGCCCAAATATGTGCCCCCTTCACAGTAGTTATGCCCAGATATGTGCCCCCTTCATAGTAGTTATGCCCAAATATATGCCCCCTTTCACAGTAGTTATGCCCAGATATGTGCCCCCTTCACAGTAGTTATGCCCAGATATGTGCCCCCTTCACAGTAGTTATGCCCACACTGCTTCTAACAGAGGTTCACTAATGTTCTTAATCGTAATGACACCTCAGCACACGTCTAATTTGAATGGCTTTTGTGGGTGCTCGTCTCTTGTTACCTCCTTCCACCCGCGGAGTGAGATTGTAGCTTTAAATAAATTTTTTCAGAAACAGCACACCGATGTAGTTTGTAATTCAACCTTTATTTACCAGTGGTATATTCTCAAGTTATTTTATGACATTTATTGCTGTCTGCAACGTTTCGGGCCCATTTGGTGCCCTTTGTCAAGCTATAAATGCAAAAAAAATAAACACAGGACAATATAATTAAAAACAGAAAGGAAAAAAATTCATATACACATCACTTGGAATTCATATATATACACATATATCTCAATTCTCATGAAACATATTATATTATTGCTCCTTAATGGATGGGAATTTTATCCATAATTTGACTATTTTTTCAATAAATCATTCATAATTCATATCCTTCAAAGGACTGTTGCTCATATATGAGGGCTAAGTTAATATCAATTACTAGCATGGTTAGACATATATATGAGAGATGCCCGCATACATCAATTCATTTAAAGAGGGGTTGCGGGGGAGGGGAGGGGTTTGGGTTCTTTGCATATATTGTGCATCAGAATCAAAACTAACATGATTAAAGTAAAATTCATGAGAAATCACAGTTCATAATTCATAACAAGTGAGACATGATTAGACGGCAACATGATTAAGGCATAATTTCAATAGAGCATGATTATAACAAGTGGTATAAAAGGGGGGAGGGGGGGGGGGTTCCGTGGAAAGCAGCACTAGTGGCAGGTTAAATTCATGATTAAACACATGATTACACAGTATAGGCTAGTCAAGGGAAAAAAGGGGGTTGTGCAGTTACACACTACACCCCTGTGGACACCTTAGGGGGGGGGCGGCTAGCATACATGATCCAATACAATGCAATGTAGGAAAGGAGAGGCATGTGGCACGAGTGAGGACCGTAAGCCCCATCAGTGGTGTCTGTCATCTATTTGCAGCGCATAGTAGCGCATAGTAAGCGGACATAAGTGGTCTAAACTAGCGTACTCTGAAGCAGAGTCCTCTGAAACCGAGTCACGTACCTGGATGGCCGGTCTGTATTTTCACGGCGTGCGGTAACTGCGATGCACGCCGTGGTGTATTTATTCAGAGGCCGGATCGGATATCCGGCCATTGCCGGCATGTGAGGGGTGGGTCAGTGTGATGGGGACGGCCCCCGTGAGGGAGGAGCAAGCAGGCTTCAGGTTACTGGGCGCCTGGCGCATGCGCAATAATGCCCTGTGTCCGCGGCGCCATCTTGGCTTCTGGCACTAGAATGGAAAAGAGGGGATCGCGCAGGTCAGGCACTGTAATAAGGTTCCCTATTATGATTTGACATAAGGAGGGGCTAGATCCACTTATAGATGTGACTTCACGTGGGTATACATGATTTTAGCAGAACAATCAGTGTAGGGCACAGTTCTCTGAGGTGCCACAGGCCTCTGCGTATCAGACATATACATTTTCAGTTTCAATCTATAACTACATCTACAGGCATACTATACCCAGAACGAGTGGTATACAAGTTAGGACTATGGAGGTCTAAAGTAGACGTTCTATATGGGCCCATAGGGATGCGTGGTGGATGAAGATCCTATTAGGAAGAAAAAGGCACATGGGTTAATTATTCATGAAGATAGGCTAGTTTAAGCATATTTATAATCCTTATTTAGACCTCCTGGACCCAACGTCCCCAGACGGCGGATCCATTGCATCTCTCTCAAGTGTAGCATCTCATCACGATTCCCCCCTCTCCTGGGGGTGGGGACCCAATCGATGACCTGAAAACGTAGTTGGCTGGGCGTATGTTTGTGTTCCTGGAAATGGTGTACTAAAGGGGCTTCTTTCTTGTTAGTGCGGATGTTAGATTTGTGTTGACTGATTCTGTCTTTTATTTTTTGTGTGGTCTCGCCCACATATCCCAGGCCACAAGGGCATTTAATGAGATAAATAACATAGTTTGTCATGCATGAAAAGTGGCCCTTAATATAGTACTTTTTCCCTGATGAGGGGTGGGTAAAAGAATTACCTTTTGTGACATTGCCACACTGCGCACATCCCAAACAAGGGTAGGTGCCCAGGTTGGGGGATCCCGTGATGGTGCGTTGTGCATCCATTTTTGCGGATCCAAAGTCGGATCTCACTAGCTGATCACGGATTATGGGTGGGCGTTTGTAGGACATCAGGGGTTTGGAGTGGAAAATGCTGGGAATACTCCTTTGTAGGATCTGCCAATGTTTGTATATAATTTTTTTGATAGAGGTACTCCAAGTGGAGTAAGTAGTTACACAGGGAATTCTACCATCCTGTTTCGTACTGACTCTAGTTTTAGATTTTAGTAGGTCATCTCTCTTTGTATCACTAACACGCTCTGTGTGACTTTTCAGTATTTGTGCTGGAAAGCCACGAACTGCGAATTTTTGACTCATTTCTGTGAGTCTTCTTTCTGCAGTTGTGGGGTTGGAGACAATTCTTTTTACCCTCATTAGTTGTGAAAGTGGGAGTGAGTTAATTAAACCTGGTGGGTGGTAACTTTCGTATAGTAAGAGAGAATTTCTGTCTGTGGGTTTTGTAAACAGATCATAATGTAGGTGGCTATCTTCTACCTGAAGGAGGACGTCGAGGAACGGAATTCCAGTTTGGCTGGTTTCAAGGGAGAGAGCAATGGATCCCACCGCTGTGTTCAAGTCCCCATGGAAGCTCTGTAGGTCTTCTAGTGATCCCTGCCACAAACAGAAGATATCGTCAATATAACGTAACCAAATTTTAACACATTTATCGAATAATGGATGGGTGTACACAAATTGTTCCTCAAAGGCATTCATATAAATGACCGCGAATGTCGGTGCCACATTGCATCCCATTGCGGTCCCTGCTATCTGTAGAAAGAAGTCGTCTTCAAACAGAAAATAGTTATTTTTCAAAACAAAATTCAATAGGTCCTGGATAAACAGGTTTTCCCTGGGTGAGTATTCCTGGTGTTGAGCCAGGACCTCCATAACGGTCCGAATACCATCTTCCGTAGGGATATTGGTATATAAACTGGAGACATCCATGGTAACCAGAGTTAAGTCAGTTCCGTGGATATCTAGACTTCTTTCTACAGATAGCAGGGACCGCAATGGGATGCAATGTGGCACCGACATTCGCGGTCATTTATATGAATGCCTTTGAGGAACAATTTGTGTACACCCATCCATTATTCGATAAATGTGTTAAAATTTGGTTACGTTATATTGACGATATCTTCTGTTTGTGGCAGGGATCACTAGAAGACCTACAGAGCTTCCATGGGGACTTGAACACAGCGGTGGGATCCATTGCTCTCTCCCTTGAAACCAGCCAAACTGGAATTCCGTTCCTCGACGTCCTCCTTCAGGTAGAAGATAGCCACCTACATTATGATCTGTTTACAAAACCCACAGACAGAAATTCTCTCTTACTATACGAAAGTTACCACCCACCAGGTTTAATTAACTCACTCCCACTTTCACAACTAATGAGGGTAAAAAGAATTGTCTCCAACCCCACAACTGCAGAAAGAAGACTCACAGAAATGAGTCAAAAATTCGCAGTTCGTGGCTTTCCAGCACAAATACTGAAAAGTCACACAGAGCGTGTTAGTGATACAAAGAGAGATGACCTACTAAAATCTAAAACTAGAGTCAGTACGAAACAGGATGGTAGAATTCCCTGTGTAACTACTTACTCCACTTGGAGTACCTCTATCAAAAAAATTATATACAAACATTGGCAGATCCTACAAAGGAGTATTCCCAGCATTTTCCACTCCAAACCCCTGATGTCCTACAAACGCCCACCCATAATCCGTGATCAGCTAGTGAGATCCGACTTTGGATCCGCAAAAATGGATGCACAGCGCACCATCACGGGATCCCCCAACCTGGGCACCTACCCTTGTTTGGGATGTGCGCAGTGTGGCAATGTCACAAAAGGTAATTCTTTTACCCACCCCTCATCAGGGAAAAAGTACTATATTAAGGGCCACTTTTCATGCATGACAAACTATGTTATTTATCTCATTAAATGCCCTTGTGGCCTGGGATATGTGGGCGAGACCACACAAAAAATAAAAGACAGAATCAGTCAACACAAATCTAACATCCGCACTAACAAGAAAGAAGCCCCTTTAGTACACCATTTCCAGGAACACAAACATACGCCCAGCCAACTACGTTTTCAGGTCATCGATTGGGTCCCCACCCCCAGGAGAGGGGGGAATCGTGATGAGATGCTACACTTGAGAGAGATGCAATGGATCCGCCGTCTGGGGACGTTGGGTCCAGGAGGTCTAAATAAGGATTATAAATATGCTTAAACTAGCCTATCTTCATGAATAATTAACCCATGTGCCTTTTTCTTCCTAATAGGATCTTCATCCACCACGCATCCCTATGGGCCCATATAGAACGTCTACTTTAGACCTCCATAGTCCTAACTTGTATACCACTCGTTCTGGGTATAGTATGCCTGTAGATGTAGTTATAGATTGAAACTGAAAATGTATATGTCTGATACGCAGAGGCCTGTGGCACCTCAGAGAACTGTGCCCTACACTGATTGTTCTGCTAAAATCATGTATACCCACGTGAAGTCACATCTATAAGTGGATCTAGCCCCTCCTTATGTCAAATCATAATAGGGAACCTTATTACAGTGCCTGACCTGCGCGATCCCCTCTTTTCCATTCTAGTGCCAGAAGCCAAGATGGCGCCGCGGACACAGGGCATTATTGCGCATGCGCCAGGCGCCCAGTAACCTGAAGCCTGCTTGCTCCTCCCTCACGGGGGCCGTCCCCATCACACTGACCCACCCCTCACATGCCGGCAATGGCCGGATATCCGATCCGGCCTCTGAATAAATACACCACGGCGTGCATCGCAGTTACCGCACGCCGTGAAAATACAGACCGGCCATCCAGGTACGTGACTCGGTTTCAGAGGACTCTGCTTCAGAGTACGCTAGTTTAGACCACTTATGTCCGCTTACTATGCGCTACTATGCGCTGCAAATAGATGACAGACACCACTGATGGGGCTTACGGTCCTCACTCGTGCCACATGCCTCTCCTTTCCTACATTGCATTGTATTGGATCATGTATGCTAGCCGCCCCCCCCCCTAAGGTGTCCACAGGGGTGTAGTGTGTAACTGCACAACCCCCTTTTTTCCCTTGACTAGCCTATACTGTGTAATCATGTGTTTAATCATGAATTTAACCTGCCACTAGTGCTGCTTTCCACGGAACCCCCCCCCCCCCCCTTTTATACCACTTGTTATAATCATGCTCTATTGAAATTATGCCTTAATCATGTTGCCGTCTAATCATGTCTCACTTGTTATGAATTATGAACTGTGATTTCTCATGAATTTTACTTTAATCATGTTAGTTTTGATTCTGATGCACAATATATGCAAAGAACCCAAACCCCTCCCCTCCCCCGCAACCCCTCTTTAAATGAATTGATGTATGCGGGCATCTCTCATATATATGTCTAACCATGCTAGTAATTGATATTAACTTAGCCCTCATATATGAGCAACAGTCCTTTGAAGGATATGAATTATGAATGATTTATTGAAAAAATAGTCAAATTATGGATAAAATTCCCATCCATTAAGGAGCAATAATATAATATGTTTCATGAGAATTGAGATATATGTATATATATGAATTCCAAGTGATGTGTATATGAATTTTTTTCCTTTCTGTTTTTAATTATATTGTCCTGTGTTTATTTTTTTTGCATTTATAGCTTGACAAAGGGCACCAAATGGGCCCGAAACGTTGCAGACAGCAATAAATGTCATAAAATAACTTGAGAATATACCACTGGTAAATAAAGGTTGAATTACAAACTACATCGGTGTGCTGTTTCTGAAAAAATTTATTTAAAGAGGCTCACTAATGGACGCTGAGATTAGATCACCCCATACGAGAGCATTGAATCAATGCTTTCCTATGGGGAAAAATTTGACCCCGGAGGTCATCATGCAGGGTGTGAGGACGTCCAGCGTCAGATACTGGACCAAAGGTCTGTTTTAATCCAGGAAGCCCTCAGGTGGCTGCCAGCCACTAGAGGCTGACTTATTGCTGGAACTTAAACAATGCAGTTTCTCTAGAACATTGCAGCTCGATTTGCAAAAGGGACACTGTACCCAGACCACTTCAATGAGCTTGCAGGGACAAGGGTGGGGCTTGCAGCAGAACATGGGTGGGGCCTGTAAGGGGGCCCCTTGATTTATTTTGCCCGGGGGCCCTGAGGGTTCTCAGTCCGCCCCTGGGTGGGGGATGTAAAGATTCTGCAGGCTTTTTTCAGGATGTGTTTATATGGTTCTCAAAGAAAATAGGAAGCATGTTACTCGTGATGAATAATGTAAGAAGGTTTATAGAATTATTAATTTGTCAAAATCAGGGGAGAATTTATTGTTACTAAGCTCTTATGCAGATTCACGCTCAGCTTTTTCTTCAGAATCAGGGAATACACTTCTTTTGGTCACTGAGTTGGCACTGTGGAGGTACCAGCTGGTTAAGGTTTCAGCAGGTATTTTGTTCTGGTATCCTACTCTAAAGAAGTCTCCTCTGACCACAGTAAAACCTGGAACTGCACATTCAGATTCTGAAGACAAGGATCAGTTTATTATATCATAATGCAAAAGCACTTGTTTCAGAAGCAGCAAATCAATGTCACATAATTTAATCCTACGATACCATGGAGGTGTACACTGACTATACTATGACCCACTTCTACTTTCACTGCATGAAGAACTTCACTATACGCAATGCAAAGTGTCCCTGTAAAGTAGAGACATGTTGAAAGTGAACGCTCGACAGATAATAATAGCCCATACACCAGCCTTGGTCTGTCCGAGCTCACAGAAGATTCATGCATGTTCCTGATGACTACAGTGGCTACAGACAATGACTGTGTCCAGTTGCTAGGTAACCAGATGCTTTGTCCTCTATCGTACCAGCTCCTGTCAGAAAGGTGGCATCGGTTGCTAAGGCAATTGGCACCTGAAGATGATACAAGGCTCCCAGTTTCCAATAGTCCTGGCAATAGGGCAGGGATGAACAGAAGGTGGGCAGGGTTTGTGTGTGGTTTCTGAGAATTTCCTTTTTGTTTTGGGGCAGTCCTTCGGGTAGGGATAAATAGTCTCAGAGCAGGAATATGGTGGCTACTGTGCAGGCCTGGCAGGCTATTTAAAGGTGAACCCTCCTGACATACCTTCTCTGCTGATTGTGGTTCATTACCTGTCCTGCCTGCTGCTCCCGGTGCTATTGTTCCTGGTTTGACTCCTGACCAACAGTGATCCTGACCCTAGCCATGTTCCCAGATAATGCTTCTTCCTCGCCCCTTGGACTTTTGATCTAATACTTGTTTTTCTACTTCTGGCTCTGATCCTCAGCCCCATTCCTGACTATTCTACCATTATGACCTCTGGCCAGTCTCATCCTGAACGCTCTACTCTTGGTGAACCTTGGCAACAGTCTTGACTAGGCTGCTAGTCTATCAGTGCTACTAATGCCAATCCATGACTAATCTGGGGACCACAATCTGGAGCAAAGTCCATAACTCTTGGCAGGAGTCATGGATGAAGATCTGTTAAACCAGTCTAGCCAGCCCTAAATGAATTGCAGTTTAGAGAATCCAAATTGTACACAACTGTATGCAACCTTATATGTTATTTATGAAAAATCATCTACCAGGTTGAGCAATATCATAGTTGGTGATAATTCAGATTCTTTGTGCCAACACTACTGAACTGTTATGCACTAGATCTATGCCAGGGGCTTTAATTAGCGATATTATTCAATACACAATAAGGAGATGATTTTTATTTCACTTGTTATAGTCCTGTAGTCATGGCAAACAGAATAAAACATTGACAAACGTGACATTACTTGCATCTAGCATGTCCTTCTATATCCATTAGAAAGCAACAGAAATAATCCACTTACGATCTAGTATTGTTAGTCTGTTACTCAAATCAAAGCAAAGCTGCAATGCCCCATAGGTAATAATTAGGGATGAGCGAATCGACTTCTGATGAAACATCTGAAGTCGAGTTTCATAAAACTTTGTTTCAATACTGTACGGAGCGAGTGCTCCGTACAGTATTAGAATGAATTGGCTCAGATGAGCCGAAGTTATTACTTTGCAAAGTCTCACGAGACTTTGGGTACTAACTTTATAAATTGATGTTTCATCCGAAGTTAATTCGCTCATCCCTAGTGATAATAATGTGAATCTGAGATATGCAGACAAATTTGCTATTCCAAATCCTTAGATGAGAGAGAAAAAAATGTGGACGTCTTGTATAAAAATAAATCACACCTAATGGAAATTTAAAAAAAATCCTGAGGATCAAATAAGCTTCTCAGCCAGTTATATTTCAATCACTTGATAATGCCACATAAAGGTCAACGTGGAACAAATCTTACTCTTGTGTCTAAAGATACGCATAGTATACATTTACATCATCCTGATGCTTTATACACCATTTGAAGTGTACAGAATTATTACTGCTAATCAGTGGTGTAAGTAGAGTTCTATGGGCCCCATGACAAACTATAGGTTTGAATGCGCTGTAGTATAATATTAAATATATAAAAAAAAAAGAAGTACGCTCCGCTGATGCTGCCAGAATTTTTCTTTCTTTCTTTTTTTTTTAAAGACCCCCTGTCTGCCCTGCTGTGCTCCCCTAAAGTTTTGGTACCCAATATGTTACTACCGAGCGGTCCAATGGTAACAGACTGCGTCATAGCCGGGGAGGAGGAGACACACACAGAGAAATTCTGGGATCTCCTGCTCCCTGTGCCAATGCTCAGTATTAACATATTGGGTGCCAAAACTTTGGAAGATCATAGCGGGGCAGACGAGGGATCCTTCAAAAAAAAGAAAAATTCTGGCAGCATCAGCGGAGGGTACTTCACATCATGAGAAGGTTAACCGTGAAAAACATAAAAAACGTGAACGATCCTCTTCAACACCACTTCCAAAGGGATGCCTGATTTTTACTTCCCTGTCTATCATAATATAATAAAATGTACAATTAGTGTAGGTCATGGACCTCATGGTTATTGACAAAGTTTTGTCAATGGCCCCCTCTCTCTCACTAGATATATATATCATTTTGCCCCTCTCTCACTGAATATATTTCATTTTGCCCCCATTTCCTCGATTTTTAATTTGCCCCCACTCCTTCTGTATGGGGGCAAAAAAAAAATAATAATAAATAAATAAATAAATGAATGAAAGATTAAAAACAAAGAACAAAAATATATCAAAAATATAATAAATAAAAAAATAAAAATATAAAATATAAAAAATAAAATACAAAATATAAAAATATAAATAATAATAATAAAAACTAAACGGGGAAAAAACTTTAGAATAAAGAATATAAACTAGGGACACTTATTTAATCACATAATAAGAGGTGTAAATCATGGCTAATTAGACTGACAATCAATTCTGTGCGTGAATTAATAATATTATCAAAATGTAGGGTTAATGTAGGGTATTGATGGTGCCCCTCTGTACACAAATTAATCATGTTGATTAACAATAATAATTTTTCACTATCACAATTGATCCCTTATTGGATTGAATGTATGGATTATAATTGATGATTTTTTCACAAAAGATCGTTTCACATGTGTTTTCTACAAATATGTAAATGTTTCTGTGTTCCTTTGTTTTATATGCCTTCTGTGTATTTTTTGAACATATTGGATCATGTACCTGTACTTGGATTTTCATTGGGATCTAATTACTGTCTGTATATGCCAATTTATTCCCATTTTTTGTTCGCTTGCTTTTTTCTTTACCTCCGCTGTTGTCCGTTCACCCATAGTATCCCACATACATGCGCCCTCAGCGCTTTAATCCCACTACGTCTCCCCTCCGGCACTTGACACGCAGCAGGTACCTTCTGAGCCTGCGCGATTTGCTGCTTCCGCTGTTTGGAATGCAGCACGCGTCGGCTCGGTTGTGCGCATGAGCAGACGGCACTTCCGGACGCCGTCTGCTTCGGCGTTTCTTAACAGCCATATCCATCTGTTTATTGAAGGTATGAAGGGCCGTCCACTTCCTCCTCCTCTCTCCTCCTCCATGAAAGCGAGGTTGTTGCCGCCCCCACTTTCCACATGGGCACCTGGGATGCAGGTGAAGACTATTATTATTGGTTATTATCTATATATATATTGGACTATGTGCCACTTAGGATCAGGCACTCCTGAGTAAGCCAGCAAGTCTGGCGATATGCTTTGGGCTTCTTTCCTGACCACCACACATACCCCCACTATGCTACCTCTATGATAAGTATTCCAGCCTTTTATTCATTGTTGATTGATTTCATGCACTTCATATTGTGATACATTCATTGACGTGGGGGCATGTTTATGACTTTGTGGTGAGCCAGGGTGGCATGTGCACATACATGGTTTACATGGCTCTGATTTGTTGTATACAACGATTTTAAAGAGGACCTTTCACCGATTATGACACTGTGAACTAAGAATACAGACATGTAGAGCGGCGCCCGGGGATCTCACTGCACTTACTATTATCCCCGGGCACCGCTCCGTTCTCCCGCTATGCCCTCTGGTATCTTCAGTCACTAAGTTATAGTAGGCGGAGTCTGCCCTTGTTCTTCTGTAAGCGCTGGCCAATCGCATTGCAGAGTTTACAGCCTGGGAGAAAATAACCTCCCAGGCTGTGAGCTCTGCGCTGCGATTGGCCAGCGCTAGAGCAGAACAAGAGCAGACTCCGCCTACCATAACTTAGTGAACGAAGATACCGGAGGGCATAGCGGGAGAACGGAGCGGTGCCCGGGGATAATAGTAAGTGCAGTGAGATCCCCGGGCGCCGCTCTACATGTCTGTATTCTTAGTTCACAGTGTCATAATCGGTGAAAGGTCCTCTTTAAAGGGGTTCTGCACTTTCAATTAACTGATGATTTATCCTCTGGATAGATCATCAGCTTCTGATCGGCGGGGGTCCAACACCCAGGACCCCCGCCGATCAGCTGTTTGAGAAGGCAGCGGCGCTCCAGGAGCGCCGCGGCCTTCTCACTGTTTACCGCCGGGCCGCCCGCCCACTGACGTCACGACTTGTATCAACTACAGTGGGCGCGGCTAAGCTCCATTCAAGTGAACAGAGCTTAGCCGCGCCCACTCTAGTTGATACAAGTCGTGACGTCAGTGGGCGGGCGGCCCGGCGGTAAACAGTGAGAAGGCCGCGGCGCTGCTGGAGCGCCACTGCCTTCTCAAACAGCTGATCGGCGGGGGTCCCGGGTGTCGGACCCCCACCGATCAGAAGCTGATGATCTATCCAGAGGATAAATCATTAGTTAATTGAAAGTGCAGAACCCCTTTAACCCATTTTTTGTCGTGTCTGTTGCTTTAAATAAATTTGATATATTTTAGATGTGCGGCTCCTGTCTCGGTATTCTTTTTCTCTTTTCTCCCTCTGTATATATTTGATTTTGCCCCCTCTCTCACTGTATATATTTCACTTTGCCCCTACTCCCTATGTATATATTTCATTTTGACCCTCTCTCACTGAATATATTTAATTTTGACCCCATTTCCTCTATTTTATTTTGCCCCACTACCTCTGTATATATTTTATTTTGCCCCCACTCCCTCTGTATATATTTCATTTTGCCCCCTCTCTTACTGTATATATTTCATTTTGCCCCCACTCCCTCTGTATATATTTCATTTTGCCCCTCTCGCACTGTATATATTTTATTTTTTGCCCCTCTCTGTATATATTTCATTTTGTCCCCTCAGTATATAAAGAATGATTTTCTGCCCTTGCCCTCATATGGCCGGCACGGGCGCCCCTATCTAAATTCAGACCACAGTGCCACACTGCCCCTCTACTCCCCAGTATGAAGCCAGTGTGTGTATACATATAAAAAAAAAATAATACTTACCTACTCATTCCGCTCTGTCTGTCTGTACTTACGGGCTGAGGCCTTCAGTTCGGTAAGGTGCGCAATCCCGTCATACCCTCTGCAGCGCTGCGTCATTCTGTGATCCTGCAAGACCCGTGACCTCCAGCGCCAGGTCTCGCGCTGACAACATGAATTGAATTGACAAATGGTGGCGCTGTGCAAGAGAGGGTATGGGTGGGTATGGGGATGTGCACAGGTAGCGCAGCCGCACTGTAGGCCAATTAAAATATAAGGTTGAAGAGAGTCTCGGACAATGCTGCTCACATTGTTTTGATAAAGGCACTTGCATGTGCCGAAACGCGCGTCACCTCTTCTATGAGTGGCGAATAAACCTGATATAATTGCAGTACAAAGGAGTGCCGGTTCCTTCCTTCATTCAAGCATCCGGAGTGACGTCCGCTAACCGCGCACCCATACCTTCACGCAGTGCCACCCGACCATTCGTAACCTGCCCCTATTACTTGTCCCACCACTGAAGTCTGCCACATCACCTTCATTTGCAGTGCTGTCAATAATGAAAAACCTGGACTGCTACAGACTGGAAATGTAGTATCTTTAAGACCAATCCAGGTTCTTTTTGGAATCCCACCACAGTTGGGTTAAAGTATGGAGGTTGTCAGGGATGCACTTCCATCCTGCTTTTGCTGTGGAGCTTTACACCCCAACTGCTATTGTGATCATCTGGTGAGCCATCGCATACAGCAGTCGGTCACCCCTAGAAGGGATACAAGGAACACTAACAGCTCAGAGATATGTGCAGGACATCCGTGGCCACATGTGTTACCTCTCATTGCAGGGCTTCAAACTGGAGTTTTACAGCAAGATAATGCTCCCCCACACATAGCAAGGGTTTCCCGGGAATCCCTCCACCGGATTGCAACACTTCCTTGGTCTCCCTGGTCAACAGATTTATCACCAATTGAGCATTCATGGGACGCCAGCTTTGGCAACCTACAAGTGTGCAGGATGTACAGGCCCAGCTGCAACACCAGTGAGCAAATCTACCACAGGACACCTGTAGGGCAAGTTTTTAATTTGTGCTTCCTCTTTAATTTCATGTAGCTGATTAGTAAAGTCTAATACCTGGCTGCATTTCTGCAGTATGAAGTAACTGTACATGCATACTAACCTTTGGGTGGGGGTAGGAGGGGCCAGGAGACAAGAAAACACTTATGGGGTTATTTATCAAACTGGTGTAAAGTAGAACTGGCTTAGTTGCCCATAGCAACCAATCAGATTCCACCTTTCATTTTCATTTATGACAGCTCTTTTGGAAAATGAAAGATGAAATCTGATTGGTTGCTATGGGCAACTAAGCCAGTTCTACTTTACACCAGTTTGATAAATGACCCCATTCGTTTTGAAACAAAGACCTCAGCTCCATTGAAGACATCCTTAGGGTAGGATGTCTTGCTACCATCACCTCTCTTTGTATGACATAAATGGCAGCCAAGTGCCGTATAGGCGCTGGTTGATCTGGAGCCTGCCCATCGGTTCATGACTTGCAGTGACTGTTATTATACTTTATGTATATCTTTATATATACAGTGTATGTATATATATATATATATATATATATATATATATATATACACATACATATACACACACACACATACAGTGCTTTGAAAAAGTATTCATACAACTTGAACTTTTCCACATTTTTTTAAGTTCTACCCACAAATTGAAATCCAACACAAAGTAGCAAGTATGTGTGAAGTGAAAAGAAAATGATACATGGTTTTCAAAATTTTTTATAAATAAAAATTAGAAAAATGTGGCGTGCATTTGTATTTGGCCCCCTATAAGCTGATATCCCTAAATAAAATCCAGTGTGACCAATTGCCTTTAAAAGTTACCTAATTAGTAAAAAACAGTCCACCTGTGGGTAATTTATTCTCAGTATAACTATAGCTGTTCTGTGAAGGCCTCACAGGTTTGTTAGTGAACATTAGTGATCAAACAGCATCATGAAAACCAAGGAACACACCAGACAGGTCAGGGATAAAGTTGTGGAGAAGTGTAAAGCAGGGTTGGGTTATAAAAAAAAATATCCCAAGCTCTAAATATCTCATGGAGCACTGTGCAAAGCTGGTAGAGACATACCCGAACAGACTTGCAGCTGTAATTGCAGTGAAAGGTGGTCCTACAAAGTAATTACTCAGGGGGACTGAATACAAATGCATGTCACACTTTCCAGATTTTAATTTATTAAAAATGTTGAAAACCATGTATCATTTTCTCTTCACTTCATACATACTTGCTACTTTGTGTTGGTCTATCACATAAAATCCCAATAAAATACCCCCAAGTTTGTGGGTGTAATGTGAAAAAATGTGGAAAAGTTCAAGGGGTATGAGTAATTTTTCAAGGCACTGTATAAATATATACTTATTTTTATTTTTGTAAACTCTTTATGCACTTAAGCTGTGTTTTTTCCCGAATTTCAGATCCCATGGTAATACAATACCATATGGAATCTGTATGTCTCCATGCTGAACTGTATGTCATCTAGGTTAGATGCGGCCTAACAGGGTACTAGAGCCTCCATTCAATTGTACAATAAACTTGTCCCTTTGCTATAATATTGTAATAATTTGCATATATCATCATAACATTCACACATATAAAGTTTCTTGGCGCATTTTTTTGTCAATAACTGTATTAATTGATTTTACGATTCTGACAATATTAGTATCGTGCAGCACTGAAATGTTGATTAATTGAATCAGTCCATTTACCTTTTCAACCCTATAATAAATATACTATAAATCCATTTTTCTGTGACATAACTATATTAGAGTGGTTGCTGAGAAATAAATACAGATTGCTTTCCTTTGGAAATGATCCTAGCTGTGTTTGTACATGATGCATATATTGGTAGTTCCATTATACAGTAGTGCCACTATTATAACTGGAATCATTAGAGGGAAAGGGGAGCATTCGACTAAGAGTGAAATCAATTGGACCTAGTCTGTGCAGAAAGCATTCACGCTGAACCCTGCCTGCACAATGCAGAAGAGAAACATGCTGCTTTTTGCTGTGCACTTGTGATATTCTGCAATTAAATCTGGCCTTATGCGACCCAATTGTACCTGAATTAATGATCTGCGTAAAATTAGGCAATGTGGCGAGAGAGAATGATTCCTTCTGACTGTTAAAAAAAAAACTGTTATCACACGCAGAGATTTACCACAGGTTGGAAAACATGCCTGGTGAAGACTGAATAAATATCTGTCCGTCCTTATGGTTCATGCACACGGCCGTTGCCCGGCTGCGCCCGTATTGCGGCCCTTAAACAGCGCGAATGGGTCAAGTGAGTGGGTCCGCGATCCACATGCGGCAGCCCTACGGTCGGTGCCCGTGCATTGCGTATGTTCGTGTGCATGAGTCAAGTGAATCTTAAAGGTTTTTTTAGGACTTTGATACTGATGGCCTAGGACAGTGTTGGCGAACCTATGGCACGGGTGCCAGAGGCGGCATTCAGAGCCCTCTCTGTGGGCACCCACACCCTGGAAAAAGTCTATGGTGTACCAATATGCCTTAGACTTCTCCTGCCATTCATCAGCGCAGAGCGCACTATGAACGGCACAGGTAGTGCACTGAATGTAGGCAGGCTATTATAGCTAAATGATAAAGTATATGGAAGGTGTACTATATTGGACTGTAGGATTCAGGGTAAATTGCCGTGTTGGCACTTTACGATAAATAAGTGGGTTTTGGGTTGCAGTTTGGGCACTCGGTCTCAAAAAGGTTCACCATCCCTGCCCTAGGATATCCTCATGGTGTCTATACATCCTCACTAGCTGTCAGCTGAACAAGCTATCTCTCTCGACTCCTCCATAAACATACACATTTGGCTCGGCTAAGTTGGTTAAGTGTTTTTAATGGGAAGAGAGGAGAAAGCAGCTGCTAAATACCTCTTATCTCCCAGGAGAACATGCTATGAGGTATCTTCCAAGAAAGATAACCATCTTGCCAGCACCACCTATTGGAAGTGGCTCCCTATGAGTCAAGATTTGACTTTCCAGTCTTGGGATTTGACAAAGGAATATAGCCAGGACAGATATCCATCCGCAGGCAGCAATTTTGGGATGCTTGCCACACATCAGTATGGAGTACGATTCTGGCTGGTTCAATGTGATGCCTTGGAAGCGGTAATTCCCTTGTCAAATCTCGTCTTTTTGTATAGTCTGATCTTGACTCATAGAGAACCACTTCCAATAAGTGGTGATGCGAGATGACACTCTTTCTTGGGAGATACCTCTTTGCATATTCATTTCCCATACAGCATTGTCAATAAGTCTTCATACCATGGTGCACTTCTAGTAAGTCTCCATACAGGACTGGTCTCTTTAAGGAGATTCAGCACCCAAGCTAAGCCGCCACCAGGAGAACAAAAGAATTAGGTGAAAAAAAATCATCACCTGTCAGGGGAGAATCAGGACGTCCCCGTAAACACTGAATTGTAAACTGGCCTCGCCAAAATGGTGGCTCGGTCGGCAATAGACTTATGTGTCCTTTAGGATAGGCTAACAATATTAGATTGGTGAGAGTCCAACTCCCAGCACCCCCACTGATCAGCTGACTGGATGGGCCATCAATATCAAAATGCCAATGTGATAATACCTCCTCGCTTGTCTTTTGTGGCATTATTCTGGCACTACAGCCTGCAGCTGATGTTCCTGGAGTGACATTGCTGCTCCAGCCGAATCCAGCAAAGTCTAGTCTTAAAAATGACATTAGTCTCTGTGGCCATGCATTTTTATTACAACTAAGGTGACAGTCAAAGTGGCTGCCATTGCAGCTCTCACAGGGGCTAACACTCAGCTCCTCGACAATTCTTCATTATATACTTGTCATTTTAGTGTGATATATCCCTTTGTATTACATGGCTGTGTACGTTGGCAAACATTCAAAGTTTTTCTTTTATTAGGGGAGGATGGGGGGATCTTTTAGGAATCCCCATCTCTAGACTATGAAAGTGCCACTGTGCTTATAAAATGTAGAAACAGCTTTGTAATGTCTGCTCTTACAGTGAATATCTGTCATGCAATGGTCAAATCAAGCAATGAGATAGGACCACACACTATTCATTATGTATATTACCTGCATATGATTCGTGCATCAAACCGCAGCTTGTTCGACAGCATATTTTCTGTCAGCGTTGAGCTTGTTTTTATCCTATAATACAATTAAGAGAACATTAGATTCCCCACATATTATGACATGGGCCACATTTACTATAGGTACATGCGGAAGGAAGGAAGGACTTTTATTCGCCCAAGTGATCGTGATGTTTAAGAGCAACATTAGAGCCTTTCTCAGATAGACAGATTCATAGTTCAACACAGCCAGACATATAGATATAGACAAATAGACATAAGCTTGCTGAGAAATTTACAGGAAAAGAATATGAAAGATATGTACTTGCTTACATAATTGTAGGATGACACAGAAAAAAGTGCGAGAAAAATATTGAGAGTAGAGAAGAATCAGAAAAAACAGAAATAATATATGGAGAAATCAAGACAGGAGGTGAAGAGGTAGACACCAAGATAACTAGCATAACCCAAGTTTTGCCAGATTCCACCGTGCATCTACCCTTTTCACAGCATCTAAGCTCACTGTAAGAAGAATCATAATTAAAGGCATGTTAACATTTTCAAAGAAGAAAAGGTCATGGAATTATGGAAATCACGGGATCGAAAGACATGATGATATGCTAATAATAAAAAAAATTTAACAAAATATTCAAAACTTCTCGATTTATTCAGTATCAAGTATGACTGCCAGGTGCAGAAGGTGATCAATGAGGTTATTAATGGTTGTCTGAGAAATGTTCTGCCACTCTGAATGCACTTGGGCACGCAAATCATCAAGATCCGTTGCTAATAACAGCTCCCTTTGCAGTTGCCAACCATTGACATCCCAGATGTGTCCTCGATGGGAGACAAATCCAAAAGACATTGCAGGCCATGATAGCACGTTTAGGCCACTCAGACTGTTCACAGTAGCACAGGAACATGTGGCCTAGCATTGCTCTGTTGAAAAACTCCTGGGACCCTTGGAGATACAACTGCACCACTAGTTCCACGACTGAATCCATGTAATGCCAATCTGTTAGTGTACCTGAAATAAAGACTAGAGGGGTTCTTTCTACCATACATTATGCCACACCATAATCCAGGGAGTAGGACTCTTGTGATGTTCCCTTGTGAAAACCTCTTCATGGCGTTGCCCATGTGGTCTCCAGACTAATCCCTGGCCATCATTGCATCCAAAACAAAAGCAGGATTCATCAGTGAAGTGGATATACCTCCATTCGAGCCACTGTGTTCTTACTGTGTACCATGATAGCCTTTGAGAGCAGTGGTGTGAGGTCAATGGAACACCTGTAGTTAGATGTCTCATAGCCCAATGTTATGCAGATGCCTTCTGATAGTTTGTGTAGACACCATCTGCCGCCCTAGGCTTGGGATTTGACATCCAATTTCACTTGCAGTACATTCCAGTTTGTCATTGTTCTCCCAACCACTGGGACATGCGACACTAAACAATGCTGACATCTCAGCCTAGGCGCATAGTTATCTGCCAGAGTTCTAGGATTCTATCCCTCTCTGTTTGCGACAAGTGGCAATAACTGGCACAATCATCTGACCTGACTTGATCTGATCTTTAAGGGTTCATGTAGCAAAAACCTTTGCTTTCAATCTAGCTTTTATGCCCCTACCACATGCAACAGACTGGAGCTAGGTACTTGAAAATGTGATCATTTGCATATCTTAGTGACCACCGCTACTTCCTGAATTTGCATAACCTTATGTCTTGTTCTTCTTGGTGTTGCAAATTCGATGCTGAGGAGTAAATAGGCTATGTATGCAGTTGGACTTTATGTGTCAGCACTAAATGCCCAGCAGATGGTGTACGTATAACAATATTTATCAGTAACATAACAAAACATTTCCAGTTATAGTTATTGCAGAAAGGTTCCTACATGCACAAGAGTGTAGACCTCTACTGTACACTAGGGTTGTCATAATACCAGAACTTGGACTTCGATTCCAATTGCAGTATGACGATTCTCAATACCAAAACAATACTGTGCCAAGGTATGAATGAGATAAGTTTGTTTAGGTTTTCTAAATGATTGTACATGTTCGGCTCCTTGGTTTTGCCAGAAAACTGCATTCATCCATAAAACTACACAAGCATTAAAAATTTTACAAGGTTTTGTGGGTCTAACAGCTCTTTTCCAGCTTAAGGCCGAATGCACACGGCCATGTATCCAGGCCGTGAGCGGTCCGTGGTATCCCGGCCTGGATACCTGCTGACAGCAGGAGCGCACGACGTCATTGGTTGCTATGACGCTGTGCGCTTTATGCTGCCGCTACACTACAGTAATACACTTGTATGATCTATACGAGTGTATTACTGTACAGCAGCGGCAGCATGAAGCGCACGGCGTCATAGCAACCAATGACGCCGTGCGCTCCTGCTGTTAGCAGGAATACAGGCCGGGATACCACGGACCGCTCACGGACGCGGAATACGGGAGTGTGCATTCGGCCTAATTGAGCAGCTAGACAAAACTGTCATTTAGAAAACCATAACAAACATAACCTGGAGCAGTTCTTGCCTGCGCCAATGCCGCTCCATGTGGTCTCGACCTAAGGCCCCCTTCACACGGGCGTCGCGGGTGAGGGCCGGATGCGTTCAGGGTGCATTGCGGGAAACCCGCGCGAGTAGGCACACAATTACAGTCAGTTTGGTTTGAGATTGCGTTCCGATGTTCAGTTTTTCCCAAGCGAGTGCAATGCGTTTTGCACGCGCGTGAGCAAAAACTGAATGCGGTACCCAGACCCGAACCCGGACTTCTTCACTGAAGTTCGGGTTTGGGTTAGGTGTTTTGTAGATTTTATTATTTTCCATTATAATATGGCTATAATGGAAAATAATAGCATTCTTAATACAGAATGCCTAGTATAATGTCAATTGAGGGTTAAAAAATAATAAAAACATAACTCACCTCAACCACTTGATCGTGCAGCCGGCATTTTCTTCTTTCAGGACCTGCAAAAGGACCTTTGAGGGCGTAATCACGCTCACCACGTGGTGAGGTCAGCGCAGGTCCTGCTGAATAAAGATTAAAGGACCTTCTATCATAGTGAGCGCGATGACATCAGCAAACAACCTTTTGCAGGTCCTTCAAGAAGAACAAAGGAGAGGATCCCGGCTGCGCAATCAAGTGGATGAGATGAGTAATGTTTTTATCATTTTTTAACCCTCAAGTGACATTTCACTTTGCATTCTATATTAAAGAATGCTATTATTTCCCATTATAACCATGTTGAAATGGAAAATAATAAAGTAAATGGGGACCCGGGTCGCTCATCCCTCATCTCCTTAGCAACCATGCGTGAAAATCGCATTGCATCCGCACTTGTTTGCTGATGTATCATGTGGAGTTAATGGGCAAATTATATGATGGAGTTACTTGCTATCAATGTGAGGCATACGAAGGTCCAAATGATTAAACTCATGTGCCTCACTTTAATAGTGAGTGATCTCATCTAGTACCTCCTCACATAATGGGCAACATTGGGTTAATGCTTAAGGTACATGATGGGGTTAATTACTATTATTGTGAGGCACATGGTGTTATTAATTTTGAACCTCCATGTGCCTCACAATAATAGTAAGTACCTCATCAAGTACCCACACATTAACCCCAAATTGCCCATTATGTAAGGAAGTAACTGATGGGGTCACTTACTATTAATGTGAGGCACATGGAGGTACTAAAGTAAAAACACCATGTGCCTCACAATTATCTCACATAATGGCAACATTGGGGTCAATGAGAGTCATAGTAATCCCAGTGTTCTTTCATGCTGCTGGTTGCTAGATATTCTTATCTTTATGGCCTTTATATTCAGATGACTAAATCTAGTACTGGATCCAGCAGCACCCTCTGTGTCTTCGCTCGCACCACTCCCCTCAGCTGGTTCCTCATGATAATTGGTGGCAGTGAAGGAAGGAAGGAGTGTGCCCCTTCTTATTGTGAAGCAGTTGGCAAACAGCAGTAGCATGTGGATGTGACAGAAATGAGCAGAGAGCAGTGAGTGCTGAGCGACCACTGATCAGAACATGGGGTGTGCCGGGAAGTGCGCACGCTATGTTCTCTCAGTCGGACTCAGTACTGAAGTACTGAAAATATCAGTATTGATCGAAAAGCGCATAGAAATTGCAGCTTTTAATAGATTTTAAATCATGTGAATATTTTATGTAATAAAAAAAAAGGGTGGAATGTTTTCTGAATATAATTTTAATAATTTTATTAAGTCACTACGTGTATTCTACTTCCTGTCCTGGCTCTTAAAGAGGACCTTTCACCACTTGTGACATATCTGTTTTAATAGCTTCATGCATTCCCCATGTAATAACAATTCTGCTAGCAACTCATTCATAATCAACTCATTGCAATAATAAAGGAATGGCACAACATAGAGCCATACGAATAGATGTTCCAGAATTATTATTACATGAGGAATGTATGTAGCTATTAAAACAGACATGTCAGGAGTGGTGACAGGTCCTCTTTAACCATTTCCTAACCGGGTCATTCCCCCCTTCCCTTCCTGACCATTTAGTAAATTTGTCATATGTTACTTTATAACTATGATGGATTGCTTTCACTTATCCAACCGATTCGGAGATTATTTTTGTGACATATCATACTTCAAGTTTGTGGTAAAAGTGGGTTGAATTTTTTAAACTTTATTTATCAAAAAATACAAGATTTTAGAGGTGAATTTTTTTTTTTTTTTTTATCCACAGCAAGGGTTAACAGCAAACCAAACCTCAATATTCATTACCCTGATTCTGCAGTTTACAGAAACACTCCATGTGCTCATAAACTGCTGTGTGGGAACACCAAAAGTGACCCAATTTTGGAAACTATACCCCCCCCCCCCCCAGGGAGTTTTTCATGGGGTATAGTAAGTACTGTGACCCCACGAGCATTTCAAAAAAATTAGATACCACTTCACCGTCAAAATGAAAAATGTAATTCCTTCAATAAATGTTGCTTTAGCCCCAGATTTTTCATTTTCACAAGGTGTAACAGGAGAAAATCACCTACAATTTGTTACCCTTTTTCTGTTAAATATTGTAACACCCCATATGTGGTCATAAACTGCTGTATGGGCATACCTCAGGACTCAGAAGGGAAGGAGCGCCATATGGCTTTTGGAGTACATATTTTGCTGGAATGGTTTTCAGTTGCCATGGTATATTTGAAAAGTACAGGTGGTATGCTCACCAACCCCCCCCCCCCCCCCCAAAAAAAAGTGACCCTATTTTGGAAACTACACACATTAAAGGGGTTGACCCATAAAAGATGTTCTACAGTTTTCAAACCAGCACCTGGATCTGAATACTTTGATAATTGAAATTTTAAAATTTCCAAAACCCACTTTTTAACCACCTCAGCCCCGCTAGCTTAAACCCCCTTAATGACCAGACCACTTTTTACACTTCTGCACTACACTACTTTCACCGTTTATCGCTCGGTCATGCAACTGACCACCCAAATGAATTTTACCTCCTTTTCTTCTCACTAATAGAGATTTCATTTGGTGGTATTTCATTGCTGCTGACATTTTAACTTTTTTTGTTATTAATCGAAATTTAACTAAATTTTTGCAACAAAAAAATGACATTTTTCACAAAATTCGATATATAAATTTTTCTCTAAATTTATTGTTCTACATGTCTTTGATAAAAAAAAATGTTTGGGTAAAAGTTATAGCGTTTACAAACTATGGTACAAAAATGTGAATTTCCGCTTTTTGAAGCAGCTCTGACTTTCTGAGCACCTGTCATGTTTCCTGAGGTTCTACAATGCCCAGACAGTAGAAAACCCCCACAAATAACCCCATTTCGGAAGGTAGACACCCTAAGGTATTCGCTGATGGGCATAGTGAGTTCATAGAACTTTTTATTTTTTGTCACAAGTTAGCGGAAAATGATGAATTTTTTTTCTTTTTTTCTCTCCTTACAAAGTCTCATATTCCACTAACTTGTGACAAAAAATAAAAACTTCCATGAACTCACTATGCCCATCATGAAATACCTTGGGGTGTCTTCTTTCCAAAATGGGGTCACTTGTGGGGTAGTTATACTGCCCTGGCATTTTAGGGGCCCAAATGCGTGCGAAGTAGTTTGAAATCAAAATCTGTAAAAAAATGGCCTTTGGTGCTCTTTGGAATGTGGGCCCATTTGCCCACCTAGGCTGCAAAAAAGTGTCACACATGTGGTATCGCCGTACTCAGGAGAAGTAGGGCAATGTGTTTTGGGGTGTCATTTTACATATACCCATGCTGGGTGAGAGATATCTTGGCAAAAGACAACTTTTCCAATTTTTTTATACAAAGATATTTATCTCACCCAGCATGGGTATATGTAAAATGACACCCCAAAACACATTGCCCAACTTCTCCTGAGTACGGCGATACCACATGTGTGACACTTTCTTGCAGCCTAAATGCCAAAGGGGCCCAAATTCATTTTAAGAGGGCATTTTTAGACATTGGATTGGATAAAAAGCCAGGGCAGTATAAATACCCCACATGTGACCCCATTTTGGAAAGAAGACACCCCAATGTATTCAATGAGGGGCATGGCGAGGTCATAGAATTTTTTTTTTTTTTTGGCACAAGTTAGCGGAAATTGATTTTTTGTTGTTTTTTCTCACAAAGACTCCCTTTCCGCTAACTTGGGACAAAAATTAAAATTTTTCATGGACTCAATATGCCCCTCATGGAATACCTTGGGGTGTCTTTCCGAAATGGGGTCACATGTGGGGTATTTATACTGCCCTGGCATTTTAGGGGCCCTAAAGCGTGAGAAGAAGTCTGGAATATAAATGTCAAAAAATTTTTACGCATTTGGATTCCGTGAGGGGTATGGTGAGTTCATGTGTTTTGCAGATCCACGGATCCATGGATCGGATCCGTAAAACACATACGGGCGTCTGAATGGAGCCTTACAGGGGGGTGATCAATGACAGGGGGTGATCAGGGAGTCTATATGGGCTGATCACCCCCCTGTCACTGATCACCCCCCTGTAAGGCTTCATTCAGACGTCCGTATGTGTTTTGCGGATCCGATCCATGGATGCGTGGATCCGTAAAACACATACGGGCGTCTGAATGGAGCCTTACAGGGGGGTGATCAATGACAGGGGGGTGATCAATGACAGGGAAGTGATCAGGGAGTCTATATGGGCTGATCACCCCCCTGTCATTGATCACCCCCTGTAAGGCTCCATTCAGACGTCCGTATGTGTTTTGCGGATCCGATCCATGGATGCGTGGATCCGTAAAACACATACGGACGTCTGAATGGAGCCTTACAGGGGGGTGATCATCCCATATAGACTCCCTGATCACCCCCCTGTAAGGCTCCATTCAGACATCCGTATGTGTTTTGCGGATCCGATCCATGGATGCGTGGATCCGTAAAACACATACGGACGTCTGAATGGAGCCTTACAGGGGGGTGATCAATGACAGGGGGTGATCAGGGAGTCTATATGGGCTGATCACCCCCCTGTCACTGATCACCCCCCTGTAAGGCTCCATTCAAACGTCCGTATGTGTTTTGCGGATCCGATCCATGGATGCGTGGATCCGTAAAACACATACGGGCGTCTGAATGGAGCCTTACAGGGGGGTGATCAATGACAGGGGGTGATCAGGGAGTCTATATGGGCTGATCACCCCCCTGTCACTGATCACCCCCCTGTAAGGCTCCATTCAGACGTCCGTATGTGTGTTGCGGATCCGATCCATGGATGCGTGGATCCGTAAAACACATACGGACATCTCAATGGAGCCTTACAGGGGGGTGATCAATGACAGGGGGGTGATCAGGGAGTCTATATGGGGTGATCAGGGGTTCATAAGGGGTTAATAAGTGACAGGGGGGGTGTAGTGTAGTGGTGTTTGGTGCTACTTTACAGCGCTACCTGTGTCCTCTGGTGGTCGATCCAAGCAAAAGGGACCACCAGAGGACCAAGTAGCAGGTATATTGGACGCTGTTATCAAAACAGCGTCTAATATACCTGTTAGGGGTTAAAAAAAAAAATCGCATCTACAGCCTGCCAGCGAACGATCGCCGCTGGCAGGCTGTAGATCCACTCTCTTACCTTCCGATCCTGTGAACTTCACAGGAAGTCTCGCGTCTCGCGATATGACGCGTAGATGCGTGACTCTGCCTGGGACAGCCGCCTCCGGACCGCGATCCTGTGTTAGGCGGTCAGGAGGCGGTTAAAGGACCAGTTTAGGAAGTCACTTTTGTGGGGCTTACATAAATGACCCCATTGTAGAAACTACACCCCTAAAGTTACTCAAAACTGATTTTTACAAACTTTGTTAACCCTTTAGGTGTTCCACAAGAATAAAAGGAAAATGGAGAAGACATTTCTAAATTTCACTTTTTTGGCAGATTTTCCATTTTAATCCATTTTTTTTCTTTAATACAACAAGGGTTAACAGCCAAACAAAACGGAATATTTATTACCCTGATTCTACGTTTTACAAAAACACCCCCCATGTGGTCGTCAACTGATGTAAGGGCACACGGCAGGGCGCAGAAGAAAAGGAGCGCCGTATGGTTTTTTGGAAGGCAGATTTACCTGAACTGGTTTTTAGATGTCATGTCCCATTTGAAGCCCCCCTGATCCACCCTTACAGGAGAAATTCCCAAAAATGTACCCTATTTTGGAAACTACGGGATAAGGTGCCAATTTTATTGGTACTATTTTGGGGTACATATAATTTTTAATTCCTCTATATTACATTTTTTTGTGAGGCAAGGTAACCAAAAAATTGCACTGTTTTTATTTTTTTACAACATTCATCTGACAGGGTAGAGCATGTGCTAGTTTTATAGACCAGGACGCAATGATATCAAATATGTTTACTTTCTTTCAGTTTTACATAATAAAAGCATTTTTGAAAAACAAATTATGCTTTTGTGTCTCCATTTTCTGAACGCCATATTTTTTTTTATTTTTCTGCCGATCGTCTGGTGCAGGGGCTCGTTTTTTGCAGTAAGAGTTGACGTTTTATTGGTACCATTTTTGGGTACATATGATTTTTTGATCATTCATTATTTCACTTTATGGGGCAAGGTAAAACTGGTTGTTTTAGCACAGTTTTTATTTATTTATTTATTTTTAGAGCGTTCACTTGAGGGGTTAGGTCATGTGAATTTTTTATAGAGCAGATTGTTACAGAAAGGGCAGCACCTAATATGCATACTTTTTTCTTATTTATTTAAGTTTTACACAATAATAGCATTTTTAAACAAAACAAAAGATGTTTTAGTCTCTCCATAGCTTTTTTATTTTTTGACAGATTGTCTTAGTTAAGGCCTCATTTTTTGCAGGATGAGGTGACGTTTTGATTGCTACTATTTTGGGGGGGCATACGCCGTTTTGATCGCTTGGTGTTGCACTTTATGTGATGCTAGGTGACAAAAAATGTTTTTTTTGGAACTGTTTTTATTAAAACATTTTATGGTGTTTACCTGTGGGGTTAGGTTATGTGATATTTTTAGACAGCTGGTTTTTACAGATGCAGCGATACCCAATATGTCTACTTTTTTTTATTTATTTCACTTTAACACAATAATAGCAGTTTTGAAGAAAAAAAAAACATATTTTAGTGTCTCCATTGTCTAAGAGTCATATTTTTATTTTATTTTTTGACTCTCTTAGGTAGAGTCTCATTTTTTGCGGGATGAGGTTACTGTTTGATTGGTACTATTTTGGGGGGCACACGCCTTTCCGATCGCTTGGTGTTGCAATTTTTGTGATGTAAGGTGACAAAAAAAAGCTTTTTTTGTCACTCTTCTTATTTTTTTTTTTTACGGTGTTCACCTGCAGGGTTAGGTCATGTGATATTTTTATAGAGCTTGTTGTTACGGACATGGCGATACCTAATATGTATACTTTTATTTATTTATTTATTTCACGTTAACACAATAATAGCATTTTTTAAACAAAAAAAATGATGTTTTAATGTCTCCATGATCTGAGAGCTATAGTTTTTTTTTTTTTAGCGATTTTCTTATGTAGGGGCAAATTTTTTTTTCGAAATGAGGGGACGGTTTTATTGGTACCAATTTGTGGGACATACGCCTTTTTGGAGTTGGGACTTTTTGGGATGTAAGGTGACAAAAATGTCATTTTTTTTTTTACACAGATTGTTTTATTTATGGTGTTTATCGGACGGGTGGATCATGTGATATATTTATAGAGCCGGTCGTTACGGACGGGGCATTATCAAATATGTCTATTTTTATTTTTTTCTATTTTTAAGATTTTTTTTTCATTACTTAATTGGGAATTATAATTTTTTTACATGTGAAACCTTTTTTTTAATTTTTTGAAAACACTTTATTGTTTTATTTTTTTATTTTAAACTTTGAGTCCCCCATTTACCTTCACTTTTCTTATTTTCACCGTTGATTTCTCCTGTAACTGGGGCTGATATAGTAGCCCCAGTTACAGGGAAATGCACCCCCCAGAGAGGCTGTACAGCAGAATACAATGCTGTACATCCTCAGTGCAGGGCTGATCGAGGTCTGTGGAAGACCCAACAGCTCCTGCACTCTCCTGGTCCCGGCGGTCACCAGGCCGAGACAGGAAGCTGTGTATACAGCGATCTAGAAGGCAGGGACACCTGGGAACGGTCCCTGCCTTCTTTCTGGGTTGCCCTGCTGTCACCGACAGTGGGCCTCCCGCTCGGCAGCTGCACGATTAGCGTGCAGCAACTACGATCTCTGAATGGATGTTCCAGTACATACATTCAGAGATAAACATCCACCCATAGGACTTTTATATCCTATGGGCGGATGTAAAGTGGTTAAAGGGCTTCTGTCACCCCACTAAAGTGATTTTTTTTTTTTTTGGGCTAGTGAAATTAGTTATATTGCGATATATGACAATATAATTGTGTTACTTACTTTGATCCAGCAGTTTCTGCAAAAAACGAAGTTTTATAATATGTAAATGCGGTCTCTACCAGCAAGTAGGGCGGCTACTTGCTGGTAGCTGCTGCAGAAATCCGCCCCCTCGTCGTGTTGATTGACAGGGCCAGCCGGGATCTCCTCCTCCAGCCAGCCCTGTCGGCATTTCAAAAATCGTGCGCCTCTGTTGATTCGGCGCAGGCGCTCTGAGATGAGGAGGCTCGTCTCCTCAGCACTCCCTCAGTGCGCCTGCGCCGATGACGTCTTCTATTTTGGTGATGTCATCGGCGCAGGCGCACTGAGGGACTTCGTTTTTTGCAGAAACTGCTGGATCAAAGTAAGTAACACAATTATATTGTCATATATCGCAATATAACTAATTTCACTAGCCCAAAAAAAAAAAAAAATGTCACTTTAGTGGGGTGCCAGAAGCCCTTTAAATATTTCTTTAGATTTTTTATTTTTACAAGTGATAACTGGAAAAAAAGCACCCAATGTTTTGTTATACAATATCCCATATGTGGTCATAAATGGCACACTGCAGGGTTCAGAAGTGAAAGAGCACCACATGGTTTGAGGCCCTATGTGGTCAGTTACGCAACTAGTGGCTCTGGGATGAAATAATAAAAGGAAATCCTGTGAACCCATTTTGGAATCTGCGCCCCTAAAAGTATTGAAAGGTGGAGTTACCATTTTGATGTCACAGCTATTTTGCATAAAATTATGAGCAGCAGACCGTGCAAAATGAAAATTGCAATTTTTCCACTGAAACTGCATTTTAGTGCCCAATGCTGTGCCCAGCTGGTGCCAATTGAGACTCATAATACACTTCTTAAATTCATAGGTGGGTTCTACTGGGCATGGAAATGACATAAACGTTTACTTAAGGCGCTGCATAGGCACATGACAGGGCTCATAGAGGAAGGAGCGCCTTTTGGAGTATGGATTTTGCTGGAATGGTCATTGGGTGCTATATCACATTTACAGATCCCCTTAACTACCCGTACAGTGGAAACCCCCTATAGGTGACCATATATTGAAAGATGGAGTGAGCATTGTGACACCACAGGTATTTTGCAGAAATAAACGAGAAGGGGACTGTGCAAAATGAAAACTGCAAGCTTTCCACAGATATATTTCAGTGCAAAGGATGTTGTGCCCAGCTTTTGCTATCTAAGACACGTCATACTATTTAAATTGTTAGGCGGATTCTACTTGGTATGGAAATACCATAAATGTGAACATAAACTGCTGTTTGGGTACACTGCATGGTTCAGAGGGAAAAGACCACCTTTTTACTTTTGCCACGCAGATTTTGATGGAATTGGTTTACAGGTGCCATGTTGCTTTCAATCAGCATCTGGAGTACCACTACAGCTATTTTCTGAGAACCATATGTTTTTTTATTTTTCTCTCGGCAAAGCTGTGTGAGGGCTTATTTTTTGTGGAATAAGTTGCCATTAATATTTTGGGGTACATACTGTATGACTTTTTGATCTCTTTTTATTTCATTTTTTGGGAAGGAGGATAAAGGAAGAACAATGTTAACTTTATTGTGCTGGTCAGTACGATTAAAGAGATACCAAATATATATATATATATATATATATCAGCAAAAAAAAATGATGTTTTTGTATCTCCATTTTCTGGGAGCCATTTTTTTTCACATTTTTCTAGCTATGGTCTTGTGTGAGGGTGCCTTTTTTTCTAGGATTAGTTGATATTTTCATTGGTACAATTTTAGAGTACATGAGATTTTTTGAATGCTTGATATGTTTTTTGGGAGGAGAGGTGATAAACAAATGGGTGTTTTGGCATATTTTGTTAAGGGATTCATCTGATGTGTTAGAGCATGTGATATTTTTATACAGCAGGTTGTTACGGGTACAGCAATATGAAATATGTCTTTTTTTATTCTGTTCAGCTTTATACCATAAAAGCATTTTTGGAACTAGAAAAAAAATCACGTTTATGTGTTATTTTTTGAGAATCATTATTTTTTTTTCTGGAGTTGGTCTTTTGGGAGGGCTTGTTTTTTGTGGGATCATGTGACTTTTTGATATTTTTTGGGACGGCAAGGTAACAAAAAAAATAGCTATTCTGGTGCCGTTTTTATATTTTTTTTTATGGCATTCAACTGAAGAAGTAGATCACATAATATTTTTATAGAGCGGTCATTATGGAAAGAAGTCTATTTTTGTTTTATATTTTTCAGTTTTCTTTTTACCATGATAAATGGCTTGATGGGGGGGACATGTAACATAACTTTTTTTTTAATTCCTGATTTCTCATGTAACTGGGGCTGACATAGTAGCCCTAGTTACAGGGTAAATACCCCCCCCCCCCCCCCCCCAGAGAGGTGGTACAGCGCTATACAGAGTTGTACAACCTAATTGCAACCTAAATGCAGAGCTGATCTGGGTCAGCTTGGCCTTACATTGATTTGATCATCGAATCAGGGGTATGGACATTTTTCCAAAGTGTCCCAGGAGCTGTCTTTTAACAGGATGACCCCAGGCCACATGTTGCTCCTGTTCCTGGGAGCAGCCTGCATGGCTTAAATGTGCTACTATGGTCTGCAGTGTCTCTTGGCCTTGTCTCCTATCGAGCACATCTGGTTCATCATTGGTCAGCAAATGCAAAGGGAACTGTCAGCAGCAGATCTTGATGATTTGCATGCCAAAGAACATTCAGTATAGCAGAACATTTCTCATTAATAACCTCATTGATAGCATGCCAAGGCAAGTAAGTGGGTGTGTTTCTGTGCATGGAGCTCATACTCGCTACTGAACAAATTTATCATTCACATATCTATTGAGCCTGTAATTTCCATAATTCCATGACCTTTCATTCTTGGTGTTGCGATCGCAATGTTGAGGGGTTTATATAGAAATACATACAGTATATAAAGAAAGCCCCCATTAGGGCAGTAGAGATTGTATTGTTGTCAGGGGCCATTGCTTAACAGGGGACCCCCGCCGATCAGCTGTTTTGAGAAGTGGGTGCTGCAGCCTTCTTGCAGATTACACAGCTCCATACATTGTATAGCGGCTGTGCTTGGTATCACACTTGGCCCTACTGAAGTGAATGGGGCTGAGTGCGTTACCAAGCAAAGCTGTTATACATTGTACGGCGTTGAGCTTGGTAAGCACGGAGAATGCCTCAGTGCACACAGGTGCGCCAGTGCCTTCTCAAACAGCTGATCGGCGGGGTCCCGGGTACTTCCGGAAAACCCCTTTAATGATGGGCAGACCTGTCCACCCAGGCTCCAGCCGCTTCCTTCATCAACCATAGTGAAAAAAACATTACATTGCCACACTTTCAAAATATCTCCCATAGCTACTTCATTTCCTCCTGCCAACCAACTTTACTGGCTGCATGTCACAATGCAGCCCGGCCACTGCGGCTGTGCCATTCCGGGCTCGACTGCGAAGTCTTCCAGGTGGCAGTTCTACAACCAACAACCAGCACCTAAGCCACCTCTTTCCATCAAACCTTGCTGCGTTTGGCTACTAGACTGTGCACTCCACAGGTGTTAGGTTGTCTGTTTAAGTAAAAGTATGCCTGCCTATATATATATATATATATATATATCATGTAGATTGTAAGCCCTCACGGGCAGGGCCCTCTCTCCTTCTGTACCAGTTTGTAACTCATCTTGTTATGATTAGTGCAACTGTCTGTATTATGTATGTGCAACCCTTATCATATGTACAGCGCTATGGAATGAATGGCGCTTTAATAACAAATAATAATAATATATATTTATATATATGTATGGCTGTGAAATGCATAATAAAAGCATTACTCATGTGTGTTAGACCTGTGTGTCAGTACTGTATGTATATGTCAGTATGTATATATTAAAGCACACGTTTTGTGTGTCAGTATGTATGTAAAAAAGTGCACATATGTGTGTAAAATATGGCGCTGTGAACATAGGTAAAAGTGAATCTGTGTGTGCGTAAGTAAGTAAAAGTGTAAATATGTATGTATAAAAAATAATTTAGATGCTTGGTACATATTTACTAGATCTGTAACTTAGGATTGATGTTTTTATGTGTATCCAGGTATACAACATGCTGGTTTTAATGGATCCATTTTTAGATACATTTTTCTTCTGGAACTGTATCTAGGTAGTTATTTGGTTCTGATTTATAGTAAGCTTGGTTTTAGAATTGTATCTGCACAGTAAGCTTGGTTTTAGAATTGTATCTGCACAGTAAGCTTGGTTTTAGAATTGTATCTGCACAGTAAACTTGGTTTTAGAAGTGTATCTGGACAGTAAGCTTGGTTTTAGAATTGTATCTGCACAGTAAGCTTGGTTTTAGAATTGTATCTGGACAGTAAGCTTGGTTTTAGAATTGTATCTGCACAGTAAGCTTGGTTTTAGAATTGTATCTGGACAGTAAGCTTGGTTTTAGAATTGTATCTGCACAGTAAACTTGGTTTTAGAATTGTATCTGCACAGTAAGCTTGGTTTTAGAAGTGTATCTGCACAGTAAGCTTGGTTTTAGAAGTGTATCTGCACAGTAAGCTTGGTTTTAGAATTGTATCTGCACAGTAAGCTTGGTTTTAGAATTGTATCTGCACAGTAAGCTTGGTTTTAGAAGTGTATCTGCACAGTAAGCTTGGTTTTAGAAGTGTATCTGCACAGTAAGCTTGGTTTTAGAATTGTATCTGGACAGTAAGCTTGGTTTTAGAATTGTATCTGCACAGTAAGCTTGGTTTTAGAAGTGTATCTGCACAGTAAGCTTGGTTTTAGAAGTGTATCTGCACAGTAAGCTTGGTTTTAGAAGTGTATCTGCACAGTAAGCTTGGTTTTAGAATTGTATCTGCACAGTAAGCTTGGTTTTAGAAGTGTATCTGCACAGTAAGCTTGGTTTTAGAAGTGTATCTGCACAGTAAGCTTGGTTTTAGAAGTGTATCTGCACAGTAAGCTTGGTTTTAGAATTGTATCTGCACAGTAAGCTTGGTTTTAGAAGTGTATCTGCACAGTAAGCTTGGTTTTAGAAGTGTATCTGCACAGTAAGCTTGGTTTTAGAAGTGTATCTGCACAGTAAGCTTGGTTTTAGAATTGTATCTGCACAGTAAGCTTGGTTTTAGAAGTGTATCTGCACAGTAAGCTTGGTTTTAGAAGTGTATCTGCACAGTAAGCTTGGTTTTAGAATTGTATCTGCACAGTTAAGCTTGGTTTTAGAAGTGTATCTGCACAGTAAGCTTGGTTTTAGAAGTGTATCTGCACAGTAAGCTTGGTTTTAGAAGTGTATCTGCACAGTAAGCTTGGTTTTAGAAGTGTATCTGCACAGTAAGCTTGGTTTTAGAAGTGTATCTGCACAGTAAGCTTGGTTTTAGAAGTGTATATGCACAGTAAGCTTGGTTTTAGAAGTGTATCTGCACAGTAAGCTTGGTTTTAGAAGTGTATCTGCACAGTAAGCTTGGTTTTAGAAGTGTATCTGCACAGTAAGCTTGGTTTTAGAATTGTATCTGCACAGTAAGCTTGGTTTTAGAATTGTATCTGCACAGTAAGCTTGGTTTTAGAAGTGTATCTGCACAGTAAGCTTGGTTCTAGAAGTGTATCTGCACAGTAAGCTTGGTTTTAGACGTGTATCTGGACAGTAAGCTTGGTTTTAGCATTGTATCTGCACAGTAAGCTTGGTTTTAGAAGTGTATCTGCACAGTAAGCTTGGTTCTAGACGTGTATCTGTGTAGCAAGCTTGGTTTTGGTGGCATACTTATGTAGTAAGTAAGGTTCTGGTATAGCATCAAAACAGTACAAATAACTCTGATAATGTAAGCTTGCTTCTTGTACTATATCTATCTAGTAAGTTTGGTTCTGTTGCTGTCTCCATGCAGTAAGCTTGGTTTTGTTACCATATTTATGCAGAAAGCTTAGTTCTGGCACCATACCCATGCTTCTGGTACTGTATTGCTGTGATTTTGTGAAACACTCTTTATCAGAGGTGGCCAGGTGGCTCACTAAGTGCCCAGCCCACCAGGAATCTGCCCAGTAGGGCAGCCTGCCAGTCCAGGTCTGATTGCAGGTAGCTAATAAGTGGAATCATGTCTCTAACAAAGTACATATCTAAACCAAAGAGTGGTACAGTACTTGGTTTCGTGTAACGTTCTCTTCCTGAAGCGGAGAGGAGCAGATGTCAGGTCTTGCTGAGGATTATTCAGAAAGGACGCGTTTACGTTTTGTTCTGGGTCACTAATAACGGCCCTAGAAAAACAACAGCACATACGTACTTTCAGCTAGAAAAGCAAAATGCAAACATTGACATTCTCCTAATTAGAAAGGACTGGCATTAAAAACAATCAAACTATTAGCTGAATACACAAACTTTACAAAGGAGGCTGCTTGCTGTGTTCAGCTATAATTGCTTGCTCATGTCACTAGCTCATTAATCTCCAGAATTGGATTTTTTGCATTGTGGATCTGTTTTTCATTTTATTCATTCCTTTAATTGCACATGGAGGAGCTATACCACATTATCCCATCTTAGAATCAACAAGCAGCTCCCCCATCTCTATCTGACAATGTTTCTCAAGGTCATGAATACATTGGGCAATTTTACACCTTGAAGAGTAGCTGTCACCTCTCCAGACACCTCTGTTTTAGTAACTACCTGAATTCCCCATGTAATAACTATTCAGCAGCATCTATTTTTATGACTTTATGTTGTGCCATTGCTCCATTAGGCTACTTTCACATCTGCGTTTTTGCTGGATCTGGCAGGGATCAGCAAAAACGCTTTTGTTCTGAACGTATACGGTTGTATTATCTCTAAAATGACCATTAAAACCATCAACGGGCGCTGGATCCATTTTCTTTTGTGTCTGAGAAAACAGATCCCGCACCATTGACTTGCATTGTGTTTCATGCCGTATCCGTCTTCATCGGTATCCCATGAGGCACACAAAAATGCTGCTTGCACCATTTTTCTGTCCGCGATCGGAACACATTGCAACGGAACGGAAAGCATACTGGTGCACTCCATTTCGTTCAGTTTTGTCCCCATTGACAATAAATGGGGACAAAACTGAAGCATTTTCCTCTGGTTTTGAGATCCTATCACGGATCTCAATACCGGAAAGGAAAGCGCATAAGAAGCCTTAATCCTACTACAAGCAGTCTGCAATAAAGGTCCATTTGGCCGGGTATTATCATTGAGGATATATGCCCCTTCAATGTCTGACAATAGCAGCGCTGACAGGATAACGCAGACTGTGCAGGGACATCCCCCAACCAAACCGGTAACTCCCAGCAGGACCTTTATTCTAGAAGTTCCAGAATTGGAATTAGATGGGAACGCTGTGTCATCACAACTGACTTGTCAGGGGAGGGTAACAATTTAAATGCAGTTAAAATCTGGTCACTTTCCAAACCACAAAAGGGATTTGATCCTTCGGTTCTGCCAAATGTTAGGCTCTGGTTACACTGATTCATTTTGCTATGTACGTCATTGCCCTACAATGTAAGTTGTTTTTTCCACCAGTTATAACAACACAGCGGACTTCTATACCTGTTGGAAAGGAAACGAATGTTTTTTTTAGGGGGAAAAACTCCAATTCCAGATGTTAGGTGAAAGTGGTAAGAATTATGGAATGCAACACACACACACATGTTTTTTGCTAGAGAATGGAGACACCGGAGGCAGCGTGGCAAACCGGAGCGGTGGAAGCGGGTAAGTATGAATCCTTAGCTTAGTGGTGCAGGCTACTGGCACTTAGTAAAATGTCCTTAGTACCGGAAAACCCCTTCAAAGCCCCCTTTACACATACTTATATGGGAACAAAAACATTCATTTTTGCATATTACATGCATTGTTATAGCCTTTTTACTTAAAATGTGTGAATTGCATTCATTTTTCCCCCTATAGAGAAGAGGATGGAAAAATGCCTGCAAAAATGTCATTGCTACCACATGCTGCATTTAAAAAAATACACTATAGATACAAATAAACGCACCCCAATTGAAAAAAAGGCAAGTAGCGAAAAAACACGAGTGTACTGCATTCCATAATTCTTCTCACTTCCTGCTAACATCTGCTCCGTGGGCGTCACTTTTTCCCGGCTATTAGACATATGCTTTGAGCCACAGCTGTAGAGAAGTGCGTAACATGGCCCTCTCGGCTCTATGGGACAAACGCGGACACAGAAAGGATCTAAGGCTGGGTTTACATGTTGAGGTTTTATGATGCCTCACGGGTCTTCTGTTACCTATCTGTCATCGTCCACAGACAAGGTCACGTGCGCCACTGTAGCCAATAATGGACCACAGAGGTGTCATCATGTCACATCACTGCTGCAGCCAGTCATGGGATGCAGCAGGGTACGTGAGGCCATCAGTGCAGACGTTAACAGACAGGGACTGAAAGACCACTGAAGAGAAGCAGGAAGCCAGGGAGCAGGAACGAAGCAATGGGGAGCAGGTCAGCATTCATTTATCAAGTATTCCAGGCTGGAGAGAAAAAAAAAAAAAAAACGTTTACCACCTAACTGTTTTGCCCAAGTCCAGCTCGGGCAGTGGGAAAAGTAGCTAATTGGAGGCGGGAGGGCTGCTTTAGATGCTGCTATCTCCTGAATGCAACTGGTCTTGTTTGAAAGCTGACATTCCAGGCTTTCATACAAAGTCCAGCAACAGAGGAGAAATCACTGTTAGAAATCGAGTCGGGAATGATCGCGGTAAAACCTGTTTTTACTTTCACTATCAGCTGCATTCACAGCATCCCGATTTCTATCATTGATATCTTCCCCTGGTCTGAACATATTGCTGTCATTCTGGTATTCTATGAAAGCTTGGAATTTCAGCTTTCAAACAAGACAGTTGCATCTATCTAGCTGCTACCATTCGGGAGATAGCAGCATCTAAAGCAGCGCTCCCCCTCCTTCTTGAAAAAGACCACACAGGTCGAAATGTCGCATTTTTGCTGGTGAATAAACCTTTGGAATTTCAAGGCTGGAGAGTGCTGCGGTTTTCTTTACAAGTGCACCCCCTCCAGTTAGCTACTTTTCCCACTGCTGGAGCTGGACTAGGGCAAAACAGTTAGGTGGTTAAAGATGTACTGGAATAAACGTATAGGGAACTGTTCAGATGAGTTAACATATTTGCTATGATACAGCACTTCTGAAAGAAACGTTAATACCTAGAAAGATGGTCTATCATAACTTGCTCTACAACAGATTGCTTCCTCCTCTCTGCAGCCAGGTCCTCCTGCAACAAGAAAAAACAAAAACATTCAATTAGCAGAAAGTAGGATAATCAGGTTGTGGAGCATCACAAGACAGGGCTGAGATTTACAAGTGACATGGGGATTTCATTCTGCTACTCCATGGAAGCTCTGTGCTTCCAAGGCTTCTGCCAGACACCCGTCATGAGCAAAGAATCCAGGCATATCCTAAAGCAGCTGAAATGTCAGCAACATCTCCAATTAAACTCAAAATCACACAGTAAAAAAACCACGCTAAATCCCTTCAGCATTTGGACATCTACAGCACATTGCTTAGCAGTGCATAAAAGTGCACGTACACGAAGCAAAACCAAGCAGTGCCGTCTGTTATTGCACCTTCCAGCACTGAAGAATCCCCTTATGAAGTCTGTACGGCAGGCACGTTCTTACATAATACGGACAAAAGTGATTTATTAGCACCAAAATAGCAAAGGATAAGGTTAACCTGACATTTTCTCAGAGTTATTATTGTGTAAAGGTTACATACAGTATGGTCCAAGGTGGACATGCAGCATAAACAACCTGGATCCTGATGTCCATTTTGATGTATCGCTATTAAAGGGAGATTCCTCAATAATGTTTTTTCACAAATGCTGTTTTTTGGAAAAACACGACTGAAGTTTTTGATGTTTTTCAGCCAGAGTCAGAGGTGGATTCAACAGGAATGGAAAATATAAAGGATGGACTTCTAATTCTCCTTCCTGTTGGATACACTTCTGGCTTTGGCCCAAAAACTGCAGTGTTTTTTCCAAAAAACGCTGTGTAGGAAACCACCCTAAAAGCAATCATATCAATCCTGAGCCCAGAATATTCACATTTTATCAATGCCACCTTACCATTATTCTTGCCATATAAACATCCAGATTATTATTTGAAATGAATGCATCATTGCAGATGTTTAATGGGGTGATCCCATTTCAGATATTGATAACATATATTTCCAAAAATATCCAAGGAGAGGCTCAGCTATTTCAGGCAGTCCTATAGCGGTGAATGGAGACTTAGCTGCGCTTGTGTGGTAGCTCATCATTCACCGCTATGGGACTTGAGAAGATAGTTGCACTTGCTCGGCTATTTTTCTAAACTCCCACAGCAGTGAATGGAGAGCAAGCCACGCATGGGCAGTGTGCTCTACTTCACTTCAGAGGTGGGCCCCGCACCTATCTGACATTGATGACATATCCTAGTGATGTGTCATCAAGGTTGGTCTGAGATGGGAATACCCCTTTAAAGCGGTTGTCCGGGTTCAGAGCTGAACCCGGACATATCCCCATTTTCACCCCGGCAGCCCCCCTGACAGGAGCATCTGAGAAGTTCATGCTCCGATGTTCTCCTTTGCCCTGCGCTAAATCGCGCAGGGCAAAGGCATTTTTTGGAGATCCGGTGATGTACTATGTGTACTGTGTCTAGTGTGTAATGTTGGAATGTGTGTAATGTTGGAATGCATTTGACATGTTTCCATTAAGATCCTGTTCTTAAAAAGAGGTTGTCCCATGAAAAATATTCTACAGTTTTTCAAACCAGCATGGACAAGCCTACTGAGCCTCTAGGGGGCGCTTACTGCACTGAACTAATAAATTCATACACTAAGGCCTCAGGCACACGACCGTTGTGTGCATCCGTGTTCCGTTTTCCGTGATTTTCTGCGGACCCTTTGACTTTCAATGGGTCCATTGAAAACTTGGAAAATGCACCGTTGTTCATTCGCATCCATGACCCGTTTTTCCTGTCCGTCAAAAAAATATGACCTGTCCTTTTTTTTTTGACGGACAACGCTTCGCGGACCCATTCAAGTCAATGGGTCCGTGAAAAAACACGGATGCATACAAGATTGTCATCCGCGTCCGTGATCCGTGTCCGTAGGCTACTTTCACACAGACGGATCGCATCTTTTTCAGAGCTGAGTTTTCACTTCGGGAAAACTCAGATCCGACAGTATATTCTAACACAGAGGCGTTCCCATAGTGATGGGGACACTTCAAGTTAGAATATACTAAGAACTGTGTACATGACTGCCCCCTGCTGCCTGGCAGCATCCGATCTCTTACAGGGGGCTGTGATCCGCACAATTAACCCCTCAGGTGCCGCACCTGAGGGGTTAATTGTGCGTATCATAGCCCCCTGTAAGAGATCAGGTGCTGCCAGGCAGAAGGGGGCAGACCCCCCTCCCTCCCTTCCCAGTTTTAAATTCATTGGTGGCCAGTGCGGCCCCCCTCCCTCCTTCACCTGTATTACATTCATTGGTGGCCAGTGCGGCCTCCCCACTCCCTATGGCCCCAGTTGTGCCCCCATCTTTATTTTATGGCCCCAGTTGTGCCCCCATACATATATTATGGCCCCAGTTCTGCCCCCATCTTTATATTATGGCCCCAGTTGTGCCCTCATACATATACTATGACCCCAGATGTGTCCCTATACATATATTACGGTCCCAGTTGTGCCCCCAGACATATACGATGGCCCCAGTTGTGCCCCCATAGATATATTATGGCCCCAGTTGGTGGCAGTGGAGAGTTCCGATCGGAGTCCCAGTTTAATCGCTGGGGCTCCTATCGGTAACCATGGCAACCACGATGCTACTGCAGTCCTGGCTGCCATGGTTACTTAGCAATTTTAGAAGCATTATACTTACCTGCGCTGTATGTGACCGGCCGGGCACTCCTCCTACTGGTAAGTGATAGGTCTGTGCTTATAAGCCTTATTTTATATTGAAGTTTTAGTCAGTTAGGTTCACGCTGCGGAGACTCCAACTGATCATTAAAACAAAGAGGCTATGCTCCTTTTCTGTCTTTTAGGCTGTGACACACAGACTTTCTCTGAATCTGTACGCCACTCTGTCCACGGAGCAAAGCTGACCAGAAACCGAGAGGCCTTTTCACCTTTGTTTTAGTGATCATAGAGATCTCTGCACCCAGACCCCACCAATCAAAACTTCATGTCACTATAACATGTCAGAACGTTGTTTAAACGATAGTCACCCTTTAAAGAAACTGTGCCAAGTTATCCCCTATCCACAGGCAAGAAAAGGAACTGATTGCGGGGGCCACAGCGGTCAGATTTCCTGAGAATGAGGGTCCTGTTCCCCCCATCTGATGGATCGGCAGGTTGAGCATGTGCCCTGCAACTCCCTTTATTCTCTATGTGACCATCAGAAATAGCTGAGTGCTGTACTGAGTGCTGTACTCAGCTATTTCTAGCAGTCCCATAGGGAATAAATAGAGTGACAGGGCACATGCTCGATCTGATGATCCATCAGATGGGGGGAACAGGACCCTCATTCTCAGGATCGGTGGGGATCCTAGTGGTCGGACCCCCCCACCGATCAATTAGTGGATAGGAGATAGCTTCTAAATTTGGTAAAACCCTTTAAATAAACTGCTGGCCCTCAGTGGACAGCAGCCCTCATTTGCATAAAGAATCATAAATTTGTCTAAGGCTACTTTCACACTGGCGTTTCTGGGTCCGTTTGTGAGAGCCGTTCAGGGCTCTCACAGGCGGTCCAAAACGGATCAGTTTTGCCATTAATGCATTCTGAATAGATAAGGATCCGTTTAGAATGCATCAGTTTGCCTCAGTTTGGCTCCTTTACGCCTCCATTCCGCTTTGGAGGCAGACACCGTCTGACGAAACTGAGCCAAACTGATCCATTCTGACACACAATGTAAGTCAATGGGGACGGATCCGTTTTCACTGACACAATATGGCACAATAGAAAACTGATCCGTCCTCCATTGACTTTCAATGGTGTTCAAGATGGATCCGTCTTGGCTATGTTAAAGATAATACAAAAGGATCCGCTCTGAACGGATGCATGCGTTTGTATTATCTAATGGATGCGTTTGTGCAGATCCATGACAAATCCGCACCAAACGCGAGTGTGAAAGTAGCCTTATATTAAGGCCTCATGCACACGACCGTGCTGTTTTTTGCGGACCGCAAACCGCGGATCCGCCAAAAAACAGAAGCCGCCCATGTGCCTTCCGCAATTTGCCTATTTTAGACGCAAAACGGACAAGAATAGGACATGCTATATTTTTTTGCGGGGCCTCGGAACGGAGCAACGGATGCGGACAGCCCATGTAGTGCTGTCCGCATCTTTTGCAGCCCCATTGAACTGCGGCTCGGATGCGGACCCGAAAAACGGTAGTGTGCATGAGGTCCATTCACACGTCCGTGTGTGTTTTGCGGATCCACAAAACACGGACATCAGCGATGTGCGTTCTGCATTTTGCGGACCACACATCACCGGCATTCTCATAGAAAAGGCCTTTTCTTGTCCGCAATTGCGTACAAGAATAGGACATGTTCTATTTTTTTTCGGGATCGGAAATGCGGACCCGGAAGTGCGGATCCGGACAGCACATCGTGCTGCCCCAAAGAAATGAATGGGTCTGCAATTCTGTTCCGCAAAATGCGGAACGAAATTGCGGATGTGTGAATGGAGCCTAAGACTGGGATTCATATTCTTAGACAGCACAAAGTTTGATAGTAATAGTAAATATGCCTCAGTGTTTCATGGAAGCAGATTTCTGTCTACATGGCATGACCTGCTGCCCAGAAACCATGATTTCACCCCATGAGCAAGCGTTTCCTCGTTCACTGGGTGAACAGCGGCACCTAAATAGGGCATTCCTAGGAACACTCCTTCTGATAATTGCCCTGATCATTGGCCCCTTCACGTTGCTGCAATTGTACAGCATATCATAGAGACAGTAGGACGTATTTATCAAACCTGTCTAAGAGGAAGACTGGTCTTATTGCCCATACCAACCAATCAAGACCATGGGCACCTCCAGGCAGTGGACGGAGACTGGCGGTTACTGCTAGCACATTATTACTACTAAAGAGAATGGTTTACATATGAGGTCATGGTTCATAAGTAGGCATACCTTCTTTTTTATAATGCTTTTCCCATAACTGCACTTACTTACATGACAGTTCCTAGTAAGCGGTATAAGGACAGAAGTTTCAGATGATTGTAACAGCACGTATATTGTATAGATAAGACTTACAGCTTCCAGCTTCCTCAGGCTATGCTGCGCTGTGTACGGTTTACTGGTGTAGCAGCGCTGAAGGTAGACTTTATCATCAAATGGTGTTATCATAGCAAAACCTCCATCCTCAGGTCTTCCACCCTGCTGAGAACACAACAGCAAATCCCTTTACGGGTTAATTGGCTTCTTTATAAAATGCGGCACACAATAGTAGACCCTGGCCTAGTGTACAGAGCTAATGCTGTGCAGAATAAATGATCATTAAAGCGGTTTTCTGAGACTTAAATACTGATGACCTATCCTATGGATGGGGGTCCGGCACAGGGGACCCCTGCTGAGCAGCTGTTCGAGAAGCAGCGCTCGCAGTAGTAGAGTGACGACACGTCATCGGTCATGTGCCTAGGAGCGGCTCAGCCCCATAGAAGTGAATGAGGCTGAGCTGTTATACCAAGCACAGCACCTATACTATGTACAGTGCTGAAAGAAGGCCTCGTGCGCTGGTGCCTTCTCAAACATCGGTGGGAGTCCTGGGTGTCAGACCCCCACCCAGGGGCGTAGCTATAGGGGGTGCAGAGGTAGCAGTCGCTACCGGGCCCAGGAGCCTGAGGGGGCCCAAATACCCTTGTACTGCATAAGAAGACACACAAAGCACTGAGGGAAGGGGGGCCCCAAACCTAACTCTTGCACCAGGGCCCATGAGCCTTTAGCTACGCCCCTGCCCCCACCTATGAGATACTGATGGCCTATCCTGAGGCTAGTTCCTCAGCATGTACATCTCAGAAAACCCTTTTAAGCCTTTTCATTACATATGAACTATTTTAGTCTTAAAAATCCCTTTCTGGTGCATCAATACTGAGTAGCACCCTACTGTCTATACTCTCCTTTATACTATAACACTAAGAAATGGGTCACAATGGGTGTAGTTTCTACATATAAACCTTTAAAAAGGAAGAAATCTGACAACCATCAGAGCACGCCTGAAATAAATAAAAATGGACTATTACATCCCTAGCATATCCCTCACCGCCACTCTGGGTCTCCTGGTCGGGCTCTGTTGACCCAGTGGCAATGGTGGTGTCACATCGACCACTGCAGGCAATCACTGGCCTCAGAGGCGCCTTGCTCGAGGCCAGTGACTGGCCTCAGCGGTCACATGTGGTCGACATGACATAACCACTGCAGCCGAGTCAATACAGGAAGGGAAACCGGAGCCGTGGTTCAGGATCTTCTGCTAGGTAGGTAATAGTCTTTTTATTAATCCAGGCAGATACTGAGTGTTGTCTGGTTTCTTCCTGAAACTGGACACATGTAAACTGTAATATCATAATGACTAGCTTACATAAATAAAAACACATATAAAAGTTATCTAAAAGCCTCCATATTCTTTGTAAAAAAAAAAAAAAAAGAAAACATAAATTACTTCGCCTTTGATGCTGCCAGAAAAAAAAATCACATTAAGCTTTACCTTGACTTAAAAACCCATACCGGAGCGTCGGAATCCATTTACCATATTTTCAAGAAGCCATTATCGCTGAGCTTCACATCAATACTTATTAGTATAAAGAACATGTTCAGTAATGACATGGCAATGAAAATTGCTACTGCTTATTAATAATAAATGTAGACTTGGTCTTAATTGTGACTAGGGTGAAGAGAGCTAGTCGCCTGCATGTATCAAACACAATGAGCGATGAGTTTTCTGAAAATGGGAGCGCACACTGCCCCCTACTTTCTGTATCATTTACTATCAATATACAGTTCACTTTGCAAAAAAATGCCTCGTGTATTTCATACACACTAGATGGTCAGCCGCTTCCACCGAAATCGACAGATTTGGCCAACATAGAAACATAGAATGTGTCGGCTGATAGGAACCATAATTATAATATGTATAGCCATCTTAAAGGGTTTGTGTCATGAAACATATTCTCCATTTTTCAAACTACCATGTTATTAAACATTTAGTATAGCCAGTGACTTATTCAATAAAACGTATCTGTATAGCGCCACCTGCCCTTTGTTCTTTTCCTTATTAATTGTCCGTCTCATTGAGGTGGTCGCATGCGCTCAGTTTAAATCTTCTACTGCCACCAGCCATATGTTCTGTTAGAAGCTGTGGCAGTTACGGGGAGAGAGCTGCAGCAGAAAGGATACGCCCTCTGAGCTGCCAGGCTGAAGATAATCTAGCACAGCAATTGGAACCATGGATGTGGGGATCTCTGGAACCATGTGAGGTACAGGGCTGGTTCTAGCTTTGTTAGAAAGAGGTTGTCATGTCCTATATGATGTCTGATCTTCATTTTTTTAAATCAATCATGGGATACTGTGACTGTCCCTCCTGTGAGAGAGGTGAGAAGATCAGATGGACTTGCTGCACGTGAGACTATCCGATGGGTCTCTCTGTTTTCCTCTATGTATGTTGTCGTTTGGCAGGATCTCACCTCTCATCAGGTGCCGCTCGTTATCAGTGATGAGGCTCTATTTTGATAGTTTCTGCTTGGAGTTGCTAGTGCTGGTTTGTCTTGAATCTCCTGCTTCTCGATACATCTCTAAGCTAAGTACTTGTTGCCTTCCCTGTTTCATATTATTTGGTGTGTGTGTTGTTTCTAGGCCTCAGGGAGACGCAGGTTCCTTCATTCTGGAAGGAACTAGCTGTCTCATGCCCTGCTACCTATCCTAGGGCTTGTCAGTTTTAGCAGGGTATTAGGTATCCGGTGTATGAGTATTTTCACCATCAGGATCTGCTCATACTGGCAGGAGTTAGGTAAAAGCCTAGGGATTATTAGGAGGTCACCATCCTTCTTCCTTCGCTTTTGGAGGCCTAGATTGTTGTCTATTCGTTGTGGTGTGTATTTGGTGTTTTACCTTTCCCTTAATCTGTGAAAGATAACCCATTTAAAGTTCCCATTTTATAACTGGTGCTTAGATGTCAAGAATGTGTCTGTTAACTCGCTTATAGGCTAACCATGAAAGAGACGTTTCATCAAATTTTTAAATTACATATTAACAATTTATATGGGAATCTTATAATATTTTTAAGTCACCCCATGTATACTATTGTCCAGGTTCTTCCTCTTTGTTTGGACTTTTAGCATGACAGAGAGTCTCACTTAAAGGAAATCTCCATCTCCTTTTTCTCTAATGTTTTTATATTCTGATTACAGATTTTTCTTTCTGTTTCTTGACCATGATTATGGGGACAGCCATCTTGCCTGAGCTGTTCTTAACAGCATTTACACAGCATAAAAAAAAAATTGCTTTACGGCAGCCACATGAGCCATAGACACAATGGTCAGGAGGGGACCTCATTGACTTCTTTGGGAAAGTTTTCTGGGCATGCTCTGTGACCTGTACAGAGGTCATTGTACAGGGAAAGAAGAGATAAGATTTGAAAAATCACTTAAGGTCCTAATACACAGGCAGATTATTGTTAAAGTCATCACTAACGAGCAGTGTAATACTGCCGCCGATTACCCGATGAATAAGCAAACGCTTATTCATTGGGTAATCGGGATCTTTAACATGTTAAAAAATCCTGGTCTGCCGGCGTCAGATCGCACCATATAATAAACGCCCTGCTGCCGGCAAACAATGAGACGGTATAGGGTCAAGCAATGCATTAGTGATCGCTCATCCCTATACTGAGGAGGAGATTGCTGCATGTAATAGGCAGGCTTCCCTCTTTTTTTTGAATCAAATCGTTTTTATTGAAACAATAGCCGTAGGACATCATAAAAACAATACAGCCTTTCCGCATCATATCCACCACGTGGAATCAATATACAACAGTATCCATATAAATACCAACATATGATTATACCAGGTATCAGTATATAGCATGTATATTCGTAGACACAGGTAATGAGACAAACATTTGTACCTGTCCTAACTAGCCCCAAGACCCCTCCCAAATACCCAACCCCCCCCCCCCCCCCACCCTTCCCTAACCCCTCCCCACCCTACTAACTGGTCATGAGCCATCCAATGTCTATATAACCACATGAGTATGAGATAGCCATTCACTCCACAATTTATCAAATTTCTGAGAACACCCTCTCTTCACATACACCCCTTTTTCCAATATCAACATGTCATGCACTTTCCGTTCAAACTCTTCTAATGTGGGCGGACTTCCCTGGATCCACCTCATGGCCACCAACTTCCTAGCCACATACAACAACCTCCCCACAGCCACCTTAACCGATTCAGTCCCTCCAATCTCAGACACATACCCCAACACACACACCTTAGGGTCCTTTTGAATTTGCAAAGACATTTTACTGTTAATCATATTCCTGACAGCATCCCAATAAGCACCAATAACTGGGCAAGACCACAGCATATGCAACAAATCCGCCCCATCTTCCATACACTTAGGACACTTATCATCACTTCTTACTCCAACCTTTTTTAGGAACACCGGTGTTTTGTATACTCTATGTATGATAAATAGTTGGGACAACTTGCCCTGTTCACTCAAGGACACCCTGGGGACTCCTTCCAGTATATCCTCCCATTTATCCTTAGACATACCTCCAAAGTCAGCCTCCCATTTCTTCATTCTTAAGAGCGGGAACCCCTCTAAGAACTTATCAAGTAAAAGAGCGTACACTTGTGATATCAGCCCTCTTTTCCCCCCTCCTGTCGAGAGAACAAGCTTATGAACCGTCTCCATTCGTGCTATCACACACCCTTTCCGCAGCGTGACCTCAAGGGCATGCCTCAATTGAAGATATTTATAGAACCATCCCCTAGGGATATTAAATTCCTGCTGCAGGTTCTGAAACGACTTGCATAGCTTGTCCTCCATCAATTGGCCAATTCTCATCACTCCATGAGTTTCCCAATTCCGAAGTCCTGTCATGGCAAAAAATTCAGGCAATAGGTGATTATTTCTAATAGGGGAAAGCTCACTGATTCCACCTACACCTCTCAGTTGCTTCACCCTTGCCCAAACTTTTTTCATAAGTTCAACCAGAAGGACTTTTCCCCTCCCACCATGCATACCTGACCCCTCCAGAATGCCCATGAGGTCACGACTGCCCAACCAACGCTGCAATATCTGCCCTGTCATGTCCGGCACTTGGAAGCTAATCCAACCCTTGAAATGCTGACACTGGGAAGCCCAAAAATAAATCCATGCATTAGGAACAGCCAGGCCGCCTTCAGACTTAGGGTACTGCAATGTCTCCAGTTTAATCCTGGCCTGACCATACTTCCATATGAGATCCCTAAATATAGAGTGAACTTTCTTAAATCTGTCCAGGGGTATCCACACGGGAGCATTGTTCAGTACATAAAGCAACTGGGGCATCATAACCATTTTTAATAGATTCACTCTACCCACCACCGAAGGCAGGCTTCCCTCTTGACAATCGTCTGCTCTATCTGCCCATGTGATAGGGCCCTTAGGTTAGTCCTAGGGGAGGCAGTTCTGCTAATGTTAGTTACCAATCTGCAGATGCTACCTTGCCAGATGCCATGTTGGTAAATGGGCCCAACACACATTTGATCAAAAATGTGCACAAAGAGCTTCCATTTTTCATGTATAATAGGTATAATACCACTTTAATCCAGAATAATCTCTAATCCCTATTTCTTTGTTTGCATGTATAACAATGTGCTGTCATACGTATTTTGTTTGCTGTCTGCATGCTAGCTTTACAGATGGGCACGTGTGACTTTGGATGTGCTACTCTAAATTTTTTTGCAGCATGCTTGGAGGGTAGCCCCCTCCTTTACATTGAGCACTCACCGCCCATCTGCCCAGGGCTACTGAGCAGAGTATAAATGTAGCTGGTTCCTACACCGCACTGACTATTGTAGGCTTAAGGTCCTATTACATGGGCAGATTATCGTTAAGATAATCGCAAACGCTCTTTCATCAGATAATTGGGATATTTTAACATGTCGAAAAATCCTGGTTTGCCGGCGACAGATCGCACTGTGTAATAGGCACTCTGCTGCCGGCAAACAATAAGACAGTATAGGGACGGGCCATGCATTAGGTATCACTCATCCCTATACTGAGGAGGAGATGGCTGCATGTAATAGCAGAGAGTCGAATAAGGAGGTCGCTGGTGACAGATTCCTTTTAACTGTAACTGCATAAATTGCTAGGCACTGAGCGCCCCCTGGTGGTGGCAGCAGGCAGCCAACTTTGCAATAGATCGGAAGCAGGAGATTTATCAATGTATTTATGCCAGAATGAGCGTCATATTTATGAAGCACCTGTTCCACTTACTGACATAGAAGTTGAATAAAGTGGGTAAAGCCAAAGATGACTTTTTTATTATGATTTTTTGTAATTAAAGGATTTTTTTTAGATATTTTTATGGATGACTTATTCAAGCATAGGCTTGACAAAGGCTGTATATCAGCCGAAACGTTGCTGCTATGTATTTTGCTTTGAAGTCCCAATAAAAGACGATGATGTGAGATGCTGCTGACACCGTCTGCATTTATCCATATATTCTGGCCATTGGATCCAGGGCCATTGGTGAGGCTGTTGTATCTACCTGGATACATCAACAAGGACCGAGTGGTGCTGCTTCTACATTTTGTTTATTGCTATTCTCTAGATAGGTCATCAGTATCTGATTGGTGGAGGTCTGACACCCGGGATCCCCCATTGACCAGCTGTTTGAGAAGGTACCAGAGCTTGCAGTAGCACCACGGCCTTCCTGCAGCTTTCCCTATGCTATGTGATGTCACGTTGAAGTGACTGGGACTGAGCTGCGATACCAAGCCCAGCCGCTATCAAACGGATGGGTTTGCGCTTGGTGAGCTGAGAGAAGGCCACGAAGCTACCGTGAGCGCTGGTGCCTTAACAAACAGCTGATCAGCAAAGGTCTCAGGTGTTGGCCCATGACCAATCAGATACTGATGACCTAGCCAAAGGATAGGTCCTCAGTAAAAATATCTAAAAAAAAAAAAAAAAAAAAGCTTTAAAATTTAGTCTGCTTAATAAAAAAAAATAAAAATAAAAATTCATCAGAAATCTGGAGCATTGCACTTTGGCTGGGAGTGACTGGCGCAGGTCTACTGGGGACCTGGGTGGGGCAGGGGAAACCACACTAAGTTTTGCTATTGGGCCTTACGAGATCTGTGTATGGTCCTTCGATCAACATGTACATGTAATAAACTACTTCATGCATAAATGTATTTGTCTTGCCCCACTCAGTCATCCGCAGGAAGGTTTATTCCTGTCAATATTTGTTTAAGCTGAATGATATAAGTACAGGTGAAACTCGAAAAATTTTAATATTGTGCAAAATTCATTTATTTCAGTAATGTAACTTAAAAGGTGACACTAACACATGAGATAGACTCATTACATGCAAAGCGAGATATTTCAAGCCTTTATTTGGTATAATTTGGATGATTATGGCTTACAGCTTATGAAACCCCAAAGTCACAATTTTGAGGTCCCCTTTGCTCAGGGGGTATGGATTAATTAGCTGACTAGAGTGTGACACTTTGAGCCTAGAATATTGAACCTTTTCACAAAATTCTAATTTTAAGCTGCATTAATGCAATTCCTTTTAATTTGCATTACTGAAATAAATGGACTTTTGCCCGATATTCTAATTTTTCGAGTTTCACCTGTACATGTGTCATTCACATACATGTAAAGACGTGAACTACATATTCACCTCATGTCTATTATCCTGTCCTGCAGATTGCTGTTTATTCTTTTCTCTCATCGTATATTGCTTGTAGCTATTCTTCATATCCTCCTCATACTGCTGATACTTCAAGCGAAATCTGTCTGATGCTGATGGTAAATTCTCCGGAACGGTTTTCAACTGTGTTAGAGAAATCTGGTAGTCACAGAAGAATGACAGCATTAGGCTCATGCACATGGCACAGGTGACTACGCAAAAAAAAAATGAAAAAAAAGAAAGAAACAGACAATTATACTTTCCCTCATATAATATCTGCAGTGTCTAGTTGGCGGAGGATTTGGATAGGAAGATGCCGTCAATTCTGTAGCGGATGTGCTGCGGATTTCACCTTATGCACAGCGGGTCAGTTTCCACGAAGATTCATGCGGATTTTGTCCACACCATTGGATGAGATTTGTTAAAATCTCATTCAGGTTGCTTGTACTATGATACACTGAGGTTTTCTGTCTGCAAAATCCAGACAGAAACTAGGCAGCGTATCAATGTGTGAACATATCCTTAGACAGCACCACATATGGTCACGTCCTTTAGAATGAGACCATTAACGTGTACCTGTACTTTTAGCAAGCTCTACCTTTTCGCGGTGCTGAAGCACGGAACGGAACCTCAGAAAGTGTTCCGTTCCGCATCTCCGGATTTGCAGACCCATTGAAATGAATGGGTCCGCATCCGTGATGCGGAATGGCCACGGAACGGGACGCCTGTATTGCGGATCCGGGCACGGGCTTCACACGGTCAACTAAGGATAAGGGTCAACCTAAGTGAATAACCCCTTGAGAAAAAAGTGGCTGCTTTTTTCCAGAAACCTCACCGCACCTTCCCACAGGTTGCGTTTAGCGTTACAGCTCAGCCCCATTCACCTCAATGAGGCAGAGCTCCGATACCTGACACAACGGTGCAGTGCTGGTTCTGTTTCTAGAAGGGAGTGATCAGAAATTTTAGACAGCATCATTCCCGATGGCATTCAGGTTTTATTCGCAGTCCAGGCAAGTGAAATCAGTATTCTAAAAAGCACTTTCATTTCCGTGTTCAGCTGAAGTGGAAGTAACCATAGTGATGCATGGAAATCTGAAATCTGAGTGTGCCCATTGGGAGTTATCATAACGACATCCTTTCCAGTTCATAGTAGTTTGCTGCATAAAGTGAGATCAAAGACTCTTGCGCAGTGATGAGGTGAAATAGTGATCGTTTTAATGACAAAAGGGCCTTCTACACGGGCTGACAATCGCCTAGATCAGGCATGGCCAACCTGTGGCTCTCCAGCTGTTGTAAAACTACAATTCCCACCATGCCCTGCTGTAGGCTGATAGCTGTTGGCAGCCCGGGCATGCTGGGAGTTGTAGTTTTGCAACATCTGGAGAGCCTCAGGTTGGCCATCCCTGGCCTAGATCATCGCTAACTAGCGTTCATAGTAACGCTCGTTAGCGATTATCTGGCGGTGTAAATGTACAGACGATTACCTGATGAACGAGCAAAACGCTCATTCATCAAGTATGCTGATGGTTTGTGTGTAGTGGTTGCCAGATCGTGCTGTGTAAACGAGTCAGTATGGAAGAGTGTGGCATTATTGATCCCTCCTCCCCGTACTATGGAGGAGATCGCTGTATGTAAATGTACTCCCATCACTTCAGATATTTCATTTCCTTTTCCCACTCGTACACTTAGCTGCTTTTAAACTACTTGGAAAACTGCAGTTGCTAAGCTTCACCGCACAGTCAGACATGCAAACCAATAGCATCAGCCTAAGGGTCCATTCAGACATCCGTAGTATTTTGCCGTCCGCATATTGCGGACCGCAAAACACTGACACCGCACATCGCCGGCACTTAATAGAGGATTCCTATTCTTGTCCGCAGCTACAGACAAGAATAGGACATGCTCCATTTTTTTGCGGAGCCACGGACCGGAAATGCGGATGCGGACAGAACATCCGCATCAGCATGTTTTCCAGCCCCATTGAAAATGAATGGGTCCGCACCCGTTCCGCATAATTGCGGAACGGATCCAGACCCATTCTACAGACGTGTGAATGGACCCTAAGAGTGCATTCAGATGACCATGTTTCTGGGTCCGCATCTGTTCCGCAATTTTGAAAAATGTGTGCGCACCCATTCATTTCAATGGGGCCACAAAAGATGCAAGAATAGGCATTTCCATCATAGGGCCAGTCATGAGTGGTCTGCAAAATGCGGAACGCCCATTGCCAGTATCCATGTTTTGCGGACCATAAAACACATACGGTCGTCTAAATGTAGCCTAAGGCCTCTTTCACACGGACGAGTTTTGCGTGCGGGTGCAATGCGTGAGTTGAACGCATTGCACCCGCACTGAATCCGGACCCATTCATTTCTATGGGGCTGTGCACATGAGCGGTGATTTTCATGCATCACTTGTGCATTGCGTGAAAATCGCAGCATGCTCTATATTCTGCGTTTTTCACGCAACACAGGCCCCATAGAAATGAATGGGGCTGAGTGAAAATCGCAAGCATCCGCAAGCATGGTTGCTAGGAGATGATCGGGATGGGGACCCGATCATTATTATTTTCACTTATAACATGGTTATAAGGGAAAATAATAGCATTCTTAAGGCTACTTTCACATTAGCGCTTTTCTTTTCCAGCATAGAGTTCCGTCACAGGGGCTCTATACCGGAAAAGAACTGATCAGGCATATCCCCATGCATTCTGAATGGAGAGTAATCCGTTCAGGATGCATCAGGATGTCTTCAGTTCAGTCATTTTGACTGATCAGGCAAAAGAGAAAACCGTAGCATGCTACGGTTTTATCTCCTGCGAAAAAAACTGAAGACTTGCCTGAATGCCGTCATTTTTTACCATAGGAATGTATTAGTGCCGGATCCGGCATTCAAAATCCCGGAATCCCGGATCCGTTCCTCCGGTTTGCGCAGGCGCAGACCTTTAAAAATTAGAGAAAAAAAATACCGGATCAGTTTTGCCTGATGACACCGGAAAAATGCATTTTCCTGACTGATCAGGCATTTTTCAGACTGATCAGGATCCTGATCAGTCAGAGAAACGCCTGATAAGTCAGAAAAAATGACATGCGTTTGCATACAGTTTGCCTGATCAGGCAGGCAGTTCAGGCAACGGAACTGCCTGCCAGAATCAAACAACGCAAGGGTGAAAGTACCCTTAATACAGAATGCTAAGTAAATTAGGGATGGAGGGGTTAAAAAAATAAATAAAATGAAACTGACCTCATCCACTTGTTCGCGCAGCCCAGCTTCTCTTCTGTCTTCATCTTTGATGACCTGGGAGGAAAAGGACCTTTGGTGACATCACTGCGCTCATCACATGATTCATCACCATGGTGATGGATCATGTGATGGACCATGTGATGAGCGCAGTGACGTCACCAAAGGTCCTTTTTCCTCCCAGGTCATCAAAGAAAAGCCAGGCTGTGTGAACAAGTGGATGAGGTCAGTTTAATAATTTTTATTTTATTTTTTAACCCCTCCATCCCTAATTTACTATGCATTCTGTATTAAGAATGCTATTATTTTCCCTTATAACTATGTTATAAGTAAAAATAATAAAATCTACACAACACCTAACCCAAACCTGAACGCATTAAAACACTTTGCACTCATGCGGAAAAATCACGCATTTTCCCGCTACACACCCACATCCTATCCGGCCCTCACATGCGACGCCCGTGTGAAAGAGGCCTAAATGTGTAAGGCTTTGTTCAAACTTGCATTGAAGGTAAAGTAATAGACACCACCATTTTGAGGTAATTGGATAGGTCGGGCCCCGTTGGTGTCTGCCATGTGATAAATCTGTCGCAGCTTGTACTCTTATATCTGCTCAAAGGACCCAACAGAAAATTGAATCAATGAAAAGTTTTACATTTTTGAGACACACAAAAAACTAAAAATCTATGTAAGAAATCTACAGAAGTGACAGCAGCGACCATAAACCTGCCTGCTAACAGTGATAGTGGCACATGTCCAATCTCTTTTGGTAATAGATTAAACACATGCTACTGTATCTGGTAGTTTTTACTCCTACCTTGGAAGGAGTAGAAGTAAGAGTAGGAGTTTTGCTGCTCCACCTACTGACAGTAAAGGGTAATGCAGTATAAAGATGTACTGTATTATACAGGGATGCCCAATCTGTGGCCCTCCTGCTGTTTCAAAACTACAACTCCCAGCATGCTCTAATAGCTGTAGGCTGTCCAAGCTTGCTGGGAATTGTAGTTTTGGAACAGCTGGAAGGCTGCAGGTTGGGCATCCCTGGTATAATATATATTAAATATGTGGGATAAAATGTTAAATATAAAAACATAAATAAATGAAATTATATGACAGAAGATACTGACATTGACCATATCACAAATGTTATACATTTCTACACATCTTTGCATTAGCTCAGCTTTACCTACCTGTGGTTTCTGATCATGTTGTGCATATGGAGTGTGCAGAGGTGTTCCCCAACTGACAGTTGAGGATGAATCTGGAGGGCCAAACCTTGGGTACTCTTTACTTAAAGGTACATACGTGTCCTGAAATAAAAGAGCAAAAGTAAATTTAAAGGGGTTTTCCCAGGAGTAGAATATTGATGCCCTGTAGCCTCTTCATTCATTGGGGAGCTTGGACCGCCACCAAGCAGATATTGATGACCTATTCTCAGCATGAGGGAAAAATACATTCATAACCAGTATGGAATTTAAAATGTAATATAATCCTAATATAAACCAGTAATCTGCAGAATGTAAGCTCACATTAAGGTGAGGCTTCAGCTTTGGAGCAAATTTAAAGGGGTTGTCCCACAAAAAATATTCTAAAGTTTTCAAACCAGCACCTGGATCTGAATACTTTTACAATTGCATGTAATTAAAAATCTGTATAGCGCCACCTAATCTTTGTTTCTTTTCTTATTTCTTTGACCTGCTCACTGAGAAGGCCGCACATGCTCAGTTTCATCCTTCAACTGCCTCCGGAGCTGTGATAGGAAGAGCATGGACACTCCTCCGGAGCTGTGATAGGAAGAGCATGGACACGCCTCCGGAGCTGTGATAGGAAGAGCATGGACACTCCTCCGGAGCTGTGATAGGGAGAGCATGGACACTCCTCCGGAGCTGTGATAGGAAGAGCATGGACACGCCCCCTTAGCTGCAGCACAGAAGACACTCCTCGTGAGCTGTCAGCTTGATATAAATCTAGCAGAGCAATGAATGGGGAGATCTCTGGATCCAGTTGAGGTACAGGGCTGGTTCTAGCTTTGTTAGAAAGAGATTGTCATGGATTATATGATGTCTGATTTTCATTTTTTACATTATTCATGGGATAACCCCTTTAACCTGCTCACGACCGCCGTACGCAGGATTGCGTCTTCTCGGCGGTCATGCTCTTCTGGGTGGACGCGCCGGTGCGTCCTCTCGCGAGACGCGAGATTTCCGGGTAAGCCGGCCCGCGCATGCGCATCGCGGGCCGGCAAAATTTAAAGAACAAGTTCGTCATCAACCTGCCAGCCACGATCATTGGCTGGCAGGTTGATGATTTTCAAAAAAACAAATCAGCAGCCAGATAACCCATCATATTAGTAAATATGATGTGGTTATATGGCTGCTGTGCTCCTCTGCTCCTTCTTTTGGTCGGTTGGTTCCAGCAGAGGAGCAGAGGAGCACACATCACTGTGAGTACCCACCAACACCACACTTAGCCCCCAGATCACCTCCCAGCACCCGATTTAACCCTTTGATCACCCCTTCTTGCCCCTGTCAATCACTAGTGAAAAGGAAAAAAGTGATCAGTGCAAACTGTCACTTTTTTTTTTCACTGGTATTGACCGTTAGGTTTTAGGTATAGTTTAGGCCCCTTGGTTAGGTAGTTTAGCGATCAGTTAGCGCCAAGCCCACCGCACCGCAGTCCGTTATTCGCTGATTAGCGTATCGCTAATCAGCATTTGTACTTTTATAGTATCTGAAAGTGATCAAAACTGATCACGGTCAGATCTATAATTGTATTAGTGTCACTTTAGTTCGCCCTCCACCCAAAACGCAGTGTTTGCCCGATCAGGCCTGATCGGTCGCCCACACATGCGTTCGCCCATGCCCGCCCCTCCGCAGTGACAAAAAATTTTTTTTTTTGATCACTGCACATTCACTTTACACGCACTGCGGCGATAAAAAAAAAATCAGTTTTGATTAATTCGCTAGCCTCCCCTTTGTAAGACAGGCTTGCTTTTTTTTCTTGGGTAGTCTCAGGGAATACCCCTAAATTTAGTTGCCCAAATGTCTAACAGGGGGTATTCCTCTGAAGAGGCCTACAGGCTTCTGACCCAGTCGGATGAGGAGTGGGAACCCTCATCTGATGAATCCAGCGGGTCAGAATACGAACCTGTAGAATGCAGTGGCTCTCTGACCCAAAGTTCGGACGCCTGATACCACCAGGCGTACCCGGCCCCGTGTCGCTAGACCACAGGTTGCGCAGGATCCGCTTCAAGAGCATCAGAGTGGGGCTGGTGCTGTCGGATTACGTGGTGAGGCATACACCAGCAGCCCAGCCCTTCCTGGACCTAGTACCAGCACTGCCGTACAACCTGGTGAAGTGGCGAGCACCAGAAGGGCAGTTGAAGCTGGTACGGTGGCACGAGCAGTAGTGACCCCGTCGCAGCCACCGCAAAGACGTGCCCGTAGAGCCCCTAGAATCCCAGAGGTGCTGGCAAACCCTGATTGGCAGTCCCCAACTTCAGCCGCACCTGTAGTTTTCCCTTTCACTGCCCAGTCTGGAGTTCGGGTTGAGACAGCTCAGATCGGTTCGGCCCTGGGATTTTTTGAGCTGTTCTTGACTGCGGAGCTCTTGGACTTCGTTGTGGCCGAAACAAATCGGTATGCCACACAATTTTTATATCCGCCAACCCGGGAAGCTCTTATGCCCAGTCTTTCCGGTGGAAACCAGTCCAAGTTTCCGAATTTAAAACTTTTCTGGGCCTCCTCCTCAACATGGGCCTGACAAAAAAACATGAATTGCGGTCATATTGGTCCACGAACCCAATTCATCACATGCCCATGTTCTCTGCTGCTATGTCCAGGACACGATTTGAGACCATCCTGCGTTTCCTGCACTTTAGTGACAACACCGCCTCCCGTCCCAGAGGCCACCCTGCTTTTGACCGGCTCCACAAAATTCGGCCCCTCATAGACCATTTCAACCTGAAATTTGCAGATTTATATACCCCAGAGCAAAACATCTGCGTAGACGAGTCCCTGATACATTTTACCGGGCGCCTTGGCTTCAAACAATACATCCCAAGCAAGCGCGCCCGGTATGGGGTCAAATTGTATAAGCTTTGTGAAAGGGCCACAGGCTATACCCACAAATTTCGGATCTATGAGGGAAAAGATCAGACCCTGGAGCCGGTCGGTTGCCCTGACTACCTGGGGAGCAGTGGGAAGACAGTTTGGGACTTGGTGTCACCCTTATTCGGCAAGGGGTACCATCTTTATGTGGACAATTTTTACACAAGTGTGGCCCTCTTTAGGCATTTGTTTCTAGAACGGAGTGGCGCCTGTGGTACCGCGCGAACTAGTCGCGCAGGCTTCCCCCAACGGCTCGTTACCACCCGTCTTGCAAGGGGGCAGAGGGCCGCACTGTGTAACGAAGAACTGCTCGCGGTGAAATGGAGAGACAAGCGTGACGTTTACATGCTCTCCTCCATTCACGCAGACACAACAATCCAAATTGAGCGAGCAACCCGTGTCATTGAAAAGCCCCTCTCAGTCCACGACTATAATTTGCTCATGGGAGGGGTGGACTTCAATGACCAGATGTTGGCTCCGTATTTAGTGTCCCGACGCACCAGACGCTGGTATAAGAAGGTGTCTGTATATTTAATTCAATTGGCTCTGTACAATAGTTTTGTTCTCTACAGTAGGGCTGGGAGAACTGGATCCTTCCTCAAATTTCAGGAAGAGATCATCGCGAACCTCCTGTACCCAGGAGGTTCCGTGGCCCCATCCACCAGTGTAGTTAGCCGTCTACACGAGCGACATTTCCCCAGTGTCGTTCCTGGTACCTCAACCCAACCGTCACCCCGAAAAAGATGTCGTGTCTGTAGCAGGAGTGGAATAAGGCGTGACACCCGCTATTTCTGTCCTGACTGTCCTGACCACCCTGCCCTATGCTTTGGAGAGTGTTTCCGGAAGTACCACTCACAGGTACACTATTAGCATAGGGATCATCTCACCAGGACAGGCACACAGGGCTATTAGGGCCCATTCACTCACAGCTGCTGCAAACCTCTCCTTTCACCTGGGACAAAGTGCATAACGCACTACGCCACATCTTTGGGCGATTTGCGCTTTGCACATTGACCAATGGGGAAGGAGAGGTTTGTTCTATAAAGGTAAAAAATAAACAAAAAAAAACCAGTAAGCAAAAAGGTTAATGTTCAGTTAAAAAAGTTAAAGTTTATATGTTCTGTTGCAAAGTTAATAAAATTATTGCGTTGCGGCCTGTTTTTTTTTTTTTTTACCTTCCAGGTGGACCAACCGATCGACTAGCTGCAGCACCGATGTGCATTCTGACAGAAGCATTGCGCTGCTGTCAAATTACACGCGAGTCGGTGTATGCGGCGCTGCAAGACGAGATTTCTACTCTGCAGTAACAGATACGTTTGCCGAAGCATACGAGCTGAGCTGTAAAAAAAAAAAAATCCCGGCAATGATTTATTCATCCACATCGATTGATGTGAATGGAGAAATCTGGTTTGCCAGGGCATACGAGCTAAGTGGGTATGGATGTAGGGCGGAGCTCCTATGTCCTGGCAGACGCCTTTCCCCTCCTTTTTTTTTTTGGCAGAGATTTTTTCATCCACATTGATCGATGCGAATGAAGAAATCTGTGCCGTTCATTTTTTTCTTTCAGCCCAGAGGCTGAACGGAAAAAAAAATCTCATTACCTGTATGCTCAATATAAGGAGAATAGCAGAAACTCCTAATGCTGGCCATACATGTAATGATTGCGGAGACCCTCAAATGCCAGGGCAGTACAAACACCCCACAACTGACCCCATTTTGGAAAGAAGACACCCCAAGGTATTCGCTGAGGGGCATATTGACTCCATGAAAGATTTACATTTTTGTCCTAAGTTAGCAGAAAGAAAAAAAAATCTATTTCCGCTAACTTATGCGAAAAAAAAAATTCGATGAACTTGCCAGGCCCCTCATTGGATACCTTGGGGTGTCTTCTTTCCAAAGTGGGGTCACATGTGGGGTATTTATACTGCCCTGGCTTTTTAGGGGCCCTAAAGCGTGAGAAGAAGTCTGGGATCCAAATGTCTAAAAATGCCCTCCTAAAAGGAATTTGGGCACCTTTGCACATCTAGGCTGCAAAAAAGTGTGACACATCTGGTATCGCCGTACTCAGGAGAAGTTGGGGAATGTGTTTTGGGGTGTCATTTTACATATACCCATGCTGGGTGAGATAAATATCTTGGTCAAATGCCAACTTTGTATAAAAAAATTTGAAAAGTTGTCTTTTGCCAGGATATTTCTCTCACCCAGCATGGGTATATGTAAAATGACACCCCAAAACACATTCCCCAACTTCTCCTGAGTACGGCGATACCAGATGTGTGACACTTTTTTGCTGCCAAGGTGGGCAAAGGGGCACACATTCCAAAGTGCACCTTTCGGATTTCACCGGTCATTTTTTACAGATTTTGATTGCAAAGTACTTCTCACACATATGGGCCCCTAAATTGCCAGGCCAGTATAACTACGCCACAAGTGACCCCATTTTGGAAAGAAGACACCCCAAGGTATTCCGTGAGGGGCATGGCGAGTTCCTAGAATTTTTTATTTTTTTTTGTCGCAAGTTAGTGGAATATGAGACTTTGTAAGGAAAAAAGAGAAAAAAAAAAATCATAATTTTCCGCTAACTTGTGACAAAAAAAAAAAAATTCTAGGAACTCGCTGTGCCCCTCACGGCATACCTTGGGGTGTCTTCTTTCCAAAATGGGGTCACTTGTGGGGTAGTTATACTGCCCTGGCAATTTAGGGGCCCATATGTGTGAGAAGCACTTTGCAATCAAAATGTGTAAAAAATGGTCTGCGAAATCCGAAAGGTGCACTTTGGAATATGTGCCCCTTTGCCCACCTTGGCAGCAAAAAAGTGTGACACATGTGGTATCGCCGTACTCAGGAGAAGTTGGGGAATGTGTTTTGGGGTGTCATTTTACATATACCCATGCTGGGTGAGAAAAATATCTTGGTCAAATGCCAACTTTGTATAAAAAAATGGGAAAAGTTGTCTTTTGCCAAGATATTTCTCTCACCCAGCATGGGTATATGTAAAATGACACCCCAAAACACATTCCCCAACTTCTCCTGAGTACGGCGATACCAGATGTGTCACACTTTTTTGCAGCCTAGGTGGGCAAAGGGGCACATATTCCAAAGTGCACCTTTCGGATTTCACCGGTCATTTTTTACAGATTTTGATTGCAAAGTTCTTCTCACACATATGGACCCCTAAATTGCCAGGGCAGTATAACTACGCCACAAGTGACCCCATTTTGGAAAGAAGACACCCCAAGGTATTCTGTGAGGGCATGGTGAGTTCCTAGAATTTTCTATTTTTTGTCGCAAGTTAGTGGAATATGAGACTTTGTAAGAAAAATAAAATAAAAAAAAATCATCATTTTCCGCTAACTTGTGACAAAAAATAAAAAGTTCTATGAACTCACTATGCCCATCAGCGAATACCTTAGGGTGTCTACTTTCCGAAATGGGGTCATTTGTGGGGGTTTTCTACTGTCTGGGCATTGTAGAACCTCTGGAATCATGACAGGTGCTCAGAAAGTCAGAGCTGTTTCAAAAAGCGGAAATTCACATTTTTGTACTGTAGTGTGTAAACGCTATAACTTTTACCCAAACCATTTTTTTTTTTTTTGCCCAAACATTTTTTTTTATCAAAGACATGTAGAACAATAAATTTGGCGAAAAATTTATATATGGATGTCGTTTTTTTTGCAAAATTTTACAGCTGAAAATGAAAAATGTCATTTTTTGGAAAAAAAATCGTTACATTTTGATTAATAACAAAAAAAGTTAAAATGCCAGCAGCAATGAAATACCACCAAATGAAAGCTCTATTAGTGAGAAGAAAAGGAGGTAAAATTCATTTGGGTGGTAAGTTGCATGACCGAGCGATAAACGGTGAAAGTAGTGTAGTGCCGAAGTGTAAAAAGTGCTCTGGTCATGAAGGGGGTTTCAGCTAGCGGGGTTGAAGTGGTTAAAGGTGTTTTCTGGGAAAAGAAAAGTAAGTAAATAAAATTGCTGAAAATACTTAAATATTACCGGTACTTTATTATAAATATATTCCCAAATATTATAATGGCTTGTTCTGTCTAGGAAACAATCATCAGGAAAAAATAAAATGTCTGCCGTCCTATTAGCACATTTAAGGGGTTCTGCACTTTCTTTAAACTGATGATCTATCCTCTGGATAGATCATCAGCATCTGACCGGTGGGTGTCCGACACCCGGGACCCCCGCCGATCAGCTGTTTGAGAAGGCAGCGGCGCTCCAGCAGCATAGCGGCCTTCTCACTGTTTACGTCGGCCCTGTGACGTCTCGACTAGCATCAACTTGCCTGGGCGGGGCTAAGCTCTGTTCACTTGAATGGAGATTAGCCCCGCCCAGGCCAGTTGAGACTAGTCGTGACGTCACTGGGCCGGCGGTAAACAGTGAGAAGGCCTCTGTGCTGCAGGAGCGCCGCTGCCTTCTCAAACAGATCAGCGGGGGTCCCGGGTGTCGGACTCCCGCTGGTCAGATGCTGATGATCTATCCAGAGGATAGATCATCAGTTTAAAAAACTGCAGAACCCCTTTAAGTATAGCGTGGAGGTGGGGATGTGGCTAATGAGCAGCAGCACTTATATGCAGTCTCCATTGTCCTGTCTGTCCTCTCTGTACTTCATGTCTCCTTATGGACTTCATTCCTACAGAGATTCAGATAAAGTTCTTATCATCTGTATTCAGGATCATAATCCCTGACAAGCAGAGCAAAGAGGAGGATGAGGCAGCTCTTTAGCTCAGTTTACTGAAGTAACTTGTCCTGCTGTGTGATTAGGACAGGTTTTATCTGTACTAATAGGACAGATAAAGAAAAAGAAAAACGAGTGGCCATCATTACTTTAACAAAATAAAGGCCAGTCAGTCCGAAAAATTGGGAAAACTTTGAAAGTGTCCCCAAGTGCAGTCACAAAAACCATCAAGCGCTACAAAGAAACTGGCTCACATGCGGACCGCCCCAGGAAAGGAAAACCAAGAGTCACCTCTGCTGCGGAGGATAAGTTCATCCGAGTCACCAGCCTCAGAAATCGCAAGTTAACAGCAGCTCAGATTAGAGACCAGGTCAATACCACAAAGAGTTCTAGCAGCAGACACATCTCTAGAACAACTGTTAAGAGGAGACTGTGTGAATCAGGCCTTCATGGTAGAATATCTGCTAGGAAACCACTGCTAAGGACAGGCAACAAGCAGAAGAGACTTGTTTGGGCTAAAGAACACAAGGAATGGACATTAGACCAGTGGAAATCTGCGCTTTGGTCTGATGAGTCCAAATTTGAGATCTTTGGTTCCAACCACTGTGTCTTTGTGCGACGCAGAAAAGGTGAACGGATGGACTCTACATGCCTGGTTCCCACCGTGAAGCATGGAGGAGGAGGTGTGATGGTGTGGGGGTGCTTTGCTGGTGACACTGTTGGGGATTTATTAAAAATTGAAGGCATACTGAACCAGCATGGCTACCACAGCATCTTGCAGCGGCATGCTATTCCATCCGGTTTGCGTTTAGTAGGACCATCATTTATTTTTCAACAGTACAATGACCCCAAACACACCTCCAGGCTGTGTAAGGGCTATTTGACCATGAAGGAGAGTGATGGGGTGCTGCGCCAGATGACCTGGCCTCCACAGTCACCGGACCTGAACCCAATCGAGATGGTTTGGGGTGAGCGGGACCACAGAGTGAAGGCAAAAGGGCCAAGAAGTGCTAAGCATTTCTGGGAACTTTTTCAAGACTGTTGGAAGACCATTTCAGGTGACTACCTCTTGAAGCTCATCAAGAGAATGCCAAGAGTGTGCAAAGCAGTAATCAAAGCAAAAAATGGCTACTTTGAAGAACCTAGAATATGACATATTTTCAGTTGTTTCACACTTTTTTGTTATATATAGAATTCCACATGTGTTAATTCATAGTTTTGATGCCTTCAGTGTGAATCTACAATTTTCATAGTCATGAAAATAAAGAAAACTCTTTGAATGAGAAGGTGTGTCCAAACTTTTGGTCTGTACTGTATATATATATATTAAAGTAATATTTAAGTATTTTAATTTTCTTAATTCCCAGAGAACCCCTTGAAAGGTGTTATTTGGGACTTTGATGACCAATCTGTAGGATTGGCCATAAATATGACATTGGTGGGGGTCAGACGCTTGGCATCTTCATAAATTAGCTGTTTGAAGAAGCCTCAGTGCTCTAGTGAGAGCCGTGCCCCATGCATTACTTACCAAGCACCCATACCTTAAAGGGGTTGGACATTTTCTGGCTACTGTTGACCAATGTGTATTTAAGAGGAATATATGGCACTTACTAACATAGTCTTTGTTGAAGGTCTGTGCCGTTTGCTGTATTGAATGAGCCATGTCCCCTTGGAAAATCTTACGTGCTGTCTGCCTAGAGGTCCTGTCCATAAGATGGCTGCTGATGGAGGGTCACCAGACACATCCTCAGAATCCGCTATTCAAACACATTGCACCTGCACTAAACTCTCAATAGTGCAAGTGCAGAGGACAGGTACAATGTATTTGAATGAGTGAGTGATTTGCCTGGTTACATGACCCTCAATCAGCAGCCATCTTGTGGACAGCACAAAAGACTTGGCCAACAGGCATACCTTAGGATAAAAAATTGTACAGAATATGTAGAGCCATATAGCCATCAAAAACACTTTGATAAACAGTTACCAAAAAGTGGCCAATCCCTTTATGAAGCTGTTGTGCCTGGTATTTTAACTCAGTCTCTTTCAATGGAATGAGACTAAGCTGCAGTGAATTATAATACCAGGCATAGCAGCTACTAAAAGTATGGACCTGTGCCAGGTACTGTACATATTAAATGGGACAAGAGTTCCACATTAAACAGCTGATCAGATGGGGTATCAGGAGTCGGAGACCCACTAATCTAATATTGATGGCCTATCCTAAGGGCCCTATTACGCTGCAGGATTTTTGGGTCAATAATTGGGAACGAATGTTCATAGGAACACTCTTACATGATAACTGGCCCAAATAATTAAGCAGCTGATCAACGAGAAAATGCTCATCGGTCAGCTGATGGGCGTCTTTCTCAGGATGAAAGATGCCAGATTATGGGCAGCAGAGCTCCCTGTGTAATCAGGGATGTGCTGCCAATAATCAGTAGAACTGAAAGACAGAGATCCCGCTGCAGTAGAGATCATTCCTCCCACATTTCGTTTGTATCGGCCTGTGTAAGACCAATGTAAACGGGCATCGGATCACATTCATTGGCGCTTGCACTGCCTGAACATCGGACAGTGTAATACAGGCTGGATAAGCCATCGACTTTAAAGTCCCAAAAACCTCTTTAACAAGCACATTCGAAAATTGCACCAACAGCAATTCCCTAATACAACATTCTTATCAGAGTCCATTTTGTCACAAGTGAGAGCGGTCTGATAATGACACCAGTATTCCCTCCCTCCCGCACACGTAGAGGTTGGTATGATTGTCCATGGCTGCATAAATGACAATAGAAAATACTTAAGTTGCTTATTCACATTAGACTAAAAGTTATGGAAACTTCACGATTTTAACCTAAATGAGTGTTCTTTGGGTTGAATTTAACAGTGAGCAATCATTTTAGCTTTTCCAGGATCGCTTGGAAAGAAATTATTTTCACTCGATATGCTCTCACTATTACAAAAGATCTTTTATCCGCAAACAATTTTTCTTTAAAACCATCTGCCTGGTGTGCTTGGAAATTTAGTACGAGTGTAACGGCCAATCTAGACTAAAATGTATATGGCTGTGTCTGCGAAACGATCATTTATTCTACAGTTCTACATAGTACTCTATCTCTAAAAGGCATGACCACCTTTATGCCATTCTCCATGATGTTCTTGAGGCTTTTTTCTGTAACAGGTTAGGGTAAGCCCTACCAGAACAGAATACTGGGATGCCTGCTGCAGATGTGGACGTAGCCTTATGCGTTCCTCAAAATGACAATAGGAAGGGGTGGACTCTATGTTCACGTATTGTACAGTTTCTTTACCTCATCATCAGAATCTCCAAGCTTTCCAAGATCTAGTGAAGGTACCCTGTAACCAAAGGGAGATATTATCAGAAAATAACAGCCTAAAACCAGATAGGGTAAATGGAAAATGTACTTCTAAATTACTTTCTATTTTCAAGTGGAAGATCTCTGCTCCCAATAACCTTTATTGATGAGAGCAATGGAAGTTAGCATGCACCTTCTGCTCTACAATCCTGGGGCAAATGTTCTAATCCGATCTAATAGAAAGACATTGTAAACTGAGACTATTTAGTCTAAAAAGCCTGATTGATAAAAAAAAAAAAATGGCTGCACACATACAAACAAATAGAGCTGAGGAATGGGGGTTATTCTAAATTAACCACTTCAGCCCCGCTAGGTGAAACCCCCTTCATGACCAGAGCACTTTTTACACTTCGGCACTACACTACTTTCACCGTTTATCGCTCGGTCATGCAACTTACCACCCAAATGAATTTTACCTCCTTTTCTTCTCACTAATAGAGCTTTCATTTGGTGGTATTTCATTGCTGCTGACATTTTTACTTTTTTTGTTATTAATCAAAATGTAAAGATTTTTTTGCAAAAAAATGACATTTTTCACTTTCAGCTGTAAAATTTTGCAAAAAAAACAACATCCATATATAAATTTTTCGCCAAATTTATTGTTCTACATGTCTTTGATAAAAAAAAAATGTTTGGGCAAAAAAAAAAAATGGTTTGGGTAAAAGTTATAGCATTTACAAACTATGGTACAAAAATGTGAATTTCCGCTTTTTGAAACAGCTCTGACTTTCTGAGCACCTGTCATGATTCCTGAGGTTCTACAATGCCCAGACAGTAGAAAAACCCCACAAATGACCCCATTTCGGAAAGTAGACACCCCAAGGTATTCGCTGATGGGCATAGTGAGTTCATAGAACTTTTTATTTTTTGTCACAAGTTAGCGAAAAATGATGATGATTTTATTTTTTTTATTTTTTCTTACAAAGTCTCATATTCCACTAACTTGCGACAAAAAATAAAAAATTCTAGGAACTCACATGCCCCTCACAGAATACCTTGGGGTGTCTTCTTTCCAAAATGGGGTCACTTGTGGGGTAGTTATACTGCCCTGGCAATTTAGGGGCCCAAATGTGTGAGAAGAACTTTGCAATCAAAATGTGTAAAAAATGACCGGTGAAATCCAAAAGGTGCACTTTGGAATATGTGCCCCTTTGCCCACCTTGGCAGCAAAAAAGTGTGACACATCTGGTATCGCCGTACTCAGGAGAAGTTGGGGAATGTGTTTTGGGGTGTCATTTTACATATACCCATGCTGGGTGAGAAAAATATCTTGGTCAAATGCCAACTTTGTATAAAAAAAATGGGAAAAGTTGTCTTTTGCCAAGATATTTCTCTCATCCAGCATGGGTATATGTAAAATGACACCCCAAAACACATTCCCCAACTTCTCCTGAGTACGGCGATACCAGATGTGTCACACTTTTTTGCTGCCAAGGTGGGCAAAGGTGCACATATTCCAAAGTGCACCTTTCAGATTTTGCAGGCCATTTTTTACACATTTTGATTGCAAGTTACTTCTCACACATTGGGACCCCTAAATTGCCAGGGCAGTATAACTACGCCACAAGTGACCCCATTTTGGAAAGAAGACACCCCAAGGTATTCCGTGAGGGGCATGGCGAGTTCCTAGAATTTTTTATTTTTTGTCGCAAGTTAGCGGAAAATGATGATTTTTTTTTTTCTATTTTTTCCTTACAAAGTCTCATATTCCACTAACTTGCGACAAAAAATGAAAAAATCTAGGAACTCGCCATGCCCCTCACGGAATACCTTGGGGTGTCTTCTTTCCAAAATGGGGTCACTTGTGGCGTAGTTATACTGCCCTGGCAATTTAGGGGCCCAAATGTGTAAGAAGTACCTTGCAATCAAAATCTGTAAAAAAATGACCGGTGAAATCCGAAAGGTGCACTTTGGAATATGTGCCCCTTTGCCCACCTTGGCATCAAAAAAGTGTCACACATCTGGTATCGCCGTACTCAGGAGAAGTTGGGGAATGTGTTTTGGGGTGTCATTTTACATATACCCATGCTGGGTGAGAGAAATATCTTGGCAAAAGACAACTTTTCCCATTTTTTATACAAAGTTGGCATTTGACCAAGATATTTTTCTCACCCAGCATGGGTATATGTAAAATGACACCCCGAAACACATTCCCCAACTTCTCCTGAGTACGGCGATACCAGATGTGTCGCACTTTTTTGCTGCCAAGGTGGGCAAAGGGGCACATATTCCAAAGTGCACCATTCGGATTTTGCAGGCCATTTTTTACACATTTTGATTGCAAGGTACTTCTCACACATTTGGGCCCCTAAATTGCCAGGGCAGTATAACTACGTCACAAGTGACCCCATTTTGGAAAGAAGACACCCCAAGGTATTCCGTGAGGGGCACTGCGAGTTCCTAGAATTTTTTTTTTTTTGTCACAAGTTAGCGGAAAATGATGATTTTTTTTTTTTCTCTTTTTTCCTTACAAAGTCTCATATTCCACTAACTTGCGACAAAAAATAAAAAATTCTAGGAACTCGCCATGCCCCTCACGGAATACCTTGGGGTGTCTTCTTTCCAAAATGGGGTCACTTGTGGGGTAGTTATACTGCCCTGGCAATTTAGGGGCCCAAATGTGTGAGAAGTACTTTGCAATCAAAATGTGTAAAAAATGGCCTGCGAAATCCGAAAGGTGCACTTTGGAATATGTGCCCCTTTGCCCACCTTGTCTGCAAAAAAGTGTCACACATCTGGTATCGCCGTACTCAGGAGAAGTTGGGGAATGTGTTTTGGGGTGTCATTTTACATATACCCATGCTGGGTGAGAGAAATATCCTGGCAAAAGACAACTTTTCCAATTTTTTTATACAAAGTTGGCATTTGATCAAGATGTTTATCTCACCCAGCATGGGTATATGTAAAATGACACCCCAAAACACATTCCCCAACTTCTCCTGAGTACGGCGATACCAGATGTGTCACACTTTTTTGCAGCCTAGATGCGCAAAGGGGCCCAAATTCCTTTTAGGAGGGCATTTTTAGACATTTGGATCCCAGACTTCTTCTCATGCTTTAGGGCCCCTAAAAAGCCAGGGCAGTATAAATACCCCACATGTGACCCCACTTTGGAAAGAAGACACCCCAAGGTATCCAATGAGGGGCCTGGCAAGTTCATAGAAATTTTTTTTTTTTGCATAAGTTAGCGGAAATTGATTTTTTTTTAGTTTTTTCTCACAAAGTCTCACTTTCCGCTAACTTAGGACAAAAATTTAAATCTTTCATGGACTCAATATGCCCCTCAGCAAATACCTTGGGGTGTCTTCTTTCCAAAATGGGGTCAGTTGTGGGGTGTTTGTACTGCCCTGGCATTTGAGGGTCTCCGCAATCATTACATGTATGGCCAGCATTAGGAGTTTCTGCTATTCTCCTTATATTGAGCATACAGGTAATGAGATTTTTTTTTTCCGTTCAGCCTCTGGGCTGAAAGAAAAAAATGAACGGCACAGATTTCTTCATTCGCATCGATCAATGTGGATGAAAAAATCTCTGCCAAAAAAAAAAAATGGAGGGGAAAGGCGTCTGCCAGGACATAGGAGCTCCGCCCTACATCCATACCCACTTAGCTCGTATGCCCTGGCAAACCAGATTTCTCCATTCACATCAATCGATGTGGATGAATAAATCATTGCCGGGATTTTTTTATATATATACAAAGTGTTTGCCAAAGCATAGGAACGCCGCCTCCTCCTCAGCTCGTATGCCTTGGCAAACGTACCTGTCACTGCAGAGGAGAAAATCCCGTCTTGCAGCGCCGCATACACCGACTTGCGTGTAATCTGACAGCAGCGCAATGCTTCTGTCAGAATGCACATCGGTGCTGCAGCTAGTAGATCGGTTGGTCCACCTGGAAGGTAAAAAAAGAAAAAAAAAAAAAAAAAGAAAAAACCAGGCCGCAACGCAATAATTTTATTAACTTTGCAACAGAACATATAAACTTTAACTTTTTTAACTGAACATTAACGTGTTTGCTTACTGGTGTGTTTTTTTTTTTTTGTTTTTTTGTTTTTTTACCTTTATAGAACAAACCTCTCCTTCCCCATGGGTCAATGTGCAAAGCGCAAATCGCCCAAAGATGTGGCGAAGTGCGTTATGCACTTTGTCCCATGTGAAAGGAGACGTTTGCAGCAGCAGTGAGTGAATGGGCCCTAATAGCCCTGTGTGCCTGTCCTGGTGAGATGATCCCTATGCTAATAGTGTACCTGTGAGTGGTACTTCCGGAAACACTCTCCAAAGCATAGGGCAGGGTGGTCCGGACAGTCAGGACAGAAATAGCGGGTGTCACGCCTTATTCCACTCCTGCTACAGACACAACATCTTTTTCGGGGTGACTGTTGGGTTGAGGTACCAGGAACGACATTGGGGAAATGTCGCTCGTGTAGACGGCTAACTACACTGGTGGTTGGGGCCACGGAACCTCCTGGATACAGGAGGTTCTCGATGATCTCTTCCTGAAATTTGAGGAAGGATCCAGTTCTCCCAGCCTTACTGTAGAGAACAAAACTATTGTACAGAGCCAATTGAATTAAATATACAGACACCTTCTTATACCAGCGTCTGGTGCGTCGGGAAACTAAATACGGAGACAACATCTGGTCATTGAAGTCCACCCCTCCCATGTGGAGGTTATAGTCGTGGACTGAGAGGGGCTTTTCAATGACACGGGTTGCTCGCTCAATTTGTATTGTCGTGTCTGCGTGAATGGAGGAGAGCATGTAAACGTCACGCTTGTCTCTCCATTTCACCGCGAGCAGTTCTTCGTTACACAGTGCGGCCCTCTGCCCCCTTGCAAGACGGGTGGTAACGAGCCGTTGGGGGAAGCCCGCGCGACTAGTTCGCGCGGTACCACAGGCGCCAATCCGTTCTAGAAACAAATGCCTAAAGAGGGCCACACTTGTGTAAAAATTGTCCACATAAAGATGGTACCCCTTGCCGAATAAGGGTGACACCAAGTCCCAAACTGTCTTCCCACTGCTCCCCAGGTAGTCAGGGCAACCGACCGGCTCCAGGGTCTGATCTTTTCCCTCATAGACACGAAATTTGTGGGTATAGCCTGTGGCCCTTTCACAGAGCTTATACAATTTGACCCCATACCGGGCGCGCTTGCTTGGGATGTATTGTTTGAAGCCAAGGCGCCCGGTAAAATGTATCAGGGACTCGTCTATGCAGATGTTTTGCTCTGGGGTATAAATATCTGCAAATTTCAGGTTGAAATGGTCTATGAGGGGCCGAATTTTGTGGAGCCGGTCAAAAGCAGGGTGGCCCCTGGGACGGGAGGCGGTGTTGTCACTAAAGTGCAGGAACCGCAGGATGGCCTCAAAACGTGCCCTGGACATGGCAGCAGAGAACATGGGCATGTGATGAATCGGGTTCGTGGACCAATATGACCGCAATTCATGCTTTTTTGTCAGGCCCATGTTGAGGAGGAGGCCCAGAAAAGTTTTAAGTTCGGAAACTTGGACTGGTTTCCACCGGAAAGGCTGGGCATAAAAGCTTCCCGGGTTAGCGGTGATAAATTGTGTGGCATACCTGTTTGTTTCGGCCACAACTATGTCTAAAAGCTCCGCAGTCAAGAACAGCTCAAAAAATCCCAGGGCCGAACCGATCTGAGCTGTCTCAACCCGAACTCCAGACTGGGCAGTGAAAGGGAAAACTACAGGTGCGGCTGAAGTTGGGGACTGCCAATCAGGGTTTGCCAGCACCTCTGGGATTCTAGGGGCTCTACGGGCACGTCTTTGCGGTGGCTGCGACGGGGTCACTACTGCACGTGCCACCGTACCAGCTTCAACTGCCCTTCTGGTGCTCGCTACTTCACCAGGTTGTACGGCAGTGCTGGTACTAGGTCCAGGGAGGGCTGGGCTGCTGGTGTATGCCTCACCACGTAATCCGACAGCACCAGCCCCACTCTGCTGCTCTTGAAGCGGATCCTGCGCAACCTGCGGTCTAGCGACACGGGGCCGGGTACGCCTGGTGGTATCAGGGACCTCAGCCTCCTCGTCCGAACTTTGGGTCAGAGAGCCACTGCTTTCTACAGGTTCGTATTCTGACCCGCTGGATTCATCAGATGAGGGTTCCCACTCCTCATCCGACTGGGTCAGAAGCCTGTAGGACTCTTCAGAAGAATACCCCCTGTTAGACATGTGGGCAACTAAATTTAGGGGTATTCCCTGAGACTACCCAAGAAAAAAAAAAGCAAGCCTGTCTTACAAAGGGGAGGCTAGCGAAGTACCGGAGGCCGCTGCGGTTGATAAAAAATATCAAAACAGATTTTTTTATCGCCGCAGTGCGTGTAAAGTGAATGTGCAGTGATCAAAAAAAAATTTTTTTTTGTCACTGCGGTGGGGCGGGCGTGGGCGAACGCACGTGTGGGCGACCGATCAAGCCTGATCGGGCAAACACTGCGTTTTGGGTGGAGGGCGAACTAAAGTGACACTAGTACTATTATAGATCTGACCGTGATCAGTTTTGATCACTTCCAGATACTATAAAAGTACAAATGCTGATTAGCGATACGCTAATCAGCGAATAACGGACTGCGGTGCGGTGGGCTGGGCGCTAACTGATCGCTAACTACCTAACCAAGGGACCTAAACTATACCTAAAACCTAACGGTCAATAACAGTGAAAAAAAAAAGTGACAGTTTGCACTGATCACTTTTTTCTTTTCACTTGTGATTGACAGGGGTGATCAAAGGGGTGATCAAAGGGTTAATTGGGGTTCAGGGGGGTGATCAGGGGCTAAAGTGTAGTGTTTGGTGTACTCACTGTGAAGCCTGCTCCTCTGCTGGATCCAACCGACGAAAAGAACCAGCAGAGGAGCAGGCAGCCATATATCAGATCATATTTACTAATATGATCTGATATCTGGCACTTTGATTGGCTTTTTTAAAAATCAGCAACCTGCCAGCCACGATCATTGGCTGGCAGGTTGCTGACGAAATACTGCTGTGCGAAATGCCGGCGCGAACTGCGCATGCGCGCGCGCATAGTCGCGTCATCTCGCGTCTCGCGAGATGACGCGTATATGCGTGACTGTGCGCAGCGCTGCCACCTCCGGACCGCACATCTGCGTTAGGCGGTCCGGAGGTGGTTAAAGTGGTATTATACTTACTACAAATGGAAAAATGGAAGCTCTTAGCGCACATTTCTAACTAATTTACTAATGTGCTAGTCTAAATTATCTTGTAGTATAGATTGAGGGTAGCGCCTCTTTTAGGCTGAACACGCCCATCTACCTGGGACTTCTGAGCAGAGTACGTATGTAGCTGGTTCCTACACTGCCCTGAATATTGTAGGCTTAAGTAAGTCCAAGAGAGGCGGTATATTAGTGTTAGGGACACATCTGCGGAAGCCACTGTGACGCCTGGTAGATGGGCCCGACACACGTTTGATCAAATATGTGCGCTAACAGCTTCCATTAACTCATTTATAGTCGCTATTGTACCACATTTATTTAGAATGACCCCCATTTCTCAGCTCTATGGTTTATCAACCATGTTTGCTTTATGGATATGCACCTGTGACTATGAATATGAATGTGCTAGTTTAAATTTCTTGTAGCAGTCTAAAAAGCTGTCAGTCTAAAAACGTTATTCCAGCTATTAGTTAGCTTAGTTTAACCTCTTAAGGACACAGGGCGTACATGTACGCCCTGTGCATTTTCGATCACCGCCGCACGGCGGGCGGTGATCGGAACACCGTGCCTGCTCAAATCATTGAGCAGGCACTTGGAGCAAATGCGCCGGGGGGTCCGGTGACCCCCCCATGTATGCGATCGCAGAAAACCGCAGGTCAATTCAGACCTGCGGTTTTCTGCGTTTCCGGGTTATTCGGGTCTCTGAAGTCCCGATAACCCGGAACAGGATGGTGATGGTGGTGTGATTTCACTCCACCAATCACCATCCAGCGATCCTGAGTGGTGATGGTGACATCACCACTCAGGATCGCTTTCTGATTGGTCTGTGGGCGGTCCGGCGGCAGATTCAAAAGAGGCAGGCGCCCCTCTCCTCCTCCTTTTGTGTTCCGGAGCCGGAGGAGAGAGGAGCTGCCTGCACGTGTCTGCTGCACCCGATCTGTGCCCCCCAGGACCCGATCTGTGCCCCCCAGGACCCGATCTGTGCCCCCCAGGACCCCATCAGGTACATAGGGACAGCTAGGGAAAGTTTGGTTTAGGCAGGGAAAAAAAAAAGGGAAAGTTAGTTTTTGAACTTTGATTGCATCACCCTAGTTAGGGTGTCTGGGGTCCACAGCACAGCTGTGTGACCCTAGAGCCCCCAGGGGTGCTGCCACTTGCCCCCCCACCCCCTGCCCCCCCCCCCCCACCTTTTTTGGGGTGCATTTTTTTTTTTTTCGTGTACGCTGACTGTGGCCGGCACTTAGTGTCCGGCCACTGTTAGCGCATCGCACACCCCACCGCTGATCAACTTCGGACGGTTGATCAGCGGTTTTGAATTTTTTTCCCCACATTTTTTGCCCTTTTTTTAGTTAGTTTATTTTATTTTTTTTCTGTTAGTTTTAGGGTGAGTTCGTGAACACCCGTGCCCCCACACACACACGCACACAAAATAAAGAGTTACACACACGCACATATACACGCAGACACACACTCCCCTATGGCCCGCCGGACGTTCTCGGCCGAGGAGGCATACGCCCAGATTGCCTCTGACTCTGAGAGTCCCAGTGAGGATGAGGATGACCCCACATTCCTGTTGTCATCCGCATCCTCCTCATCATCTAGCGATGATGATGAGCCCCCAAGGCGGCGGAGACGCCGCCAGGCGGAGCAAGGGGACCGCCATGTTAGGGACCCTGTGGCCCACACTAGTACGAGCAGCTCTGGGGCTCGTACTGGTTTCCCGGCCCACCAGTTAAATCCACCGGAGCCCCCTGCCGGTGAACTTGTCTGGTGTAGCCCAGAGCGATACGAGCCTGTGATTCCTGATTTTGTAGGCCAATCAGGAATCCAGATTTCCACAGTGGGCTACACTGAATATGACTTTTTTTGTCATTTTTTCAGTGACCCACTGGTAAATCTGATGGTGGAGCAGACGAATCTGTACGCCCAACAGTTCGTCGCTCAACACCCGGGCTCCTTTTTGGCCAGGCCCGGTGGCTGGACGCCGGTCAGTGCAGCCGAAATGAGGACATTTTGGGGCCTCGTGCTGCATATGGGCCTGGTCAAAAAACCCAGTGTCAGGCTGTACTGGAGTGGGGACGTCCTATACCAGGCCCCACTTTACAGTACAGCCATGACACGCTCCCGGTTTGAGGCCATCCGGAAATGTCTGCATTATTCCGATAATGCAGCATGTCCCCCCCGAGGTGATCCTGCCCATGACCGTCTGTACAAGATACGGCCGGTCATCGATCACTTTGGGGCCAAATTCATGGAGGCCTATGTACCTGGAAGAGAGGTCGCGGTTGATGAGTCTCTCATTGCGTTCAAGGGGAGACTCATTTTCCGCCAGTATGTGCCCTCCAAGCGGGCGAGGTATGGCGTGAAGCTATACAAAATTTGTGAGAGTACCTCAGGGTACACTTACAAATTTCGTGTATACGAGGGGCGAGATTCCCGGATTCAACCCCCAGAATGTCCCCCCACTCTGGGTGTTACCGGGAAACTTGTGTGGGACCTTATGTACCCACTGCTGGATAAGGGTTACCACCTTTACGTGGATAACTTTTATACCAGTATCCCCTTGTTCCAGTCCCTTGCCGCCAGATCCACGTCCGCTTGTGGGACCGTGCGGAAAAATCAACGCGGCCTCCCTGCCCACCCCCTCCAGGTACCTATCCCCAGGGGTGAGACCCGTGCCCTTACCACTGGAAACCTGTTGCTGGTCAGGTATAAGGACAAGAGGGATGTCCTTATGCTGTCCACAATTCATGGTAACGGCATCACCCCTGTCCCTGTGCGAGGTACCGCGGCAACGGTCCTCAAGCCCGATTGTATCGTCGCTTACAATCGGTATATGGGAGGAGTTGATCTCTCTGATCAAGTCCTCAAGCCATATAACGCCATGCGCACAACCCGGGCATGGTACAAAAAAGTTGCGGTCTACTTGGTGCAGGTTGCCATGTACAACTCTTTTGTACTATCCCGAAGCGCTGGCAGCACAGGGACATTCCTCCAGTTCTATGAGGCAGTCCTCAAGGCCCTGATCTTTTCGGACCGGGAAAGAGCAGGCCGGAGTACCTCGGGAACTGTAGGTGCCCGGATCGTCCCTGGCCAACACTTTCCAGGTGTGGTCCCCCATACTGGAAAGAAGGGACGAACCCAAAAAAAGTGCAGAGTGTGTCGCAGGAGGGGGATACGGAAGGACACGACTACTCAGTGCGACACTTGCCCCGATCATCCGGGCCTCTGCATTGACGGTTGCTTCAGGGAGTATCACACTTCCATGGAGTACTAAATTTATATCCCAATTTAGCACTGACATCGGATAAAAAAAAAAATGGTTCTCAGACTTGAGACACCCAAAAAAACTAAAATAATTTATTAAAAGTAGACATAGGTATTGCCGCGTCGGTAATAATCTCCTCTATAAAAATGCCCCATTACCTAACCCCCCAGATTAACACGGTCCAGAAAAAAAAAAAAAAGGTGCAAAAAAAGTTTTCTTTTGTCACCTTACATAATAAAAAGTTTAATAGCAAGCGATCAAAAAGTCATATAGCCCCCAAATTAGTGCCAATAAAACCGTCATCTCATCCCGCAAAAAATGAGCCCCCACATAAGATAATCAGATAAAAAAAAAAATAGAAAATGACTCTTAGACTTTAGAGATACAAATTTTTTTTTAGGGTATCAAAAAGGATAATATAGTCTAAAACCTAAATAATTGTAAAAAAAAGTTGACTTATTAGGTATCGCCGCGTCCGTAAGAATCTCCTCTATAAAAATACCCCATGACCCAACCCCCCAGATTAACACAGTAAAAAAAAAAAAAAAAAAATAGGTGCAAAAAAATATTTTTTTTGTCACCTTACATAACAAAAAGTTTAATAGCAAGCGATCAAAAAGTCATATAGCCCCCAAAATAGTGCCAATAAAACCGTCCGCTCATCCCGCAAAAAATGAGCCCCCACATAAGATAATTGGCTAAAAGAAAATAAAAAAAATGACACTTAGACTTTAGAGATACCCAAAAAAAAATGTTGTATCAAAAAAGATAATATAGTCAAAAACCTAAATAATTGTAAAAAAAAAAGTAGACTTATTAGATATTGCCGCGTCCGTAAGAATCTCCTCTATAACAATATCCCATGACCTAACTACCCAGATTAACACGGTTAAAAAAAAAATAAAAAAACGGTGCCAAAACCGCTATTTTTGGCACTTTTCCATTTCAGTCCGTTTTTTCCGGTAACAAAACAAGGGTTAACAACCAAACAAAAGTTAAAATTTATTACCCTGATACTGCAGTTTACAGAAACGCCACATTTGTGGTCGTAAACTGCTGTATCCGTAAAAGGGAGGCCGCAAAAGGAAAGGACCGACATGGTTTCTGGAAGGCCGATTTTGATGGCCTTTTTTATTGACACCATATCCCTTTTGAAGCCCCCCTGATGCCCCCCTAGAGTAAAAACTCCCTAAAATTTCGACTCCAGGGGTGCATCAGGGGGGTTGAAACAGGACACGGTGTAAATAAACCGGTCCATAAAAATCAGCCCTCCAAAAACCAAACGGCGCACCTTTCACTCTACGCCCCGCTGTGTGGCCGTACAGTAGTGTACGGCCACATATTGGGTGTTTCTGTAAACTGCAGAGTCAGGGCAATAAAGATACAGTCTTGTTTGGCTGTTAACCCTTGCTTTGTTAGTGGAAAAAATGGGTAAAAATGAAATATTAGACAGAAAAATGAAATTCTCAAATTTCATCCCCATTTGCCAATAACTCTTGTGCAACACCTAAAGGGTTAACAACATATGTAAAATCACTTTTGAATACCTTGAGGGGTGTAGTTTCTTAGATGGGGTCATTTTTGGGTGGTTTCTATTATGTAAGCCTCGCAAAGCGACTTCAGACCTGAAATGGTCCCTAAAAATTTAGTTTTTGTAAATTTCAGAAAAATTTCAAGATTTGCTCCTAAACTTCTAAGCCTTATAACATCCCCAAAAAATAAAATATCATTCCCAAAATAATTCACACATGAAGTAGACATATGGGGAATGTAAAGTCATCACAATTTTTGGGGGTATTACTATGTATTACAGAAGTAGAGAAACTGAAACTTTGAAATTTGCTAATTTTTCAAAATTTTTGATAAATTTGGTATTTTTTGGTGCAAAAAAAAATATTTTTTTGACTTAATTTTACTAGTGTCATGAAGTACAATATGTGACGAAAAAACAAAGTCAGAACGGCCTGGATAAGTCAAAGCGTTTTAAAGTTATCAGCACTTAAAGTGACACTGGTCAGATTTGCAAAAAATGGCCTGGTCCTAAGGTGTAAAAAGGCTGTGTCCTTAAGGGGTTAAGAGTTTCCTCTTAAGCCACGCCTCTTTTCCATGAAGACACACACCTTTCCAGTGAAGCCACGCCCTCTTGGTGGAGAAAGTGGGGTAGATTATTCTTTTTGGCTTACTTGCTTTAAAAATATGTCTAAAATGAGAGCCAAATATTAGCTTAACTTACACCAGAATTGAGGTACCGCCCCTGTATGGTTTTGTACCTCCTCACTTGGGTGACAAGATTCTGAGCAATAACAAATATTTCTAAGACCTACACTAAAACCACAAGACTGAGCTTTAGCTGGATTTGAAGACCACTCCACTCTGGATACCACCTGCATAGAATCCGTGTTCAGCTTGGAAGATAGCTTTTAAAGTACCAGGATACTTTATCGACGACAAGAAGCCAAAATCCAGTATGTGGATATATATATTGCCTCTATTTTGTGCTATACACCGTAGAAATCCTCAACAGAGAAGCTGAACTTGAAGTACTTACTCCTGAGGCCGTGTTTCTGAAGCGTGTGACTGTGCCCGCCAACCCTGAAACGTTCAATAGAACAATAAAGTAAGTGCACAAAATAAAGTTTTCACCCTTACAAAAAGCATAAAAAAACAACAAAAAAAGTGGCATACACATGTACAAAGTTTCATAGTCAAGCTGAATGAAAAAACTAAAGGTTTGTTTGGCCGATTAAAATTTGTACAATAAGCTCAGATGGGTGTAAAATAATAGAAAACATTTTAATACCCACCGGTCTCTGCTCACTCACAGAGGACATGACCACTTAGACAATCACTGATGCAGGGCTGACCCACCTTAGCCAGTGATTGGCTCAGTGTTCATTTCTTATGTCAAGAGGGACCAGGATGTACAGAGACTGTGTAGAAATCCTGGAAGCATTAGAACAGAAGCATTGGGGAATTGGTGAGGTATCACTTTATTATTTTATATTTATCTGAGTTGGTTTTGGGTTTGAGGTCGGGAGATCAGAAATAAGAGCTACACATGTGCCGTCAGATGATGGGATTCAATGAAAACACAAAGTGACAGCTTGCAAACAGACTGATTTTCAAAAACTCCTGTATATCAGAAACCGCTAATCATTTTTAATAAAGACCAACTGAAAAAATCATTTTTAGCCCAAAATGAGTAAAATGCAATCATGAAAAAAAACTGCCCGAAGGTGTCCATAGCCTTTAAAAGGTTTTATTAAAACAATAAAGTACTACAGTCAGTGCTACATGTTCTTCTTCAGAAAGCCTCCAAAACAACATCGCTGCAGAACTGTATTGATTTAACCCCTTCAAGACACAGCCTTATTTCACCTTAAGGACCAGGTCATTTTTTGCAAATCTGACCAGTGTCACTTTAAGTGCTGATAACGTTAAAACACTTTGACTTATCCAGGCCGTTCTGAGATTGTTTTTTCGTCACATATTGTACTTCATGACACTAGTAAAATTAAGTCCCAAAATTAATTTTTTTTGCATAAAAAAATACCAAATTTACCCCAAATTTGGAAAAATTTGCAAATTTCAAAGTTTCAGTTTCTCTACTTCTGTAATACATAGTAATACCCCCAAAAATTGTGATGACTTTACATTCCCCATATGTGTACTTCATGTTTGAATTATTTTGGGAATGATATTTTATTTTTTGGGGATGTTACAAGGCTTAGAAGTTTAGAAGCAAATCTTGAAATTTTTCAGAAATCCAATTTTTAGGGACCACTACAGGTCTGAAGTCACTTTGCGAGGCTTACATAATAGAAACCACCCAAAAATGACCCTATTCTATAAACTACACCCCTCAAGGTATTCAAAACTGATTTTACAAACTTTGTTAACCCTTTAGGTGTTGCACAGGAGTTATTGGCAAATGGGGATGAAATTTGAGAATTTCATTTTTTTGCCTAATTTTCCATTTTAACCAATTTTTTACACTAACAAAGCAAGGGTTAACATCCAAACAAGACTGTATCTTTATTGCCCTGACTCTGCCGTTTACAGAAACACCCCATATGTGGCCGTAAACTACTGTACGGGCACACAGCGGGGCGTAGAGTGAAAGGTGCGCCGTATGGTTTTTGGAAGGCAGGTTTTGCTGGACTGGTTTATTTACACCATGTGCCATTTGAAGCCCCCTGATGCACCCCTAGAGCAGAAACTCCCTAAAAGTGACCCCATCTAAGAAAGTACACCCCTCAAGGTATTCAAAACTGATTTTACAAACTTCGTTAACCCTTTAGGTGTTGCACAAGAGTTATTGGCAAATGGGGATGAAATTTGAGAATTTCATTTTTTTGCCTAATTTTCAATTTTAACCCATTTTTTCCACTAACAAAGCAAGGGTTAACATCCAAACAAGACTGTATCTTTATTGCCCTGACTCTGCCGTTTACAGAAACACCCCATATGTGGCCGTAAACTACTGTACGGGCACACAGCGGGGCGTAGAGTGAAAGGTGCGCCGTATGGTTTTTGGAAGCCAGATTTTGCTGGACAGTTTTTTTGACACCATGTCCCATTTGAAGCCCCCTGATGCACCCCTAGAGTAGAAACTCCCTAAAAGTGACCCCATCTAAGAAACTACACCCCTCAAGGTATTCAAAACTGATTTTACAAACTTTGTTAACCCTTTAGGTGTTGCACAAGAGTTATTGGCAAATGGGGATGAAATTTGAGAATTTCATTTTTTTGCCTAATTTTCAATTTTAACCCATTTTTTCCACTAACAAAGCAAGGGTTAACAGCCAAACAAGACTGTATCTTTATTGCCCTGACTCTGCTGTTTACAGAAACGCCCCATATGTGGCCGTAAACTACTGTACGGGCACACAGCGGGGCGTAGAGTGAAAGGTGCGCCGTGTGGTTTTTGGAAGCCAGATTTTGCTGGACAGTTTTTTTGACACCATGTCCCATTTGAAGCCCCCTGATGTAGAAACTCCAAAAAAGTGACCCCATTTTAGAAACTACGGGATAGGGTGGCAGTTTTGTTGGTACTAGTTTAGGGTACATATGATTTTTGGTTGCTCTATATTACACTTTTTGTGCGGCAAGGTAACAAGAAATAGCTTTTTTGGCATCGTTTTTTTTATTGTTATTTACAACATTCATCTGACAGGTTAGATCATGTGGTAATTTTATAGAGCAGGTTGTCACGGACGCGGCGATACCTAATATGTATACATTTTTTTTATTTATGTAAGTTTTATACAATGATTTCATTTTTAAAACAATTTTTTTTTTCGTTTCTCCATAGTCTAAGAGCCATAGTTTTTACAGTTTTGGGGCGATTATCTTAAGAAGGGTCTCATTTTTTGCGAGATGAGATGACGGTTTGATTGGCACTATGTTGGGGTGCATATGACTTTTTGATCGCTTGCTATTACACTTTTTGTGACGTAAGATGACAAAAAATTGCTTTTTCTACACCGTTTTTATTTTTATTTTTTTACGGTGGTCACCTGAGGGGTTAGGTCATGTGATATTTTTATAGAGCCGGTCGATACGGACGCGGCGATACCTAATATGTATACTTTTTTTATTTATATAAGTTTTACACAATGATTTCATTTTTGAAACAAAAAAAATGATGTTTTAGTGTTTCCATAGTCTAAGAGCCATAGTTTTTTCAGTTTTTGGGCGATTATCTTAAGTAGGGTCTCATTTTTTGCGGGATGAGATGACGGTTTGATTGTTACAATTTTGGAGTACATGCGACTTTTTTGATCACTTTTATTATCTTTTTTGGGGAAGTAAGGTGGGCAAAATTTCAATTTCATCATAGTTTTTTATTTTTTATTTTTATGGCGTTCACCGTTCGGGAAAAGTAACATGACCGTTTTATAGATCAGGTCGTTACGGACGCGGCGATACCAAACATGTGTAGGGAATTTTATTTTTCTCATGTTTAATTAGTGATAAATGTGTTTTTTGATTTTTACTTTTTTTTTACTTTTTTCACTTTTTTTTTTGACCCAGACCCACTTGGTTCTTGAAGATCCAGTGGGTCTGATGTCTGTATAATACAGTACAGTACAATATATATTGCACTGTACTATATTTTACTTACACTGAACAGATCTATGCTTTCAGCATAGATCTGTTCAGCACCATGGACAGCAGGACGCCTGAGAGGCGTCCTGTTGCCATGGGAACCTTCCCCGTCTGCTCAGTTATGTTCAGAACTGCGCAGACGGGGAAGGGTAAGGACGGGGCTCTGGGGGGGCTGTCTGGGAGCTCTCTCCCTCTCCATCGGGGGGCTGCAAAGGTACAGCAGCCCTCCGATGGGAGAGGGAGGGAGCTCCCTGAGCTGTTAACCTTTTCCATACCGCGGTCCGTACGGACCGCGGTATGGAAAGGGTTAAACGGCTGACATCGCATCACCGATGTCAGCCGTTTATACCAGGGTGCCAGCAATGTGCTGGCACCCTGGTATAACCCACTAGACACCAACGATGATTATAATGGGAGGCGGGCGGGGGATCGCGATCCCGCCTGCCGCACCGCCCGCCTCCCGCAACTGCCACACCGCCCCGCACCGGCCCCGCACCGCCCACAAACCGCCCCCTGCACCCCGCCACATAAATGGAATTCAGGGGTGCAGGGGGGGTAAAAAAATCGATTTGGGGCAATTTTTAGGTTTCTGATCCCTGCGGTCAGGGACCGCAGGGATCAGAAACGACATAAAGCGATCGCCGATAGGGGGGGGGGGTGCCGAAACTACCCGATCGCCGATACGGGGGTCACAGGACCCCCCTCGGCATTGAGCCTGAGTGCCTGGCTGTGTGTAACAGCCGGCACTCAGCGCTGTCACCATGTCTGCAGACATGGTGACAGTTTTATGCCATGACGAGTATACTAGTCATGGAGCGCTAAGTAGCAGTGCTCCATGACTAGTATACATGTGATAGGTACAGTATATTGTCACACTCTCCTTCTCTGATCGCTTCCCTGACAGGAATGGGGACGATCAGAGAAGGAGAGGCACACAGTCCCTCCCTAACCCCCCTTACCTGCCCCGATGCGCTGCGATTGGTCCCTCTGCAGTATTGGACCAATCACAGCGATCGTGGGCGGGTCAGGGGGCCAATACAATCTCCTTCCGGCTTCTAGGGTTGCCTAGCAACCCCAGCACGCCGGCTTCACTGAATCTTCAGCGCTCAGGTCCCTGCGCTGACAGTGAAGCCGATCACGTACATGCACGTGGGGATGCGGTGAGGCACCACATTCCCCCACGTACATGTACGTGATGTTGCGTGAAGGGGTTAATAAAAGCTTTTAGCTATTTTAGCAATGATCCTTAACCACTTCTCGACCACCCATTGACTATAAACCGACCGCCCAAGGACGTTTATCTGTGAATGGACGTTCTGGAAGCGCTGTGTCGCTTCCTGCCCGGCCCGGTGGTCATGTGGTCTTCCATAGACCTCGATCAGCCCTGCACTGGGGCTGTACAGTAGGTCTGCAGTAAATTATTATTTTAGTAATCGAGTATTCTACTGATTATTTTTACGATTAATCGAGTACTCTAATAAGAAAAAATGAATTAATAGACTGTTTTCCTTTATAAAAACTCATCAAACCACCCGCCATCAGTCCCCAAAACCCTTCGTTCCCCTGTGCCATCTGCTACACTCCCCCAGTGCGTGCAGCTCTCCCTCACCCAGTGCCATCAGCTCCACTCCCACAGTGCCTTCAGCTCTCCCCACCCGGTGCCATCAGCTCTCCCCCACCCCAGTGCCATCAGCTCTCCCCCACCCCAGTGCCATCAGCTCTCCCCCACCCCAGTGCCATCAGCTCTCCCCCACCCCAGTGCCATCAGCTCTCCCCCACCCCAGTGCCATCAGCTCTCCCCCACCCCAGTGCCATCAGCTCTCCCACACCCCAGTGCCATCAGCTCTCCCCCACCCCAGTGCCATCAGCTCTCCCCCACCCCAGTGCCATCAGCTCTCCCCCACCCCAGTGCCATTAGCTCTCCCCCACCCCAGTGCCATCAGCTCTCCCCACCCCAGTGCCATCAGCTCGACTCCAACAGTGCAATCAGATGCCATGTCCCCCACTCCCCCAGTGCCATCTGCCCCTCCTTGCCATCCATTGCCATGTCCCCCTCCCCCAGTGCCTCCATGCCATCTATTTCCATGTCCCCCCTGTAGTTACCGCATTCCCCCTGGCATTCAGGAGCCTTATAGAGCCTAGTGCTGCTGCCACCCAGCTTTCCCAGGCACATATCTCTATGGGCAGCAGGCTTCCTACCTGTGTCAATGGCGGAGTGGATCCTGGCCAATGCCTCCTGGTGCTCCCCGGCCTCCAGCAGCTCAGCGATATCCCGGAGCTGCCAGCTCTTCATGGGCACGCACTTGTCGGCCAGCTACCTGGGCTGCACACAGGTCCGGCGGGGCCGGTGCCCCATGTCCCCTGGCACAGCCGGCAGCGCTTCCTGGGCTCTCCCCGCAGACAGGGCGAGCAGTACGTGTGCACGCACAGCACAATGACCGGGTCCGGCGGGAAGCCGCCACAGCCCGGGCACCGCAGCACACTGCGCTTCCTCCCGCACCACGACCGAGCCCCGGTACTGCCGCAACAGACACCCCAGCAGAGGCTCCAGGGAGGCCACGGAGCGGTGAGTGAGAGGCTTCACCTCACTCACGCTCCATGGTCACGTGATGTAAACAAATCCTCGATGCAGGGAAATTGCATTGAGGATTTTTTTGACTCGATTACATTGATTAAATCGAGTAATCGTTGAAGCCCTACTGTACAGTGCAGTATTATGCGTTCAAGTGAACGGTGTAACAACAAAACAAATAAAAATTATGCCAAAACTTTTTATTTTTTTTGTCACCTCACCTCCCGAAAAACATAATATTAATCAATCAAAAAGTAATATGTACCCCAAAATGGTAGCAATAAAAAAAGTAACCTTGTCCCGCAAATAACAAAACCTCACACTATAGGCAGAAAGATAAAAAAAAGCCCTCACACTATAGGCAGAAAGATGAAAAAAATATGGCTCTAAGAAAATGGCAACACAAAAACATGTTTTGTTTTCTAAAAAATGTTTTTACGGTGTAAAACAAAAAAAAAAACTAGACATATTTGATATTGTTGTGTCCGTAATGACCGGATCTATAACAATATCACATGATCTATCCCAGAAAGTGAACAGTGAAGAAAATAAAAATAAAAAAATAGAAAAATGACACCAAACTGCTTTTTTTGTGACTTCACCTCCCAAAAATGAGATAAAATGCAACCAGAAAGCCAAATGTACCCCAAAATGATGCCAATAAAAACTACAGCTTGTCTCGCACAAAATTAAAAAAGTTATTGCTCTTAAAACCCATGACAGAAAATTCCATGTTAGAAAATCCAGATGCCGCTCCTTCCCTTCTGAGCCCTGGCGTATCCCCAAATAACAGTTTACGACCACAATTGGGTGGTTACTGTATTCTGGAGAAAGTGGGTAGCAAATTGGGGGGGGGGGGGGATATTCTCCTGCAATCTTTTGTGAAAAAGAAAGTTTGGGCCCACAGCACCGTTTTCTTGTAAAAAAATAAATAAATAAATGTCATTTTCACACCCAAGTATTAAAAATTCTATGAAACAGCTGGTAAGTGAAGTGCTCGCTACACCCCCTAAAAATTTGTTGGGTGGTGTACTTTACAAAATGTGGTCACTTTTTGGGGGTTTTCACTGTGGGGTAACTCAGGGCCTCTTCAAATGCAACATGGTGCCCAAAGACCATTCTAGCTAAATCTGCCCTCCAAAAACCATATGGCGCTCCTTGCCTTCTGTGCCCTGTCATGTGCCCAAACAGCGGTGTATGACCACATATGGGTGTTTCTGCAAACTGCTGAATCAAGTTAACAAATATTACGTTTTTTTTGTTGTTAACCCTTGATGTGTTCCAGAAAATAATTTATTAAAATGGAAAATCTGCAAAAAAATGTGACATTTTGAAATTTCACCTCTATTTTGCTTTAATTCCTGTGGAATACCTAAAGGGTTAACAACATTTCTAAAACCAGTTATGAATAGTTTGAGGGGTGTCATTTCTAAAATGGGGCCATTTATGGGTTGGTTCTATTATGTAAGCCCCACAAAGTGACTTCAGAACTGAACTTGTCCTTTAAAAAGTTGACTTTGGAAATTTTCTTAAAAATTTCAAAAATTGCTTCAAAAAATTCTAAACCTTCTAACGTCCCATAAAAATAAAACTACATTACCAAAATGATGCCAACATAAAGTAGACATATGGGGAATGTTAAGTAATAAATAGTTTATGAGGTATCACTTTCTGTTTTAAAAGCAGAGAATTAGAAATTTAGCAAATTGTGAATTTTTCAAAATATTTAGCAAATTTGGGATTTTTTCATAATTAAAGGTGAAATATAGACTAAAATTTATGACTATCATGAAGTACAATATGTCACGAGAAAACAATCTCAGAATGACTTGGATAAGTAAAAGCGTTCCAAAGTTATTACCACATAAAGTGACACATGTCAGATTTGCAAAATTAGGCCTGGTCAGGAAGGGGGTTAATAGCCCAGTCTAGAAGTGGTTAAAGGGGTTTTCCCATCACAGACAATTGTGGCATATTGCTAGGATATGCCCCTATTGTCTGATAGGTGCAGGTCCCACACCTACACCGAGAACAGAGCAGGGGAAAGGTGGTGAAGGGCGCACTGCGCTGGGCTATTTCCGTCGGCCCCATAGAAATGAATGGAAGTGGTGGCCATGCAATCACGATGCGCTCCCATTCATATGTATGGGGAGAGTGCTTAGCAGTGGCTGGACTCCCAGGGTCCTCCAGCCACCACTCTCCCCGCTCCGTTCTCGGTGCGGGTCCTAGAGGTGGAACCTGCACCTATCAGACAATGGGTTCATATTCTAGTGATATGCCCCCGATTGTCTGTGATAGGAATACCCCTTTAAGTCCCAATTTTATTTCTAATAGTCTGTGATGCTTGGTCCAGAGGGTGTGAGCCGCAGATACGCAGCGGGCTACCAAACCATGCCGGTACCAGAGTTGTGCATGAGACCACAACAGCACTCATACTGTGTGTTTATTTGCTGAAATTGGGGTAATGCACTAGTATTTTTTTTCTTTCAGATTATTTTTAATATATTTGTTTGCTTCCAGTGAATGAAAACAATCTTACTTACCCTCAGAGGCAGCCAACGAGAAAACTCCTAGACCTGCTGTCAGCCGAGGATACAATTCTATACAGTCTAGGCAAAGCTCTGTGAGCTCAATACATCAGAAGCTGTCCAAATCGCTGTAATGCGGACATGGGCGTCTGGTCGGTGGAGGTCTAACCTCTGCATTCATCTCTATGGGACTGCTGGAAAGAAATCTAGCTGCGGTATGCATGCTCAACCGCCACTCCATCCATACTATACTACTAAACTACAATGAAAACTTCTCTATCTAATGGTATTGTGGAAGAAAAGATGTCCACCTGAAATGGATAACCCCGTCCCTGACCAGGGAACGATCTCCATAAAGCTGCCATTTGCATTGCATATGAAATAAACAAATCCAGATCTTTTCTGTAACACTTTTACTTTGCATGTCATGTTCTGAGAAATGATACCCCAGAGTATTGCATGGCTGCAAATTAGTAAAGGAAACCTTAATTATTCCAATTACCTTGGCAAGATCAGATTTGGATGTAACACGAGTCTGACCCCGAGGACTTGCCGCCACTCCTTTTATCTCCAAATTCATCTTGCAATCTAGTGAAATAAAAGAAATATCAGAGACATACATTCCAACCTGTGATATACTGGGGTGCCTAAACTAGAAGAAATCTACTACAAAAAATGTCAGGTTAACCCACTGCGAACCAGATTCCAGTTTTTGGAAATTATGAATTAATCAGACCGGGAGACATTTATCGACACTAGTTTTCTCCATGGAAATTTAAGGCTATGGACAACTTTGCCCTGATTTTTTTTCCTTGTTCATTTTCTTCCCTAGAATTCTGCTTCTGTAGAGTGTGTGTAACTCCTCCAGCTAGCGTCTGGTGCTGCTGAATCTGCCACAAATGTGTCAAAGCATTGCTTCCGACCATTCTCTCTCCCTTCTCTCAGCAGGAGGCTGTACAATGCAGCTGGAGGGTCACACATGGCATCTCATAAAGGCTGTAGATAAAAAGTAGAGAACGCACAAGGCAGTGTGCAGGGGAAGACAGGAGCATCCTGGACACACAGATCCAGCGTGCATTACTGGGAGGGACAGGTCCACAAAAAATTAGGGTGGGTGATATACGAGGAGAAAAACGATTTGGTTTTATGCTTTTACTATTCACTATCTTGTAAGTATAAATAAAAATCCTTGGGAATTTGATCCTTGTGGAACTTCACTATTTTGCGCAAATTTTCATTACAGCGGTTTGGATGTCCTTTGGTGCATCGACCCCTGAATTGAATTGTGTGGCTGCATTGTGAAGAGCTTGAGTATCCGAAATACCTCTACCTGACGGACCTCTATGTACTGGGCCGCGTGACCAGCGCGACCACCATTATTTATCTTTTGAACTCTTTGTGAACTTGACCCACGTCACGCGGTGGATCTGCAGCGCCGATAAGTACCCTACAACGTTTGAGAGACTGTTTATTTCATAAGGGATATACCAGTACTGTGAAATCACAGTATACAGCATTTCGGTGCTGTGACATCACTGTATTTATTATACCAGTACTGTGACTTCACAGTATACACTATTCCTGTGCTGTGACATCACTGTATTATTATACCAGTACTGTGACATCACAGTATACACTATTCCTGTGCTGTGACATCACTGTATTTATTATACCAGTACTGAGACATCACAGTATATACTATCCACGTGCTGTGACATCACTGTATTTATTATACCAGTACTGTGACATCACAGTATATACTATCCATGTGCTGTGACATCACTGTATTTATTATACCAGTACTGTGACATCACAGTATACACTATTCCTGTGCTGTGACATCACTGTATTTAATATACCAGTACTGTGACATCACAAGAATATACTATCCATGTGCTGTGACATCACTGTATTTATTATACCAGTACTGAGACATCACAGTATATACTATCCATGTGCTGTGACATCACTGTATTTATTATACCAGCACTGTGACATCACAGTATACACTATTCCTGTGCTGTGACATCACTGTATTTATTATACCAGTACTGAGACATCACAGTATACACTATTCCTGTGCTGTGACATCACTGTATTTATTATACCAGTACTGAGACATCACAGTATACACTATTCCTGTGCTGTGACATCACTGTATTTATTATACCAGTACTGTGACATCACAGTATACACTATTCATGTGCTGTGACATCACTGTATTTATTATACCAGTACTGAGACATCACAGTATACACTATTCCTGTGCTGTGACATCACTGTATTTATTATACCAGTACTGAGATATCACAGTATATACTATCCATGTGCTGTGACATCACTGTATTTATTATACCAGTACTGTGACATCACAGTATATACTATCCATGTGCTGTGACATCACTGTATTTATTATACCAGTACTGTGACATCACAGTATATACTATCCATGTGCTGTGACATCACTGTATTTATTATACCAGTACTGTGACATCACAGTATATACTATCCATGTGCTGTGACATCACTGTATTTATTATACCAGTACTGTGACATCACAGTATACACTATTCATGTGCTGTGACATCACTGTATTTATTATACCAGTACTGAGACATCACAGTATATACTATCCATGTGCTGTGACATCACTGTATTTATTATACCAGTACTGTGACATCACAGTATATACTATCCATGTGCTGTGACATCACTGTATTTATTATACCAGTACTGTGACATCACAGTATACACTATTCCTGTGCTGTGACATCACTGTATTTATTATACCAGTTCTGTGACATCACAGTATACACTATTCCTGTGCTGTGACATCACTGTATTATTATACCAGTACTGTGACATCACAGTATACACTATTCCTGTGCTGTGACATCACTGTATTTATTATACCAGTACTGAGACATCACAGTATACACTATTCCTGTGCTGTGACATCACTGTATTTATTATACCAGTACTGAGATATCACAGTATATACTATCCATGTGCTGTGACATCACTGTATTTATTATACCAGTACTGTGACATCACAGTATACACTATTCCTGTGCTGTGACATAACTGTATTTATTATACCAGTACTGAGACATCACAGTATATACTATCCATGTGCTGTGACATTACTGTATTTATTATACCAGTACTGTGACATCACAGTATATACTATCCATGTGCTGTGACATCACTGTATTTATTATACCAGTACTGAGACATCACAGTATATACTATCCATGTGCTGTGACATCACTGTATTTATTATACCAGCACTGTGACATCACAGTATACACTATTCCTGTGCTGTGACATCACTGTATTTATTATACCAGTACTGTGACATCACAAGAATATACTATCCATGTGCTGTGACATCACTGTATTTATTATACCAGTACTGTGACATCACAGTATACACTATTCATGTGCTGTGACATCACTGTATTATTATACCAGTACTGTGACATCACAGTATACACTATTCCTGTGCTGTGACATCACTGTATTTATTATACCAGTACTGAGACATCACAGTATATACTATCCACGTGCTGTGACATCACTGTATTTATTATACCAGTACTGAGACATCACAGTATACACTATTCCTGTGCTGTGACATCACTGTATTTATTATACCAGTACTGTGACATCACAAGAATATACTATCCATGTGCTGTGACATCACTGTATTTATTATACCAGTACTGTGACATCACAGTATACACTATTCCTGTGCTGTGAAATGACAGTATACACTATTCTTCTGCTGTGACATCACTGTATACACTATTTATGTGCGGTGACATCACTGTATTGATTACACCTGTACTGAGACATCACAGTATACACTATTCCTGTGCTGTGACATCACTGTATTATTATACCAGTACTGAGACATCACAGTATATACTATCCATGTGCTGTGACTTCACTGTATTTATTATACCAGTACTGAGACATCACAGTATATACTATCCATGTGCTGTGACATCACTGTATTTATTATACCAGTACTGTGACATCACAGTATACACTATTCCTGTGCTGTGACATCACTGTATTTATTATACCAGTACTGTGACATCACAGTATACACTATTCCTGTGCTGTGACATCACTGTATTATTATACCAGTACTGTGACATCACAGTATACACTATTCATGTGCTGTGACATCACTGTATTTATTATACCAGTACTGTGACATCACAGTATATACTATCCATGTGCTGTGAAATGACAGTATACACTATTCTTCTGCTGTGACATCACTGTATACACTATTTATGTGCGGTGACATCACTGTATTGAATACACCTGTACTGAGACATCACAGTATATACTATCCATGTGCTGTGACATCACTGTATTTATTATACCAGTACTGAGACATCACAGTATATACTATCCATGTGCTGTGACATCACTGTATTTATTATACCAGTACTGTGACATCACAGTATACACTATTCCTGTGCTGTGACATCACTGTATTATTATACCAGTACTGTGACATCACAGTATACACTATTCATGTGCTGTGACATCACTGTATTTATTATACCAGTACTGTGACATCACAGTATATACTATCCATGTGCTGTGAAATGACAGTATACACTATTCTTCTGCTGTGACATCACTGTATACACTATTTATGTGCGGTGACATCACTGTATTGATTACACCTGTACTGTGACAGCACAGTACTGTATACATATTTCCTGTACTGTACTGTCCAATTGGCATTAAAGCTGTATTACATTAAACAAGCCTGCAGGCGATTGTTGGGAGAGAAGCATGCATTGCAGAGTGAGACACAAATAAAGTTAAAAAAAAAAAAAGAGCTAAACAAGTGTTTTTAATTAAAAAAAAATTAAGTTTCAAGTAAAAAAAGAAAAAACCCTTTCCCTTGATTTTACTATAAAAAATAGGAAAAAAGGGGAAAACCACACATATTAGGTATCTATAAATATATCCTATGATCCACCGCGTCTGATAAACACCATAAAAAAACTTTGTCAAAATAAAAAGCCATTATTTTAGTCACCTTACATCACAAAAAGTGCAACACCAAGTGATCAAAAAGGCATATGTCCCACAAAATGGTACTAATAAAACCGTCACCTCATCAAAATGAGCCCCTACATAAGAAAATCGCTCAAAAAAAAAAATACAGTTGCAAGAAAAAGTATGTGAACCCTTTGGAATGATATGGATTTCTGCACAAATTGGTCATAAAATGTGATCTTCATCTAAGTCACAACAATAGACAATCACAGTCTGCTTAAACTAATAACACACCAAGAATTTAATGTCACCATGTTTTTATTGAACACAGCATGTAAACATTCACAGTGCAGGTGGAAAAAGTATGTGAACCCTTGGATTGAATAACTGGTTGAACCTCCTTGGGCAGCAATAACTTCAACCAAACGTTTCCTGTAGTTGCAGATCAGACGTGCACAACGGTCAGGAGTAATTCTTGACCATTCCTCTTTACAGAACTGTTTCAGTTCAGCAATATTCTTGGCCACAGCATCTCAATCGGGTTGCAACACCAAGCGATCAAAAAGGCGTATGCCCCCAAAATAGTACCAATCAAACTGTTACCTCATCCCACAAAAAATGAGACCCTACCTAAAACAATCAGTCAAAAAAAACTATGGCTCTCAGACTACGGAGACACTAAAGCATCGTTTTTTTGGTTTAAAAAATGCTATTATTGTGTAAAACTTAAATAAATGAGAAAAAGTAGACATATTAGATATTGCCACGTCCATCTGCTCTATAAAAATGTCACATGACCTACCCCCTCAGGTGAACGCTGTAAAAATAAATAAAAACTGTGCCAAAAAAAACAATTTTTTGGTCACCTTGCCCCATAAAGTGTAATAATGAATGATTAAAAAATCATATGTACCCAAAAATGATACCAATAAAAACGTCAACTCTTCCTGCAAAAAACGAGCCCCTGCACAAGACGATCGGCAGAAAAATAAAAAAAATATGCTGTTCAGAAAATGGAGACACAAAAACAAATAAAGTAGGCATATTTGATATCATTGCGTCCGTAACAACCTGCTCTATAAAAATAGCACTACCCTGTCAGATGAATGTTGTAAAAAAATTAAAACGGAGCCAAAACAGCCATTTTTTTGGTTACCTTGCTTCACAAAAATTTATATAAATTAATATAGAGCAATTAAAAATCATATGTACCCCAAAATAGTACCAATAAAACTGGCACCTTATCCCTTAGTTTCCAAAATAAGGTCACTTTTTGGGAGTTTCTACTGTAGGGGTGCATCTTCAAATGGGACATGGCATCTAAAAACCAGTCCAGCAAAATCTGCCTTCCAAAAACCATGTGGCGCTCCTTTTCTACTGCACCCTGCCGTGTGCCCGTACTGCAGTTTACGACCACATGTGTTTCTGTAAACCGCAGAATCAGGGTAATAAATATTGAGTTTTGTTTGGCTGTTAACCCTCGATGTGTTAAAGAAAAAAAAATGGATTAAAATGGAAAATCTGCCAAAAAAGTGAAATTTAGAAATGTAATCTCCATTTTCCTTTAATTCTTGTGGAACACCTAAAGGGTTAACAAAGTTTGTAAAATCAGGTTTAAGTAACTTGAGGGGTGTAGTTTCTACAATGGGGTCATTCATTGGGGTTTCCACTATGTAAGCCCCACAAAGTGACTTCAGACCTGAACTGGTCCTTAAAAAGTGGGTTTTGGAAATTTTCTTAAAAATGTTAAGAATTGCTTCTAAACTTCTAAGCCGTCTAACTTCCTAAAAAAATAAAATGACATTTACAAAATGATGCCAACATAAAGTAGACATATGGGGAATGTTAAGTAATAAATATTTTTGAGGTATCACTTTCTGTTTTAAAAGCAGAGAAATGTAAATTTAGAATATTTTCAATTTTTTTTTGTAAATTTGGGATTTTTTTCCTAAATAAAAGGTGAAATATATTGACACAAATGTCTCACTATCATGAAGTACAATGTGTCACGAGAAAACAATCTCAGAATGGCGTGGATAAGTAAGGCTACTTTCACACTGGCGTTTTAGCTTTCCGTTTGTGAGATACACTCAGGGCTCTCACAAGCGTTCCAAAACGGATCAGTTTTGCCCTAATGCATTCTGAATGGAAAAGGATTTGCTTAGAATTCATCAGTTTGCCTCTGTTCAGTCTCCATTCTGCTCTGGAGGCGGACACCAAAACACTGCCTGCAGCATTTTGGTGTCCGTCTGATGAAACTGAGCCACAATGAGGATTCGTTCTGACACACAATGTAAGTCAATGGGGACGGATCAGTTTTCTCTGACACAATCAAAAACTGATCCGTCCCCCACTAACTTTCAATGGTGTTCATGACGGATCCGTCTTGGCTATATAAAACATAATACAAACGGATCCGTTCATGACAGATGCATGTGGTTGTATTATTGTAACGGAAGCGTTTTTGCAGATTCATGACGGATCCGCAAAAAAACGCTAGTGTGAAAGTAGCCTAAAAGTGTTCCAAAGGTATTACCACATAAAGTGACACATGTCAGATTTGCAAAAAATGGCCAGGGCAGGAAGGTGGAAGGGGTTAAGGTTCATTAGGGGAGAAATAATGGGTAATACTAATTCATTAGAAAGACATGATTTGTTGAGTAAATAAAGAAATAGATAATTCATTCGATCTCACACACGATGTTAATCAGAAGGACATAATAATGAGATCATTCATAACGACCGTACATTATGGTTACGCGCCGCGTACAAAATACCAAATAATTGGGTGCCTTAGAAAGGCCTGATACACATCTTATAATCAATGGGGATATTAAAGAAGAAAGATCTGTGAGTATATGAAGCGCAATAACAGATGCTGGTCTAAGACCCCTCACCAATCACCCGGCTTCCACGTGGTGTCCACATTAAGTGGGATTGGCGGTGGTGAGGCCTTTCTAAGGCACCCAATTATTTGGTATTTTGTACACGGCGCGTAACCATAATGTACGGTCGTTATGAATTATCTCATTATCTATCGTGTCCTTCTGATTAACATCGTGTGTGAGATCGAATGAATTATCTATTTCTTTATTAACTCAACAAATTCTGTCTTTCTGATGAATTATTATTACCCATTATTTCTCCCCTAAAGAGGGGAAACGCGTTGGGGTGAAAATGAGGAAAGTTAGGAATAGGTGCGGGACCGTCAGGCGTTCCTCTGGGTCGAGGCGCTAGGAAGGGATATCTCAGGGCCATTATTCCCAATGCCTGATCCCTCTATCCCAAAGATACATGGTACATATGAACTATCGCCTTGGATGGAGCAGACTTTCTGTATTTGGTGTACACTAGATGTGAGGTTCTGCTCCTGTAGATGAGCAGGTTTTATAGTAAGATATTTCATTCCCTTGCTTTCTTTGAGAACGATACAACCCTGCTCCGTTTCCTCTCCCATTACAGATTTGTGCACCACCCACACCTCTTCTTCTCTAGGCCTAGCTGTGGTAGACATCGCATATAAGGACTAAATCCCCGCACCTGTACGTACCCGGCCTCATGCGCTTCCCCAGGACCTCCACAGAGAGAAACAACCGATGGAAACAGAAACAGCCCGACTAGGAAGTCGCCTGTGCGATATCCGTTACCATGGAAACACGACAGGCGACGCAGGGAAGTGTTTGCGTTCCACGGCTAACCGCACAGATTCGATTGGCTTTGAGTGCATCACGTGACCCCACTGCGCTTCAAGTCATATTTAGTGTTTTATGCGCAGGTCCTGGTACTGGCGATCTTAGCAGAGCCGTGTGCAGGAATAAGCGGTGTCGGTTCTGAGTTACGTTCCAGCTGGTCCCGCTTCACCGTCCATACATCCTGGAGGTATGGACACGTCACTGCGGGCAGCCAATGAGAGCGCGAGAGGCGTGTAAGTCTCCAGCATAGTGCGAGGGTGGAAGCTGACTAGTAGGACATCATGGTGCTCTCCGGCTCCCAGCAATTGCTGCTGGCTGTCTCCCTGGCGCTGTGTGCCTGCTTTCTGCTTCCCAGGCTGTTTGGAGGAGGTGTGAGGGACACTGGCAAGCAGGACCCCAGGAGGATGCCCCCACCCATGCATGGCCGCTCCCCACCCAAAGGTAAGATGGGGGAAATGTGACTAGGCAGTCTTGTGATCTGTCATTTATACCCTCACCTTTATTATGTTGATCGAACTTGTGTTTTAAGTTCTGCGTCCAAAGTTCGGGTTATCGAAGTATCCCGTTATGGATTCCGCTACCGAGGACCATATTGGAATTTAGAATCCATAACGGGATTCTTCGATAACCTGAACTCGAACTTTAGACGCCGAACTTAAAACACAAGTTCGCTCAACACTACTCCTTATATTTGCCATGCTGCCATAAGTGTCTGTCACTATGTTGCTATAAGTATCTGCCGCCCCCGTCGCCATGCTTCTATAAGGCCCCTTTCAGACGAGCGAGTTCCAGGCTCCGGACTTGCAGCGTGAGTATGCGGCAGCTCCCGTCCTGACCTCCCAGCACTGACGAGGGCGCGTAGCATTATGTTGATTTATGATGTCATTGTTATCCAATACATTCCAGACCTCTAAGGGTTACACAGCATCATAAATCAATATAAAGCTATGCGACCCCAGCAGCGCTGGGAGGTCAGGATGGGAGCTGCCGTGTACTCCCGCTGCACGTCCAATGCGTGGAAAGTCTGAAAGGGGCCTAAGTATCCACAGTTGAAGGATGAAACTGAGCATGTGCAGCCTCGTTAGTGAGCCAGACAATGAAATAAGAAAAAAAAGAAACAGCTGGTGGCGCTATACAGATACATTTTATTGAATAACTCGATGGCTGTGATAGATTTTTTAATTACATGCAATTACAAAATTTATTCAAAACTGTAGAATATTTTTCATGGGACACCCCTATAATATATAAGCTGTTTGTAGCTGCCTGTCACACACATACTTTACCTTGTGCTGATAGTCTGAGTCAGAATAGTCAGAATACTATACCCTCGTCACTTCCGGTGGCGCGGCCGCACCGGAAGTGATGAGAATCAGCTGGAGGAGGGGATGTGCAGTGCTGCTCAAGCGCAGGTCCACAGGTAAGTCAAAATTATAGCACCGCCGTGGGAAAAGCGCCCACTTAATGTGCATGCGCGAAACCGGCCGGGACACACTGCGCCTGGAACCATGGCTGGGTAGGAGAGGGTGCGCACGCGCGGCTATATACTCCCATCGGCCACACACCTCAGGATTGCACTGCGCATGCGCACTGCGGGGTAGGTAGATTAGTCAGTGCAAAATGTTCCATCAGATCTCCCTACCCCTGAGTGCGCACACACGGTGTAAACCTGATGTGTGTGGCTGACAGGAGTATATAGCCACGCATGCGCGCACCCTCTCCTACCCAGCCGTGGTTCCAGGCGCAGTGTGTCCCGGCCAGTTTCGCACATGCACATTAAGTGGGCGCTTCTCCCGCTTTTGACTTACCCGTGGATCTGCGCTTGCGCAGCGCTGCACCCCCCCCCCCCCTCCTCCAGCTGATTCTCGTCACCGGAAGTGACGAGGGTATAGTATTCTGACAGAACACGGGATCACACTTTTGACCATGTAACACCCCTCTCATCATGCTTGGCTCAGTCTGACAACCCTATGGGATCTGGTAATCGCTTATACGACAGTTCCCTATGTTTAGGTAAGTTGCATAGAGTAAATCTCATCCTCTGGCTACTTCCCGCTCCATCTTGATTATTGTAAAACTGCCCGGTCTAGTTTCTCCTGCGCTATTTGTGCTGTGGGCTTGATGTTTTTTCAGACGACTTCCTTGTAGAAGCGGCTAAATATTCCCTCGAAAGTGGCTTGTCTGCGTTCCAGGGGCACACCTCAGACCGGAGTGCATTCATGTGGTGAGGGGTGAGCCATTAGCCGTAAAGGCTTTTATCTCATTAGGTATGTTTTCTGCAGACATTCTGTATAATGGAGGCATTGGTGAGATGCAATGTAGTTTATATCGATGACTATAGTACGTGACGGTCCCTTTCTGACAGTCAGAACCAGCCCTGTACTGCACATGGGTCCAGAGATCTACCTGTTTTTATTATTTTTATTCATTTTTAATTCACAGTACATCAACATCCCAACCAGGATGAGAAAACAAGTGGGAACATTAGACATTATCCGAGACCTCAAGCCCAGGTATCGCAGTATTCGGTCACAGAAAAAATCCAATAATAAAGAGGGGATCCAAACAGAAGTACTTGCATGGGTCATTTTATGGCAGTACCCGCCGGACATCATTCACACCACATACACATCTGAGCACCCTGTTGCCCCATCCAAATCAACACCTAGTCCATGAGCTGAGCACGCAGGCAAACACCCCAGATCTTTTCAAAGCGGTCTGGAGTTCCTCTAGCTGTGTATGTTGGCATATACATGGTGAGATCAGCATTTAGGAGTTGTCTCCACTGTTAGGGGCCTTGGGTGGTTTCCAGTTTAGGAGAATAGTCTTTCTCCCATAAAACATTAATAAGCGGAGCAGTCTTCTGCCATATCTAGTGGGGATTACATCTACCACAAGTCCCAATAAGCATACCCTAGGGCAGAGATGCTCAACCTGTGGCCCTCCAGCTGTTGTAAAACTACAACTCCCACCATGCCCTTCTGTAGGCTGTCTGGGAATTATGGGAGTTGTAGTTTTCCACCAGCTGGAGGGCCGCAGGTTGAGCATACAGTACAGACCAAAAGTTTGGACGCACCTTCTCATTCAAAGAGTTTTCTTTATTTTCATGACTATGAAAATTGGAGATTCACGCTGAAGGCATCAAAACTATGAATTAACACATGTGGAATTATATACATAACAAAAAAGTGTGAAAGAACTGAAAATATGTCATATTCTAGGTTCTTCAAAGTAGCCACCTTTTGCTTTGATTACTGCTTTGCACACTCTTGGCATTCTCTTGATGAGCTTCAAGAGGTAGTCACCTGAAATGGTCTTCCAACAGTCTTGAGGGAGTTCCCAGAGATGCTTAGCACTTGTTGGCCCTTTTGCCTTCACTCTGCGGTCCAGCTCACCCCAAACCATATCGATTGGGTTCAGGTCCGGTGACTGTGGAGGCCAGGTCATCTGGCGTAGCAACCCATCACTCTCCTTCATGGTCAAATAGCCCTTACACAGCCTGGAGGTGTGTTTGGGGTCATTGTCCTGTTGAAAAATAAATGATGGTCCAACTAAACGCAAACCTGATGGAATAGCATGCCGCTGCAAGATGCTGTGGTAGCCATGCTGGTTCAGTTTGCCTTCAATTTTTAATAAATCCCCAACAGTGTCACCAGCAAAGCACCCCCACACCATCACACCTCCTCCATGCTTCACGGTGGGAACCAGGCATGTAGAGTCCATCCGTTCACCTTTTCTGCGTCGCACAAAGACACGGTGGTTGGAACCAAAGATCTCAAATTTGGACTCGTCAGACCAAAGCACAGATTTCCACTGGTCTGATGTCCATTCCTTGTGTTCTTTAGCCCAAACAAGTCTCTTCTGCTTGTTGCCTGTCCTTAGCAGTGGTTTCCTAGCAGATATTCTACCATGAAGGCCTGATTCACACAGTCTCCTCTTAACAGTTGTTCTAGAGATGTGTCTGCTGCTAGAACTCTGTGTGGCATTGACCTGGTCTCTAATCTGAGCTGCTGTTAACCTGCGATTTCTGAGGCTGGTGACTCGGATGAACTTATCCTCCTCCGCAGAGGTCACTCTTGGTCTTCCTTTCCTGGGGTGGTCCGCATGGGAGCCAGTTTCTTTGTAGCGCTTGATGGTTTTTGTGACTGCACTTGGGGACACTTTCAAAGTTTTCCCAATTTTCACCTTTTTGGTATGTATATAATTCCACATGTGTTAATTCATAGTTTTGATGCCTTCAGTGTGAATCTACAATTTTCATAGTCATGAAAATAAAGAAAACTCTTTGAATGAGAAGGTGTGTCCAAACTTTTGGTCTGTACTGTACCTGGGAGCCCCAACTCCATATTAAAGAGAGTGCATATCTGACCCCAGTACAGCTGCAATGTGGGACACGTCCATATCATATGGTACAAGGATCCTCTCGACTCCCTGCATCTTGTACATGAGGGATCCAGTAGTCTACGCCTGTGGAACAGGCGCACTGGGGTCAGATGCACCCTGTGTATCCACTTGATCTGGATAAGCTGGTCTCGGGCACTAATCACTGTGGTTTTCCATACAGAGCTCAACTCCTCCAGGCCAGTATACTCCATCGTAGGTACCACATTCGGTCGTCAAAACTGACTACGGTCTCTGTGTATCCAAATCCCCAAGTATACAAAGCAGTCAACTACCTCTAAGCGAGACAGTGTAGACACGTCTGATCTGTCCACCTTGTCAACAAGGCACAGGCTAGACTTCGCCCAAAGTCCCGAATAGGATCCAAAACTATCTACCGTAACCAGGAGGGCCTCCACGGAGGGACCAAGATCTGCCAAATATATTAACATATAGTCTGCATATAACGATAGCTTTTCTTGTATTCCTGCTATTGTCAACCCCTCTATCAACGTATTATTATTGATCAATTGGGTCAGAGGTTCTATGACGAGGGCAGAAAACATAGTCGCCAAGGGGCACCCCTTGTCTGGTACCCCTATGCAACCTAAAAGGGCGCGACAGGTAGCCATTTACCCTTACTTCTTGCCTGTGGAGCCCGCTTTAACTGCACCCACCGTATAAAAGACAAAGGGAACCTCAGACATAGTGTCTCCCACATGAACTTATTCCATTCAACAGAATCAAAAGCTTTCCTATTGTCGAGGGAGGCAATCGCACGGGATCGCGCATTCTCGTGTCTAACCTGCAGATTTGTGAATAACTTCCTAAGATTTGTATCTGTGGTCTTACCTGGCATAAAACCGGATTATTATTATTTTAATATCAATATTCAGCAGGGAAATTGGTCTACATGAACTGCACTGGTTCAGGGGCTTTCCAGGTTTGTGGATTATAAATAGTCGCCTCCATGAAAGATGGGGGCAGCTCATTGTGTTCAAAAGCATAATGAAACAATTTAATGAGCCGCGCACATTTCACGTCTAGTTTGTACCACTCCAAAGGGAAACCGTCTGGACCAGGGGATTTCCCGACCGCCATGCTCTCTATTGCCGTCTTGATTTCTCCCACAGTTACTGGGGAAGCCAAGAAACTCCTGTCCGACTGGGATAGCGGTGTGAGCGGAATGGCCTTTAGGAAATTCTTTAAGTCACTGCTCTCAGAGGGTGCTTTACATTCGTATAAATCAGAGTAATATCGGGCAAATTGCTCGCGTATTTCTTTAGGCTCCTTTATCCGAACACCCCCCGCACTACGGCGATTCAGTTTTCGCTAAATAGGCTAGTGCTCTCCCATTCTTGTCGCCCTCCGAGAGGACCACCTGTTTTTGGAATAACAGTTTTTTTTCTAGGTATATTCTACTAAATGGAGGTTGAGGCGTCTCTGCGCTTCCACCCAATCCCTATGGGTATCATCACTCGGGTTCTGGATGTATTTTTCTTCTGTAAACCCCAGTTTAGCATCCAATTTAGCTCAAGTCATCCCGAGTTCTTTCCTATATGACGCTATGGCGTGTATAAGCATGCCCCGCAAAACCGCCTTGAAAGCCTCCCATTCTACAATAGGGTCTGAGGATTCATCGTTGCAAGCCCAGTAGTCAGTCACACCCTGTTGTGCTGCATTAGCCACAGGCAAAACCTCCAGCCTTTTGCATTTTAAGGAGCCACCATCTATCTGGGGGTGCAATCGGTTGGGTCAGAATAACAAGCAAGGGGGTGTGGTCTGAGATGCCCCTTGGCAGGTATTCCACCATGGTCAGCATTGGCACCAGGTCTCGACTCCCAAACGCCAGATCTATACGAGATAGCGTAGCAAATGATGCTGAGTAACATGAATATTGGTGATCCCTAGGATGTAGGAGTCTCCATCCCTCTGTTAGACCATGGGCCTCTGCCCAGTTATAAAGTGATCTGTTATGGGTAACCTGAGGGCGAAGTCCGTCTGCAATCGGACCCAGGACCGCGTTGTAGTCACCCAGCATAATAAGGGGGGCGGTCGGTAAGGTCGCCACTTTCCCCATTATGTAATCTAATATGCCTCGCTGAAAGGGGGGGGGGGGGGGGGGGAGAGAGACATATATGCCAACCATTACATAGTCTATACCCCGCACAGCAGCAAAAACAATGACCTAACGTCCAGAGATATCTAACTGTACGGAGTGCAGTTGGAAAGGGAGCACCTTGGTTACCATCACCTCTCGCATAATTACTATATACTGCGTGATAGTATATAGTAGCTTTCCCCAATAAGTAAGGCTGGGTGCTGCCCTGCCATTAAAGGGCATCTGTCAGGATATTTGTACCTATGACACTGGCTGACCTGTTACATGTGCGCTTAGCATCTGTGTTGTTTCCCATGTTGATATGTGCCTGCATTACTGAAAAAAATGATGTTTTGATATATAGGGCGTGGTGGTTGGAGAGAAAGTAGAGCCTCTGAGTAATAGTAACTTCAAGGAGTTTTCTGAGACTTAAATACTGATAACCTGTCCTCTGCATTGGTCATCAGTATCTGATGGGTGGGGGTCAAACACCCAGGACCCCCACCCATCAGCTGTTTGAGAAGGCACTGACGCTCCCGTGAGCACCGCAGCCTTCTCTGTGCTCGCCAAGCGCTGTACGTTGTATAGCGACTGTGCTCTGTATTGCAGCTCAGCCACATTCACTTATGGGGCCGAGCTGCTCCTTGGCCATGTGACCATCGAACGTGTGGTCATTGGGCTAGGAAAGGCTGGAGAGCTCCTGATGGCACCACTGCCTTCTCGAACAACTGATTGGTGGGGGTCCCGGGCGGACCCAGCCGGTCAGATACTAATGAACTATCCAGAGGATGGGTCATCAGTATTTAAGTCTTGGAAAACCCCTTTAATGTGTGTTCTGCAACTTGTGGACCGCACATGGCCGCCACTATGATAGAAAATGCCTGTTCTTGTCTGTCAATTGCAGACAGAATAGGACATGCTCTCTTTTTTTCGGTGCTGGGGAACAGAACTACGGATGCGGACAGCACACGGTGTGCTGTCCACATCATTTGCGGCCCCGTTGAAATGAATGGGTCTGCACCCGGTCCGCGTAACTAATGCGGACTCGTACAGTTGTGTGAATGAGCCCTAACATGTACTATGATTTTTATTTTTATTTTTTTAAGCCATTTTAGGGCTTATCTGAGATTTTTAATTCCTCATTCAACCCCTTTTAATCTGTTTCTAGAGCCAGAATTCACACGTGATGTGGAAAAATTCTGACGTGCTGCAGACGTTTCCCTGATCTGATGGTGCTGATCATACAGCATTCTTTCCATCTTGTGAGAATGTAGTATACACTGGAGCAAGAAGTGCCTAACTGTTTCTTCTAAATTCTTCTAGGCAGTCAAGGAAATCCGCATTCCTCTAGAAGCGTATCGGAGAACACCAATAACCTCAATCTGATAAAAAGCCAGATGGACAAACAGATGAAGACCGAGGGGACAGGGACGGGTCACAGCATGGCATTTACACTTATGCCCATTTATGCTATAGGGGTGGCAGTTTTTGCTGCATACAAGTTTTCTAAAGTAAGTAGCAGATCACTACTCTCAGGGATACTCGCACGAACACCGCGGCTTCTTCAAACGGATGATTGGCGGGCTGCCGGAAGTCAGACCCCCACAGATCTGATGGTTACCTGTCCTAAGGATAGATCATCCAATATACTAGCTCTGCGTAACCCCTTTAAAGTGTAACTGTCATTACTGAAATTGTACATTTCTATTAGAAAAATAGCTTGAAATTGGCCCATTCCGAGCCCTAGCAACGCTCCTCTACCTTCTGTTTACATAACAGTGGAGACGGTCAATACTGACTGTTGTGTAAATGGGCCAATTTAGAGGTATTTTCTAATAGAAATGTACAATTTCAGTAATTAAAGTATATTACAAAAATGGTCAGTATCACTGCCCCTACACATTACAAAAAAAAAAATATATATATATATTTTTGTTTTTATAGCTTCCTGACTCCAGGGCTGTCAGCTTTTACCCAGATTGGGTAACATGCGCTGCTGCAGCCCATGATTGGCCTCAGCAGTGAATTTTTTTCCTCCAAGCAACATGTCACTGCTGGTCAATGCTGAGGCCAGTCATTGGCTGCAGCAGCTCACATGACTGCATCCATGTGGAAGTTGACAGACAGGGACTTGATGTTCAGTGACGGAGCTAGAACAGAGACAGGTAGCAGCTAAGTATAGATTTCTTTACAGGCACCTCTGGGTGGGGAAGAGATTTAAAAAAATAAATACATTCCTAAACAACCCCTTTAAGGGTACTGCCACACAGGGTATTTTTTTTTTTTTTTTTTTTTGGGCAACATATAAATGGGATTACTTGAAACCTTATCCCCATTGCTGATACCATAAAACACTGCAGAGCTGCTGTTTGCGGGCCTCAATATGACCATGGCCGTGTGAATGAGGCCTTAAAGGGGTTCTCCGCTTCTGTTATATTGATGCCATATGCTCGGGATGTGTCAGCGATTTGAAGAGAATGCAGAGCTTGTGCCAGCACTGCCTTCTCTTCTCCGTTTTCCTGCTCGCCGTCGCAAGCCGACCCACTGAAGTGAATGGGACGGTTTAATTGTAATTACATTTCCCCCATCACTGCGGTTGCGACGGCGTGTAGGTAAACTACCGTATGAAGAGAACACATACGAAGTTTCGGCTGACACCCCAATGTGTATGAGGAGGTCCCGAACTCTTCTCAACACAGGAGGAATATCCTTTTGTTATCCCAGGAAATTAGCCGCCACCAGGGGTGCCTGACAGCAGCTTTCTCCCCAGAGAATACACGTACATGTTCGGCCAAATCAAACATTTATGTGTATGGGGGAGCCGGGAGAGTGGCTATTGAAGGTGTATGGCTGGCAGCTGTTATATGGTTAATTACAGGTGACTGGTTGGAAACGTTCCTAGAAGTGTTTCTATGCAAAACTACATCAGGGAATACAAGTGTCCAACTGATGTGATAAAACCACAACCAGCAATTATGCCGCTATGTTTAAGTCAATGCACCGTTTTTGTTTTGTTTTTTGTTTTCTTCCCTATTATCTGATTATTTCAATTAATCTTATAGCAGTTTAAGTGTTGTCCAGCTTCAGATAATTTTAAAGTGTACCTAAACCTTCAAGTAATCGTTAATGGGTTTTTTTTTGTATTTATAGATTTTATGGTTTTAGTATACAAACAAGCCTCCGAATGTTCACGTCTTTCTGAAGCGCTATTCACTACAGTGCGTACAGAATTTGTACACTGCAGCCATGTATGCGGTGTACGGATTCTGACTTCTACAATAAAATAAACCTTTCGCCACATGGGCGATTAAATCCACCTTGATCCACTCTGACAGTGATAGTATAAGACTTCACTTCAGTAGCCCCAGTCAGGGTCGTCCAATACCCCCGCTAAGTCCCACGAGATGTGACTTCCAAAAGCACCAAGTCGGCTCAGAGTGCAGCGTTAACGGTGCACTGCCATCCACTACATACGTAACTGCCGTAGGTGACGTTGGTCCTCTGACTAATATATATGTATGTAGCCGTATCCAAGGCCTACGTGAACTTGCTCATTTATATTATTCTGAGAAGAGAAATCCAATATTACACTCTTTCCAATAAAATGTTGCTCTAGCCCCAGAATGTAAGGGGTAACATGAGAAAAAGGACCCTACAATTGGTTACGCAATTTCTACTGAATATGGTAACACCCCATATATGGTCGTAAACTGCTGTATGGGTATGCCACAAGACTCGGAAGGGGAAGTGCACCATATGCTTTTGGGGAGCTATGTCATATTTGAAGAGAATGTAAGGTACCCCTACAGTAGTGTTTGTAGAAAGGATTATACTGGTGGGGGGGGGGGGGGGTTTGGTTTTTGGATATAGACATTGAGTACAGAGAAATGAGAAGGTCAAGTGGGGTTTTAATTTACCTTAAATCTCATGGTGAAAGGCTTAAAGGGTAACTGTCATGTTTTTATAAAATAAAACCATTTTAGCATATGTTAATGAAAGGTAATTACAGATCTTTTGACAAACATTGACAGACTAAGGGTCCACAAAACACGGACACCTGCAATGTGCGATCCACACATCACAGACACTATAATAGGGGGGAAAAAAAAGCCTTTTCTGGTCCGCAATCGCGGACAAGAATAGGACATGTTCTATTTTTTTATTTATTTTTTTCTAAGGAACGAAATTACAGCTATTAAAAAAACAGATCCCGAAGATAAAAAAAAAAAAATGAGTTACCCTTTAAAGGGGTTATCCGAGTAATAGAAGAAAAATAAAAACATTTTTGAAAACTTATCCGGACTTACATATACATTAGTTAAAGGGGTTCTGCACTGGGCGCGGCTAAGGTCCATTCAAGGTCCCAGAGCTTAGCCCCGCCCAGGCCAGTGATACTAGTCGTGATGTCACTGGGTCAGTGGTAAACAGTTAGAAGACCGCGGCGCTGCTAGAGCGCCCCTGCCTTCTCAAACAGCTGATCGGCGGGGGTCCCGGGTGTCGGACCCCTGCTGATCAGATGGTGATGATCTATCAAGAGGATAATCAGTTTAAACAAAGTGCAGAACCCCTTTTAAGCTTGATTTCTTGGAGGAGAAAAAAAACCACACTTACACCTTTGCATAGTTCTGTTATTGACTCTTTGTTTACATGCTGCAGCAAAGCTGTGGGGGCGTGTACCAACAATGCCTGAGCTCTCCCTCATGAATATTTGTGGGTGTGACTAATCTGCCCTTCCGCGCCCCCTGCACTGCACAACCTAACCTTGCATCCAAACACTGTTAGTGTCACATGATCATCTCCTAGCTCACACAGGCAGAAGATCTGCACTACAGACATCACACACATGTATGTAGTGAATGCAGGCAGGCTATTATAGCCAAGTGATAAAGTACAGGGAAGATCGGCCATATTGGACTGGACTTTATCACTTGGCTATTATTGCCTGCGGTTAGACGAGTAATGGTTCCCTGCATAAATCCCCATTTCTTAGGCCCCGTTCACATCACCACTATTTATTTATTTCTGTTCATCTAATGTAGCGGAACAACAAACTGTCACGTAAGGCTGGGTTTTTGTCATACGATCAACAGGCACAACAGATGCCATACAGTGACATCCATCACCATGGAGCTCGATATTTTTATTTTTTATTTTTTTGAAGACTCTGCAGGATGGGAAAGTGTAGTGTATCGCGTTTTACCATCCTGTGAAGTCCAGCAAAAGAAAAACATGTAGGTAGGCTAAAAAACAAACAACAAAAAAAACAGGGAGCCTGGTGGATGGCGTTGCGGGTCACATGACCCGCATCGGCCGTGCAGAATCCCGGTACTAGACAAGAAAAACGTAAATTACAAAAGTATTATTAGGTTATAAGGCACATATTTATATAACGCCGACAACCCCTTTAAGGTTTATGAGAATTGGCTTGTTGCAGATCCTGACCACTCTTTAGAGTCGTCTTGAAGAAAAAAATGACTTCTACAATTTGTGCAGAGTAAAGACAGGCAAGATCAGAGATTTGCTATGCATTTAGTGCAAGGTATCCTGGGCAGAGCTTTTAGCGGAGGGCGGGTGTACCTGCCAGTATAGCACTCGCTGCAGCGCATTAGTCAGAATCCCTACATATATTGTACGGATTCTGTATGCACTGCAGTGAATAGCCCAGGAACAAAAAATCTCTAAACAAAATATATAACAAAAATAATCATGGTATTTCTACTTGAAGGTTTAGGTACACTTTAAATACACCCCCCCCCCCCCCCCCCCCATTTCACTATTACGGTAATTGCTCCCTGACACTCAGTTCCGGCTCCTTCACTGCAATTCAGTCCCCGCATGTAAACTTCCAGCATGGACAGGGGTCACCTGGACTGCTGCAGCCAATGACTGCCCTCAGCGGTGACGTGCCATGAAACCCCCATTTACAATAGATTATCATCTGTCTACTACAGTAGTGCTAAATAGGAATGCTGCTGTATACCTAATCGTACAAACCAACCACACCATTGCAGGGGAGGGCTGCTGATATATTCATCGTGAGCCGCCCACTGCCAGGACATGAATATTTCTTGTTTTTCTTTGTAGAGCTACTTCCTTGTATTACAGTCCAAGTCTACCAGTCTTAGGCCCCTTACACACTGCAGTTTTTCTGTACATGTTCCCCTGCGTTCATACATTGTGGTCATGTAACCTGTTCATGTGCACACTGTAATATTGTGCTGTCAGTGCACACCAGCAATAATACCTCTCCAGTGGCAATGCACAGTATTCAGACATAAGGAAAAAGCATGGGTCGCACATCCAATGCATTCATCTATCTCTTCTCAGAATGAGCTTATCTTGACGTTGTGAGTGGGCTTATGCATTTTAATTAAAAAGTATACTGGGTCCTTCATGTACAGTTTATAAAATAGACTGAGACGCAATAGGTCAATGCATAGCATGTGGATTTGCCAGCCATGTTTTTTTTTTATTTTTTTTTCAGAACAGAAAATATCAGATATCTGTGTTTAATACATGAATATAAGGTGTTTTATCATTTTCTTGCTGATTTTCTTTTCTTTTTTTTTTTTTCGAATATAAAGTCAAATGAGAAGAATAAATCAAAACCCACCAAAGAAGAGAAAAAGGCAAAGGAAACGGGTACAGTATAATCTGTCTACAAAGTGTAATATGTGTTTGGTATGTCACTTAGGTGCATGATGCCTATAAACATAACTGACGACTTTGGCTAGGAAATACTTTGAAGTAGTTTTGGAAAAAACTGTGGCAAGCCACTTTGTAAAAGGGTCCGATGAAATGCCCTAAACGTGTCGCCTGTTTATATAACGCTTCTGCTGATGAAACTTTCTGTCTTTAAAGGGACTTCCCAAGGCATTTCTGCCATAAACGGTCATGTAAGCTCCCTACCAGCATGCATGATTGTATACTGGCCTAATGAAGGCCTTCCTCTGCCCTGGTATCAGTGGAGTAAACCTACTCGCCTGTCATCCTCCACATTCATGGGCTGCAAGATGGCAGCGATGCGGTTACTGGGTACCTGTGACTGCACAAGTGGACGTGTCCGGCACATGCGCTGATACAGGCAGCAGCCTCCCCTCTATCTGCGTATGCACCAGATGCTTCCATTTCAACACTTGAGCTGTAGTGAATGAAGGCAGGAAGTGGCACCACCATCTTGCTGCCCATGTAGACAGAGGATGACATGCGAGTATGTTTACTCCACTGATGCCAGGCATCTTCATTAGGACAGTATGTAAGCTGGTATGGAGCATACATGACTGCTTATAGCATTATGGGAAATGCGTGGTGTTTGAGTTATTCTGATTCATGTGGGGACCATACTGCCCAAGTTAAGAACGCATCTCTGGACTCCGTTTGACCTGCTTCCATTTGTTTCTGCCTTTTTTAGCTGGACAGAATAGTGTGGTAGATTGGACTCAGTTTGACCCGCTTCCATCTGTTCAAGAACAGTCCCAAGAGGAATCCGTTTTACTTTGACCCATTAAAATGAACATGACCATTGTTTGGGATAGACCTCAGAATACCATTTTCTTTTATTCAAAGAGAATGTTTGCACCTGTTATGCAGCTCCGTCATAAAGCCCAATGGGAGGCATTAACTGTGAATTAAGCCATATTTGAGACTAGTCTGAAACTAGGAACCGCTTGTATCGAGGGAGAGGGGGGGGGGGGGTGGGTGGGTTGGCAGAAAATGAATGAAGATTCCAAAGTGAATTTAGTGCAACTCATTTATTTTTTTTATTTTTTTCATTTACGACCGTATGAATGGGTCTAAATCCATTTCGCAGTTTTCGTTACGCAGCCCCACAAAAAATAGAGCATGTCCTATTCTTGTCCTCAATTTCGGACAAGAATAGGCATTTTCTATATAGCGACGGCCCTGTGCGGTGCGCAAAATGTGGACACGCATTCGGCCGGTATCTGTATTTTATGGACCGCAAAACACGGCAGTCATGTGAATGTACCCTTAATCAGAGCTTGCTCGGACCTTTTCCCCCTTTATAGTAAAATAAAACATCTGAGACAAAAAAATGCCACCCCAAAAAAGCTTGCAAAAAAACAAGACTTTCATTGCAAAACAAGCCAAAGAAGGGCCAAGAAAATAAGGTGGCAGACTGAGGAGTTAATGCATTCAGGACTGTCACCCATCTGTCCCAGAACTAGAAATAACAAATAATTTTAATAAAAACAGAACCACCATGAAGACACATGAACATCACTATGCTTTCTGTAGAACAATCACCAGTATGTGTATTTCTAGTAATAAATGGATAATTATTATTTAAATAAATGTATTTAATTATTTTTTTTTTTTCATTCCTTCAGAAAATCAGCTCCTGGAGTTGGACACACACTTGTCCCATACAGAGAAAATGCTAAATTCACTACTGACTCAGCTTGAACCCCTCTCCAGTTGGTAAGTATGCTCTTGTACCGAACACGTGCAGTGTAAGGCCTCTTTCACACGACCGTATGGCCTTTTCAGTATTTGCGGTCCATTTTTCATGGATCCGTTGTGTTTTCGTTCCGTTTTTCCGTATGGCATATACAGTATACAGCAGTGATGGCGAACCTATGGCACGGGTGCCAGAAGCGGCACTCAGAGCCCTCTCTGTGGGCACCCGCACTCTGGAAAAAGTCAATAGTGTACAATATGCCTTAGACTTTTCAGCACAGGCGCACTATGAACAGCACACTGAATGTAGGCAGGCTATTATAGCTAAATAATAAAGTACATAGAGGATATACTATATTGGACTGTAGTATTCAGGTTAAATTGCTTTGTTGGCACTTTGCAATAAATAAGTGGATTTTGGGTTGCAGTTTGGGCACTCGGCCTTTAAAAGGTTCGCCGTCACTGGTATACAGTAATTTGATAGAATAAATTGGGCTGGGCATAACCTTTTCAATGGATGGTTCCACAAAAACGGAACGGACACATTACCATTATTTTTTTTTTTTTTGCGGACCCATTGACTTGAATGGAGCCACGGAACGCGATTTGCGGGCAATAATAGGACATGTTCTATATTTTAACGGAACGGAATGCAGACTGAGTACATGGCTTTTTTTTGGGGGGGGGGGGGGCAGAACCTCTGAAAAAACGGCCCGTAAACGGGGAAAAAAAAACATGTTGTGTGAAAGAGTCCTCATGGCTATGGGGTAGTAAGGCAGCCTTTGTTAGGGGCCACATGCTTGAGCTGTCTGTCTTAATAGTTTGCAGCAATAGAATATATACTATTCCAACTCCTCCACCTTCTACCACAGTGTGTGCCGAAATTTTGTTACAGAAATGTCCATTCTTGTCTGCAAAACAGACAAGAATTGAACATTTTCTATAATTTGCTGAACGGCCACACGGATGCAGACCGCACACAGATTACGTCCGTGTGTGCAGACCCATAGAAATGAATGGGTCAGTGTGTGATCTGCAAAAAAAAATAAAAAATGCAGATTGAACATGGACCCAAAATATGGTTGTGTGCATGAGGACTTATTGGCAAAGCCAAGCTGAGACTCGGACATTGCACCTGGATGGACAAATGGATTCCAGCTTTAAGCTAGACTCCATGACGGTCTGACTACTGTAGATTCACTGCTCGACATCTACAATATGAGCAGCTTAGATACAAGCCCATCTACGTCTACTCTGGCCTTCAGCCGAAATTGAAATGGCCACTGACTCGTCACCATTATGGCGTAAACGATTCACACATAATCTTTGTGCTTGTTTTTAGTGTCAATTCTTTGGCCGCTGAGAAGAAAGATGACATTATGAATCAGCTACAGTCTATCAGACTGTTAATGAAGAAAAGCGGGATGGATAAATCTACTTTCAGTAACTCTGGTAAGGGCTATTATAGGAGCAACGAAAATAACAGACGTGCTGGATTCGGCACATAACTGACAGGAACAGTCCTATTCAGGACAGCGCTTGTTTAGCGCAGGACTTCTTCTTTCCTCCAGTATTTTTAACAAATTGGCTGTGGCTGAGGTGCAGAACCGGGCCTCCAACTCAGATGTGAACATAGCCTGAAAAATTCTAGTGGTGTGAATGGTAAAAATAAGTATATTGTTCATGGTACAGATCCTGATCACCAACCAAATCTCTTATTTTCTCAGGAAATGAGTCCTGTAAAGATACACTTGAGGATCTCATTGATTTATTCAATGTTCAGAATCCTGGAATCTCTGAAATGGATGAAGAAAAAGAAGATGCTGTTTCAAAGCTTGATGTGGACAATCATGATTTGTGTGCTTCAGAAGATCCAGAAGTGTCTGATTGTAAAGAAGAAGACAGTTCTCAGCTTGATGAGCCGGATGTGACGCCAAGGCATACGTCTGAAGGGCTGAGAAAACGTAATATAAAAGACTGAAGCAGAGCACCATGTATTTAGATTTCTCATCCTAAATTATGATATACAGAAATCTAAAAAACTATTTTACAAAATGATAAATCTAAGGAAGTATGTCATAAGTTTTATAATATATTTCTTACTCCTCAAGTTGTCAGACCTTCTTTCTAGAGTGAAGATCTTTATTACATATGACTTGATGAACATCCGGCCCAATGGGAGTGTTGTGGCTGTATTTTTCAGAGCTGTAGGACCACATGCACACAGCAGTGTAGTTTATGCAGATCTTGAAAGTCTATTTAACTGGTACTGTATTAGGGGACATTCACATGACCATATCCGTTTTGCTGTCTGCAAATCGCTGATCCGAAAAATACGGATGTGGTCTGTTGTACATCCCTCACTTTTCATGGGCCCTATTTTAAAAATGCCTACTCTTGCCCACAAAACAGACAAGAATAGGACATGTTCTACCATTTGCGACATGGCAAATACATCCATGTACTATCCGCAAATTTTTTTTACCCACTTAAACATGAATGGGTCCACCTGTGATCTGCAAACGATTTGGATTGAACGTGGACTAAAAACCCCAATCGTGTGACTGCACCCTTAGGCCTCATGCACACGGCTGACCGCAGCTTGAATGAGGACCACGATCCACATCTGACAGTCCACACCATATCTGCCGGATCGTGGACCCACTCAAGTCAATGGGTCTGCATCCGTAATACGGCATTCACATGGCCAGTGCCTGAATATTGTGGACCCGCTGTTTTCAGGCTGCAATTCAGGCATGGACCTGCTACAATCCTGCGCATGAGGCCCTATGTGGAGGATTTTCCGCAGCCAGCCTAATAAGGCTCCCATTGAATTACATGGGCCTCTACTATTTGTCCCTGTGCCCATTATTCCATAGGAAGGCTTTTTTTCGGTCTTGTTCTGTGTGTATCCATTACATGCCTTGTATATGGAGAACATGTCTCTGACATAACCAGATATACTGTATATAGTTGAAACATCAGTTTAATGTATGTGGCCCGGTATGATCACGACTCTTCGAGCCATGTGTTTTTTCAGCTGTGTAAAAGGAACTATTCTTAAAGGGTCGTCTCACTTCAGCAGATGGCAATTATCATGCAGAGAAAGTTTAATACAAGGCACTTAACTAATGTATCGTGATTATCTATATTGCCTCCTTTGGCTTGATTCATTTTTCCATCACATTATACACTACTTGTAGCCAGGGGTTACGACCACCCTGCAGTCAATCAGCAGTGGTCATGCTTGCTCACTAAGAAAAAGCTAAGGCCTCTGTGGTGGCCGGGACTGTGGGAGCGCACATATGCTGGCGCTTTTTCCTATAGTATGCAAACATGACCACTGCTGCTGGATTGTAGGTGGTCATAACCATGCAAACGAGCAGTGTATAATGTGATGAAAAATGAATCCAGCCAGCAAAGGAAGCAATATGGACAATCACAACACATTAGTAAGTGCTCAGCATTGCCATCGTAGAGAAAGTCAATACAGAAGTGACACAACCTCTACTTATCAGATACAAAAGTACCTAAAAATGCTAGGACTGAACTCTGCTGAATGGAAAACTAAGCAACTTGGCACTGCTGGATTATTTTTGGGGTGATTCTGGGATTGTGGCAACTTTCAATTGCTCCCTGACCCCATTCAGGTCAAGGTCTACAGTGCTACTCATCAATCGTTAGCCACATGTCAATGTGTCGCAACCAACATCTCTGTGTAACCCCAGCCTAAATGCTAAGGGCAAACTGTATATAGTAACATAGTACATAAGGCTGAAAAAAGACATTTGTCCATCCAGTTCGGCCTGTCATCCTGCAGGTTGATCCAGAGGAAGGCAAAAAAAAAAACAGAGGTAGAAGCTAAATTTCCCCACTTAAGGGGGAAAAATTCCTTCCTGACTCCAATCAGGCAATCAGAATAACTCCCTGGATCAACGACCCCTCTCTAGTATCTATATCCTGTAATATTATTAAGCTCCAGAAATACATCCAGGCCCCTCTTGAATTCCTTTATTGTACTCGCCATCACCACCTCCTCAGGCAGAGAGTTCCATAGTCTCACTGCTCTTACCGTAAAGAATCCTCTTCTATGTTTGTGTACAAACCTTCTTTCCTCCAGACGCAGAGGATGTCCCCTTGTCACAGTCCTGGGGATAAATAGATGATGGGAGAGATCTCTGTACTGACCCCTGATTTAACCCTAATTTTGATAATCAGGGTACTGTATCCCCCTATTCCAGTTATTACTTTATTTGCCCTTCTCTGAAAAACCCCTCCAGCTCTGCTATGTCTGCCTTGTTCACAGGAGCCCAGAACTGTACACAGTACTCCATGTGTGGTCTGACTAGCGATTTGTAAAGTTGTAGGACTATGTTCTTATCATGGGCATCCATGCCCCTTTTGATGCAACCCATTAGCTTCTTGGCCTTAGCTACCTGATGCTGGTTTTCACAGCTTATGCTACTTTCACACTAGCGGCAGGACAGATCCGACAGGCTGTTCACGCTGTCGGATCAGTCCTTCCGCTCTGTCCCCATTGACTATAATGAGGGCGGAGCTCCGGCGCGGTGAGAGGCCACCAGACTAAAAAGTCGGACCTGCAGTACTTTTAGTCCGGCAGCCTCTTGCCGGAGCTCCGCCCCGTCCCTATTATAGTCAATGGGGACGGATTAGACAGGGTGAACAGCCTGTCGGATACATCCTGCCCCTAGTGTGAAAGTACCCTTAGTTTGCTGTTCATTATCATGCATGTTTTTAGCAATTTTTTTTTATATTTTATTAAATATTAACTGTTCACAGACTAGGCAGTAGCCGTTAAAATTCAGAGAAATCCTGACACACCCTGTAAGAGTCCAGCATTTTCAGTAAAAGTACTACAGACTGAGCTATCTTTGATGTTGAAAGAATAGCACTGACAAAACGCTAGCAGAGGCACATATTGGGGTTAGCAAAGTAATACAACCAGCACTCGCCCAACCCCGGGGACCTTAACTTACAATAGAGGGTCCCTGAGAGATTTCCATCTGGCCAGGTTGCTCAGACAGGTTTGCAGCAACCCTCTTTCTACAAAACCCCCCTTAAATACTCTCACCTGCAGACCTCAGATCAGTGGGCGACTTTCAGCGTGCCGATTTGCCGCTCCTCCCCCTCTGCGTGCGTTCCACAGTGCGGAAGTTCCAGTTGGAACGCACGTGAACCGCATAGGACTTCCGGTGGCGTTCATTGCGAGAGCCGAAACTATCGGATTGCGATGAGGAGCTCTAAACAGACCGGAGGGACTCCCTGAGTGTCCGGTCGCACATGGACCGACACGCCGTGCGGGAGGTAAGAAGCAGGGATCCTGACAGTCTTTTCAGCCCCTCAATACCCAACTAGGGCACGGTTTCTGTCTGCTTCCCTCATGTGCTTTAAGGCATTTATTTTCTTCTTGCCGCCTCTGCCTGCCTGTAACAGAAACGGGCTCATAGCACGTGCCATGAGGATGATGCATCTCCTACCTGGAGGGACAGGATGAGACTGAGGAAGAGCTGGAGGAGGGTCTAATTTATACTTCCTGTCCCTACCTGGTTGGAGGCGGGTCATCTCTCATGGTATGCCATCATGGAGGATGAAAGGGAAAATGTTGTTAACCCTTTAGGTATTCCACAGGAATTAAAGCAAAATAGAGGTGAAATTTCAAAATGTCACTTTATTTTTGCAGATTTTCCATTTTAATACATTTTTACCTGGAACACATCAAGGGTTAACAAAAAAAAAAAACACACCAATATTTACTACCTTGATTCTGCAGTTTGCAGAAACACCCCATATATTGTATACCGCAGTTTGGGCACAGAAGGCAAGGAGCGCCTTATAGTTTTTGGAGGGCAGATTTTGCTGGAATGGTCTTTGGGCACCATGTTGCATTTGAAGAGGCCCTAAAAAGTGGCTACATCTTGTAAACTACACCACCTAAGGAATTTTTAAATGGTATAGCAAGCACTTCACTCAACAGCGGTTTCATAGAATTTTTTTTTCCAAGAAGAGATAACAGGAGACTCTCTCTCTCTCTCTCTCTCTTTCTTCCTCCCTCCTTATACTGGTACAGCCCCTCCGGTGTGATGAAGGCAGTTTTCTCTTTGGCAGCCTCCGTTAAGGGTACCTGACAGTACCCTTTGGTGAGGTCCAAAACAGAAAAATACTGGGCTTGTTCTAACCTCTTAAATGAGCTTGTCTACTCGGGGCATGGGATACGCGTCTGGGACTACCAAGATATGTTGGTGCCCTCTAGCGGACTTCGGCACTGGGACTACGAGATCCATAGCGATTCTTTCAAATGGAGTCTCGATAATCAAGAGAGGCACTAAGGGACTGCAGAACAGGTGCTGGGGGCTAGTAGTTTGGCAGGTTGGGCAAGACTTACAAAAATCATCCACCTCTCTAAACACACTGGGGCCAATAAAACCATTGTAGTAACCGGTCCTGTGTCTTCTGCAGTCCCAGATGACCACCGAGAATATGTTGGTGGGCTAACTCTAACACAAGTTTTCAATAAGCCTGGGGCACCACCAACTGTTCAATGGGTTCACCCCGCAGCTGGTGTACCTGTTATAGCATATTCTGGTTGACCATAAAACGGGGAAACATCGACTCGGCCCCAGGTTGTTGGGGTTAGGGATCGACCAATTATCGGTTTTGCCGATATTCAGGATTTTGACCGTTATCGGCATCTATTTTGCCAATATTCCGATAACGTATGGGGAACACAGATCACACTGCTGACAGCGCTCTCCATGTTCCTCAGAGGCACAGGGGAGAAGGAAGTAGTGTCTCCCTCTCCCTGTGCTGCTGCCGCCAATGAAGAGACAGAGGACAAGGGGAGGGGCAGTGGCCACTGTGCCACCAATGAAGATACCTCTCTCATTCATTAATATACAGGAGGCGGGAGCTGGCTGCAGAATCATATAGCCGGATCCTGACCTCTATGAACGGTAGCTGCAATTTGCGGTAGTTAATCCCTCAGATGCCACGGATCGCAGCTACCGCTCATAGTGGTCAGGAGCCGGCTATGTGATTCTGCAGCCAGCTCCCGCCTCCTGTATATGAATAAATGAGATTTATCTTCACTGTATTGATTATTGGTGGCGCAGTGCGCCCCCCACCCCCGTATTAAAAGCATTGGTGGCGCAGGGCGCCCCCCACCAGCATTAATCATTGGTGGCAGTGGCCACAGGGTCCCCTCTCCGATCGGTTACCATGGCAGCCAGGACGCTACTGAAGCCCTGGCTGCCATGGTAAGCTCCATTCTGCTGTGTGCACAAAGCACAGAGCAGCAGGGACAGTGCGAGATCCTATTCACCCTGATAGAGCTTTATCAAGGTGAATAGGACAAGGGTTCTAGTCCCTAAGGGGGCTAAAAGTTAGTTAAAAAAAAATATAAATGAAAAATAAACAGTTACAAAAAAAATAAAATATATACACGTAAACAACATTCATTTTCAGCAGATTTGTGTAGGAATTATTTTTTTTCAAAAATGAAAATTCACAGAATATCGGTATAAATTATCGGCTATCGGCCTGAAAGTTCACAAATTATCGGTATCGGCCCTAAAAAAAAAAATCTATATCGGTCGATCCCTAGTTGGGGTACGCAATCAACTATAACCACATTCTCCCAAGCCCAGGGTAGGGTTGGGTCTCGGCTTTGGGCTGTACCGAAATTCTCCCCAGAGACGTTGAGGTCTGCCAACTCAGGTTCCGGTGGCAACTCCCCCACCATTACCCTACACAGGGTTGTCTCCCCCTCTTTCACCAAGGTGGCGGTCACCCCTACTGTTGGCCCTTTGGCCTCAGGTTCCAGGGTTCTGGCCATCCTCCTGAACAAGGCCAATTTCCTGGGCTCACTCCCCTGACTCAGGGGTACCAGCCATAGCCATAGGGCCGGGAAACCCAGAAAATCTCTCCCTATTATGAGTTCGTAGTGCAAGTTTGCGGCTACTGCCACTTCATGGGTCCCCCTGCCGGCTGGTGACCAGCCCTGTGGGTTAGTCTTTTAAATCTCCGTGAATGTACATCACCCTAACTTTCCGGCCAGTATACTCAGCGGACCGCACTTACTAGGGTCACCAAGCTCCCCGAGTCCAGCAGCGCCTCAACTTGAGTGTCTCCCACTTCCACCTGACACAAGTGGTGTAGAGCCTCCAGGGTTCCTGTGGCACAGTTTCATAGCATACAGTGACTGAAGATAACCACAATTAGTGTTCATGGGCTCAACCCGATAGGGACACTCAGCCCTTATATGGCCTGGTTCCTGACACCACCAGCAGATTACCTGGGTCCGGCCCATAGTGGAAACTTCCCAGGTGGGTTTCACCGGCTCATACCCTTGGGCCTGGGGTGGGGAGTTCTGGTGTTTACCTGCCCCCCTCCCGAAAGAATGCCCCTTATTATTCTTAGTGGCCACATAGCATTCCACCATTTCCAGGAGACACCTGGCCGATCCAGAGGTGGAAAGAGGGTGGTAGCGCCCTGCAGAATATGTCAGTCAATAGTCTATCCAGCATAGCTGTGGGACTCAGCACATCAGGCTGTAGCCACTTTTGCAAAAGGTAGAGTAAGACAATACTGGGGTCTCGCGGGCTCAGCAGGCTTAAACCCCAACACATTTGCCCCCAGTCTTGCCAAAACCTCACCGTTTACCTTCAGGTAGTCGGCCGCTTGATCGTTTGGCAAGTCAAAATATACGCGCTGGGACTCTAATGCCAGGAAAAGAACGATGACCTCAGCCCACTGGTCATGGGGCAGCTTTTCCCTGTTAGCCACTTTCTCATACATCACCAACACCTGGACACACACCTATGAAAACTTCTGATATGCCACTATAACATGTCAACACTTATCTGAAACTGGAGGTACAATTTAAATGGTCACTAACACAACTTTGCATACATCAATCAAAAAAAATCTGTAATATGCCTCTATGAGAAAGGTCTAGTTCTCATGTTACCAGCTGTTTACCTCTTCTACCTCCCTTGCTAATTGCTTTTCACTTTAAAAATACCTTGAGCCAGTCCAAGACAGAACAGCACCACAGAAGGACGATATTAGATGTCAATGCAGGTCTATGGAGAGAGGAGGGGAAGAAGTGATCAAAAGCACACATGGACAAGCAGACTGCTGGAGCTACATGGGCCAAGATATAAACTTCCCAAGCGCTATATTGACAATCATATAGGTCAGTACCTCTCTGTAATGTTCTCCATGATCCTGAGGCTGCTGAGTGCATAAGAGAAGGTTAGGAAGCAGACTCTGCTCTATTTTCTCTGTGCAGTGGATGGCAGCTAGTCTCCACCCACCACATATGGGAGAACTGCAAACTAGACACTATATGAAAATAAGTAAAACGGCAGAAAAATGCCAGATACCGAAAATGCCAGTGATCTAATGGGCAGAAACAGTGATATTCCTCATGTACACCTTTAGTGATGAGAACTATAGGAAGATTCTGAAAACTATTAAAACCCATTGGCACCATGTGTTGAATGACAAAATTGTGGGACATCTACTTCCGACGATTACCTTCACTAGGGCACCTAATCTAGGTATTAAGGTGGCCCCTGCTGTAAAACCTTGGAAACAGAATAAGTTGAGTCTTTCAGGAACCTGGCTGAGTCTGAAGGGTTTTTATAAATGTGGAAGGTGCATGGGTTGTAGAATGAATAAGAAACCCCGCCTGACGACGACTGTCCCCTCGACTCAGAATGATTTTAATTGGGAGATAGAAGATTGTCTTACATGTGACTCCAGTGGAGTTATCTACCTTCTCCAGTGTCCTTGCAATAGACAATATATAGGACGCACCAAGAGGCCATTTAACCACTTCCCATCTGGGCCATTTGCCCCCTTCCTGACCAGGCCTAATTTTGCAAAACTGACATATCTCACTTCATGTGGTAATAACTTTGGAACGCCTTTATTTATCCAAGTCATTCAGAGATTGTTTTCTCGTGACACATTATACTTCATGATCGTCATAAATTTGAGTCAAAATATTTCACCTTTATTTATGAAAACATCCCAAATTTACCCAAAAATGTGAAAAATTCGCAATTTTCTAAATTTCAATTTCTCTGCTTTTAAAACAGAAAGTGATACCTCATAAAATATTTATTATTTAACATTCCCCATATGTCTACTTTATGTTGGCATCATTTTGGAAATGTCATTTTATTTTTTTAGGACGTTAGAAGGCTTAGAAGTTTAGAAGAAATTCTTCTAATTTTTAAGAAAATTGCCAAAACCCACTTTATAAGGACCAGTTCAGGTCTGAAGTCACTTTGTGGGGCCTACATAGTGGATACCCCCATAAATGACCCCATTGTAGAAACTACACCCCTCAAGTTACTCAAAACTGATTTTACAAACTTTGTTAACCCTTTATGCGTTCCACAAGAATTAAAGGAAAATGGAGATCAAATTTTTAAATTTCACTTTTTGGGCAGATTTTCCATTTTAATCCAATTTTTTCTTTAACACATCGATGGTTAACAGCCAAACAAAGCTCAATATTTATTACCCAGATTCTGCGGTTTACAGAAACACCCCACATGTGGTCATAAACTGCTGTATGGGCACACGGCAGGGCGCAGAAGAAAAGGAACTCCACATGGTTTTTAGATGCCATGTCCCATTTGAAGCCCCCTGATGCACCCTTACAGTAGAAACTCCCAAGAAGTGACCCCATTTTGGAAATTAGGGGATAAGGTGCCAGTTTTATTAGTACTATTTTTGGGTACATATGATTTTTTGATCATTCATTATAACACTTTATGGGGCAAGGTGACCAAAAAATTGGTTGTTTTAGCACAGTTTCTATTTATTTATTTTTACAGCGTTCACCTGAGGGGTTCAGTCAAGTGACATTTTTATAGAGCAGATTGTTACGGACGTGGCGATACCTAATATGTATACTTTTTCTCATTTATTAAAGTTTTACACAATAATAGCATTTTTGAAACAAAAAAATTATGTTTTAATGTGTCCATGTTCTGATAGCTATAGTTTTTTTATTTTTTGAGAGATTTTCTTATGTAGGGGCTCATTTTTTGCGGGATGAGGTGACGGTTTTATTGGTACCATTTTGTGGGACATACACGTTTTTGATCACTTGGTGTTGCACCTTTTGTGATGCAAGGTGACAAAAATTGCTTGTTTTGGCACAGTTTTTTTTTTTTTTTTTTTACGGTGTTCATCTGAGGGGTTAACTCATGTGATATTTTTATAGAGCTGGTTTTTACGGACGCGGCAATACCTAATATGTATACTTTTTTTTATTTGTTTCACTTTAACACAATAATAGCATTTTTGAAACCAAAAAATGATGTTTTAGTGTCTCCATGTTCTAAGAGCTATAGTTTTTTTATTTTTTGAGAGATTTTCTTATGTAGGGGCTCATTTTTTGCGGGATGAGGTGACGGTTTTATTGGTACAATTTTGTGGGACATACGCATTTTTGATCACTTGGTGTTGCACCTTTTGTGATGCAAGGTGACAAAAATTGCTTGTTTTGACACCGTTTTTTTTTTTTTTTTTTTTACGGTGTTCACCCGAGGGGTTAGCTCATGTGATATTTTTATAGAGCTGGTTTTTACGGACGTGGCAATACCAAATATGTCTATTTTATTTTATTTTTTCTATTTTTTTTTATTCCTTACTTGGGGACCTTTTTTTACATGTGAAACTTTTTTTTATTTTATTTTTTTCAACCCTTTATTTTTTTTTTACACTTTTCGTCCCCCATAAGGTCATACAAGACCTCTGGGGGACATTTGCTTCACTTTTTCTTTTTTTTTTCACTGTTGATTTCTCCTGTAACTGGGGCTGACATAGTAGCCCCAGTTACAGTGGAAATGCACCCCCCAGAGAGGCTGTACAGCGTGATTCTGCGCTGTACAGCCTCAGAGCAGGGCTGATCGAGGTCTGTGAGAGACCTCACACAGCTCCTGCACGCTCCGGTCCCGGTGGTCACATGACCGCCGGGCCGGAACAGGAAGCGCACAGCGCTTCCTGCTCTGCAGACACAGCGCTCGGTGAGCGCTGTGTCTGCAGCGATCCGGAAGGCAGGGACACCTGGGAACTGTCCCTGCCTTATCTCTGGGTTGCCCTGCTGTCACTGACAGCGGGCAACCCGATCAGCAGCTGCACGATTAGCGTGCAGCTGCTATTTCTGAAAGGACGTTTTAAAACGTGCTTTCAGAAATAGAGGTCCACCCATAGGACGTTTATATCCTATGGGCGGACGTAAAGCGGTTAAAAAAAAAAAAAAATAAAAAAAAAAGTGGCCGAGCATATTGCTAACATCAGGAAGGGGTACGAAAAACATTCCCTCTCAAAACATTATAAAGACGTACACAACCAGGAACCATCGAGTCTTATGTTTGTGGCACTGGAGAGGCGGTGATTTTATTAGACAAATGTCTAGGATAGATTGCAGACACATTTATGAATTTGGATCTCTACAACCGAAAGGTCTTAATTCGGAGTTGGAGATTTTTGGATTCATGTAGGTTAGTTGTCTTGTGGCTGACGGCACGTCGCATGCCAGGCCGTTTATCGGCGCTGCGACGTGTCCTTGGCTCCTAGATACCCACCCTTCCTTCTCCATCAAATTCCAAGAATTCTATAAATCTCCAACTTTCAAGATTCCTCAAATGCATTATAAATGTTGGGGAGTATTTATAGTTTTATATCCGGATTTTAATCTAAATAATTTGTTTAATAATATTTTATCATTAAAATGTGATTTTATAAGTGTTAGCAATTAGATATCAAGTTTATATTTCATACATCAGTATATCACACCAATTGGGACATCTGGGCCAAAAAACGCATGGAAACTGCAAGTAGGGGGAAAAAAAAATAGTTTTTTTTTTCTTCTTCAATGCTGTATAGAATTATCCCCTGATTATGCGGGAGGATTTACTGACCAATTGGGAACAGCATGAACAGCAGGTGTTTGAGAGTTGGGAAGTAATTAAGGAATGGATAAAAATGGAGGCCAGGCAGGCAGACACTTGACCACTGAGGAAGGGAGAGCGAGTCTACCCGAAACGCATATGGTGAAACAAGTGATGTACCTGTATTGAGAAGCCTCCGATAAAACTGTATGGCCATACAGAGAAAGAAATTTTTTTTATACAGTAAAGGAATAACTACTTTTATCGTCGAAAATCTGTACCAAAGGAAATTGCGGCACAGAGTGTCAACTGCCGCGACCTTTGGAACTCCCGCGAAATTTGAACCAGCTTGCTGGAAGGAGCGATCAAATAAGCCGGCAGACATTTAAAGCTCCACTCAAGCAACAGGGAGACAGCAGACACCAGACGGTAAGCCAAATACCGATTTAAAGTTTACCTTGACTTTAAAAGGAAATACCATAAGAGACTTTTTATTCCAACATTATCAGGATTCCTGTGGACATTTTATGAATACATAACATTCCCAGGGGAAATACACCTACAATATTTAAAGTGACACTCATTTTCCCAATCTGGGATAGAGTCACAGAGGAAATACCGCCCCCTTCACAATAACAGCATATATAAGACCTGGACAATACTTGAAGTTTTTGGTGTGTGATTTATATCAGTGAATTTAATCGACTATAGATCAGTATCGAATATTTTATCATTCAATACAATATCGACTATACTATTATATCCACTATCGTTTATGTGATTGTAGTTTTTGTATGTCATTGCTATAATACACTGTTTTTATTACGTGAATTTTATGGGGATTTAATAATAAATATTTTCTGCATATGTCAATTTGGTTGCCAAGTGTATGAGTGCTCGCTCATTTTTCTATTGTTATCAATGTCAATTGACCAGAGCTCAGACTGACACAGGCAGGTTTTTTTTTTTTTTAAGGTTCCTGAACACCAACCCAAAAAAAAAAAAAAAGAAGAGGCATTTCCTATTAAATTCATTAACGAGCACTTGTGGAAAAAAAATAAAAAATCCTTTCAAAACCTGCTGTTTTTAAGGTTTCTTTTGAATGCACCCTAAGGCAAGGTTTGTTTTTTAACCATGTTATTATAACTATATGTAAATGTCAAGTTTTATTCTATTTTTGGATGCGTGAATATCCATTTCTAAGACTGCCTGACAGCCATGGCTATATAAACAAGCATACAGAAATAGCTGTCCCTGGTATCCTTAGACTTTTTTCATAGCTTACATACAGAAATTACTTAAGACAAGTAGAATGTGTACATACAGTGCTTTATTTTTCCTTCTTGATCCTTAGTTACAGCTAGCATTGTGGTCCAGAGCTCCAATCACAGATCTATAGGTTTCAGAGATCAAGTCTCAAAGCATTCCTTGCCGTCTCAATGTGCAGTGACAATTGTATTTGGTTGTTAAACGGGTATTCCTGTTAGAAAAGGCCATTTCCTACGGACAGAGCTGCCCACATTCCATAATGTGGCATTAGCGAGATGGTTCTTAGCTTTCCTTGGGAGTTATACTTTATTCATAGGGATACAAAGAGTTACCTGTCCAACTGCTGGAACACCCAACACAAGAACAGTAGACGCATGTACCCATTGTCTACATCTAGAGCTGGGCCAACATGTGAAGACCTGCTCATTTAAAAGTCTATGGGACTGATTGAGATAGCCGAGCACTGTGCTCGGCTATCGCTAGCTGTCCCATAAACTTTGAAAAGAGCAGTCCTGCGCCTCCTCAAACAGAGATCCATTCAAGATAGGATACACTGGTCTCCCATTTCTTATAGATCAGTGGGGGTCCCAGTAGTCGGGCCCCAACATTCTAACAGTTATCTCCTATCCAGTGGAAAGGAGAAATTGTTCCAACCAGAATACCTTTTTAATGCCTGTTGGCCTTCAACAACATTGAGCAAAATTGTGAATGCAAAGCTAAATACAGGCTGTAACTCAGGTTCTTTACAGGAAAAGTAAAGCAATGTAGTTACTATACTAATAATTTCATGATATATTATGTGTATACTGTAAATAACCTGTAAAAGGTGCTCAAAACACAGACATACCCTTTAATTACACATCTGGTATAAAACTGAGACTGGTACACCTGGAACAGTTTTCCTGCTATAACCTTTACAAATAGGATCTAGATCAAAGACAAATATGATGTGGTTGAAAAGTTCACAGTATTACAAATAACTGTACAAACATGACAGGTGCAACACAAGGTAATACAGAGTCCTGGGAGTCTTCCATCTTCTTTGAAGAAATTGATTTGATTAGGGACAAAAATAAAAAAATCTTCCACCTAGGAAGAAAATGAATCAGATTGCAGAGTTCAAAGACCCAAGATGATACTTTCATTTCTTCTTTTTCGTCTTTTTCTTGTCGGCATCCAGCAGCCTCTGTTTTACTTCCTCAGGGAGGGCACCAAGTTTCTTGCTTTTAGCTTTCTTAACCTTTTCTTTAATGGCATTCACATCAATCTTTGTGGAAGCAGCAACTAACAGAAAACATACAATAAAAGTGTTATCTGTATTCTCAGATATATAGCATTAAATAATACAGCATAGGAATCTCTTTGCAGGTACCATATAGGGTAATTCCGACTGAAATCTCAGGCATCATTAAAGAGCCTCTGTCAGCATGATTAACCCTATTAAACCAGGCATACTGCCTGGTAGGATTGATCATACTGATTAAGACAATAGCTTTTTGTCTGTATGTCAAACAGCTGCAGAGATATGTGTGCTTTTATTCATATGCAAATGAGCATCTTGGAGCAACAAGTAATAAACCAGTAATATATATATTAGCTTTCTAAGCATAGAAAACCTCTATTCTCAACATGGTAAGGCTATAGTAGGTAGTGTATATGAAATGTACAGTACATGCTACGAAACAGCTCTGCCCTCAGCATGCTAATGTATAGTCCTGTCAATCAAGGGGAAGGGGAGTGTGCAGACCACAGGGGTATTACAAAAGTAGTGATCCAAGGATTCAGCCCCACCCCCTGGTGCTCCAATGGGCTTATTTGCATATGAGTAAAAAAAGATGATATTAATGCAGCTGTTTATCATACAAAAGACAGGTATTGTATTAATCAGCATGATAAGCCCTACCAGGCAGTATTCCTGGTTCAATATGGTTGATCAATCTGACAAGGCTCTTTAAAAGGGTTTCACTTATTTTTTTCAATGGGCCCAAATTAGTTTTGGACACCGGTGGGAATTCCCCATTTAATATTAGCAGGCTAGTGCAACAAGAGAATGTCCCAATATTGTTAAACTCAGCAGAAGTGTTTGGCAGCCATTTAACTCCAACCTACTTCCAAAATGAATATGCCGGTTAACAGAAGGGAAGGGGGCAAAAAGTGTGAATCTGGCCAGCAGCAACGCAATGTCTATTGCCAGTATAACTTGCGGCATGTCAGACCACAGAGAATAAGGGCCTTTTTGCACATGAACATATTTTATTTCCATTTTTGCAGTTTCCTTTTGCGGAACCATTCATTTCAATGGTTCCGCAAAAAAAAAAAAAAAAAGTCTACTCCGGGTGCATTCCGTTTCCGTATATGCGTTCCGCTAAAGGATAGAACTTGTCCTATTATTGTCCGCATAACGGACAAGGATATTACTGTTCTGCAAAATTTGGAATGTACACGGACATCATCCGTATTTTTTGTGAATCCTTTTTTAGAGACCGCAAATTACATAGGGTCGTGTGCAAGAGGCCCAAGTCAAGTTATCCCAATACAATGTCATGCCGATACCTTTGGAGAAGTAACCTGATAATAAGCAGTGCCTTCAATCTATTCTAACAATGCTCCCTGTTATCAAGTGAGACTACAATGTCACAGCATCTTTTGTTAGGAGGAAGGGAACATAATAAATGTCTATGAGCTAGACCACTGTGCCATCTAGTTTTAAGTTTAAGGGGTTGTTTGACATAAGGGGGGCGGGGGTAGGAATCCTTTTCACAGGGCTTTTTAATTTATCCTTACTATACTTAAAGTTGATGTTAAACCAGGGGGACCTCTCAGGCAGACCCCCAGCATATCCGATCCTGTGGACAGAATCACGTTTACTTGATTCATGCCACTGGGTTCTGCCTTTGTTCCTCCACCACCCCACGGCCGCTGCAGCTCCCTGCTGCGTCAACATCCAATTTGACACGGGTTACCTGGCCGCTACAGCCTATGGCAGCATTGACGTGTCTCCCATGTGTCATGTCATTGGGTCACAAGACACACAGGAGACAAGTCACAGCTACAGCGGCCACGTAACCCACATCTAACTTGATGTTGATGAAGGGAGACCTGAGAGCTGCAGCCACCAAGGGGGAGCGAAAGACCCAGAACCCAGCGTCGGGGATCAGGTAAGTGCAATTCCCTCCACAGGTCCAGTCACACTGGAGGGATTTGTTTGAGAGGCCCCAAAAGATGAACAACCCCTTTAAGCTGTAATACAGAACAACAAAACATATACCAAATAAAATATATCTGCACCTTAGGTAACATTGCTGCATAATGCTTGAGAATCGCATTGGCTTAATTGAAGCCATTCACTAAATGACTTTCTGCTTTCCAGTTGGAGACAACACCTTTCACGCCATAATGATATCACAATGAAAAGAGCATAAAACATCTATTACCTTCCTTCGGTTCTTGGACAGGTTTTTCCTCAGGAGGGATAAATGCTTTGTTTCTCTCTTCTTGCCTCCTTGACACTGCTTCAGCTTGTTTCGTCTGGAAAGGAAATGGAACAAAAAGAAAAAGCATAAGGTAAGTATCTGTATGGATTGGAGTCACCACACTAAACTCGGTCTGTGACAGATACCCTTATATCATCCAGTTTCTTCTTCCTCTTTTGGCTTTTTCTCAAGAAATATTCACCACTTTCGATTTCTTTGTCAATCTGTAAAAACATGAAAATTATCATTAATAAATGATGCTGTCATCTCAGAATTCCTTACCAGTGGACCCTTGTCTTCCCACATACTACACATTTATTTTCCTTTGGAAATATCATGAAGATCTTATGCCACACAAACACGGGAATTATTTTTCTGCACATTTCCCACCAGGATTTGCAATGCAGATTTTGTTGCAATTCCGCTGTGGATGTACAGGTGGATTTTGTCGTGCAGTTCCTCCCTTTGCTCAGAAAAAAACTGGCATGCTGCAGATTTCAAATTTTCTGAGTAGAAAATTTCTGTGACATGTAGATCAGATTTTTAAAATCTACTTAATTGGTACTGTATTACGCTGTGGATTTGCAGCATACAAATTTACACATAATACGCAACATACGCTTGTGGCCTTAGAAGCCACCCTTAGGGCCATTTCACAAGAAATTCTTTGATTTGAGTGTCTGAAAAATAGCCTTCTGCCTCAAAATAGCCTTCCATTCATTTCAATAGGAAGCAGCACACGCTTTTATTGAAATAAATAGGAAGCTGAAAATGTGGTTTCTGCATTTTTTGGTGCAGATCTGATTCAAAAACCTCAAGCTGAAAATTTGTATTTAAGTGAACAACCAGTGTAAAAAAAAATAAAAAAAATTCTGCATTGATTTTTAATAATGTTTTTTGGCCCTTCAAGGATAGGTCATCAATATCAGATCGACGGGGGTCCGACAGCCGAGACCCCCGCCAATCAGCCGTTTGAAGAGAAGTTGCAAGCCATGCAAGCGCTGCCTCCTCTTCATTGTTTACCTGCTCGCTGTCGCATCCGCAGCGTTGTTAATTGCACCCAAGCCGTCCCATTGAAACGAATGAGGCGGCTTGGGTATAAATTACACCTGCTCACCGCTGCGGATGCAATGGCGAGCAGGTTAACAATGAAGAGGAGGCAGCGCTGGCACGGCGCGTGCCTTCTCTTCAAACATCTGATCGCCGGGGGTGCCGGGTGTCGGACCCCAGCCGACCTGAGGATAGGTCATCAATAAAAATAACTTGGACAAACCTTATAAAGGTGTCACACATACACTTGCATTTTAGTTTGGAATATGGTGCACAAAAAAAAGAACCATATTGCAGGGAATTCAATTTTGCTGGTTTACTATAGTTAACAGATATGCTCAGGTAGTTGCTTTCCATACTTTTTTTTTCAATTTGGACTTCTCAATTGTTTTTACCATGTAAACCAATCACTTTGGTTTCCATCTTATATGTAGCACTTCCTGTTGAGTATCCAACCAAACCCATAATGCACTTCTCCTTTCTCAGCCACAGCACCAACTCGAACACCCAGCTAGTTTATAGCTCCTCCCATACAGTCACATAGACCCACCCCTATCACTGCCCCTAAAACCCAACTAGTTTATAGCTCCTCCCACCCAGTTACATAGACCCTCCCCTATCACTGTCCCTAACATCCAGCTAGTCTATAGCTCCTCCCACCTAGCTAGATACATACACTCCCCTATCACTGCCCCTAACACCCAGCTAGTTTATAGCTCCTCCCACCCAGTTCCATAGACCCTCCCCTATCACTGCCACTAACACCCAGCTAGTCTATAGCTCCTCCCACCCAGCTAGATACATAGACCCTCCCCTATCACTGCCCCTAACACCCAGCTGGTTTATAGCTCCTCCCACCCAGTTAGTTCCATAGACCCATATTAGACAAGATACTGGAGTCCAGCAATGTGTCCCTTTACTTGCTGAAATGTCTAAGGGCTACTTATGATGTGCAGAGTGCTGTACCTTGCTGTCAGGCTGAGGAGGTGGGAACGGTGTATACTCTTTCTTTATCCTTTTCTTCCTTGGTTCTTTCCTCTTGCTCACATTCTTGTGCTTGAACTTTGGTAGAAACCTGTCCCAACTTTTTGTCCTCAATTCTGGATCTTTAGCTAGCTCTCGTTTGATCATTAGAGCCTGCAGACAACAGAAGAGGACATAACTTCAATACACAAAACCTATACTGACCTAATGCCACGTGATAACCAGCGACAATCAACAATAAAGCAAGTCGACAAAATTTCACTTTTTTGGCAGATTTTCCAGTTACAAAGCAAGGGTTAACAGCCAAACAAAACGCAATATTTATGGCCCTAATTCTGTAGTTTACAAAAACACCCCATACGTGGTCGTTAACTTCTGTACTGGCACACGGCATTGCGCACAAGAAAAGGAACGCCATACGTTTTTTGGTTGGCAGATTTTGATGGACTGTTTTTTTGACACCATGTCCCATTTGAAGCACCCCTAGAGTAGAAACTCCAAAAAAGTGACCCCATTTTGGAAACTACGGGATAAGGTGGCAGTTTTGTTGGTACTAGTTTAGGGTACATATGATTTTTGGTTGCTCTATATTACACTTTGTGAGTGTCGGGCAGATTTATTTCTGCATAGTAAGGTCTGACAATATTAGAACCAAAATGGAGATTCACATTACCTTTACGAGGCATTGCTATATAATACAACAGTGCCATCAAGTGGTAGATGGGCAGAAGTTTCTAAGGAATGCCAATTAAATGACATCATCCCCATGTTTAACATACGTCACACCCACCTTATCTAATTGGAAATCCTTAATCCAAGAGGGGATGGGCATAGATAAGGATTAGAATATCTGATCCAGTTTTGGAGATCAGGGGGATTCATTCATCGGCATCACTTGACACGTCAGGAACGTACCACAGGACGGGACAGATCTAAATCTTGGAAAGCTGGGTCCCTTCTAAAAGCTCTTTATCCCAAAGCCAGGGGTAATGTATAATTTATTTCATTTGCAGTAATTATAAATCACTCCAATTGGCATATAGTTGAGACCACATTATTAGTGGGTCAATAGTGTTAAAACTAATTTTATGGGAAATTTTAATGAACGTGCACATCATTAGAATTCCTGTAATATTGCTATCAGAGTGGAATCTCTGATCGGATTTTATTATCCGTAATTAGGCCAACGGGCGTATCTATAAGGTGTCTCTTACTGCCATATTCTTTGATTGAGCATTCATTTCTATAGTTTTTTTTGTTGCATTATAATATTTTGATAACCAGTACACTAATCGGTAATTTGATAAAACGAAAAGAGTAGCATTGTATTGTACTTGGTGTAGTAAATTAAGTGAGCCCGGCGTAAACGGTGGAGCACCATCTTGTGGTCAATTTTGATATTATCCTTGTAGTCATTTGTATGCCATTTTTACTGCATGTATTTATAATAAATTATATTTTATATAATTAATTGCACCCTGTTTCATTAGCTGCACAAATTAACTTTAGATCTCATCAATAAAAGAACTGGCGTTTATATGTCTTCCAATTAAATTTTTCATAAAAATATGAAATCATAATTTTTATGATTTCATATCTTATATGAAATAAATACCCGACATGGGGCAAGGTAACGAGAAATAACTGTTTTGGCACAGTTTTTATTTTTTGTTATATACAACATTCATCTGTGGAGCAGGTTGTCACTGACGCGACAATACCAATTTTTTTTGGGTTGCTTCAGTTTTACATAAAGCATTTTTGAAACAATGATTTTTTAGTGTCTCCACATTCTGAAAGCCGTAGTTTTATTCATTTTTTGGGCGACTGTCTTGTGTAGGGGGAAAAAAATATATATATTCGGGATGATATGACTGTTTGATTGGTACTATTACTTTATTTTGGCAAAGGGATATTTATTTTACTTGAAACTTTACTTTGTTTTGGAAAACTTAATTTTTTTATCATAGTTTTTTGTCCCACTTTGGGACTTCAACTTTTGGGGTCTGATCCCCTTTACAATGCATTCCAATACTTCTGTATTGGAAAGCATTGGCTATGTGTGTAATACAGTGTGCATTACTCATACAGCTTCCTGCCTGTGAGATCCAGGGGGCTGGATCTCACAGGTTCTCTGCCGGAAGGCAGCCCCGATGCCTAAGGAAGGCATCACGCTGCCTTCCATGCCATCGGGTCCCCGTCACAGCAGCACGGGGACCCGATGGCGGCTCCGATACCCGTGAGGATATCGCATGTGCCGCAGTCAGCGCTGACTGCAGCACATCAAGGGTTAATGCAGTGGCACTGCAATTTCATATGCAGCAGGGGTACGGCTATCAGTGACTGCTGGACCCCTGCTGCATCTCTTGCACCCGATCACAGCGGCGTACATGTACGGCGCGGGTCCTCTACGGGTTAAAAGGGTTTTCCGAGACTCTTTTTACTGCTTAACCCTTTCATGACCAAGGGTCATTGATGCCCCAGTGTCCAGGTCAAAATTTGGTAATAGCTTTGGAACACTTTTACTTATCCACGCCATTCCGAGATTGTTTTCTCGTGACACATTGTACTTAATGATAGTCATATATTTGAGTCAATATATTTCACCTTTATTTATGAAAAAATCCCAAATTTACCCAAAATTTAGAAAAATTCACAATTTTCCAAATTTCTATTTCTCTGCTTCTAAAACAGAAAGTCATACCTAATAAAATATTTATTACTTAACATTCCCCATATGTCTACTTTATGTTGGCATCATTTTGGAAATGTCATTTTTTCTTTTTTAGGATGTTAGAAGGCTTAGAAGTTTAGAAGCAATTCTTACAATTTTTAAGAAAATTTCCAAAACCCACTTTTTAAGGACCAGTTCAGGTCTGGTCACTTTGTGGGGCTTACATAGTGGAAACCCCCATAAATGACCCCATTGTAGAAACTACACCCCTCAAGTTACTCAAAAATGATTTTACAAACTTTGTTAACCCTTTAGGCGTTCCACAAGAATTAAAAGGAAAATGGAGATAACATTTCAAAATTTCACTTTTTTGGCAGATTTTCCATTTTATAATTTTTTTTTCTTTAAACACAATGAGGGTTAACAGCAAAACAAAACTCAATATTTATTACCCTGATTCCGCGGTTTACATAAACACCCCACATGTGGTCGTAAACTGCTGTACGGGCACAAGGCAGGACGCAGAACGAAAGGAATGCCATACGGTTTTTGGAAGGCAGATTGTGCTGGATTGGTTTTCTGAACGCCATAAGTTTTTTATTTTTCTGCCGATAGTCTTGTGCAGGGGCTTGTTTTTTGCAGTAAGTGTTGAGGTTTTTATTGGTACCATTTTTGGGTACATAGGATTTTTTGATCATTCATTATTACACTTTATGGGGCAAGGTGACCCAAAAATTAGCTGTTTTGGAACAGTTTTCATTTATTTATTTTTACAGCGTTCATCTGAGGAGTTAGGTCATGTGATAGTTTTATAGAGAAGATTGTTACGGACGTGGCAATACCTAATATGTATACTTTTTCTTATTTATTTACGTTTTACACAATAGCATTTCTGAAACCCCCAAAAAATTGGATTTTTTGTACTCACCGTAAAATCCTTTTCTCGTAGTAGGCATTGGGGGACACAGCACCATGGGTATATGTCCAACTACCACTAGGAGGCACTAGACACAAAAAGTGTTGGCTCCTCCCAGGTGGGCTATACCCTCTCCACAGGCACGAGGCTATTCAGTTTGTACCAAAAGCAGTAGGAGAGAGAAGAAAAGCAAGGAACCAACAACTCCCGTACCGGGAAAGATCAAGAGACCAGCCCGGAGAAGCGGAAGAAAAAAACATAGGGTGGGATCTGTGTCCCCCAATGCCTACTACGATAAAAGGATTTTACGGTGAGTACAAAAAATCCAATTTTCTCGTGCATGGCATTGGGGGACACAGCACCATGGGACGTCCCAAAGCAGTCCCTGAGGGAGGGAAAAGAAGAGACGCGCCACCGGTTGGGCATACAGGTGCAGGAGAACCATGTGACCCAACGGGAAAAAACACGAGATGGGCAAGAGGTTCCATAACAAGGAAGAAACCTCAGAAGAAGCAGGGAAGACTGCCAGCACCCCAGGACAAATGACTGGAAGAAAATCCCAAATGCAAGAAGGTGGCAAAAGGAAACAGAGCGCAGCCAAGGGCTGGAGAAAAAATTAGGACAGCACCGCGTGGTGAAACTACCCAACGCTCTACATTGTCTCAGACCCAAAAAACCTGTGGCCATCCCCTGAAAGGCCAGGGGAGAAAAGAAACAGGGAAGCACTGAAAACCAAACGAGTGGGGGAAGCCATAGCAAGGCTCACATGTGAAGGGAGGGGACTCCCCTCACCGCAAGGCCAGGAAAGAAGCTAAGCGCCCCATGTAAAGGTGAAAACCCAAGGCTGCCAGAGGAAACCGCCAACCCTGGAGAAGGAGGGGGTTGTAGGTAAAAAACCAGGAAAAGAACGATAGCTCCTGCGTCCCCAAAAACAGGAGACGAGGCACAAGCCTCCGAAAACAAGATATCACCGTGAAGCGTAAGACCAGAGGAAACTCTGGGCATGTGAAGTATCATGGAAAAAAGAAGCCAGATACAGGCCAGGCAACCTCGGCAGGACACACTGGACTGAGAGACATGGGAGTAGAAGGAGAGCACTCCAAAAAACCTAAAGAGGAAAGGTCCTACAACAGGAGGAGGTCCCTCCCGAAGGAGACCACACGGTGGAACTGCAAACCGCAGCACTAAACCACTCAATACCAGGTACTTGACGTGGGAGGATGGAAAAAAAGAGACACAAATCCAAAGAGGACCTCAAATGAACAGGGACTCCCGAAAGGAGTACCCAGTATGGGCTCACAAGGAACCAGGAGCTGAACCACCAGAAGACAACGCAAGCCAGAATATCCAGGAAAGGCGAAAAGAAACCACCATAGGGGACGGGGCATTGGCCATGGACAACTAGCCGTACCAAGAATATTGACCAGCAAACCTTAAACATTGTCCCAGAGAGGGCAAGTACAGCAGCTCGGGATGTACCACAAAACGACAGACATCCATATGCATAAGGAATGCAGAAGTCGCCATGAAAAAACCGGGGTAGCCTACATAGAAATGTAGAAACCAGCTGCGACCGGCATACAGAAAACTGCCAGGGGGGAGAAAGTACCAGACAGGTGCAGACGACGGCAAGGTCCAAGAGGACTGCCCCTTCGCCATGTAGCACAACTAAGCAGAAAATACAAGGGAACACCGAAAACACCTGGACCCAGAAGGAACTACGGGGCCCTGTCCGATACCAGAGCAATCAGCTGAAAATTCAGACAGGTGTGTGTGGCGCTCAGAGGTCCTGTCCTTGACCCGTCAGGGAGGACGTCCAGCAATGATAAAAGCCGTGGACCCAGAAGGATTCCGTGTGGCGGACATCCAGCGATGACAGAAAACCGCAACCGCGGCCGATGCCACCAGCTACGTGTCCAAACAAGGTAGAAGATCCAGTGGAGATCCTTGTACTTCACCAGGAATGGGCCGCTCAGCAATTATGAAACAACGCGAGTACTCCCCTATAACATGGGGTAACGCGGAGCACAGCATACCGTAGTACCGTAAAGAGAAGGCAAGAGCAACTACAGCACAAAGGCCAACAACCACCTGGCCACGGAGTAGGGAGCGTGGTTGAATGAGGACCACCCGCCGGATCAGACACATCGGTCATATACTGGAGCTACCAGAAGTAGCAGTAGACCGACAAGGTGGGGGTTGGGCTGGCCCACACCTGCCAGACATGGTAACCATGCACATGCTGAACGAAGGGGGCCTGGTGCAGACAGTGCCTTGAGAGGTACAAGGAGACCAATGAGCGCGACAGTAAAGGAGTGGCAGATGTATGGAAGAACCAAATGGATGGAACCAACAACCGCAGCACAGATTAGAACTCGTGGGCAGAAAACACCCAGTAATACAGAAACTGTCTGAGCTACAGACCGCACCACAGGGCCCAGCGCTTGGGGTACTACAAACACACGCCTAAAATATGGGTAAAGTGGCTGCATGTTGCCAACTAAGGAGAGTGGAAACATAGCCACAGCATCTGGGAATGAGACAGCATTCGGAGGGTACAGGTAAGATCGAAGCAATGTGGCCGCATGGTGCACCCTAGACCCAGAGAGGTGCAAGAGCAACCGCGTTAAGAATGGAACCCAGTAGGGCCGCACGGTACCACAAAGAACAAGACAGGTGCACACCACAATCAGGTAGGTGCAATGGCAACAGAAACAGGGCCGCATAGTACACCCTAGAAGCCAGACAGGTTGAACGGCTGCAGCATCGGAGACGGTTCAGGGACTCTACCCATGAAGGGAGTAAGATGGCCGTTTGGTGCACACTATGATGAGGTAGGTGCAATGGCCACGGCAATTGGAGGAGGCCTCAATATCTCGTCCTGTAAGGAAAGAAAATGCCCCATGGAACACCATAAAGCCGGACAGGAGGAACGGCTACCGCATCCGGAGATGGCTCAGGTACTCCACCTGTTAAGGGATCAAGGCGGCAGGGAACAGACAGGTAACTGAACCGGACAGGGGCAATTCTAAGGCAATTGAAAGTGGCCTCTACATTCCGCCCGTAGGGAGAAATGTTGCCGCATGGAACACAACAGAGCCCGCCAGGGGTATCGGCTACAGCACCGGAGATGGCGTAGGTACTCTACCTGTGAAGGGAGCAAATTGGCTGGAAACAGACAGGCGCAATTGCAGCGGCAATTAAAGGCAGCCTGTATCTCTCGCCAGGAAGGGAGAAATAGTGCCGCATGGAACACCATAGCGCCAGCCAGGGGAATCGGCTACAGCATCAGGAGATGGTGTAGGTACTCCACCTATGACAGGAGCAAAGTGGCTGGGAACAGACAGGTGCAATTGCAACGGCAATTGAAGCGGCCTGTATATCTCCCCCGGAAGGGAGAAATAGTGCTGTATGGAACACCATAGAGCCAGCCAGGAGTAATGGCTTCTGTAGGTACACTACCTAAGCAAAGGGGCAAGGCGGCTGTACAATTGCTCTAAACTCACCAACCTACAGGAGGCGATAGCCGAGCTAACCGCTTGCCCAGAACAGGAACTCCCTGTAATGAGGTAGAGTGGCGAACACCAACCCCAGGATGGGGACCCCACGGAAACACTCTCAAATGTGTAGAGGATAACCCCTGGTATAGGGGAACCAGGAAGGCTTGTCAGGGACAGCCTATGGCAGTGGTGCAGGAACCCCCCTGTTAAGGAGAAGGCGTACGTATCAGACACCGGGTAGGTGACTCAGTATGCTAAACACGGGGACGGCTGCCTTACCTGTGCGGTTGAATACCTGTGCGGTCAGGGGAGCACCATCCGAAAATCCACTAGAGGTGATACCAACCCTGTGTAGGTAGGAGAGGTTCCTCTGTGCACGTAGTCTTGACCTCCCAGAGGGCTTCTACATGGAGGAAGACTGCCTGATGCTCTGTTCCGAGGGAATCGGTGCAGAGGTGTCCCCAGAGGCAACGGATGGGGTGACAGGAAGGATTCATCACCAGCCTCAGGCCTGTCCTGGGGGGGATCCGAGGATGCCGAGGAGGGGTGGGACCCCGTTGAGACCACCCGAGGGTGTACTGTGAGCTACCCCTCGCCGAACCCGGGTGCAGGTACCCCTAACTGAGCATGCCCCATCTGCAGGGAGGACCCTGGAGGGCAGAGGTGGCCGCAATTTGGGTTGGTAGCGTGCCAGCGACACTGCTAGGGAGAGTCGGCCAAGGTTCCCATGGCATTGACACGGAGGGACCCATTCATGGGGAACCTACACAAAAAGATTGTTCAGGGAAAACAATGGGATCTGGGAAGAGGTACTGCACACCAGCAGGGACAGGCTGACCACATGGCAGCCATTGTAGACAGCGGACGCACGTGAAAACACGTGGCGACCGAGGAGCTGTTGGGAGAAGAGATGCTCAAAAAGCAGCCAGCAGAGGCTGTCTATCCTGACCCGGACGCAGAGTTCCCCCAAAGAGGTGCAGCAGCAGCAGCTTGTTCCCTAAAAAGAGGTGGTCAGTAGGGCTGCAGGGGACATGAAGCAATCGAGGGGTTAACCACCCCCTCCAACAGAAAAAACACGTTAGCCCAGGAAAGGGAGAGGAGATAGCTCCTCCCGAGGGCCGGGCGGGGCTCAGAAAAGCCCGGGAAGCAAGGGGGAGGGGCCGGGAAGATTGCGGCCTAGCAGGCCCAAAAGCCGGGGCCTCGATTTATGAGGCGGCCGGGAATGGAGCAAGGGGGGCGGGGTGAACCGCGGCCGACAGAGGGCCCACCGGACCATAAAAATAGGTGAGTAGGGTAGGGGGGGAGAAGCGACACCTGGGGATAGGCAGATCAGGGCAAACGGAGAACCTGGGAGCCGGGGACAGGCCATAGAAGATGAGGCCTAGTCCCGGCAGAAGCCGGGGACTAAAGTAGCGGGGAAGCCAGGGAGAGACTGTGTGGCCAGGGAGGACAGAAAAGACCAACCGAGGGGGAAAAGAAGGGAGGAAAAACCATGAATATAAACCCCCCCCCCAGGAGGGGGGGGGGGTTGGCTAGGAGGGAAGAAGAGGCTCCCCAGGACCCCCAGCTAAGGTGGATCCCATCCCCCTGGCCACAGAAGGGAACCTAACCCTGGGGCAGGGACAGGGGAGTATACTCACCATCCGATATACTCACCATCCGATGTCTTCGGGCGCAGCACGGTCACCCCTTCGGCAGACTCAACACGGGAACCGTGGGAATGCCGGCAAGCCACTGCGGATGCAGTCCGTGGGGACTGGGTGACCGGCGATGGTACCGAAGTACGCGCCCGCAGGGGGGGCAACTAAAGTGGAACACGATGGAGCCCCAGCCTGCAGCAGGTATAACGGTGGAAAAAACCGACCTGCGGAAGAGAGAAAAAAAAGAAAAAGAATAAAAATAAACAGCAGAACCTGCAAAAAAGCAGGACAGGTCTGCCTCCTACGGACACTAGACTAAAACTGAATAGCCTCGTGCCTGTGGAGAGGGTATAGCCCACCTGGGAGGAGCCAACACTTTTTGTGTCTAGTGCCTCCTAGTGGTAGTTGGACATATACCCATGGTGCTGTGTCCCCCAATGCCATGCACGAGAAAAATGTTGTTTTAGTGTCTCTATAGTCTGAGAGCCATAGCTTTTTTATTTTTGGGGCGATTGTCTTAAATAGGGTATCATTTTTTGCGGGACGAGGTGACGGTTTGATTGGTACGGTTTGATTGGGGGTCATAAACCTTTTTGATCGCTTGCTGTTGCACTTTTTGTGATGCAAGGTGACAAAAATAGCTTTTTTGGCACTTTATTTTATTTTTATGGTGTTTATCGGACGGGGTCTATCATGTGATATATTTATAGAGACGGTCGTTACGGATGCGGTGACACCGAATATGTGTATTATATTTTTACATTTTTTTATAGGAAAAGGCAATTTCTTTTTTTAATTTACATTTTTACTTTTATTATTTTCACTTTTTTTTTTATCAGTTCCCTCTTGGATCTTGAAGATCCAGTGGGGCTGATAGTAGTACTATACTTTGCAATGCTCTTGCATTCCAAAGTATAATACATCCAGATGTCCTGTAGGTGGCAGCACTGGACGCCTTTGCCATGGCAACCATCGGGTGCTGCAATCACAGCGCTGCAGCCCCGATGGTTGAGAGAGGGAGATCCCTCCCTCTATTAACCCCATGGATGCCGCAACCGCGCGGGGGGGGGGGGGGGGGGGGTTACGGCCACCAATATTGAGTGAGGCTGGGGCCGGAGGGGCGGGTGAGAATGAATGCATGGGGTGGACCGCATCAGGGCAGCTGCCTCTAGGAGATGAGCTGCAGGCGGACACAAGGGGGGGGCTTGGAGGGGCACAGCTACAGATCACTGCCGCGATCAGATTGGTTAGTCTGCACAGACTAACCAATCGGATCGATTGTCAGCAAGGGGCCACTCTGATTGGTCCCTTGCCGGCATTACTGCACTGTATGCTGTCCGTGACAGCAGCAGGGCAGGGGCAGAAGCTTTAATCCATGCGTTTTGCAGCGCTTGGATTAAAGAGCTGCCAGAACGTTTATATACGTGGTAGCTGCACGGGGTATGTGCAGCTATCAGGTATATATACGGATTGCGGACGGGAAGGGGTTAAGCACATCACAGACTTTTGTAGGTGCAATGCCATTTTGTGCTATACAACAGCAGTTATCATTTGCTCAGAACCATATAGGTACCCCATTTAAGGGGGCACTTAACCATAAGACTAGCTTGTCTCCCATTTGTGATGCAGTGGAATATGATCTACTCTTATCAGCCACTTCAGGGTAGGAACAGGTGGGCGTACTGTTGTTCACAGGGATAAATTATAGGATGACCTGAACAATGGCAACTTATGAGCACTATATTTCATGTAGGGTACCTTAGATTCTGAGAGGCTCCAAAAACACTTTTTCAATAAACCAGGAAAACCCAAGGTAGATTTACCTTTATGTTATAAATGGGATGAACGTTCTTTATTGTGTCCAGAACAACTTTCCTGACCTGCAATACGATTTCATTAATTAGATTAGTGAAAACAGGTGAAATAGAAGCAGATTTCCAGACTTAAAGGGAACCTGTCAGTGGCAAAAACCATCCCAAACCGCCGGCAGTGAGTTTCAAAGGATTTTCTTACTGCATTCTGATGAGGCAGAAGAATGAAAAAGTTTTATCCTCCGTCCGCGCTATTTTCCAGTCAGGTTTGAAGTCAAGGGGGCAGCAGCCTCTTTGCTTCAAGTCGAGGTAACCGCGCCACCTTCCCCGTCACTTCTCCTGTGACTGACAGCAGGCTGTCGGGCATAAGCGCTGTCAGTCACAGTGAAGGGGCAGGGAAGGTGGCGCAGTTACCTTGACTTCAAGCCTTACTGGAAAATAGCACGGACGGCGGATAAAAGAACGTTTTTCATACTTCTGCCTCATCAGAATGCAGTAAGAAAATCATTTGAAACTCACGGCCGGCTACTTGAAGGTACTGCTGGCGGTTTGGGATGGGTTTTGCCGCCGACAGGTTCCCTTTAAAAGGGAACCTGTCATCACCTTTATGCTGCCCATACTAGCGGCAGAATAAAGTAGAGACAGGTGAGATGATTTCAGCGGTCTGTCATTTATAAGTTATAAGTAAGTGGTTGCCGAGAACCAACATCACAATCATTGCAGACTGGGCCTGGAGAAGAGTCAAATCTACCTGAGAAGAGTCCTGGTTATCCATGAAGTCCTGCTCCACCTGCTGATGACTGACAGTCTTCTACCTGGTTTTCTCCCTTTCTCTCTAGGAGAGAACTGCCAACCATCAGCAGATGGGTGAGCGAGCAGGAGATTATGTATAACCAGGACTCTTCTCAGGTAGATTTCGCTCTTTTCCAGGCCTGTGCTGAATGATTATGATGCTGGTTCTCAGCAACCACTTACTTTTAGTTCATGATTGGCACATCGCTGACATCAGCATTTCTGTCACTAATGTACGCTGCCCTCCGTGAGGTGATGACAGGTTTCCTTTAACATGCATTATTTACCAATCTTAAAAAAATTTAACTTGACGGTTTCACACTGACCACTAAGCCTAATAATATGCTGATGCTTCCTGTTCTGTGGCCATCACTTTAGTAGTCCTGCCATTATCCTCACAGGAAGAATTACAATGTAGAGACAACACAGGACTCGCCATTCTCTGCCACGGAGCACACCCACAACACTCTCCCAATAAAGTCAATAACTCATCTCCAGACACTAGTTTCCTATGTTAATACGCCTGAAACTCTTAAATATTGTTACCATACAAGAGCAGCAGCTCCAGCAAAATGACTTCCCCCTCCCAAAATAATGTACAGAAAATTATTTTTAACAATCTACAATAAGAGAATAAACAGATTTTAAAAAAACTGTTTCTGTATCTGGTTTTAGTCAGTAGATCAAATCTAGGTATCCGTCCCTTTAATGCACAGCAGAACTAACGAATACCACAATGATCCAACTGTACCCGTTACTTCTGATTGATGAAGCACCTGCCTCTACTACATGTCAAAAAGAAAATGTATGGTTTACCTCTTTAAGGCCACTGAAGGGCCCCAGAGCAGACACGGTGTTCCCCTGGACCATTATGTAACAGTTGGTAAGCAGCTCCAGAGCCTGAGGGACGCCAATGGGGAGTCAATAAGCAGTCTCGTGACACACACATCTCTCTCTACATGTGGACAGTCTACAAATACCTTCAGAGTTGATCCGTTCGGTCCCAGAAGCCGCTGTCTCCTCTTTATAAGTCTCTCCCTGTTTCGGACCAATGTTCCAATTTTAATTATGTCACAGGCCATGTCATCCTGGAGGATTCTCACAGCCTGGGGAAAGGTAAGGAGTAATGATCACATCTTGTTATCATTCTTCTAACAGCCAAAACATGACATGAGATATTCATCTACTTGAGAAGCACAGGGCCGATCACTACTGCTGTGAAGACCAGACGCCTCTCAAGTGAGAAGAAGCAGTACAGAAACATCCTAATGGTAGGTCCACACATCTGCAGCACTTCACATGCACACTAACGCATTTTCTTTCCCTTTTTTGGGGGCATAAGTGGAACCCTTTATTTCAATGGGTCCGCCAAAAGAAATGGAAGTTACTCTGTGTGCATTCCGTTTCCGTATGTCTACATGTTTGTTCCACAAAAAAAAAAATAGCACATGTCCTATTATTGTCCGCATTACGGACAAGGATAGGGCTGTTCTATTAGGGGCCAGCTGTTCCGTTCTGCAAAATACTAAATGCACACGGACGTCATCTGTATTTTTTGCGGATCGCAAAATACATACGGTCGTGTGCAAGAGGCCTAATGCTGCACATTTCCACCAGACTCTGCAGGTCACAGGATAAAATCCATACCACACAACACATGGATTTTACCACACAGTCCGTGCGGATCGGGCTGAGGAAATGCAGTGCATTAAAAAACAGACAAATCAGCAGCAGAAATTCCACTCCGCCTCAAAACCAGGTTCGGGTCAAAAACAAAACAGGTGCAAATCTTTCCATTGTATCTCATCTTAGAGTAGGCTTCTCTGCGGGTTTTAGCTTACAATAAGGGCCCTTGCACACGACCGTATGTCCCGATACGGCATACATCGTGCACACAGGAGCGCACAGCATCATAGGTTACCTCTCTGGCACAGCCTGCTGGTCAATGTAGGAATAGCATTGCCATTAAAATACAATGCACTATAGGGATAGTGTTTTGCATTTTAAAAGCAATCAAAAAGCTGTTGGTTATATATAAAACATAAAAAAAAAAAAAAAAAAAAAACACTTTTCAATGAAAAAAAAATAATTCAAAAATTTAAATAAAAATCTTCCCCATATGTTTGGTATTGCCAGACTACATAAATATCATGTAAATTATCCCCTACTGTGAACGCCGTTAAAAATAAAAAAATATAATAAAAAAATAAGACAGAATTGCTAATTTATTCTTAGTTGCCACCGAATAACAAGCAATCGAAAAGCGCCATTTACTCCAATGATACCAATGAAAAATACAAGTCGTCCAGCAAAATTCAAGCACAACTCCCCAAAAAATAAAAATAAATGTGTGTGGAAGGGGGGGGGGGGGTGGAGTTATGTTATTGCAAAAAAGTTTTAAAATGTAAAGGAAAATTAAAGACTTTATCACTGTATTTGTACTGACCCAGAGAATAAAGATAATGTTATTAAAACCAAAAAATGAACGCTGTAAATTTTATAACGTCAAAACGCAGTGGCAGTATTGCTGTTTTTCCCCATCTCCCTCCCAGAAAGAGTTATTAAAAGTTAATCAGAAAGTTATGTGTACCTCAAAATGGCGCCATTAAAAACTAAAAATTGTCCCTTCTAAAAAGTTATAAGCTCTTAAGCTATATAAATACCAATTCCTGTAGTCACTTTACATTTATGTACAGTACTTGGCAGGAGTTTCCATTCTGAAACATTGAAGGTATACAATCTGATATGCCACAACTGCCTGTGGGGCACAAACCTCTTGTAGGTTACAGTTACCACAAAGTTTACTTACAAACAGGGTGAAGCCAAAATAACCTTACCCTGGCATGGAAACTCTTCTGAAAGCAGATTATGGGGCAGAGCAGGTCACTGTGGGCCTCATGCATGAAAACTATGCATAAAGATATTGTTTATTAAATTGTCACTAACTTTTTACTCAGCTTTGCATAAACCAACAGTACAAGCGACCCAGAAAAACTTTGTGATATGTCTTATCAGAAATAAATGTCTAGATCTGCTGTTTACCTCTCCCCACTTGCTAAATGCTTTTCTCCTAAATCCATCCCGAACGGACCAGCTCACTAAATGATTACGTTACACCAGGGGTGGCCAACCTGTGGCTCTTGAGCCGCATACGAGCAGGAGCCCAGTGCCTGATCAGAAGAGGGAAGAGGATTTTTTAAATTATTGATCTGAGCATGAGGGGGAAGAAGATCCGAGTTCTGAGGGTCTGACACTGGGGAGTATGATTTGTATTGTCAGAGCCGAGCATTGGGGGTCTGTTTTGGAGGATTGGGGATCTTATTGTAGGTCAGATGAGGATTAGGAATCTGATTTAGGAGTCTGATCTGAGGTCTGATGAAAAATATATTTTTTCTTTTTTTCTCTGCCAATGAAAAATAAGATTTTTTTTTTTTAGCAGACCTCAGATAGGATAAAGAAAAATAAGAAAAAAAAATATTTTTAGTTAAAACCTAGGTGCATCTAGTAGGGCGAAAAATACGGTGACTCGTGTGTAAATGTATAGCCTGTGGCTCCTGGTAGTCATAAGTAGTTTTTTTTGGGCTCTTTGTGTATGTAAGGTTGGCCACCCCTGCATTACACATTTCAATACAGGTCTATAGAGAGGGGAGGGAGAGAGGAGTGTGTATATAAACAGTTTATGTATCAGGCTAAGGCCTCTTTCACACTGACGTGTGCGCCCTGTTGCCGTATTGCGGACCGCATTTGCAGATCCGCAATACACAGGTGCAGTTCCGTGGGCATTCCGCATCACGGATGCGGACCCATTTACTTGAATGGATCAGCAAATCCGGAGATGCGGAATGGAACCCTACGGAAGCACTACGGAGTGCTTTCGTGGTGTTTCGTCCCGTACTTCAGTTCCGCAAAAAGATATAGGACATGTCCTATCTTTTTGCGATCCGCTGCGGCTGCCCCACAGACTTTGCTCGTGCATTGCAGGCCACATTTTGCGGGCCGCAATACAGCAACAGGCTGTACGCCAGTGTAAACACTGGCACACGCCAGTGTAAAAAAGGCCTAAGTGTTTAATTCACATCCATGCAAGTCAGTACCTCTTTGTAAAGACCTCATGATATCAGGGCTAGTTGTGAGCGACTATGAGAAAGTTCTGAAGCAGATTCTCCTCTACTTTCTGTGTGCAGTGGATGGGCTAGTCTTCACCCACCAAATCTAGGAGAAACAAACTAAAGATCTAAAACTAAAGAAGCTAAAACAACAAACTAAACACGTAGCACACAGAGGAGAAAACTGCTAACACAAGCTGTCCTATTGATTAATGCAAAGTTTTTGAAAGATTAGGTATGATTTATAGGTCAGTCCACACACAAATTACTTTTTGCCACAAATCCACAGCAAATCTTCCCCAAAAACTGTGTGTTTGTAGCATAAGGCTGCTGCAGGAGATTCAGGTTGTAAAAATCTCATCCAATTGCCTGCTACTGTATTCTACTGTGGATTTTTACCTATTCTGTCCCATGTGGGCATGCCTTAAAATTGCCAGCGTTTCCTACAGCAAACGAACATCAGATTTCACCTTTCATTATTCAGGAATGGAAACACCGCTTTTATCCACGAATCGCAGTATGCCTTCTGCCACTAACATTGCACAGAATTCACATTACCCTCTCACATACATAACAGGAGCCCTATAGTGAGTTCCAATGGCACATCCCAGTAAGCAGGCAATTTATTTCTTATCAGAAGAGAAGCCAGACTCCCAGCAATCTGCTGAATGCTGGGGTGGCTGCTTCATAACGCTGGGTTCACACCTGAGCGTTTTACAGCGCGTTCCTACGCGCTGTAAAACGCACAACAGGCAAGAACCAATCATTCCCTATGGGAATGGTTCTCACCTGGGCGTTTTACAGCGCGTACGATCGCGCTGTAAAACGCCCGACGCTCAAACAAGTGCTTGAGCTTTTTTTTGGGCGTTTGTCGCGCGTTCCCGCACATAGAAATTCGGGAACGCGCGACAATGTGTGAACGCCAGTCTCTGTATGCGCGATTGTAAACGCCCGTACAATCGCGCATACAGAGCGCTCGTTTCCGAACGCTCAGGTCTGAACCCAGCGTAAATCAGGATCATCATGCTGGGGGTACACCTTTAAAGAGAACCTGTCACCACGAAACGCAGTGTAATCTGCAGGCAGCATGTTATAGAGCAGGAGGAGCTGAGCAGATTGACATATTGTTTCATTGGAAAATATTTAGTAACATTTTTTACATCTCTGATTTAAAAGCCTAAGGCCTCTTTCACACGGGGGTTGCGGGAAAATGTGCAGGTGCTTTGCGGGAACACCCTGCAATTTTTCCGCGCGAGTGCAAAACATTGTAATGCGTTTTGCACTCGCGTGAGGAAAATCGTGCATGTTTGGTACCCAAACCCGAACTTCACAGAAGTTCGGGCTTGGGATCAGTGTTCTGTAGATTGCATTATTTTACCTTATAACATGGTTATAAGGGAAAATAATAGCATTCTGAATACAGAATGCATAGTAAAATAGAGCATGCTGCGATTTTCACACAACGCACAAGTGATGCGTGAAAAATCACCGCTCATTTGCACAGCCCCATAGAAATGAATGGGTCGGTATTCAGTACAGTGGCAATGCGTTCCATCCGCGCGGAATACTTGCCCGTTTGAAAGGGGCCTAAGAGTTATTCTTATAGTACTGCAGATCCCTTGCAAATTAGTGAGCATGAATAATGAATGGACGGTCTACCGGGAGACATTACTCACCTGCTCAAAGGGCACACTTCTGGCTAGCATTTTTATCAAGTCTCTTGCTCTTATAATAATATAAGGATCATACGTCTTCTTAGTAGTGCTAACAGTCATGCTGCCTTCAATTAAATCTAATTCTGCTTTCACAAACTGAAAAACAAATAAAGTTCACAAATTAGACAAATACACAGACATGCCCAGGGCGCACACACATTTTATGTGCCAAAATACAGTCAGGTCCATAAATATTGGGATATGGACACAATTCTAACATTTTTGGCTCTATACACAACCACAATGGATTTGAAATGAAACAAACAAGATGTGCTTTAACTGCAGACCGTCAGCTTTAATTTGAGGTTATTTACATCCAAATCAGATGAACGGTGTAGGAATTACACTGCCGTATGAGACATTAGTCTAAGGCCTCTTTCACACAAGCGAGTTTTCCGCACGGGTGCAATGCGTGACGTGAACGCATTGCACCCGCACTGAATCCGGACCCATTCATTTCTATGGGGCTGTTCACATGAGCGGTGATTTTCACACATCACTTGTGCGTTGCGTGAAAATCGCAGCATGTTCTATATTCTGCGTTTTTCACGCAACGCAGGTCCCATAGAAGTGAATGGGGCAGCGTGAAAATCGCAAGCAAGTGCGGATGCGGTGCGATTTTCACGCACGGTTGCTAGGAGACGATCGGGATGGGGACCCGATCATTATTATTTTTCCTATAACATGGTTATAAGAGAAAATAATAGCATTCCTAATACAGAATGCATAGTACAATAGGGATGGAGGGGTTTAAAAAAAAATATATATATTATTTAACTCACCTTAATCCACTTGATCGCGCAGTCTGGCTTCTCTTCCGTCTATCTTTGCAGTGCACAGGAAAAGGACCTTTGGTGATGTCACTGCGCTCATCACATGGTCCGTCACCGTGGTAAAAGATCATGTGATGGACCATGTGATGAGCGCAGTGACGTCATCAAAAGTCCTATTCCTCAAAGAAGAAGACAGAAGAGAAGCCGGGCTGCGAGATCAAGTGGATTAAGGTGAGTTAAATTATTTTTTAACCCCTCCAGCCCTATTGTACTATGCATTCTGTATTAAGAATGCTATTATTTTCCCTTATAACCGTGTTATAAGGGAAAATAATAAAATCTACACAACACCTAACCCAAACTTCGGTGAATAAGTCTGGGTTCGGGTCTGGGTACCAAACATGCCGATTTTTCTCACACGCGTGCAAAACGCATTACAATGTTTTGCACCCGCGCGGAAAAAACGCAAACATGGAACGCAATCGCAGTGAAAACTTACTTGTTTTAGTGTCAAAATCGCACCATTTTCCCTGAATGCATCCGGCCCCAACCCGCAACGCCCGTGTGAAAGGGGCCTAAGGCCTCGTGCAGACAATCGTGTCCATACTGAGGTCCAAAAGCCACGGCTCTGCAAAATACAGATACCTTGGATGTGTAATAAGTAATCTTCTAAACAGACAAGAAAAGGACATGTTCTAAAATTTGCGGAATGGACGTACGGATGCAGACACCACATGGTATTATCGTTTGTTTGGTTTTTTTGACACAAAATTGAACGGGTCCGTGTGCAAGCCACAAAAAAATGCGGAAAGCACACAGATCGAAAATACAGTCATCCCCCACAGGATACACACATCAGGGAGGCTTTTGTCCCAGCTACTTGGCTCCTGGCATTTCTCCTGTCACGGCTGCCACCAGGATGCGCATCCACATTTCGCCCAATACTTACATACTCATTTAGCGCCTTCTGAACTAGGGGCCAACACTCTTTGAGGTAAGCTTCTCTGTATTTGGGGAACAAGGTGGCAAAGCTGCTCTCCTCCAGCAGCCCCTTTGGGTTGTCGTCTTTAGTGAACGGCTCTTCTTTCCAGCCATCAGGAACGGTGAGCAGCTCGGATTCATCCACTGCAGAAATCAATGATACTGATGAGAATACAGTGTATTGCCTCGTACCGCACAATGCTGCCAGCGGTAACACCGTACACGCAGAGGAAGCCGTAGGGCCAGAAAATCTCAGACTATGGAAGAGACCAATGTGTGGTATTATTGGAGACTGTGCCTGGCACATTTGCATAGGATGCCCATGGAGTAGTAGTTATATTATCTTCAATGCTATATGGCTGGCACAAGTTTACGGGTAATTCTGGGTGGAGGGTAAAAAGGGACGGTGTGCAGTTATTGTGCTGGCACTACCAATGGACACGGACGTGGAGAATACCTGCAAGATGACAGCATTATTCATGTGGCCTTGGACTGAATTCGCTGCACAGAGCTTTTACCTGAAACCACTCAGGGTCATCATCAGATACGGGTACAGACCTGAGAGGGTGTGAATTTACATCTGAAAAGTGCCACTTAAAAGGAGTTGGACCATCTCAGACACTGGGGGGCATCATATCGCTAGGATACACCCCAAAATGTCTGATAGGTGCGGGTCTCATCTCTGACACCAGCACCTATACTTAAAACGGAGCCAGAAAAGTCCCGGAGCGCGCACCGCGCATGTGCCAGCCGTCCTCCATTCATACCTAGGAGAGTGGCGAAAATAGCAGTGGGGCACGCTTGGCTATTTTCCGAAGTCCCATTAAAATGAATGGGTGCACACTTGCCAACGGCTCCATTCACTTCTATGGCACGGAGATGGTACAACCCCTTTAACATGTCAGAGCAACACGCGATAGGTTTTGATGAGTGCTGAGACCCCCACGATCACTAGGAGGAGGAGAGAGAAGCACACATCACATTAATAGAGATGGGCCCATAGACTTCTCCTTCTCTCAATAGGAGAGGGTCTCAGCACGCAGACCCCCACAAGCATGGAGTCCTGGATCCTAGTCAGAGCCCCATGTGAGGGTGCACAGGACCTCCTGTACTAGAGCGCGTGCATCATGTGTCTCAGGGTGGGACCGTGCGACATACAAGAGCTGTCAGTGGAGGTGAAGAGCTGCGAGAGGCAATAAGAAAACGCAGCACAGACCGCACTCACCAGGCTTGGTTTCCCGTGCACGATTCTTGCCATTGCCAGGCTGCGGTTTTCTAGAACCCTCCGCCATGCTGCCCTGCGCCGGCTACACGTGACCTAAACAGAGCTGGTGTGCATCGTGTAAAACCGCCCGTCAGGAAACAGCGCTGCGCGATCAATAGGTTCCGGGTTCGAAGGTAAAAGGGATTGAAGACCCTGTTCACATTTTGTAGTCTACCCGTGAGTTCAGGGCTGTAGAGGCAAGATGTCATTTGTCTGTAGACTCACCTCTGTATTGTCTCTGCTCCCCATTTATAGAAGAGAACAGGGAGTCTGCCCTAAAGCTGGTTATTTTCAACGCTGAAATCAATCTGCATCAGTTCTTTTCCTATGCGTTTTTCCCCCCTGATATGTTTATAATTCAGTTTAGGTGCGGTTTCAGCAAGGATCATTTCTGGCCATTTTCAATGGGGCTCTGGATGCAGAGTCTGCATAAAGAATGGACAGGACTAGTGTTGAGCGAACTTGTGTTGTGTCTAAGAATTCCGTTATGGATAGCGCTACCACGGACCATAGCGGAATTCTTAGATAACCCAAACCTTGAACACCGAGCCTGAAAACACAAGTTTGCTCATCCCTAGACACAACACTTTTTTCCAGGGAAATCGGCAACCTCCGGCACTCCAGCCGTTCTGAAACTACAACTCCCAGAATGCTCCATTCACTTCTATTGGAATTAGAAGTACAGTCGAGCATGTTGCATGCTGGGAGTTGTAGTTTTAAAGCAGCTGGAGTGCCGAAGGTTGCTGATCCCTGACCTAGCCTATGGCAAAATGAAAAGGGGTATACCCATCATGGGCATTTATGGCATATGGTAGGACAGGGATCAGCAACCTCTAGCACTCCAGCTGTTGTGAAACTACGACTCCCAGCATGCTCAATTCACTCCTTTGGGAGTTCAGAGAACAGCCAAGGAGGTGTGCATGCTTGGAGTCGTAGTTTCACCACAGCTGGAGTGCCGAAGGTTGCTGATCCCTGTGGTAGGAGATGCCATAAATACAAGATTTTGAAGTGTCTATGGGGAGTTTTGCCCATTCAACCAGAAGAGCATTTGTGAGGTCGGAAACTGATATTGGATGAGAGGGCCTAGCCCACAATCTCATCCAAGCCCACAAGCTCTCTGTGCAGGCCAGTAAATTTCTTCCATGCCAAACCCACCAGCCATGCCGTTATGGACCTAGCTTTGTGCTCTGGGGCACATTCATGCTGAAACAGAAAAGGACCTTCCCCAAACTGTTAGCACAAAGTTGGAAGCACATGATTGTCCAAAATGTCTTGGTATGCTGAAGTAATAAAAAATCTGCCTTAACAGGGCATGCTGTTGTAGGCTGTCTACAGCTGAGGACAGTTATTGACTGCATTGGTGACGTGTCGAATCCGGACACATCACCCTGCATGTCGCAGTGCCGGTGACATGCCCAGTGGCATGATGGGATGTGGCATGTGACCAGTGCTGCAGCCAAGCACTGTTCTGTAGACAGCCCAGGACAATGATTGGCTGCAGTGGTCACCACTGCTTTTTGTAGACCAGGGATCAGCAACCTTCGGCACTCCAGCTGCTTTAAAACTACAACTCCCAGCATGCAACATGCTCAGCTGTTCTTCTAACTCCAATAGAAGTGAATGGAGCATTGTGCGAGTTGTAGTTTCACAACGGCTGGAGTGCCGGAGGTTGCTGATCCCTGTTGTAGACAATCAGCGTGAGGAGGACTAGACTATTGCCACAGACAACAGTGCTAGAGAGACGAGTGAGTAGCACTTGATTTTTGTGTTGATATTTTGTGTTTTTGATTTTTTTTTTTACTCTCTGCCTTCCCAAAACCATAACCTTTTTATTTTTCCGTTCACATAATATGAACGTTTGTTTTTTGCAGGACAAGTTGTATTTTCTAATGGCCGCAAAATATTGCATACAATGTACTGGGAAGCAGGAAAAAATCCATATGGGGTGGAATTGGAAAAAAACACAATTCCGCCACAGATTTCTGGATTACAGTTCTTCAGAATTCCATATGTGGTAAAACCGACCAGTTACCTTCATTCTCTGGGTCAGTACAACTACAATAGTTCCACATTTTTATAGTTTGTCTTGTGTTTTAATTTGTAAAAATAAAGACAAGGGATAAAAAAGGGATAAAAAAACTTTTTTTTTTTTTTTTTCGTCAACACATTCTGATCCCCATAACTTTTTATTGTTACATCTACAGAGTTGTGTAAGGACTAATTTTTTGTGGGATGATCTGCAGTTTTTGTTGATTCAATTTTGGAGTGTGCATTAGTTTTTGATCACTTTTTATTCTTTTTATTTTTTATAGGGAGGTTAAGATACAAAAATGGCAAATTGGTCGCTTTTATTTTTACCATTACGGTGTTTACTGTATGGGATAAAAATGTTTATATTTTAATAGTGTGGGTGTTTTGCGACATGGCAATGCCTATGATCTTTATTTATTTACTATTATTACGCGGGAAAGAGGTTAGTTTGAATTTTTATTTATGAAAATACTTAAATATTACTTAATTATAAATATATTCCCAAATCCCTTTTATTAGTTATAAAGCCTCATTTTGGCTGGGGAACAATCATTAGGAGAAATAAAATGCCAGCCATCCTATTAGTACAGATAAAACCTGTCCTAATCACACAGGACAAGTTACTTGAGAACACTGAGCTAAAGAGCTGCCTCATTCTCCTCTCTGCTCTGCTTGTCAGGGATTATGATCCTGAATACAGCTGGTCTTTAGCTGAATCTCTGTAGGAATTGAGGAGACATGAAGTAAACAGATGACGGACTGTGGTAATGTGGGGCTGTGGTAATGGAGACTGCATACAAGTGCTGCTGCTCATTAGCCACATCCCCACCTCCTCTCTGTACTTCATGTCTCCTCATGAACTCCATTCCTACAGATTCAGCTGAAGATCATATTAAACTGTATTCAGGATCATAATCCCTGACAAGTCGCCAAATCCCTGTCCACACATGCCCAATCTGGCCCAGTTTCCTTTGTGCCCCATAAACAGTTATGATGAGCCCCTTCACAGTAATGATGCCCCCTCATAGTAAACAGTCCCCCTAAGCCTCTGTTCATAGTAATGAGTCCTTCATCGTGCTTCCGGCAGTGTGATGCCCCCTTAAGTTCCCCCACACAGTATGATTGCCATATAAGTGCCCTCGCACACAGTATGATGCCCCCTTAAGTGTCCCCTTCCACATAGTATAAGGCACCATGCAGCATCATGGGGCAGTGTCCAATAGTAGGCCATTCTTACTTTGTGGGACACTAACGGGACATTCTTCTGTGTGGGGGCACTAATAAATCATAACTGGGGATGCAATAACAGGCTATTTTTACTTAGTGGGGCACTAAAGGGACATTCTACTCTGTGGGGGAAATAAGGGACAATAACTACAATGTGGGGGCACAAAGGGGACGTAACTACTGTGTGGGGTCACAAAGAAATGTATAACTACTGTATAGGGGCACTAAGAGAGCATCACTACTGTGAAGGTGGCAGTAAAGGAGCTTTCTACTGTTGGGGGCAGTAATTGTGAATAACTACTGTCAAGAGGGCAGTAAGGGGGAACCGATATACTGTGTGAGGGCACAAATGGGTCTGGGTGGGATTGGGTGTGTATGGGTTATATAGGCATTGAGTGGAGCTAGAGGCATGACTTAGGTTTTTTGCTGCGCCATTGCTGTTGCCCATCCATGAGTTTTTCAAAAGTTGGGAGGTATGCAATATCATGGCTGGATCTTGTATCTGCTTCATGACTTGGGAAATGTTCCATTATCCGAAGGATAGACAATCAGGTGAAAATAACAATTTAGAAAATAAAATAGGGAAGATTTAAGATACCAGTAGAAAGAACTGTGAGGAGCTTTCCATAGATCGTTAGATCCTTGTAGAAAATGAATTCATTAGAATTTGTTGAACAACTATACCTTAATGTATTTTAATAAGTTATTTAGTTGCCAATAATGCTGTTTGGAATTTCATTTTCTGGAGGCATTTTTAATCTATTTTAGGGAATGACTTTCTGATCAAGTTTAATTCACTATACCTGCCACTAGAGGGAGCCTAACACATACAACCATTCATTCTGGCTCCACTAGCCCAGAAAAGAGGATCAAGAGTGAAGGACCTGCTCCAAATTTTAAATAAAGGTATGTGAAAATAAGGTTTATAAACTCTACAACCCCTGTAAGCCATCTAGACAAACAACTTGCTCCAAATTCAGCGAGTGAAGGGATACATTTACAGAGAAGACTTATTTATTATTTGAAAAACAGTTCTATTCATTGCAAATATAGTTTTTTTGCATTTCAGGATATAAATCTAAATGTGTATTCACATGTCCTTTGTAGACAAAGAATAGGTAATCAATATCAGATTGGCAGAACCTGACTACCGACACCCCAGCCAGTCAGCTGTATGAAGATAACGCAGTGCTCATATGATTGCTGCGTTCTCTTTTTTTTTTTTACCTGCTCGCCATCTACATTGCAGCGTCGTCGACGGCAAGCAGGTAAACAATGAAGAGAACACAACACTTGTATGAGCACTGCGTTCTATTCAAGCAGCTGATTGATAGGTGTACCGGTAGTCAGACCCCCGACAATCTAGGGATAGGTCATCAACAGGAGCGTAACTATAGGGGAAGCAGCTGCTTTGGGGTCCAAACCCACAAGGGGCCCCCTCAGTAGGAAGACTAAAAGATTATATTGTCAGGGCCCCCCCAACAGTAGCATACAATGACGTTATATACAGTGACACTGTAGGAAATGTATGGAGCAGCTACCAGGCCTCGTCTGAGAGCTCAGTCTTGACTAGCCACAGCAGTTGGGGCTGTATGTGAGTTGGGGTATGCGAAGAAGTTACTTGGGGACCCCATTAAAAAATTTGCTGTGGGGCCCAGTCAGTTGTAGTTACGCCACTGGTCATCAATATGAGAAAAGCTGAGAACCCCTTTAAAGGGGTTGTCCGGGTTCAGAGTTGAACCCGGACATAACCTCATCTTCACTCATTTAGTATGTCTGAGTGGCGCATCAGAGCATTTCTTGCTCCCCTTGCCCTTGCCCTGTGCTGCATTGCACAGGACAAGGGCTGTTTTGTTTATATCTTCAATATTCTTGCCAGAGGCTTCCACCTAGCAGTGATCCTGGTGATGTCACCGGCATAAATGGGCAATCTATAGCGCTGCCCTATGCTCTGAAACAGTCTAGGTCAGCGATTTAGACTGCCGATTTGTGCTGCTGACGTCACTGAGATTACTGCTAGGCGTAAGTCTCTGCCAGGCATACTCTTGTGAAGCCTGGTACGTAACCAGTAGTAAAGATAAAGCTCTTGCCCTTTGCTATGCAGCGCAAGGCAACGGGGAGCATTGGAGCAAGAAATGCTCTGATGCTCCACTCAAACATGCTAAATGAGTGAAGATGAGGCTATGTCCGGATTTAATTAGAGTAAACTTGAAGAGGTTTTGCGAGACTTTAATATTGATGTCTATTATTATCTGATCAGCAGAGGTGTGACACCCCTCATTCCCAACGATCAGCTGTTCCGCAGTAGTTTTAGCATCGGAAGTCAGCACCAGAACTATACAGCTCTGTCCGTTGTCTAGTCGATAGAGCTCGTATCTAGTGCTGCTCCCACTGAATCAAAGCAGTGCTGCAGTTATTAGCTCTGTTGACTACACAATGGACAGAGCTGTGTGTCTTTATCTTCCAACCACTGGTCATTGGAGGGGGTTGTTGTGCTTTTTCATAGGTATATAACATTATATCAAAATACCCTAATTATAGTGAATTTGATATATAATAGGCCATATTGTGTTATATTCACCATTTCTTATGTATTTTAAAGTAGGCCGAAAGAGGTTCATGGAAAGGACACAGTTCATATAATTTTTTCTGTAGATGTACCAGTCTGAGAAGAGTCATTCTTGTCTCCTTACAGATTTATTACTGAGATAAGGATATTCTCTAGACTCTCTGGTGCTAATTACCCCTACGGTTTAATGTCTATTGATGAAGCAGAAAATCTGTGATATATGTATACACGTATAGTGAACTTTAGTTTTTAGTATAAGATAATCAATAGGACATATGTATTGTATTATATACTGTATGTATTGTTTTATATTATTGGACATTATGAAGGACGTCAATGCATCTATTATCTTATATATTTCTCACTAGGAACGCATACACTCCTAAAGCATGATAAGAAGAATTTTAAGTGTAAACTTTGTTAGTGAGAGTGTTATTTTAACTAAAAATCAATCAACTGTTGGAGTAACAGAGGAGACACATGTCTGTGAGAGTACAAGGCCCATTATATACTTATCGGTACCGTAAATTTAGTAGCTTGAGAAACGTCTCAAATGATACCCAAATGTATGTGTTTTAATTGGTTTATGTGTCAAAAATAATCCCTTAGCTCTGAGGTAGGATTCCATATATTATGTGTATAGAATGTAAGAGAAATCAGACCTGGACAGTAAACCGTTAATGATGATGCTAGTAGCTTATGCAAAAGTGCCACCTAGGTATGAATGGGTAACATTGCACCAACAGCTGAAATGCATTCTGGGTGATAGTGACATCACAGTCATTATCATATGTACACGCCTAACTGACAATGATTTGAAAACTCCCAAGTTAGGAAGGTGTGTCTAACTGATAAGTTTGTGATCATAAACCACACACACATGAAGGGAAGAGAACAACAACAGGGAGCAACAAAAAAAATGAAAAGAGGAACAAAGAAAGGAGCCCAGGAGGAAAATCCCAATGATCAGAACGAACCTTAGAGCTGACTTCCCATAGACTCTGCATATCAATTGCACTCTCGGGTAACGTATAACTTTATTATGCGTAGTATTGATTGAATTAATTAGCTTGATATTTAGGAAAATTCTTGCTTTATTGCGGATGTGTAATGTTAAATGTACTACATTAATATTATCACTATTCAGTAAAGATGCATATTACTGAATAAAACATCCAATATTGATATCAGAGAGAATCTCTGATTGCAATATTCATTCAATAGTCATATCAGGTTTGATAATTTATAATTTGTGTAGCAAAACTACCCGATATCCGAGATTTGAACAGAGCAAGGGTTTGTATCTACCCTAATCATTGTTGAGTTTGCTGCATCTTATCATCTGATAAATTTCTCATAATTGTCGTCGAGACAATTGTATACATTTTATGTTTGAGAGATAATATGGAACGCTGGTGTTCTGTTAGAGCCACCTAGTGGCGAATTTTGGGTATTGTATATCACTATGTGTTATTGCATATTATTGAGTTTTTCTATTGATTAAGCTTTGATTGTATTCTAAGTTATTGTATAAATAAATCATTTATATTTTTACGCTTGTACCATATTTTGCTGATTGCACAACATAATTAAATTAACAACAAATTATTTTTTGTTTTATATGTCCACCTCTAGGATCAATTCCCTTTGAAAATTTTACTTTGATCCTTTCTTTTATATAAAGCATTTGCTTTATATTCTAGACAGGGTGGGGGTGGCAGACTCCCACTTATCAATATTGATGGCCTATCCTGAAGGCCATAAATTAGGTAGTATATCACTAGCAACTCCCTGTGATAAAATTAGTATTTGGAAAACAAGGAACCCATATGAATTTCTGGCACAGGGGTCCTCTGTTAGTATCTGAACCTGGGTAAGCTGCTGTGACATCACAAGAGTGTTTCAGTCAGATAAGCTGCTGGGACATCAGAAGAGTGTCCAGTCGGGTAAGGCTACTTTCACACCTGCGTTCGTAGCGGATCTGTCTGGTGTCTGCACAGACAGATCCGCTCCTATAATGCAGACGATGGATCCGTTCAGAACAGATCCGTGTGAAAGTTGCTCAGACGGATCCGTCCAGACTTTACATTGAAAATCAATGGGGGACAGATCCGTTTGAAATTGAGCCATACAGTGTCAAATTCAAACTGATCCGTCCCCATTGACTTACATTGTAAGTCTGGACGGATCCGTTTGCCTCCGCACGGCCAGGCGGACACCCGAACGCTGCAAGCAGCGCTCGGGTGTCCGCCTGCTGAGCGGAGCAAAGGACAAACGGTGCCAGACTGATGCATTCTGTGCGGATCCGCATCCACTCAGAATGCATTAGGGCAGTACGGATGCGTTCGGGGCCGCTTGTGAGAGCCTTCAAACGGAACTCACAAGCGGAGCCCCAAACGCTAGTGTTAACCACCTCCGGACCGCCTAACGCACATGTGCGTTCCGGAGGTGGCAGGCTGGCGCACAGTCACGCATATACGCGTCATCTCGCGAGACGCGAGATGACGCGAGTATGCGCGTGCGCAGTTCGCGCCGGCATTTCATCGAGAGGTATTTCGTCAGCAACCTGCCAGCCAATGATCGCTGGCTGGCAGGTTGCTGATTTTTAAAAAATCCAATCAAAGTGCCAGATAGCAGATCATATTTGTAAATATGATCTGTTATATGGCTGCCTGCTCCTCTGCTGGTTCTTTTCGTCGGTTGGATCCAGCAGAGGAGCAGGCTTCACAGTGAGTACACCAAACACTACACTATAGCCCCTGATCACCCCCCTGAACCCCTATTAACCCTTTGATCACCTCTTTGATCACCCCTGTCAATCACAAGTGAAAAGAAAAAAGTGATCAGTGCAAACTGTCACTTTTTTTTTTCACTGTTATTGACCGTTAGGTTTTAGGTATAGTTTAGGTCCCTTGGTTAGGTAGTTAGCGATCAGTTAGCGCCCAGCCCACCGCACCGCAGTCCGTTATTCGCTGATTAGCGTATCGCTAATCAGCATTTGTACTTTTATAGTATCTGGAAGTGATCAAAACTGATCACGGTCAGATCTATAATAGTACTAGTGTCACTTTAGTTCGCCCTCCACCCAAAACGCAGTGTTTGCCCGATCAGGCCTGATCGGTCGCCCACACGTGCGTTCGCCCACACCCGCCCCACCGCAGTGACAAAAAAAAAATTTTTTTTTGATCACTGCACATTCACTTTACACGCACTGCGGCGATAAAAAAATCAGTTTTGATATTTTTTATCAACCGCAGCGGCCTCCGGTACTTCGCTAGCCTCCCCTTTGTAAGACAGGCTTGCTTTTTTTTTCTTGGGTAGTCTCAGGGAATACCCCTAAATTTAGTTGCCCACATGTCAAACAGGGGGTATTCCTCTGAAGAGGCCTACAGGCTTCTGACCCAGTCGGATGAGGAGTGGGAACCCTCATCTGATGAATCCAGCGGGTCAGAATACGAACCTGTAGAAAGCAGTGGCTCTCTGACCCAAAGTTCGGACGAGGAGGCTGAGGTCCCTGATACCACCAGGCGTACCCGGCCCCGTGTCGCTAGACCGCAGGTTGCGCAGGATCCGCTTCAAGAGCAGCAGAGTGGGGCTGGTGCTGTCGGATTACGTGGTGAGGCATACACCAGCAGCCCAGCCCTCCCTGGACCTAGTACCAGCACTGCCGTACAACCTGGTGAAGTAGCGAGCACCAGAAGGGCAGTTGAAGCTGGTACGGTGGCACGTGCAGTAGTGACCCCGTCGCAGCCACCGCAAAGACGTGCCCGTAGAGCCCCTAGAATCCCAGAGGTGCTGGCAAACCCTGATTGGCAGTCCCCAACTTCAGCCGCACCTGTAGTTTTCCCTTTCACTGCCCAGTCTGGAGTTCGGGTTGAGACGGCTCAGATCGGTTCGGCCCTGGGATTTTTTGAGCTGTTCTTGACTGCGGAGCTTTTAGACATAGTTGTGGCCGAAACAAACAGGTATGCCACACAATTTATCACCGCTAACCCGGGAAGCTTTTATGCCCAGCCTTTCCGGTGGAAACCAGTCCAAGTTTCCGAACTTAAAACTTTTCTGGGCCTCCTCCTTAACATGGGCCTGACAAAAAAGCATGAATTGAGGTCATATTGGTCCACGAACCCGATTCATCACATGCCCATGTTCTCTGCTGCCATGTCCAGGGCACGTTTTGAGGCCATCCTGCGGTTCCTGCACTTTAGTGACAACACCGCCTCCCGTCCCAGGGGCCACCCTGCTTTTGACCGGCTCCACAAAATTCGGCCCCTCATAGACCATTTCAACCTGAAATTTGCAGATATTTATACCCCAGAGCAAAACATCTGCATAGACGAGTCCCTGATACATTTTACCGGGCGCCTTGGCTTCAAACAATACATCCCAAGCAAGCGCGCCCGGTATGGGGTCAAATTGTATAAGCTCTGTGAAAGGGCCACAGGCTATACCCACAAATTTCGGGTCTATGAGGGAAAAGATCAGACCCTGGAGCCGGTCGGTTGCCCTGACTACCTGGGGAGCAGTGGGAAGACAGTTTGGGACTTGGTGTCACCCTTATTCGGCAAGGGGTACCATCTTTATGTGGACAATTTTTACACAAGTGTGGCCCTCTTTAGGCATTTGTTTCTAGAACGGATTGGCGCCTGTGGTACCGCGCGAAGTAGTCGCGCGGGCTTCCCCCAACGGCTCGTTACCACCCGTCTTGCAAGGGGGCAGAGGGCCGCACTGTGTAACGAAGAACTGCTCGCGGTGAAATGGAGAGACAAGCGTGACGTTTACATGCTCTCCTCCATTCACGCAGACACGACAATACAAATTGAGCGAGCAACCCGTGTCATTGAAAAGCCCCTCTCAGTCCACGACTATAACCTCCACATGGGAGGGGTCGACTTCAATGACCAGATGTTGTCTCCGTATTTAGTTTCCCGACGCACCAGACGCTGGTATAAGAAGGTGTCTGTATATTTAATTCAATTGGCTCTGTACAATAGTTTTGTTCTCTACAGTAAGGCTGGGAGAACTGGATCCTTCCTCAAATTTCAGGAAGAGATCATCGAGAACCTCCTGTATCCAGGAGGTTCCGTGGCCCCAACCACCAGTGTAGTTAGCCGTCTACACGAGCGACATTTCCCCAATGTCGTTCCTGGTACCTCAACCCAACCGTCACCCCGAAAAAGATGTCGTGTCTGTAGCAGGAGTGGAATAAGGCGTGACACCCGCTATTTCTGTCCTGACTGTCCGGACCACCCTGCCCTATGCTTTGGAGAGTGTTTCCGGAAGTACCACTCACAGGTACACTATTAGCATAGGGATCATCTCACCAGGACAGGCACACAGGGCTATTAGGGCCCATTCACTCACTGCTGCTGCAAACGTCTCCTTTCACATGGGACAAAGTGCATAACGCACTTCGCCACATCTTTGGGCGATTTGCGCTTTGCACATTGACCCATGGGGAAGGAGAGGTTTGTTCTATAAAGGTAAAAAAAAAAAAAAAAAAAAACAGGTAAGCAAACAGGTTAATGTTTAGTTCCAAAAGTTAAAGTTACATGTTCTGTTCCAAAGTTAATAAAATTATTGCGTTGTGGCCTGTTTTTTTCTTTTTTTTTTTTTTGTCTTTTTACCTTCCAGGTGGACCAACCGATCTACTAGCTGCAGCACCGATGTGCATTCTGACAGAAGCATTGCGCTGCTGTCAGATTACACGCAAGTCAGTGTATGCGGCGCTGCAAGACGGGATTTTCTCCTCTGCAGTGACAGATACGTTTGCCGAAGGCATACGAGCTGAGGAGGAGGCGGCGTTCCTATGCTTTGGCAAGCACTTTGTATATATATATATATATATATAAAAAAAAAATCCCGGCAATGATTTATTCATCCACATCGATTGATGCGAATGGAGAAATCTGGTTTGCCAGGGCATACGAGCTAAGTGGGTATGGATGTAGGGCGGAGCTCCTATGTCCTGGCAGACGCCTTTCCCCTCCATTTTTTTTTTTTGGCAGAGATTTTTTCATCCACATTGATCGATGCGAATGAAGAAATCTGTGCCGTTCATTTTTTTCTTTCAGCCCAGAGGCTGAACGGAAAAAAAAATCTCATTACCTGTATGCTCAATATAAGGAGAATAGCAGAAACTCCTAATGCTGGCCATACATGTAATGATTGCGGAGACCCTCAAATGCCAGGGCAGTACAAACACCCCACAACTGACCCCATTTTGGAAAGAAGACACCCCAAGGTATTTGCTGAGGGGCATATTGAGTCCATGAAAGATTGAAATTTTTGTCCTAAGTTAGCGGAAAGTGAGACTTTGTGAGAAAAAACAAAAAAAAATCAATTTCCGCTAACTTATGCGAAAAAAAAAAAAATTCTTTGAACTTGCCAGGCCCCTCATTGGATACCTTGGGGTGTCTTCTTTCCAAAGTGGGGTCACATGTGGGGTATTTATACTGCCCTGGCTTTTTAGGGGCCCTAAAGCGTGAGAAGAAGTCTGGGATCCAAATGTCTAAAAATGCCCTCCTAAAAGGAATTTGGGCACCTTTGCGCATCTAGGCTGCAAAAAAGTGTGACACATCTGGTATCGCCGTACTCAGAAGAAGTTGGGGAATGTGTTTTGGGGTGTCATTTTACATATACCCATGCTGGGTGAGATAAATATCTTGGTCAAATGCCAACTTTGTATAAAAAAATGGGAAAAGTTGTCTTTTGCCAACATATTTCTCTCACCCAGCATGGGTATATGTAAAATGACACCCCAAAACACATTCCCCAACTTCTCCTGAGTACGGCGATACCAGATGTGTGACACTTTTTTGATGCCAAGGTGGGCAAAGGGGCGCATATTCCAAAGTGCACCTTTCGGATTTCACCGGTCATTTTTTACAGATTTTGATTGCAAAGTACTTCTCACACATATGGGCCCCTAAATTGCCAGGGCAGTATAACTACCCCACAAGTGACCCCATTTTGGAAAGAAGACACCCCAAGGTATTCCGTGAGGGGCATGGCGAGTTCCTAGAATTTTTTATTTTTTGTCGCAAGTTAGTGGAATATGAGACTTTGTAAGGAAAAAAGAGAAAAAAAAAAATCATCATTTTCTGCTAACTTGTGACAAAAAATAAAAAATTCTAGGAACTCGCAGTGCCCCTCACGGAATACCTTAGGGTGTCTTCTTTCCAAAATGGGGTCACTTGTGGGGTAGTTATACTGCCCTGGCAATTTAGGGGCCCAAATGTGTGAGAAGTACCTTGCAATCAAAATCTGTAAAAAATGCCCTGCAAAATCCGAAAGGTGCACTTTGGAATATGTGCCCCTTTGCCCACCTTGGCAGCAAAAAAGTGTCACAAATCTGGTATCGTCGTACTCAGGAGAAGTTGGGGAATGTGTTTTGGGGTGTCATTTTACATATACCCATGCTGGGTGAGAAAAATATCTTGGTCAAATGCCAACTTTGTATAAAAAAATGGGAAAAGTTGTCGTTTGCCAAGATATTTCTCTCACCCAGCATGGGTATATGTAAAATGACACCCCAAAACACATTCCCCAACTTCTCCTGAGTACGGCGATACCACATGTGTGACACTTTTTTGCTGCCAAGGTGGGCAAAGGGGCGCATATTCCAAAGTGCACCTTTCGGATTTCACCGGTCATTTCTTACACATTTTGATTGCAAAGTTCTTCTCACACATTTGGGCCCCTAAATTGCCAGGGCAGTATAACTACCCCACAAGTGACCCCATTTTGGAAAGAAGACACCCCAAGGTATTCTGTGAGGGGCATGGTGAGTTCCTAGAATTTTTTATTTTTTGTCGCAAGTTAGTGGAATATGAGACTTTGTAAGAAAAAAAATAATAAAAAAATAATCATCATTTTCCGCTAACTTGTGACAAAAAATAAAAAGTTCTATGAACTCACTATGCCCATCAGCGAATACCTTAGGGTGTCTACTTTCCGAAATGGGGTCATTTGTGGGGTAGTTATACTGTTTGGGCATTGTAGAACCTCAGGAAACATGACAGGTGCTCAGAAAATCAGAGCCGTTTCAAAAAGCAGAAATTCACATTTTTGTACCATAGTTTGTAAATGCTATAACTTTTACCCAAACCATTTTTTTTTTTGCCCAAACATTTTTTTTTTATCAAAGACATGTAGAACTATAAATTTAGCGAAAAATTTATATATGGATGTCGTTTTTTTTGCAAAATTTCACAGCTGAAAGTGAAAAATGTCATTTTTTTGCAAAAAAATCGTTACATTTTGATTAATAACAAAAAAAGTAAAAATGTCAGCAGCAATAAAATACCACCAAATGAAAGCTCCATTAGTGAGAAGAAAAGGAGGTAAAATTCATTTGGGTGGTAAGTTGCATGACCGAGCGATAAACGGTGAAAGGAGTGTAGTGCCGAAGTGTAAAAAGTGGCCTGGTCATGAAGGGGGTTTCACCTAGCGGGGCTGAAGTGGTTAAAGTAGCCTAAGGGGCTTAAAAAGTCACATAAGTGTTTCAGTCACGTAAGCTCCTGTGACATGACAAGAGTGTTTCAGTGAGGTCAGCTGTGACACGACATGAGTGTTTCAGTCAGGTAAGCTTCTATGACGTCACAAGAGTGTTTCAGTCAGGTAAGCTGATGTGACATCACACAAGTGTTTCAGTCAGGTAAGATTCTGTAACATCACACAAGTGTTTCAGTAAGGTAAGCTTCTGTGACATTACAAGAGTGTTTCAGTCAGGAAAGCTTATGTGACATCACAGGAATGTCAGGAAAGTTGCTGTGACATCACAAGAGTGTTTCAGTCAGGTAGGCTTCTGTGACATCACAAGAGTGCTGTCACTGTAAATTTTCTCTTCAATAATAGATCTAGACAGAGTGGAACACTACTAACATGGAAAGTATATTATAGTGCATTTGTATGCTTCCAGAAAATACTGATTGAGGGCTGCAATCCATCTGCTTCCACAAAATAGTGATTGAGGTTTTCCATATACCTGCATCCACAAAATTACTGCTTGACAGTGATATACCAGCTTCAACTAACAACTGACTGAGGCCTGCCATATATCAGCTTCCACAAAATAGTGATTGAGGTTTTCCATATACCTGCATGCACAAAATGACTTCATGAGGGTGATATACAAGCTTCAACTAACAACTGATTGAGGCCTTTCATATATCAGCTTCCACAAATACTGCTCTTCTCTAGGGACTTTGGCACAGGGTCATTTTTAAAATAACAGGCAGTGGAAGAGGCAGGACGTTCCGCAGGGGTGGTAGGGGCCGGGCAGGTGCACCAGGCCGGAGCCTAAGTGGGAAGTTGGAGAAGATGCGTGCGATTATGTCAAAGGACGCACCAGAGTTGGTTGAGTGGCTCACTCAGCCTTCCGTTTCTGCTCCCTCCTCATTCTCTGTATCCAGACCTTACCGATGCGCAGCCATTCTTGGCATAGGACGAGGAAGAGGAGGTAGCAACGGCCGCCACCCAGTGGTCTGAAGACAGTACCCAGATTAGCCCAAGGAGGTTGGTCCCCGCTGTTGCTGCCTATGTGGTGGTAAAGGTGACGATGATGGCGTCACGTGGGTGCCCACAAGAGAGGAAGAAGAGGGGAGTTCAGAGGGAGAGACTGAGCAGCAGATAGGGAGGAGAATCAGGCAGAACTCGCAGTGCACAGGAGGCAATAAGCCGACTGAAAATGTATCTGGAGTGAGCCATCCACCATGCACAGTCACATCTTACGCTCCCAGTACGCCGGTACATGGCTCCGCAGTGTGGGCTTTTTTTAAAGTGTCAACTGCTGACAATAGTGTTGCCATCTGCAGCCTGTGCTGTCAATGCATAAGTCGCGGTAAGCCCAACACTCACCTAGGGAGGCACCTGGCCTCCCATCACCGAGCCCAGTGGGAGCAACGCCATCAGAACCCACAAAGCCACACTCCCGGTGCTCCACGTCCTGCCTCTTCTCCTTCTCCTCCCATTTGTCCTCCACCTTCCACCGTGCCATTGTCGCGTTCATCTGACACAAGGCAGGCTTCCGTGGCCCAAATGTTCGAGCATCAAAAAATGATGATGCCGGATAATCCTCTTGCCCAACGGCTGACCGCTTGCTTGTCGGAAATGCTAGCCCGCCAACTATTGCCATATAAATTGGTGGACTCAGAGGCCTTTAGAAAATTTGTGGCCATTGGCACACCGCAATGGAAGGTCCCCGGAAGGAAATATTTCTCCCAGAAGGGCATCCCTGAACTATATTCAGCGGCAAGTTAATATAGCTCTGGCACAGTGTCGGTGCCAAGATACATCTGACCGCAGACACATAGTCTAGCAAACAGGGGCAGGGAAGGTACATAACTTTTACTGCCTACTGGGTGAACCTTCTGACGGCCATCAAGCATGTAACCCATGGCACCTGTGTGGATTTGGTGTTACCGCCACGGATTGCATGCAGGCCGGCCTCTTCATTTCCTCCTCCTAATTCATCCTCCGTCTTCTCCTCGGCTGACTCCTCCTTTTCCACTGCTACCGCCTCTTCCGCTGCACCCTCCAAGCTCCCCAGAACCTATTTGACGTGCCAGGTGAGATGTTGCTATGCTGTGCTGCAGCTGTTGTGCCTGGAAGCCAAGAGCCACACCGGTCCTGCACTGCTTTCAGCTTTGGGATCACAGGCTGATAAGTGGCTAACCCCACTCAATTTGACAGTTGGTAAAGTGGTGTGCGACAACAGTGCCAATCTGCTGAGCGTGCTGAAACAGGACAAAATGACACACATGCTGTGCATGGCACACGTCCTGAACTTTGTCGTGCAGCGATTCGTTGCCAAATACCCCGGGGTCCAGGACGTCTTGCAGCAGGCCAGGAAAATCTCTGGCCATTTTAGAAGATCTTACACGGCCATGACTCGCCTTGCTGACGTTCACTTGCCTGTCAGACATCTTATTTGTGACTGCCCGACGCGCTGGAACTCCACCTTGTATATGCTTGATAGGCTGCTCCAGCAGAAACGTGCCGTTAACTACTACCTGTACGAACTCTGCGGCAGGACAGTTTCTGGGGAGCTCGGTTTCTTTTCACCGCGCCAGTGGCTGCTCATGCGCGATGCATGCAGACTTCTGCGGCCATTTGATGAGATCACCAAACTGGTCAGTCGCAGCCAAGGAGCCATCAGTGACATCGTACCTTACGCCTTCTCTCTGGAGCGTGCATTGTGTGGTGTCATTGATCAAGCCATCGAGGAGCAGGAGCTGGAAGATGAGGAAGTCGCAATGCTGAATGAATTCCCAGGGGGGGCTACTCCATCTGAGACACGTCAACAGGAGTCTGAAGAGGAGTCAGAGGAGGATGGTGGCTGGGGGAGGAGCAAGAAGAGCAGGTTTTAAACTTTTCGGGGATCCCTGGTGTTGTCCATGGCTGGGGGGAGTAGACCAAGGACGACATTCTCCTGGGCGATGAGCAGGAGCCAGGGCGCTCCACCGCTTCCCATTTAGTGCAAATGGGGGCCTTCATGCTCCAGTGTTTGAAGAGGAACCCCCGTATAAAAAGCATAAAGGTCAAGGACCAGTCCTGGGTGGCAACGTACTTAGACCCTCGGTACAAACATAAAATGGTGGACATGTTACCAGCATCACTGTCAGAATGCAGCATTTCCAGACCTTGCTGCGAGACATGCTGCATTCTGCTGTTCCGGGCACTGGCAGAGGAATTTCTACCCACAGCAAAACAGTTGCGGGTACCAATCCTATGGTGCCTGCAAAAAGAGGGCAGTTTGAAGATGTGTTGGTCACTTCATTTATGAGATCATTTTTGCAGCCAACCCACCGACAGCCGCCCTCCAGATCCAGCCTCAGGTAATGGCTAGACCGCCAGGTGTCCGACTATATCGGGTTAACGGCCGATGTGAACGCTCTGAGAAGCGAGGAACTCCTTGACTACTGGGTGTGCAGGCTTGACCTGTGGCCAGAGCTGGCACAATTTGCTATGGAACTCTTGGCTTGCCCCTCGTTGAGTGTCCTGTCCGAAAGGACGTTCAGCACAGCAAGGGGGATCCTGACCGATAAGCTCACTAGCCTAGCCCAGGACAGTGTGGACTACCTCACATTTTTAAAAATGAATGAGGCATGGATCTCGGAGGAATTCAACACCTATGATGACCACGTGTAATTGAATTTCCTCATGCCAAAATTTCCTCCTTTTATGTCAGGTGAATGCCTAATTTTTGGGGCCTGTACTGGCCGACAGTTACATATTTATCCTGTGACCACCTAATGTACCTCCAGCCACAGAATCCAAAGTTCTTTGCTGTCAGGTTAATGCCTATTGCCTAATTTTTGGGGCCTGTACTGGCCGACAGTTACATATTTATCCTGTGAACGCCTAATGTACCTCCAGCCACAGAATTCAAAGTTCTTTACTGTCAGGTGAATCCCTATTGCCTAGTTTTTGGGGTCTGTACTGGCCAACAGTTACATTATCACACCCCTGTCTCACTCCTCTGCCTCTCATTATGGTGGCGTATGAACCGCATTCACCATTAGGACCTTCTAATGTCCCAGGGTCATGTGTCTGTGCCCCCTTATACCCTGCATTGTGCCCTCTTACCACACCCTATGCAGTGCCCCTAGTCATTCCCTGTACTGTGCCCTCTTATACCCTTTTATCCGTTCACGGTATGGCGGGGTTATTCGGTCACTGTACAGAGGTGTTTTCCGGCCAATGTATGGTGGTGGTATCCAATAACTGGATGGCCATAACTGTATCTCTTTCGCTGTATGCGCCATCCTTTTTTAGACCTGGCATGAGCAGGAAAAATATGCATATTGCGGTGCTAAGGACCTTTGCGCCACAATCTGTGTCAGAAATACGCCTAACATAGACGTATTTCTATATAATAAATGACCACCTAATTGTATTATTATTTGGGGGTAGGGTTAATATCTTTATATTATATAGATTCTAGTGTATTATACTGTGCCCTGTATTTCCCAGTAGAAAATGATCCTTGGGAAACACAGTCCACATCCCTGACCACCAGAACCAGGTTGTGAACGTCAGTACATGGCAGCCTCCCCTATCCGCCACGCTGTTCCGCTGTGTACTGGTGCTTATTCTGAGGGCTGGGTTCACAACTTATTTTTGCCATCCATTTAATGCATACCGAAAATGTATGCGTTAACAGATGTGTCAGACTGATGCCGTACAGTGGCGTTTATTCACCATACAGTTCCATGGTAGAAAAAAAAATTACGTTAACGTATGCATTTTTTTAAATGGACTCTTCAGGATACAAAAACGTGGAGTGCTGCACATTTGTATACATCAAACCGATAGGAAATAAACATTTTCTAGGCTCCAGTAGGGCACATTTTTCAGAGTTTCCCTTTAAGACGCATAAAAATGGCTCCTCATTAAAATACATATTTTTTGTGGGAATTTTTGCCAATGACCCCCCTCTGGTATATCACTGTCCATGTTTTGGGACTATTTGTGTACTTCTAGTAAGTGTTTGCTGGCTGCAAATATGGCCTGAAGGTTTTTCAGGTTCGCCTGCCATTAAAGTGAATGGGGCCCGCCGCAAACGCACAGTTCGCGAACCTTTGATCGCGAACGCGCGTTTGCAAATCGTCCCGGACGATGTTCGTCCATCACTAGTACTAATGTATAAACAATTGTAATGTACACCCTGTGGGGTTTCGCTCTGGTAGATAGGGTAATTGGATGCAGTACAGAGGCAAAAGCCAAGTTCTTAACGCAAAACTTCAGTGTTTATTCACACTTGAGGCAAATGCACAAAACAATGCGTTACTTTGCAGTCTTGGTGTTTACTTCACACACAATAAAAAGTACATCTTGGTGTTACTTCACACAAATTGGAAAGTTCATATAAGACAAGTCACCTTGATGTCAGTTCTGCCGCTAGCGATCGACAGCAGGCTTTATGGGGCCTATTTCCTCGGCCATGGGTCTCAGCCCTCCAACCTGGCACCAAGCCTCAGATCCCAACACAGAGATCCTGCTGCTGAGCCCAGCTGCCTATTTAAGGACTTCTTGATTAGTTCAATAGTCTCATTCAGACCACTAGGAAACAAGGTACAAGAGTGTTTCAGTCCTGTAAGTTCTGTGACATCGCAAGAGTGTTTCACACAAGTAAACTGCTGTGACATCGGATTTTTTTATATCAGAGTAAGGGCTTATATAATGCATCTATTGTGTTAGTGCATTATTATCTGTTTTCTGTGAGAAATTTTTAAGGTTCTGTGAAATCACAAGAGTGTTTAAGTCAGGTAAGCCACTGTGACATCACAAGAGTGTTTCAATCAGGTAAGCTTCTGTGACATCACACAAGTGTTTCGGTCTGGAAAGCTTATGTGATATCACAAAAATGTTTCAGTCAGGTAAGCTTCTGTGACATTACAAGAGTGTTCCAGTCAGGTAAGCTGCTGTGACATCACAACGGTTTTTCAGTCAGGTAAGGGTACTTTCACACTTGCGGCAGGATGACTCCAACAGGCTGTTCACCCTCTCGGATCCGTCCTTCCGCTATTTCTCCGGGCCGCCACTCCGTCCCCATTGACTATAATGGGGACGGGGCGGAGCTGCGGCGCTGTACGGCAGTTTGCGGTGAGAGGCCGCCGGACTAAAGAGTCGGACATGCAGGACTTTTAGTCCGACGACCTGTCGCCGTGCACTGCCGTGAACAGCCTGCCGGATCCGTCCTGCCGCAAGTATGAAAGTAGCCTAAGCTTCTGTGACATCACAAGACTGTTTCATTCAGGCACATAGAGATGACTAGGAGCAGCACAATATATGTGCAGGGCCTGCTCTCCTGAACATATATCCCAATGGCATAGGTAGGTTTAGAGTAGGACCTGCCTGACTGAGACTAGGCAGGCACAGATGTGTTTTGATCAAAATATATTGGCTAAGAGTCTCAGATTTTATCATATCAGAGTGAGAGCTTAGTCCATATATAATGCATCCATCTATTGGTTTAGTGCATTATTATCTGTTTCTTGTGACTGATCTTTTTTTCCCCATAAATGTACCCATAGACATCCGCATAGTTATTTATCATATCGTGCAAAATGTTATTATCTTTGTTTTTTCTCTGTGATTTCTGCGTAGTTTGTAGTATACACTTGTGGGACTGGCACCTTCAAGTGTAAACGCGCTTCTATTTTATCCTGGGAGTAGTATTCTTGTACACTTTTGCCCCTCCTGTCAAACAGGCGGCCTTGATTAGGTGGTACATATAGGTGTGCGTGCTCTTCCTCTCATTGGTTGCTGGATGCACATAGAGGTGACTAGGAGCAGCACACCATATGTGCAGGGTCTGCTCTTCTGAACATAGATGCCCAATGGCATAGGTAGGTTTAGAGAAGGACCTCCCTGACTGAGACCACCTTGGCGAGGGTAGGCGGGCACAGTTGTGTTTTCATCAAAATATATTGGCTAGGAGTCTCAGATTTTTTCATGTCAGAGTGAGGGCTTAGTCCATATATAATGCTTGCATCTATTGTGTTAGGGCATTATTATCTGTTTTCTGTGAGTGATTTTTTTTAGCTTCTGTGACATCACAAAAGTGTTTTAGTCTGGTAAGCCACTGTTACATCACAAGAGTGTTTCAGTCAGATAACCAGTGTTTTCAGTTCATATAAGATAGGGCCAGGGGCTATTCATAGTATTTAGTATATTGGGCAGACTAGATGGGCCAAATGGTTCTTATCTGCCGACACATTCTATGTTTCTATAAATCCAATCAGTCATGACATGCTTGCACTGCAGTTAAGTACTATGTGGGAGTCAATTAACTAAGGACCACAACGTTTAGTCAGTTGGCATTGTTAACCCTTACCTGACGCAGCGATTTTCCATTTTTGCATTTTCTTTTATCGCTCCCTGAGCCATAATTTTTTTAATTTTTCCGTATGAGGGCTTGTTTTTTGCGGGACAAGTTGTCCTTTCTAGTGCCACCATGTAATATTGCATAGGATTTAGTGGGAAGCAAATTCCACAGTTGTACAGTTTTTGTTTTTACGGTGTTCACTTTGTGGTAAAACTGACTTGTGATCTTGAATCTCCAGGTCAGTATGAATCTGGCAATACCTCATATGCATAGCTTTTCTTGCGTTTTAATACTGGGAAAAAATAACTTTTAAAAAAATTATTTTTTTTCTTTTCATCGCCATATTCTGACCCCCATTACTTTTTTTACAGTTATGTCTACGGAGATGTGTAGGGGCTCATTGTTTGCAAGACGATCTATAGTTTTTGATAGTACCATTTTGGGGGGGTGACTTTTTCAATACTTTTTATTAAATTTTTTAGGAGGTAAAGTGATGAAAAAACTGCTAATCGGCCATTTTATTTTTTTACGTCGTTCACAGTGTGGGATAACTTTTTTGATATTTTAATAGTATGGGTTTTTCGCACGTGGTAATGCCCATGATGTAATTTTTTTTATCTGTTTTTTTATTTTTATTTTGTGGAAAGCGGGATGTTTTAATTTTTATTTTTTTAAATATTTTTCAAAACTTTTTTTTAACTTTTTGTTAGGTCCTCAAGTAAACCACAACTTGCAATTATCAGAACAAATTCCATTATTCTGTACATAAATCACTATATCCCAGTTCAGTGCTGCTTCCTACTGACCTGAACTGGGATGTACTAATAATGAGCCTGTAAGCCTAGTACAGGCTCCGGATCATTAATACAACAGGGCGCTTTCCCCAATCCCCGTGGGTCTGATCTGGAAGCATGCTTCCAGGTTCTAGCCTTCTCGGACGCTTACTTTTGACCATGGCATCTGATGGGTTAAGTGTCCGTGGTCATCATTACCGCTGATCGCAGACATTAGCTGCGGGTGCCTGCTGTATGAAACAGTAGGCACCCGGCAGCTATGGCGCTCGCTCTACTCCAGAGACTGCGCCATTTTTAAAAACCCAAAATCCGACGTACATGGAAGGTGTTGATGGCTGCGCAGTACCCTTAACACTGCCCAGCTATGAACAATGCAGAAGGAATAAGGCCCCTTTTACACAAGCATAGCACCCGCACTGAATCCTGACCCATTCATTTCAATGGGTCTGTGTACATGAGCATTTTTTTTCACACATCAGTTCTGCGTTGCATGAAAAACGCAGCATGTTCTATATTCTGCGTTTTTCACGCAGCCCTGGACCCATAGAAGTGAATTGGGCTTCAGTGAAAAACACATTGCATCCGCAAGCAAGTGCGGGTGCAATGCATATTTCAGTGATGGTTGCTAAGAGATGTTGTTCGTAAACCTTCAGTTTTTTATCACGCGCGTGAAAAACGCCTCAGAATGCATTGCATTCGCGCGGAAAAAACTGAACAACTGAACGCAATCGCAGACAAAACTGACTGGACTTGCTTGCAAAATGGTGCGAGTTTCACTGAACGCATCCGGACCTAATCCGTCACGCTCGTGTGCAGCCCTAATTAGTTAACTGGAGCCCGCTGCAGCTTGTACGGCCACTCAGTACTTAACCACAGCATGTATGCACTGCAACCAAATCACAACCGTTGTGCGGCCGTTCCGTGCATTGGGGGGCGTAATTTGCGCTCCCCAATGCACGGCCCCCATGTGTGCAGCAGCCGCGATGGATCCAGACCCATTCAACTTGAATGGGTCCGTACGCACCATACAAAAATAGAACAAGTTCTATTTTTTTGCGGTACGGAGGCACGGAAAGAAACACCACGGAAGCACTCTGTGGTGCTTCTCTGGGGTTCCGTGCCTCCGTTCCTCACTGCAGCTCTAAATTGCCGACCCATTCAAGTGATGCGGGGAGCACACATCCGGGGCCTGCATATTGCCTCACTGGCCTCACTGTGAGGTTGCACTCTAACTGTGCTTTAAGCGTGTATCAGTACTTCAGTATCACCAGTTTAGAAATGTAGCATTCATGCTCCAAATTTACCACTATAACATGCTAATCTTTCTTGAAATGATCAGCTTTTGGAAACATACATTCACAGTTTTCCAGCTGTCTTTTTTACTTATCAATGGCATAAATTACAAGCCCGTTAATTGGTATTATGGCTCTGACACTGAATAGTAATTCAAGAACATGTCCAATTAGGCAATATTCTTCACGTAATTGCTCTTGGACAATCTTATTTGCTTTATTAACATTTTGGAAGAGGAGTTGTATTTCAGCAATGTTTCAGTAATGATTGATGTTTTATTATGCAGATTTTCTATTCAGCAATAGAGAATTATTGTGGAATGTTTTATGATCTGTATGAATGATAAAAAAGAAAAACACAGAAGCAAAAAATCATTTACAGCCATTTACAAAGTCAGCTATACATCTGTTGCCTAGTAGCACACAATGCAATCGCCTTACGTGGTCATTAGTTTTTTCCATTTGACTAGGTTATCCTGCCCAACCTTCTCTATTGATACACTGCCTATCAAAAAAAAAGTTGCCACCTGGATTTAACTAAGCAAATAGTTATGAGCCTCCTATTGGATAATTACTGCATGGGTGATTATCTTTCAGCTGGCAATAAGTTATTTAACACCAACTGGTGCAATGAGTTGCTTCTCATTTCTTAAACAACCATGTCGAAAGACACATCTCGTGGTCGTGGAAAAGATGTTAGTCTGTTTGAGAAGGGTCAAATCATTGGCATGCATCAAGCAGAGAAAACATCTAAGGAGATTGCAGAAGCTACTAAAATTGAGTTAAGAATTGTCCAATGCATTATTAAAAACTGGAAGGATAGTGGGGAACCTATCGTATTTGAGGAAGAAATGTGGTGGGAAAAAAATCCTGACTGATCTTGATCGGCGATCACTTAAGCGTTTGGTGAAATCAAATCGAAGAAAAACACCAGTAGAACTCAGGGCTATGTTTAATAGTAAAAGTAAGAGCATTTCCACACGCACAATGCAAAGGGAACTCAAGGGATTGGGACTGAAGGGATTGGGACTGAATAGCTGTGTAGCTGTAAGAAAACCACTAATCAGTGAGGCAAACCAGAAAAAAAAGGCTTCAATTTGCTAGAGAGCATAAAGATTGGACTCTGGAGAAATCAGCCTGTGATCTGATAAGTCCATATTTACCCTGTTCCAGAGTGATGGGCGCATCAGGATAAGAAGAGAGGCAGATGAAGTGATGCACCCATCATGCCTAGTGCCTACTGTACAAGCCTGTGGGGCAGTGCTATGATCTGGGGTTGCTGCAGTTGGTCAGGTCTAGGTTCAGGAACAGTATGTGCTCCAAGAATGAGGTCAGCTGACTACCTGAACATACTGAATGACCAGGTTATTCCATCAATGGATTTGTTCTTCCCTGATGGCACGGGCATACACTACGTGCAGAATTATTAGGCAAATTAGTATTTTGACCACATCATCCTCTTTATGCATGTTGTCTTACTCCAAGCTGTATAGGCTCGAAAGCCTACTACCAATTAAGCATATTAGGTGATGTGCATCTCTGTAATGAGAAGGGGTGTGGTCTAATGACATCAACACCCTATATCAGGTGTGCATAATTATTAGGCAACTTCCTTTCCTTTGGCAAAATGGGTCAAAAGAAGGACTTGACAGGCTCAGAAAAGTCAAAAATAGTGAGATATCTTGCAGAGGGATGCAGCACTCTTAAAATTGCAAAGCTTCTGAAGCGTGATCATCGAACAATCAAGCGTTTCATTCAAAATAGTCAACAGGGTCGCAAGAAGCGTGTGGAAAAACCAAGGTGCAAAATAACTGCCCATGAACTGAGAAAAGTCAAGCGTGCAGCTGCCAAGATTCTACTTGCCACCAGTTTGGCCATATTTTAGAGCTGCAACATCACTGGAGTGCCCAAAAGCACAAGGTGTGCAGAGACATGGCCAAGGTAAGAAAGGCTGAAAGACGACCACCACTGAACAAGACACACAAGCTAAAAAGTCAATACTGGGCCAAGAAATATCTCAAGACTGATTTTTCTAAGGTTTAATGGACTGATGAAATGAGAGTGAGTCTTGATGGGCCAGATGGCTGGATTGGTAAAGGGCAGAGAGCTCCAGTCCGACTCAGACGCCAGCAAGGTGGAGGTGGAGTACTGGTTTGGGCTGGTATCATCAAAGATGAGCTTGTGGGGCCTTTTTGGGTTGAGGATGGAGTCAAGCTCAACTCCCAGTCCTACTGCCAGTTTCTGGAAGACACCTTCTTCAAGCAGTGGTACAGGAAGAAGTCTGCAAGGTAAGAAAAACATGATTTTCATGCAGGACAATGCTCCATCACACGCGTCCAAGTACTCCACAATGTGGCTGGCAAGAAAGGGTATAAAAGAAGAAAATCTAATGACATGGCCTCCTTGTTCACCTGATCTGAACCCCATTGAGAACCTGTGGTCCATCATCAAATGTGAGATTTACAAGGAGGGAAAACAGTACACCTCTCTGAACAGTGTCTGGGAGGCTGTGGTTGCTGCTGCACGCAATGTTGATGGTGAACAGATCAAAACACTGACAGAATCCATGGATGGCAGGCTTTTGAGTGTCCTTGCAAAGAAAGGTGGCTATATTGGTCACTGATTTGTTTTTGTTTTGTTTTTGAATGTCAGAAATGTATATTTGTGAATGTTGAGATGTTATATTGGTTTCACTGGTAAAAATAAATAATTGAAATGGGTATATATTTGTTTTTTGTTAAGTTGCCTAATAATTATGCACAGTAATAGTCACCTGCGCACACACAGATATCCCCCTAAAATAGCTAAAACTAAAAACAAACTAAAAACTACTTCCAAAAATATTCAGCTTTGATATTAATGAGTTTTTGGGGTTCATTGAGAACATGGTTGTTGTTCAATAATAAAATGAATCCTCAAAAATACAACTTGCCTAATAATTCTGCACTCCCTGTATTCCAAGATGACAATGCCAGGAATTATTGGGCTCAAATTGTGAAAGAGTGGTTCAGGGAGCATGAGACATCATTTTCACACGTGGATTGGCCACCACAGTGTCCAGACCTTAACCCCATTGAGAATCTTTTGGATGTGCTGGAGAAGGCTTTGCGCAGCAGTCAGACTACCATTATTAATGCAAGATCTTGGTGAAAAATGTATGCTACACTGGATGGAAATAAATCTTGTGACATTGCAGAAGCTTATCAAAACAATGACACAGTGAATGCATGCCATAATCAAACCTAAAGGCGGTCCAATGAAATATTAGAGTGTGTGACGTTTTTTTTTATTTTTTGGTGGCGACTTTTTTTTGGGACAGCCAGTGTATATGGAATATATACAGAGATATACAATATATACATATTCAGCCGGAATATGCTGATAACAAAAAGTCTGACCATGTATGCAATTATTATGCATCTCATATGCTGACACTAATAGACCTACAGTGCTGCCCATAATTATTCATACCCCTGTCAAATTTTGACTTAAAGTTACTTTTTTTCAACCCGCAAGTAATTTGTTTTATGGGAAATGACATAGGTGTCTCCCAAAAGATAATAAGACGATGTACAAGAGGCATTATTGTGGAAAAAAAAAAAATTCTCAGCTTTTATTTACATTTGAGCAAAAAGTGTCCAGTCCAAAATGATTCATACCCTTCACAAACTGTCACAGTCTGTGGGAAAATCAAAAGTTCTATACCATTCCAAATAGTCCAAGCTGTTCTAAAGCATCCTAATTACCCTGATTAATTGGGAACAGCTGTTTTAATCAACTCAACAGGTGAAAAACAGCAGCTCTCTGCAGTTGGTTTGTGGACAGTCATGGCTAAGATAAAGGACCTCATTGAGGACCTGCGGCTGCACATTGTGGCTGCTCACAAGTCAGGAAAGGGCTACAAGGCCATTTCTAAATGTTTTCAAGTTCCAGTGGCTACAGTGCAAAGTATTATTCAAAAATACAAGATGTTCCGCACTGTGGAAAATCTCAGAGGACGTGGTCGGAAGCCAAAAGTGACACCTGTGCTGGCCAGGAAGATAGAGAGGTGAAAAAGAATCCAAGGATCACCACCAAGGCCATCCTGGTGAATCTGGGTTCTGCTGGTGGCAATGTCTCAAGGCAAACAATCCAACGGACACTGCACACTGCTGGGTTCCACGGATGCAGACCAAGGAGGACGCCACTTCTCCAGATTGCTTGCTTGGCCTTTGCAAAAGCTCTGGACAAAGAAGAAGACTTCTGGTCTTCTGTGTTATGGTCAGATGTTTGGTCACAATGATGTTTCCTTCATTTAGCGCAAAAAAGGAGAAGTTTTCAACCCAAAGAACACCATCCCCACTGTCAAACATGGTGGTGGGAACCTAATGCTTTGGGGGTGTTTTTCAGCCAATAGACCAGGGAACCTAATCACAGTAAACGGCACCATGAAAAAAGAGCAATACATGAGGATTCTCAACGACATCGGGCAATCTGCAGAGAAACTTGTCCTTGGGCACCAGTGGACATTTCAGCATGACAATGACCCAAAACACACAGCAAACGTGGTGAAGAAATGGTTAACAGACAACAACATTAACGTTTTGGAGTGGCCCAGACAGAGTCCAGACTTGAATCCAATTGAGAATCTGTGGAGGGAGCTAAAGATCAGGGTGATGGCAAGAAGAGCCTCCAACCTAAAAGATTTGGAGCTCATTGCTAAAGATGAATGGGCAAAAATACCTGTGGAGACATGCAAAAAGCTGGTCTGCAATTATAGGAAGCGTTTGATTGCTGTAATAGCCAATAAAGGCTTTTCTATTGATTATTGAGAAGGGTATGAATAATTTTGGACTGGACACTTTTTGTTCAAATGTAAATAAAAGCTGAACCACAATAATGCCTTTTGTACATCGTCTTATTATCTTTTGGGAGGCACCTATGTCATTTCCCGTCAAAAAATCACTTGCTGGTTGAATAAAGGTAACTTTAAGTCAAAATTTGCTAGCGGTATGAATAATTATGGGCAGCACTGTATATATTTTTGCAAGCTAATTATAATAAAAATGTGCACTATATCCTTAAACGCATGAACATCATTTATTAAGGTAGCTGTACTTTTGAAATTTCTTTTAGCTTTATTGCTCCTATCTTCTGTTCTGGGCTAAGGTCACATGACCATGTCCCTGCAGCTCTTTCTTATTTCCTGTGATGTTATGTCTATGGGTAAAGGGCAGTGATAGGGGAGTGTCTATGTCACTAGCTGGGTGTGAGGAGCTATACACTAGATGGGTAGGGTTACGGACAGTGATAGGGGAGTGTCTATGTCACTACCTGGGTGGGAGGGGCTATAAACCAGCTGGACGGTGATAGGGACAGTGATAGGGTAGTGTCTATGTAACTAGCTGCGTGGGGGGATCTATAAACTAGCTGGGTGTTAGGGGCAGTGATAGGGGAGTGTCTATGTAACTAGCTGGGTGGGAGGAGCTATAAACTAGCTGAGTGTTTAGTGCGGTGCAATGGGAGTGTCTATGTAACTAGCTGGGTGGGAGGAGCTTTAAACCAGCTGGGTGTTAGGGGCAGTGATAGGGGAGTGTTTATGTCACTAGCTGGGTGGTAGGGGCAGTGATAGGGGAGTGTCTGAGTCACTAGCTGGGTGGGAGGAGCTATAAACCAGCTGGGGTTAGGGGCAGTGATAGGGGAGTGTCTATGTAACTATCTGGGTGGGAGGAGCTATAAACCAGCTGGGTGTTAGGGACAGTGATAGGGGAGTGTCTATGTCACTACCTGGGTCGGAGGAGCAATAAACTAGCTGGGTGTTAGGGGCAGTGATAGGGGATGTCTATGTAACTAGCTGGGTGGGAGGAGCTATAAACTAGCTGGGTGTTGTTAGGGGAGCGGTGCTGGAGCTGTGACAGAGAAAGGAGAAGTACATCATGAGTTTGGTTGGGTACTCAACAGGAAGTGCTGCATACAGAGTGATTTATTTACATAGTGAAAATGGGTCAGCAGAGTTCAAATTGTAAAAAGGCATGGGGAAGATGTACATGAGTTAAGCAACTAACTGAGCATGGATCCAGAAAACCCCTTTAAATATTAGGTCAATTTCAGTGAGATTTATAAAATTTTTAACCATTGCTCCTCAGCAAACTGTAACTTTCTCAGCATTTGTAGCTCATCATAAAGCAGTGGTTTGTTGTACAATGCTGAGGACTAACGGTCAATTTAAAAAGAACATTCAGAAAATCTCATGGGAAACAAACTTCCTCTTTTTGAACAAAACTAAACTTTTTTAGGCCTACTTACCATTTATTGGTATACATTGATCAGAAGATACTTTGAGGAAAAAATGTATTAAAAAATGTTTTTCGTTCTTATCGTCACCATCTATTTAAAAATGAATCATGAAACTGTACATTTTTCACACTAGTCACTACTTGGCAGCAGATCAGATGGGTATGGACTGAGAGTGAGCTGAGCGACGTTTTAACAAGGCCACACAAGTCATGGACACACTGGTCCCTGGTGCTGTATCTAGACAGTCTGTCGATGACCAAAGTGCTGTATAATAAAGCTGACACCTGTCAGCAAAGACCCTGGCCCAGCTCCTGAGCACTGCGCTATTACTATGACCTGCTACTATGGTGCACTTTTACTTACCCAAGCCATTTTCTCGTGACACATTGTACTTCATGACAGTGGTAAGCGTGAGTCTATATAGTTTACCTTTATTTATAAAAAAAAATAAAAAAAATACCCAAAATTTGGAAAAATTAACAATTTTCTAAATTTTGAATTTCTCTAGTTTGAAGACAGATAGTAGTAATACTTTATAAAATAGCTTTCAGTCAACATTCCTCATATGTCTACTTTATGTTGGCATTTTTAAATGTAATTTTTTGGGGGGACGTATTATTCTTCCAATAAAATGTTGGCCCAAAAGTTTTCATTTTCGCAAGGTGTAACAGGGGAAAAAGCACCCCATAATATGATAACCATTTTCTCCTGAATACGACAACACCCCATATGTGGTGGTAAACTGCTCTAGGGGGACATGGCAGGAAGGTAAGGAGGGCCATATGGCTTTAACAGTGCAGATTTTGATGGATTGATTTATGTGTGCCATTGTTTTGTTTTTTTTGAGCGATTGTCTTATGTGGGGGCTAATTTTCTGTGGGATAAGGTGATGTTTTCATTGGTACCATTTTGGGATATATATGACAAAAAATGACTGTCCTGGCACTGTTTTCATTTTTTTATTTTTTTTTACAGCGTTCACCTGACAGGGTAGATCATGTGATATTTTTTAGAGCCAGGTGGTACAGATGGGGCAATACCTAATATATCTACTTTATTATTTTTGTTAAGTTTTACACAGTAAAATAATTTTTTAAAAGAAAAAAATCTTTTTTTTTTATGTTGTCATTTTCTGAGAGGCAATTTTTTAAATTTTTCGGGTGATTGTGATTAGGGGCTCATTTTTTTGTACAATGACTTAATTATGGGAAAAGGGTGATTTTTTTAATATAAACTCCTTTTTTTTATTTTTTAGTTTTTTTTTGTCCCACTGTAGGACTTTAACTGATCCGTTCTGCAATGCATTACAGTGGGGGCTGGGTCTCAAAGGCTTCCATAGGAGGCTAGCCCCGATGCCTGTGGAAGGCATTGGGCTGCCTTCACAGCCATTAGGTCCATGTCCCCGTGACCCATAACCTCCACAATTACCTTCTTTTCCGCAGTCTCGGCTGACCATGGCATAGAAGGGGTTAATACGTCGGCATCAGTGTTTTCACTAACGACAGCGTATACAGCAGGGGCTTAGCTGTCATTTACTGCTGGGCCCCTGCCGCTGATCAGGCATACTTACGTCCCTTAAGTTTTTTTATTACAGTGTGGCAGGCTCAGCACTATGAAGTGCCTTTTGCGCTGTGGCATTAGAAGAATTTTGATATCTCTGACCTTACTGTAAGTCTAACCAGACTGTCTATTACTCTGTAATTCCTCTAGTGCCGTTCTATGGAAGCAGTAGGTTTAAAGAGCACACCAAATGCTTGAAATAACTTCTGTGTTAACTTATAGTTTTCTTCATATATAACACTGCCACCTCCGCAGCAGATAGTCCATGTACCAAACATGTGTTGAATAAAGTATCATATAATGGCGGTATGCATAAGATGGTGGTTCAACTGTTCAATCTTGTCATTCAACATAAAATGGTGGATATATTTATCTCTTGAGTATCTGTACTCTTGCTTTAAGTTATTTAAGCACTTTATGATCTCCCTGAGAGGTATATCTGAGGTTAACCAATAGTTCACTTGCTCTACTTGGTTTGCAGTTTGCTCTATACAATTGCTTATGATCTGGTATGGGCAGTTTGCATTTGTATACAACTTGATTGGATTTTATGATTGTATGGCTCAGTAGTTCGTTTGTATGCAATTTGCAATTTGTATGGTATTTGCAATTGGCGGAACTGTAAGTAAACACACATATAACTGGTTCAGTATGCAGTTCTAATCACTATATTAACAGTAGGAACATTATATAACTGTTTTTAAATACCTATTTTGGCCTCTCTGCTTCTATAAAACACAGCTCTTGTGTCTTAATGTCTGTCCAGCTTATCCCTGTGTGAGGCTGACTGTAATTGGTCAAAACTCCTGGGCTGTGTCAGACTAGCTAGGATTGGTCAAGACTCCTGCCCAGAAACAACAGTTAAACTCTATGCTTTCTGTTGTTCTGCTGTGTCATTGAGCTTACTTTACATTATATAATGAATCTTAAAGGCATATTATGACATCCTAACATGAAGTTACTGTAAATAACTCTGTTTTGTCTTTAACACACAAATATAGTAACTGTATTAAGGTTATTGGCAGGTTTAGCTGTATAAACATATAAGCTATATTAGCCACCTAGGACAGGTCTTAGCTGGCCAGCTACATACAGTGCTTTGTTAAAATGTTTAATGTTTTTCCTGTTTGGCTACATCGCAACCTGAAAATAAAATTGTTTTTTTTTGGGGGGGGAGGGAGGGTTGTACCATTTGATTAACATGACATTTCTACCACTTTGCGCTGGTGTGCAACAGTCTTTAGATTCTCAATTGGATTGAGGTCTGAGCTTTTACTAGACCATTTCGAGACCTGTAAATGTTTCTCCAGTATAGCTTTAGCAGTATGTTTGGTGTAATTTTCTTTACTAGTCTCAAACCTCTTTAGGGTTTTCCTCAAGAACTGCCTGTATTTACTGCCATCCATCTTTCTGTTCTGTCTGGTTTTGCAGTCCCTAAAAACACTCATATCATGATTCTACCACCACCTGTGGGGATGGTGTTCTTGGGATAATGGGAAGTGTTTTGTTGATGCTGCACACAGTATTCCCATGATGGCCAAAAGTTCAGTTTTAGGCTACAATCACACGACCGTATGTGTTTTGCGGTTCGCAAATTGCGAATCGCATTAAAAAAACGGATGACGTCCTTATGGCATCCGTTTTTTTTTGCAGATCCATTGTAACAAGGCCTACCCTTGTCCGCAAAACGGTTCTATTTTTTTTGCGGGTTTGCGGGGCTACGGAACGGACTCTGCATCCTATCCGCAAAAAAAACAGGACCCTGCCATTTTTCACCTTAAGGACCAGGCCATTTTTTGCTAATCTGACATCTGCCACTTTATGTGGTGATAACTTTAAAACGCTTTAAAGGCCATTCTGAGATTGTTTTCTCGTCACATATTGTACTTAATGACAGTAGTAAAATTGAGTTAAAAAAATCGATTTTTACCCAAAAACTTTGGAAAAATTTGCAAATTTGCAAATTTTTATTTCTCTACTTTTATTATAGATAGTAATACCTCTAAAAATAGTTATTACTTTACATTCCCCATATGTCTACTTCATGTTTGGATCATTTTGTGAATGCCATTTTATTTTTTGGTACGTTAGAAAGCTTAGAAGTTTAGAAGCAAATCTTGAAATTTTTCAGAAAATTTCCAAAACACACTTTTTAGGACCAGTTCAGGTGTGAAGTCACTTTGTGAGGCTTACATAACAGAAACCACCCAAAAATGACCCCATTTTAGAAACTACACCCCTCAAGGTATTCAAAACTGATTTTACAAACTATGTTAACCCTTTAGGTGTTCCACAAGAATTAATGGAAAATAGAGATAACATTTCAAAATTTCACTTTTTTGGCAGATTTTCCATTTGGATCTACAGGGTGGGCCATTTATATGGATACACCTTAATAAAATGGGAATGGTTGGTGATATTAACTTCCTGTTTGTGGCACATTAGTATATGTGAGGGAGGAAAATTTCAAGATGGGTAGTGACCATGGCGGCCATTTTGAAGTTGGCCATTTTGAATCCAACTTTAGTTTTTTCAATAGGAAGAGGGTCATGTGACACATCAAACTTATTGGGAATTTCACAAGAAAAAACAATGTGAGGCTTACATAACAGAAACCACCCAAAAATGACCCCATTTTAGAAACTACACTTTTTGGGCAGATTTTCCATTTTAAATCCATTGTTTCCAGTTACAAAGCCAGGGTTAACAGCCAAACAAAACTGAATATTTATGGCCCTGATTCTGTAGTTTACAGAAACATCCCATATGTGGTCGTAAACTGCTGTACGGGCACACGGCATTGCGCAGAAGGAAAGGAACACCATACGGTTTTTGGATGGCAGATTTTGCTGGACTGGTTTTTTGACACCATGTCCCATTTGAAGCCCCCCTGATGCACCCCTAGAGTAGAAACTCAAAAAAAGTGACCCCACTTTGGAAACTACGGGATAAGGTGGCAATTTTGTTGGTACTATTTTAGTGTCTATATGACTTTTGGTTGCTCTATATTACACTTTTTGTGAGGCAGGGTAACAAGAAATAGCTGTTTTAGCACCGTTTTTATTTTTTGTTATTTACAACATTCATCTGACAGGTTAGATCATGTGGTATTTTTATAGAGTAGGTTGTTACGAATGCGACAATACCAAATATGACAACTTCTTTTGGTGGTTTGTTTTAGTTTTACATAACATATTTTTTAGTGTCTCCACATTTTGAAAGCCGTAGTTTTATTTATTTTTTGGCCTAATTTTTTTCGGGATGAGATGACGGTTTGATTGGTACTATTATAGGGAGCATATGACTTTTTGATCGCTTGCTATTACACTTTTTGTTATGTAAGGTGACAAAAAATTGCTTTTTTTTTTACACTTTTTTTTTTTACTGTATTCACCTGAGGGGTTAGGTCATGTGATATTTTTATAGAGCAGGTTATTACAGATGCGTCTATACCTAATATGTCTACTTTTTATTTATTTATGTTTTACACAATAACAGCATTTTTTAAACCAAAAAAACAATGTTTTAGTGTCTCCATATTCTGAGCCATAGTTTTTTTTATTTTTTGGGCGATTGTGTTAGGTAGGGGCAAATTTTTTGTGGGATGAGGTGACAGTTAGATTGGTACTATTTTGGGGGGTATGCGCCTTTTTGATCGCTTGGTGTTTCACTTTTAGTGATATAAGGTGACCAAAAAATGGTTTATTTAGCACAGTTTTTATTTCATTTTTTTTTTGACAGTGTTCACCTAAGGGGTTAGGACATGTGTTAGTTATATAGAGCCGGTCGATACAGACATGGTATTTTCTTTTTTCCCCTATTTTTTTCCCCTTTATTTTGGTAAAAGGATATTTTTTTTACTTGAAACTTTTAATTTTTTGGGGGGAAAACTTAATTTTTGTAACTTTTTTTTACTTTATTTTTTGTCCCACTCTGGGACTTCAACTTTTGGGGGTATGATCCCCTTTACAATGCATGACAATACTTCTGTATTGTCATGCATTGGCTGTAAGTGTATTTCACACTGTAATACACTTACAGCCTTCCTGCCTGTGAGATCCAGGGGGCTGGATCTCACAGGCTCTCCCAGAAGGCAGCTACGATGCCTAAGGAAGGCATCGGGCTGCCTTCCATGCCATCGGGTCCCCGTCACATCAGCACGGGGACCCGATGCCAGCTCCGATACCCGTGAGGACATCTCATGTGCCGCAGTCAGCGCTGACCGCTGCACATCAAGGGTTAATGCGTCGGCATCGGTGATTTCACAGATGCCGGGGCATGCAGCAGGGGTTCGGCTATCAGTGACTGCCGGACCCCTGCCGCGGATCGGGCGGGCGCATCTCCTGCTCCCCCCGATTATAGCGGCGTACATGTACGGCACTGGTCCTTAAGTCACGGACATCTGCGCTGTTCATGTATGGCGTGGGTTCTTTCCGGGTTAAAGCTGTATCATGCAAAGAAGAAGCCATATGTCAACACAATCCAAAAACCTTGCCATCTTCTCTGATCCAAAGTTCAGCCAAAATGGACTGAGATAAAATGGAAAACTGTTCTGTGGTCATATGAATAAAACTTTTTTTTTTTTTATTGGAAACCATGGATGCCACAGACTCAAGAGGAAAGGAACCATCCAGCTTATTATCAGTATACAGTTCAAAAGTCTACATCTCTGATGGTACGGGGTTACATTAGTTCTTATGATGTGGGCAGCTTACACATCTGGAAAGGAACTCTCAATGCTGAACAGTATATAGAGGTTTTATAACAACATATGCTCCTATCCAGACAATGTCTAATTCGGAGAAAGCCTTGCATATTTCAACAATGCTAAACCACATAATGCATCCATCACAACAGCATGACATCACAGAAGAAGAGTCTGGGTCCTGAATTGGCCTGCCTGCAGTCCAGACTTTTCAACAATAGAAAATATCATAAAATGTAGAATCTGGCAAAGAAGACCCAGGACTGTTGAACAACTAGAATCCTACATAAGACTGGAATGGGGCAGTATTCCTCTCCCAAAACTCCTCGCCTCCCAGATGTTTACCCATTAAGACCTGTCCTATTTTCATTTTTGATTTTTTGTTTTTCTCCCCACGTTCCAAAAGCCATAACCTTTTTATTTTTCTGTTCACATAGTCGTATGAGGGCTTTTTTTTGCGAGACAAGATGCATTTTTTAATGACATCATTTAATTTACCATGTCTTGTATTGGAAAACAGAGTAAAATTGGGGGGGAAAAACACAATGCCACAAGTTTTTGGGGGTTTTGACCTCATTGCATTCAATGTGTGCTAAAAATGACATGACGTCCTTATTCTGCAGCTCAATATGATTACAGCGATACCAAACTTGTATAGTTTTTATTTTGTTTAATAATGTTTAAAAAATAAAAACCTTTGAAAAAATCCAACAAATCCAAACAGCCATAACTTTTTTATATTTCGGTCTAGAGAGCTGTATGAGGGCTTGTTTTTTGCGGAACAAACTGTAATGGTACCATTTGGTATGTATGATTTTTCGATCACTGTTATTAAATTTTTTAGGGGGGACAAGGTGACAAAAAAATGGTGAATTGTGTGTTATTCATTTTTTTCCGTTAAAGTGGTTACGGCACAGGATTTTTTTTTATATTTTAGAATTCTGACTTTTCGGACACGGTGATATCTAATATATTTTTTGTTTAATGTTTATATATTTTTATATGCAAAATTGGGAAAGGGGGGCTATTTAAACTATTAATATATATATTTTTTTAAATAATTTTCTTCACTTTTTATGTAATAACTATTAGCCACCTTCGGAGGCTAGAACATGGGATATTTTGAACCCTTGTCCCATTCACCCTAATAGAGTTTCTATTAGGGTGAATAGGATATTGACACGCTCCCTGCATGCCCGGTAAGCTTTAGTAGCATCCAGGCTAGCAATTTCACTGCGGAGGCTCTGATTGGAAGGCAGAGGGAGCCGGATCCCTCCACCGGACTCCACAGCTGGCTGTGATTGGTGTTGAACGTGGCATCTGACGGGTTAAGGTGATGGGGTTCAGTGTGATCGCCGTTCCCTGTCATTGCAGCCGGGTGGCCACCCGTTGCATATGGACCGGGCTCACCGAAGCAGCCCACTCCTTACATTTGTGGGCACATAGTGCAATACATGTACAGCATTATGCGTTGAGGGGTTAAAAGAAGAGGGGATGCTACTTAATGGTAGACATGGACCTGTCCCAACTTTTTTGAGATGTGTTGCTTCTATAAAGTTCTAAATGTGTTAATATTTTTCATAAAATGGTAAAATGTCTCACTTTCAACATTTGATATGTGTTCTATGACCTATTGTGAATGAAATATGGATCTATGACAGTGATGGCTAACCTTGGCACTCCAGCTGTGGTAAAACTACAACTCCCAAGATGCCCCCCCTTGCTTGGCTGCTCCCAGAACTCTATAGAAATAAATGGAGCATGCTGGGTGTCGTAGTTTCACCACAGCTGGAGTGCCAAGGTTAGCCATCACTGATCTATGAGATTAAACATTTATTGCAATGTTTTTATTTACATTTTACACAGCGTCCCAGCTTTTTTTAAACTTTGGGTTGTATTTAAACAGAGTATTTTTTTTTTCATTCCATTGTAACAATTTGGACTATTTTGTTAGATCTAGTATGTTAAAATGTATTTAGTTCCAAGTTGTAATGCAACTAGACAGGAATACACCAAGGGGGTAAATATATTCACAATGCACTGTAGAATCTGGTAGATTTCATTTTGTGGTGTATAGAAGAAGTATCTGAACAAGTAGTCATTTACTAGCGAGTTTAAGGTTGAGAGAAGACAGATAGATTACTCTGTATCCAGTTAAAAAAAATGAAGAAATGGCAATCCATCTTTGAGAAAAGAGTAAGTAGTTACCTATGAACTGATAGGGTGGAAAAGTATGAAACCTAAGAAGGACCCAAGGTACTGAGCTTGAAACAAGACCAAACATTGGTTAAATATTTGTACTTGGTGTAAGTGTATATGTCCAACACAGTGGCTTGAGTGCATCCAGTAACAACTAGACAAGTTGATGAGTAAAAGCAGACCGCTCACAAGAGTTCCTAGAAGTGGTAGCAGTAGGGGCAATATTTTCATTTGCTAATAGCATTCTCATCCAGCGGTAACCTGTGTTACTAATTTAGATTGTGCCTGTTCAATGTCTTCATGCAAACATAGTAGAACATCTGGAACCAAGGGTTATTTATATAGACAGAGGTCTGTGAACCATGTCTTTATATGGAATGCAGTTCATATGACAAACATCACAGTGAAGATTCATGTGTAAAAGTAGGACATACCTATTTATGTCAACTGCAGGATGAACAGTCAGCATGTTCCTGGAAAAAAATATTGTTACAGACAGTGGTTGTTGAACAAACCAAATGATTTGGGCTAAATATGAGGGCATTATCCTGGCGGCTACCTGGTTTTCACCCTTTAATCCCAATACAGAGATCTGGTCTAGAGTAGTCTCCGTGTGGTTGCCTTTTGACCCACAGAGGTTAGAGACACCAGTGTGTCAGTAACAGGTCGAGGTCAGTGCAGTTGGAATTCATGCAAGTCCGTAAAACAGTCCAAAGGTCAAGGCATGCAGCATAGGATCAGTACAGTGAACAGGTCCACAGAATCAGAATATTCAAAACAGGCAGTCAGTACACAGGCAGACAAGCAGATTATAGCACCTTGCAGGATGAGTACTGCAGGGTGAGGTTCAATGAATAATATCTGTAATACACACAGTAAATTGGTGCCCGGAACTGCTGCTGGAGGGCTCGTGTGATAGACACAGGGTGAGTGGAACAGTGCCTGTGCCCGCCCGGAAGCACGTAACAGAAGCGGTCAAGAGCCATCATTTTAACAATTATAATGACTCCTGTTATGGACATAGGATAGGGGAATTAAACTTGAAATGACAATCAAATAAACAAGGTTATGTTCTGGGCCTGGACTGTAACATACTGGCCTACAATTACTAATGAGATAGCACCTACAATTTGGAGTAAAATGTACCAAAGGTTTTGGTTCATGGCACATCAAGTTTTAGACCTATTTATGAGGCTAAAACAATAATCCCCTGTGCCTTGCTTGGTTAAGGGTTATGGCTTTGTGGGGAAGGGAGCATTTTTTTGTGGAAAGGGGAATTTGGTGGGGGCCTGACACAAGACACCCCACCAATCAGCTATTTGAATGGGTCGGTGGCACTTGGGTGAGCAATGCCGTCTATTGTTTACATCAGTCTGCACACTACTGCAGAATGCAAGACTCTTAGTAGTGGCCAAGCAGGGTATTGCAGCTTTGCCCCATTCAGTTGAACACAGTGTCAAACCCATGAGAGGTGATAGAAGATCTTAAAGACTGGCTGCACGTCAGTGATATGACAGCTTCTTTTGGTTTCACTTTGTCTATGTGTTGCTGGGACGTCCACACCTCCTTTTCAAGTGTAGATCATGTGACCATTACTACTCCCTTCTTAGTCTGGCTTTACCCATCACTCCTTGCGGTTGATAGCTCATTCTGGTTGTGGATCGTTTGGTGTCTGGATCTCCGCTGAGTTCCTGCTTTCCATTTACCCAGAGTTAAGTGTCTTTCCTTTTTGTATTGTGTTTATTTCCTGGTCTCTTGATACCAGACCTGAGGCAGACTCTTGTTCCTTAAGCTGGGAATAACCAGGTTGTCTGTGGCCCTATCACTATCTTCAGGGCCTTCTAAGGTGAGCCAGGCTTAGGTTCTTGTGGATGAACAGTCCTACCATCGGGTTCTGTTCATTCTGTTAGCAGTCAGGGCTCGGGTTTGGATTTATTAGGTGGTGACCTTTCCCTAGTATTCAGGCCTGGTACCTTTCCCTCCCTTGTGTTTGGTAGAGGTGGGACGTCGAATCCACAAATCCCTCGAATCTTGTTGGATTCGAGGGATTCGTGGACTCGAATCCCGACCTCATTTACTAATTTCTAATCCGACGAATCCATGACAGCGGGGACCTGTATTCTAATGCACCAGCCCCGCTCACAGTAGTATAATCTTATCATCTAACCTGCATTGTTAAGCTATAATAATCCATCTGTATTACTTACATTACAACATTAGGTTCCATAGCAGAGAGGAGGGAGGAGGCAGGCTGGGAGGACGGGCGGGCACCGCCCACTTTATGAATGAAGCAGGTGGCATGGGCGCGTGACGTAGTGAGTGACGTGCCGCCCGCCCGTCCTCCCGGCCTGCCTCCTCTCTTCTACGGAACCTAATGTTGTAATGTAAGTAATACAGATGGATTATTATATTTTAACAATCCAGGTTAGATCATAAGATTATACTACAGCGATTGGGGTCGGTGCATTTGAATACAGTGACGGCACCATCCCCGCTGTCATTCCTAATCCAGATGTCGGCCCCCAGCCCCTGTATTGGGGGGCATTCACACTGTAGGGACACTGTTATGGGGGGGGATCTGTGGATGGCAAATAGCATAAGATGCTATATATGTCTCATCCACAGATCCCCCCATCACAGTGCCATCCATAGATCCCCCATAACAGTGCCATCCAGATATCCCCCATAACAGTGCCATCCAGAGATCCCCCATAACAGTGTCATCCAGAAATCCCCCAATAACCGTGCCATCCAGAGATCTCCCATAACAGTGCCATCCACAGATCCCCCATAACAGTGCAATCCACAGATCCCCCATAACAGTGCCATCCACAGATCCTCCCATAACAGTGCCACCCAGAGATCCCCCATAACAGTGCCACCCAGAGATCCCCCATAACAGTGCCATCTACAGATCACCATAACAGTGCCATCCACAGATCCCCCATAACAGTGCCATCCACAGATCTCCTATAACAGTGCCATCCACAGATCCCCCATAACAGTGCCATCCACAGATTCCCCCATTACAGTGCCATCCACAGATCCCACCATAACAGTGCCATCCACAGATCCCCCCATAACAGTGCCACCCACAGATCCCCCCATAACAGTGCCATCCACAGATCCCCCCATAGCAGTGTCATCCACAGATCCCCCCATAAGTGTTTGGATCACTTTGTTTCTTACAACGTTCACACAATTCTTATGTACAGGATTCGAGATTCGAAAGATTCGGAAGATTCAAGAACCTTTTGGGATTCGGATTTGAAAAAAATTTGATTCGTCCCACCTTTAGTGTTTGGTGTGGAGTTCCCCTCCCACACCACGCCGTGACACAAAGCTGCAGCAACGACTGGATTTCTCAGTTGAGGTTCTAAGCACTAAAACAATAGGAGGAATTATTAAGAGCTGAAAGCATGGAGCCAGACAGCTCCATACACTGTGTAATGTCTGTGCTGGGTGCTGCAGCCAGGGGTGGGGGGGGGGCAGGGAGGCAATTGCCCCCCAGGCCGCCCTAAAAAAACGGCCGCTGGGCCGTCTTTAACAAATACATTTTTTTTTTTTTTATTCCTCAGGGCCGCACCGCCGATAACCACAAGCGGCACGGCCCTGGATGTAATTGCGGTGGTGGTGGCGGCTGTGTGCTGTGGGGCAGGGGAGGGAGAGGTGTGTCCCTCCCCTGGTCTTCTGATAGGCCGCAGGCACTAATGCCTGCAGCCTATCAGAGACCGGCTCAGGCAGCGCAATTACGTCATTATCATCACGCTGCCTGAGCCGGGCAGCACACAGCAGAGACACAGGCCAGAAGAGGCTTGCATCGCTGCTGATGGAGGTAAGTATTAGTGTTTTTTTTTTCTTTGTGGGGGGAGCTGCCACTATGGGGGGAGCTGGCACTATGGGGGCTGACCCTATGGGGGAACTGGCACTATGGGGGAGCTGGCACTATGGGGGGCTGGCCCTATGGGGGGAGCTGGTACTATGAGGGGAGCTGGCACTATGGGGGAGCTGGCACTATGGGGGCTGGCACAATAGGAGGAAGAGGGCTGGCACTATGGGGGGGGCTGGCACTATAGGGGAGCTGGCACTATGGGGGGAGCTGGCACTATGGGGGGCTGGCACTATAGGGGAGCTGGCACTATGGGGGGAGCTGGCACTATGGGGGAATTGGCACTATGGGGGGAGCTGGCACTATGGGGGGCTGGCCCTATGGGGGGAGCTGGTACTATGAGGGGAGCTGGCACTATGGGGGAGCTGGCAGTATGGGGGGGCTGGCACTATAGGGGAGCTGGCACTATGGGGGGAGCTGGCACTATGGGAGGGCTGGCACTATGGGGGGCTGGCACTATGGGGGGAGCTGGCACTATGGGGGGAGCTGGCACTATGGGGGGTGCTGGCACTATGGGGAAGAGGGCTGGCAGTATGGAGGGGAGCTGGCACTATGGGGGGCTGGCACTATGGGGGAGCTGGCACTATGGGGGGCTGGCACTATGCGGGGAGCTGGCACTATGCGGGGAGCTGGCACTATGGGGGGAGCTGGCACTATGGGGGGCTGGCACTATAGGGGGAAGATGGCTGGCACTATGGGGGGAGTTGTCACTATGGGGGGAGCTGGCACTATGGGGGGGCACTATGGGGGCATTTCTTACTGGCATATTATGGGGGGGCACCATGGGGGAGAGGAGCACTATGGGGGTATCTGGGGGCTCTAAAGGGGCTTTTTTAAATTATTGGCACAATATGGGGGCACTATAGAGGTGAGAGGCACCATGGGGCATCTGGTGTCACTATAGGGGCATTATTTGGGGGCACTATGGGGAAGTGGGGGCTCTAAAGGGGCCTTTTTTATTGGCACATTATGGGAGGCACTATGGCATTTGGTGGCACTAAGGGGGCATTTTTTACTGGCACATTATGGGAGGCACTATAGGGGAGAGTGGCACTATGGGGCATTATTTGGGGCACTATGGGGGAGTGGAGCACTATTGGGGCATATAGTGACACTAAGAAGGGGCATTTTTTACTGGCACATTATGGGGGAGAGGAGCACTTTATTATTATTATTATTATTATTATTATTATTATACACACTTATATACACACTTTAGGGACATCTGCTGAGGACACTAAGAAGAGGCATTTTTTTACTGGCATATTATGGGGGACACTGTGGGGAAGGGGGAGAGGAGCACTATGAGGGCATTTACTGGGGCACTATATAGGGGTATTTTTTTACTGGCATACATTATGGGGACATTAGCTCAACTGCGGGCACTAAACGGGAGTATTTCATGTACTGTCATATTATAGGGAGAATTATTACTACTAGGGGGTATTATGGGGAGCTTTACTACTACTGGGGGCTATGAGGAACATAGTATCAGCTTAGCACAATTATTTTTGGGGGACATTATCTTTATACTATTAGTGTCTGGGCGCAGTTATTTTTTAGAGCACTGTGTGCCAATAATTGTTGAAGGGGGCACTATCTGTGTGGTAGTAGTATTTCCAGGGGGACTGTTTCTGCAGTATAGTATTGGGGTGGCAGGAAAGGGTGTTCAGAAGATGTGAAGATGATGGAAATGTGGGAAACTAATGTCTGTTAATCTCTGCAGAGATGGGAGATGGCTGGAAAATCATCATGGCGGTCTGGTCTCAATGGAGAAGACGAGGAAAGAGAACGTCTACAACAAAGGTGACATCACTGGAGGTAAGAGGTATGGGGCGCTATGTAGGAGAGGAGATGCTCCGGCTCCCACCCCTGCCATTTGCAGAAGGAGGATTCAGAGCTGGGTGAGGACGGCCAAAGGGGGCAGCAGGCCATGGGCGGGTGGCAGATGGTGGGGGGAACCACAGGCCTTGAGCAGGATCGGGGGAGGAAGGAGAGCGGAGGAGCTTCCTGGCTGTAGCCTGCTGCTTATTGTATAATGTGAAGCAGGCAGTGCAGCCAGGGCAGACCTCCCCTCTCCGTATGATGTGTAGAGACAGGCCTCAACTATAGAATGTCAGCTGTACAGTGTTTGTTGGGAGTGGCCTATTATATGTAGGAGGGGCTTTTAATAGTGGGCGGGGCTAAAATTGGCCACTTGACTGGATTTGCCCCCCAGGGCTAAGGCTGCCAGCCGTCCCCTGGCTGCAGCTCAGCCCCTATTCTAGCAAATGGTAGCTGAGCTGCAGGAACATGCCACAGCTATTACACAGTGTACAACAGAGGTCACAATAACGCCTGTACAAGCGTCATTGACGCCTGTTCAGGACATTTTACTCCCTGGAAAAAGTCTAAGCCGTACCAATATGCCTTAGACTTTTCCCCCACATTCATCAGCACAGTGAGCTCTGTGAATGGCATGGGCAGAGCAGTGATGCTGCCTGTGCCTGAAATAACCAATAGCAAAGCTCCGTACAGCAATGGACTTTGTTATTGGTTGGTATGAGCGTGCGACAGATTGATTACAGGTCTTGCAGGAAGGGAAGCTGGCAGGAGCTGGAAGGAGAAGGGGGCAGCTCCCATGAGTGGCTGTAGTAAGGAGAGCAGGGCGTGCTGCCCAAGGCTCCAGGGAAACATGGCAGGGCCACTGGAGGGCTAAGGAGCAGCGGACTCGCATGACTGGTCTGAGAGAAGAGCTGCCCCCGGGCCTGTGACCCCACCCCGGGCGTGTTGTGGCAGAGAAAAGCCCTGTCAGTCTCTTCAAGTAAGTGATTCCCCCCTCCCCAATCATGGTTCAGTTCAGTCTCCCAGTTCTCAGCACCCCCCTCTGCTTCCTCGTTGTCCTGTCCACCTTGTTATCACCCCATAACCAGCACCCCACTCCGGCTGCAGGAAAATGAGGATCATAGTCTCTAAGTGTGTGCAGAATAGTTATCATGAGGACGTGACCTACAGAAATACAAGGGGAGACACAAAATCTAATAGTATCCCCCCCACTAGTGATCCTGCTCCCCCCTCCTCCTGTCACCCCACTAGTGACCCTGCTCCCCCCTCCTCTTGTCACCACACTGGTGACCCTGTCACCCCACTGGTGACCCTGCTCCCCCTCCTCTGGTCACCCAACTGGTGATCCTGCTTCCCCCTCCTCGGGTCACCCCACTGGTGACCCTGCTTCCACCCTCCTCCTGTCACCCGCTGGTGACCCTGCTCTCCCCCTCCTCCTGTCACCCCACTGGTGACCCTGCTCCCCCCTATTTCTGTTACCCCACAGGGAATAAGCTGAACATACTCCGTCAACTATCATGGAGTCTGTTCAGTTTATGTTTGGGATCCTGTGTTTTTACCAGACCAAAAAGTGCTGCATAGAAGGCTTTTTTGTCAGTTTTTTTGACAGAATCTGCAACAGAGGCTCCAAACGCAGCCTCCAACGCAGATGTGAGCAAGTGTAGGCCTACGTATTATGTATTTGAATTACTGCAACTTTCGTACTCCTCCTTGGGTAAAATACTTCTCAAAAATGGTCAGAGGAGTATTTTTACTCTTCTGGAAAAAACGTTGTGCGTCCTCTGGTGTACAAGGCTGTTAGCTTCCATGCTTTCAGCTCTTTTATAGCGTTCTCGGCCCAGGGATCCTGTTTCTACAGCTTCTGGTCCCCACTGGACTGGAAGCGTGACGTGCCCTCGGCACACACGTCACTTCTGCCCAATGACCTGTGCAGGATTGTCATGTGACCAAGGTCACCTCCAAGACCACTGATTGGCCAGCAGTGGGGACATGTTTACGGAAGGCACGTCACACTTTTGGTTGAGCATGGACTAGAAGTAGAGGAGATGGAAGCTCAGCGCTGAACCTGGAGCCTTTCAACAGGTGAGTCATTTTTTTAAACTTTTACCTGACCATTGGCTCCTGGTCCTGGAGAAACCCTTTTACTGTTGTGTAAATGAAAGCCAGTCATGGTAGAAAAATATTGCAAAACCAGATTCCTACGCGGATGAAAACCTCCAAGTAGACTTGAAGGCATGTTGAGCATCTTCAAATCTGCAGCATGAGCTGTCATCAACTTTTTCGGGATTTTGCCCATTGTATTGTGAGAAGTCAAACCCACTGTAAAATCTGCATATTAATATATAAAGAGTTATTTGAAGGAATTGTCATTTTTTAACACCATTTTTTTTAACATTTACTGAAACTCTAGGGTGCTTTCACACGCAACAGATTTGTTGCAGAAAATTTCTGTGACTGAAAATCTTTCTGCAAGTTCCATTCAGATGAATGGAATAGATTTTTAGGTTGCAGAAATTTTCTGCAACAAAATCCGCTATGTGTAAAGGCTCTCTAATCATTTCATTGTAATGTCTCCAGTGGAGTTGCATGGTAACAGGCAAATAAGGAATCTATTGTTAGTGTTTTTATGGGGGGGGGGGGGCGCAAACAATGAGGCATTTTAAGCCACTCTATATATTTGATGAAAATGTGGTTCTATGTGATGCTAAAGAATAGCCGTATCTTTATTCTGAATTGATAGTTATAGTACACACCAGAATCAGATTTAAACACCATTTATTAATAATGGTCCTGGCACTTCCTTATGGCATTAAACACAAGATATATGAATAATGTCCGAGCTCCGCAACGAAAGCTATAAATAGAGAATAGAAAAGGCAGCCAAGCAGACACATAGCAGATCTTCGCAGACTGGAGCATTTATTTTAGCACAAGATAGCAGTTTCTCCCCAGAATAAATTGATTATACAAAGCATGAAAACTTATTGGCTATACAGCATAAAGATGGAGTTAAATATAACAAATATATTAATATTTCAAGCATGCACATCATTTTCGCTGACTTCAAATCTGTGTGTGCTTAGCATAAAAATGTAACCAGCGGCTTATAAATAAGAAGCAGAATTAAAATGCATAAGAATGTATAGGCACAATGATATTCCATGGTAAGAAAGAAAGGTATTATAAGGCTTTATTCACACGACCATGTCGGATTTTCCATATGCAAAAAATAAATCTGTAAAAAACAGCACACCGACGGCTTTGGTGTGCATAGCGTTTTTTTAGGTTTTTTTTCCAGAGGAAGCACAATAGGACATGTGCGCGACCTGCAGGTAGAGTGCTGTGAGGAGTATAGGAGTGGTAGTTGTGACACTGATAGGAATTGTAATGGTTCACGGTGGCTGCTCTCACTCCCACCTGTCTGGGGCCACGTAAAGAATATAGTGTACACGCTTTCTTCCCTCGTCACACACTCTGGTGTTGGGGCTCCTGCTCCATCCTGTCCTTGATGTTAGGTATATGCAGGGGCGGACTGACTATAGGTCCTACAGGGAAATTTCCAGGTGGGCCAATGCCCAGGGGGCTGCCTGAGCCCTCCTCATGGCCCCATGGATGGGTACATAATCATCTGATGCTCACAGGATTAATTAATGCTGGTGGCATCAGGTACTTATGCACCTAGCAAACAGTACAGGTGCCTTCCTGAACTCAACTGTATCATCCTCAGTATTTTGTACTGCACTGTGATATTTGGTTCTGCCTGGGTGGTATTTTGTGGTGCACTATGGTATTGCCAGGCCCTTCCTACTTCTGTTGTCCCTGCCTATTTGTGTTGCCCAGTCTTCTGTCAGTTTGGACCCCCCTATGACATGGGGCCACTTTTAGATTTTTTTTTCCAGGGCCACTTTATGTCCCCAGTCTGCCACTGGGTATATGGGTGCAGGGCTGGATAATAGCAGCAGTGCAAGGCAATGTTGTGCCTTTTCATAGGTAAATGCATTGATATCCAATTAATTCTAGTCAAGATGAATGTGCATTGCCTTTAAGAGCCATGCTCGACTATAGTTACAATTTTGTATGTCTTGAGAAGGCCAAAGTAAAGTCACACAAAGGTTTCTACTTTTTAGTGTTATTCTTCTCATGAATGTACCAGTCGGAGAAGAGGCCTCCTTGTCTACTTTTAAATTTATGACAAGAGATAAAGATAAGCTCTATGCAGCTGGTGATAATTACCTATACAATTAGGCATTTATTAATGAAGCAAAATATATAATATGTATGTATTCATTTAATGAGCCTTAGTCCTTAGCATAAGACAATCAGTAGAACATATAATATATATTATATTATACTGTTATATGTTATGAAGACAACATGTATCCAGTATATTATATATATTTCTCATTAGGAGAATCTTTGTCTCTAAAAGAGTGTCTGTGAAGATGTGTGTTTTGTAACAATTATTCACCTCTTTGGTATGACAGGAGGTACTGATATCTCTGTGAGAAAACAAGGCCATTGAAGTTATTTATGATCCATAAATAAACAATGTGAGAAACATTCAGAGAGACGCCTAGAGGTATGTCTCTAATTGCTACAAGTGTCAGAATTAATCCCTATAGCTTTGAATTAAAGCTTTTAAGGTCAAAATGTATAGAATACGTTTTATTCAGACTTACATAAGTTAACCCTTTATACTATGATGCAAATAGCTTACACAGCAGTGCCACCTAGGTATGAGTAGGTGACATTACAACAGTAGCAAAAGTGCATTCTGGGTAAGGTTACGATGTCACATTTTTTATCAATGATCACGCCCATCCGACTATGATTGGAAAGTTCCAAACTAGGAAGGTGTGTCTAACTGATAAGTTTGTGATCATAAACCATACACAGGGGGGAGACGACACACAAGAAAGAGGAGAGGAGAAAGAAAGAGGAAAGAGAAGTTAAGCTCTTTAGAGGGGTCCATCAAGATGAAAGCCATGGTGAGATGTGCTATGATGGACCACCCAGCTTTCCTAGGAGCAGAAGTGAGATTTCTACTAGGACTTGGTAAGAGACACAGAAAATGATATTTCATTTTATTAAGACTAATTTAATAGTGTGGGTGAAATTATGCCATCTAGATTGGTGAATAAATAAATAATTAAATTAATTGATCATCTCCATATTGAGATGTAGTCTTAGGATATTGTGAGGCTTCATTCTACCTGCAGAAGAATCATGACTCATAATTTAGCAAAGCATTACATAATTGCTTATTATTAGTTATTTCAAGTCCTTCCCATTTAAGATATGATCTAGCAAAGATCCTAGATCCCTGTTATTTGTCTTAATAATCTTACCAAAGTTATATGTGTGAAAATAGTCCAGGAAGGGGCGGAAGGATACAGTTATCTCTTCTAAGTTATATCCTTGGATGGATTTGCCCATCTTGAAGTCATGTGATGTGTAGTTGGTTAGAGGGGGCGGAATGTATTTAGCATTCTATATTGATGTCTAGGATTAGACATGCCCATCCTGATATCATGAGGTTTTCTCTGAACAGAAGTAATGTATATAACTTATGTTCCTACTTTGATATCCTAACCTAATAATAGCTTGGTTATAATGTGACAAGTTATTTCCACTCACATGTATTGATAAGCTTGTAATGCTTTATATTAACGCTATATATATTCATTTTCATGTATCATTGTGTTTATTTACTTATATATGTTTATAATCCTTGTAACCAATAAATCTGCATATTTTTATAAACCTGTGTATTATTGTATAATGCAGAACTACGTGTTTTATCATTTACGTCATCTCACGTCAAAAAGAACTTATTTATCTGAGGAAATAGTCGGACTCAGATGTGCATTGTATCAATTAGCTTGTCTACAATTCACCAGGTCATGATTTTAAGAATTTATGACAAATTTTATACATTTTATTTTTTTATGGTTAATTATTTTTATGACCATAATTAATAATTCTTAATTGAATTATTACAACCCGACAGCAATAATCAGGCCAGTGTAGAACAGTAACAAATTCTGTGTTCTTTACTCAGGTAATTTAGTTCCTAAACAGAGACATGAGTTGCATTCAGTTCAGACTGTCCAAAGTACATACTAAACCCTTCCAATGCTGATCATGGGACAACCGGCAGTAAGATGGCTGACTCTGAGTTTCCCTCTATCACATCCAAAACAAATTTCCAGATCAACTAAAGAAATGCACATTCACAGTTCCCACAGAAAGGTGTAGATCCTGCACGGGTAGCTAATCTGGTAAGTGTGGTGGGCTCCTCAGGCAGTGTACCCTTACCGCTAGCAGTAAGGCCTGTTGCTGTATAAAAGCAATTGCACTTACTGTCTGTCCTTTGCATTAGACCTTTAAGTTGGCCCTTAACAATCTATATATTCTCCGCTGGTATCACGCTTCCTTGAGACCACGATCCTCACATGTATCTTAGTATAGCTCCATAACCCAAAGGATTTCTTGGTTCCAAGTCACTTTCTGTGAAAGCCAAATCAGCGCAAAATAGTGAAGGACCACCAACCAAAATCAGATAAGAAGGATTTATTATACTCAAACACAGCAAGTAATTGCACATATCACAAAACCATATCAGTCCTCCTCAGTTCACCCGACCTAGACTTTGCTCTCACTACATCAGGGGTGCTTCCATTGCTCACCTTAGTGCAATCAATTTATTTGGTCAAGAGTGAACTTTCGCTTCTCCCATAACATATAAAAAATATAAAAACCTCCAAAGTAAAACTCCACCGTGCCTCACTGTTTAAAAAATGTGGGCTTATTTTGCACCTCTGGATTCTGTTCACATGTAGAAATTTTCCTATGTGGATTTTATGCTTTCGCTTCATGGGATATTTAAAGAAGAATTTAATAAAGAAGTGATGCAGTATTTGTAGATCACATCTATAGTGCACCCACTGCTGAAATCCGAGCGTTAGGCCTCATGCACACGACCGTTGTAAACGGCGGCTCGGATGCGGACCTATTCACTTCAATGGGTCCGCAAAAGATGCAGACAGCACTCCGTGTGCTGTCCGCGTCCGTGGCTCCGTTCCGCGGCCCCGCTAAAAAATATAACATGTCCTATTCTTGTCTGCGCTTTGCGGACAAGAATTGGCATTTATATTGCCGGCGCCCGTTCCGTTCCGCAAATTGCGGAAGGCAACACGGGCTGCTTCTGTTTTTTGCGGATCCACGGTTTGCAGACCGCAAAAATGGCACGGCTGTGTGCATGAGGTCTTAGTCTCAGGTTTCAGCTGCAGATCCTCTTGTAAATTCATGAGATGTGTGAACATACCCTTCGACTGTGCACATTGTCAGTGATTACTACTTCTTGCAAGAAGAGGGCGCTACATCCTTTGCAATACTGGAAAATCATTTGCCTTATGTTTTCTGTCCAATGGTTCATAAGAACGTTCACTTCATCTGCACATTATGTGAATAGTAAATAGAACAACTCATTTTAATGTGAAGCAAAACGTATGTGAAAATATGCAGAGGATTTCTGCTCACTTTGAGATCCTATGTAGAATATCTTTTTCCTGTTTCTCTTGCACAGGCTTGTGTATAGGGCGGGTCCCCCTCTATTAGTGAGAGCTGAGAGCAGTATCCAGCACGGCTCTCTGGGGTGCCCATTAAATGGGCACAGTGTCATTCCCTTCCCTGCAGGAAGCTCATACAATTACACTGCTACTCTTGTTGCAATAACAGCTTATCACAGGGCTCCCCACCAGCAGGACTCCCCATGAGCCCCCCCATGCTCGTGTCCAAAGCCATGAAATATCATGAACAGTTCTAAACTTACAAAGATAAAAATCTTACTGTTTTAAAACAGTAATGTTCCTTTTTTAACCACTTCAGACTAGGCCATTAACCCCCCTTTCTGACCGGGCGCATTTTCCTTTTTTTTTTTAAGTACATGCGTCTTTGAAAGTCATAACTTTTTTTTCGTTCAGATATGTAAATATTATTGGCACATTTTTCAGTCATATGTTGGGATTTATTTTTATGTTATTTTTACTGTAGTGTTGTTAGTTTTTTTAACCAGAAAAATGTAAAACATGGGAAAAAGTTTTTGCGTGTGGGCGGGGCCACAGGAATCCCTCCTCTCCTTCTTTGATTATTTGAATACAGCCTGTAAAGGTTTGAAATTCACCATGTCGTATGACAAACATATGGTGAACTTCCTGGATACAAATGTAAAGAAGGACCAGTATGGCCTAGGGCAGTGGTGGCGAACCTATGGCACGGGTGCCAAAGGTGGCACTCAGAGCCCTCTCTGTGGGCACCCGCTCCCTGGTATGGTGTACCAGTATGCCTTAGACTTTTCCTGCCATTCATCAGCGCAGGGTGCACTATGAACAGCACAGGCAGTGCACTGAATGTAGGCAGGCTATTACAGCTACATGATAAAGTACATGGAAGATATACTATATTGGCATTCAGGTTAAAGTGCGTGTTGGCACTTTGAGATAAATAAGTGTGTTTTGCTTTGCAGTTTGGGCACTTGGTCTGTAAAAGGTTCGCCATAACTGGCCTAGGGTGTTTCATTTTTCCAAAGATGGGATTTTCATATGACTTTGCTTACACCCCAAGTCTCAGTGATGTAAAAGATATACAGTGGATATAAAAAGTCTACACACCCCTGTTAAAATGTCAGGTTTCTGTGCTGTAATAGAATGAGACAAAGATAAATCATTTCAGAACTTTTTCACCTTTAATGTGACCTATAAACTGTACCACTCAATTGAAAAACAAACTGAAATCTTTTAGGTGGAAGAAGAAAACAAAAATAAATAAATAATGTGGTTGCATAAGTGTGCACACCCTCTTATAACTGGGCATGTAGCTGTGTTCAGAATTAAACAATCACTTTCAAAATCATGTTAAATGGGAGTCAGCACACACCTGCCATCAATTAAAGTGCCTCCTGATTAACCCCAAATAAAGTTCAGCTGCTCTAGTTGGTCTTTCCTGACATTATCTTAGTCGCATCCCACAGCAAAAGCCATGGTCCACAGAGAGCTTCCGGAATATCAGAGGGGGTGCCCTTTCAATGTTTGCCTCAGGCAGCAGGAAGGCTATGTGCTCCCCTGCCCCTTGCCAACAAGCACTAAGGGAATGGGGGCCCAAGATGAACTCTTGCACCCATAATCTTTTAGCTACGCCCCTGCCTTAAAGGGGGTTTTTCCTGACCCCTAAAAACCAACTGCAACTTCCTTGTTCTTGAGCAAAGAATGCTTATAAAATGCAGGGCCATTGTGCTGGATCCAAACCATCCATTGATCTTTTTGAGTGCTCAGTGTAGTACTTTTAGTGGCAGTCTTATCTTTAGATGCACTGCAATACTGATCGATATAAGAATCATTTCAAACTTCTACTTTGACACTTTATAATAGGTCACTACGATGGTGTGAAGGGCTTTGTGGATTCATTAATTCATTGTTATTTTTTGGTTTATTTTGTATTCATGAATAATGTTACAACTCTAAAATTTCCCTGATTGTTGGATGATAGTCCATTATTGGTTTACCCACAATCCTACAGCTTTTCTGTATTCTGGATCTCACAGCAATTGTAATTTTAGTGAATTAATATGTAGCTTTCTCTTCACATAGAAGCAGAGTATTCACAGAGAAAGGGTAGATATGCAGTATGATGGCGGTATGTTAAAGTTGAAATGTTACTATAAAGACAAGGCAAAATGACTGATCTTCAAATCTATCCCCTCCTGGGTCTAGATACAATACTCCTTCCAAAGAACATCTTCTAGTATATTTTAGATACCTTATAAGATCTGCATAGTCAATTCTGTAACTGATAGCAGTCAGTCAGCAAGCTGCTTTCTCTGGATGCATGTAACCTCACCATTCCTTTATTGCCCCTTACTGTGTCAGGGCAAGAGCTGAATCAAGAATGAGAAATGACAGGCATTTGTAGGACTACAGCCAACATTACATATGGCTGGTTGAATGTATGATTTACATAAACATGCTAGTGTTGATGTGCTGTCCACACAATAGAGGGACCACTATTCTATCATTAAAAGGACATTGGTAGAGTCATAGAAGAAAGCAGTGCATTATTTCATATGGTTTATATTTTATATAACATTGGAGAGGTGCAGCCCCCCAAACAACAAATTTGAGCGGTACTAATTGCAGTCCATTAGGACACCAGGTTTAAGATTTGCTTTTGGCACATAGGCAAACAATTCCCCCTTTACACTCTATGGAGTGGTGGATCTGATGTTTCAAGCAGAACAATTCATTGTTTTCTATGTATAAATATAATATTATCATAAGAATTGCTGCCTCCACAAATAACCTGAAAGGCATCAATCTCAAATACAGTATCTGTCAATTTTACAACAACCTACAAATAACTAAGTAACATTCTTTCCGTGTGGAGGAAATTTGATTTAGACATCAGTACAAGGAAGGATTCTTTACAGTTACAGTAGTTAAACTATGGAATGCCCTGACCCAATAGGTAGTAATAGCAGATTCCATGTCAGATGCTTATCTAATAGCAAATGGCATTGATGGTTATAATTAATCTAAGAATTCATGTTGTATAATTGATCTGAGAAAGTTCAGACCTGATGGACCTGGTGTTTTTTCACTGGCACAGTCCTCTTTATACTGGGTGGATAACCCTATTCTCTGGATTGGCTGATGTCATAGTGGTTGGACCCCAACTGATCAGAACATTTACTGCATATCACATGTCATACACGATTGCGCAGGCTCTCACATTATTTCACCATTAGGCCGACTTCAAACATGTATCATGATCACAGCAATAAAGCACAATAACAAGGTTTTGTTTTCTCCCTTAGATTAGGTTTTAGTATAGAAGGACTCTGAGTTTGTAATGTAAATGAGGCTATATGAAGCGCACAGATTTTATTTTTCTCTTTGCCAGGATTTCTAGAATGTACTTCTCCTTTCATAAATTCTCCAGCTGTTACACAAATGAAATATTGTTCTCCTTGTGCCGAGGAATGAGCTTGTTCAGCAATCTGACCTCATGAGTGGGTGGGAACAAAGAACTTTACCATGCTTCACTTGAGCAATAGTTTAGGTACTGAGAAAGAAGAAAATCACAAATGTCCATCTTCATGTTTCTTTCCTTGAACTTTACTGTTTGCGGTTCTTTTCTATTGTCATCGCTTGCCTTTGTATGTGCTGATTTTAGTCCTGGTGAAGAAATATGGATTAGATTAAAGGCTCTATTGCCCAATAACTAAAACACTAAATATGGCGGTTAGTACCAACATCTCTGTAGTCTTCATACATTTTGTAAACATATGCTGAATTTATTTTCCCCATAGAATTACCTGCAACATTTCACTAAACAGAAATAATAATTTATAATAATAATAATAAATGTATTGCGGCCAACAGTAAGAGTCACATCTAAGTCTGTCAGGGGTCACAAGACATCACATTTCTGGGGTGACCTCCAGGGCTGTGAAGTTGGTAAGCCAAAGTTCTGACTACGACTCCAGAATTTTATCACACTCCAACTCCAGCTCCGACTGTAGTAAAATGGTAACATCTGACTCTTTCTAAGCCTACTTTCACACTAGCGTTAATGTTTTACGGTATTGATATCAGCTATAGGGTCTCAATACCGGAAAAAACGCTTCTGTTTTGTCCCCATTCATTGTCAATGGGGACAAAACAACTGAACAGAACAGAATGCTCCAAAATGCATTCTGTTCCATTCTTATACCGGAGAGCAAACCACAGCATGCTGTGGTTTGCTTTCCGTGATGACCCACAATGCAAGTCAATGGGGACGGATCCATTTTCTCTGACACAATAGAAAATAGATCCGTCCCCCATTGACTTTCAATGGAGTTCATGACGGATCCGTCTTGGCCATGTTAAAGATAATACAACCGGATCTGTTCATAACGGATGCAGACGGTTGTATTATCAGTAACGGAACCTTTTTTGCTGAACCCTGCCGGATCCAGCAAAAAACGCTAGTGTGAAAGTAACCTTACTATCCTATAAGTAATCAGACTACTTAGAACCTAAACCATATTTGTTGAAATACAATTTCTGAAAAGTATGTAAATATACAATGCACTATGCATTTAATAACTGGAAAACACTGTTATATACTTAATAATTGTAAGAAATCTATGAATTTGTCCTCAGAAAAAGTTTGAAAAACCGAAATGAGAATAAAAGAAACATATAGAAAGTGTATCTGCTATAATCAGTGCTTGCCATGAAAGGGTTGTATGGGAATACATAACTTTTTCACAGGTGCCCATGTAATACCCCAGAACAGGGTAACTGCAAGGGGCTAATTGTTATATTGTTATCTGGTCAAGTAAAAAAAAATTTTTTTACTGTATTTGTCTACTCAGTAGTCTTGTATGGATAGGTCAGGGTGAAACACTTCAATTTAGTCCCCTTTGGTTTGTCAGGAGATGGATCTGGGTCCAACCCTGGTTAGAGGGAGTTCCAGTCCAGCTGCGCTACAGAGAGGAACTATGTTATGTGAGCTCCTCAGAGGTAGGCCCGTGATTCAGAGAACCATAATCTATGAGACTATAACTACTCAAGCAAGCTATTCTACTACAAAAAATGCTCCAGAGAGAGAGAAAGGTAACTATTATGTCCAGAATCCATAAGGCTGTGCATTGGAGTCAGACAGTAAGGTATTATGTTGTTGTTAAATCTCCTTTTTATTGTATGAAAAGACAAGGCAAAAGATACAAAGTAGTATGAACAATAAGTATCACATCTTCACACATAGGCTTAAGTTATCTGTAGCTTAACAGCATTGCATTATATCACAATCGACAGAACAAGGCACAGTTTGCGACAAAGTAATCTGGGGGTTCTTCCCAACATATCAGGCTAAGTAAACTGAGTCTTTGTACGAAGCTGTAGGTTTTTAGGAGAAAGACCTAAGTCTGAAGACGTATTAACTCTCTAACTGGAGGGGGGGGGGGGGGGTATGTTGTCTCAGGTCCTACACATATCATCCTATAAGGTCAATATGTAGATTGAAGCAAAGCCAAGTAGAGCTAAGTAATCCGCACCTATTCCCAACTTATCCTCCCATCCCTACAAAATCCTTTGCAATAACCCAGGGTCAGACCTGCCTCCACCTAATTCCTCCCTCTGTTTCTCATACACATGAGTGTCACCACCAGACATCTGAGAAGCTCTGACAGATGCCTTTCAGAACCTCCTCCTTGAGCTTCCTTTTGTTTTGCTTTCATTTTCTCATCTCGTTAGCCTCTCTCAGCTGTCATGTAGTTGCACTGATTGCATCCCTTTAAATCCCTTCCCAGACTGCTTCACTTTGCGGTTTATATTCCTTCCTGGAGTGTGTGCATGCTGATCCTACTTCTGAGTCTTCTACAGATAAGTTTTGTTCATTCATTTGTGTTTTTCTGTTTGCTGGATCCCAGGTGACCCTTATTTACCTCCGTATCAAGTGTAGGGAGCCGGTGGCCGTATCCCCTCACTATTATAGGGTATTCAAGTGTTATACAGTCACGGTACGAGGATATGCGATCATCTACCATTTGGATTTTCGCATAGGCTTAGCAGTCAGGGAGAGAGCCAGGTCTGATGCAGGGCTCTCCCTTTTGTTCCTTAGTTTTGGATCCAGTGAGTCGGATATTCATTTTGTGTCTTCTAGTTTCCTGTACACCTTCCGTGACATTATAAACCGCCAAAACCGTCTCAAGCATGGATCCGGTTTCACTTTTGACTGAACGCATGCAGGGTCTTTCATTGGAGGTAGCAGATCTCCGTAAGACTCTTTCTCAGTTTCAGGTGACCGGTTCAGCTTGCGTTCATGGAGTTTGTTCTGAGCCTAAGATCTCGCTCCCGGATACGTTCTCCGGGGGTAGTGAGAATTTTGTTCGTTTTAGAGAGGCTTGCAAACTCCATTTTCGCCTACTTCCCCATTCCTCTGGTGATGAGGAACGGAGGGTGGGGATCATCATCTCGCTGCTCAGGGATAACGCTCAGTCCTGGGCCTTTTCGCTGCCGGTGGGGGCACGGCCCCTCCGTTCAGTGGATGAATTCTTTTTAGCCCTGGGTCAGATATATGATGATCCGGATCGTATTGCTCTGGCTGAGTCTAGACTACGTCTTTTATGTCAGGGTAAACAATCCGCAGAGATATACTGCTCAGAATTTCGGAGATGGGCAGCTGATACTGGTTGGAATGATGCTGCACTCCGAAGTCAATTTTGCCATGGTCTTTCAGAGGGATTGAAAGATGCATTTGCCTTTCATGAGAGACCTACCTCCTTGGACTCTGCCATGTCTCGGGCCAGTTCGTATTGACAGGCGTCTTAGAGAGAGAGGAGAGATCACTCCTTCCTGTCATACTCAGTCCCAGGACAGTGCGGCGGTCTCATTCAGTGCACAGGGGTCTCAGTCGCTCTCAATCCCTTCTGAGCAGGAGCCCATGCAGCTCGGTTTGATTGCCTCTGACAGTGGAAGATTCAGTCCTCATAGGAAGGTTTGTTTCTGTTGTGGGGGTATAAATCATTTGGCAAATGTTTGTCCCTCTAGGAGATTCAGACAGTCTTTTGAGAGTAATAAAGAGACTAAAAGAAAAAAATCCTTTAAAAATGTTCCATCTGTTACCATTGGCAAGGTTGATGCGGAAATTGAAGGTTTTCCGTTTGCTTGTAATTCCCGTTTTGTCCTACCTGCCAGGGTGGCGCTAGAGAGCAAGAACATTTTTTGTGAGATTTTTGTAGATAGTGGAGCAGCTGTCAATCTTATTGATAATCAATTTGCTATAACTCATGGTTTCCAGGTATGCACTTTGGGAAAGGATATACCTGTTTTTGCTATTGATTCCGCTCCACTTTCTCAGAAATCGTTAAAGGGCATAGTTCACAATATCCGTTTGATTGTGAGTGATGCTCATGTTGAGGATGTGTCATGTTTCGTCCTTAGCGGGTTGCCTACTCCTCTTGTGTTGGGGCTACCCTGGCTCACTAAACATAACCCCACCATTGATTGGCAAGCGAGGCAAATAAATGGTTGGAGTGACTTTTGCAGAGAGAATTGTCTCACGACATCTGTTTCTGAGGTTTCTACTAAGACTGTACCATCTTTTCTCTCTGAATTTTCGGATGTCTTCTCTGAGAGTGGTGTTCAGGACTTGCCCCCGCACAGGGAGTACGATTGCCCTATTAATCTCACCCCAGGCGCCAAGCTGCCTAAATCTCGTTTATACAATCTCTCCCAACCTGAAAGGGTCGCTATGCGTGCTTATATCTCTGAGAGTCTGAGAAAGGGACACATACGACCCTCGAAGTCACCTGTTGCCGCTGTTTTTTTCTTTGTTAAGAAAAAAGATGGTTCTTTAAGACCATGTCTGGATTTCAGGGAGCTGAACAGTATCACAATTCGTGACCCTTATCCGCTTCCTCTGATCCCGGACCTGTTTAACCAGATTGTTGGGGCTAAAGTTTTTTCCAAGTTGGATCTAAGAGGGGCATACAACCTGGTCAGGGTCAGAGAAGGAGACGAATGGAAGACGGCCTTCAATACCCCTGAGGGCCATTTTGAGAATTTGGTTATGCCTTTTGGTTTGATGAATGCTCCAGCCGTCTTTCAGCATTTTGTGAACAGCATTTTTTATCATTTAATGGGGAAATTTGTATTAGTGTATCTAGATGACATTTTGATTTTTTCTCCTGATTTCAAAACTCATAAGGAACACTTACGTCAGGTCTTGCTCATCCTGCGGGAGAATAAATTGTACGCTAAACTGGAAAAATGTGTGTTTGCGGTTCCAGAAATTCAATTTCTGGGGTTTCTTCTCTCCGCTTCTGGTTTTCGCATGGACCCCGAGAAGGTCCGCGCTGTGCTTGAGTGGGAGCTTCCTGAGAATCAGAAGGCGCTGATGCGTTTTTTGGGCTTTGCCAATTATTACAGGAAGTTTATTTTGAATTATTCCTCTGTTGTTAAACCACTCACTGATATGACTAGAAAGGGGGTAGATTTTTCCTCCTGGTCGGTAGAGGCAGCGTAAGGCCTTTTCTAATATCAAGGAGAGTTTTGCTTCCGCTCCCATCTTGGTACAACCTGATATTTCTCTACCCTTCATAGTTGAGGTTGATGCTTCTGAGGTGGGTGTGGGTGCGGTCTTGTCTCAGGGTCCCTCTCCTGCCAAATGGCGACCGTGTGCCTTTTTCTTGAAGAAACTCTCCTCCGCAGAGAGAAATTACGATGTGGGAGATAGGGAGTTGTTGGCCATCAAGTTGGCTTTTGAGGAATGGCGCCATTGGCTAGAGGGAGCCAGACACCCTATTACTGTGTTTACTGACCATAAGAATCTGGCCTACTTGGAGTCAGCCAAGCGTCTGAACCCGAGACAGGCCCGATGGTCTTTGTTCTTTTCCAGGTTTAATTTTGTTGTCACGTTCCGCCCTGGGGTTAAGAATGTGAAGGCAGATGCACTGTCACGTTGTTTTCCGGGAGGTGGGAATTTTGAAGACCCGGGTCCCATTTTGGCTGAAGGTGTGGTGGTCTCTGCTCTTTATCCTGAATTGGAGGCAGAGGTTCAGGTAGCCCAGTCAGAGGCTCCTGATCTTTGTCCTCCTGGGAGGTTGTTTGTGCCTCTCGCTTTAAGACACAAGATTTTTAAGGAACACCACGATACTGTCCTTGCTGGGCACCCGGGGGCAAGAGCCACAGTGGATCTCATCGCTCGGAGATTCTGGTGGCCAGCGCTTCGTAAGTCGGTTGAGGGTTTTGTGGCAGCCTGCGAGACCTGCGCTCGTGCCAAAGTTCCTCATTCACGGCCATCAGGTCCTCTCCTTCCCTTACCCATTCCTTCCCGTCCTTGGACACATCTGTCCATGGACTTTATTACGGACCTGTCTCGTTCCTCGGGGAAGACTGTGATTCTGGTGGTGGTGGACCGTTTTAGCAAAATGGTGCATTTCATCCCTATTCCTGGCTTGCCCAATGCTAAGACGCTGGCGCAGGCATTTATTGATCACATTGTCAAATTGCATGGTATTCCTTCAGACATAGTCTCTAATAGGGGCACGCAGTTTGTTTCCAGATTCTGGAAGGCTTTCTATTCTCGCTTGGGGGTTCGGTTGTCATTCTCTTCTGCTTTCCACCCGCAGTCGAATGGCCAGACAGAGCGCGTCAATCAGAATCTGGAGACATATCTGCGCTGTTTTGTGGCGGAGAATCAGGAGGATTGGTGTTCTTTTTTGTCCCTTGCTGAGTTTGCTTTAAATAACCGTCGTCAGGAGTCCTCTGATAAGTCACCATTTTTTGGTGCATATGGGTTTCATCCGCAGTTTGGGACATTCTCTGGAGAGGGGTCTTCTGGTTTACCTGATGAGGACAGATTCTCCTCGTCGTTGTCATCTATTTGGCAAAAGATTCAGGATAATCTAAAGAGCATGAGTGAGAGATATAAGCGTGTGGCGGATAAGAGACGTGTGCCTGGTCCGGACCTGAATGTTGGTGATCTGGTGTGGTTGTCTACTAAGAATATCAAATTGAAGGTTCCCTCCTGGAAGTTGGGTCCTAAGTTTATTGGGCCTTACAAAATCTTGTCCGTCATCAATCCTGTTGCCTACCGTCTTGATCTTCCTCAGACTTGGAAGATCCATAATGTTTTTCATAAGTCCTTATTAAAACCTTATGTCCAACCCATTGTACCCTCGTCTTTGCCTCCTCCTCCGATTGTGGTTGATGGTAATCTTGAATTTCAGGTCTCTAGGATTGTGGATTCTCGTGTTGTCCGCGGTTCTCTCCAGTACCTCGTTCATTGGGAGGGTTATGGTCCTGAGGAGAGGATGTGGGTCCCAGTAACAGACATTAAGGCCACTCATCTCATCAGGGCTTTCCATAGGTCCCATCCTGAGAAGGTGGGCTCTGAGTGTCCGGAGTCCACTCGTAGAAGGAGGGGTACTGTCACCACCAGACATCTGAGAAGCTCTGACAGATGCCTTTCAGAACCTCCTCCTTGAGCTTCCTTTTGTTTTGCTTTCATTTTCTCATCTCGTTAGCCTCTCTCAGCTGTCATGTAGTTGCAATGATTGCATCCCTTTAAATCCCTTCCCAGACTGCTTCACTTTGCGGTTTATATTCCTTCCTGGAGTGTGTGCATGCTGATCCTACTTCTGAGTCTTCTACAGATAAGTTTTGTTCATTCATTTGTGTTTTTCTGTTTGCTGGATCCCAGGTGACCCTGACTCCCTCCGTATCAAGTGTAGGGAGCCGGTGGCTGTGTCCCCTCACTATTATAGGGTGTTCAGGTGTTATACAGTCGAGGTACGAGGATATGCGATCATCTACCATTGGGATTTTCGCATAGGCTGAGCAGTCAGGGAGAGAGCCAGGTCTGATGCAGGGCTCTCCCTTTTGTTCCTTAGTTTTGGATCCAGTGAGTCGGATATTCATTTTGTGTCTTCTAGTTTCCTGTACACCTTCCGGGACATTGGGACAGCCAGGGCTGCCAGGTTTTCAGGAATTTATCTCTGCTATTAAGTTCCCACCCCACAAGTTCCTCCATATGACAAATGTTACTCATTTTCTCGTACCACATATCAATAGTGGGTGGTTCCGTAGATCTCCACTTTATGGGTATTAGAAGTTTAGCTGCAGTTATCATATGTGTTTGAAGGCATCTTTTATTAGGCCTGAATGAGTCAGAGGGCATCCAGAGCAATACTAATGGAGCTGATAGACGCAGACGGGTAGAACATATCAAGTTAATGACCCTCTCAATGTTGGACCAAAATTCTCTCAGTGCCAGACATGACCACCAAATATGGGAGATATTCCCTGTACCATCTGAACACCTCCAACACTGATCAGTGTCTAGCAGGTGTATTCTGTGCAGGAATTCAGGAGTTCTATACCATCTGGACAAGATTTTCAGCAAGTTTTCTTGGATTTTTATACATTTGGAGAATCCATGTGAGTTTGTTAATATGAAGTTTTTACTGCTGTCATCTAGTTTGATATTAAGTTCTGTTTCCCAAGCAGACAAATACGTTGGGGCAAGTTGATCTCTATTTAGCAGAAGTTGCTTATAGATCAAGGACAAAGGTTTTGGTGGGAGTGAGGGCAATTCTGTGTAGGTTTCTAACCATGTGAGTTCGCTTAGGGGGAGGAGTTTAAATTTTTTGAAACTAGAGCATGAGGACTCAAAGTCCCAGTTCTGTATAATATTTTCCTTATTTAGCGGTTGTCCAGTGAGAGCATTATAGAAATCTCTGGTAGCTGCCAGCCGTGCTAAGTCTCCCATCTTAAGATTTGGAACCGATTTCCAAATAGTCGTACTTTCAGTAGGATAGTCTGAGAGGATTTGTGGTAATATTCTAAGTGGCGCTAGCTGGGATAGGCGGTTGTTATGCATGTTTAATGCCTTGGAACTACTGCATATGGTAGTGGTGCTGCTCGTAAGACCACTAACCAGCCTCTCTTTGCTCTTTCTCCTCCCCTTATACCATAGCAAATATTCTTTGTTACTTCCCAGCACCGCCTTTTCCAATTCAACATGAATAGGGGCTGGGCCAGTTCTAGCTAAAGCCAACCATCTCTCCAAGTGGATGGCTTGAATATATCCATCTATATCGGGTATGGAAATGCCTCCCTGCTTCCTTCTTCTAACAAGTAGGGCCCATGATAGTCTAGCTTTCTTATTCGCCCATAAGTACTTGCACAAGATTGTCCTGAGTTTTTGGAGATATGTTCTAGGAAGAGTTATTGGGAGGGAGCGGAATAAATATAACAGCTGAGGAAATGTATATGAGGTAATTACATTCTTTCTTCCCAGCCAGGACAGTAGAGGTAATGAGGTTTTGAGTAGGAAGGCTTGTAATTTTTATAGCATAGGTGAGTAATTAAGCCGGAACAGTAGTCCCGGGTCGCTAGGAATGTTGATACCTAAGTATTTGATTGCCTGATGGGGCTATTTAAAAACGGGGTTAAGTCCTTAATTCTCTTCTGCTGTGGCAAGGACAATGAGACTTCCATCGCCTCAGATTTGTCTAAATTAATTTTGAAGTTGGAGACCCTACCAAATCTCTCAAATATGTCCAACACCTCTGGCCTCCGGGTTAGTGATTATTAGCAGTAGGTCGTCTGCAAATACAGCGATTTTATGTGTGAAATTACCCATATGTAGGCCTCTGATTTTAAGTGTTTGCCCGAATTTTAGGAGCAGAGTCTCCAAACTGAGGATGAAAAGCGTAGGGGAAAGGGGACAACCATGCCTCGTCCCATTTCGGATTTCAAAGGCGTCCGACAGAGTCCCATTGACCATTATGCGCGCTGTTGGAGGGGAGTATAGTGTGAATATCGCCTCAATAAATCCTTTAGGGAAACCAAATGCTTCTAAAGTACTACACATGTATTCCCATCCTACTCTGTCGAACGCCTTTTCCGCATCCGTACCCACTAACACAAGAGGGGTTTTCTGTTCTCTAGCTCTATACACTGCATGCAGAACTCTGCTCACATTATGTCTACCTTCCCTCCCTGGGACAAATCCCACCTGTTCTTCCCCCACAAGCCCAGGCAGTAGTTTGGAGATACGGTAGCTCAACAATTTTGCCCTCCACTTTAGGTCTGTGTTAAGGAGCGAGATAGGTCTGTAACTACCGCACGCTTCCTGGTCCTTACCCTCTTTATGAATAATGGTGATGTGAGCTGCCTGGGATTGTGGTGGAAGCTTCGCTCCCTGCAGAAGGGAATTTCACATCCTGGTAAAGTAGGGGGTGAGGACCTCTTTGAACATTTTATAATAAGAGATGGGATATCCATCCGGCCCGGGACTCTTACCTGATGGTATTGACTATAAAATCTTATCTACCTCTTCCACTGTAAAGGGTCTCAGCAAGTCAAATTTGTCTGAGTCACTTAAAGCAAAACAACAACAAATACAGGTGCACTCTGCGGTCTCACTAAACCCTCAAACTGATTTTAAAATTGAGAGATTAGTCAACATGTCCTACGGTGTAGAACATGTCTAAGCCCGGGCACCACGTCAAGGTTTCTCAAGTAGCCCGGGACCTAACGCTCTCCTACCTGCGCCGTATGGGCGATACCAGGAGCCAGTGGGCAAATTACAGGAGCATGAGGCCGACTCACAAACAGCTCACCAGTTACCTCCAGCATGTAACCATGCTTGCAATGGGAGGAGGGAGGAGTCTGTGAGTCCCACTCAAGACTGACTGATATGGCCCAGGCCTCACAGGTGCACCTAAATGTGGCCTGTAGATGGAAAACAGGCACATTTAAATTGGAGTTTATACACCTCCAGGAATCTATATATACAAACCAAAAAAGACAAGGTGGCATTAGCAAGAGGTGCTCAAACCCACATGCAGTCGTGCATATATATAGGGGAGCAAATCCTACACTTGTGGCCCGTTGCTAATGGCGATCCCCAGCAAAATGCATACGGTGGAGGATGCCCGCGGCGAACCACAAGTACCACAATAGACATCTCACACAAGGTAACAAGTGCGGATGTAATAATCAATATAACAATATAACAAAACATCAACAAATACAGGTGCACTCTGCGGTCTCACTAAACCCTCAAACTGATTTTAAAATTGAGAGATTAGTCAACATGTCCTACGGTGTAGAACATGTCTAAGCCCGGGCACCACGTCAAGGTTTCTCAAGTAGCCCGGGACCTAACGCTCTCCTACCTGCGCCGTATGGGCGATACCAGGAGCCAGTGGGCAAATTACAGGAGCATGAGGCCGACTCACAAACAGCTCACCAGTTACCTCCAGCATGTAACCATGCTTGCAATGGGAGGAGGGAGGAGTCTGTGAGTCCCACTCAAGACTGACTGATATGGCCCAGGCCAGTTTGAGGGTTTAGTGAGACCGCAGAGTGCACCTGTATTTGTTGTTGTTTTGTTATATTGTTATATTGATTATTACATCCGCACTTGTTACCTTGTGTGAGATGTCTATTGTGGTACTTGTGGTTCGCCGCGGGCATCCTCCACCGTATGCATTTTGCTGGGGATCGCCATTAGCAACGGGCCACAAGTGTAGGATTTGCTCCCCTATATATATGCACGACTGCATGTGGGTTTGAGCACCTCCTGCTAATGCCACCTTGTCTTTTTTGGTTTGTATATGAGTCACTTAAAGCCGGTATTTTAATGGACTGAAGGAAGGTATCGATATGGGCTTGTAGCCGGCAGCTAGGGGTTCCTTGATTTCGGTCTTCCTTACAGGGAGTGCAGAATTATTAGGCAAGTTGTATTTTTGAGGATTAATTGTATTATTGAACAACAACCATGTTCTCAATGAACCCAAAAAACTCATTAATATCAAAGCTGAATATTTTTGGAAGTAGTTTTTAGTTTGTTTTTAGTTTTAGCTATTTTAGGGGGATATCTGTGTGTGCAGGTGACTATTACTGTACATAATTATTAGGCAACTTAACAAAAAACAAATATATACCCATTTCAATTATTTATTTTTACCAGTGAAACCAATATAACATCTCAACATTCACAAATATACATTTCTGACATTCAAAAACAAAACAAAAACAAATCAGTGACCAATATAGCCACCTTTCTTTGCAAGGACACTCAAAAGCCTGCCATCCATGGATTCTGTCAGTGTTTTGATCTGTTCACCATCAACATTGCGTGCAGCAGCAACCACAGCCTCCCAGACACTGTAAATCTCACATTTGATGATGGACCACAGGTTCTCAATGGGGTTCAGATCAGGTGAACAAGGAGGCCATGTCATTAGATTTTCTTCTTTTATACCCTTTCTTGCCAGCCACGTTGTGGAGTACTTGGACGCGTGTGATGGAGCATTGTCCTGCATGAAAATCATGTTTTTCTTACCTTGCAGACTTCTTCCTGTACCACTGCTTGAAGAAGGTGTCTTCCAGAAACTGGCAGTAGGACTGGGAGTTGAGCTTGACTCCATCCTCAACCCAAAAAGGCCCCACAAGCTCATCTTTGATGATACCAGCCCAAACCAGTACTCCACCTCCACCTTGCTGGCGTCTGAGTCGGACTGGAGCTCTCTGCCCTTTACCAATCCAGCCATCTGGCCCATCAAGACTCACTCTCATTTCATCAGTCCATAAAACCTTAGAAAAATCAGTCTTGAGATATTTCTTGGCCCAGTCTTGACGTTTCAGCTTGTGTGTCTTGTTCAGTGGTGGTCGTCTTTCAGCCTTTCTTACCTTGGCCATGTCTCTGAGTATTGCACACCTTGTGCTTTTGGGCACTCCAGTGATGTTGCAGCTCTGAAATATGGCCAAACTGGTGGCAAGTGGCATCTTGGCAGCTGCACGCTTGACTTTTCTCAGTTCATGGGCAGTTATTTTGCGCCTTGGTTTTTCCACACGCTTCTTGCGACCCTGTTGACTATTTTGAATGAAACGCTTGATTGTTCGATGATCACGCTTCAGAAGCTTTGCAATTTTAAGAGTGCTGCATCCCTCTGCAAGATATCTCACTATTTTTGACTTTTCTGAGCCTGTCAAGTCCTTCTTTTGACCCATTTTGCCAAAGGAAAGGAAGTTGCCTAATAATTATGCACACCTGATATAGGGTGTTGATGTCATTAGACCACACCCCTTCTCATTACAGAGATGCACATCACCTAATATGCTTAATTGGTAGTAGGCTTTCGAGCCTATACAGCTTGGAGTAAGACAACATGCATAAAGAGGATGATGTGGTCAAAATACTCATTTGCCTAATAATTCTGCACGTAGTGTATGTATGTTATATAGGGAGGTGTAGAATCTGCAAAATTCCTCAGCAATGGCTGGGGTGGTGGTTAGTCTATTTCCTTCTTTTGATTTAATGGCCTGCACAAATGTCTTATTCCTTTGAGACCTGAGTAGATTAGACATTAGTTTAGAACCTTTGTTGCCATGGAGGTAATGTTTAAATCGTCGTGCTTGCATTATTTTGGCTGATTTGACATTTAATAGATCCTTCAGCTGTGATCTAAGGGCCTTTAGTGCCACCTGTACCTCCCCAGATTGCGTTGTCTTGTGCAGATTCTCCATTGTTGAGATCTGGGTAAGTAAGGAGTTTAGTTTTTGTGTCCTTTGTTTTTTAACCTTAGTACCTAGACTAATGAGTTCCCCTCTGATGACCACTTTGTGGGTTTCCCACAGAATAGGTATAGAGGTCTGGGAGTTATCGTTCTCTTTGAAGTAGTCTAAGATTCTCTGCGTTATATGCTCCTTGTGTGTCTCATCCTCTAGGAGGGTATCATTCAACCTCTAAGTCCATGTCTTAGGTGGAAGATCTCTAAACGTTAGTGTTAAGCTGACCGGGGCATGGTCCGAGATGATAATGCTATTCTCGCGTCCTTAACCAATATTAGTGAATGATTGGGCAGGAAAATGTAATCCAATCTCTGATGGGAGCAATGTGTTTGAAAATAAAATGTGTAGTCCCTTTCCTCAGGGTTTAGGACTCTCCAGACATCTGAGACCCCAAGCTCTGCCAGGGCTAGTTGTAGCTTGTGGATTTGTTTTTTATGCAAAAGTCTGCTGGGCAAGGTGGTATCTTTGGTGTGATCTAGTACAAGGTTCAGGTCACCCCCCAAAACTAACATGCCCTCACCAAAGTTTTAAGTGTCTCTAACGTCTTGAGAAACCACCCAACCTGTTTAGTGTTTGGGGTATATATATTTGCTAATGTGACAACTATGTTCAAGATTTTCCCCTTGATAAACAGAAATCTTCCTTCTGGATCAACCAGCTTGGCTGTTAAAGTAAAAGGTATATTTCTGCCAATACCTATTGAGACCCCTCTTGCTGCTGATGAGTATGAGGAATGGTACCAGGTGGGGAAACATTTGCTCGACAGATTGGGTATATGTGAGTGCCGAAAGTGGGTTTTCTTGCAGGAGGATAATTTCTGCCCTGTCCTTCCTTAGTGTGTGGTAAACTTGACTATGCTTTTGTGGAATATTCATTCCATTCACATTTAGTGACAAAACTTGGACTTCAGCCATGATACCAACAGTGTGTATCAAGGAGCTTCTCAGATAGGACTGTGTATAATAGAGACGTCAAGGGAGGGGTACAACAGCAACAACCAACTATCAACAAATTAAAGGGGGACCAAGTCCCTAAGGGCACAGTAGGGTGCCGTATCGCAATTATTGACCTGGAATAATGGGCCATGTGGAGGTACATAGGTGAAAGAGCTCCGCGAGTGCCAGAGCCCCGGCCACATACACATGTAATATTACCTGGCAATGAAGCGATAACATTTATGTCTACTAAGACACGAGGAATAAAGAGCAAGCCGCTATGCAATTCCAACAACCGGCCAGAGACGCCATAGACCCGCCTAAAAAGAATCCACCGCCGTTTGAAAGCATTATTATATAGATGACTAACTGTAACATGCAGTAGATAACAGAGGCATGATAACAATATGACTTCAAGTGGGATAAGGGAGAGACCAGGACAAAACAAGTGCCCCGATCTACCCCCACCCAATACAAAACATATACTAGGGTTCATTTTCATATTGAACTCCTAGTGAAGGCACACATAGAATATCAAACCCCAAGCCTAAGTGACTTAGCGTTCAATCCACGGGAGCTGACTTTGTCTTTGGCGTTTTGGCGCGCAAAACTTGCTGCCATGGCGATGTCTCTGGTAGCTTTGGGAGACTCTCAAAGCAGGCTGATGGGAGCCATGATGGGATGTCGAGGGGCTCCATGTTCAGTGCCTCCCATATTTTGGTCAAGTCCTCTGGTACTCTCACTACCAGTTGTTTGCCCTTCACTGTAGTACTGAGGCCGAAAGGGAAAAGCCATCTTACTGGGAGCTTCCTATCTCTCAGCGCTGAGGTGACCGGTCACAAAGCCTGACGTTTGGCGAGGGTGCTAGCCGCCAGGTCTTGGAATAACAAGATCTTACGTTCATCATATATAATCTCCTCACAGTCTCTGGCTGCTTTGAGAATGTCAGCAGTGTCAAGGTAATTTAGCAGTGCACACACTATATCCCTTGGTGGCTTTCCAGCCGACGGTCTGGGTCTAAGGGCTCTGTGGGCTCTCTCAATAATAATGTTGTCAGCACATCCTGACCCACAAGCTTGCTGTGTAACATCAGCAGGGACCGTTTCTGGTATTCCTCTCAGCCTCACATTTTTCCTCCTGCCCCTATTTTCCTGATCCTCCAGGTACATGTAGGCATTGTTAATCTGATTACACATGGTCTTCATCTGGGATTGCATCCCCTTGTTATGCAGCTCCATGACAGACTGAGACTCTTCAAGTGCCTCCACCCTATGCCCCATCTGCTTAACCTCCGTTTTGATATCTGCCAGCTCTCTCATCACTGGCTAAAGGGATGGGGCCAAGGAGTCTTGTAAGAAAGTTCTGGTGATGGGTAGCGAGTCTAGCTCACCTTGTGTGTCCGGTGGAGCGCATAAGAGTTCGCCCTCAACTACCTCTTCCTCCGGCACTGCCGCTTGCTGCGTGGTTTGTGCCGTTTTTCCCCGTTTTTCTGGGGGAGAAGATCCTTTACTGAAGTATTTGCTTAAGTCTCCTTGAGGTTTTTTTCGAACCCAGGGTGTTCTCTATCACCCCACCTCTATCTCTGTTCGTTTTCCTCATGTTTGGTCAGGTTTAGACGGTTTTAAAGCTGTTTGGCTGGGTGTCTGCACAGGAGCTCACGGATCAAGCATCCTACACCATGCTCTTCCGGCTCCGCCCCCCCCCCCCCCCCCCCCTTCCCAGTAAGGTATTATGTATGTTTATGGCAGAGAGAGTTTTTGCTGCTGTGAGAGGCAACATTGCTAACACATCCTTCCATACTTTGGAGCTGTTTGGGCAGCCGTATTTTAAATGTGTACTCCTCAGCCGGGAATTACAGAACTATACCAAAAACCTCAATTGGATGCCTAAGGTTTTGCCAAGAGAATTGAGAAAGAAGAGTATTTTCTACAACCCCCATTATTGCTGTTATTCATCTATACATTGTTATTGGGAAAGAATTGCACTGTGAACTGCTTTTGGAAATTTACCTTAATACTGCTGAATGTACTACTACTCTTGTTCTGCACTTTAGTTAAGAGAGAACTATTTACTTGTACCTACTGGCCTGGTCACTGACTCATCACAATTCACTGGCCATTTCACCTACATCCATACTCCTGTCTTGCACCCTGCCAAAATACTTAACACCAAGGGCACACCAACTACCACCATGCAGGAGCCCTAACACCAGAGTTTGCCCTGAGGGAAGAAAGGATGCACCCTCCTATCACTGCACTGCTCCAGGGAGCATCAGTGTGAAGACTGCTACTGTGATCTGCGTGTACAACTATCCTTGCTAGGGTAACTACCACTCTCATCCTCCACTTGATCCTCCCGGGGCGGTAGTTGCAACCGCAGCCTGCCTCCACTATGGAAAGAATCAAACTTACCTGCTATCCACTGCTCTGGTTCTGTGCACTGGCTCCTATGTGCCTACTTTCCAGTCCACTGCTTGTTTACTTCCTCTCTGGCATGGGCATTATCATCTGCTCCACTGCAGTCATTAATGTAATGTGTTGTAATGTAATGTATTTGTCCATATTCCTTCCTTTGTTGGCTTGATTCATTGTTTCATCCATTGCAGTGGTGGCTCTAACCCCTGGAAACAAGCAGTGTTTAATACGATGGAAAAATGAATCAAGCCAGCAAGGCGGCAATATGGACAATTACAATACATTAGCAAGTGCTCTGTATTAACTTTTTCTACATGATAAATACCAGTTGCTGAAGTGAGACAACCCCTTCAACTGGATTCATTGAGGACATGTCCACAAGAGACATATTCCAGTTATTAGCTGCAGCGAAGCAGATTATCATGCCTGTGCAGGGGATGAATTATACAAGCTGCAGACTGGAAGAAGGACACATAGGAGCTGACATACAGGACCAGAGCAATGGGGAGTAGGTATAAATCTTTTCATAGCCGAGGCAGACTGTGGGACCTGTGAAAAGTTACTTATTCCTGGACAACACATTTAATGCTGTCTTCCTGTTCTGTCTAGCAGTTCTGAGATGATTGCAGGTATGGCTAGTGGTGCACCTTCTCCTCTGACCTTTAGAGGATGAACTTACTACTGACCATGTGCAGCACAGTTTCAGGCATTGAAAGGACCTTGAGCAGCATGAAGATACCTAGTATAAGGCACAGGAGAAGTAAGAACTGATTATCTATCACCACTAGAACATACTACTTATCACTGTTTATAGTATAAGGGACAGGAGAGGATACTGGATAGGTCAAAACTGATTATCATCACTAGAACACCCTGCTTTTCACTGTTTATAGTACAAGGACAGGAGAGAACAAAGGAGAGATGAGAACTGATTTTCAATCGCTACTAGAACACCCTGCTTATCACTGTTTATAGTATAAGGGACAGGAGAGAACACAGGAGAGGTTAAAACTGATTATCTATCACCACTAGAACACCCTGCTTATTACTGTTTATAGTGTAAGGGACAGTAGAGGATACCGGAGAGGTGAGAACTGATTATCATTACTAGAACACCCTGCTTATCCCTGTTTATAGTATCAGGAGAGAACACAGGAGAGGTGAGAACTGATTTTATATCATTACTAGAACACCCTGCTTATCACTGTTTATAGTATAAGGACAGGAGAGAACATATGAGAGGTGAAAACTGATTTTCTATCACCACTAGAACACCCTGCTTATTACTGTTTATAGTGTAAGGGACAGTAGAGGATACCGGAGAGGTGAGAACTGATTATCATTACTAGAACACCCTGCTTATCCCTGTTTATAGTATCAGGAGAGAACACAGGAGAGGTGAGAACTGATTTTATATCATTACTAGAACACCCTGCTTATCACTGTTTATAGTATAAGGACAGGAGAGAACATATGAGAGGTGAAAACTGATTTTCTATCACCACTAGAACACCCTGCTTATTACTGTTTATAGTATAAGGACAGGAGAGAACACAGGAGAGGTGAGAACAGATTTTATATCATTACTAGAACACCCTGCTTATTACTGTTTATAGTATATGGACCGGACAGAACACAGGAGAGGTGAGAACTGATTATCTATTACCACTAGAGTGCCCTGCTTATTACTGTTTATAGTATAAGAACAGGAGAGGTGAGAACTGATTTTCTATCACCACTAGAACACCCTTCTTATTGCTGTCTATAGTATAAGGACAGGAGAGAACACAGGAGAGGTGAGAACTGATTTTATATCATTACTAGACACCCTGCTTATCACAGTTTATAGTATAAGGACAGGAGAGAACACAGGAGAGGTGAGAACTGATTTTCTATCACCACTAGAACATGTTGCTTATCACTAGTTGTGATAAATAAGGACCTAAGATTCATAAAACATGAATATATTTATGATTAACATTTCTAAACTTTTCTAATTTATAAATCAATAACACAATCACAGATGATATTCTTTTTTAATCTGGAGTCTGAATCCAACTCCACAGCCCTGGTGACCTCTCTCCCACTCTTTTTGAAGGGAAAGAAATTGGGTGTTATACTACCATACTACTTTGACAAAACTGTTTTTTAAAATATCATTCTTATCCAGTGCATTACAAATGTGAACAAAGCTAAAGATTTGGAATGGCCAAGTCAAAGTTCTGACTTCAATCCAATAGAAATGTTGTGAAAGGACCTAAAGTGAGCAGTTCATGGGAGGAAACCCACCAATATAATAGAGGTGAAGCTGTTTTATATGGAAGAATTTGATAGAATCCCTCCAATCCAACGTGTAGTACAAATCAACAATTACTGGAAACATTTAGTGGCAGTTATTGCTACACAAAGGGATCATACCAGATACTTGAAAGCAAAGGTTCACAATAATTTTGACACTCACGGGCATGTGATATTGTGTCAATGAATAAATTACCAGGTCTAATATTTTTTACTAAGAACCAACCAAATATATACCTCCATATCACTAGATTTTAAAACATATATCCAAAGAAATCCATACTCCCTACAAATTACATATAGTTCCAAATATCACAGACAATACCAGAAAAATACATCTAAGACAACTTTTATGATACATAAAAGGATGAATATATAAAACGACCATCACAATAATTAAAACCATTAAAAAACAACAAAGCGGTTGATAGCATTTACAGTCCCAATAGAAATCAAGAACCATCAATCACGTGAACAGGGTTCTGTATAGATCTCCAACTTTCAAGGGCTGCAATATAAGATTCTCATATGTATCATAATAAATATGAATATAAAAACCTAATAATTAATAAATCATAAAGTGCAATTGTAGAGCAGACCAAAGAGTCACCCAGGGTAACTTTATAGTGTAGTTGCTACTCGTTCCTCCTTGCCTCTCTATTATGGGTCTGTATATGCTTTTCAGGTTTTGACCTTTGTTGATTCTTAAACCCTTTGACGTTTTTCATGCACTTTACTATTCTGACTTTTTGGTCTGCTCTACAATTGCACTTGCAATTTAGAATTTATAAATGAATCTCTGATTGTTTAGGTTTTTATATTTTAGTTATTATTTTGTGTATGAGAACCTTATATTGCAGCCCTTGAGAGTTAGAGATATATAGCGAACCCTGTTCAAATGATTGATAGTTCTTGATTTCTATTGGGATTGTAATGCTATCAATCACTTTTTGTTGGTTTTAATGGTTTTAATTATTGTGATTATTGCCATTTTTGCAGATTAATCCTTACGTATATCAATAAAATTGTGTTGGATATATTTTTCTGGTATTGTTTGTGTTATTTGAAACTATATGCCATTTGTAGGGAGTATAGAATATTTTTGACTAATTTCTTTGATTTGGTTATCTTTATCTATATTTAGGACGTGAGTGAAAATTTAGTTTTAGGTCTAGTTTATGCGACAATATAGACATTTTTGAAGGCTTCACAAACTTTCAAGCACCATTGTATATGTCTGCATAATATAGTAACAGGTGATTCCTAAATTATACCATAGCTGGTACCACCATAACATAAGCTAAAGAGAACCTGTCACCCCACCTGACATGTCTGTTTTTGTAACTACTGTACCTGCATCTCTATGTAATAATAATTCCAGTGCTTCTATTCTTATGACTCTATGTTGTACCATTAATTATTTCTTCTGAAAGTTATGAATGGTCAGCAGTTTACAATGAAGGTCCAGCTGAGTGATATCAATTATGGGTTTGTCACCACACAGTCTACCACTGGCAGCAATGATTGGAAAGTATCAGAACGTGTAGGGGCTCACCTTAACTGGCATAGCCAGCTGGACCTTCTTTGCAAGCTGCTAGCAAATTAATTAATAAGTTCTAGAAGTAATAATAAAGAAATTGGCACAACACAGGGTCATAAGAATAGTGGTTCCAGAATTATTACATGGACAATTCAAGTAGTTACTTAGACAGATATATCAGGAGAGTTTACAGGTCCTCTTTAAAGAAGACCATCTCCTACACTGTGGATAACCTTGGACATTTGTCTTTTCAGATCATGCTATATTCTAGCATGGGTGTCTTCACAGCTTGTCACTTAACCACCTGAAGTTTAAAATTGTGTAATATGATATGGCCTAGCTATTTAGGGGCACATAGCTACCATGGATTGTGGTAATTCACCCATACACTAGATTTATACTTTTTGTCTTGCTGTATCTACAATATGATGTATATATGAAGCTGCAGGGCATCCTCAGAACATTATACATTATTGAAGTAATTGGGGTAACTGCAGATAACATGTACCTGTCAATCAAGCTATAGTCTCGTAGTCATCTATACATTGCACTGCTTTCATTTAGAGAAACAAGAACAGACCAGAACTATTAACATGTCCATGTTGTTATGCTTCCAATGCCTTGTAGAAGTCGGAGGTGTAACTTGATCCAGGGCCCCAGAGCAAAACCTTTAACAGGGCCCCACCTACCATGTGCTTTCTATAATACTGTTTTTTGGGCCCCCTCAGGCTCGTGGGCATGGCAGTGATTGCTGCCTCTGCACCCACTATAGCTATGCCTTTGTGAGAAGTTAATTCTGTCCTATATTTATTTGTGCTGTGAATGACGAGATTCGTTTTCCTCCTCTGGGAATGGAATTGCTCACTTGTATAGAGCAATTTAATTTACCAAATACACACATATCACTGGCCTGCTACACTCACAATGTGTTCTCAGTCTAAATCTGAGAAGAGTATAAAATGTACAGTTCCTTGATGAACATTAAATGACCCGACACAATGTGCTGCTTCCTACTTCCAGTAAAAAAGAAAAGAAAACACATTGGAATTTGTGGAAGCTGGCAAGCCAAGGGATTATACATACACAGTGCAATAATGTAAAACATCTGGAGCCTCTTTTATTGCCTCTACGAGAGGGGGAGGGAGGAACTGGAGAAAGCACACTCAGACCAAACACATTGGACGTAGGACAAAACAAATAAAATACTTTAAAGTCATATAAGGGAATAGAAAAAAAAAAGTATATTTCTTATATTTCCTTCTCCACAATTCTTGTATAAAGTGATAATGAGTGCCTAAAGAGCAAGAAGTAACAAGTACATGGCACTTTTTAGTGTAATAACCCTAATGTGCATGTGAACACAGAAAGCACTTAGGCTGGTCTATAAAGTTTATATATCCCTCCCAACCCCCATACTGTATATACCGGCAGACATGCTTTTGTTCTGAATGGGGTAAGAGGAGAAAGACACCCCCATATAGGTCTGGGGGCAGTGTATCTACCCTGAAAACAAAGGATAGGGTATGTTGAAATCCAAAAGCCCAATCCTTCTTTCCTCGGGTAGCAGAGGAAAGTCTGGACTCCTCCATAGACATTAGGTCCATCTCACCAAAATCAGCAGGTTCGCCTAACTTTAATATGTATAGCTTTTGATGCTGGACTGCAATACATATATCTGTCAGAAGAGCTCATCCCTCGTGGAGAAAATCAGAAAGAACAGCAACATTTATTTTTGACCAGGGATGTACACACATCCTGTAAGGTGCCATAGCAAAACTTAGTATGGACCCCCTTGCTCCACCCAATTTTCCAGTATGCATGTGTCAATTACTTCTAAGCAATGTAAAATGCAAAACACAATGCCCCAGTCATCCTTGGCCTAACCTACTTTATCCGACGTATATGTCAATAAAGTGGAACAGGTGCTTCATAAATATGGCGCTCATTCTGAACACCATATTTCTCAATCTATTTATGCAGCGAGCCCGCAGGGGAAGCGAGAGCAGGGAGGACAGGAGTGGTTATGGTGGTGAGGATGGGACTAGTCGTACTCACACTGGCAGTCCTCACTCTGGCACTCCCTGGGCTGTGCACTAATGGGAGAGGAGCAACCTTTCCTTCCCTCGGGGCACACTCTGGACTTTTTGGGGTTTCCTGCCTGGTGGTGGCTGGGGTGCCCTTGGTGATAGGGGTCAGTGCAGCAGGATCCAAGGCAGGAGAGCAGCAAAAGGGCTGGAAGATGATGGAGGCAATGACCAAGCCCATTTTGGTTTACTTTTTTGAATAGATGGTGGACGTTGCAGTACAAATCGAATATGTCGATGTAGACAAAATAATTTTTTCAAATGTTTTTGTAAGTAGTAAAATATATTATAAGTTATATTAAAAGTTATATAAATATGGTATTGCCGTAATTGTACTGACCCACAGAATAAGGTCATCCTGTCACTTGTAGTCCATAATGAACACCATAAACGAAACCCGAAAAACCATGGTGAAACTGCATTTTATTGCACCTGACAAGGAAGATTTCCATTTTTAAATACAAGATATAGCGAATTAAATGGTGCTCTAAAAAAAAATACAACTTGAACCACTGAAAATTAGCCCTCAAAAGGCTGTGTGACTGGAAAAGTAAAAACGTTTCAGGTTTTGGAAGGTGAGGGAGGAAAAAACGCAAAAAAATGGAGGAAAAAACAAAATAGCGAAAAAACATTATTGGCAGGGTCCTTAAGGAGTTAAATCTTGCAACTTGTTTAGTCCCTGTATGCTGTAAGAATAGCTTTGCAAAGATTGTTTAACCATTTGACTGCTGGATAGCAGTGAGAGTGTATGTTGGGTATCTCTCTGGTCCAAGAATTTAATTGGTGGTGGCATTAGGTTGTGTATTTGGGGTGCGTGGACCGTGTTTGGGGTTTGCTCAGTTTGAAGGCTGAGTGGAAGGTGAGTGCAAGATTGAGTGAGTGGAAATAGATTAACCCCTTGCAGTCGCACCCATGTCACATTGCTGGGACAGTGCATATGTGAGGACAGGGACCTCTCATTATAAATAAGCACAGTAGATGGTTGTCAGGGCCGCACCGCCAATTAGGTGAGGGGTATTTTTTGCACTGGCACACATTATAAGGAGAATTATTACTACTGGAGGGCATTATGGTGGGCTTTATTACTACTGGGGGTCTATGGGGAACATGATTACTAGTATGGGCACTATGGGAGTATTATTACTTCTGGGGCACAGTGGGGACATGTTGGGGGCACTGTAGGAGCACTATTACTACCATGTGTGCTCTAGCAGAGAATTATTACTATTGGTGGGACTTTTGGAAGCACTATTACTGTGGGGGGCACCCTGGCACAGTATCAGCTTACCACAATTAATTTTGGGGGACGTTATGTTTGCACTATTAGTGTCAGGGGCACTATTTGCTGGGCGCAGTTATTTTAGAACACTGCGTGCCAATAATTATTGAAGGGCACTATCTGCATGGTTCTAGTATTATCAGGGGGTTTATCTGTTTCTGCAGTAAATTATTAGGGAGCACAGCGGCACAGTATTGGGGGTGGTAGGATGATTTATCCAGAAAATGGGAGGATAATGGAAAAGTAGTAAACTAAGATTTTTTGGTCAAACTGCAGAGACGAGAAATGGCTGAAAAATGGTGGTCTGGTCTGAAGGTCTGAAAAGAGAAGATGAGGAAAGAACATCTACATCAAAAGAGACGTCACTGGATGTAAGAGGTATGTGGGGCTGTATTACCCTGTATGTTCTGTAGTGATATACGTAATGTTATGATGGAAGGGGTTAGGTTGAGCATTTGGTATGGGAGGGGGGGACTTTTTCAATTTTCAACTAAGGCAGCAGAAAGGTTAGGTGCACCCCTGATGGTGGTATACACTGGATGGTATGGGCCTCGTATTTTATCTACACTAATTAAAAGTTACATTGTAAATATTGTCTGTCCCAGTAGAGGCATGCTCCTGGTTATATATTCAACATGACATCTCGTTATCTCATTTTAGAATATAGTGGAGCTCAGTGCAGTTTCTAGGTAAAATTTCTCTCAGCGCGAGTGTAAAAAAAAACCTCCCCCCCACATCAAAACTGCTCGATGAAACCATATCAGAAGAGTACTTACAACCGTCTCACCATATATTTTTTTTATTTTTATGCTTAGCACAAGATTTATTGAGAGCAAAAGAAAATCATAAATTACTGCTTAAACTGTTAAAAGTCGCAGGCAGAATGATACAGGAGAACTGCAGTTCATGTTCCCCACAATGGCCCCTATTTTCATGTCCCCCACAGTGGCCCCTATTTTCATGTCCCACTGTCCCCACAGTGGCCCCCATTTTCATGTCTCCCACAGTGGCCCCCATTTTCATGTCCCCCACAGTGGCCCCCATTTTTATGTCCCCTGCATCGGCCCCCGCCCCCGATTGTAATTAATGCCCCCCCACAGTGTCTCCCCATTGTAAAAAATGTGTAACCACATTGTACAGTCACGGTGACGCGCCCACTGTCCAGGTCTGTCCCACAGACTCAGGCTCTCACAGCAGGCTTCTTTCTCAGCACTGCTCCGGGTGGGTGGTAAGAGGCAGGCAGTGCAGGCGGCGGCGCTCACTCACTGTACGTCACGCGCCTGCGCCCCCTAGTGGGAGGAGCAGGCGCGTGACGTCAGTGAGCGCCGCCCGCACGTACCGGAGCTGAGTGACTGGTGAGGTACGGAAACGGTAATTAAGAGAGGAGCGCAGGACGCAGGGCAGGAGAGATCCGAGGGAGGGAGCCAGGGGGCGCAGGAGAGTCACAGAGGAACGGCGCCCCGAGCAACAAGAGGGCGCTCTATGTGGTGGCCCTGCCGGCGCCCCCCTTCTGACAGCATCCCGGGCGGCCACCCGGCCCGCCCAGTCTAAAAAACAGCCCTGGTGGAGCTATATAACCATCAGGAAATAACCACATTTATCATGTACGCTATTGACTAGTATGTGCTTATGTGCACTCATCTTATCAAACATACTGTCGCTGGCTTCTTTTTTATAAGCGATCACTAATATGTTATAATTTGGGAAGAATATTATGCAGCATGTATCTCTCTTGCATAATCAGAATTTTTTTCTCTGAAATAATATAATTCAATCATTTTGCTAAATGTTGTATTATCTTGTGCATACCTCTGTAACTGGCACTGTATGGTACTGTATACATACATTCTTCTGCTGTCAGCCAGCAGGGTAAGCTATACACATAAATTCCTCTCTGGCTAGAAATATCATAAAGGCACAGTACTGATTGATCTCTATTATTTTGGTACATTTTTTGATATAAGACTTGAATTTGAATACTTTGTTAACATATTGAGCTGGGTTTTCACTTTCAGTTTTTCTGATGCAGTTTTTGAAGCCAAAAGATGAGTGGAGAGATCTGTCCTTCGTGTTTAAAGGAGTTCTCCGGAAAATAAGAAAATGAAAATGCTTAAATATTACTTTATTATAAATATATTCCCAAATATCTCTTGTTAGTCATAATGGCTTGTTTGGTCTAGGGAGCAATCATTAGGAGAAAAAAAAATGGTTGCTGTCCTATTAGTACAGACAAAACCGGTCCTAATCACACAGCAGGACAAGTTACTTCAGAATACTGAGCTAAAGAGCTGCCTCATCCTCCTCTCTGCTCTACTTGTCAGGGATTATGATCCAGAATACAGCTGGCCTTTAGCTGAATCTCTGTGGGAATAGAGTTCATGAGGAGACATGAAGTACAGAGAGGAGGTGGGGGTGTGGATAATGAGAGGCAGCACTTGTATGCAGTCTCCATTACCACAGTCTGTTCTGTCCGTCCTCTCTGTACTTCATGTCTTCTCATGTACTTCATTCCAACAGATATTCTGCTGAATGATCTTATCAGCTGTATTCAGGATCATAATCCCTGACAAGAAGAGCAGAAAGGAGGATGAGGCAGCTCTTTACCTAAGTGTTCTGAAGTCAATTGTTCTGCTGTGTGATTAGGACAGGTTTTGTGTTTACTAATAGGACAGTGGCCATTTTATTTTACATTTACATGGCCCGATAAAGCAGACGATTGTGGTGAAGGAAGCTGCACGTCAGTGGAGTTAAAGTTCTACATTTACCTGCATCTCCTCCACAGTAATTAATGCCGTGTGCGCTGGGGGAGCTTAGCAGCAGGCTGAATGACAGCCCAGCTGCCCAGTTACTATGTAGTTTGTATCCATTGCCAGAGTTGCCCACCGTCCACAAATTTCTGGACAGTCTGTAAAAATAGGCCACTTTTTTCCCTGTGAAAAAAAAATAGATGTGTCCATGATTTTTTCTTAGGCTAGTGGTACTTGACTAGATTATTATGTTATGTAATTCTCAGCATTTTACAGCTCAGGGTAAATGCTGTTAATAAGTACTTATCAGTATATTGAGCTATAGACCTATATTACTGATAATCTTTATAATTTATTATGGTTTCCAAAATTGCCCGCAGAAAATATTGGCTGTCCGTCATTTTAGTTGTCCAGAAAAAAGAGAAATTCTGGTTAGTAACCCTGTCCTGTCCTATGGAACGAAAAAAACGTTGCATGCAATGGTTATTTGTCTGGCCAACAGTCGATCAGGCAGCCAAATCTCCTTACCAGAGATGTGAACGTAGCCTTACACTCCTAAAGGACTACCACTACTCAACATTCCACCGTACTTACAAGTAAATGACCATAATGTTTAACAGTATTCTGCATACATGAATAGCAACAAATTCATGAATCCGGCATGCATTATGAGGGGGTATTTTTTGTGCTGGTGCACATTGTAAAGAGGTATTTATTGCACTGGCGCACATTATAAGGAGGTACTTTTTGTACTGGCGCACAATATAAGGAGAATTATTACTACTCGGGACTATGGGGAACATGATTACTAGTATGGCCACAATAGGAGCATTATTACTATTGGGGGCACTTTAAAGTGCAGTCTGATAGCTCATTTTAGTTGTCCAGAAAAAAGAGAAATTCTGGTTATTAACCCTGTCCTGTCCTATGGAGTGCTGAGTCAATGGACCTATCAGGTTCTTATCCAGGGACTCTCTGCCCTTATTAAATTCCCTTCTGGCCATATACCTTTGTCAGTGATTGTCTCTGATTCACTAGCTGTGTTCCTTGTTCCGGTTTCATATACTTTTGGATTACTTGTGTTCTGACCTCGGCTTGGTACTGAGGTTCTCTTCTGGTACTGATCTCGGCTTGGCTTTTTGAATACTCTCTGTCTCTCGATTTGGTACTATGTTGCCCTGCTAGTTCCAACCCATTTCTGTTGACTCTGTCTTGTTTTTTCCCTTTGTGTTGTTTGTCTCGCACCTTAGCAGAGTAGGGAAGGTTCGACCAGTTGCAGACTTGCTACTGGGCTTGCACAGCAAATAGGCAAAGAAAGCGGGCAGAGTTCCAGTTTAGGGCTCTCTATCCGTATCTGTCACTACCTACTGACGTTACACCTAATCCTTGAAGTTGGCTGGCAATCTCTGTAAATAAATTTTTAACTCAGGCAGCAGAAAGGCTAGGTGCACCCCTGCCGGTTGCCTCAAAGCACTGAGGGAAGGGGGTCCCAAGCTGAGCTCTTGTACTAGGGCCCATGAGCCTTTAGCTACTCCCCTGACCCCAACCGATTCATACAAAGATATGCTGGGTACATTACATGGTATTGATATATAAAATGGCATTAAATAAACTTAAATAGCATTACAGAACCAAAAATTTTTGAAGTACCCTGTTCTGGGGTACTGCATAAACAGCCCCAAAAGCAATAGAAAATGGGAAACACACTGCACAGGTCCTGGACATCAGTAATCTAGAGCAGGGTTTTAAATTGTGGCGGCTGAATGATGTTTCTTGTCCCATGTCCCTCCATCTGTATTCATCTTATAGACATGAGTACTGTATCAATGGGACAGTCTTGCTAGATAAGAGGACATGACTTCGCAAATATAGAAAATGACAAATAACATATATATAAATATTTATATTAGTAAGTTCCATATATTTTTAACACACATTTTTTTAAAGGGGTTTGCCGAACATTAGATATTGATAACCTATCCTCAGGATAGATCATCAAAAGCTGATTAGTGGGGGTCTGACACCTAGTACCCCTGCAGATCAGCTGTATGAAGAGCGCTGCAGCCTTCTCGCATCTTACTAAGCACATTACCATGCATTGTATAGTGGCTTTAGTATTAGCAACTAAGGCCTACTTACTTGAATGGAACTTAGCTGCACATAGCCCATGTGACCAATGAACGTGACGTCACTGGCCTAGGAAAAGGCTGCAGCCTCTTCAAACAGCTGATCGTCAGTCGTGCCAGGAGTTGGACCCCCACCAATCAGCTATTGATGCCCTATCCTGAGGATAGGTTATCAATATTGAACTCCTGGAAAACTACTGTAACAATAGCTTTAAAGTGGCTAACCCCTTGAATACACAGCACACATTGTTATCTGTATCACAAAAAAATAGAAGGTATAATGGTATACTCTAAATGGTTCCTTATTTTAGGTAATGCTTTGTTGAGAAATATGAATAAAATACCTAACACTATAGTTTGAAAATGAATGAAATTAAGAGACTGTTTCATATGGTTAATGATGGACAGAGCATTAAAGGAATGCACTGGTTACTTAGACATGTCACCTTAGACATGCATTTAAAGCAGAGGAATTTAAATGGCAGGAAGGACAGCACTCTGAATGTCGTAATATTTAACCTCACGTCAAAACGTTATTCTGTGCTAAAGCCCCATTGGGTTAGCAAAGTAAATGTTAAAGATAAAAGTAAATGGTCTCTGAATATTGGTAATATTTTCTCAAGGCAATGGGAGAAAATATTTAACACTGCATCCGAAATATTAATAAATCCACCACAGCAAGTTACTTATTTTTGTATTTTTCATAAATAGATTTAAAACTATTAAAATTGTTCTCCAAGTATTGTGCCATCAAAAGTCACCACAAGTGATCTCTTCTGGAGATGTTCAAAATTAGAAAGGTATTGCTCAGCCATTATTAGCTATCCCTGAGATATCTTCAATCTAAATTATTATTATTATTGTTATTATTTATTATGAAAGCGCCATTCATTGCATAGCGCTGTACATATGATAAGGGTTGCACATACATAATACAGACAATGGCACTAAGCATGAACAAGACGAGTTACAAACTGGTACAAAAGAAGAGAAGGGCCCTGCCCGTGAGGGCTTACAATCTACATCTACAATCTAAATATTGAAGATATTAAATACGATCTAGCTCTCTGCATTCTTGGCAACAGCTCAAAATGACAACTAGGAGAAACGATTATAGAAGCTATTATAAGAGCTATATTCTCAGCAAAAACACAATCTTTACTGGAGTTCTGAAACGCCATCAGCGTTTCTCATAAAAAAATAATAATTTTATAGTGCTGTATGTGGTTAGAGGTTCTTTCAGCTTCTGAAAAACTCATATTCAAATAGATATGGATTTATTGATGATATGGATTTATTGATGAAAGGCTTACATTTTTTTCCCTTCAGTCCAGACCATGAATAGGAGAAGTAGGGGTTGTGGTTTAACCATTTGTGGACCTTACATATATACCGTAATTATAAAAATTAAGATACTGTATCATGATGCATGAAAACACAAATATAAGGTATTGACATACACCACAGATGAGGCACCAAATACGTGGTCAAAAATGACACAATAATAGCAGCAAGATATAATCAAGTAAAGCAGGACATACATCCAAATTGATACACAAAACTGCACACACAAGTAATACAGACCCAGTATGGCACATCAAAACAACCCCAATGTAATATATTGTTAAACACAATATTTCTAAAGTTGGCCATACACATGAGATGTTGGCCTGTTCGACTGTTGATCAACCACTCATTTGGCTGACAGCTGTTTCTCCTGATCCCCCAATACACAAGTATGCTTAGCTCGGCATGCAAGTGTTGTAAATGGAAATCCACTACAGAGGCTTATATCCTTAAGAACAAAAGGATTGGGCTCTTATTCAGATATTCAACATCTTACATACACACTAGTATTCAGCAGATACTACAGAAAACAGGGGCTTTGTCTGACATAAATCGAATCGCTATGACCAGCTTATGTGACACAATACTTACTATATTTTTCACTCTAAGACCAACCTGACCATAAGACATATTTTGGTTTAGAGGAGGAACATAAGGAAATAAATATTTTTCATCACACTTCAGATCAGAACCCCAATCTTCATCAGACCTCACATCAGACCCTCAATCTTCATCAGGCCCCAAAATAAAACCCAGACCTCAAATCAGACCCTCAATCTTCACCAGACCCCCAATCTTCATCAGACCTCAGGTCAGACTCACAATCTTCATCAGACTCCCAAATCAGACCCCCAGTCTTCAGGAGACCTAATTTCAGACCCTCAATCTTCATCAAACCCCCAAATAAGACCCTAATCTTCATCAGACCCCTAGTCCTCATCAAACCTCAGATCAAACCTCTCCTGCTACGCTAGTGGGGAGATCCAGCACACTCTTCTTGCAGCTCTGTACTGTGTCCTGGTGGTACCCATAGAAGACTAGGGAGCGGTTAGTAAAGTCAGCACCAGGAGCACTATATTCACCACTCACTGGTCCTACTGTGTACTAATGAATGCTTTCATAACGGAATTGGAATGGTAAGGGTGTTCTTTTCATAGGATGCACTGCAACTCCCTACTTTTGAGTGGAAAACATGTGTCTTATTAAAGATTATGGTGTGTTAATAATAAAAAAGTTTTTTTCCTTTATGTACAAATGAGATGCTGATCAGTAGAGGAGTGGACTACACCATGACCCACAGTTCCTGTTGTTATAGCTGAAACAATTTTGATATAGTAGACTTACTACTGGGCTCATTAGTAGTGTTGAGCGAACCCAAACTGTAAAGTTCGGGTCCTTACTGAACTTTGCGAGTTCGAGTGCCCAGACCCGAACACAAACTTTGCCAGAAAAGTTCAAGTTCAGTGTTCGGGCATTTAATAAGGCTTTTGAAAGGCTGCAGGGCAGTCAATCAACAAGCTTATAAGCTGTGGGAACTTAGAAGCCATCACAGCCATGCCTAGTAATGGCATGGCTGTGATTGGCCGGTGCATTATGTGACCCAGCCTCTATACAAGCTGGATCATGTATAGCACTGCCCATCAGCTCTGAGTAGTGCAGGGGCAGGAAGCAGGCAGCTGAATTGAAGGAGAGTTTTAGGAATCTGGCTATTTGTTTTGTGGGTGACCTATAATGATTTTTTTGTGGGTGCAATACACCAACTTTGCACCCCATGACACAGAAGTATAATAATGAATCTGTCTGTTAATTCTGTGGGTTACCTATAGTGATTTTTTTGTGGGTGCAATGCACGATTTTTGTACCCCTGACACAAAAATATAATAGTTAATCTGTCTGTTAGTTCGATGGGTGACATATACCCATTTTTGGTGTGAGATACACATGCACTTTATACGTGACAGAGAAATTAATATAGGTAATCTGACTTTTAGTTCGGCTGGTGACATATACCCATTTTTGGTGTGAGACACATGTGAACTGCATATGTGACAGGGAAATTAATATAGTTAATCTGCCTGTTAGTTCGGTGGGTGACATATACCCATTTTTGGTGAGATACACATGCACTGAATATGTGACAGGGAAATTAATATAGTTAATCTGACTGTTAGTTTGGCCGGTAACATACACCCATTTTTGAAAATATATAGATAAAGACAGGCACTCACCACTTGGTATGTCTATAGAAATTATTTTATATTCATTAAAACACATAAATATTACTAAAAATACAATATAATATAATATACTGAGGTTCGGGATCCGCTTATATAAATAGATTCATAAATGGATAAACAGTATATACAAATCAGATTATACCGAAAGTTAATAATATATTCAGAAATATCTGTATCTTGTGACTGTGAAATTAAGATTATAAGATTATAAGATTGTGAAAGATAAGTGCAGTTCTCCTGTAAAAAAGTCCTTCTCCAAAGAAATTTTTTTTTTATGGTGATAAAGATTTGTGTAGAAACCTTGCAGTAACTTAGTATCTTCTTATAACTTGTTTGCATATAGCGTGTATCCAATGTTATTATTATAAGAAAGAGAAAGTCTTTCAATTTCTAGCAGCATGTCATCCACACTTGCGATAATACAAGGTAACTCAAGACAGGGTTTGGTTGTTGGGGCGTCCCCCTCTTCCTCACCCCTCTTACCTTGTCTTCAAAGTGTAGCTGCCCTGAAAGTTTTGCCGTTCTTGCGCTTACTACGTCCGGTAATTACTACTTGCTGTTTCGTGTCCTCTGGTCTCGGCGTTCCACGTGGTATACTTTCCACTGAGGAAGAGGGAGACCCCTCGAAACGCGTCTGGCTGGTCCTTGAGAGAGCGACGAACTACCCACCTAAAAAAACCCGAGCCGAGTCTAAGGGACTATTTAGTCATTAGAAGACTTATGCGCTGGTCTGGATACGGCTGAAACAGAAACCAGTCGAAGGTATCGCGAGATTCCGCGACTCCAGCTGAGTGTTGCCTGGAAGGCGAAACGAAAGTATACCACGTGGAACGCCGAGACCAGAGGACACGAAACAGCAAGTAGTAATTACCGGACGTAGTAAGCGCAAGAACGGCAAAACTTTCAGGGCAGCTACACTTTGAAGACAAGGTAAGAGGGGTGAGGAAGAGGGGGACGCCCCAACAACCAAACCCTGTCTTGAGTTACCTTGTATTATCGCAAGTGTGGATGACATATGCTGCTAGAAATTGAAAGACTTTCTCTTTCTTATAATAATAACATTGGATACACGCTATATGCAAACAAGTTATAAGAAGATACTAAGTTACTGCAAGGTTTCTACACAAATCTTTATCACCATAAAAAAAAAAATTCTTTGGAGAAGGACTTTTTTACAGGAGAACTGCACTTATCTTTCACAATCTTATAATCTTAATTTCACAGTCACAAGATACAGATATTTCTGAATATATTATTAACTTTCGGTATAATCTGATTTGTATATACTGTTTATCCATTTATGAATCTATTTATATAAGCGGATCCCGAACCTCATTATATTATATTATATTGTATTTTTAGTAATATTTATGTGTTTTAATGAATATAAAATAATTTCTATAGACATACCAAGTGGTGAGTGCCTGTCTTTATCTATATATTTTCATTTGCTTTATTATTGATGAACAGGTGATTCATCTTAAAAACAGTGCACCTTTACCATATTGATAGATACGGGTGAGCCACGATATCAATTCAACTAATTTCTAATACACCCATTTTTGGTGTGAGATATACAGTACAGACCAAGAGTTTAGACACACCTTCTCATTCAAAGAGTTTTCTTTATTTTCATGACTATGAAAATTGTAGATTCACACTGAAGGCATCAAAACTATGAATTAACACATGTTAATTATATACATAACAAAAAAATGTGAAACTGAAAATATGTCAAATTCTAGGTTCTTCAAAGTAGACACCTTTTGCTTTGATTACTGCTTTGCACACTCTTGGCATTCTCTTGATGAGCTTCAAGAGGTAGTCAACTGAAATGGTTTTCACTTCACAGGTGTGCCCTGTCAGGTTTAATAAGTGGGATTTCTTGCCTTATAAATGGGGTTGGGACCATCAGTTGCGTTGTGGAGAAGTCAGGTGAATACACAGCTGATAGTCCTACTGAATAGACTGTTAGAATTTGTATTATGGCAAGAAAAAAGCAGCTCAGTAAAGAAAAACGAGTGGCCATCATTACTTTAAGAAATGAAGGTTAGTCAGTCCGAAAAATTGGGAAAACTTTGAAAGTGTCCCCAAGTGCAGTCACAAAAACCATCAAGCGCTACAAAGAAACTGGCTCACATGCAGACTGCCCCAGGAAAGGAAGACCAAGAGTCACCTCTGCTGCGGAGGATAAGTTCATCTGAGTCACCAGCCTCAGAAATCGCAGGTTAACAGCAGCTCAGATTAGAGACCAGGTCAATGCCACACAGAGTTCTAGCAGCAGACACATCTCTAGAACAACTGTTAAGAGGAGACTGTGTGAATCAGGCTTTCACGGTAGAATATCTGCTAGGAAACCACTGCTAAGGACAGGCAACAAGCAGAAGAGACTTGTTTGGGCTTAAGAACACAAGGAATGGACATTAGACCAGTGGAAATCTGTGCTTTGGTCTGATGAGTCCAAATTTGAGATCTTTGGTTCCAACCACCGTGTCTTTGTGCGACGCAGAAAAGGTGAACTGATGGACTCTGCATGTCTGGTCCCACCGTGAAGCATGGAGGAGGAGGTGTAATGGTGTGTGAGTGCTTTGCTAGTGACACTGTTGGGGATTTATTCAAAATTGAAGGCATACTGAACCAGCATGGCTACCACAGCATCTTGCAGCGGCATGCTATTCCATCCGGTTTGCGTTTAGTTGGACCATCATTTATTTTTCAACAGGACAATGACCCCAAACACACCTCCAGGCTGTGTAAGGGCTATTTGACCATGAAGGAAAGTGATGGGGTGCTGCGCCAGATGACCTGGCCTCCACAGTCACCGGACCTGAACCCAATCGAGATGGTTTGGGGTGAGCTGGACTGCAGAGTGAAGGCAAAAGGGCCAACAAGTGCTAAGCATCTATGGGAACTCCTTTAAGACTGTTGGAAGACCATTTCAGGTGACTGCCTCTTGAAGCTCATCAAGAGAATGCCAAGAATGTGCAAAGCAGTAATCAAAGCAAAAGGTGGCTACTTTGAAGAACCTAGAATATGACATATTTTCAGTTGTTTCACACTTTTTTGTTATGTATATAATTCCACATGTGTTAATTCATAGTTTTGATGCCTTAAGTGTGAATCTTCAATTTTCATAGTCATGAAAATAAAGAAAACTCTTTGAATGAGAAGGTGTGTCCAAACTTTTGGTCTGTACTGTACGTGCACTGCATATGTGACAGGGAAATTAATATAGTTAATCCGTCTGTTAATTTGATGGGTAAAATAGTCCCATTTTTTGTGTGAGGTACACCTGCACTGCATACGTGACAGGGGAATTAATATACCGTATTTTTTGCCCTATAAGACGCACCGGCCCATAAGACGCACCTAGGTTTTTGAGGAGGAAAATAAGCAAATAATTATTTTGAACCAAAAGGTGTGCTTTTGGTGGGTTTTGAACTAATGGTGGTCTTTGGATGACACTGTTATGGGGGTCTGTGAATGACCTTGTTATGGGGGCATCTGTGGATGACACTGTTATGGAGGCATCTGGGGAGGACACTATTATGGGGGCATCTGGGGATGGCACTATTATGGCGGCATATGGGGATGGCACTATTATGGAGGCATCTGGGGATGGCACTGTTATGGGGGCATCTGGGAATGGCATGATACTGCTATGGGGGGATCTGTGGATGACACATAGCATCTTATGCTATGTGTCATCCACAGATCCCCCCTGTAACAGTGTCCCTGTGTAGTGAATGACCCCAATACAGGGGTTGGGGATCGGCATCTTGTTTTGTAATGGCAGCGGGGCCCGCTGCAGTCACTGTATTCTACTACACTGGGCCCCGCTCACTGTAATAATCATATAGGCAATGTTAAACTGTAAATTCATCTCCAATCCAGGTTGTAGTACGGTACTTACTACTAACTTCCATAGCAGGCAGGAGGCCGGGCGAGCGGGCGGGAGGCGGCAGCATAACTCACTAGGTCACGCGCCTGCGCCGCCTGCTTCATTCATAAAGTAGGCGGAGCAGGCGCGTGACGTAGTGAGTTACGCTGCCGACTCCTGCCTGCTCACCCGGCCTCCTAACTGCTATGGAAGTTAGTAGTAAGTACCGTACTACAACCTGGATTGGAGATGAATTAACATTGTCTATATGATTACTACAGTGAGCGGGGACGGTGTAGTAGAATACAGTTACTGCACAGGGCCCCTCTGACATTACAAAACAAGATGCCGGTCCCCAGTCAGGAGACAACTGAGGAAGGTTTTTGAGCCTACACAGTAAAAGATGCTACTGTACTTTGTAGAAGATTCTGAGTCTGCTACGTGTCCTGCACAAGGAAATAACAGAAACAGAGGTGCCTACAGACCTAGGTGGAGAAAGTTAGCCACCAAGTGTGTCCTGCTCAATTCAGAGAGAAAAACTGTACAATTGGTGAGAACTGGACAGACTGCTGCAAGCTGAAGTCACAATACAGACCAGACTTCAATCTGTGCACCAGCCCATAACAGAGAAGTGAATTGTAAGTGGAGATGGAAACTCAGTGTAAGTCCTTGTTATTAAGTTAACAGTGCACTGTTACGGACATGCATATGGACAATGGTTGTGGAACCCTTGTGCCAAGTAATCAGATTAATGTTGGGCCAAACCCTAACCCCTGTACAGGGATGTTGACTTTGCTGTGGTTTAGCGACCAGACTGTTACATCCTGATATGGTTCCGATGTACTTTGCAGCTGAGCTATTGAGGTCAGAAACGCTAGTGAAAAGACCAGAGACAAAGGCATGGCACAAAACACAGAGAACTGGCAGACAAATCAGAAACCCATGCAGCTGGACAAAGAAACTCACACTTGGTAGGTGCTGCAGGAACCCGATAACACCCAGAAAGAACAGCAGGAACCTGTTCATACTCTGACAAGTGGGGGGGTTTGCTCTGGTAGGCAGATGGTAGCGGTGGCAGTATAGACGCTCAGGAGACAGACTTTGTGTCCAAACCGTGCTCTTTTATTCACTCCAGGGCATCACATGAAAACTGTGCAATTCACACAACAGCAATGTCCATAAACCCCACCTCCCACAACGGAGTCCCAAACGCTACAGGCGTCTTGGTGCCTGTTCACACAGTCTCTCACATCCGTGATCAGTACTACACCTTGTCATGGGGCGGGTTTGTCCAAGTTCGTGCAAGTTAAACAGGCCACGTGTCGGCCTAGACAAGGGATTGGCTCCGGCCACAGGGTTCCTGTGTAGTTGGTCCTTCGCTGAGCCTGCAGCAATTGGGCAGTCTTTGTTAGATGAGCAGACTACAGTGCTCAGCCCGGCCGTGCGATCAGCCTCCCGTACAGCTTCCTGCAGTGAGACAGGAGACCACACTTCATCAGCCCCACAGTTAGTGAGCATCAAACCTATATTCACAGTCCTGGGTGTAGCAGGCAGGCCACACCCACCGAGCATAGTGAAGGATTAACTCCTTCCCTACCCAACTAAGGCCAGAGATATCAACCTGCCATGATCAGTGTAGACTGACACCAACAACCGAAACCCGTCCACCCGTGGTGGTCCGTGGGGAACAGACACCCACCCTGATCTTTGCCTGTTCCCAGTAAGAGCTGGACCGCTGTGTGACAGCACTCACTGCTGACAAAACACAAAATACCTGGCTTTTACTCCACCGGGGCCACGACCCCCGGTGGCACGTATCTTCCATCCACTACCACTCCAGACACTCTCTTACATATCCCCCCCTTTGTTCACCCCTGAAGGCTTGACAACCCTGTTGTATCCTACCGGGGTGAACACACATATAGCAGTGTACCCGGGACAGGGCATCAGTGTTCCCTTGCAGGCGACCTGCCCTGTGCTCAACTCTGAACTTAAAATTCTGGAGGGATAAGAACCATCTGGTGATCCGAGCGCTCCCCTCCTTAGCCTGGCTCATCCACCGGAGAGGGGAGTGGTCAGTCACCAGACGGAACCTTCTCCCCAACAGATAATACCTGAGAGATTCAAGTGCCCACTTGATGGCGAGGCATTCTCTTTCTACCACGCTGGGAGAGTATCGCCCGAGGCCTACTCCAGAGGCGTCCGTCTGAACTATAAACTCCCGTCTGAAGTCGGGCGTCACCAGAACTGGGGACCCGCATAGGGCCGACTTCAAACGGGAGAACGCCTCTTCCGCCTGCTCATCCCAGCGAACCATTACTGACTTCCTACCTTTCAGAAGTCCTGTCAACGGGGCAGCTATAATGGCTAAATGTGGGATGAACCGCATATAATACCCTACCATCCCTAAAACTGACCGCAGTTGCCTGGACGTAAGGGGTCTAGGCCAATTTCGGATCGCCTCTCGGATTAACTCCTTCCCTACCCAACTAAGACCAGAGATAACCAACCTGCCATGATCAGTGCAGACTGACACGAACAACCAAAACCCGTCCACCCGTGGTGGTCCGTGGGGAACAGACACCCACCCTGCTCTTTGCCTGTTCCCAGTAAGAGCCAGCCCGGACCGCTGTGTGACAGCACACACTGCTGACAAAACACAAAAGACCCGGTTCTTACTCCACCGGGGCCACGACCCCCAGTGGCACGTATCTTCCATCCACTACCACTCCAGACACTCTCTTACACAAGGCATACTGGTGAGCATACACAGAATGCACAAGAGTCAGACATACAGACTTTGGGAATTTGGGATACATGAACTTCAGGAAAGGACTTCTGAAATCCAGACATGCAGAGCAGATACTGGATGGCAGTGGTCAAGACATCTCGGCAGAAGTAAACACAAGACACTCACACTGTCTCTACAGAGCACAGTACAGGCACAGCAGTACAGGAATGCAGACCAAATCTGGCACATACAGATATGCTCCATACAGACTGTAGCAGAACACATAAAATCCATGACAAGGTGAACCAAAGGAGAGTACATATAAAGAAAGACATAATTTCACAACCAGGACAGGTCATAGCACTCAGGAGACATCCGCCAAATTGATACAGAACTCAGGACTATATAGCAAACTTACCAAACCAATTAGTCAAACAGATGCAGACACAGACACAGCAGGGGAGTAATTAATCCTCGCAATACAAGACTGAGACTAAGTACAAGCACATTGGCCCTAAATTGCTCCTCCATGCAGCAGATTCTGGCGTGGATGGTGCAGTGGTAAAAGTGAAAGGCCATTATAATATGCAGCTGTTGTAAGGACTGTTAAACTGCATCCTACAGCTTAATATTGTTTAAAGAGACTGTCCACGTATAGAAGTTTAAGAGTCATTCAAGTTGTGTGCTGGTTGCACCTGTCACATTATTTGTGGTATCGTACTGTTACTCATTAAAGCGGCTCTGTCATCCATATCACCCCTACCCTACCAGGCATATAGCCTAGTAGGGTTGATGACGCTAAGATTAAAACTATACCTGTCTTATGTCTGTCTGCGGAGAAAAATGAACTTTTAAAATTATGCAAATGATGTATTCGCGCACCAGTAGGCTGTGTTATGCGGTTCAAGCACCGCTCCAGCAATGCCCCTGGTGATCCATAATGACACCCCTCTACTTTTCATCATGCCCGCCTGCCTTTAGATTGACAGTGCTAGACCGCACTCATGTCCAGAATGGAGCGCGCGCACAACATCATCGGCTTCATCCCGACAATACCAACTACAGAAATAAGGCATTGTTTTAATCAGCGTCATCAACCCTACCGGGCTATATGCCTGGTAGGGTAGGGTTGATCTGGGTAACAGAGCTGCTTTAAAGAATTGCAAATAACATCACTTGCCTTATTGTCATTGTCGCCATCCACGTTACAAAGGCATAACCACAATCAAGAATATTCTAATTTTGAATTTTTATCGCAAATATCTAGAATGTAGTGTTATATCTTCGTAATCGCGAATATTCTAGATTTTTTTTCCCATGATCCCTCACTGCTTCTTGCTTGTGGGCCAATAAGAAGGCTGCAATATCTTTGACTTTAGGAGTAGTGTTAATCGCAAATTTTCGTATTTCGAATTTTCTGATTGCAGATTTTCGCAATCAATAAAATAATGCAGAGCTCTCGAATTCGCAAATATATGATAAATATTCGCCCAAATATTCGCAACATATTGAGAATTAGAATATTGTCCCTGCCGCTCATCACTGATGCCCAGGAGAACATTCACACAAGATCATTGATGGAAACGTAGGACTGATGGAACTCGTGTTACAGCATAGCACAGTGTGCTCTCTGTGAAGTAATAAGGTCGGGACTATGTTTGTATGTCTGACAGAAAGGCAAACACTGTTACCATGAAATTGTAATGTGAAAAATTGATGTTGGCTCCATAATTAAAAGCAAATATGCATCATCAAGCTAGCTGACAGAATCTGCTGAGAGCAATGAACAGAAATGTAATTCTTCATTAGTAAGTTTTTTAACCATGACCTAAGTGTGTACATCCTAATCTTCATGGAGCAAATTATCATCTCAATCATCATATCAATTTCTAAGTTATGCTGCCATTTAAAAATAATTTTCACTTGTCACTGTCTTAACATAACATTTAGAATTACCGTAACTAAATAAAAAATATTGGCTCCCAGCATTATTAACGCATTTTTAACCACTTCCCAACCGCCCACTGACTATAAACGTCCTGGGTGTCTAGTTTATCTCTGATGGGACGTTTTAGAATCATGCAGCTGCCGCGCGGGGGGCACCCCAGAGAGGCCCATGAATTGTACTTTCTAATGACACCATTTAATCTTCTATACAGTGTATTGGGAAGATCGAAAAAAATTAATAGGGTGAAATTGGAAAAAATGCAATTGCACCATTGTATTGTTTTACAGATGCCCGTGATAAGAGCATAGTCCTACCACTTTACAAATCACTAGTCAGACCACACATGGAGTACTGTGTACAGTTCTGGGCTCCTGTGAACAAGGCAGACATAGCAGAGCTGGAGATGGTCCAGAGGAGGGCAACTAAAGTAATAACTGGAATGGGGCAACTACAGTACCCTGAAAGATTATCAAAATTAGGGTTATTCAGTTTAGAAAAAAGACGACTGAGGGGAGATCTAATTACTATGTATAAATATATCAGGGGACAGTACAGAGATCTCTCCCATCATCTATTTATCCCCAGGACTGTGACTGACGAGGGGACATCCTCTGCGTCTGGAGGAAAGAAGGTTTGTACACAAACATAGAAGAGGATTCTTTACGGTAAGAGCAGTGAGACTATGGAACTCTCTGCCTGAGGACGTGGTGATGGTGAGTACAATAAAGGAATTCAAGAGGGGCCTGGATGTATTTCTGGAGCTTAATAATATTACAGGCTATAGCTACTAGAGAGGGGTCGTTGATCCAGGGATTTATTCTGATTGCCTGATTGGAGTCGGGAAGGAATTTTATATTCCCCTAAAGTGGGGAAAATTGGCTTCTACCTCATAGTTTTTTTTTTTCCTTCCTCTGGATCAACTTGCAGGATGACAGGAACTGGGTGGACAAATGTCTTTTTTCGGCCTTATGTACTATGTTACTATGTTACTATGTTACTACAGGTTTATTTTTTACAGAGTTCACTATGTGGTAAAAATGACACATTGCCTTTATTCTGCAGGTTAGTATGATTACAGCGATGCCAAATTTATTTTACTTTCTATGTTTTAATATTTAATATATTATAATACATTTTTGATATTTTACCTAGTTTACCATTGAGGTCTATGGGAAGATTTCCATTGAATTGAGCTTAGGACTGAAGCAGAGCTCAAGAACTTAAAGTAAAACTCCCACAAAAAATGTTATTCTGTGACCTGCTAGAAAGGTACATGATGTAATCTGTAGTAAAGGTAATTTTCTTACCAGTGACTATATTTGTGAGTTATATATCCCTAATGCTTCTCACCTATGTCATGTGACCAGCAATCAGACTCACCAAATTACACAGCGCCTTATGTGTGGACAGGAGGTTAGTTTCTCTATGTATTTCTATGGGAGCCTCACTCTCAGTTAATGAATAGAGAAGTAAGTGACTTCCTGCCCTGTGTCAGTTGGAGATCAGAGAGATAGTCACATGACACGGCTAAAAATTAGAAGGGAGGGGATAACTCATAAATACAGTGACTGATGAGAAGATTACATTCACTACAGATTACATCATGCACCTTTCTAACAGGTGAGAGAATAAAAAAAATTGCGGAATTTCTACTTTAACTATGGCAGACCTGGGAGCCTACACAACCAAACAGCTCTCTTGATCTCATGTCTTTATTGTAATGTTAGAGAATATATCAGGCACATTTCATGGACAGGTGTGGGGTTGTTGTTTTTTGGGGGAAAAAAGCTGATAATTATTTTCTAATCTTGACAACCTCTTCAGAAGAACTGGTACCTATCATGATATACCACTCTGGGTAGCACAGTCTAAGTGTACTCCTAGGTGCTAACTAGAGCCCACCACAAGGCAGGATGGTCTTGGCGGCTATGGACCCAGGCTACATCTGGGGAGGGAGGTGACAGAAATTAGTTGGGAGATTGCAGGTAACAGACCTAATCAGATGATCAAAGGAAAACAGGATAATACAACAAGCCAGAGTCAAAACCAGGAGGTACAAAAATAGTCAGTGGAACTAGCCAAGGTCGGTATACAGAGCATAAATGAGCAAGTAGTTGAGGCACAAGGCACTAAAACGGAAATGAGAGACAGGACACTATACACAATGGTCCAATGTCAATGCCTGGTTTAAATCCAAGGCCTACACCTCTTGTTAGATGCAAAGCCAGAGCACTGAATGACTCGGAATTCAAGACTCTGATTGGCTGATGAGCCATAGATTGACTGGTCAGCATAGCAACCTTAAAAGGGTTGTCTGTTTTTGCTATATTAATAACCTATCCTCAGGATAGGTCATCAGTATGAGATCGTCAGGTGCCCAAAACCCCCGTCAATCAGATGTTTGAAGAAAATGGAGTGCTCGTACCAGAGCTGTGTGCTCTTCACTGTTTACCTGTTCCCATTGAAATTACAGCAGCTTCAAGTGAATAGGATGTAGCCATACTATTGAAGTGAGTAGGTAAACAGAGATGGTGAGCAGGTAAACAGAGAACAAAACACAGCGCTGAGGTCTCTTCAAACAGCTGATCGGTGGGGGTGTTGGGAGTCACCCCCCTGCTGATCTGATATTTATGACCTATCCTGAGTAGGCTTGAGCGAATCGGGTTCGGGACGGCTCTATCCTAAACTTCGTTTAGAATATGCACTCCGTACCGCAATAAAATGTATTGGCTCCACTAAGGCTTTGTTCTTCTCGCCACAAGTAAGCTGAGACTTGTTTAGTCTTGTGCCTGTGCGCATAAAGTACTCAAGTTTGTGCCTCAGTTCGGCTTCAGATTTTGAAACAGTAATTTATGCACAGAACTGAACTGTAGCATGACGTCACAGACACAAGACTTAGCGAGTCTCTAGTTACTTTGTAGCGAGCCATGAGAAGAACAAGACCTCAGCAGAGCCAATAAATTTTATTGCGGTACGCATATTCTAAACAAAGTTTTCAAACAAATCAGGTTCAGATAGAATAGTCTTAACCGGATTTGCTCAAGCCTAATTAAGGATAGGTTATCAATATAGCAAATGTGCTCAACCCCTTTAAGGGAGCGGTGATGTGACTGTTGTGCACGCTATATCCTTCTCAACCACTCTGCTCCTGATCTCCTCAAGCACTGTAGACAGGCTGGAACAGTTGTGTCTGAGCGGAAAGATAGACACTGCTGGATAGGAGTCAAGTAAGTTTATAACATAACGTTCATTGAAGAAAAATGATTGAGCACTTCAAAATCTATCTTGTGCTCTATAAAATTCTGGATTATTTATAGTTATCCATTGTAGCTGAAAAATATGAAAGAATTCCTGCATTGGATAAGAATTGGTTAAATGTTCTGAGATGTAGAAAATGTATTATTATTGCAAAAGATGTATTACTTGCTACTTATTGCTGCCAAAACAAAACTTCAAAAGGTACAGGCATGCTTCTCTCCAATGAAATCAGATTCTGTCCCGGGGTTTGTACAATGTTTATTCAGAGTGAATCATTTATAGGTCAAGCACTAAAGTATTCACTATTTAAAGTGACATATTGGATTATTTTAGAAAGAGGGAACAAATCTGGGGGGGTGGCAGCTGTAGCTGGAGAGAATGGGAGTAGTGGTGGTGGTAATGAGGGTGGTCAAGGTCTTTACGGTTGCCAATCCCTCTCCCTAAGCCAAGTGTGCAGTGATTGGATGGGTGAACCCTTTCTTCCCCTCAGGCACACCATGGATGTTCTGAGGCTCCTGCCTGGTGGTGACTGGGGTGCCCTTGATGTTAGGTAGGTGGGTGCAAGGAAATAGTAGGTAGGGGCTGGCTCATGATGATGGAGTCACTGACCAAATATGTTTGATTATTAATAAGGTTTCTCTTTAGTGAACAGATGATGTGAGTTGCAGTACATATAACAGCAATAGGCTGTGTGCGTAGAGAGATTTATCAAACAGGTGGCTTAGTTTCCCATAGCAACCAATCATATTCCACCTTTCATTTTCCAAAGAAGCTGTCAACAATGAAAGGTGGAATCTGATGGGAAACTAAGCCAGTTCTACTTTACACCAGTTTGATAAATCTGCCCCATTGTCTTATTGGAAGGTGAACCTTCCGCCCAGTCCGAGGTTCAGGTTTTTATTAAGAATATCTCTGTAGTTTGCTCCATTTGTAGTGCCCTGGAGCAGGAGCACTGCGAAGTCTGGACATTTGTGGACATTTGCCCCTGTTTTCACCTATGCAAAGTTATAAACTTCTTACTTTATTTCACTTGAAAGGGTTAACTTGTACTGTTTAATACTGTGTAACTGCATTTTATATGTTGTGATATACAGTATATCTGGTTCATTTACATTTTGTTTGCATGGCACTGTGGAAAGGGCTAATGAATACTTTGAGACTTTTGGGACTTTGAATGAGAAGCTGGTAATTTTCCACAGCTATCACAGGCTTTAAAACACAGCGTGTTTTAGAGGGAAAAGGCCAGATGTTGTTTACCACCAAAAAACACAGACTGACCATTTGAGTGTCTGTTTTAGGCTATTTTCACATCTGCGTTTTTGCTGGATCCGTCAAGGATCAGCAAAAATGCTTCTGTCATGATAATACAATTGTCTGCATCTGTTATGAAGGGTTAATGAATACTGTCAGACTTTTGGGACTTTGAATGAGAAGCTGGTAATTTCCCACAGCTATCACAGGCTTTAAAAAAACGCATGTTTTAGAGGGAAAAAGCCAGATGTTGTTTACCACCAAAAAACACAGACGGACCATTTGAATGTCTGGTTTAGGCTATTTTCACATCTGCATTTTTGCTGGATCTGTCAAGGATCAGAAAAAATGCTTCTGTCATGATAATACAATCGTCTGCATCCGTTATGATCCGGTTGTATTATCTCTAAAATAGCAATGATGAATCTGTCTCTAAAACCATTGTAAATCAATGGGGGACGGATCCATTTTCTTTTGTGTCAGAGAAAACAGATCCATCTCCATTGACTTACATTGTGAGTCATGATGGATCCGTGTTGCTCCGCATCCCAGGACTAACTCAAAAACACTGCTTGCAGCGCTTTTGTGTTCATCATGGGAGCGCAATGAAACGGAAAGGAATGCATTCTGGTGCATTCTGTTACCTTCAGTTTTGTCCCCCATTGACAATGAATGGGAACAAAACTGAAGCATTTTCCCTCGCTATTGAGATCCTATGACGGATCTCAATAGCCGAAAGAGGAAGCGCAGATGTGAAAATAGCCTTAGCTATTTTGTTACATCTGAAAACCTGTTTTTATCTGGAAAACCTGCTGTGCCATTGCCATTGAGTAGCATTGAAGCTGTAATGTAAGTCTATGACAGATGGGAGTTGAAATAATGTATCTGTTTGTGCTGAATTTCTCCACTCCACTCCTCCCACTAGAAGGTTCTAGTTCAGCTAGAGACTGTATATAAGGAGAGCAGTCAGAGCCTCTATTGTTCTGCAGTTAGGGAACAGTACTTGGAGGGTGAGACTCATTCCAGTCTGCATAAGTGACCGGAAGAAGATGCAGAGATGGGGATGCTGAGCCACAGACCATGGGTCACCAGCCCCTTGACCAAGGAGCAACCTGGACTACTGAGCTACAGACCATGGGCCTCCATCCTTTGGCCAGGGTATCAGCCTTCTGAGAAAGAGGGACAGCTAGCTCAGGCCTTGCCTTCTTCTGCTAGGCAGGAGCGCCCTATTGACACTTGACAGCCCTTTGCTTTGCCTGTATTGTTTTGCACCTGAATTCCTCCAGTAAAGAAGCACACTGGTTAACTACAGACCCTTACTCTCTGGACTTATTTCCTATTGGGGTGCACAATGCCTTACTATTCCTTCCGGAGAGCTGCAACACGTGGGTGACACCTCGATGGTGTCCGGGGGACCCAGCGTAGCATTGAGGCGGGCTTTTATGTGTCTTTTTACTAAGGAGACATTTGTTTCGGGCCACTCTGCCATAAAGCCCAGATTTGTGGAATGCTGTTATGATGGTTGAGCTTCTGGAGGTTTCTCCCATTTGCACACAGAATCTTCAGAGCACAGTCAGAGAGACAATCGGGCTCTGGGTCACATCTCTTACCAAGACCCTTCTTCCATAATTATTAGTTTGGTGGGACAGCCAGCTCTAGGAAGAGTCCTCATTGTTCCATACTTCTTCCATTTAAGAATTATTGCGACCACTGTGCTCTTGGGATCTTTCAGTGCAGCAGAAATTTTTCATACTTTTCTCCGGTTCTGTGCCTCCACATATTTCTGTCCCTGAGCTTAAAAGGCAGTTCTTTCCTCCTCATGGCTTGGTTTTTGCTCTAATATGCATTGTCAGCTGTAAGACCTTACATAGACAGGGGTGTATCTTTCCAAATGATATCCAATCAACTGAATTTACGACAACTGGACTCAATCAAAAAGAAACATCTCAGAGATTATCAAGAGAAATGGGAGGCCCCCCAGAGCTAAATTTCAAGTGCCAGAGGGTCTGAATGTCCATGTAAATGTTACTTTTTCCTTTTTAATACATTTGCACAGCATAGTCCACAGCATAGCAAAATGTGAAAAAAGTGAAGAGTTATGGAATGCATAGTATAATGTAAGGGTAGGATCAGATTTGACAATACAAAATACTATATTTTTTTGGACTTTTGGATTTTTTAGCAAGAAATAAATCAGCATCTTATATTCTGCAGTCAGGGTGGTCCAGCAATGCCACAATTTCCTGACTGCTTTATAATCATTCAGCAGAGCACTCATCAATGAGAGAAACGGCGTGCCTCCAATGGAGGCAGAACATGTAGTAGCTGAGGGGCCCGTGGGAGGAGGACACCCAGCCATGGCAAGCTAGCTGTGCAGGGGAGAAGATGCAAACTGGAAAGGACCTGAGTGATGTCACCATCACATGATCAGTGCAGTAATAGGCAGAGCTCAGTAGTGCAGAAGAGAAGCGGTGAAGGTTCTGTATGATGTCATGATGTGTGGGGGAAGAGCTCCTTTGCTGTGTGTGGAGAAGAGTTTAGTGATTTCCCTTCCTCTATAAGTTGTAATGTCCTGTGATAGCCCATTATATCCTAGACATGATGTTGAGTTGTTTTTCTTACCTATTATATCCCTTCCCACGTAATGCCCACTGATGCCTTATATTAACAGTCTGAAGATGCTGGGAGTTGTAGTTATCTCCTCTTATACCCCTTTCCATATAATGTCTATTGATAGGTCTGCTACCTCTGAGCTCGCAACTATTTTCTGCCGCCTTACTCTGCAGGCATAACTTATGTCCCTAGCAGCCAAGTTGATATGGCCTTGAGGTTGGTTCTGGTGAGCACGAAAGGATTGCCTTAGATTTACTAACTAGGGTATTTAAGGACAATAGGCAGCAGATTTAGAGTTTGCATGTGGTGATTTAGGATGGTGACCTTGTATTTATTTATTACCACTGTATTCTTAAAATAATCCTTTTTTAAAGTTTTCCCACCTGATATTAAAATGAGTATTTAGGAGTTCAGCAAGAGAGCTCATGTGTCCAGTGTATTCACAGGCTAAACTCAATTTAATGATAAATGAAGTTCCAGCACTGCAAAGTAATTGTTGTGTCGGTTGTCTCTTTATTCGTGGTAGCAAAATTACAGCATGTGGATCAAACCTCACACTCCAACACCAGTTTACGCGTTTCAGACACTTAGTCCTTAGTCATAACTGAGTAACATCTAAGGACTAAGTGTCTGAAACGCGTAAACTGGTGTTGGAGTGTGAGGTTTGATCCACATGCTGTAATTTTGCTGCCACGAATGAAGAGACAAGCGACACAATTACTTTGCAGTGCTGGAACTTCATTTATCATTGTTTTGCTACCAAAGGACTTCCTTACCTGTTCCGTGCACCAGGGGCTGATTAAAGCTGGAATTTTACTATGGACGTTATAAACTCAATTTACTCTCTCCAAGCCTAACCAACCCTGATACCTGATGCTTCCACTGAGCAGTGTGAGAATTCACTAACACCAGAAGGGACACTGAAGGGAGATTTTCATTTAGGCTAAGAGGGTAGAGATTGTATTCAGCACATGAAAACACTCGGACTCATTAATACTCTTGGACTCATAAAATGCTCATTTTAATATCAAGTGTGAAAACTTTCAAAAAAGATTATACGGCCAAAGTAAGTGCACCCGCCTCATCAGGTCTAAGAGATGTAGCTAATAATGTATGCAGTTTGTATTGTGAAATCTGGAAATCGGGTTAAAAGAAATGTATCCCGTTTTATGCTGCTTGGTTCTAACAGCTCCAGCGCATGCAAATGAGTCCTGGTATTCATGAGCATCTGGAAAAATGTAGTATTTCATTCTGAACATTCAAATAAATGGTCAACTATGTAATGTATGGATTGACTGGGTCTCCCAAAATGGGAGCTACACTTATGTAGTGGGTCTCCTTTCTATCTTTGCGTCTATGAGGTCTATCAACAAAGGTTTTCCTTATGAGACAACCCCTTTAACAATATTAATTGCCCTTAGTACAACATAACTGTTCCTACTTTTCTCCACACTGTGTAGATCAATGACAAATATAGTGATTTTGTTCGAACATCTTTATTTCTTTCATACTTCAAATTGGCAAAAACAAATTAGAAAAACTTTTTATTTTTTTTGCAGTGAGTGTGTCTTTGTTGTCCTGCTCAGTACTATTTTATATGGTATTGTCTTATGCTGTGAAGTGGCAGGTACTTCATTTGTTTCCTCACACACTGTATGAGTCACTGAGCATAGGTCAGGAAGATATAAATTGATGAAATTACTTGCGTCTGTGAAGAAATGTGATTTAAACAAATTAGCTTTGACCTATTACTTGAATCACTGCCAGGCAGCAGAGCTGCGGACACATCCGTGTTACCTTATAATCCGGTACATGTGTGGGCCCGGTTATGTCAGGAAATAATTAAGGATGAACAATTAAACTCCAAAAGTACATCTTTAGAAAACGTCAGACCTATAAATCAATTACGTGATTTGGATGGGAAAAAATAATGACAGAGAAATGAATCACTATAAAATTTCCTTTAATTATAGGACTTTAAACAACATGCTGTTCTGATATCGAAAAAAAACATTAGCCTTTATATAAAAATACAACCAAGGTGGAGATGAACACTGATGCCATTCAGCACTGACAAAGCAACCTGGCAAGCACTGATGTTTTCATAGCAGGTTAGTCACCGAGTGCTTGGCCAAGCTGAGTGAATAGAGCATTAGTTATGAACCGGGTCTAGAGGACAGGAGAGAAATGAAAAATATGAACAGGAAAATAGATTTGTTTGATGAAAAGATTGAAAGCTTAGATGGAACTGATAAAAGTGCTATCTTTATGACTAACCCAATTGTTGGCGTCACTCGATCAGGTCTTTCAGGTTAGTTTGTATTCTCAAATGTACGAACATGCGTGTGGCTGCTGCATTCATTTCTTGGAGAATTCGGCTCTACTCGGCTATCTCTGGAGCTCCCATGGGAATGAAAGGAGCGGCCACACATCTGCTTCTGGCTGCTCTGGTCATTTCAGTTAGGATGCAGGGGGTACAGGGCCCCCCGTTTTCATTATCGGTGGGGGTCCCAGCAGTAGGACCCCACCAATCTGATAGTTATCCTCTATTCTGTGGATAGGGGATAACTTCTAACAACCGGAATATCCCTTTAAATTAAATGCATGCGAAGTCCTTAAACTGCTGCATGGAGGCATAATAATTGACCTAACTTCTGTTGCAACTCTTTCGATGCTATGGCAGATTAATCAATCTCACTTCTGTTGACACCCTTTAGGTGCAGTGGCTTCTGAGGAATGCATCACCTCCATTTCTGGCTCAGCTTGGGGTCCCTAGACCTCTAGATCTGGAAATCTCTGAGTCTTGTATTACTGTACATGTCTTAGAGGGGAAAACACTGATTAAAGGACAGTTTTCTGAATGAACCTCCGATACTCCTTCTTTCCAAGGGGATTTGTAGGCCAAAACCAGACACCCAGAATCTGAAACACAGCATACTGAGACCCCTTGCTGGGTTATACCTGCACCCCTTATAGGGGACTTGAGTACCAATAGTGAATGCCTAAACAGGCTATAGGCAGGGGTGTCGCTATAGGGGATGCAGAGGTAGCAGTTACTGGGCCCAGGAGCCTAAGGGGGCCCAAAGACCCTTGTGCCACATAAGAAGAAACTGGTATTATAGAAAATGCATCCTGGTCAAGTTATACCTCTGGCTGGAGAGAAGGGGTTAGGTCAAAAATTTGGCATGGGGGGTGCCGTTTAAATTTTTGCCTCAGGCAGTACAAAGGCAATATGCTTCCCTGTCCCCGGCCACACAGCACTAAGGGAAGGGGGGCCCAAGCTCAACTCTTACACCAGGGCCCATGAGCCTTTAGCTACGCCCATGGCTATAGGGGACACAGGAGTCTTTAAAATCACATGCCAAACTCCACCAGAAATCTCAGATAAACAATTATATAATTTCAAATGATTAGTCTGTCTAGTGAATGTGTAGCAGGCCTAGAAAGGGAAAGGATGAGAATGGTGGTGGTTTCGCGGATAGGATAGGAGTAGTAGTAGTAGCTAAGGTAGCAGTCCTCACTCTGGAGTTCGCTGGGCTGTACAGTGATGGGACTCCTTCCTGATATTAGGTGGGGTGCCCTTGGTATCAGCGGGTTTTTGGGTGCCAGGCAGCGCTCCTTAGACATACCGGCAATAAGGGCAATGGTGTGACAGTGCAGGTTGACAATACAAGGCAATAAGGAGGTCGGCTTTGGGAGTCCACTGTACTTTACTGAGGAAATTTGAGCATTGGACACACACAGACACTTGAAAAAGTGGTCCCTTCCAGGTTACATGCACACTTTTCCCAAAGCCATATATGGGGATATACCGTAGGCAGTACAATAAATGATTCTCTGAGTCTCTTTCCAGCTAGTTCAAACATACTTCCCATTTCAGCCAAGGGGTGCAAAGTCTCTGTCACTATAAAACCTCACTCTCAGTATAGCACTACAATGCCCAACTACTGGGTGTGGTCTGTAAAAGTTGACCACTTTGTCTCAGTAGTATGGCAGGGTGCCTGAAACTTCTCCCTCACCAAATACAGTGAAGTCCACAGCTTCAATACATGCTTCACCTTGCACTGATGCTTTATCCATGAACTGTCCCCTGTAATGGCCCTTAACCTTCTGCAAAATTCAGTTTTTCTCTCCTATGCTGGCACAGGTTTCCAGTCATTCTTCTGGCCACTCTTAGCTTGCAAGACTGGTGTAACCCTGTCTGCTGCTTGTCTCTCAGATACCAGCTAGCCACCTTTGCAGCTCACACTTTGGCTGCTAGCACATTTTCTTGCCTGCTGCACACTCTAGCTACTCGACAATGCTCCGTTAGGACTTTGATCAGCCCACACCCAACTATTTTCTCTAAGAGGCAGGACAATTAACTCTCCCCATACACAGCTCTTGGGATACAGGAATGTGCAGAAGATAATTTAACCCATTTAGCAGTGAACCACGGGTCACTGCATATGACCAGGATAATAGTGGATGCTTACTACATGTTGGATTGTATAGCTTGGAAGAATCTGTTCCAGTGAGTACCATAGTGCAGATGTTATTTATACTGTTTGTCAAACTGCTGAGTTCCTTTGGTTACCCAACTCCATGTGCCATTACTGTGAATCTACATATTATCCAAAGTAAGATTTCTGCTGTTGTCTACCAAGAGGAAAATCCTATACAATTGTCAAAAAACTGGTAACTTGCCTTACTTAGACTGACAATGGTCACAGAGTCACTCTGCTGTTTGACACATCTTATAGGATTCTGTTCCAACAGTCATTTTCAAGCCACAGCTGAGACAGGAACTATGGTCCAGGAATAGCAGGACTGTCAACAAGTGAGTAGGGTTTTTTTTTTCTTTGTGCACACTTTCTGGTCACTGTTTAATTTTCATGTTATGTCAGGGAACCCCGATAACTGTAGGTCAGGAAAGTGGTTTATATGCAGTAAATGTTTTATCTTTACTTTTAGTGATTTAGTTAATTACAACCTAGAAAAGATGCACTAACTTACTGACCAGGTGATTTTCCATTTTTGCAATTTCTTTTTTGCTCCCTGCTTTCCTGGTGCCATAACTTATCACATAACCATATGGGGACTTGATATTTTGTGGGACAAGTTGTATTTTCTATCAGCACTACAATTACATCAATACCACATTTGTATGCTTTTTCTTGTGCTTTAATACAGAAAAAAATATTGTAAAAAATGTATTTTTATCACCATATTCTGACCCCTGTAACTTTTGTACATGTACAGAGCTGTGTGAGGGCTCATTTTTTGAAGGACAATATTTTTTTTCATTTTTTTTACTGATACCATTTTTGGGTGATTTTTTAAAACTTTTTATTGAATGTTTTTGGGAAGTGAAGAAAAAAAAGAGAATCGTCCATTTAGATTTTTTTCCATTATGCGGTTCGTCACATGGAATTTATATTTTATATCTAAAACGTACACTCTTTTTCAGATGTGCTTATGACGTTTGTGATGTTTTTTTAAACTTTTTTTAGGCCCCAAGGGAACCCTGATATGCAGTTATCAGATTGCCATTTCTGTTCAGAAATAGAATTAAAATCATTAGTGAATAGAAAATTCAGTATATTCCAAAGTAGTGCTGCCACCTGCAGGCCTGCATTGGAATATACCAGTGAGGCCTTGTTCACATCTCTTATAAGGCCTTGTTCACATCTCCAGTAACGAGATACATGCAACAGTTTTTGTCCAGCCAAAACCCAGCATTTATCCCAGAAAACGGCCAGATCCCCAATGGACCTCATTACAGTCAATGGGGATCTGTCAGTGAAGTAGCGGATCTGGCAGGCAGGCGTCTCTTAGTGCTGGAACAGCCTGCTGGATATCCTCGCCAGAGATGTGAACAAGGCCTTATAGGCCTGGAAGCCTTGTACAGGCTCAGGCCTATTACTGCTAAGGAACAACTACCCCTATCTTAGTGAGGGAAAGGAGTTCCGGCATGCTCTTCCGTTTTTTGTTTTTTTTTAAGCTCTCGGATGCCTTGTACACGTTTTACCACGGTATTTTGAGAGGTTAAATGTCTGCAATTGGCATTAGCCCCAATTGCAGATATTAGCCCCGGGTCTCTGCTGTTTAAAACCTGGCTGCATGGGTACCATATTTAAAGTGACAACTTCTGCCGTAATTGTATGATGCTGGTCATCAAGGGGTAAAGGATGATGTCACGGCCTCGGTGTTGTGCGCCATGGCACTTTTGCCATGCATGCTGGTTGCCAGTGGCAACGCGTTGTCTCAGCATGTATGTGCTTTTCTCCCCTTCTCCTGGTTCCTCCCCTGTTTGGTGTCTTTGGGGTTAACTATCTGGCTGGGTGTGGCCACTGGGTTTATACCTGCCTGTGGCTTCCAAGCTGGTGTCTGTTTTCCTCCAGCATTGGTGTGCTGGAGTTGCTCCTGTCCTTGATATATCATCGATTCAGTTTGAGGGCCACCTAGTTGGACATCAATGTCACCTTGATGTCTTCCCTTTGTTCCCTCTGTTCTGTACCCTTTCTTACATGTGTGGTATGTTTGGTGTGAGTTTATGTTTTGGGTGTGTTGTAATGTCTAGTTTGGTGTTGTGTTGTTATCCAGCATGGTTGCTAGACTTTTCCCCTGTATATTGTGTCCTCCAGAAGGGGGTCACTGGGTTCCCGGAGGGGAAACTACCAGTCAGTTAGCAGCTCTGACTAGGGCTGCCATGCATCCTGTCCGCATGGGGGTCCAGGCAGTTTCTGGTTCGCTGGACTCCATGTTTGTTGTCTTTGTGCTGTGTCCTGGTAGGTTATCAGGTTCCAGTAACGGAGGCACGGGTTCTAGTCGTTGTTGCCTCGGTAGGTGAGTGTTTGTTGTTGTGGGCTCTTACCTGCCTATCCAGTTGCTGTTTTCTGCCTTTTCTTTCCTTGTACCTAGGCCTGTTGGAGACTCTGATTCATCCATGTTGTGGATGAATTTGTAGTCTCCTTTTCCTGACATTTATCCCAGGGATCATCAGGGCCAGTTAGGGTCCGAGGTTCTGGTGCATGAGCCCTCCTACCATCTGGGTTCGCTCATGCGGTTAGGAGGTCAGGGCTAGGATGAGGGTTGCAGTAAGAGCGGATCAGCTCCCTTTTCCCGGCATCCAGGCCTAGTTGCTACCCTATCTTCCCCACATTGTACGGTGGGGGGTTTTCCCCACTCCCCACTGTGACAGTATGTCCAACTAGGTGGCTTTCAAGCTGGATTGATGACATATTCAGGACAGGAGCAATTTCAGCAGACTGGTGGAAAACAGACTCCAGCCTGGAAGCCACAGGAAGGTATAAACCCAGTGGCCACACCCAGCCAGATAGTTAACCCCAAAGACACCAGACAGGGGAGAAACCAGGAGAAGGGGAGAAAAGCACATACATGCTGAGACAGCAACGCGTTGCCGCTGGCAACCAGCATGCACGGCAAAAATGTCACGGCACACAACACTGAGGCCGTGACAGATGACATCCCTGAACACTGTTATAATTTGTGCTAGATTAGAGGTTAGGGGAATAAATTAATGTGTGTATGCTCTCTCTCTCTCTCTCTGTCACAACCAGACAGCTGAGAAGCTCTGATAGAGGCCTTTCAGAACCTCCTCCTTGAGTTCTCTTTGTTGTGCTGTTCAGTTCCTCATCTCGTTAGCCTCTCTCAGCTGTCATGGAGTTGGACTGATTGCATCCCTTTAAATTCCACCCCATAATGCATTACTGGGCGGCTTATACTACTTCCTGGAGTGTGTGTGCATGCTGATCTTGTTTTCCAGTCTGCTACAAAGTTAAGTGCTGAACATTTATCTGTTATTTTCTGTTTGCTGGATCCCAGGTGACCCTGACTCCCTCCGTGTCTGGTGTAGGGAGCCGGTGGTCGTGTCCCCTCACTGTTGTAGGGTGTTCAGGGGTTATATAGTCGAGGTACGTGGATATGCAACCTTCCACCTCTGGGATCTTTGCATAGGCTGAGCAGCCAGGGAAAGTCTCAGGTCTTGTGCAGGGGTCTCCCTTTTGGTTCCTTAGCTTTGGATCCACTCAGTCATATATGCATGTTGCTTTGTCTTGTTTCCTGTACACCGTCCGTGACACTCTCTTTGTGTGGGTTTCCAGTGGGTCCTCTGATTCCCCCTCACTCCATTATTGATATGTATTGATAGGTTAATTGATTTCCTCAAAAAATTTTGTAATTTAATAATGTTGGTGCTATATAAGCAACAGAAATGAATAACCATATTTTTTGCTTTATAACATGCACCTGATGATAAGACGAACCTAGATTTTAGAGGAGGAAAATAAGAAAAAAAAATACTTTGAACCAAAAGGTGTGTTAAAATAATTAATAAAATAACAGAATAATATTTTACACTGTTATGGGGATCTGCTGCTGACACACTGTTATCGGGGATCTGTTTCTGACACACTGTTATGAGAGTATCTGCGGATGTCATACCATTATGGGGATCGGCTGCTGACACTATTATGGCGGGATCTGCTGCTGACACACTGTTATGGGGGGATCTGCTGCTGACACACCGTTATTGGCGATCTGCTGCTGACACACTGTTATGAGGGTATCTGTGGATGACACACTGTTATAGGGGATCTGCTGCTGGCACTCTTATGGGGGGATCTGCTGCTGACACACTGTTATGGGGGTATCTGTGGATAACAAACCGTTATGGAGCATCTGCTGCTGACACTACTATGTGGGGATCTGCTGCTGGCACACTATTATGGGGGATTTGCTGCTTATGCACTGTTCTAGGGCGATCTGCAGATGATGCACTGTTATGGGGAGATCTGCAGATGATGTACTGTTAAAGGGGGGATTTGCGCATAATGCACTGTTATGGGGGTATCTGCGGACAATGCATTGTTATGTTATGTGACTATATCTTTTCTCATCCTTAAGAATCCGCCCAGGCCTGGCAGTGCATGGATGCATTCTTAAGGATGATGGAGGTTATTGTCACATTTAATATAAACACTTACCAATAAACAACAATCACGGTACAGTCCCTGGACAGTGTTTCTATTAAATGTGACTATAATCCCCTTCGTCCTATGGACGAGGGGGTTATAGTCACATTTAATGTAAACACTCTCCAAGGACTATACCGTAATTGGCCTAAGTGTTTATATTAAATGTGACTATAACCCCCCCCCTCGTCCATAGGATGAAGGGGATTATATAGTCACATTTAATAGAAACACTGTCCAGGGACTGTACCGTGATTGTTGTTTATTGGTAAGTGTTTATATTAAATGTGACAATAACCTCCATTATCTGTAAAAATACATCTATGTACTGCAGGATGAGTTGGATTCCAATCATATTTCATACATATTTAGTGCCCAGGTCAGACCCTAAGCTCCCCTTCATATTCTGGCTGTCACTCACCCAGGAACATGAGGTGGAGACGGTTCAGGGAAATAGCACAGCTTTCAGGGCGATGAAAGGCCAGTTACACTCCCTCCCGTCTTCCTTCCTAATAGCAGCGGCTCGCGTGGCCAGGCGAGAGTAAGCTGATCGGTGGAGGAGGCAGAGCAGCAGTTCCCACAGGCACTCACCACCAATCATGCAGGGCGGCCGTGCAGAGAATGCCTCTCTTCTCTCCTCCTCTGCCTTGGTACAGACCCTGGCTGTGGAGCAAGGACATGCAGGCTGGTGGCATTCAGCTTCACTGCCTGCCCCACACTACAGAAAGCCTCAATGACCACCCCACATTTTCTTCCTTCTTCATGGCCAGCTCACTTATTAAAGCGCCTACAATGTGCCAGCCACCATGATTTTGGCACATTCGCTTTATAATACACCAAAACCAAAAATACTCTAACACAAATCATCATTAAATAAGCTTTATTGGTAATTCAGTATTCAATAAATAATCAAAAAGTTCATCAGAAATCCAAGAAAGGATATGTTGGGGGGCGCCACCATATTAGGTCATAGTCAATCCACACTTATAAATCAAAAAGACAATTAATCTGACAACATATAGAAAAGAATTGTGATAATGCAGGGACCCCAAAGGAGCATCCACTGAAATAACATCACATAATGTGAAAGACAATAATATAATCAAAAAGACATATCTATGGATTACAGACCGATACAGAGACGCCCTTCTCCCAACGCCGTTTAGCCCTAAGGAGTCAGAACAGAGTATCAGGGAGCCAGTAAGTATGCTTCCCTCCACAGGTATGGGGGAAGGACAACATTTGTTATGGTGGGGATGGAAAAGTCCTTTAACCTTTTGCCTACCGCCATACAACTTTATACGTTGTGGCGGTAAGCTCCTGTCTGTAACACGACATATAAAAGCGCCACATTGTGATCTGTGGTCACAGGGAGAACGCCTGAAGTCAGCAGCAGTGGTCTGGCTGTGATAGTTCCTTGCAGCACCCTGCTGCAAGGATCTATAACAGTGTTAAATGTAAAAGTCGACAGGAAGCGCTTTTCCTTATGCAAGAGCTGGTTGTGAATTAACCCCTTCCTGAAGAAAAAAATATTATAATAAAAAGAGAATTACAGAAAATAAAAAATATATATTTATTATATTTATTAGGAATTTGTGTGTGTAAAATATGCAAACATACACACATTTTTTTTTGTTTTAGCTATATTTTGTATACCAGGGTTTTTTTCTGCGTAAAATATACAAATGCATGCATATTTTTTTTCATTTATAAAAACAAATGTAAAAAACACCCAACCCTTAAAATGTCCAAATTTCCCCCAGACCTTAGGGGAACAACATATAAAAGTCACTTTGAAGGGGCTTGTAATGTTTTGGCGCTGTACAGCAATAAAAAAATAGTCAGCAAAATACGCTTCAGTCTTTTGAAGTCTTGCGGGCGGCCCAGCCAGTAGATAAATTACATAAATAGCATCCATTTTCAGGTTACAAGCATACGGTAATGGTTTTACAAATGTTTTGTCTTGAAACCTTTTGTAACAAAAAAAATCATTAGAAAGAAAAATTATAATTTTTTTCCCCATAATTTTCACTTTTTCCTTAAATACTTAATAAAAAATATATATTATATCCATCATCTAATGGCAGAAAAGAAAGGTCTAAGGTTTCCTGTGAAAAATAACACAACACTGCAGGAGTTATGAAGCATTCTTTCAGCCTCTGGTTGTGGCATTATTAACAGGAAATGCAAGGCTGTGCAACATCTCAGATCTTAGTTACTGTGTATAAAGCAAATACCTCCAGGGTAAGTTTAATCTTTATTGTCTTGTGAAAAGGGCAATAACACAATGACAGCTGTTTTCTATTGTCAATGGTACAGACTTACAGCCTTTAAACAAAGCAGACACAGTGCAAATTTAAGGCAAATCTGGAGTTGATTATGATCTTTGCAGATTAATGAAAAGTGTGTCACTGCTGCTTGGAGAGTTTTTTATGTATTACAGTATATGTATATTCCTGTTTGTTATATGACACTTGAATGACTCCTGATTTTTATTTATTTATTTTGCATTTCGTCAGTGATATTTCTAGTCCTTTCACAATCAGGAAGTCAAATGACTGAGGCAATTACAGTATGTTATACTAAGTAGTACATTAGCTAACCTACCAGAGTTCACTGTAAAATGTCATAGGGTACCAAACTACAGGACACGATCTATACGTCTATTAATACTGATTATTATAGTATTTTATGGCTATGGCCCTATTCAAAATAAAGAGGTTGTCTCACTCCAGCAAATGGCATTTATTATGTAGACAAATTAATAAAAGGCACTTACTAATATTATTTTGATTGTCTACATCACTTCCTTTGATGGCTTGATGCATTTTTCCATCACATTAAACACTGCTCATATCCAGATGTTGTCACGGATGGTGTTGCAGAAAGCTGGAACTTATAAATAAACATCCGACTGGCTTGATCCCAAACTAAGGAGCATATGGGTGAACCCTATAAAACCCCTAGAGCTCTCCCTGACTGCTATGCCCATGCAAAAGTCTTTATGGTAGACGATTGCATGTCCACGTACCTAATACTATGTGACACCTGAAAACCCTATAATAGTGAGGGGACACGACCACCGGCTCCCTGCACTTAATACGGATGGAGTCAGGGTCACCTAGAATCAAGCCAGCAAGGAAACACAAATAAAGGAAATAGACTTATCTGAGGAATCAGCAGAAGCAGCCTCCAGCAGTGAACACAATCCAGGAAGAAGTATAAACCGCAAAGTGAGGCAGTATGGGAGGGAATATAAAGGGAGACAATTAGTGTAAATAGGTGACAGCTGGGAGAAGGAAAGGAGATGACAAAGTGAAACCAAAACAAAGAACGTCATGCAGGTAGAGAAGAACATCTAACAGACCTTCTCACAGAAGTGGCGGTGACAGATTTAAGACCACCGCTACACCACAGATACGAGGTGGCTGGGATGGAAGCTGCTGGGCATGCGTGCATATGCATGCTCCCACGGTCCCGGCCACCAGAGGGGTCTGCGCTTTTTACTATAGTGTGCAAAGCACGGACATCACTGTTTAGTCTTGTCCAGTATGCACACGTCCATTTCCCCAGCCAATGGCTGGCTGCCTTAGGGTATTTGAAGCACCCTCCCCAGTAAGAGGGTGCCTGAGCTTTAGGTTCCTGGCATGATAGTTTCCTAGTGAAGGTGTGCTTTCTGTTTTCCTTCCCATGTACCGTAACTCTGCCTGAATCAGATTGTCCGTTGCCTGCCCTAAACAAGTTTCATGGATATGCACAAATTCAGCCTGCCCTAACCTCTACCAGTTTCTGACTAGGTGTATTGCCTGGTCCTTTGGTGCTTTGCACCAGTGTCTCTGTCTCCTTTGGGTCGGCTCCCAACTATTCCTGGAGGTTGCAACATGGTTGGTAGCCTGCAGTAAAATACTGATCCCTGTATAGGGTTTAAAGGTTGAATACCAGTGAATCTCCAGGGGATAATGACTTTAGGTTTAGCCCTAAGCCAAACTGGTAAGTTGGCACAGTGTGTCCATGCCCACTGTTTGTAGCAGTAAATAAAGTATCTATTTAGTAGCAATACTCTACTAGTAGCAGCATATGTACAGCAACAATGATGGTGGCTATAGTACTCCCTCTAAAGACACTTTGCAGTCAACAGGCTTGCAATAAGGCTGTTGTTAAGTCCTTCTGCAGTTCCCGGACTGAGAGGTGCAGAACTGAAATATGGGTGGACAATCCATCTCAAAGTATAGGGGATGCTTTTGCAATATAGCAGCAAAGCTGTCACGAACCAGTGGGTGTGAACCGACTGTGCCCCGTAAATCAAACCTACTAATGTCCCATGGACTAAATTACACCTCTTAATCCTGCACCTGCTTATTAATAAAACGTAGCTTTTATTTATTTAATCTATCTAATATATTTCTAAAGAGTGCTTTTAAAATTGCCAGCTAGTCTCAGCCTGCACTGCTAAATGTTGTTGCAGTTTCTGCTCTAATATTCTAGCTAGGACTGTGACATTGTTACCATTGCTGCCTGTGCGCTGTCAGTATAGTTTGTAGGTACAATGTATCTTTTACTAGTTATGGAGTTATCATGCTATTGCTTTGCTTGAGGCTATGCTGAATTAAAACATATGAGCAACGCTGCCCCTCCAACATGTTTCGCCGAGTACCGTGCGTCTTCAGGGGTTAGGGCAGAGTGTGTTAGGGCAGACTGTGCCACATGACTAACCTCCTCTAAGGGCATTGTCTAAGTGAACCCCTCGTTCTTCACAGTAACCCTGATGCCTGAGACTTTCCCGATGGGAACACCAGGTCGCTACTTCTTGAGGAGAATTGGCATAGGAGACAGCTGGTCCAGGTAAGCCAGGGGTTACAAGTGCAAGGTACCAGAGGTACAGACGTAGTCAGCAGGCCAAGTTGTAACCAGAAGTAACAATACAGGACTGAAGGATGAGGCAGATGCGAAGTCAAACAAGCAATAGGTCAGGGCAGACGGCACAGGTACAGGTCAGGCAATCCGGGTCAGCAACAGAAGAGTCGAGGTAAGCAGGTAGTGATCAAACAGGTAGTTGAGTCCAGAAACACAAACATGGGTCAGGTAAACAGGAATACAAGCAGAGAAAACAGCAAACTTTTGCAGGATACAAAGATCTTGACGCTCAGGCACCCGGGAAGGCGGCTGAGCCACTTATAGTGGTTCAGGAGGGCAAGGATTGGGCAGTAGAGTCACAAGTGCTAACCCATAAATCACAGGAAGTGACGTGGGCCGGTCCTTATAGAAGTGCTACAGGGAACAAGCTGAAAGCATGCTGTGCCCAGAGCAGGAAGGAAACCGTAGAGCAGATTCCAGGACAGACGACGCCTGCAAGGACAGAGCTCAGGACTATGGCAGTGAATGGGGAAACACCGGCAGCGGATCACCTCCGAACACCGAGCCTAGGGCCGCAGCAGTAAGCAGGGGAACTTCGGCGGACAGCAAACTCTGTTGCACATTCTTGTGGGTTATAGACCTTCTTATTGCTTTCTCTCAGGACTACTCTGGTAATATGGCTGCTTTCTGGGCAGCTGTAGACTCAGAGACTAGGGTTCCTTAAACTTGGGCCAGGCTGTGCAGGAGGTGTCTCGTGCACATATTTCCTCCATACTGGTTCAGACTAGACTCTACCTCTATCTATCCAGGGGCAGACCTTGTCTATCACTCTAACAACCTAGTTTGCAAAATGTTTTTTAAGTAAGTGAAAACTGTTGGAGCCCTTGGCCAGACCTGAAGTGGTAAGCATGCTTACTTGATACCCACCTTTAGGCTCCCCCTCTATCTCTCTCCTTCGCGCATCACTGATCCCGGGATTCAGCATCAGCCAATGACTGGCCGGTGCAGTTACGTGTCACCCATTTGCTTTCTGGGCAGTTGTAGGCTCAGAGACTAGGGTTCCTTAAACTTGAGCAAAGCACTGCACCTTTAGACTATTTGTCCCTACAATATCTTATTAAAAAGAAAAAATATAGGCAACAACCTGTCTATTTTCACTAGTCAACCCATGCAAAACCTCAAGCACCTAAAGCATAAAGGACTAGACTTCCCTGTGTCCTGCCCATATCTCCTTAATTCCAATCCTGGGCCCCAAATTGTACACTGATAACTTAGTTTTTTTTAGTAAGTGAAAACTGTTGGAGCCCCTGGACCCAGACCACTCTTGGTCAGCCACTGTAGTGAACTCACTCTGCTACATACAATGATTCAAATCCTCGCTTACAATATGCCACCGTTTTACACATATCAATATTGGCTACTAATTACACATGCTGGGACATGCAGTGTTCTGGCAGCTTGCCAATAGCTCAACTAAAGTCTTTTTACAAATGATGTCTTTATATCTAAAGCCTATGAATGTCCCAATTATCAAACAAGGAGTAAGTACCTATGTCTAATAAATGGCTGATTTCATCTCTAAGTAACCCATGCTGGTACATTTTACAGGAACATATGGCAGCTCAGCAGTTAGTGCGTATGTTTCTGATAATTGTCTGTGGCATAAATGCTTTGGACATTTAATACACTCGTTGGATTTGTTTTTTAAATATTCACATTTGAAGTTTTGTAATATTGAAAATAAAAATAACATTATGAATGTGAATGCACAAAAAAACAAAATACAAGATAGGAATACCAATGGATATATGATTACTTTCTACCACTATATAAATAGTCCATAGTAAAAAATGGTGTCTATTCAGTTTCTCTTACAGACAGCTTGAGTCTTAAAGGGGTTGTTCGCCTTTGGTGGCCAGACCCGAGGTGGTGAGCATGCTTACTTGATACCCACCTCTGGGCTCCACCTCCATCTCTCTCCTTCATGTACCGCTGATCCAGGGTTTCAACATCTTGTTTTACTTTCAACATGGGTCAAGTGATCACTGGAGCCAATGACTGGCTGCTGCGGTTACGTGTCACCCATGTGCCTCGTAACCCAGTGATATGACACGTGACTGCGATATCTAGTTATTGGCTGTGGTTGTCGTGTGACCCATGTAAAAGAGGATCTTTACATGGGTATGTAACACCCTAGAGTGGTGTTACCACTTCTGGACCTTGCTACTGTCTAACCTCATGTCATCTTGTGTTTATTCCAGGTCATCCACACTGTGCATTTCTAATGTTATGTAATGTGCCTGGTTCACCAGCAGGTAGCAGCAAAATATGGCAGAGCTACAGTTAGATAGAATTGAACCTTCCATTCTATTCTAACCCCCCCTCTGGAGAGTGGTGGGCGAGTACCACTTCCTGCAGGAAGGGTTTGGCAGAAATTCTAGTCAGTCTAGTTTACCCCCCGATAGGGAAAGGGTGTGCAGGGGCACGTCTCTGCTGTGCCATGGATGTGCCCATGCCAGCCAGAGCACCCTAAGCTCTGCTGGCCATGAAGCCAAAGCTTAAAGCCTCAGGAGCCAAGAGGAAAGTTCCCTGGCATAACCTAAAGTAAGAATACAAAGTGAAGTGCAGCATACAGAAGAAGCTGAGTTATACAGACAGCCTGTCAGTGCAGCAGAGTCAGAGAGAAACAGATGTAGCAGAGTGGAGTTTGCCTGCTAGTTTCATGCTAAAGCCTGCTGGAACCAAGTCAAAGCCTGTAAACCATTCTGGAGAATGTGTATGCAAAGTAAAGCTGCCATTGAACTTCATCTCAAAGTCTGGACTCAAGTTATTCTTTTATCCCTCAATTATTCCCCCTATTTTTTGCTTCGGAGCCAAAGCCTGGGGTCCAGCCGTATCCAGGTAGGAGCACTGTGACTCTCATAAAGAGACATTTAAGGCCGCACTATACAACTCAGCATTCCTACACCTGGGTTACGTTATATAGAGGACTCTAGGGGGAGGTGCCCGTTGCAGGTACACCTGGGAACGGGGGGGAGCGATGGAGCTGAAACCCAGTCGGGGGGATCAGTTAAGTATGGTCACAACTGTGGGTTAGGTTGAAGGGTCTGAAAAATAGGACACCAAAAGTGGACAATGACTTTAAAGATATGGAATATTCCTCCAAGAGAACTAGTGATGGCAGAAGGAGACAGACAATCTATGTTCCTGCATTTACATGAATACTGGTATTACAATTTATCATGTTAAATAATTAAAATCAGGTTTTTATAAGCATGGACTCACGACTCCTGTTTTTGTAGCTAACTTGTCCACATCCTGTCGATTGAGACAGAATGAGAAGTATCATCTCATTACCATTAAAGGAAGGGTAACAGATTGTTGTAATGCTGAGCCATCAAGGCGGCAAGATGGCAACAGCACATGCAGAATACACAGATATGCCTCTGTATTCTCCTCCTCTGTCACTCCTTGGTCTCTGGGGGAGAGGGGGGACTGTACTCCATCACTTCCTGGAGATTGTAATAGTCTGTGACACTTATTCTTGCTTCATATTGATTATTGTCTTTTCATCCAAGATACAGTGTTGATGCCCTCTAAATCCGGAAACCCAAAAGTGTACAGCAGAGCTGCTTATCAGACTTACCCGTGGAACGAATTGCTAGAACTGAGATAGATGCTGTGAATAAGATTCCTCAACTTGGAAATTTGGAAACATTTTAAGACCAGTGTATTCTGGATTTTTCTTTTTTTTTCAGTTTCACATTTACTAGATTAAAAAATTGAAAAAATGCTGGGACCTTTCTGTCCGTTACATTTTCACAATCATTTTTTTTATTACTGTTTTAATGCATCAACATGAAAAAAGAAGCATCTGTGCAGTTTTAATAAAACTTTAAAATCTTTTGTGTCTACAGGTACTATGCAAACCTATGTGTCTCCATGGCAACCTACTACAAGCAAACTCTATACACCCTGATCCTGCAGTCATAATACCACCCCACTGCCCCTTACTTCTTGCTGACCTACCAAATGTTTGTTAATAAAAAGTAGGGGACCGATGGAAGGAAATACTCTATCATAAAGTCGCTAAAAAGAAGCCCTGGTACTACTCCCACACACACCCACAATCTGTAAACCCAAGCCATGCATGAAAAAGACCCTGCTGGAGACACCTAATCATTATGCCCTTAACACCCTTTTGGGCTGAGTTCACAACACAACACTTTTCTATCCTGCAGAGTCTGGTAAAAAATGTTGACCGTATGTTTTGTTTTACAATGGAACTCTATGGTATCAGATGCCACTGTATGGCATCTATCTGAGACATCCATTAATGTAAACATTTTTTGTGTACTTTAAACGGATGGCAAAAATGTGATGAGAACCCAGCTTTACATGGCCCAATGGAGCTGACGATTGTTGGGATAGAAGCCTTCCTTCCTGACCACCGCCTGCTCATCAGTGGAGGAGACCACTGCATTTACATGCAGCAATCTCCTCCACAGTATGAGGAGGATGACTGCTAATGCCACTACTCATCCCTATACTGAATCATTGTTTGCCGGCAGCAGAGGCTGTTTAGATGGCACAATCTTCTGCCAGCCAAGGGTGAATAAGGTGACCGCATATATATCACCCGATGAAATTCCTTTTTACTCGTCCATCAGGTAATCGGTGGCACCTTTACGCAAGCAGATCACCGCTAACAATAATCTGCCCAAACATCTGACAGTGTAAAGGGGCCCTAGCAGGTTTATCAATACCATAACAGTGAAGCACTGACATGTTAACAGACCCCTGAATTTCTCAGCCTCCAGACCAGACCCTTTATTACTTCAGACCCTAGACCAGACTCTTTAACTCTTCAGGCCCTAAACAAGACATTTAGATTTTAGACCCCTGATGCAATACAGGTCCTTCTAAAAAAATTAGCATATTGTGATAAAGTTCATTATTTTCTGTAATGTACTGATAAACATTAGACTTTCATATATTTTAGATTCATTACAGACAACTGAAGTAGTTCAAGCCTTTTATTGTTTTAATATTGATGATTTTGGCATACAGCTGATGAAAACCCAAAATTCCTATCTCAAAAAATTAGCATATCATGAAAAGGTTCTCTAAATGAGCTATTAACCTAATCATCTGAATCAACTAATTAACTCTAAACACCTGCAAAAGATTCCTGAGGCTTTTAAAAACTCCCAGCCTGGTTCATTACTCAAAACCGCAATCATGGGTAAGACTGCCGACCTGACTGCTGTCCAGAAAGCCATCATTGACACCCTCAAGCAAGAGGGTAAGACAAAGAAAGAAATTTCTGAACGAATAGGCTGTTCCCAGAATGCTGTATCAAGGCACCTCAGTGGGAAGTCTGTGGGAAGGAAAAAGTGTGGCAGAAAACGCTGCACAACGAGAAGAGGTGACCGGACCCTGAGGAAGATTGTGGAGAAGGACCGATTCCAGACCTTGGGGGACCTGCAGAAGCAGTGGACTGAGTCTGGAGTAGAAACATCCAGAGCCACCGTGTACAGGCGTGTGCAGGAAATGGGCTACAGGTGCCGCATTCCCCAGGTCAAGCCACTTTTGAACCAGAAACAGCGGCAGAAGCGCCTGACCTGGGCTACAGAGAAGCAGCACTGGACTGTTGCATGTCATTCGGAAATCAAGGTGCCAGAGTCTGGAGGAAGACTGGGGAGAGGGAAATGCCAAAATGCCTGAAGTCCAGTGTCAAGTACCCACAGTCAGTGATGGTCTGGGGTGCCATGTCAGCTGCTGGTGTTGGTCCACTGTGTTTTATCAAGGGCAGGGTCAATGCAGCTAGCTATCAGGAGATTTTGGAGCACTTCATGCTTCCATCTAATGAAAAGCTTTATGGAGATGAAGATTTTATTTTTCAGCACGACCTGGCACCTGCTCACAGTGCCAAAACCACTGGTAAATGGTTTACTGACCATGGTATTACTGTGCTCAATTGGCCTGCCAACTCTCCTGACCTGAACCCCATAGAGAATCTGTGGGATATTGGGAAGAGAAAGTTGAGAGACGCAAGACCCAACACTCTGGATGAGCTTAAGGCCGCTATCGAAGCATCCTGGGCCTCCATAACACCTCAGCAGTGCCACAGGCTGATTGCCTCCATGCCACGCCACATTGAAGCAGTGATTTCTGCAAAAGGATTCCCGACCAAGTATTGAGTGCATAACTGAACATAATTATTTGAAGGTTGACTTTTTTTGTATTAAAAACACTTTTCTTTTATTGGTCGGATGAAATATGCTAATTTTTTGAGATAGGAAATTTAGGTTTTCATGAGCTGTATGGCAAAATCATCAATATTAAAACAATAAAAGGCTTGAACTACTTCAGTTGTGTGTAATGAATCTAAAATATATGAAAGTCTAATGTTTATCAGTACATTACAGAAAATAATGAACTTTATCACAATATGCTAATTTTTTGAGAAGGACCTGTATGTCATTAAAAAAATGACCTATTATTTAAATCACGCTTTTATGTTTAACACATTTTAAAATATTTTTTGCTGATGTTTTAAAAGTTCCATGTCACTATCTATATTTAAACAAAAATTCTAAAATCCTGCCGTTTTTGCACTGGCCACTAAGCCTAATAATTGGCGCCTCTTCTTGGTCTGTACACTACACTTTACTGCAGTTACCTACTTATCTATACATGTATGTGATATTGTTACAGGCAGGATTAGAATAATAGATCAGAGAGGATCCACCATTCACAATAGGCGATTGTCAGAACTTATGTATACCTTTCTTGTACAATGACCTCTGCACAGGTCACAGAGTATGTCTAAAAGACTCTAAATGTTCTTACTGCTTTCTAAATGCTGTTAAGAACAGTTCAAGCAAGATGGTCACCCATAATGCCGTGCAGCCAGTCGATGGGCAGATAGCCATGCCCTGTGATGTCACAGCCCTATAAAACCCTCATCCCTCACAGTCTCCTCCATTGTCCTGTGAGCTGAGCATAGGAATAGACGTGGCAAGCGCTCATGCGCTAGGGACAGTGTTGCTGAAAATAATTAATAGAAGAATATTGGAGAGGGAGAATGCAGAGTACAGGAGAAGTTCATGGAGACTTATTCTGCGTCAGTGTTATTTATTCCTACATTTACTTATTCCTACATCAGCTGTAAACTAAGGTATGCAATTCAATACCAATAACATGGAAGCCTTTATTATTACACTGCCAGCGTGCCAACCAATACCATCCAGTCTGCACCCCTTGGGGGGGGGGGGCAGGTCTTAATAATGACCATCCTCCTCTTTTTCTGGCTTTACTTCCAAATCATCCTTCAAAGTTTCCTTGTCCTAGAAAAGTCAACAAGATGCAGAGAGAGGAGGAGCTGGATGTTCATGATGACATATTCTTATCGATATTAGATGATGTGGAAAAGGAGGAAAGGCAGATGGCAGAAGAAGGGCTCCCACCTGTACGGCTGGAGAGCGCTGGGGTTGGAGAAGAGGGTATGCCAGAGCTGATTAATATTCTGTGTTAAATTACCTGCAGGAGATTGCAGACCAGAACAGCAGTAATTTGCATATTATGCCCCCAACTAACCAGCCAAACTCCATTCCAGAAACAGTCCCTGTTTAAAGGGACCGCATGGCCATTAACAAACAAAAAGGACTATACAGAGCAGCCTTCATTATTAAATGAAAGGCAGCTGTGGGCTAATTGGCCAAGCGGTTCTTCACAGCAGCATTTCCGCAATCTGCCTGCAGAACAACTGCTCCGTGTGGCCCTACCCTAAGGTCTCATGCATATGAACGTGTGCTGCACGTTCCTGTTTTGCGGACCGCATTTGCGGATCTGCATTACACGGGCACCTTTCCGTGTGCATTCCGCACTACGGAGTGCTTCCGTGGGGTTCTGTTCCGTACTTCCTTTCCGCAAAAAGATAGAACTTGCTCTATCTCTTTGCGGAACCGGCGAATGCAGACCCATTCAAGTTGAATGGGTCTGGACTCAACCCTGCGGCCGTACAGAAGTTGCCCGTGCATTGCAGTCCCCAGTGCATGGAACAGCCCACCTACGGCCGTGTGAATGAGCCCTAAGGCAGAGTGGCCTGGGTATACCTGATTTATAGCGATTTCATGATGAATTAATTCATAACAATTGAATTTCTTGGCTCACTTTGGCGAAGTTGCAGAATCAAATTTTTTCAAAACTTCGTTCATCTCTATCTCTGGTACATGCAAGTACTTATTTTAATAGTCAGCCCCACTATCCAACCTTCACGTGCATGGGCCACCAGGAATCTGCCCCATCAAGCAGATGTTTTCATTCTTTATTGACACAAATACATGATCTAAATTCTAAAGAGATGAAAAGAAGTGAAATAAAATATGTATCATAAGAGATTCCCATAATTGTACCACCATATAGAAAATACCCACACAAGATAATTTATTTTTATACAAGATTTTTTTACTATTATTATGATTTGTTTCATTGCATTAGCATAATAATATTGATTAAGGCAAGTTTTACTTGTGGTAAAGTACATAAAACTCTCTATATATGGCATTTCTTACCAAATAGGCCATTATTTGTTTATCAGAGGGGAGGGGGTTCTCTCTCAGCATAACGAATATTCAGTACAAGAAAATTTTCGTAAAAAAGCTGTAGATTCTGGAGACATATTCACATCTCCAGCACAAACTCTCGAGGAACAGAGGAATAGAATACCAGAGTTTACCATATTAATTAATAATATTATACAATCTGGAAAAAAAGAAATCATATTTTGTGGGTTCTTTCTATATGCAGATTGTGCCGGAGATATGAACCCAGCTGAAGTAGTACTTGATGCCTATGAAAGTGCATATTAGGTAGAGGGGTAAGAGGCTACTGGACATTACAGACATTGCTCATCTTAGAGGAGGACACTTTAAAAACGAATAGCACATTGATGAAAATGCTGTTGTGTGAATAACCATAAAAAAAATAATGCGTTAAAGGGGTTCTCCGGGCTTGTAATATTGATGACTTATCCTCAGGATAGGTCATCAATATCAGATTGGCGGGGTTCCAACACCCAGCACCCCATCCGATCAGCTTTGTGAAGGGAAGGCACGTGCAATGTGCACATGCCGCCTCTCTTCTCTCTAACTGCTCGCTGCTGCTATGTCTATGGCGACCAGGAAAAGAGAAGGGAGACAGCACGTGCACACTGCGCCCGCTTTCCCTTTACACAGCTGATCAGTGGGAGTGCCGGGTGTCGGACCCCCGCCGATCTGATATTGAGGACCTATCCTGAGAATAGGTCATCGGTATTAAAAGCCCGGAGAACCCCCTGAGTGTAAAGGGCAGTTATAAAATATAAAGCAGCTTTCCTATCATTTACATTTTAACGAATGAATAAAGTGATCTTCAGACAATCTGACATGGCTAATGTACCATTTCCAGAGTCAGCAGTCAATCCATTATTTCAGCTTCAACAAAGGCGACACTGAGAAGCAGCAAATTCTTTCCCTCTATTTTCTAATGGCATCTAACATGATCTTAATTGCTATCTAGTCTCCCTGAGCGACAGCGGAACAAGAAAGGAGCAATGTTTGTGGCACTACTCCGTACTGCCCACTTACTTTCCTGCTCACTAGAAAGTGTTAAACAGTAAGGTGCTGCATATGAACATAGTTATATATTACCATATACTTAGATGAGACCTGGTTTCCCCACTCATCGTCTATGATTCCCCGAAATCCTGTAACCTTATTCCTCACATGTATACATATGATGCTGTGTTTGGAAGACATCACTTGGTTTCTTAAAGGGATTTTACTGAACTATCCTCAGGCTAGATCTTCAATATCAGATTGGGAGGGGGAGGGTCTGACTCCTGGCACCCCTGCCAATCCACTGTTTGGCGCAGCACTCGGACAAGCACTGCAGACTCCTCACAGCATATGAGGCACAGTGACATACATTGTATGGTGACTGTGCTTGGTATTGCAGCCCAGGACTGTTGACTGTTATGGGACTGAGCTGCACGTTGGCCATGTCAACAATGAATTTAACGTCACTGGACTAGGAAGAGACCACCGCGCTCAATGGAGCCATGCGGCCCCTTCAAACAGCGGATCGGCAGACGTGTCAGGAGTCGGACTCCCAACAATCAGGAATGCGTCATTCACACATCAGTGTTTGCTCAGTGATTTCCATCAGTGATTTCGAGCCAAAACCAGGTGCGGCTTTAAACACAGAACAGGAGCAGATCTTTCCCTTCTACCTCATGTCTGTGGAGGCTCCAATCCTGGTTTTGGCTCACAATCACTGATGGAAATCACTGACCAAACACTGACGTGTGAATAAGGGCTTAAGTCATCAATATTTTACTCCTGGAAACATATTTACCAAATTTTCAATGCTTGGAAATTTACTGTGTGTATGACACCCATTGTTAGACCTCATACACATACCCATATTATGTATCTGAGTTGTATGGATCCACTGATTTCACCCATGGAAGATCCATAATGTGCTACAATTTACCCCTGAAATCAGTGAAAAAGTCTTGCATGAGCACAAAATGACATGAGAAACTGACATTTACTAAAGCATTTACACCACTATTGTGGCAATAAAACGTTGTAAATTATGGCACAAATTAATTTGAGACTTTTTAAGCTTCTTACCACTTAGGAAAAGGAGGGTGGGCTTAGCGGGTGGGGCGGGGCTTCATGCGGACTGACGGTTTTGCTATTACTTTTGCCTAGTTGGCATCAACTTCAGTTTCTGGCGCTGGGCAGAGATGCCCCTAATTTATTAAGAGGCATCTGCCTCATAATAAATTGGGCACAACTCATGCCAGCGCAGAGAGATCAAGACTTGCGTATGGGAATAACAGTCTTGATAAACGTCCCTCACTGTCTTGCTCTCAGAACAAGGGAATCTTCTGGTTAGAACGTAACATCTTGTGGCTGTTAAATATTTCCACAGGGAAGAATTACAATTTTTCCTGTAGATCACAATCATTTTTATTTTATAAGTCAGTTGACAGGACCTTGATATTATAAATGATGTGATCTTGCAGCAAGTGCTGAATCCCCTGGTTTTTAATCTACTCTTACACACGTAACATCTATCTGTTGTAAACTGCTGATCACAGCACTCAAACATCAATACTTTCCAATCTCATCTCAAGAGATTATTAAAGCAATTACCGCGTGGTACTGAGAGCAGTGCTACAAATAATTGTTTTACACCGATGTCAAAGCAATGCTGAATGCAATACTCTGCAGCTAAATAACAGGCTATAAACATGAGTTTACCCATTCACGTAGCTAAGCAGGAACACAGCTGTGGAACTATTTAAAGGGAATGTATCATCAGAAAATGACCTATTGTTTAAACCATATTTTTATGTGAAACATATTTAAAGATTTATTTGGTGGTTATTTTTTATTTTCCATGCATAGTACTATCAAAAAAAATCCTAACATCATGCAGTTTTTACACTGGCCAGTAAGCCTAAAAAATAGGCACCACTTCTTGGTCTGTACAGATCACTTTTCATCGTTATCATCACAGATTACAGTAACAGATTACATCTCAATATATAGATCGGATCCGCCATTCAAAATAGGTGATATTACAGCTTATCTACTCCCTCCTGACCTCTGCACAGATCACAGAGCCTGCCTAGAAAACTCTTCCATATAAGTCAATGAGGTCCCCTCCTGTCCAGCGCTGTACGGCTCAGGCGATGCCTGTGTAACACCCAAGAGTTGTGTTACAAAATTCTTTTACCCCGCTACAACATGTTAAGTGTATTTATCTTGTCATCTAACGTAATTTCACCTCATATTCTCACAAATGTGCATTGTAAAGCCTTGTAAATGTATATTGCTGTAATTTCTATGTTCACCAGCAGGTGGCAGCAATGTGTTCAGCAAGGACTTAGCCAGTTTAGTGTTTCTGAACTGGAATAGTTCATTCCAGTTCAGCTCCCCCTCTATGAGCAGAAGTGGGCTGGCCCATATCCTGCCTCATGGGTGGGGAAGGAAGTTAGTGTTAGTGTGCCACCCACCCCCTGCTAGGGGTAGGGTGTGCATGTAGAAGCTCCCAGATATAGGGATCCAAAGCCAGGATCTTGTCTCGGCTGAGACAACTGATCATCATCCCCAGCCTGAGCCTTGCAGCCTCAGATGGAAGGAAGCAAGCAGACAACTCCAGTTACAGGAAGAAGCATACCCAGAGACAATATCTGTGAGTACAGACCAGGGACCCAGGAGAAGCCATAATACTCCTCAGCAAGTCAGTCCCCAGACAGCAGAAGATAGAAAGCGAAGAAGATAAATTACTGCCACATTACAGAGCAACAAGCAGATGTCCTTTTCCTGCAAAAGCTCCAGGCACATGATAGAGCAGAAGATAATTACCTGCCAAACATTGCCAATACCTGCTGGGACCCATGACTATTGCTGTGTCTCGCTTGGATTAAAGCTGCAACTAGTAAAGACAAGTTTGAACTTTACCCAAAGTCTGGATCTCAATTACTGCTGCAAATTCCTCAATTACTCCTACTAGCACCACACTCATTTTATTGCAAGTGAGCCAGGATCCAGGAGTCCAGTCGTACCCAGGTAGGAGACACCATTGACACTATACCCACTACCATACAGAGACAGTACACCACTCTGGCATTCCTAACCTGGTACGTGAGTTACAACACCTTAAAGGGCCCTGTGTTAGTACCCTGCGCACGCTGCAATTGGCGTCACAAACAAACAATAGACTATTATACACATATCCTGACCCACTGCATAATTTGGCGTCCGTGTAAGCGGACCACGGTCCGGCTCGTTGCACCTACAGCCTATAAGAGGAATGGGGAAGGGAGATGCCTCTCCCTCCCCTGCCCCGCAGCACATCCATCTGTATCGCTCTCCTGAAGATGGCGATACAGATGACTATGGGGATATGCGCTTCCACAATGGAAGCGCTCATCTCCCTGTGACCTGCCGCCACCCCCCACTTGTGAGCAGGGCCAGCCGCCTGGGGTGATTGCCTCACTTTGATTAATTGGTAGTGAGGGCCTGCTGTCACCCCCTAAAGTTTTGCGCCCCGGGCGCCCCCTTTTTGCGCCCCCTTCCTATGCCACTGTTCCTGATACACTGTTGTAGGATTATATAAAGGAAATAAAACAAGTTTACTGGCTCTCTTACTTGAAAATGTTGTGAGTATGCTGCTGTGACGACCACCCGCCAATCCCGTCGTACTATGCCACAGTTGCCATACAGGTCTCCACTAGAGACTCCTGGAGGCGAATCCACTGTGAGCACAGAAGACGTTTAAGATTGGTTGGTGGGCCCAGACAGGATGCAATCACGATTGTATGTACAATCGGTAAAAATAAAATTACTGATTTCACGCTGGAAATCAAATTAATTTGCTGCCACCACTCTTCGTATTGAATCGGGGCGAAGAGACCCCGGCTAGCTAATCCTTAAGGGACGAAACGGTTATTTGCAACCTAGCTAGTACATTAACAATTTATAAGAATAACACAATTTGGTAGTATGTCTTCTGAGGACAGAGTTCTTAGCATAGATCAGGTCATCAAGTAACAAGGGCAAAACTGGAACGATGAAAATCGTTAGTTTTTATTCTAAAACTACACACAAAAATATATATATTAAAGCTGACAGATAAATATACCTGCCAGGTGAACAGATTGGTTTGGATAGAAATAGTTAGAGGTGGAAGGGAATAGAATGTCTGTAAGTGCAGAATTACCGTGGTAGAGTCCAGTAATAGGCAAAGTCTTTGAAATAATAATCCAAGATGGTGAGGTGCCCGTGTCCCTGCGGGCGGTCGAGATGTTAGACGACGTCAGATGGTAGGTGAAGGACGCAGGACCTGAGTGTGTCACTGTTTTTACCTACTCTGAAGCGGGGAGTGGTTATGACACGTTCAGGTCCAGCCTTGTGTAATTGGAACAGGGGCAGTCCTTTGCCCCATAGGGAGAAAACCTGGCAGCATCTTTGCTTTGCCCATTTCTCCATATCCCGTACGTCCAATCAAGAAATATAGTTGATATTGATAATCAGTACAATTTTACGCATCATCTGATAACAAATACGACTAAAAGATAACACAGGGTGCCTGAGAACCTTTATCTCTCAGAGCGGGAATCTCTGATTTGTCCGCGGGTTTCCTAGAAGGTGGGTTAGGAGAACCAAAACCATCTCTGAAAAGATGGTTCCTTTCACATGTCCATAACCCATGAAATATTAGGAAAATATGGGAAAAATATGAAGCTTATGGATTGAAGAGGATTTTCAGGTCATCTTCCTTCCTGTACCAACCAGCTGTGTGATAAGGATCTGTCCTTTTCTTCTGAAGCTCACTGCCCAGGCTAAAGGTGTGAGACCCCTGCTGGTATTGGAGACACTATGGCTGCAGAAAGGAAGTTTTTTATGAGGTTCTGTCAAGAGAATACCAGATTGATGGGTACTCAACCTGGCATGGGGCAGGAAGATTCTTTGGCAAGAAGGTGCTAATTGTACCTCTGATCTGTGAGTTACTCCTTTAGTGAAAGAGAAGATTCTTAGTGAAGGCTCTTTTGTCTTTGTGATTGAGAAATATGGCGCATTTGTGATTTCCTAGTATCGCTGTGGATCGCAAAGCGTCACACCTCCCCCCTTTGGAAGATTGGGGAAGGAGTGGTCAGCAAGACTGGGACTGAAGCAATCCCAACTCCCTATTTGAGCTTGTTACAGCGGGAAAGTCCGTCAGCATTCTGATGGCGACTTCCCGGTTTGTGCTGAATCGTGAAATCGTACTGTTGGAGCGCTAAGCTCCAGCGGAGAAGTTTTCCGTTGGTACCAGAAGTACGTTTCAGCTAGCTGAGAGGGTTGTGATCTGTGATGACCATGAAGGATCGTCCGTATAGGTACGATTGTAGTTTCTGTAGGGCCCATACGATCGCTAGGCACTCTTTCTCAGTGGTGCAGTATGCGGTTTCCCGCGGAAGTAGTTTTCGGCTTAGGTAGAGGACAGGGTGCTCATTCCCGGTTGCGTCCACCTGACTAAGGACGGCTCCCAGACCGTGGTCTGAGGCGTCAGTTTGTACTAGGAACTGACGGGAGAAGTCGGGAGCTTGAAGGACAGGAGCGCTAGCTAGCGCTTCCTTCAGGGCCCGAAATGCCTGTTCTAGTTCCGAGTTCCATGTGACCGTGTTGGGTTGTTTTTTGCCCGTTGCATCGGTCAGCGGTTTAGCCAGAGTACTATAGGATGGAACAAACTTCCTATAGTACCCTGCTGTTCCCAGAAATGCCTGTATTTGTTTTTTGGTGTTAGGCCGTGGCCATGCTACAATGGCATCGACCTTCCCTATCTGAGGTTTCAGGGTCTGGCTGCCTACTCTGTGTCCTAAGTACTGAACCTCTGTCATGGCAATCTGACATTTGTTGGGCTTAACGGTCAGATTGGCAGCGGACAGTCTTCCCAATACCTGTGACAGATGGTCAAGGTGATCTTCCCAGGTTGGACTATATATGGCTATATCGTCTAGATATGCTAGGGCATACCCTTGCATTCCTTCCAACAGTTCATTCATTGCCCGCTGAAAGGTGGCGGGCGCATTCTTCATCCCAAAGGGCATACGAGTAAACTCATAGAGCCCAAAAGGGGTGATGAATGCGGATTTCGCTCTCGCCTCTGGCGCAAGCGGAATCTGCCAGTATCCACGGATCAAGTCCATGATTGTTAGATAGCTGGCGGACGCCAGCTGATCCAGCAATTCATCAATTCGAGGCATGGGATACGCATCGGTTATGGTGATGTCATTCAGTCTCCGATAGTCGACACAGAACGGGGTTGTCTTGTCCTTTTTAGGGACTAAAACAACCGGGGCGGCCCATGGACTAGAGGATTTCTGGATGACCATTAACTGTAGCATCTCATCAATCTCTCGTTTGATCTCAGCCTGCACTTCGGGTGAGGTGCGATAGGGGCCCTGCCGTAAGGGCTTGTGGGTCCCTGTGTCAACTCTGTGAGCGGCTAGGTTGGTTTGGCCAGGGATGCCTGAGAATGTGGCGCTGTGCGCACTCAGGAGAGTGGTGAGCTGAAGCTTCTGTGGGTACGAGAGGTGGGGGTTGATGTTCCAATCATCTGCCACGTCTCGTAGCTCTGCTAGCAAGTCTATCAGTGGATCTGGCTCTTCGGGTTCTAGCTGGCTACACACTGCTAATACATACTGCTCTCTTTCCTCGTGTGCTTTTAACATGTTCACGTGGAACAGTTTCTGTCGCTTACCCCCGAGACTCACTAGGTAAGTGACTGGGTTCACCTGTTTCAGAATGGTGTATGGCCCTTCCCAGGCAGCCTGCAATTTGTTCTGCCTGACAGGGAGTAGGGCGTCTACCTTCTGACCTGCTGGGTATGACCGCTCTCTGGCATGCTGATCATACCAAGCCTTCTGTTTGGCCTGTGCCTTTGCAAGGTTTCCCATCACTATGGTCATGAGGGACTCCATCTTGTCCCGAAATTTTAGGACATTTTCAACCACAGAGACTTCTGAGGGGTCACCTTTTCCCTCCCAGGTCTCCCGAATCAGTTTTAAGGGCCCTCGGACATCTCGTCCATATAGGAGTTCAAAGGGTGAGAACCCAGTGGACTCCTGTGGCACTTCTCTGTAAGCGAACAGCAAATGAGGCAGGTGCCGCTCCCAGTCCTTCCCCTGCGATTCCACGTGGCCAGCATTTGCTTTAACGTTCCGTTGAAACGTTCGCAAAGGCCGTTGGTTTGCGGGTGATACGCACTGGAAGTGGTGTGCTTGATTTGCATCCTCTCACAGAGGGCTTCCATTAGCTCCGACATGAAGCAAGAGCCCTTATCAGAGATCATCTCGGCGGGGAAACCTACACGCGAGAAAATCCCGATCAAGGCGTCTGCCACCGTGGCCGACCTAAGGGAAGACAGTGCTACCGCCTCTGGATAACGGGTGGCATAGTCCACGACCGTTAAGATGTAGTGCTTGCCAGAACTGCTAGGAATGGGAAGGGGACCAATTATATCCACTGCCACTCGCCGGAAGGGCTCTGTGATCACGGGCAGTGGCTGCAAAGGAGCTTTGCGGGGTCCTCCAGCCTTATTAACCCTCTGGCAAGTGGTACACGATCGGCAGTACTTCGTTATGTCCGTTCCCATCATGGGCCAGTAAAAATGGTTCTGAACACGTTTGTGGGTCTTTCTGATACCCAAATGTCCTGCAAGTGGAATGTCGTGGGCTCCTTTGAGCACCTTTTCCCCGAAATTCCCTAGGGACTACCAGCTGTCTCGTGTTCTCACCTGCGCCACCTTTTGTAGGCTGTACAGCTTCACAGTACAGTCGGTTGTTCTCCCAATAGATTTTATATGGAGTGCCCTCCCCTGGAAGCTGGCCAGCTCGGGCCCTAAGTGCCTCCAGACTAGGGTCACCCTTTAAGGCCTGCACGAATGCAGCGCCACCGGTCTCCTCCAGCTAACCAGTGACGTATGAAGTCAGCTGTGGAGAGTTACCGTCAATGCTGGGGTCAGAGGTGGGTGGAGGGACGGCTGGTTCTGTCCCCGCAGCCCCATCTGAGCCCAGGTTACTGGCGACACTGGAAGCGTCTACCAGCGCAGTGACACCATCATTATCATCATCACATGAAAAGGTCTTTCTCGCATTGTCATCCGCCTGAGGGTCAGAATCGCCCGAGGGGGTCCCTTCGGTCGGTTCTGAGTTCAGGTGGCTGGCCATGGAACGTGTAATGGCCAGAACAGGTACAGCATCATGTATATCACCATTGCTAACACTAACACACGCATTTGGATCAACAATGACAGGTGCAGAAGTAGGCAAATGACATTCGGTTGCTTGTACATTTAAATCTGATACCTCCCTAGGTGCGTTAGGGACAGTTAGGAATAGCAGGCAAAGTGTCCCCGTCTCCCTGTTTCCCCAAAGGGCTGTACAGTACCTGGTTTTGGTCAGGGAGTCCTGCTTGGGCCTCCTGCGCGCTTGCAGGGTATTCGTAATGGGAAACAAGGGTGCCCAAATCAGTGCCAAGCACTGTGGCAACAGGAATATCATCCAGGACCCCAACAACCCGCTTTTGTCGTCCCATTCCCTAATCAATGGTGACTTGGGCTTGGGCCACATGAGTGCGAGTGCCCCCAACTCCGGTCAGAGCGAGGTACTTTCCTGGAAGGATATCCTTCTCCGTAACAAGATGTGAACGGACCAAGGTGACATCTGCACCAGTATCACGGAATCCGATGACAGTCTGGCCATTCACAGTGACAGGCTGGTGATTCTGGGATCCGCGGTGCACCTCGGGTCCTCCGACCAGCAATACAGCAGATAAGGTAGGTGTGGAAACGTTGGCCCCCTTAGGGCTTGGCGTCGTCGCGGTGCTAGGAGGTTGGGCCAGCTTCCCTGCGTAACAGGTTTGCTTGGTGTGACCGGGCCTGCGACACAGCTCACACCAGGGCCTGGTTGTCTCACGGTTCACAGGGCCAGCGGGCCTGCCTTCTCTCCAGTTCTGGGACATGGCTCTGTCCTGGTTGGGTACTGGAGTTTTGCGGCTGTCAGGTACCAGGGGTTTGCGGATGTCTGATACCACCGGCCTGCGGGTGTCCGTCATCACAGGTTTGCGAATGTCCGGTACCCGGGTTGCGACAAACATGTCTGCCAGCTCAGCAGCTTCTTTCACAGACTGGGGCTTGCGCTCCAACACAAACTGTCTCACATCTGTAGGGCATACTGCAAGGAGTTGGTCATGGATCATCAAATCCTCAAGGTTAGCATAAGTCTTTTCTTTAAGAATTCTAGTCCATTGGCGGAATGTGGTGCCTAAGCGGCTAGCGACATCCGCGTAAGAGTCTGTGGATCCTTTCTGGATGGCACGGAACTTTCTCCGGTAAACCTCAGGGGTTAATTGGAACTTAGCAATTATGGCCTCCTTGATAGTCTGATAATCGCAATCTTGGTCTGTGTGTAGTTCCGCAAAAGCATCCAGCGCTTTACCAGTCAGCTGAGGCGTCAGGTGTAGAGCCCACCTATCCTCAGGGATGCAGAACTGGCGGCACGCTCTCTCAAACGAGCGTAAATATAAATCAATGTCCCCGTTTTTCTCCATAACTGGAAACCTTGCTTTGGGGACCACGGGTAGAGGAATGCCTCCTGCAGCAGGAGTGTTAGGAGAGGAAGACCGCTCGGCCTGTCTCACTTGGGCCAGTTCTAGTGCACGCTGGTGCTGCAGCGCTTCTCTCTGAAGCTGGAACTGCCGCTCCTCTCTTTGCTGCTGTTGCTGTATCTCCAGGTAAAAACGTAAATCCGCGCCAGTCAGGCCTGGTAACAACTGCTGGCTCATAGGGCCCAAGGCAGTGAAGTTCAGTCCAGAGCTGCTTGTTCCTTGCTGAGGGTTAGCAGGAGCTGTGGACAAGCTGTTATCCTGGGTACCTGCATCACCCGGAGCTGAAGTAGCAACATCAGCACTCCCATAGCTGGCGGTGCTGGGTGACGTTGAACGAAGGGGCAGCGAAGCCTCCCGCACGGGATTGGAATCCTCCATCGCTTGGCCGTCTCTCTCCGTCAAAGCTTTGATCAGCTGTGATCGATTTTTGTTCAGAATGGCAATGCCTTGTGACTCACACACGGCTCGTAAGTCGGCGACAGACCAACTTAGGTCATTTGGAACTGAATCAGACATTCAGAAAAGAAGAGAAAAAGAATAGGATATAGCAAGGAAAAGGTGGGGAAAATGTAAACCAATCTATTCCTATCAATGTGTACCGCAAAATCAATGATTGCGCAAAAAGCTGCACTTGTCAGTTCTTTGTGCTCTGATCTCCCAAAAGCTGACTTCTGCCTGGTTTTGGGTTCTGCTATCCCACTAGCTGCCAACAATGTGACGACCACCCGCCAATCCCGTCGTACTATGCCACAGTTGCCATACAGGTCTCCACTAGAGACTCCTGGAGGCGAATCCACTGTGAGCACAGAAGACGTTTAAGATTGGTTGGTGGGCCCAGACAGGATGCAATCACGATTGTATGTACAATCGGTAAAAATAAAATTACTGATTTCACGCTGGAAATCAAATTAATTTGCTGCCACCACTCTTCGTATTGAATCGGGGCGAAGAGACCCCGGCTAGCTAATCCTTAAGGGACGAAACGGTTATTTGCAACCTAGCTAGTACATTAACAATTTATAAGAATAACACAATTTGGTAGTATGTCTTCTGAGGACAGAGTTCTTAGCATAGATCAGGTCATCAAGTAACAAGGGCAAAACTGGAACGATGAAATCGTTAGTTTTTATTCTAAAACTACACACAAAAATATATATATTAAAGCTGACAGATAAATATACCGGCCAGGTGAACAGATTGGTTTGGATAGAAATAGTTAGAGGTGGAAGGGAATAGAATGTCTGTAAGTTCAGAATTACCGTGGTAGAGTCCAGTAATAGGCAAAGTCTTTGAAATAATAATCCAAGATGGTGAGGTGCCCGTGTCCCTGCGGGCAGTCGAGATGTTAGACGACGTCAGATGGTAGGTGAAGGACGCAGGACCTGAGTGTGTCACTGTTTTTACCTACTCTGAAGCGGGGAGTGGTTATGACACGTTCAGGTCCAGCCTTGTGTAATTGGAACAGGGGCAGTCCTTTGCCCCATAGGGAGAAAACCTGGCAGCATCTTTGCTTTGCCCATTTCTCCATATCCCGTACGTCCAATCAAGAAATATAGTTGATATTGATAATCAGTACAATTTTACGCATCATCTGATAACAAATACGACTAAAAGATAACACAGGGTGCCTGAGAACCTTTATCTCTCAGAGCGGGAATCTCTGATTTGTCCGCGGGTTTCCTAGAAGGTGGGTTAGGAGAACCAAAACCATCTCTGAAAAGATGGTTCCTTTCACATTTCCATAACCCATGAAATATTAGGAAAATATGGGAAAAATATGAAGCTTATGGATTGAAGAGGACTTTCAGGTCATCTTCCTTCCTGTACCAACCAGCTGTGTGATAAGGATCTGTCCTTTTCTTCTGAAGCTCGCTGCCCAGGCTAAAGGTGTGAGACCCCTGCTGGTATTGGAGACACTATGGCTGCAGAAAGGAAGTTTTTTATGAGGTTCTGTCAAGAGAATACCAGATTGATGGGTACTCAACCTGGCATGGGGCAGGAAGATTCTTTGGCAAGAAGGTGCTAATTGTACCTCTGATCTGTGAGTTACTCCTTTAGTGAAAGAGAAGATTCTTAGTGAAGGCTCTTTTGTCTTTGTGATTGAGAAATATGGCGCATTTGTGATTTCCTAGTATCGCTGTGGATCGCAAAGCGTCACAGCTGCGACAAATTAACTTTGCATGATATTCTAATTTTTCGAGTTTCACCTGTATAATGCTCATTGAAATGAATGAGCACATCTAGTTTTAGTGGACTATGGCAACCCTCTGAAGCATAAAGGAGAAACCTCCTTTCTATTAGGGTACTTTCACACTAGCGTTGTTCTTTTCCGGTATTGAAATCCGGTAAAGGGTCTCAATACCGGAAAAAAAGCATCAGTTTTGTCCTAATGCATTCTGAATGGAAAGCAATCCGTTCAGTATGCATCAGGATGTCTTGCATTCCGTCACTTGAACGGTATTTGACCGGACAAAATACAGCAGCTTGCTGTTGTATTTTTTCCGGACAAAATCCCGGAACACTACCGCACTTGCCGGATCCGGCATTCATTTCCATAGAGATGTATTAATGCCAGATGCGGTACCAAGTGTTCCAGAAATTTCCACGTTGCCGGATCCGGTTTTCCGGTCTGCGCATGCGCCGGGACATAGGAGGAGCTATTTTTACTTTTGATCTTTGAAAAAAATTAAATGCCGGATCCGTTATTTCAGATGATACCGGATGAGACGGATCCGTTATATCACCGGATCCATCTAACGGATCCGGAAAAATAAATTCCGTTTGCATACGGGTTGCCGGATCCGAACAACGCTAGTTTGAAAGTACTCTTAGATGAGAATGCCTTAAGGGTTTTTTAGGATTATTTTTAACCCTCACCCATGCAGCGGTACGTGAGATGAGCTCTATACCTACCTGCTCACCTCCCACTTTTCCAGCTTTGTGGCTCGTGAACAGTCTTCACCAGACTTTCAGTACCTGTCTGCCAACTTCCACACAGAACGGGGTCTTATTAGCTGCTTCAGCCAGTGACTTACCTCAGCAGTGGGGTGTCCCCACACAGCATGTGACCCAGCATTGATGAGCCGCATAGAAAGACATCACCACTGAGGCCAGCCATTGGCTGCAGTTGTGCATATCACCCCATCCATCTGGAGGTTTAAAGAAAGGGACCCACGTCCAGCAAATACAGCCCAGGAGCTACATACAGAACTGTAATGGAGTGCTGAGGAGCAGGTAAGTATAAAGCTCTTCACAGGTACTGCTGGGTGGTAGGGGATTTAGAAAAATCCTGAAAACCCCTTTAAATATATATATGTACAGTGCTGCCCATAATTATTCATACTCCTTACAAAATTTGACTTAAAGTTACTTTTATTCAACCAGCAAAAAAAAATTTGATGGGAAATGACATAGGTCTCTCCCAAAAGATAATAAGACGATGTACAAAAGGCATTATTGTGGGGGAAAAAACAATTTTCAGCTTTTATTTACATTTGAGCAAAAAGTGTCCAGTCCAGAATTATTCATACCCTTCAAAAACTGTCACAGTCTGTGGGAAAATCAAAAGTTCTATAACATTCCAAATAGTCTAAGCTGTTCTAAAGCATCCTAATTACCCTGATTAATTGGGAACAGCTGTTTTAATCAACTCAACAGGTGAAAAACAGCAGCTCTCTGCAGTTGGTTTGTGGACAGCCATGGCTAAGACAAAGGACCTCAGTGAGGACCTGCGGCTGCATAATGTGGCTGCTCACAAGTCAGGAAAGGGCTACAAGGCCATTTCTAAATGTTTTCAAGTTCCAGTGGCTACAGTGCTAAATATTATTAAAAATACAAGATGTTCCGCACTGTGGAAAATCTCAGAGGACGTGGTCGGAAGCCAAAAGTGACACCTGTGCTGCCCAGGAGGATAGTTAGAGAGGTGAAAAGGAATCCAAGGATCACCACCAAGGCCATCCTGGTGAATCTGGGCTCTGCTGGTGGCAATGTCTCAAGACAGACAATGCAACGGACACTGCACACTGCTGGGTTCCACGGATGCAGACCAAGGAGGACGCCACTTCTCAAAATAAGGCACACAAAAGCTCGCTTGGCCTTTGCAAAAACTCATCTGGACAAAGAAGAAGACTTCTGGTCTTCTATGTTATGGTCAGATGAAACAAAAATGTAATTGTTTGGTCACAATGATGTTTCCTTCATTTGGCGTAAAAAAGGAGAAGCCTTCAACCCAAAGAACACCATTCCCACTGTCAAACATGGTGGTGGGAACCTAATGCTTTGGGGGTGTTTTTCAGCCAATGGACCAGGAATCCTAATCACAGTAAACGACACCATGAAAAAAGAGCAATACATAAGGATTCTCAATGACAACATCAGGCAGTCTGTAGAGAAACTTGGCCTTGGGCACCAGTGGACATTTCAGCATGACAATGACCCAAAACACACAGCAAAAGTGGTGAAGAAATGGTTAGCAGACAACAACATAAACATTTTGGAGTGGCCCAGCCAGAGTCTGTCACGGATGATGTTGCAGAAAGCTGGAACTTATAAATAAACGTCCATCTAGCTTGATCCCAAACTAAGGAGCATATGGGTGAGCCCTATAAAACCCCTAGAGCTCTCCCTGACTGCTATGCCCATGCAAGGGTCTCTATGGTAGACGATTGCATGCCCACATACCTAATACTGTGTGACATCTGAAAACCCTATAATAGTGAGGGGACACGACCACCGGCTCCCTGCACTTAATACGGACGGAGTCAGGGTCACCTACAATCAAGCCAGCAAGGAAACACAAATAAAGGAAAAATACTTATCTGAGGAAACAGCAGCAGCAGCCTCCAGCAGTGAACACCTCATCCAGGAAGTAGTATAAACCGCAAAGTGAGGCAGTATGGGAGGGAATATAAAGGGAGACAATTAGTCTAAATAGGTGGCACCTGGGAGGAGGAAAGAAGATGACAAAGCGAAACCAAAACAAAGAACGTCATGCAAGAGGTAGAGTAGAACGTCTGTCAGACCTTCTCACAGAACTGGCAGTGACAGTACCCCTCCCTCTATGGGTGGACTCCGGACACTCAGAGCCCACCTTCTCAGGATGAGACCTATGGAAAACCCTGATGAGACAAGTGAGCTTAATGTCCGCCACTGGGACCCGCATCCTCTCCTCAGGATCATAACCCTCCCAATGAACGAGGTACTGGAGAGAACCGCAGATAATGCAAGAATCCACAATCCTAGAGACCTGAAATTCAAAATTACCATCAACAAAAATCGGAGGAGGAGGCAAAGAGGAGGGTACAGTGGGTTGGACATAAGGTTTTAATAGAGACCTGTGAAAAACATTATGGATCTTTCAAGTCTGAGGAAGATCAAGACGGAAGGCAACGGGATTGATGACAGACAAGATCTTGTAAGGCCCAATAAACTTAGGACCCAACTTCCAGGAGGGAACCTTCAGTTTGATATTCTTTGTAGACAACCACACCAGATCACCCACATTCAGGTCCGGACCAGGCACACCTCTCTTATCCGCCACAAGCTTATATCTCTCACTCATCCTCTTTAGATTACCCTGAATCTTTTGCCAAATAAATGAAAAATCTCTCCTCATCAGGTAAACCAGAAGACCCCTCTTCAGAGAATGTCCCAAACTGCAGATGAAAGCCATATGCACCAAAAAATGGTGATTTATCAGAGGACTCCTGGCGACGGTTATTTAAAGCAAACTCACCAAGGGACAAAAAAGAATACCAATCCTCCTGATTTTCCGCCACAAAACAGCGCAGATATGTCTCCAGATTCTAATTGACGCGTTCGGTCTGACCATTCGACTGCGGGTGAAAAGCAGAAGAGAACGACAACCGAATCCCCAACGAGAACAGAAGGCCTTCCAGAATCTGGAAACAAATTGCGTGCCCCTATCAGAAACGATGTCTGAAGGAATGCCATGCAATTTAACAATGTGATCAACAAACGCTTGCACCAGCGTCTTAGCATTGGGTAACCCAGGAAAGGGAATTAAATGCGCCATTTTGCTAAAATGGTTAACGGGAGGAGAGAAGCCGATGGCAGTGAATGAGGGACCTTGGCACGAGTGCAGGTCTCGCAGGCTGCCACAAAACCCTCAACCGTCTTACGAAGAGCCGGCCACCAGAATCTCCGAGCAATGAGATCCACTGTGGCTCTACTCCCCGGGTGCCCAGCAAGGACAGTATTGTGGTGCTCCTTAAAACCTTGTGTCGTAAAGCGAGAGACACAAACAACCTCCCAGGAGGACAAAGATCAGGAGCCTCTGCCTGGGCTGCCTGAACCTTTGCCTCCAAATCAGGATAAAGAGCAGAGACGACCACCCCTTCAGCCAAAATGGGACCCGGGTCTTCAAAGTTCCCCCATCCCGGCAAACAACGTGACAGGGTATCCGCCTTCACATTTTTAACCCCAGGGCGGAACGTGACAACAAAATTAAACCTAGAGAAGAACAAAGACCATCTGGCCTGTCTCGGGTTCAGACGCTTGGCCAATTCCAAGTAGGCCTGATTCTTATGGTCGGTAAACACGGTAATAGGGTGTCTGGCTCCCTCTAACCAATGGCGCCATTTCTCAAAAGTTGATGGCCAACAACTCCCTATCTCCCACATCATAATTTCTCTCTGTAGAGGAGAGTTTCCTTGATAAAAAGGCACACGGTCGCCATTTGGCAGGAGAGGGACCCTGATATAAGACAGCACCCACCCCCACCTCAGAAGCGTCCACCTCAACAATAAAATGTAGAGAGACATCAGGTTGTACCAAAATGGGAGCGGAAGCAATACTCTGATACTAGAAAAGGCTTTAAGCGCATCTACTGACCACGAGGAAAAATCTACCCCCTTTTTAGTCATATCAGTGAGTGGCTTAACAACAGAGGAATAATTCTAAATGAACTTTCTGCAATAATTGGCAAAACCCAAAAAACGCATCAGCGCCTTCTGATTCTCAGGAAGCTCCCAATTAAGCACAGCGCAGAACTTCTCAGGGTCCATGCGAAAACCAGAAGGGGAGAAAAGAAAACCAAGAAATTGAATCTCCGGAACCGCAAACACACATTTTTCCAGTTTAGCGTACAATTTATTCTCCCACAGAATCAGCAAGACCTTACGTAGGTGGTCTCGATGAGTTTTGAAATCAGGAGAAAAAATCTAAATGTCATCTAGATACACCAGTACAAATTTCCCCATTAAATGATAAAAAATGCTGTTCACAAAATGTTGGACGGACGGAGCATTCATCAAACCAAAGGGAATAACCAAATTCTCGAAATGACCCTCAGGGGTATTGAAGGCCGTCTTCCCTTCATCCCCTTCCCTGACCCTGACTAGGTTGTATGCCCCTCTTAAATCCAACTTAGAAAAAACTTTAGCCCCAACAATCTGGTTAAACAGGTCCGGGATCAGAGGAAGCGGATATGGGTCACTTCAAGGGTCAGATGTGTCCCTTTCTCAGGCTCTCAGAAATATAAGTACGCATAGCGACTCTTTCAGGTTGGAAGAGATTGTATAAACATGATTTTGGCAGCTTGGCGCCAGGGATGAGATTAATAGGGCAGTCGTACTCCCGGTGAGGGGCAACTCCTGGACACCACTCTCGGAAAACACATCCGAAAATTCTGAGAGAAAAGATGGTACAGTCTTGGTAGAAACCTCTGAAAGAGAAGCCGTGAGACAATTCTCTCTGCAAAACTCACTCCAACCATTTATTTGCCTTGCTTGCCAATCAATGGTGGGGTTATGTTTAGTGAGCCGGGGTAGCCCCAACACTAGAGGAGTAGGTAATCCACTTAGGACGAAACACGACATATCCTCAACATGAGCATCACCCACAGTGAAATGGATATTGTGAACTATGCCCTTTAACGATCTTTGAGAAAGTGGAGCGGAATCGATAGCAAAAACAGGTATATCCTTTTCCAAAGTGCATACCTGGAAACCATGCGTTATTGCTAATTGATTATCAATGTGATTGACAGCTGCTCCACTATCTACAAAACTCTCACAAACAATGTTCTTGCTGTCTAGCACCACCCTGGCAGGTAGGAGAAAACGGGAACTACAAGTAAACGACAAACCTTCAATTTCCGCATCAACCTTGCCAATAGTAGCAAATAGAAAGTTTTTAGAGGTTTTTTTTATTTTTGTTTTTCTTTTATTACCCTCAGAAAACTACATGAATCTCCTAGAGTGGCAAACATTAGCCAAATGATTTATACCCCCACAACAGAAACAAACCCTCCTCTGAGAGGTGAATCCTCTACTATCAGAGGCAAGCAAACCCAGCTGCATGGCCTCCGCCTCAGAGGGGATTGAGAGAGACTGAGACCCCTGCGCACTGAATGAGACAGCCCCACTGTCCTTGGACTGAATATGACAGGAAGGAGTAGTCTCCTCTCTCTCTCTAAGACGCCTGTCAATACGAACAGCTAGAGACATAGCAGACTCTAACGAGGCGGGTCTCTCATGAAAATAAAATGCATCTTTCAATCTTTCCGAAAGACCATGGCAAAATTGACTTCGGAGTGCAGCATCATTCCAACCAGTATCAGCTGTCCATCTCCGAAATTCAGAACAATATATCTCTGCGGACTGTTTACCCTGGCATAAAAGACGCAGTTTAGATTCAGCCAGAGCAATACAATCCGGGTCATCATATATCTGCCCCAGGGCTACAAAAAATTCATCCACCGATCGGAGGGGCCGTGCCCCCATCGGCAGCGAAAAGGCCCAAGACTGAGCGTTATCCCTGAGCAGCAAGATGATGATCCCCACACTCTGCTCCTCATCGCCAGAGGAATGGGGAAGTAGGCGAAAATGGAGTTTGCAAGCCTCTCTAAAGTGAACAAAGTTCTCACTACCCCCGGAGAACTTATTCGCAAGCAAGATCATAGGCTCGGAACAAACTCCATGAACGCCAGCAGAACCGGTCACCTGAAACTGAGACACAGTTTTACGGACATCTGCTACCTCCTGCGAAAGACCTTGCATGCGGTCAATCAAGGCTGAAACCGGATCCATGCTTAAGACGGTTATGGCAGTTTATAATGTCACTGATGATGTTGCAGAAAGCTGGAACTTATAAATAAACATCCCAAACTAACGAACATATGGGTGAGCCCTATAAAACCCCTAGAGCTCTCCCTGACTGCTATGCCCATGTAAGTGTCTCTATGGTAGACAATTGCATGCCCACGTACCTAATACTGTGTGACACCTGAAAACCCTATAATAGTGAGGGGACACAACCACCGGCTCCCTGCACTTAATACGGACGGAGTCAGGGTCACCTAGAATCAAGCCAGCAAGGAAACACAAATAAAGGAAAAATACTTATCTGAGGAAACAGCAGCAGCAGCCTCCAGCAGTGAACACCTCATCCAGGAAGTAGTATAAACCGCAAAGTGAGTCAGTATGGGAGGGAATATAAAGGGAGACAATTAGTCTAAATAGGTGACACCTGGGAGAAGGAAAGGAGATGACAAAGTGAAACCAAAACAAATAACGCCATGCAAGAGGTAGAGAAGAACGTCTGCCAGACCTTCTCACAGAACTGGCGGTGACAAAGTCCAAACTTGAATCCAATTGAGAATCTGTGGAGGGAGCTAAAGATGAGGGTGATGGCAAGAAGACCCTCCAACCTGAAAGATTTGGAGCTCTTTGCTAAAGATGAATGGGCAAAAATACCTGTGGAGATATGCAAAAAGCTGGTCTGCAATTATTGGAAGCGTTTGATTGCTGTAATAGCCAATAAAGGCTTTTCTATTGATTTATGGGTATGAATGATTTTGGATTGGACACTTTTTGCTCAGATGTAAATAATGTTGCGGTTACACTGTCATTGTATGGTTGCCTGCTGTATCATAATCATCAGTGGTGTTAATTTATATGTCACAATATGGGACATGATATGCGTATATTTGTAACAATGCCACGTTGTTGTATTTTAGTACAATAAAAAATGATCTGATTCAAAAAAAAAAAGCTAAGAATTTATTTTTTTCCACAATAATGCCTTGTATATCGTCTTATTATCTTTTGGGAAACACCTATGTCATTTCCCGTCAAAAAATTACTTGCTGGTTGAATAAAAGTAACTTTAAGTAAAAATTTGCCAGGGGTATGAATAATTATGGGCAGCACTGTATATGTATATATATATATATATATATATATATATATATATATATATTACTTTTTATTTTTTATTTTTTCAGAAAGGTTGTTTAGATCAGAGAGGTCTTTTTTCAGGGACATTCTCTTGAACAGTATTGGCTAAATAGTCTCATTGAAACTGGAGATATTTATCACTTTCTGGATTTTATAGCCACCTGTAAATTATAAAAGTACTAATATACTTTGGCAGAACCTCTGACTAGATGGAAAATGCATTAATGTTCCTCCAGCCCTTAAATCGCAGAACAATACATTAGTTGTAATCCAGCTGTTTTTATTGCAGCTGTTCCCATGAGATCAAGGACCAATAGGTTTGATGTTTAGAATACACAATGAAGTCTTTGAGACTACAATTAATTAGCTATTTTCCTTGAAATCTATCCATAATTGCAAGTGCGTCTAATGACGAGTGACAATCTGTAATCAACATGTTGTTTAGAGGCTGTACTTGCTGATGTAAACAGAAAGACTGCACACACATCAATACCCAACTACCAAAAAAGGAGGAAACTGAGACTCTTAGCTCAATAACAATCAGTCATCCTCGTTGAAGCCAGAAGATCACGAATAAATTACTAGACATGCTGCTCAGCAGTCAAATCAGATGAGGAAATCAGGACAGCTTGGCCTTCGTTAGATGGCCAACGTCAATTGTTGACAAATGTCACTGTTCTCTACCACTGAATAGTCTGACTGAGAACATGCCTGACTATCAAGCCAAGGTTGACTACTTACATGGCTATAACATACTAACAGATCGGGTTTACCAGAAATGTTACATAATTTTAGGGACTTCACAGATCAAGAATCCCACACTCTAAAAAATGTACAAAGAAATGAGGTTATCACTGGATACCTTTAGTAGATATGTTGCAAACTCTACAGTACAGTGCTTTATTGCCAACTGATTGTTCAGATAGTAGGAATGATTCTTAATGCGTTTAACTATTAAAGGGATTTCTCACCAGACTCTGCTCATATGAAAGCCACCTCAATATTCAGTTTAAAGGCACTGGTTTAGGCACTATTGCTGGGGGGTAGGGGACACTACACCCATCTAATACATGGTTGGACTAAGTCTACCACAACAGGAACTACTCTTTCTTGGCTAATGGAGGGGGCTGCTGAGTTAAAGGACATATGGAAAAATGTTGTTTTGGTAAGACAGCTTTGGGTTGAAGCTCTTTATTAAATTTTGCCAGCCTTTTTTTTAAACCCTATAGTCTTCTACTGCAGGGATACCCAGTGTGCTCAATATGATTTGGATAAGATTTAATTTAAGACAAAGGATAATCCACTATGGCTGTTAACATCTGCAGTCATGTGCCCAGACCAGCAGCTTATCCCATGCAGGCTTGTGTGTAACATTCTGTGGAGTGACTGCAGAGATAAGAATAAGATGATGGTCTGATGAAGATTACATGACCAAAAAAGTGAACCGCCATACTGGATTATCTCATGTCTTAAATAAAGTTTTATCCAAAGCACACTGATTGTGCTGAGTATTCTTGCAGTACCAATTGGGTTGGTTACCTACTGCGAGCACCTCCGAATATATCCAGACTGCCATGTTTTCCCAGTCTAAAGGTTTTTACAGTAGTTGCTGCAGGGCAAATGTAATATTACATGTGCAGTACCCTAGAGGACCCCTGCCAAGCGTTAACATTTGCTGTTTGGGTAATGTGTTTTTCCTGTACGTCGATGTATTCTGAAGAGTTGTGTATGGATAGCACTAGTTTATTGTTCCTTACTCAGAGGGATGAAAACATAACCCTCCCTTTGAGGGAGGAGCTAAGTAGTTTTTTGCATCAGCCAGTGAATCTGGCCTAAGCAGCTAACGTGAGAGGAACTGCATGTGCCCATGCAGTGTAAGGTTTCCTATCAGGATTCTCCTTCGCTCTATGCTGAGGACAAGTGCCAAACTCATGAGAAGAGTAACCCTAAGAGAAGGCAGGAAAAACATCTGCAGACTGTCTAGACTCACAAGGCCATGCGTGTTAGCAAAGGTACACATGTTTATGGCAAAAGACTCTGCTGTTTTTGGAGAGAGTATGTACTGAGAGCACCCACCAGCCGTCCATTTGAGGATCTGCCCCTCTCTGTGGGAACTGTTATACTGATTGCGAGAGATTAGCACATCTGTGGTCACTTTGGAAGGATAGTAACGTGTTTTTAGAAAGAGGCCAATGACTACTACCACCATAATTGTTGCTGTCCATACACAGCAATTGGGAGAAGACTACACTGTAGTGTACCTCAGAACTGTGCCTGTTACTGCTGCTTATACGGCAACTTTCATCATCCTCAGTAAAGAAACTGTTATCTGTTTCAGCTAAACTGTGCTAACTCCATCATCCATCCACTGGCACCTGCATCTGTCCTCCTGCCTTGCAGCCTGCTAACTGTATACCATTAAGGGCTCCCCAACCATCATCAGACAGCACCCTGCTAACTATATACTATTAAGGGCACCCCAACCATCATCAGACAGCACCCTGCTAACTATATACTATTAAGGGCACCCCAACCATCATCAGACAGCACCCTGCTAACTATATACCATTAAGGGCTCCCCAACCATCATCAGACAGCACCCCGCTAACTATATACTATTAAGGGCACCCCAACCATCATCAGACAGCACCCTGCTGACTATATACTATTAAGGGCACCCCAACCATCATCAGACAGCACCCTGCTAACTATATAGTATTAAGGGCTCCCCAACCATCATCAGAGAGCACCCTGCTAACTGTATACCATTAAGGGCTCCCCAACCATCATCAGACAGCCCCCCGCTAACTATATACTATTAAGGGCACCCCAACCATCATCAGACAGCCCCCCGCTAACTATATACTATTAAGGGCACCCCAACCATCATCAGACAGCACCCTGCTAACTATATAGTATTAAGGGCTCCCCAACCATCATCAGAGAGCACCCCGCTAACTGTATACCATTAAGTGCTCCCCAACCATCATCAGACAGCCCCCCGCTAACTATATACTATTAAGGGCACCCCAACCATCATCAGACAGCACCCTGCTAACTATATACTATTAAGGGAACCCCAACCATCATCAGACAGCACCCTGCTAACTATATACTATTAAGGGCTCCCCAACCATCATCAGACAGCACCTTGCTAACTATATACTATTAAGGGCACCCCAACCATCATCAGACAGGAGCCCCCAACACTAAGGAGTGAGCCCTCTATTCACTGTGCACAGCCTGGGGAGCATAAAAGTGAGGGCAACCACTGTGAACTGTGAGTACTGCACAGGAGCCATGTTGGTAACATAACATAAAGACAGGAGCAACTGCCACAAACGGAAATCAGTAAACAGGAAGTGGTGCACCAGCATAACATCCAAAACACTGGGGTCCTAAGTTCGAATCCGACCAAGGATGACATCTGCCTGGAGTTTGTATGTTCTCCTCGTGTTTGCGTGGGTTTTCTCCGGTTCCTCCAGTTTCCTCCCACAATCCAAAGACATACTGATAGGGAACTTAGATTGTGAGCCCCATTGGGGACAGCTTGATACTAAAGCCTGTAAAGTGCTGCGGAATATAGCAGTGCTATATAAGTGCATACAATATATCAATTAAGAAAAGGATCATATATACTGTAGATCATTGTCCTAAAGCTGAGCAAAAAGAGGCATGTATATTACCAGAGCACGACCTAGTTGTAATTGATCCAACTGCCACTTGAAAGAAATGAAGGTTATTCATGTGTAATAATGACATAGGTTCAGGCAGCATTATAAGCATAGAGATCAATGGCTTCTATTTTGAGAACAGTTCAGGGGATAGCAAGAAAACAGAACAAGGATGACTACAGAACATCCATGGGTGCATTCCTAAAATTATGCTACATGGAGCAGAGAACGATTAGCTTTCATGGCATAAATGCAACTAAATACAGAAAATAAACAACTTTATTTTCTTCACCTGAAAAGGAAAAATTCAAATATTGTAACTGAGATATTCTATTAAAACTCAAATGAACTCAAGTAAAAACAAGACAAAGCGGTAATTGTGTATTGTATTTATAGCTGTGCTGCCCTAGACACTGCATAATGGAGTCTAAATATACCCCTAGCATCTGCTGTGCTGTAGGAGCTTGTCTTTTCCATCTGCTGTCTTCTACCCTACTACTGCCTCTACCTGTCCCCTATCTATGTTTACTTTCATACAATAGCCATGGCTTTTAGTCCTTCTAGATCAATTTGACACATTTCACATGGTAGATCACTTACAGTTGCACTCCTTTGCACTTAAAGGGGTTGTTCAGCTTTGAGGCATATTTAACGGTGGAAAGCATTGTGTACTTGTTGAAGAAAATCATACTCAGCGGCTCCCCGCCACTCCATTCCGGTTCCTGCGTCCATGGCTCCCTTCACTGATCTTCCAGTCCACGTGTTTCCATGCAGCATGTGAACCAGCAGTGACATGTCATTTGGAGACACATCACCACTGAGCAGTGAAGGTAGCCTTTTGCACTGGCCAAGGATCGGACAATTATAGGCATCAACGCTCGTTCCCAATAATTTCCTTGTGTAAATGTGCCGCTGATTATCCAATCAACAAACACTCATTTAGGGCTCATGCACACGACCATATGTATTTTGTGGTCCGCAAAAAACGGATCCGCAAAAAATACGGATGACGTCCGGAACAGCTGGCCCCTGATAGAACAGTACTATCCTTGTCCGTAATGTGGACAATAATAGGACATGTTCTATTTTTTCGCCAAACAAAATACGGACATACAGAAACAGAATGCACACAGAGTTACTTCCATTTCTTTTGCGGACCCATTGAAATCAATGGTTCCATATACTGTCGGCAAAAAACAGAACAGACACGGAAAGAATATACGTTTGTGTGCATGGGCCCTTAGTGGGTGATCTGATCTATAATACAGCACCAAAATCATCCTTTGCTGGTCGCACATCGCCCGGTTTAAACAGGAATGTGCTGCTGCCAAATAATGATAATGAATCTGGATGGGGGGCAGATTGGCAATGTGCCATTTTAGTGTTTAGAAGAGGGTTTAAGGATAATTATTTTTGTGGGAAGATATGCTTGATAGGTTCTTAGTAATATGATGGTCTTGTGGGGGATATGGAATGGATAACTTAATGTGTTTATATTTTTTATATTAGATTTTTTATTTATATATTAATATTTTATTTGGATGATTTTTATGAATATTTGATGATGGTGGATGAATAATGCATATTGCTATGTAAGAGGGGGTTAGAAATACTTCCCTCCCTTTTGCTTTTTTGTGTGTGTTTGGAACCACTCTAAATGACCCTCCCTTCAGTGATGAAGCAGACGGTGACACCCCGGTCGGGCGGCCGTTGAGAGACTATTCTCTTCATTGTGATATGCCTGTGTTTTAAATGCTTTTGCAAGTATAATAAAAATAGCAGGATTATATATTCACCGACCGTGCTTCGCTGTATGTGTACTGTGCGTTTTGATCAATATGGAGTCAAATACGGAGCTCCAGAAAAGCACCTTATAAAGGAGCAGTGATTGGGAGGAATGTCTTATCTGATCCGGTGGAAACTTGAGTGCGATCACAGAGATAAGGAAGAAGTTAGGACATGACAGTATTCTTTACATCACCAGGAAACAACTAGTCCTTGCGGACAATCGCTTGATCGTTGAGCTGAGCAGCATTTACATACAAATGATTACTAGTGCCCCATCCAGCTTCATTATTTGTCGGCACAGGGTAATGTGCTGCCTGCAAGGGATCATTTTAGGTGCCGTTATCTAAATACGATTACTCATTGGTTGATCACCGGCACATTTAGGGCTTATGCACAAGAACATGTGTGTCTGTATTGTGGCCCATAAATGGTGGGCCCGTAATATATGGGCATCGGCCGTGCGCGCTCCGTATGACAGATACAGACAGATACTTGATTGGGTCTGCACTGCAATCCACTAGATACGAAGCGGTTCGGAGCAAAGGCAAGGAGCGGACGCCCACAGAAGCACTACGGAGCGCTTCCATGGGATTTGGGTCCATGCCCCCACACAACATTCAATTTTTTTCTGGTACAGACTGAATCTTGCGGATTGCGGACCCATTCAAGTGAATAGGTTCACATCCGCAAATGGCGGGCACGCGGCTATTTGCAGTCCGCAGCACGGGCACAGGGAGCACAGGGCAATTTGTCTGCAAGATAAATGCCATTTTCTGAAGCGAGAGAACCCCTTCAAGCTGATGATACCCATCTATATGCACCCTACCAGGACATTTCTCCTGCTCTCCTGAAAAGCTCGGAAAGTCTATAGACTGTTTCTGCTGCCTTGTTCTCTCTGTAAGCTCTTACAGACAGGACCACAGAGCACAGAATATCTTAGTAAACCACCCCATGCAAAAAGCAGTGACCCAGCTTCTTTTTACTAAGAAAGAAAAAGTCCACAATCATGTACAGTATGGAGTTGGTTTAGGGTCCATTCACACGTCCGCAAACTGGGTCCGCATCCGTTCCGCAATTTTGAGGAACGGTTGCAGACCCATTCATTTTCAATGGGGCCGGAATGTGCTGGCCGCATCCGCATTTGCAGATCCGCACTTCCGCATCCGTGCTTCCGTTTCCGCAAAAAAAAGAACATGTCCTATTCTTGACCGCAATTGCGGACAAAATTAGTCATTTTCTATTATAGTGACGGCGATGTGCGGTCCGGAAACCGATGTGCGATCCGGAAACCGGATCATGCTGCGGTATTTTCTTCAGCCAAATACCGTAAGAGTGACTGAACTTAAGACATCCTGATGCATACTGAACGGATTGCTCTCCATTTAGAATGCATTAGGATAAAACTGAAGCGTTTTTTTTTCTGGTATTGAGCACCGAGGACGGAACTCAATACCGGAAAACTTTAACGCAAGTGTGAAAGTACCCTAAGTCCATCAAGTTCAATAATACTTCATTTGAAATGCCCGATTCCTTGCATAGTAATAGTTTCCGTGGGATAACCTTTTAAGTTTATTAATGGACCAAGTTTATTTCTGTGTTTTTGATTCCCTAGATTCAGTCATCCCTATTTTGCTATTTGACACCTTTTGTTTGAGGCAGGAGTTTCAGATCTTTCGCTGTAATTTTAGGATACATTAAAATAAACGTTTAATGCACATGGGTTGTATTAGAATGCTTAAAAAGTCTATTGGTTTTATTTGGCGATACATAGTTGTATGTATTCCTTTTTTCACTCAGCAATAGCCTTAATTAATACAATAACGTTTTTCTGGGGTGATTGTTATACAGATATATGGATAACAAATATTCATTTTCATTACTTTTTAGGGCATTTATTGAATAAGATTATTCTAACTTTATTAAAGCAATCATTTTAGTCCCATTAAAAGACCTTAACTTTTATTTTTAACTGTAATATAATGTCATACTACTGAATGGGAGAGTTGCGGAAAGGGATTAAAATCTGAAATCATGCCAAAATGACCTTGCTGAGTACTGCAAATCTTACGTCATTAGTCATTGGTGCTGCATTTCTTCTGTACGAATACCGTATATAAGTAAACCACAAAAAAGTTTACATTTTAACTGTCTATTATAGAAAAATGCCTTACTATGTTTTTTATGTGCTCAATGTGACTTTTCAGGCGGAGGATGATTTCATTAACTTGACGCTGCCTCAGATTTGGAATTGTTACAAATAAAAAGGAAATAACCTCATTTTGCTGAAGATGAATAATTTCCATACTAGCACAATAATTCCCAGTGCTTCCTTATTTAGTGTCTGCGAGTAGGCACGTTCATATTAAAGTTAGCAGATCATAAAGGCATTAACGCTGGGATTGCTAGCCAGTATTGCTGTTGCATACAGTTTGAGAGTGGTATCATCACTCCTGGGATATTAGCAGTATCACTGAGAAACGAAGGAAGTAAAATTAGATGAGATAAATCTTTCTGAGCTGCTATGTTAACATTCCACTTCTCTCTTGCTCTTTGTCTTTTAGCATTTCTGTTTTCGATTATTTTGGCGAAAGGAAACCAAAAAGGCAAGAGGCCCTGTAGTGGGAAAAACACATGTTAGAAAGATTAACGTTTCATATTGCAAAGCTGTATGAATACTATAAATGTTGCAAGAATTTCTTTTCCACCCTATCTACATTTTTGCTGTGCTATTCAGCAGCTTTGAAAAACATTTCCAGAGTCAGAGCCCAAAGGAAATAGTAGTGGGAGTTGTGGGAAAGTAGACACGTAGGATGAGAGAGAACCTATAGAGCACAAATAAAGGAATAACATAGTTGTGACATTGTTCACTACCGCACAACCACACAACGTAAAATATTAAGCAATTTCCTGCTGTCTGACTGGTACATGCAGTAATCTGCTAGCACCAATAACAAACCACGTTCACGACTCATGTTGTGCTTGGAAGTGCTAATTAAAGGGGCTGTCCGGGTTCAGAGCGGAACCCGGACATACCCAGAATTTCTCCCAGGCAGCCAAGAGCATGCCCTGATGCTCTCCTTTGCCCTGCGCTGAATCGCGCAGGGCAAAGGCATTTTGTGGAGTTCTGGTGACGTACCAGGCTCTCCTTTAGGCTGCCAGGCAGAGGCTTCTGCCCAGCGGTGAGCCCAGTGACATCACTGGCACTGATGGGCGGGCTTTAACGCAGGGCAAGGGAATGCATCGGAGCAGCCTGGGTTAAATTATGGGTATGTCTGGGTTCAGCTCTGAACCCGGACAACCCCTTTAACATGCCTTCATTAAAGTAAAAAAACATAGCATACCAGTGAAGACATAAAACTGGGTATTCTGATCATGGCCTAGGATTGAGTTATAGTTATGGGTTTTATATTGTTTTGATCTATACCTCCTCAAAACAAGGGGTATATTTTTTTACTGCATCTACATGTTTGAGTCAGTTGCAATATGCATTGCATTTTTCACATTACACCCACAAACCTAAATGTATTTTATTAGGATTTTATGTGACAGGCCAACACAAAGTAGCAAATATGTGTGAGGTAAAAAGAAAATAATATATGGTTTTAAAACATTTTAATGAATAGAAATCTGAAAAGTGTGGTGTGCATTTGTATTCAACCTCTGATTCCCCTAAATAAAATGCATTGTGACCAACTGCCAGAAGTCATCTAATTAGTAAACAGAGTCCACCTATGTGTAATTTATTTTCAGTATAACTACAGCTGTTCTGTGAAGGCCTCAGAGGTTTGTTAGAGAAAATCAATGATCAAACAGCATTATGAAAACCAAGGAACACACCAGACAGGTCAGGGATACATTTTGTGGTGAAGTAAGCAGGGTTATCCATCATCTGAAAATGAAGTATGGCACAACTGCAAACCTACCAAGACATCTAAACTGACAGCCCAGGCAAGGAGAGCACTGATTAGAGAAGAGGCCCATGGTCACTTTAGAGGAGCTGCAGATATCCATAGCTCAGGTGGGAGAATCTATCTACTCAGCAACTGTTGGTCGTGTACTCTACAAATCTGTTTTTTATGGAAGTGGCAAGAAAAAATTTCATTTTTGAAAGCAAGCCATAAGAGGTCCAGTTTGTAGTTTGTCACAAGCCATGTAGGGAACACGCCAAATATGTGGCAGAAGGTGCTGTGGTCACATGAGACCAAAGTTGAACTTTTTGGCCTAAATGCAAAACACTATATGTGGAGGAAAACTAACACTGCACATCACCCTGAACACACCATACCCACTGTGAAACATGTTGGTGGCAGCATCATGCTGTGGAAATACATTTCTTCAGCAGGGACAGGGAAGCTGATCAGAGTAAATGGGATTGAGCTAAATACAGGGCAATCCTGGAGGAAGACCTAGTAGGGGCTGCAAAAGACTTAAGGCTGGGGCAGCAGGAAAATGACCCTAAACATACAGCCAGAGCTACAATGGAATCAATAGATCAAATCATATTCATTTGTTAAAATGGCCCAGTCACAGTCCAGACCTAAATCCCATTGAGCATCTGTGGCAAGACTTTAAAATTGCTATTCACTGACATTCTTCATTCAATATGACTGAGCTTGAGCTATTTTGCAAAGAAGAGTGGGCAGAAATGCCAGCCTCTAGATGTGCAAAGCTGGTAGAGACATACCCCAAAAGACTTGCAGCTGTAATTGCAGTGAAAGGTGGTCCTACAATGTATTGACTCAGGGAGGATGAATACAAATGCATGCCACACTTTCCAGGTTTTAATTTATTAATAATTTTGAAAAACATGTATAATTTTCTTTTCACTTCATACACACTTGCTACTTTGTGTTGGTCTATTATATAAAATATTCACTGCCTGAAAAAACGTTGAATAGCTAGATTAAAACACAACATTTTATTAGGCATGTGTTAAAAATAAACAAATAGATCAGATGGACTTTTTTTACACATCCAAATCAAAGAAAAAGGAAAAAGAAATTGCCATTGACCTACAAACATCTACACATTGTAGCCAAATGCTTCATGCAGCTCCCCAGTCTGCCTGCTGTAGCACCTACTGACATGTAAGGGACCAATGGCTACAATGGGTTGTGCATGGCAGTATAGATATTTAATACACTGCGCGCAAAGACACAATATAGCTGTACACGTCTGCTGTAGCGCATTCTAACAGTTGGAGGGCCAGTAGCTACTATGTACTGTTTGGCCAATGAACACTATTTGGAGTATGCTGAGCCAGGGATCAGGGGCTCCAACATGAGCACCATTTAATAGTGGTGTAGTTTTCTACCACTCTGGGTGTGCACACCCCATCCCCCCTCCGTCCATATGCTCAGACACCTTCACTACTGCCGGCAGTTACAGCGGCTAAGCGCCCTATACATGTTATATATAGAGTTCACTGAGTCTGTACTCTCTGATACTTTCTATAGCTCTACACGTTTCACCGCAGGGCTCATCAGAAGCTAAGGATAGTTAAACTGAAGACAGACGAACATATAACGCCGCCCGCCTTGTGTGGTAAGGCGGCCACATCGGCGCTAGGATGGCCGTAACACGGCTGTCAAATTGCGCTATTTAAATAAAGTCCCTCCCCGTAAGGTGGATACAGCTCCTGTGCGGGCGAATGCAGAAGCCGAAGGCGCGGCTCAAGCGCTCTTGATCCCCTTCCTCCTTGTCCGCATACTCAATGGGGTGATCACACAAGGAGTGTAAAAACACTCCATAGAGCAGCAGGGATATTGTGGCGATTTTGGGCGATGTAGGCATCTATGAGGCGACATACATATATAGGTAAGAGGATCAAGCGCACACAGTATGCGTGCGCTTAGACATAGCTAAGTAGCATCGATCCCACATTTAAGTTTGTGGGTGTAATGTGAAAAAAATTTTGAAAAGTTCAAGGGGTATGAATACTTTTTCAAGGCACTGTAAACATTAGGATCAATGCACAATGCTTACTCTATAGGTGGTCCAGTTTATTTGCATATGGTGGATGCATGACCTACATTAGCCCTGGTCCATATAAATGAGTTGTATAGTGTAGGGTTAGGACTCTGACCTATGTTAATTAAATGCAATATATAACTGTTTACATAAGTATGCCCTGGATACTATGGTTTTCTCCCATATTCCAAGTAACATACTGGCAGGTTAATTGGCTTCCTTTGTATGTGTTAGGGAAATTAGATTGAGCCCCCTGGGGACAGGGGCTGATGTAAGTGATTACAATCTCTGTATAGTCTATAGAAAATGTTGTATAAAGAAACATAAATGTACTTAATGACATTGAGCTAGTTTGTGCAGTCATTTACATACAGTACAGACCAAAGGTTTGGACACACCTTCTCATTCAAAGAGTTTACTTTATTTTCATGACTATGAAAATTGTAGATTCACACTGAAGGCATCAAAACTATGAATTAACACATGTGGAATTATATACATAACAAAAAAGTGTGAAACAACTGAAAATATGTCATATTCTAGGTTCTTCAAAGTAGTCACCTTTTGCTTTGATTACTGCTTTGCACACTCTTGGCATTCTCTTGATGAGCTTCAGACGGTAGTCACCTGAAATGGTTTTCACTTCACAGCTGTGCCCTGTCAGGTTTAATAAGTGGGATTTCTTGCCTTATAAATGGGGTTGGGACCATCAGTTGCATTGTGGAGAAGTCAGGTGGATACACAGCTGATAGTCCTACTGAATAGACTGTTAGAATTTATATTATGGCAAGAAAAAAATCAGCTAAGTAAAGAAAAACGAGTGGCCATCATTACTTTAAGAAATGAAGGTCAGTCAGTCCGAAAAATTGGGAAAACTTTGAAAGTGTCCCCAAGTGCAGTCACAAAAAACATCAAGCGCTACAAAGAAACTGGCTCACCTGCGGACCGCCCTAGGAAAGGAAGACCAAGAGTCACCTCTGCTGCGGAGGATAAGTTCATCCGAGTCACTAGCCTCAGAAATCGCAGGTTAACAGCAGCTCAGATTAGAGACCAGGTCAATGCCACACAGAGTTCTAGCAGCAGACACATCTCTAGAACAACTGTTAAGAGGAGACTGTGTGAATCAGGCCTTCATGGTAGAATATCTGCTAGGAAACCACTGCTAAGGACAGGCAACAAGCAGAAGAGACTTGTTTGGGCTAAAGAACACAAGGAATGGACATTAGACTAGTGGAAATCTGTGCTGTGGTCTGATGAGTCCAAATTTGAGATCTTTGGTTCCAACCACTGTGTCTTTGTGCGACGCAGAAAAGGTGAACGGATGGACTCTACATGCCTGGTTCCCACCGTGAAGCATGGAGGAGGAGGTGTGATGGTGTGGGGGTGCTTTGCTGGTGACACCGTTGGGGATTTATTCAAAATTGAAGGCATACTGAACCAGCATGGCTACCACAGCATCTTGCAGCGGCATGCTATTCCATCTGGTTTGCGTTTAGTTGGACCATCATTTATTTTTCAACAGGACAATGACCCCAAACACACCTCCAGGCTGTGTAAGGGCTATTTGCCCATGTAGGAGAGTGATGAGGTGCTGCGCCAGATGACCTGGCCTCCACAGTCACTGGACCTGAACCCAATCGAGCAGAGTTAAGGCAAAAGGGCCAACAAGTGCTAAGCATCTCTGGGAACTCCTTCAAGACTGTTGGAAGACCATTTCAGGTGACTACCTCTTGAAGTTCATCAAGAGAATGCCAAGAGTGTGCAAAGCAGTAATCAAAGCAAAAGGTGGCTACTTTGAAGAACCTAGAATATGACATATTTTCTGTTGTTTGACACTTTTCTGTTATGTGTATAATTCCACATGTGTTAGTTCATAGTTTTGATGCCTTCAGTGTGAATCTACAGTTTTCATAGTCATGAAAATAAAGAAAACTCTTTTAATGAGAAGGTGTGTCCAAACTTTTGGTCTGTACTGTATATCAAAATTTTATCAAGCATTTTGGTTCCAGGACAGCCTAGAAATAAGTGGCTTAGGCTACATGCACGCAACGTTAAAAAACGGACATGTGATGTACATTTTTTTAACGGCCATCACATGTCTGTTTTGAGATCAATAGTAGTCTATGGGGTTATTCACATGGCAGTTTTTTCACTGTCAGTGAAAAATGGACGTAAAAAAATAGAACATGCTCTATCTTGTCCGTTTTTCACTGACAGACTGCCCCCATACAATTGAATGGGTCAATTTTTAACGTCCCTTTCTCAGAAGGTTATCAGTGAAAAAACTGTTTGTTAAAAATGTCAGTTTTTAACTGACTTTTTTTTCACTGTCGTGTCCATGTAGCCTAAGAGTCTGATCAATCCTTAGAGTCTGATGAAATCCTTGAAAAAACACATGTAAAGTGAGGGAAACTATACTAAATCAGTTAATATAATATTTTATAAACTCTTTAAAGAAGCACTCCCACAATTTTTTTTATTTTCTGACATATTAGAAAGGTATATATTGTAAATTGTAGTGCAGGTAATTTTCTCATCAGTGACTATTTTTGTGAGTTATAACCTCCCTTCTGATTCTCAGCTGTGCCATGTGACCATCCCTCCAAATAACACATGTATGTTATGTGTGGACAGGAGGTCAGTTTCTCTATGTATTCCTATCTATGCCTCACTATCAGTCTCATAGGAATAAATAGAGAAGTAACTGACTTCCTGTCCTGTGTCAGTTGTTGATCATATTGCTCATCACATGACGCAGCTGAGGATCATAAGGAAGGTTAAACCCCACAAATACAGTCATGGCTAAGAAGATTACCTTCACTACAATTACATCATGTACATTTCTAACAGGTAAGATAATAAAGATCTTTGTGGTGGTGCTCTGAAAAAATAAAAATAATACCACTCATGTCATAGGCAGTCTGGTATTGCACATAAATCATCAGTCGATCTTATGATGAGGATGATTATAATTATTATTATTATCGTTACTAATAACTAACCGTTTATGCTGTCTAACAATTTGTTAACCAAAAGCTAAAAGAACTTTAAAATTCCACTGCAAAATCACAAGTCAACCTCAAAGAAATTATACGGTTTATAAAGTATTGCTTTCAGTTCATAAGGCAGAAATTATATGCTATAAAACAGGAACATCCACAAGTACAGTCTCACAGTCCATGAAAATAGAATTTAAAGGGGTTATGCTATGACTGATGTGAAAAATGAAAATCAGAGATCATGTAGTACATGGCACTCTCTTTCTGACAAAGCTAGAACCAGCCCCGTACCTCACATGGGTCCTAAGTAGGGGCATAGTAAATGACTGCCGGTATTTAGACTTCTGTGTAGTAAACCTAAAGTCTGCTCATTTACCAGGCCTGTTACCAGCAGTGAGGATTATCTGCAATATGATAAAATTGAGATTACGCAGAGTAGTGCAGTGGTTTATTCTGTGAATGCCATGTTGTTATCACGTAACAGTGGGTGTTTTATCTCATACCACGCTAAGAATGTGCTGAATAGCAGCCTGGATATAGCTTAATATGGAAGGATATGCTTGGAAGCTTCCAAAACATGAAATATTAACAAGTCCTACCGCAACTAATTAAAGATTACTTTTTTTGTATTTTGTTGTAGTTAAAGTCGTATAAAGTCATATATCAAGTATGACAAATTGCAAAAAAAAACAAAAACAAAAAAAAAACATAATACATGTCATAAAACATGGCAGACCATTTGTTCTCTGTATTTCATATGTCAGATGTAGACAGATTTGACAGTAGGATAGCTGAGCAGTGCAGTCTGCCCAGATATGTATGGTACAAATGTAAAAGGTCACAATTGTTGTAATTTATAATCAAAACAGCTATTAAATACAAATTGTTCATTTTACAATTCTGAGAAAAGAACAAGAAACGTCCACAACAACAATCACTGTCCATATACCTTATTCAGGGACCCCTCTATGAACCAGGGCAAAAAGCTGCTAAAAAGCTGGAGGTGGACTCTAACCTCCCATTATTTATCTGGTTGACCGCCATGTAATATTACTGTTCCCCACAATGCTTTGTTAATGAATATGGTGTAGGAGGGTTTTTCCAATATATTTAGACAGGAGGAAAGATGGAGGCTTTGGAGTAAATGTGAGAGATACAGTATATTTTCAGATCAGCTACATGATGTAACTGAAGTTGAAAATAATGTTGTTCACATCACTGTATCTGGGGATGCCATCGCGCTGCTGTTGCATCACTAAGCGCTATCCCTTCTGGCCCGCTACGTTCTGCCTCTGTTGGCCCCAAAGTCCCACTCTCAGCTTAGCTGCTACTGCTCTACAGATGGAAAGGTGTACAGCTCAACCAGCTGCACAGGCAATATATCCTCCTCTGCTTTAGGCCTCATGCACACGACCGTTGTTGTGTTCCGTTCCGCAAAATGGGGTTCCGTTGTTCCGTGATCCGTTTCCGTTTTTGTTTTCGTGTGTCTTCCTTTATTTTTGGAGGATGACCAGACATGAAGGAAAGTAAAAAAAAGTCTAAGTCAAGTTTGCCATACAAATGATAGGAAAAAAACAGACGCGGACGACAATCTTGTGTGCCTCTGCGTTTTTTCACGGTCCCATTGACTTGAATGGGTCCGCGAACCGTTTTCTGTGAAAGAAATAGGACAGGTTATATTTTTTTGACGGACTGGAACCACGGATCACGGACGCGGATGACAAACGGTGCATTAGCCGAGCTTTCAACGGACCCATTGAAAGTCAATGGGTCCGCAGAAAATCACGAAAAATGGAACAACGGACAGAGAATGAAACAACGGTTGTGTGCATGAGGCCTTAGTCTTTTTTAGTCTACTTTTTTGTTTTTTCCAGGCAAGTGCATGTGACTAGCAGGGTGCCCCCGCCCACCTCTGCCATCACTAGGACCCTCAGCATGTGCTTGGCCTTTGTTTGGTGGCAAAGTCTACCCCTGCATGTGACCTTCTCTCATAAGAACATGTACCGTAATTATACTCATGAGAGTAGAGGTCAAATGCCCCCACTCCTCCCCATGTAGAGATGATTGCTGCATCTAAATGACCTCTGCTGATAAACAAATATCAGGAATTAATGGTTCATTCCTGATAATTGCCTTGTCAGTTGACCTGTGTAAAGAAGCCTTTAGAATGTAGATACATTATGTATCCAATATGCAAATACATCTAGGTTTGTGATCTTTTTACTTCAATGTATTTTTTGCCAGCTCTTTGTTTCTATAATGTTTAATTCATTGTATTTGCAGAGTGTTTCAGTGAATTCTGCAGATATATAAAGATGTAATACTAACCTGTGTCCATAGAAACCATTAATCATGTCATGATACGCACAGCATGAGTTTCTTCCTTGTTTAAGTGCTAAAAAAATCAATACTTCTATTACATTGGAAGGGCAAATCGTGCATAAACAAAAATGTCGCAAGATTACAGGTTTGTTCATTAGCTGAACACATAATGATGTTAGGATTTATATACGATTAAGAAGCTTCATGATAATGACCAGGTCTATGACTGGACTAATTCCCTAACAATAGCCATCTAATGGGGTGGTTATAAATAGAGTTGAGTTCAGATTACACTTCTTCCATAAATTGTAAACTGTATAGGTATAAGGAGCTAAGGATCGCCTACAATGGATCGAGGAAAGTTAAAATAAAGCAACTAAAACAACTTAATTATCTTTCATGAAAAGAGCTGGGTGTAGGGTAGGGCTTCTCAAACTGTGAGGCGCGGTGTCCCTGCTGGGCATCGGTGTTCATATGAAGAGGTTCTTAGGCTCTACTTTTTTTATACACTAGTACTGAGTGGCTCCTACTGACGTCACACAGGCACCAGCACATTCATCAAGTAAGTCTCGGTGTGTGACGCATTTAGGGGCCACCTGGTGGTTCTGTGATGGCGACTCAGTTATGAAGTGGAAGCACTGGTTGGATAATAGGCCTCCAGGCAGTGAAGACATGAGCTTGAACTGTGAGTCATTCTGGTGCCTCACTGAGATGTCCTTATGTTGCCAGTATGTTATATTTTATTATTATTAATGTATGCTATCATTATATACTATTACAGTACAGTCAGTGATGGCGGAAGCACTGTGTGTAATGGCTGCACAGGCATGAAGTGTGAAGTCATAACGTCTTCAAGGCTATATACCTATCTACTGGTCTATGTAACACCATCATCATTATGCTACCTCTAATATATCAGAAGCATCACCACTGTGGTATTAGTTTGACGCTGCTGGAGAGGTGTTTTGTGCTGCACTGTGGTATTTGGTTAGTGCTGCTGGGGAGATATTTTGTGCTGCACTGTGGTATTTGGTGTCATGGAACCATGAACCAGACGTACAACAAGAGATGAGTGGAAATAAGAAAGCTTTATTGAAAATAAAGCTGTAAGGCAAAAGTCCAAACGGATGGCTAAACCGAAGCAGGGTCTTGCGAAACCAGAGATCAGGAACCAGAAGGGTAGTCAGATGAAGCCAGGATCAGGAACCAACAGGGTAGTTAGACGAAGCCAGGATCAGGAATCAACAGGGTAGTCAGACGAAGCCAGGATCAGGAATCAGCAGGGTAGTCAGACGAAGCCAGGATCAGGAACCAGAAGCAGCAGCAGTCTTAGAAGCATGTGAGCACAGGAGGACCAAGCAGGGAACTGAAGCCACAGACCTCCTATATATGAGCTAGGCATCCAGCTCCTCCCAGTGGGAAGGAGGAGCCGCAGGGTGGGAGGCTACAAGAAACCCAGAAACCAAGATGGCCGCCAGCACATGTCAAACGAAGGAGAACAGCAAGGAGGTAAGACCATGACAGTACCTCCCCCTCAAGGGCCCCTCCTCCGCGGAGTAAGGAACGGTTTCTGAGGGAAGCATGCGTGGAAGGCTCGGAGCAAGGCAGGAGCATGGACATCTGCGGAGGGAACCCAGGAACGCTCCTCTGGACCATAACCACGCCAATGGACCAAAAACTGCACCCGGCCGCGGACCAGGCGTGAGTCCAGGATATTGCTCACCTCATACTCCTCACGATTGCCCACTTGGACCGGACGAGGCCGAGGAATCGAGGAAGTGAAACGATTACACACCAGTGGCTTCAACAGGGAGACATGAAACACGTTGGAGATCCGCATGCCAGGAGGAAGCGCAAGGGCATAGGCTACCGGGTTTACCCTGCGAAGCACTCGGAAGGGACCAACAAAGCGAGGCGCCAGCTTGGGAGTGGGCACTCGAAGGTTGAGGTTGCGGGTGGACAACCATACGCGGTCTCCGACCTGGTAGGAAGGAGCGGGCGCTCGTCTGCGATCAGCCTGGAGTCTCTGGCGCTGCGCAGAGACCTCAAGGGACCTCTGGATCTGTACCCAAGAAGCACGTAGGACGGAAAGGTGATCCTCCACAGCCGGAATATCCTGGGGAGAGAATACCTCCGGTAACACGGCAGGTTGGAACCCATAATTGGCCATGAAGGGAGACGTCCCAGAGGAAGAGTTCACCGCCGTGTTCCTGGCAAACTCAGCCCAAGGCAGGAGGTCAACCCAATTGTCTTGGTGATCGGAGACATAGCAACGAAGGAATTGCTCCAAGGCCTGATTGGATCGTTCTGCGGCCCCATTGGACTGAGGGTGGTAGGCCGAGGAGAAAGAGAGATGAATCCCCAACTGGGAGCAAAAGGCGCGCCAGAACCTGGACACAAACTGACTCCCCCGATCCGACACAATCTCCTTGGGCAAACCGTGCAACCGGAAGACCTCCCTGGCAAAAATCGAGGCCAACTCTTGTGCAGAGGGTAACTTCTTAAGAGGAACACAGTGGCACATTTTGGAAAACCGATCCACTATCATGAGAATGACCGTATGGCCTCGGGATGCAGGGAGGTCCACAATGAAATCCATCCCCAGGTGTGACCATGGACGCTCCCCGGTGGCTATGGGTTGCAAAAGGCCCAACGGAAGGTGCCGAGGGGACTTACTCTGGGCACAAACGGAGCATGCCGCTACATATGCGGCGATGTCGGAACGTAGAGAAGGCCACCAGAACAGACGTGAAACAGCCCAGGACAGCTGATTCTTTCCAGGATGCCCCGCGGCCTTGGAGTTATGGTAGGTTCGCAACAACCGAGTGCGCAACTCCTCAGGCACAAAACACCTGCCGTTGGGTCTCCCAGAGGGAGCACCAGATTGAGCCGCCAAAATCTGCTCACCCAGGGGAGAGGTCAGGCTGGTGTGAATGGCGGCCAGGATCTGATTCGGAGGTATGACCGAAGTCGGAATCGACTCCTCCCCGGACAGCTCGGAGTACTGCCGTGATAAGGCATCCGCTCTGATGTTCTTGGAACCGGGTAGGTAGGAGACCACGTAATTAAAACGTGACAAGAACAGAGCCCATCTGGCCTGACGTGGTGTCAATCTCTTGGCCTCAGAGAGGTAGGTCAGATTCTTGTGGTCCGTCAGGATGAGAACCGGAACCACCGAGCCCTCGAGCAAGTGCCTCCATTCTTTAAGGGCCTGCACGATGGCCAATAACTCCCTGTCACCAATCTGGTAGTTGCACTCCGCGGAAGACAGTTTCCGGGAGTAAAACCCACAAGGAAGCAGAGGACCCTCTGGTGTTGTACGCTGAGACAGGAGGGCGCCTACTCCCGTCTCAGACGCGTCCACCTCGAGGACAAACGGCAACCCAGGGTTGGGATGCGACAGAATCGGAGCCGACACAAAGGCGGACTTTAGAGCCTCAAAAGCTCGGATGGCCTCGGGCGGCCAGACCTGGGGATTACTGCCCTTCTTGGTCAGATCCGTGAGAGGCTTGGCTAGCATGGAAAAGTCCCTGATGAACTTCCGATAATAATTAGCGAAGCCCAAAAAGCGCTGCAGGGCACGAAGACCACTGGGCTGGGGCCACTGTAAGACAGCCGAAACCTTCTCAGGATCCATGGAGAACCCCTCAGCGGAAATGATGTAACCTAAGAAGGTTACCTGGGATCGGTGAAATTCGCATTTCTCAAGCTTACCGAACAGCTTGTTCTCTCGTAACCGTTGCAACACTCGTCTGACATCCAGAATGTGGGCCTCCATGGATTCAGAATATACCAAGATGTCATCCAAATAGACCACCACACACTGCTGCAACAGGTCACGGAAAACATCGTTGATGAATTCCTGGAAGACTGCGGGCGCATTGCACAACCCAAAGGGCATAACCAAGGATTCATAATGACCGGTCCTGGTGTTAAACGCGGTCTTCCACTCATCGCCCGCCTTGATCCTTACCAGGTTATATGCCGCCCTCAGGTCGAGTTTGGTAAAGACTGTGGCCCCTTTGAGGCGATCGAACAGCTCGGAAATCAAGGGTATCGGGTAAGCGTTCTTGATCGTGATGCGATTGAGACCCCTGTAATCGATGCAAGGCCTCAACTCACCGCCCTTCTTTTTCACAAAGAAAAATCCAGCCCCTGCCGGGGACGAGGATTTGCGAATGTGTCCGCGTGAAAGCGCCTCCCTCACGTACTCCTCCATGGCCTCATTCTCCGCTACCGACAGTGGATAGACTTTGCCACGAGGCGGAACGGCACCAGATTGTAACTCTATGGCACAATCGTATGGGCGGTGCGGAGGTAGGGCAACCGCACGCACCTTATCAAATACATCCCGGTACTCCTCGTATTCAGGAGGCAACAGAGAGTCCGAGGAAGTACACAGCAACTTGACAGGCCCATGGATGCAACTAGCCCCACACTGCGGTGACCACGAGAGGATCTCGGCCGATTTCCAATCGAAAGTCGGATTATGCTTCTGGAGCCAGGGGTACCCCAAGACCACCGAGTAGTGTGGAGACGAAATAACCTGGAGACAGACCGACTCTCTGTGAACGGCACCAATGGCCATCCCCACTGGAAGGGTCTCATGAGTCACGTGTGGCGGCAGAAGGGGTCTGCCGTCTATCGCCTCAAGAGCCAGTGGGGAACCTCGAGGCTGCAGAGGAATGGAATTGGCGGCAGCGAACACACTATCAATGAACAAACCACCAGCACCAGAGTCCACCAACGCCTGGGTCGTCACCGAGCCCCCGACCCAGGAGAGGACAACAGTAATCAGTGGTTTGTCAACACGGGAAACCGGGGACGAGGAGACTCCACCCAAGATCTGCCCCCGACAGGATCTCAGGTGCGAGCGTTTCCCGGACGGTTCGGGCATGCCAACCGAAAATGCCCACCGAGACCACAGTACATGCATCGGCCCTCGCGTCTCCGGAGTACCCTCTCCCCCTCGGACAGGCGAGCAAACCCCAGCTGCATGGGTTCACCCCCAGACAAGTCATCCCCAGGAGGCGTGGGAGGAGAGGGAGGCACGGGTGGGACAGCAAACGTAGGCGCCAATCTGTTAGAAGGCCTCCGCAGGCTCTCCTTAAAGGAAGGTCTCTCCCTGAGTCTGGTGTCAATCAAAATCAGGAAAGAAATAAGAGACTCGAGCTCCACTGGTAGGTCCTTAGCTGCAACCTCATCCTTCAAGGCATCCGAGAGACCATGAGAGAAAGCAGCGACCAGAGCCTCATTATTCCAGCCCACCTCTGCTGCCAGGGTACGAAACTCAATGGCGTATTCAGCTACGGATCGTGAACCCTGTCTGATGGACATAAGGAGCTTCGCAGCAGAGGCAGCACGAGCCGGCACATCGAATACCCTCCGAAGAGAAGCAACAAAACCAGAAAACTCGGCAACCACCGGATTGTTGTTCTCCCATAAAGGGCTGGCCCAGGCCAAGGCCTTGTCCGAGAGCAGCGAGATCAAGAAGCCCACCTTTGATCTCTCAGTAGGAAAGGCATGTGGCAGCAACTCGAAGTAAATGCCCACCTGGTTAAGGAAACCTCGGCACTGAGTTGGCTCTCCCCCAAAGCGCTGTGGAAGGGGGGCAGAACCGGTCATACCCCGAAACACCGCAGGCGCAGCAACAGGTGTCGGGGTAGACTCTGGCGCAACAACCGGAGCGGCAGTAGGAGCGGGCCCAGGAGCGACAACCGACCCATAGGCAACGGAAGCTAAATGAGCCGTGCGTTCAAGCAGGGTTTGCAACGCCACAGCGAACCGACCCAACAGGTGATCCTGCTGATCAAGTCTGGCAACCAGCGTAGGTAGCGAGGATGGCCCTGTACCGTCAGAATTCATGGCTTGGTCCTAATGTCATGGAACCATGAACCAGACGTACAACAAGAGATGAGTGGAAATAAGAAGGCTTTATTGAAAATCAAGCCGTAAGCAAAAGTCCAAACGGATGGCTAAACCGAAGCAGGGTCTTGCGAAACCAGGGATCAGGAACCAGAAGGGTAGTCAGACGAAGCCAGGATCAGGAATCAGCAGGGTAGTCAGACGAAGCCAGGATCAGGAATCAGCAGGGTAGTCAGACGAAGCCAGGATCAGGAACCAGAAGCAGCAGCAGTCTTAGAAGCATGTGAGCACAGGAGGACCAAGCAAGGAACTGAAGCCACAGACCTCCTATATATATGAGCTAGGCATCCAGCTCCTCCCAGTGGGAAGGAGGAGCCGCAGGGTGGGAGGCTACAAGAAACCCAGAAACCAAGATGGCCGCCAGCACATGTCAAACGAAGGAGGACAGCAAGGAGGTAAGACCATGAAACTCAGACAACGGAGGCTAGGGACTTGTATCCCGTAGTGGCGGCGGCTCGCGTTTGGGGTAACCTGTGGACAGGCCGCACCGTGGTCTTCGCTTCTGCTAGTCCTTCCTCCCTGGCCATCCTCGACAGTGGCAAATCCAGATCTCAGCTAGTCATGTCTTTGATGAGACGTCTGGTGCAGTTGTCGCTCTTACACAACTTCTTATTCTGTGGTTCCCTCATGCGCAAGTAGTAACAGTTAACGCTTTAGCTGAGATGCATTACTCTTTATTTTCCCAGGTTTGCCCCGAAGCCGACACATCGAGAACCCCGTCTCCTCGTCCGGCCACACTCTTTCTCAGCTAAACCAATACCTGAACACGGCCCATGGGCTGTTTGCCAGGTCGCTCTCAGCTAACACCACCAGAGCATACAACACTGGCTGGCGGTTGTACCTCAAATTCCAACAGGAACACCCCCCAGGCGGCCTGGGCCACATAGACTTCATATTGGCGTTTATCAGGTACTGTCACGAGCACATGCACCTTTCTCCCGGCACTGTCAAAACTTATCTGGCCGGGGTCCAACATCATTTGTCTCGCTCGCAGCCAGAAAGAACATCATTGTTTTCCAGTCACGTGGTCAAGGCCACGTTGAAAGGTTTACAGAACTGTACCCCAGGTGTCACCCCCCGTAGACAGCCCGTGTCCGGCCCCACTTTCAGAGGCATGTCCGATTTGTTGGACCTCAGGCCCTTCGGGGTTCTGCAAAGCTTAGTGCTCAAAGCCGCCATTTACTTGGCCTTTTACGGCTACATGAGGCCGGGAGAGTTCACGTCACTGTCACTCAGCGGCCCCTTCCTATCCCGCCGACAGTTGGTTCCCAGCCCAGAGGGCTTTTTCCTGTCCTTACCTGTAACTAAGACTTCCCAGTCAGGTCCCCCTACCCTAATCAGGTTCTTCCCCAGCTATCACAAATGGTGTCTGGTCCACGTTCTACGGGAGTTGTCAGAAGCACTAGCCAGTCGCGGTGCTGACACCCCACTGTTACCCTTTGGGACAGCTGCATTGTCCACATCCCAATTCATAGTGCACGCACGCATGCTAGCGACCAATTTGGGTTTAGACCCCCTCTCGGTGTCAGGGCATTCGTTCAGGATAGGAGCAGCCTCTGCCGCCTCCAGGAATCAAGTGCCAGCTCACATTATCCGCAAGTTGGGCCGATGGCGGTCATCTTGTTACAGCCGGTATGTTCCGAACCCTGTCAGTGAGATTCATTGTGCCTTTCAGAGTTTGGCGTTGTAAATATGTCAATAAACATGTGTGTATTTTCATGCTGGATTTTTGGCCTCTTTCAGGTGTACTCTCGACGGAAGCGGTTATGCCACAACTCAAGCCACCAGTTTGTTTGGGGGGTATTTCAGGGCAGTAGGTTCTTTCACACATAGCCCCGGCCACAAGTAGCAAGGCCGATTTATTGGCCTGTATTTGTGGGAGGGGCGTCCTGGCCTATATCTGACTCACAACTCCTCATGTGGCGACGGACGGCAGCGATATTCCCCTCCCAGCCCGCCCCATTTCTCTACATTCTCCCATAGGGTATACCCTCTTTCAGGTGTACTCTCGACGGAAGCGGTTATGCCACAACTCAAGCCGCCAGTTTGTTTGGGGGGTATTTCAGGGCAGTAGGTTCTTTCACACATAGCCCCGGCCACAACTACCATGTGAAGAGATAGTTGGCTGAGAAGGGCCAAGTTGGGAAGAAGCGGGAACATGTTGGCCCTAAGTAGACTCCCCACTATATGTAGGCCCATAATGTCGAGGTGGGGGGCCATATTGTCGCCCTTGAGGAGGGTATTATGGTGGGTGCTGTGAAACTTGAGGAGGTGGCCTTGGCAGAGGGCCAGTGATGTGCCTATGGCTGCGCCAGTTCTCCAAAGCTATAAAAATTTCGGTGGGGTCATTTGGAGGAGTGGCTGCCTCCAGAACAATATCTACTGCTGCTTGAGTTCTAAGGTATCGTTCTGGAGGCAGATTCCTAAAATTAGTAAGTCTGACTCCTTACATAAAGGTTAAAATTGTCCTTATGGCGTGCTTGCGAAAGATGCTCCAGAACCTGAGTATTTACTGCAGTCTCTATAACTGGAGCAGGTCTCTTCCGCCGCGTCTGGAGAGGCAAAGCTGGGTCCAATTCCACTGGATGAGAAACACTGGCATGGGACACACTGGAGGCTCTCCCTTCACCACTGTCTGGAGGAGGTTGGGATGCTGGACCTTCATCCTCGCATGTACTGGAGTGCTGCTCCAATGTCTCCTCAACTTCCTCCTCAAGGTTCCGTTCTTTAGAAAAAACAAGACAACATGTTAAATATGATTAATCTAACTTTAAACATTACAAAACGCATAGTCCTCATTTTTAATAGAAAACTTTTACAAACAATCTGCGCCTAGAATCAAGTTGTGACATAACAATATGTAGGAGCCATTTGATAGTACACATAGTGATGTTTAAAGAGGTTGTCCAGGTTCAGCTCTGAACGCGGACAACCCCTTTAAATACACTTGTGTCATAGGTCCATGATTCCTATGCTACAGTACATGTCTTGCTTTCACAGAATGTTTTTATAACGTTTAACTCAAATATTATAGGTTAATATGGGCAAGTAAGGCAGTTTGATATAAAAAAAAGTTGCCCAAAACATTAGGGGACATTTATCAAACTGGTGTAATGTGGGACTAGCAGATTCCTCCTATCACTTTTCTGAGCTCCCTTGGAAAATTAAAGGTCGAATCTGATTGGTTGCTATGGGCAACTAAGCCAGTTCTACTTTACACAAGTGTGAAGAATCTCCACCATCATTTAAGCCACAAATCAAACACATTTATTCTATTCTGCCCCCAAAAAATATTTTCACACCCACACATTACAGATGGCTGCCTATTTACCCAAATATTCTAAAAAAAGACCCAGAAAAGATCATTGAAGATAAAAATATAGAATAATATTATATTTATGTTACATACTATATTTTCAATTACTGTAGCATCACATTATGAACATATTACTTACGTTCGCAAATCCATTATGTCACTTAGGAACATTAGCTGCTCCTTCAAACATATAGGGGCTTTTTTTGGGAGCTCAGAATTACTTCGGCTGTGCATCATTTCCTTGCGGAACTCTTCCCGGCAGCTCCGCCATCTGTTTTTATCCTTATCAACTAAAATGTACATAAAAAACAAACAAAAAAAAACAATGTTCAAATTATCCGTACTGTTTGACATGTGCTAGGCTACATACTACAGTGAATGACATGTGCTAGGCTACGTACTACAGTGTATGACATGTGCTAGGCTACATACTACAGTGTATGACATGTGCTAGGCTACATACTACATTGTAAGACATGTGCTAGGCTACATACTACAGTGTATGACATGTGCTAGGCTACATACTACAGTGTAAGACATGTGCTAGGCTACATACTACAGTGTATGACATGTGCTAGGCTACATTCTACAGTGTAAGACGTGCTAGGCTACATACTACAGTGTATGACATGTGCTAGGCTACATACTACAGTGTATAACATATGCTAGGCTACATACTACAGTGTATGCCATGTGCTAGGCTACATACTACAGTGTATAACATATGCTAGGCTACATACTACAGTGTATGACATGTGCTAGGCTACATACTACAGTGTAAGACATGTGCTAGGCTACATACTACAGTGTAAGACATGTGCTAGGCTACATACTACAGTGTATAACATATGCTAGGCTACATACTACAGTGTATGCCATGTGCTAGGCTACATACTACAGTGTATGACATGTGCTAGGCTACATACTACAGTGTATAACATATGCTAGGCTACATACTACAGTGTATGCCATGTGCTAGGCTACATACTACAGTGTATAACATATGCTAGGCTACATACTACAGTGTATGACATGTGCTAGGCTACATACTACAGTGTAAGACATGTGCTAGGCTACATTCTACAGTGTAAGACGTGCTAGGCTACATACTACAGTGTATAACATATGCTAGGCTACATACTACAGTGTATGACATGTGCTAGGCTACATACTACAGTGTAAGACATGTGCTAGGCTACATACTACAGTGTATAACATATGCTAGGCTACATACTACAGTGTATGACATGTGCTAGGCTACATTCTACAGTTTAAGACTTGCTAGGCTACATACTACAGTGTATAACATATGCTAGGCTACATACTACAGTGTATGACATGTGCTAGGCTACATACTACAGTGTAAGACATGTGCTAGGCTACATACTACAGTGTATAACATATGCTAGGCTACATACTACAGTGTATGCCATGTGCGAAGCTACATACTACAGTGTATGACATGTGCTAGGCTACATACTACAGTGTATAACATGTGCTAGGCTACATACTACAGTGTATGACATGTGCTAGGCTACGTACTACAGTGTATGACATGTGCTAGGCTACATACTACAGTGTATGACATGTGCTAGGCTACATACTACATTGTAAGACATGTGCTAGGCTACATACTACAGTGTATGACATGTGCTAGGCTACATACTACAGTGTAAGACATGTGCTAGGTAACATTCTACAGTGTAAGACGTGCTAGGCTACATACTACAGTGTATAACATATGCTAGGCTACATACTACAGTGTATGACATGTGCTAGGCTACATACTACAGTGTAAGACATGTGCTAGGCTACATACTACAGTGTATAACATATGCTAGGCTACATACTACAGTGTATGACATGTGCTAGGCTACATTCTACAGTGTAAGACTTGCTAGGCTACATACTACAGTGTATAACATATGCTAGGCTACATACTACAGTGTATGACATGCGCTAGGCTACATACTACAGTGTAAGACATGTGCTAGGCTACATACTACAGTGTATAACATATGCTAGGCTACATACTACAGTGTATGCCATGTGCTAAGCTACATACTACAGTGTATGACATGTGCTAGGCTACATACTACAGTGTATAACATGTGCTAGGCTACATACTACAGTGTATGACATGTGCTAGGCTACGTACTACAGTGTATGACATGTGCTAGGCTACATACTACAGTGTATGACATGTGCTAGGCGACATACTACATTGTAAGACATGTGTCAGGCTACATACTACAGTGTATGACATGTGCTAGGCTACATACTACAGTGTAAGACATGTGCTAGGCTACATTCTACAGTGTAAGACGTGCTAGGCTACATACTACAGTGTATAACATATGCTAGGCTACATACTACAGTGTATGACATGTGCTAGGCTACATACTACAGTGTAAGACATGTGCTAGGCTACATACTACAGTGTATAACATATGCTAGGCTACATACTACAGTGTATGCCATGTGCTAGGCTACATACTACAGTGTATGACATGTGCTAGGCTACATACTACAGTGTAAGACATGTGCTAGGCTACATACTACAGTGTATGACATGTGCTAGGCTACATACTACAGTGTAAGACATGTGCTAGGCTTCATTCTACAGTGTATGACATGTGCTAGGCTACATACTACAGTGTATAACATATGCTAGGCTACATACTACAGTGTATGACATGTGCTAGGCTACATACTACAGTGTATGACATGTGCTAGGCTACATACTACAGTGTAAGACATGTGCTAGACTACATACAACAGTGTATGACATGTGCTAGGCTACATACTACAGTGTAAGACATGTGCTAGGCTACATACTACAGTGTATGACATATGCTAGGCTACATACTACAGTGTATGACATGTGCTAGGCTACATGCTACAGTGTAAGACATGTGCTAGGCTACATACAACAGTGTATGACATGTGCTAGGCTACATACTACAGTGTAAGACATATGCTAGGCTACATACTACAGTGTATAACATATGCTAGGCTACATACTATAGTGTATGCCATGTGCTAGGCTACATACTACAGTGTATAACATGTGCTAGGCTACATACTACAGTGTATGACATGTGCTAGGCTACATACTACAGTGTAAGACATGTGCTAGGCTACATACTACAGTGTATAACATATGCTAGGCTACATACTACAGTGTATGCCATGTGCTAAGCTACATACTACAGTGTATGACATGTGCTAGGCTACATACTACAGTGTATAACATGTGCTAGGCTACATATTACAGTGTATGACATGTGCTAGGCTACATACTACAGTATATAACATATGCTAGGCTACATACTACAGTGTATGACATGTGCTAGGCTATATACTACAGTATATGACATGTGCTAGGCTACATACTACAGTGTAAGATGTGCTAGGCTACATACTACAGTGTATAACATGTGCTAGGCTACATACTACAGTGTATGACATGTGCTAGGCTACATACTACAGTGTATGACATATGCTAGGCTACATACTACAGTGTAAGATGTGCTAGGCTATATACTACAGTGTATGACATGTGCTAGGCTACATACTACAGTGTAAGATGTGCTAGGCTACATACTACAGTGTATGACATATGCTAGGCTACATACTACAGCGTGCTAGGCTACATACTACAGTGTATGACATGTGCTAGGCTAGTTAATATATGCTAATGCTCAATAACATTTTTCCAAATTGAACTTACCCAGACCATGCCTATTTTTCTCAGCAGTCTTTGGCCAAACATTAGCAAAAAGCTCCTGGGTTATGTCCAGCCAGGCTGCTTCCTTCTTGTACCGGTCATGGTACTCCCAGACCGTGTGTCCCAAATGCAGGGCCTCTCCTGCACAAGGACGATCATTTTCTCCACGTCTATTGGTCGTGGAATTTTTAGCATCTTGTCAGACGCACTGCGAGGGCTGGCTGAAAAGTAGGAAGCTGCTTCTCACACTTCAAACGCTCTGCAGATGCTTGCAAACACCAAACTTCCTGTGTCATGTGACTTCACTGTAGCTAAGTAACATCTATTAATATCGCAAAACAACGCATTACATCCGGATACATTGCGTTCTTCACACAGCGGCAATTACTTCTAAGGGGACAGAGCTGTGTGAAAAACGCTGAATATAGAACATGCTGCATTTTTCACGCAAAGCAGAACTGATGCGTGAAAAACAACGCTCATGTACACAGACCCATTGAAATAAATGGGTCAGGATTCAGTGCGGGTGTATGCGTTCACGTCATGCATTGCACCAGCGTGGAAAACTAGCTCTTGTAAAAGAGCCCTAAGGGATATTAGCTGCCACCACTTGTCATATTACATGGACAAGACACCTTAAACTAGGTAACTCACAATTACCCCCTCCAACCTATTACTCTTTCTAGCATTCACAGGGTTACCTACACCAATATACATAATGTTTCTTCTAAGGTCGTAAAATTGTTTAAAACAAAATAAGGCTCTTTTTATCTAATAGTGCGTACAAAAAATACAGCTATCGAAAGGTAAAAATACAATGACATAAAGATACAATGTAACAAATAATAGTTTGAAAATAAAAAGGATAAAATAAACTGAACGTAATAAATTACGAGACGTAGAAGTCTGATTGCCTGGGGGTTGCAGGAAAGTCGTTGTCCCCAAAGAAATTACAACTTGTTATAGCTTAAGAAGGTCTTTAGATTCCCCCACTAGACCTGCTGCTTCTGATGTCAGGGACAGGCTAGGGTGTATGTTAATGGCCTTTTACGGCTAAGTTTTATGAAGTCAGTGCTTGGTTCAGAATCTTTCCACTAAGATATATTTTCTTGTCATCATAGCGACTTCATACCATTTTCATCCAATATCATAATGTTCCACACATGTTCATATCAAACATGGAGGGGTTAGAGGCAGTACGGGTGCGTTCTTTAATTACCACATCTCGCGGAGCTCTAATTGATGTGACATTACATAAGTGATGCCAAGGGGTGGCCTAATTCCAATCATGAGCTACACAGCCAAGTTATGGATTAGGTCCAGTATTTCTTTGATGAATATTCATGTGTATGGTTTTTAATACATGACCCCTTCTGCAGTTCATGGTATCCTCTACCTAACCTTTCGAATGGCTCCAGTTCTAGGGGATCTGAGGACATCATCAATTCTAAAATAGGGTTTATGATAGGTAATATATTTTCTGTTTTGTTTATACAGGCGATCATCAGATGACCATCTTTGTTTATACAGACCATGAGGGTCATTTATTAAGACCAGAATTTTAGACGCCAGTCTTAATAACCCCTATATCTGGCTGTGGATATGGCAAAGTTATGAAGAGGTGCCGGTCTTTACATAACGTCCGTGCATCCAGCGCCAGTAAAGTGTCAGACAGCTACCTAGCTGTCTTACATTTAGACCATTTTCTATGCCTAAAACATGCGTAGAAAATGATAAATGAGACGAGTCAACATGACGGGCCCTTACCCGCCTACGCCTCGCCCATTTTTTTAGACCTGTCATGAGCAGGGAAATGTTGCAGATTGCAGCACAACTAACCGTCGCTCTGTAATCTTCTCCAGAAATACGTCTAATACAGGGAGTGCAGAATTATTAGGCAAGTTGTATTTTTGAGGATTAATTTTATTATTGAACAACAACCATGTTCTCAATGAACCCAAAAAACTCATTAATATCAAAGCTGAATATTTTTGGAAGTAGTTTTTAGTTTGTTTTTAGTTTTAGCTATTTTAGGGGGATATCTGTGTGTGCAGGTGACTATTTCTGTGCATAATTATTAGGCAACTTAACAAAAAACAAATATATACCCATTTCAATTATTTATTTTTACCAGTGAAACCAATATAACATCTCAACATTCACAAATATACATTTCTGACATTCAAAAACAAAACAAAAACAAATCAGTGACCAATATAGCCACCTTTCTTTGCAAGGACACTCAAAAGCCTGCCATCCATGGATTCTGTCACTGTTTTGATCTGTTCACCATTAACATTGCGTGCAGCAACAACCACAGCCTCCCAGACACTGTTCAGAGAGGTGTACTGTTTTCCCTCCTTGTAAATCTCACATTTGATGATGGACCACAGGTTCTCAATGGGGTTCAGATCAGGTGAACAAGGAGGCCATGTCATTAGATTTTCTTCTTTTATACCCTTTCTTGGCAACGCTGGGGAGTACTTGGACGCGTGTGATGGAGCATTGTCCTGCATGAAAATCATGTTTTTCTTGAAGGATGCAGACTTCTTCCTGTACCACTGCTTGAAGAAGGTGTCTTCCAGAAACTGGCAGTAGGACTGGGAGTTGAGCTTGACTCCATCCTCAACCCGAAAAGGCCCCACAAGCTCATCTTTGATGATACCAGCCCAAACCAGTACTCCACCTCCACCTTGCTGGCGTCTGAGTTGGACTGGAGCTCTCTGCCCTTTACCAATCCAGCCACGGGCCCATCCATCTGGCCCATCAAGACTCACTCTCATTTCATCAGTCCATAAAACCTTAGAAAAATCAGTCTTGAGATATTTTTTGGCCCAGTCTTGACGTTTCAGCTTGTGTGTCTTGTTCAGTGGTGGTCGTCTTTCAGCCTTTCTTACCTTGGCCATGTCTCTGAGTATTGCACACCTTGTGCTTTTGGGCACTCCAGTGATGTTGCAGCTCTGAAATATGGCCAAACTGGTGGCAAGTGGCACCTTGGCAGCTGCACGCTTGACTTTTCTCAGTTCATGGGCAGTTATTTTGCGCCTTGGTTTTTCCACACGCTTCTTGCGACCCTGTTGACTATTTTGAATGAAACGCTTGATTGTTCGATGATCACGCTTCAGAAGCTTTGCAATTTTAAGAGTGCTGCATCCCTCTGCAAGATATCTCACTATTTTTGACTTTTCTGAGCCTGTCAAGTCCTTCTTTTGACCCATTTTGCCAAAGGAAAGGAAGTTGCCTAATAAATATGCACACCTGATATAGGGTGTTGATGTCATTAGACCACACCCCTTCTCATTACAGAGATGCACATCACCTAATATGCTTAATTGGTAGTAGGCTTTCGAGCCTATACAGCTTGGAGTAAGACAACATGCATAAAGAGGATGATGTGGTCAAAATACTAATTTGCCTAATAATTCTGCACTCCCTGTATAGTTGTATTTCTGGATGATAAATGACCCCCTTGTGTTCTGGTTTTAGGAATAAGACATTGACAATTTTATGGACAGCAACCAGAATGTCGTAATAGGGTATCTACTGCTCTATCTTCAAATTATTTTTATATCTATCCTACCACACCTAGTATAGTGAAATGTAAGTAAATAAGAATGACATATAGATTGGTTTTCTGTCTTTGGGCTGTATCACAACATAGAAATATAGCATTTTAACTGGAGGCTGTACAATATTCCATTATTATATCAGGTTTGAATGTCAGTCACGGGTACAGTTACATTTACATCATATAAATGATATTCCGTACACCTGCACCCATTAGAAGGTTTTTCCTCAGGAAATGATAGCTGATACAGTCACAAGCAGATGTTGTCTTTATGTTCACCTGATATCAGTGTCTAGTACTAGTGTGTCACATTACATCTGTGAATTCAAAAGATGTTCATAAATCATCTGTCACTGTGGTAAAAAAAAAAAAAAATATCTGATTCATCAGCATAACTTCATAGGGTAGATAAGACTGCCACCGGGACATGGCCTATACAGTCCTACAAAGGACATTATCAATCTTATTAAGGCACAGAGGAGGCAATGACACTGAGAAATACAAGGAACATGCATTTAAAGAGGTTCTGCAGTTTTTTTTAAACCGATGATCTCTCCTCTGGATAGATCATCAGCATCTGATCGGCGGGGGTCCGACACCCGGGACCTCTGCCGATCAGCTGTTTGAGAAGGCAGCTGCGCAGGCAGTAGCGCCACGACCTTCTCACTGTTTACCGCAGACCCAGTGACGTCACGACTAGTATCAATGGCCTGGGCGGCTCTAAGCTCAGTTCACTTGAAAGGATCTTAGCCGCATTCAGGCCAGTGATGCTAGTCATGACGTTACTGGGCCTGCGTTAAACAGCGAGAAAGCCGTGGCGCTACTGTCAGCGCTGCTGCCTTCTCAAACAGCTGATTGGCGGGGGTCCTGGGTGTCGGACCCCCGCTGATCAGATGCTGATGATCTATCCAGATGATAGATCATCAGTTTAAAAAAAACTGCAGAACCCCTTTAAAGTTATCAGTGCAATGACACATGCCTCAGTATTCATTAGTTAGCCACCCTTCAAGCATTCTGAGAAGATTAAAGGGTCTGTGACCCCCATACGGTGTCAACATTAAAGAGATCTTGGGGAAAGCAGTCTAAACATCCCCATGTTGGCTGTGATGATGTAAGCATACATGATAAATTATGTTTCATTCATACTGGCGCTGTATGCTAGTGCAGCCTAAAGTGTCCTCTGGACATCACCATTTAGTGAAATACTACCATTCAGTGGCAAACCCTGGGTGCGTTGCCACTGATAATACAGTTCAGACACTTCAGGCTGCATTAACATATGGCACCTGCATGAATAAAACATATTCTTACATTGTGAGACCAAACATTGGGATGTTTGAACTACTTTTCGCGAGACCTGTTTAGCATTGTTAACACCTTGCACATCTGCTCAAAGAACCTCTTTAAGGTAAACATTATTTCATGTAGTTATCTTAACAGAGTTCTCTGGGCTACAGAAAATGATGATCTATACTTCGTATAGGTTATCAGAATCAGATCAGTGGGGATCCAACACCTGCGCCCTCCCTGCGCACCAATCAGTTGTTTTGGGCTACCATAGTGCCGGCAGTACAGAGCTGGCGGCAGTGGCCTTGATGAGTCCCTGCATCTCAGCTCCTATGCAAGTGAATGTTAGCTGAGCTTCAGTACACTGGCAACAGACACCACACAGTGTACAAAGCCTCTGCTTCCACTCCGTATACTGTTCCATCACCGTGGCAGCCTGAAACAGCTGATCTGTAGGGGTGCTGGACTCTCACCCATCTGATATTGATGACCTATCTTGAGGAGCCAGGAGAATCTCTTTAAAGAAAACCAAAGTTCTCTCTTTAGTTTCTCAAATTCTAGGGAAAAGCTTATTGTATAATAAACTAATTAAATATAATATATATGTTTGTAATAATATTTAAAATGGGGGTTAATAAAAGTTAATGTGTAAATGGGGGTTAATAAAAGTATACGGGTAGATCTAATGCAATGGTATCCTATGTATAACAAAAAGAACTAAAATGTGTAATAGACTCACTTGACTGTATTCCAGCAGTCAGTGTAGACTCTGTACCAAACTGTGTACAGAGTACAAGAGTGAATTCATACACACTAGTGTATTTTTGGCCAAACTCGTGATTTTTGTTGTGACTTGCCAACAATCTAATGACAGATGAAGAACAGCAGAGGTGTCTGGCAGCACTTCCTTCATTCCCCCATTAAAAACATATACATATTCAGACAAACTGAGCGTGTACGTGTAGGGCAGGGATCTGCAACCTTTGGGACTCCAGCTGCTATGAAACTACAACTCCCAGCATGGCTGTGTGAAAGAAGGATTCTGGGAGTTGTAGTTTCAGAACAGCTGGAGTACTAGAGGTTGTAGGGAGTATGGGCAATTTACAGGGGTTTTCTGAGACGTAAAAAACATTGAGAGTGACCAGGCATGGTGTCACATATTCTCCCATTTAATAAAAACTTAGGGGGTTCATTTATTAAGACCAGCATTTTCCTCAGCGGTCTTAAGTCTGCTTGTACTGCTCAAGGAAGCGCCAGACTTTGTCGCTTCCTACAGCAGGCTGTGCACCAGACTTAGGCCTCATGCACACAACCGTGCTGTTTTATGCGGTCCGCAAACCGCGGATTCGCAAAAAACGGAAGCCGTCCGTGTGCCTTCCGCAATTTGCGGAACGGAATGGGTCGCCCATTGTAACATGCCTATTCTTGTCCGCAAAACGGACAAGAATAGAACATGCTATATTTTTTTGGCGGGGCCTTGGAACGGAGCAACGGATGCGGACAGCACACGGAGTGCTGTCTGCATCTTTTGTGGCCCCATTGAAGTGAATGGGTCCGCATCTGAGCCGCAGAAACTGCGGATCGGATGCGGACCATAACTACTGCCATGTGTATGAAGCCTTAAATGTACATAAGCTCCCTTGCTGGCCTAGATTTTTGCCATTTTCTATGCCAAAAACTGGCCTGCCAGCCTTTCCTCTTTCCCGCCAATGCCATGACCCCTTTTCTCGACATGTTGGAAGAGTGGCATGAGTGGGGAAAAGTTGCCGATTTTGGCGCAAAATGGCATGAGACAAAATCTGCAACTGATATACTCCACAAAAGTGGCGAATATAAGTAAATAAATGAGCCCTTTAGTTTCTCATATATACAGGAGCTACTCCCATTTCTAACCACTATACGTTCACCACTAGTTTGTGACCTTTTAACTTACAGTATCTTCCTGATCTATGTTACAGCATCCTGGTACACTTTGATGCTGGCCAACTGCCTGTCTACAACCAAATTCTGTAACAATCTACTATAACTGAGCAGAGAGATCATCAAATGATAAGTAATCTGGTCAGCAACACCGAGCGTGTGGAGCAATGACACCAATGCTCTGTGGCTACAGCCAGTAGCTGAGGAGCATTTATTGAGGGGGGCATGGTTTGGGCAACCGCTGCTGCCGCTTATGAATCATTTTCCAACGGCTTCTTTTAATATTTAGCCATGGAGTTTATGGAACAAATATCCATAAAAAATGGTAAAGAAGACATAATAAAAGAGGATTAGGCCTCTTGCACACGACCATATGACCTCCGAGATATACGGTCCGTGAGCGGGCCATATGTCACGGAGCGGCATTGATCATGCGCACGGGAGCACACAGCATCATAGATTACAATAATGCTGTGCATGTCGGGCCGCCCGCGGGACAATCATATGATCAATAGTCCCGCGGGCGGCCCGACGTCCGCAGCATTATTGTTATCTATCATGCTTTGCGCTCCCATGCGCTTGATCAATGCCACTCCGGGATATTTGGCCCGCTCACGGACCGTATATCTCGGAGGGCATACGGTCGTGTTCAAGAGGCCTAAAGGTGCATTCAATAATTTATTAAAACAATCCAGATCTTATCATTCAAACACTGTTCCATGTGATGAATATTGATTAATAAAGGGCTTCTGGAAAATTGAGAAAATGTTTTCCAGCATGCAGTATTTGTAGTCTGTGATAGAAATATGCATTATTGTAAAAGCGAAATTCTTTTTTTGCATCTAAAAAGAATATTGGCTTTTCTTTTAAACAATAAAAGAAACGCTAGGAAATTAATTGGCATGAAAGGCTATTTAATGGACATGTTTTTCTATTGTGCAGAATAATTTACTGGGCCGAGGTGACCAGTCATACAGCCCTGAGCAAACTCAGTATGCTGTTATTTAACACGTGCTCGGTTCTAAATCAGCCACCTTCAACCACCATTTGAACTAAAACCATTTTTTTTTCAGTTTGTGTTTATTAAAAGTGTTCAATACAAAGATGTCCAGCATAGTAAGTATCAAAACCAGATAATTCAATGTTACATGGAACATCAAGCAAGCACCCGGGGGAATGCCCTCCAAATTATAAATACCATCAGCACTACAAAGAGGTATTCTATGTTTATGAGTGTAATAGAGTGAGTGGATAAGCCAAAATGTGTTATGGGTGCCTTACCTTCCTGGAATAAAACCCATCTGCTCTAGTCCAATCAGGGATCCCAAGACCTCAGCGATCCTCTTTGCCAAAATCTTAGCCCACCACTTCAGATACAAGTTAGGTCCAAAAATATTTGGACAATGACACAATCTTCTTGATTTGGGCTCTGCCTGCCACCACCTTGGATTTGAAATGAAGCAAGAGAGATGAAATTGAGGTGTAGACTTTCAGGTTTAATTCGAGGGGTTGAACAAAAATATCCTGTGAAATTTTTAAGAATTGAAACCATTTTTCTACAAAACCTCCTTATTCAGGCGCTCAAAAGTAAGTTAAGCTCCCCTTCACTCATTTACCATGTATGAGCGGAGCATCGGAACATTTCTAGCTGATGCTTTCCCTTGTCTTCTGCTGCATAGAGCAGGACAAGGGCTTTTTCCTTACTACTAGTGATGTACCGGGCTTCACATGAGTATGCTAGGTGGAGACTTCCGCCTAGCGGTGAGTCCAGTGACATCATCATCACAAATGAGCAGTCTTTAGCGATGACCTAGACTGTTTTACAGTCTAGGGCAGCGCTAAAAACCGCCTCTTTAGTGCTGGTGACATCACCGGGATCACTGCTTGGCGGAAGAAAACAGCCCTTGTCCTGCGCTATGCAGCACCGGCAAGGGGTAGCATCAGAGATAAAAATACTCCACTCAGACATGGTACATGAGTGAAGGGAAGCTTATGTCCGGGTTAAGAGTTGGTGTCCAGGTTCAACCTTTTTAATGTTTTTTTATAAAAGTTTTCTCTTTCTGTTTTTTTTTGCAAGAGGTAAGTTTGGAGCCTTTATCCCCATGAAAGTATTGTTTATATTTGCAGAGATGAAAAGTTCTTGCCTCCCTAGAATTAAGGAGATTTTTCAGTTTATTTCTTAAGGCAACAAGCTCCTTTTGCATCTCCGGCTGCTTAGATTATTTACGCAGAGTCTCTAATGTGGAGTTATGAGAAAGAAGCAAATTAATCTGGTTCTCTCTTGTTTCTTCAGGGACATGCCAATGTTAATGAAGGTTCCTCTCATAATAGCTTTTTGTGCCTCCCAAACCGTCAGAGATGAGATTCCGGGGTAACATTATGTTGAAAGTTAGGCATGTCGTGGATTAAGGTGTTCCACCTGGTGTCCTGTAAGATTGTTTTACTTAGGACCCAAGTAAATGTCTTTTTAGGGAGTGAATTTAGTCACAAGGTGAGACCTACTGGTGCACGATCAGATATCATGATGTAACCGCTATTTGAATCAATGATAGCTGGAAAGTTAAACTCCAAGTCACATAGGTAACCTAATCTGTGAAACATCTGGTTGCTGTAGGATAGTACCTGTGTGTCCGTCATGTTGTCTTAGTCAGACATCTTATATTTTTACTTCAAAGTTTAGGAAAGAGTTGAAGTGAAGAAATTGCTTGGTTATTAGTGAATAATTCTGATGTACTTTTGTTAAGAAAATAGAGGTCCTTACGTGATAGATTAAAACATATGTTTTCTGATTAGGACCAGCTAGTTTTGAGATGATGGAGTCTTGAAGCAGATTTACACTGCCCGATAATAGGGAAGATTATTGAGAACAAATGTTCCTGCGAATGCTAATTCCCGACAATCTTCTCGTCTAAATGTGTTGCCGATCACTCGCAAAAACGCTTGTTCATTGGGTGATCCTGTCGTTCGTGTAGGCACATTCAATTATCGTTTCTGGGCAGCAGATCATGCTTTCTAAACAGCGACCTGGTGCCCAGAAACAATGATTCTGTATGGAGACGATCAATAGCAATAACTATCCCTCATTCTCATACTCACTTCATCCATTTGAGCGCGAAGAGGCCGCTGCGGTCATCTTGGTTGAAGATCCTGCACGAAATCTTGTGCACAGTATGACGTCAACATGCCAGCCATCGTGATGATGTCATCACGCATCGCTTGAGATTTCATGCAGGCTCTTCAATCAAGATGGCTACAGTGGCCTCTTCGCGCTCAAGTTAATAAGGTGAGTATTATTTTTTTTAACCCCTGAAAGGCCTCCATTTTTACATCCGATGCCGCAATCAGAGATGAACGTGGGATCTGAGAGGTTCAATAACGGGGACGGCACAATTCCCATTATTGCGCCCGCTACTTACAAAGAAATGCTCTTCATGACAAAGTAATTCGTCACAAAGCGAATTTCATTGTAAAATTCGAAGCAGCCAAATCCAACTTTTCATAACTTTACATATCTTTTAAGAACTTTTAACTAATCAAGAATTAAAAAGTGTACAGGAGGTGTAACTTTTCTTACATATGGTAATGTTCTAATGTGGTCACAGAAATGAATATTAAGGCATTATTGATGTAATATATGAAGAAACCTTGAAGTCTATGTACTGCGGTACACTGCAGAAAACTTGAATTATAATACTAATTAATCCTTTGTCCTCTGGGGTATAAAAGATCATGTTTTGGGACATAAACCAAGCACTGCCTTTTGCCACTGCTGCTACTCACTTTCATCTACTTCATATGCCATAATCTGCCTGTCTTGTCTCTGAATAAACTTAAGAATCTTCCCAAGAAGAAGTCATTTTAAGAAGTCTGTTTCCAACAGTGGCTTCCAGAGTAAAACCTATAAACTCTTTGGGTCAGGTTGTATGTTCTTCAGACATTTCTGAGATGGAGTGATGCTAGCAGTAGTTTGCGTAGAGAGCTGTACAAGTCAGAGGGCCTCACGAAGAATCAAGAGAGGAGTCCAGTGTTACATTTAGGTCACCTCCGAGTACTAAGTTTGCTTCTGAAAATAGAGCCACTTTGCCTAGTATTTTTATCAACCAAGTATTTGGGTAGAGTTATGGGTGTATAAGTTACCCAAAGTGAATTTTGTATTTGCATAGTGCCTTTTAAGAAGAGATAGCGTCCATCAGGATTGTGTTGTTTAGTAAGAAGCTGAAAAGGAACCTGTTTGTGGAAATCGATGCTGACTCCCTCGAGGTGGTCGAGTATGTGCTATGGTACCAAAGAAGGAATTGTGTGTGAGAGAACATTAGGGAGTGGAAGGGGTGAAGGTTTGTTTCCTAAAGAAAGGCTAAGTTTTTCTAGTCGTTTCTGAGCAAGGTACATATTTGGCTGCTTTATGAAAAGTGCTTATGCCTTGGACATTAAATGGGGCTATCTTAAGGGTACTTCCTCCCCTTTCCGTGCTATCAGGAGCCGGCACAAGGTGAGGCGTAGAGTGGCTGGGTTTGATAGGAGCCAGAGCAGACTGTCAGCTGTTGGCTGTGGGGGTAGGAGCGACTTAAGGCCTCAAGGAAGGCCTGTCTGGCCAAGTGATTCGCCCGAAATAGTGAATACTGGGTGGTCGCCCCCCCTCCTCGGCAGGACAGCGGGCGCTTAGAAAGAGAAGAACTGTTTGTGGCAGGGGGAAGGGAGACTGCTGTAGTTGCTAGGAGGGTTCTCTGAGCTACTTCCCCCTCCCCCTAAACAACTGGGCCCTGCTGTGAAGTCTTGGGGATTGGGGATTGACTGCAGGCGTATAAAGGAAATAACTGGCCTCTTTGCTCCAATTATGTCCACAAACTTGAGACTTAAGTATGCCTAATAGGGTAGTTTGTGTTGGAAGAGGGGAGGTTTGTTGGTCCGACTGGAGCTAGATTGACAGGAAGAGAGGTGGAACTGCTTTATATAGAGATAAGAAGGGATGGAGCGAAGAACTGAGAAGCGTGGAATGTACTAACCTAACTAACTTGGTGTGTAATGTGACTTCATAAACTGCCATGACCTATGATCAATTGAGACATCTGGGACTGCTCAACTGCAATTAAGTTCAGCAACTGGTTTGCAGCACAGTTTTAGTCACCATATTAAGTGGCTGCTGGTTTAATTGTGCTAATCACACTAACGGTGGGGAATGAACTAACCTAACCAATTGTTGTCCGATATATAAGTGCAAAAGTTGCTACGCTCTATGGCCTACTGTTGATGGAGACACTTTGGGACAGTTTAATGGTCTTAATCACATTAATCGGATCGTGTCTCCAATGGTGGCTAATTACATCAATTGGAGAGTGAATTCCTCGGCACTAAATGCATTTTCTATACTAATCGGGTCACATGAATTAACCTATTTATTGTCTTTTGTATAAAATTGAATGCTGTGACACTGACATTTTAGATGTACGTGCTTGACATTTGATTTGGTCAATCTTGGCAGTATACTAATTGGCTACTTTATTCATTGGACACAATGACTAGCTGTGCTAATTGCACTAAATTACCTGCGAGTGGGATTGTTGCAGACACATATATACATGAATGTAATCTCCCCCTGGTTTGTGTAGGTAACTTATTAGTGCCTTCTGTGACCGTCCGCCACATAATTAAGAGAGGGTTGTTTGCCACTAACGGAGTAATATACTTCTTATCATATAATTGGGCTGAGCCAATAGACGGACGGTCACAGATGGCCTGAGTGAGGAATGTCTGCATAAAGCAGGAAGAAAGTGGGCATGAAGAATTTGTTCCAATGTAATATGCTAATTATCCTTACTCCAAGTTAGGACATCAATGTATTAATTGCTGGAATGGTGGGAGGAGTTTACCTGCTAGGCCGTTTTTACTGTTGGTGGGCTTTGACCTGGTTAACTACGCAAGGCAGAGATGGCTAGACAGGGGGCCGGGAAAAAGGGGTGGGGGCAATTGGAATTCAATACTTCAATTTCGCCAATGTTTAAAAAAACAGGACTAAGCAACAACTGTTGACGAATATGCTTGGTCAGACGAGCCCCATTAAGAAGAAAAAAGACGATATACCCCAAGACCTGGAGGGGGAACTCTCAAGTTCATTTGAAAATATCAATTTGAAAAATTTTGATGAGGATTCCCAGATTAAACAGAGAGGTATTAACCAGCTAAAAGAGGGGGAGGAACGCAACCCCAATAAAGGGGAGCAGGCATCTAGCTTGCAAGATAAATTCCAAGAAATAAAGAACTGTAGTTTGGCAATAAAAGATCTCTCTCTCCAAACTGGAAATATTAAGGAGGCGGTCGGGCTCCTTAGAACGGATCTACAAAAATATAAAGATAGGTTGATAGAGGCAGAGAAAAGAATATCGGATTCAGAGGACCTCCTACAGATACCGGTCAAGGAGAAAAATATCTTAAAAGAAGAAAATAGAGAATTGAAAATCAAACTACTAGATCTAGAAAATAGGTCCAGAAGGGCCAATCTGAGATGCTTAGGGATCCCGGAGGGGGTAGAAGGACGAGATCTATGTGGCTATATACAAACTTGCCTCAGGGAACAACTGGGCCAAGATATTTCAGACCACAAGAATTTTGTGGAGAGGGCCTTTAGATTGCCGGCGAAACTACCCCCTCTTGGAACAAGACCGAGATCAATAATTATTAATTTACTATCAGGAAGGGATATAGCAGGGCCAGGAAGAAAGGGAGGTTAGAGTGTGTGGGTGCAGTAGTCATGCTATTCCCTGATTATGCTAGGGAAACAGTAAGGGAAAGGAGTCAGTTCATTGACGTAAAGAAAATGTTGGGTTTACATAATGTAAAATATTCAATGATGTTTCCAGCTAAGCTACGGGTTTAATGGGAGAACAGAACTTGTTTTTTTGATACTGCAGAGGCGGCGGGAGAGTGGATTAGAGAAAAAATAAAGTGCTGAGGTGCAAAATGGGCTGGGGTGGGGCTAAGAAGGAGTAATGCTATGGAAGAGATCCAGGGCTAATGCCACTTCGGGTCATTCAGCAAGGGTGGGATAGGGGTTGTTTTAGCTGCCTTTTTTTTTTCCTCGGCCTTCTCTCTCCCCTTCCTCTCAGAGTCTCCAGTATATTCTGGACATGGTTAGACATACAAATAGGCTCCTATGAGAATCATCTCCTGGAATATTAGGGGTCTGAGCAGGGGTGTAAAGAGAGTGGCGTTTTTTGATGCAATACACACAGAACCCTACCAGCTATAGCTTGCTTACAAGAGACACATCTGAAAGGTGAAATGACAAATGTGTTGTTCAGACCGTGGATACAGCACTCCTTTCATTCAGTGTACTCATCCTATGCTAGAGGCGTGAGTGTATTAATACATTGCGATATAGATATCAAAATAGGGGAAACAGCCATAGATGGTGAGGGTCGATATGTCCTGGTTGACTGCTTATTGGAAGGAAGACCATGGATAAAGGCAAATGTCTATATACCGCCACCCTTTAAAGTAGATGTTCTATTTAAAATTCACGATTTTGTGTTAAAGGTAGAGGACAAACCACTTTTAGTCATGAGTGATTTTAATAATGTCATGGACAGTAAAATAGATAGATGTAGAGCAGATAATGTTAAAAATTTTTGCACGGGATCTAAATTAAAAAACAACACAGAGGAAATGGGCTGGATTGATATTTGGAGAGTAATGCACCCTAAATTTAAAAAATGCTTTTCGAAGACTCACAGGAGTTTATCACGGATCGATTTAGTTTTCACTAATAATAAAGGTTTGTTTGATATTGAACAGGTCAAATATAGGCAGCGTTGGATTTCGGATCATAATCCAAATATCACTACTATACTTACGCGCATATACCGGGCAAAATGTTAGCTGCCTTGGTAGCAACCCAGACAAAAAATAATAATTATATCCACTGTCTAGTGGATAAATTAGGACACAAAAAAACCGACCAAGCGGCCAAAATAGAACTGCTTAAAGAAAATTTTGAAGACATATATAGTAGTAAGATAAATAAGAACTTGGCGCAAATACAACAGTTTCTGGAGGAAATTACCATCTCTATGTTAACACTAAATCAATGTGAAACTTTGGAAGCTCCTTTTAACGTTACAGAAGTGGATAAAATATTATCTAGGATTACAAAGAATAAGACCCCAGGAATAGACGGTATTCCATTCGAAGTCTATGTCCAACATAAAGGAATATTAATTCCGTGGGAGGACTCGTAAATGTGGGAGGACTCGAGGATGGCAGGGAAACTGCCAGACTCTGTGAGAGAAGCCCTAATTACACTGATTTTAAAACCAGGAAAAGACCCAATTTCTCCAGATTCATATCACCCTATCTCATTAACTAATACGGACAACAAAATATTGGCTAGTATCCTGGCAGCTAGACTTAGAGGTGTGGTCTCAGGGCTTGTTCATGAGGATCAGATGGGATTTGTGTCAGGCAAAACTTCAACTGATAATATTATGCGCTATTTTGTGAACACCCAGCTTGAACCCACAAATTGTGGGGAACGATTGATTGTTACCATAGACGCCTCAAAGGCGTTTTACGCCATAGAATGGCCATTCTTGTTTACAACATTGAAGAAGATGGGAATTGGTGACAAATTTATATTATGGGTAAAATTGCTATATACTGAAATCTCAGCAAAAGTGATAATAAATGGGGAATAATCTGATAACATAAAGATCTGCAGGGGGGTTAGACAGGGTTGCCCTCTTTCCCCTCTGCTTTTCGCTATAGCTGTGGAACCGCTAGCTTAGATGATTAGGCAAGATAAAGAAATTGTGGGGTTCAAGTTCGGTGATCACAAGGAAAAAATCGCTCTATACGCGGACGATATTATGTTGTTTGTAGGTTCACATAGATCACTTATGAAGATTTTTCCAGGTATTTGAACAGTATGGTAAATATGCTGGGCTCAATATAAACTGGTCTAAATCGGCCTGTGTCCCGATTGATCTGTTGAACAATTTTATACCAGGTGTATTGGAAATTAAGAAGCTCAATGAACCCGTTAAATATCTGGGCATTCAAATAACCCCAAATCCCAAGGACTATGTTCAGTTGAATGTGGTCCCAAAAATACAGGAAATTAGGAGGAAAATAAATGTATGGAAAAGATTACATGTCTCGATGGCAGGTCATATCTCTTTGGCGAAAATGTGTCTACTACCTTCCCTGAATTATATTATGTGGAACTCACCGGTAATAATCCCCCCCCCCCCCCCCCAAAAAAAAAAAAAAAAAAAAAAAAAAATAGCTAGTCTCTTAATGGATTTGATATAACGAGGGAAGAAACCATGGATAAAAGCACAATTATTGTGCATTCACTAGAAGGAGGGTGGACTATCAGTCCCAGACTTGGAACTCTACTTTATTTCTGGTCATATAAAAAAATATGATAACATGGAGCAATACGCAAAGATACAAGTCTATGATAGCAGGAATAAATGTTAGGTTAGATAAGTATACTATCTTCCAGCTAATAGGAGCGGGTGTCTTGGCACAACAGGGAGGTAGAAAGATACAGTTATTTGAGCTGATAGATAGGGTTTGGAAGGAAGTAAGAGCACTGTGGATCCGGGTTGAACTCCATGTTGACACCATATTGTGGGGAAATATCCATCTTATAGAGTTAAAGGCAATCGAACTCTAAATTTGGTGGCAATATTGCGTCTACAAACTAGGCCAGGTATGGAGACAGGGGGATATAATACAATATAATTATCTTAAAAAGGAGTATGGATTGGGTAACGTAGAACCGAGGTTTTTCTACTTACAATTGGTTTGCAGCACAGTTTTAGTCGCCATATTAAGTGGCTGCTGGTTGAATTGTGCTAATCACACTAACGGTGGGGAATGGTTTCCAAGAATTTTTCTCATAGGATTACCCAATTTGATATACTGTACCGACTTTATTACTCCCCTAAGATATTAATGAAGTGCTATAAACCTAAAGTTTTTAGTTGTTTAAAATGCAGGGAGGTAGGCGCGGACGATGTCCATATACTCTGGACATGTTGAAAGACTCAAGAGTTCTGGGGAAAGGTAAACGACAGAATAGAGCAATATCATCGGTTCAAAATCCCCATGCAATTTGAGATATGCATATTGGGGTGATGGATAAATTAGACACCCCCCAATATCGAGAAATAGTTTCTAAACTCCTTTTTCAAGGTAGGAAATGTATTGTTGGACATTGGGGAAGTAGTGCTGTTCCCACTGTTAGGGAATGGGAAAAGCTTACTAGAACCTCACTTGCCAGAGAGGAATTTCATCTGGCAAATACTAAGAAAAAACATAGATTTGCCAGATTATGAAATGGCTAATATAGTGAACTCTTCGGGAGTGGATGGGTAATATGAGCTGGAGCAGTGGGGTGAAGTGGTGAGAGAGGGGGCATGGATTTTTATTTTATTTTTTCAGCAGCTAATGAATAAGGGAGGAGGCAGGGTTGGTATATAGAATGTAGTGAAGATAAGAGATTGTTAAACTTTTTTGTATGATGTTAAAAAACAATAAAGATTTTTATTTTTTTTTAAAGGGTACTCAAATATAATATTATTCCAGCAAATCATATAACCCTTAAAATCCATATATTTAATTTAAATCCTTAAAAAACGAAAAAGTCCAAGAGATAAAGAGGACGGTTGTCACTGTGGGTCCCTCGGATAAGTCCACAATAAGCACTTATTAACGTACCGGGAGATAGGGGTGTGCTCCATGATGGCACACACCTCCTGGGGGCGGGTCTTAGATTATTTCTATTCGGCGTGCGTTTGGCCGCACGCGGCCATCACAGCGCCGATTTATGCAAGTGACAGAGCGGCATCTCTATTCACATCTGATATTCTATACTAATGTATTGCTCCTGATGACACATGACATATCCTAGTCATGTAGAAATGCGTTGAGCGATCTGATGTGTTGCATATCGCTCACTAGGCAGGGCAGCGTCTAAGGGTGCATTCAGGCCTAAATCAGCTGTTCAGACTCTGCAGACGCTCCACTCTATGGCTCATGACAAGTAGCATAGAGACAGGCGCATATAGGATTAGGTCTGCACATGCGAGTCCCTGCTATTTGTGTAGCGGTACTGGTTGCTACAGAGTACACCCATATCAGTGTTACAATATACTGAGTGTTAGCAAGCAACAGGCTACTATTCAGGCTATCAGAGTGGTGGATGGTCAATTACCAATCCCTCTCCACATCTCTGATCTCCTGTATGCCTGATTTTATATTAATTCTCTATACCCCCTTTTTTCAATTGATTCTAATAAAATCTTTATTTAAATTTATTTTATTATTTTCATTTTTAACGTTCTTTCAGGCTGAGACGCAAAATATTTATACAGAACGTGTATCACTAAAATTACCTTTACTGTGATTTGATTGTCCGCTAGCACTTTCTCAAAGCTCATTTGATCATTGTCTTATAGATTAGAGTATTTTTTGGACATGATTTTCCCAAAATTAAATCTATACCCGGTTCCAAAATTAGTCAAGACCCCAAAACAGACAAAATAAATTTAGACCCCAGACCAGATCTCCAAATTAATTTAGACCTTAAACCCCTAATAAATCCAGACAAAATACCAAAAACTATTCATACCCCAGGACAGCTGAATTGTTTTTGTATGAGCAGCACAGCACTTATTAAGGACCAGTTCAGTTATGGAGTCACTTTGTGGGACTTACATAGTGGAAACCAGCCCTAAATGACCCCATTGTAGAAACTACACCCATCAAGTTGATCAAAACTGATTTTACAAACTTTGTTAACCCTTTAGGTGTTCTACAAGAATTAAATCAAAATGGAGGGGACATTTTAAAATTTTGGGTGCAGATTTTCCATTTTAATTAAGTTTTCCTATTACACAGTAAGGGTTTTTATTTACACTACAGTTATCTACACTTTCCCAACTTTTTTTGAATTGTGGATAGATAGCCGCCACATTTGGTCACTAAATAAATTCAAATAGTGGGAAATGCTGGGAAGTCATGTGGGTCCATAGAATTAGAAAATAACCCCTGTGAACCTTAACATATTATCATCATCCCCTATCAGAATGTACTGTGTTGGTGGTACAGACCCAAGGCAGTTCACAGAAGAGACTACACTGGAAAGCACTGTGTGGTTTTTGGATGGTTATCAAAATCTAAACACTGGAGCATTGAGGTCTTACCAGCAATTGAAGAGTTAATGACATCTTTCTGCGGGAAATCACAAAGACAGAAATGTCTCAGACTGGGGAGTTTTCCTGTTGCTTTTGATGTCAGTACTGATCAGAATTATGTACAACATGCCACATCATGTATATTTCACTTCCAACAAATTAGAATGTAAATCCTTTCTTCATAGTCATTGTAAAGAAACCAATTAGCCTCAAATCGGCCATCTACATCAAATAACTGTTGCCTGGTTTAGGGTACTTTCACACTAGCGTTATTCTTTTCCGGTAGTGAGTTCCGTCACAGGGGCTCAATACCGGGAAAAAACTGTTTTATCCTAATGCAGGCATCCTCAAACTGTGGCTCTCCAGCTGTTGTAAAACTACAACTCCCACAATGCCCTGCTGTAGGCTGATACCTGTAGGCTGTTCCGGCATGCTGGGAGTTGTAGTTTTGCAACAGCTGGAGGGCCACAGTTTGAGGATGCCTGTCCTAATGAATTCTGAATTGAGAGCATTCCATTCAGGATGCATCAGTTCAGTCCCTCTTATGTTTTTTGACCGGAGAAAATACCGCAGTATGCTGCAGTATTTTCTCTGACTAAAATTCCGGAACACGTCATTATTTTCCATTGAAATGCATTAATGCCGGATCCGGCCTTAAGTGTTTCGGCAAAACGGATCCAGTTTTGCTGTCTACGCATGCGCAGACCTTTAAAAATATGACAAAGATAAATACCGGATCCGTTTTTCCGGATGACTACCAGAGAGATGGATCCAGTGTTACAATGCATTTGTGAGACGGTTCCGGATCCTTCTACAAATGTTGTTCGTTTTCATACAGATTGCCGGATTCCAACAACGCAAGTGTGAACGTACCCTTAGTCAACAGCTACGGTATTTCTCCTGACTCCACCAGGAGTATGTATGTTTCTTTCAGAGGGAAATGAGCCAGATCTGCCAAGAAATGGGTTGTCTCCTGCAGAGACAAAAGATCAAGCATGTTGAGACCCAACTGCCGATATCGGGGAAGAGTCGGGAGGGTCCACATACACAAGAGATGATTGGCTGAAATAGGCAAATTTGGAATCTTTAGGATGGTTTTATTTACAGTTTTTTATGTAGCTGGTATCTGCATATCTAAGTTCACTATATAAATTCAGTGTTATGTAATATCAGAGTCCTGGCTTTACAATTTGTGCTCCATATCACAACAGTATATTTACATAATGTACTTAAAGGGTTTTATTAAGCAAACACTCACTGTATATTGAAAAGTTATGCAATATACACTTCATATTTTTCTCACCATTTTCAATATCTCACTTTGCTACCAGTGAATGTAAACATTTTTCTTTACAAGCAGAAGACCCTATCCTGATCTAGAGTTTGCTACGCAGTCTGGGTTCCTATCACAGCATTCATACTCTGTATAAAACGTAAATTTTTATTAAATCCTAAAAAATATACTACTCAGTGGCACCTAGTGTTGGGGGCGAGCAAGCTCGGCCGAACACTAGTTCAGCTCGTGCATCGCGATGCTCGGCACATCGCGGTGCCCAGCTGAATACTGCGTGTGCTCAAGCTCAATGCTCGAGTCACCTCCCCGCATGTTTGTTGGCTGCTACAGGAGATGTAGCGCAGGTAATGTAACTGTCCACAGCGGACACCGTCTACGGAAAAGTACACTGGATGTCACAGATATTTTTAGGCTGCGCACACGTTAGACATGAGATGTAGTGCAGATAATGTCTCTGTCTGCAGCGGCCAAACAACTGCAAGCTATTTAGCGGGTGCTATATAGCACCCGATGATGCATTCTGGCCAGCCAATCACTGTAATGCCAGCAGCCAACATGGCTACGGCATTACAGTGAATGGCAGCACTTGCCTGCACGTTTATTGGCTGCGTAGCAGCCAACAAACATGCAGGGAGGAGACTCGAGCATCGCGCTCGAGCACTTGCGGTATTCGGCCGGACACTGTGATGTGCTGAGCATCGCGATGCTCAAGTCTGCTCCCTGCACGTTTGTTCGCTGCTACGTAGCCAATAAACATGCAGGTAAGTACTGCCATTCACTGTAATGCCGTAGCCATGTTGGCTGCTGGCAGTACAGTGATTGGCTGGCCGGAACGCATCATCGGGTGTTGTTCGGCTCAGTATTAGTCAGGGTGAACTAGAGAGCAGAATGGAGAGATAGTGGAAGGATTGAAATAGCAATATTTTAGTTTTTATACTTGTTATAGACCTAAAAGTCCTTTTAAGGACTTTTGTGTGTGGCAGCAATATATATTTTTAGTGCAACCTGCACTAAATTGCTAAAACTTGTTAGAGACCCAAAAGTCCCTTTAAGGACTATTGTTGTATCTGGCAGCAATATATATTTTCAGCGCAACTTGCGCTAAATAGCTTGCAATTGTTTATCTGCCCTACATCTCCTGTCTAACGTGTGCGCAGACTAAAAATATTTGTGACATCCAGTGTACTTTTCCGTAGACGTGTCTGGTGCGGACAGTTACATTACCTGCGCTATATCTCCTGCATAACATTTGCGTATCCGAACTATCAGTGACATTCAGTGTAATTTTTTTCGCCGCTGGATAGATTCCTCCATAACTTCATATTAGTTCCTACTTCAAGAAAATTTTGACTAGCACATTCATATTCATATTCATAGTCACAGGTGCATATCCATCAAGCAAACATGGTTGATAATAAAATGTCTGCACAACATTTCATATACAAACAATAGATCTGAGAAATGGGGATCGTTCTAAATTAAAGTTGTATTATACCTACTATAAATGGAAAAATAAGATCAAACGTGTGTTAGGTCCATCTACTAGGCGTCACGGTGGCTTCCACAGTTGGGTCCCTAACACTAATATACAGCCTCTCTTGGACTTACCTAAGCCTACAAATTCTCAGGGCAGTGTAGGAACCAGTTACATACAAACTCTTCTCAGAAGTCCCAGGTAGATGGGCGTGTTCTGTCTAAAAGAGGAGCTACCCTCAATATATACTACAAGAAATTTAGACTAGCACATTCATATACATAGTCATAGGTGCATATCATCAAGCAAACATGGTTTGCTTGATGGAGCAGAGTATAAATGTAGCTGGTTCCTACACTGCCCTGAAAATTTGTAGGCTTAGGTAAGTCCAAGAGAGGCGGTATATTATTGCTAGGGACCCATCTGCGGAAGCCACCTTGACGCCTGGTAGATGGGCCCGACACATGTTTGATCACAAATGTGCACAAAGAGCAGCCAGTGTTGTAATCTGGAGCCAGTGTTGTCAGCTGGATAGTTTTGGAGCAATTTTTCCATAAGAACCTTCTGGTATTGCACCATTTTGCTTGTCCTCTCCACCACAGGAATGAGAGATGAGTAGGTATAATATCACTTCATAGTAGTTCCAACACTTTTCCATAGTTAGATATGTGTTTCTCCAGGGGACCAAAGTGTGAAGATGATGTTTAATAAAATGAGAATGGAGGCATTCTGCTGCTGTGGTGTGCATGTGATTATCTGAGCATGTCTCTAAATAACCCCAGTAGCCCTAGGTTCCGGTCACATGTGCGCTCCATTCTGACTGTCAATTCCTCTTCTGTGCTCCATGGATTTAATTGCATCATTTCCACTTTACAAGAAAATGTTGTCCATTCTCCTTATGTGACATCTGCTGTCCAGCCTGGAACACAATGGCAGTTACCTAATATTGCTGCAATTTTCTCAGAGGCATATGCATTTGCAAAATAAATACAAGTTAGAGGAGTGAACTTCCAATTTACTTAGAGAGCATCATTACCACCAATGGTTAATGGTTACAATCATCAACTAACACATGCATAATAGGTATATAGGGTATATTGTAACCCTGCATAATATATATAATTAAGATATATATAATTAATCATTGGAACCAGGCTCAGGGTTAGATAAATTAATATCATGCTATATTTATTGGAGAAAAGAGAGGAAAATGGGGTAAATCATAAGGCAATAATAACCGAAAAAGAATCCTTCTCTAAAATTGATAGACTAATCAATGAACCGATTTCGGTCCATTAAGATCAGGTTACAAAAAATCTGTGACCATAGCCTTGATTAAACAGATTAGCGTAAGGGGGCAAAAATTATCCCAATTCAAATAAAGCATCCATTGGAAAGTTGTTGATTGAGACCCAGTGGACTCAGTCAGTGAATACACTGGGCCTCCTTCTGGAGGATCCACTTATCCCAATCCCTCCTTCTAGGCAACTGACGCACAAACTTTATCATGTAAATTTATAGTGTACTGACATCACCCCCATGATGTTCCAGAACATATCTCTCTATCAGAGTGTCATGTCTGTTCTTTACATCTGCAAGATGATGCCCTATTCTCCATCTCAGTTCTCTTTTTGTTTTCCCTATGTAGTTTAAAAGGCATTCACAAGTGCATAGATAGACTATACCTCTGTTTCTGCAGTTTGCAAAATCTCTCACATCATATGTCATACCTGTGGTAACACTATTAAAACTCCTTTTTCCTAATACATACGTATGGGCAGTTCACATAGTCGCCAAGTATAAATGTCTCCACAGGCTTAGGATTCAACCAGTTACTGGTGTCCATACGTTTTTGATTCTCATGGATCTATCTCTACCTTTTTAAGTCAGGGTCTTCCAAAAGAATCCCCCAAAATCTTCTAAGGATACAAATAACTCTGTCATGCTAACTGTCATATGTGCCTGTAAGTCTTATGACTTTCTTCTTATCTTCAGAATTTCTTGGATATAAAGCATGTCTGTAACTCAAAAGGGAATGCTAAAGGCTCTCCTCAAAACCTCTCCTGAGAGTCAACTCTGAGAGAATCTATAACATAACTCTCTCGCCTGAGTTCTAAATTATTCTGAGCAGTTTCTCCTAATCTGGAGATACTGCTCCTGTGGGATACCCCTCCTGAGGCTAGACAGATGAAAACATTTCCCACCACAACAAACTCTATGTAATCTCCCATCCCTTTTTTAAATAGGGATATTGAGGAATGTGATACTATATTATACTGTTCCTGGGGCTGTGGGAGAGGGAGCTATTCATGTCAGATCATGGTGTGTCGATGGACCAGGTCATCTTTTGGACCCGGTACATCGACGACATCCTCTTGATCTGGCATGGATCATCGGATGAACTTCAAACTTTCATTGACGAACTTAACAATAATGGATATAATATCCATTTAACATACAAGTGCGACCCCAAGACAGTGGACTTTTTTGATGTTAAGATTAAAGTCGATGACTTTGCTTATTTGCAGACAGATGTACACAGGAAGGAAACATCTGTGAATGCCCTGTTGCACGCCTCCTCGTCACACCCCAAACAGACCATCAAGGCAATCCCGACCGGTCAATTCATCCGAATAAGACACTGATTTCGAACAACAAGCAGACACTTTGAAAAATCGGTTCCTTGAGAGGGGATATAGTAAGAGGTCCATCAAGAAGGCGTATAACAAGGCTAGACACACGCCACGGGAGAGCCTGGTGCATCCGAAGCCAAAGAGCCAACCTACTGAAATGGTAAGATACATCACCAAATACCACTCACAGTGGGAGGATATGTACCAAATGTTGAAAAGGTTCTGGCCCATCCTTAGGACGGACCCAATTTTGGAAAAATTCTTGTCCCCCACTTCATCACTGGTTGCAAGGAGATCAAGAAATTTGAGAGATCACCTGGTAAAATCATACTATACTCCAGGTGAGGCAGGGGCAATTTTTGGGTTGAGTGGACCCAAAGGGGGCTGCTATCCATGGTAAATGTGTGGCATGTCCCAATGTGGAGAGGGCCATGGATTTTCTGAATTCAGCCCAGACAAAAACATCTAAGATCAAGCACAGTATATCCTGCACTACAAAAGCAGTGATATATTATGCAACCTGCCCGTGCCAAAAGATCTATGTAGGTCCCACTACCAGAGAATTAAAAGTGAGGGTTAGAGAACATGTTCGGGACATAGTAAAAGCAAGAGATACTGAAGATCTGGTTAATTTAAAACCGATTCCCAAACACTTCAGGAAACACCACAAGGGCAACCCATCCCTTTTGAGGGTACGTGGCATTGATCACGTGGATTTGGGGATGCGGGGTGGTAATATAGCCAAAACCCTGGCTCAACGTGAGACCAGGTGGATCTGGACCCTGGACACCATGCAACCCAAGGGCCTCAATGAGGTCCTGGGCTTTGCTCCTATTCTCTGAGTGCCACACACTCTTGTTCTTAATATATCATTTTTAAGTGTTGGCATCCTTGTTGTTTGCGTGTCAATTATTTTGTGATTACTTATATATGTGTTTTTATATTCTTTAGTATACCTGGTGCTCTAATCACCTGTGCCCCTCACCATATGGAGCCTGCAGGATATATTGGGATGAGAAAATTCCTTCTGGACATCCATTGACATGGAAATCTCGGTCCCTCAACTCTGTATTGCATATAAGATATATTGAGACGTTTGTCAATTTGGAGAATTTACTGTATATTTTATTATTATATATTCTTCACGTATTTGTGCACGACCTCACTGTCACATACATTCTACACATGTAATTATATTTTGTCTATGTATTATAATTTACAGTAGTCACACATTCACGCACTTGTTTGTTTTCAATATTCACTGTGCCCGATCGCAGCTAGCTCCCATCCAATTAGTTTTCTCTTGGGGGGGATGCTGTCCATCTTTGGACGCGATTTACTGGCAATTTGACCCCAAAATGAATGCACTTTATTTTTTTAACACATTTTGTTCATGCTTGACTTATGTATTCCTTGTTCACTTACTTAATCATGTATAATAGAACACATTATATATTGGTTGTTCACTCATATCTAATCATGTATGACAGAATTTGTTATACATTATATATTATGTATTATGTCACATTCTTATATATTTTCCACTTTGTTAGGATTTCTCTATATATAGTAATTATTTGCCATTCTAGTGCAATAATAGTATACATTAAAATTGCTGTGTACTTTGATTGTGAGGGTTTCCCATGTTATGGATGCATTTGCTTTACCAGCTAAGTGCTACAATTTATGGCCGTCACGTGACCGACGCATCACGTGGGCGGAGAGAGGTGTGCGGCCTCGTGACTGGCCATCAGGGGGGCGCGTGGCTCTCCTGAGGTGTATATCCCCACATCTATGGGTATGTAGATATGCTATATTGTTGTGGACTTTGAGGGATGTGCTCATTGGCTCTAGGTGCTCAGCTATACCCACTTGGGTTATCCACAGGTGGATGTTCACTGTTCACCTGAGCCAGTTTTGCATGTATTTGGAGGTTTAAGCTGTCACCACAGCTGCAATTGTGGTATTTGACCATTGATATAGTGACTTCTTATGCACTTGCACTTTAACCTTCTGTTGGCTGTTATATGGTCCCATAACTTGGAACCATCAGACATCCATATGTCGCGGTGTTATCTGCAACCACTTTTTTTATATGGTGTTTTGCCACTCAGTATTTGCACTTTTGCATTTTTATATCTGTGGTTGCAGTTATACATACAGAAATCAGTGAGGTATTGTACTCCTTTTTTCTACCGCCTTTTGTACATTGCATACTCCAAAACCCCCCCATGTCTCATTTGTGTTAACATTCCTCCTCAGATGTAGCCATTTTTTATCTGTTGTCTCATGTCTCGTGTTTATGTGTCATTAATTCAATAAAGGGTTTATTTTTGATGATATACCCGTTTAATCTCAGTTTATTCTTGTTGGTTGGTGTATTCATGCACACTGAGTGGGTTTTTACTTACTCTTTCCGGGTTTATTTAACATAGGATATTTAATTACCGTTTATGTGTATGTCTATGTTTTGTGTAACCTAATTGTAATAACCCTTTTTGAAATAGGGATATTAAGGAATGTGATACTATATTTGTCCCAGGTAAATTTCATTCCAATTTGATTCTGGTTTAGTTGTTTAAAAATTTCCCTACAAGACGCCACAGAGCCATTCCACAGCACAAAAATATTATTGATTAAGCGCCCCCAGAAAATAATCCTGTGGGCCCATCTACCATGTTCTTCCCAAAAGACCACAATGTCCTCCCACCAGCCCAAGAGCAAGTTGGTAAAACTGGGGGTGAAAGGGCTCCTGCTTGCAGTACCCCTGAGCTGGTGGTAGAACCAGGATTCAAAGAATAAACTCCAGAAGTTTTAGGATGGACCGATTATGAGACTGAAACTATGCGCCCCAGTCCTAAGGAAATGTTCTACAGCTCCTACTTGTGTGGAATGCTACTGTATAGTGCTCCCACACCAATAGATGTTAATAATATCTGGTCATCCACTGGTATATCCTCAATTTTTGTGATAAGGTCTATGGTATCTCATATATAGAATTACAAAGAAGCTACAAATGGATGCAACACCTCATTGATGGATATGCTGGCATTCTGAAAAGTAGAGTCCATATCGGACACTATCAGATGACCCTTTAATGGGGTTAAGCCCTTGTAGACCTTGAGCAAGGTGTGAAAAGTAGGAATTTGGGGATTCTCTCTAGAAAAAGGCCCTTCTCAAAACCCTTAAGAAGAATTTCCTCCTATTTTTGGGTCAGCAGGATCGGTTGAGGGATTCTGTCACTTCGTTTTAGCTTATAGAGCTGCAGACATGCACGGCTAAATCGCCGCTAGCATGTCTGCAACATACCTGTCCCATAGTGCTGTGTCCTTTTATTGTGTTTAAAAAATGATTTTATAGATATGTAAATGAGCCTGGTAAGGAGCCCAAGGGGCTGTAATAACCGTTCTGGAGCCCAGCCACGCCCCCCTGTGAAGGAGCCCAGCACCGCCTGCGTCCTCCAAATCTCCTTCTTGCTCACAGTTAGATTGCCATAATATTGCGATGCGCGAGCTTGCGCATGCGCAGTTCCTTCCCTGAGGCTGATGCCAGCACAGGGAAGGAACACTATACCGACACTGCGCATGCGCGAGCTCGCACATTGCGAGATTGCGGCAATCTAATTGTGAGCAAGGAGGAGATTCGGAGGACGCAGGCGGTGCTGGGCTCCAAGAAGGTTAGTACAGAATCCCTTTAATACACTGTAGCATGTACAGTCATCAAGTATCCCATCACACATGTCTAATTAGTTTCTATGATCTAAAACAACCACATTCCTTCTTTTATTAGAGGGTTTGAGAACTATGTTAGAATCAGATTCTAAACGCCTTCATCTCCCTCTTATCCATATTACGCGACACCATCAGGTTTCTTTCTGGGATCTTTTCTAGTTGTTTTACCACCAATTTGGCAAATATATCAATAGCTGGAGTATCCTGAGGGGTGATATCTTCATGCTCTTAAGTCTTCAAGGAGTTATCCAACATTATATCAGACCTCACAGAGTGGCCGACCCTCAGTGGTGATCATACGTATGTGGTCGTATTAGGTCCTTTACTGGATTGATTCATTTTTCCATCGCATTATACACTGCTCATATCTAGAGGATTAGACCACCCTGCAATCCAGCAGCAGTGGCTGTGCTAGCACACTATAGGAAAAAATGGTGGCTTCTACACACCCCTGCAGTCCTGGCCACCGGAGAGGCCGGTGCTTTTTCCTATTAAAAAGATGTGTGTGTGTAAGTTACTGACATTGGTCCCTCCACTTTATTAAATCCCCGGTGAAGATTTAATAAGCAGAAGATATATTTTTCTTGTTTTCTGTTGTCTAAACCTGGGGTGTGTCTTATAGCCTGGTGTACCTTATAGTCCAGAAAATAAGGTATATATGTGGGCCAACAGAGGGGGACTTGTGGAGGACAAGCTTGCTCAAGGGGCAAGAAGAAAATAAAGCGCTCTGCCCTAAGGGAGTCCACTAAAAGATATTGACATTAAAAACAATAAAATAAGGATAAAGCTAGGCGTTTTTGTAACTGTCTGTCTTCTTCATCAGGCTGGAAACTGGTCATAAAACACGGCAATATATAGTTTATTGAGTACCGGAAATTACACTCAAGCAGTGGTATTGCATAATCCTCCGACATTTAAACAATGTAAAAACTTGTATCAAAAATAAACAGCAAATTGTTGAATTCAACAAATGATATAATTGGAATAAACCACAGTACTATAGTTCCTAGAGGCAGAGATGTACAAACAGTGTGAGAAACCAGGCATCACAGTTTCCATCCTGATGAAGGTAACAGACCGCCACCGAAACGCGTAGCTTTGTCCTTATTTTATTGTATTTTAATGTCAATAAATATCTTTTAGTGGAATCCCTTAGTGCAGCGCGCCTTATTTTCTTCTTTCTCCTTGAGCAAACTTGTCCTCCATATGGTTATTCCACGTCCTGAGGCCTGTCCGGCAGAGAAGCACAGAAGCCTAGGATACCTCCTGTATGTGTGGCCAGCCACATCTGCTGCATTCAGCGCCCTCATGGAAGCACCGTACAGGGATGAATAGTGTGATGTGGGTGGTACGCATCAAAGCACCGTACAGGGATGAATAGTGTGATGTGGGTGGTACGCATCAAAGCACCGTACAGGGATGTACAGCGTTATGTGGGTGGTACGCATCAAAGCACCGTACAGGGATGTACAGCGTTATGTGGGTGGTACGCATCAAAGCACCGTACAGGGATGTACAGCGTTATGTGGGTGGTACGCATCAAAGCACTGTACAGGGATGAATAGTGTGATGTGGGTGGTACGCATCAAAGCACTGTACAGGGATGAATAGTGTGATGTGGGTGGTACGCATCAAAGCACCGTACAGGGATGTACAATGTCATGTGGGTGGTACGCATCAAAGCACTGTACAGGGATGAATAGTGTGATGTGGGTGGTACGCATCAAAGCACCGTACAGGGATGTACAATGTCATGTGGGTGGTACGCATCAAAGCACTGTACAGGGATGAATAGTGTGATGTGGGTGGTACGCATCAAAGCACTGTACTCAAACCGGGGGGGGGGGGAGTGCTCACCCTTTTCTGAGCATGGCGGCTCCTGCTGCATTCATTGACCACATGGAAGCTCCGAACAGCATTATGTGGGGGGTACCAAACCAGGGGGAAGGAATGGGCAATGCTTACCCTCTTCTGAGCACAGTGGCTACCGCTGCATTAGTCATCCACATCGAAGCGCTGTACAGAAATGTGCAGCGTGATGCCGGTGCTAGCAAGCACAAGGGGGTCCATACTTAGCGGCTCCTGTGCCAAGCAGTTCTTTCTGCCGAAACACAGGGGGTTGGATTCTACCAGTGCTACGAAAGTATGCAACTGGGGAAACACGCAAAGGAACCCACATGTTGGTTTGTCCTGGATATTTTATGTATTCGAAATAGCTGATACCTTTACATTACAACTGTTATTTCTAACTCCACTAAGTAATTTTCATGAGCATGTATATTTCTATATACAGATTGCAATTGTTGTCCTGGAAGAAGAAGTCGGCCTTTAAGTGGATGCATTTTCTATTACAGTCACCGTCCTGGGACCTGCTATCTACGAGTATTTCAGATTTGGTCACCCTTAAAGTGCTATTGCTACCTCTGCACCCCCTATCACTATCGTCCTCTTAGTAGAAATACCTACCATATTGCAAGGTTTAGTGAAAATGTGCCTTATGTAACTATTTAATAAGCTGCATGAGTCAGATTCAATACACAGTGTGTGTGATGGCTGAAAATATACTGTATGAAGTGCACAAATAATCATTTTTTAAGGCTTTATAATAAACCAGATATGCAAACATAAGAAGCCATGTGAAGTGCTTCATGTTTTCTCATAGGTCATGTTCTATCAAGCCTGTAGTGAACAATGCGAGCATTCAATAAGGTCACAGTATAAATAGAGGAAAGCAGCACGTGTCCCAGCCGAAAGCAGAGAAAGTAATCTGGGGGACAGAAAGTGGGCATTCATGGCGTTCAATCTACTACCTCAATACTGGCACGTATTTAAGACCCAATCAACGCCGGAGTGGAAAACACTATGTAATATGAAGAAAGCAGGCCAAGGCCACAAGTAGTAGTTATTTGCCGCACGTTGTCAACACGTGCATTACAAAAAATGTAGAAATTAATAATTATAAGCATATGAAACAGCTAAAAGACGACTTTACAGTCATTTGGTATAGAGACTGGCGCTATGTTGACCTATCATAAGCAGGAAACATTTTTTTATATTCTAAATAATATAAAGAATCAAATTTACATAAAGAGGGAAAAGTGCATAACTAAACTCACTCAGTCCCACTTACCTAATAAAATCTGTTATAGGGTACTCTGCGGTAGCAACACCTTGCATCTAAGGTGTCGCTGTCGTGTCAGCGTGATGTCCACTGGATCCCGAACAAGGTCACTGTGGTGATAATGCAAAAAGAATAATCACATAAGGAAGAAAAGGTAACTGTCCATGTTAATACCTGCTGGTCCTGTAACACTGAGCCATCCCAATGTATGTCAGGGTAATCTAGGGCATTGATACCACACAGTACTAATGCCCACATTGTGCCGGTCACAGTAGTAATGTCCACATTATGTCTCCTTTACAGTAGTTATGCCACATTGTGTCTCCTTTACAATAGTTATGCCACATTATGCCTCCTTTACAGCAGAAATGCCCACATTGTGCTCCCACATTACATGTTTTCCCACATTATGCCCCCTCACAGTAGTTATGTCCTCCTTGTGGCCCCTGCACAGTAGTTATGCATACCTTTGTGCCCCTTCACAGTAGTTATGTCCTCCTTGTGGCCCCTTCACAGTAGTTATATCTTCCTTGTGGACTCTTCAAAGTAATTATGCCCACCTTCATGCCCCCTCACAGTAGTAATGCCCACATTTGTTCCCCCCTCATAGTAGTTATGTCCTCCTTGTGGCCCCTTCACTGTAGTTATGTCCTCCTTGTGGCCCCTTCACAGTATTTATGCTCACATTTGTGCCCCCTCACAGTAGTTATGCCCACCTTTGTGCCCTCTCACGATAGTTATGCCCATCTTTGTGCCTCTCACGTTAGTTATGTCCTCCTTGTGGCCCCTTCACAGTAGTTATGCCCACCTTTGTGCCCACTAACAGTAGTTATGTCCTCCTTGTGGCCCCTTCACAGTAGTTATATCCTCCTTGTGGCCCCTTTATTGTAGTTATGCCCACCTATGTGCCGCCCACAGTAGTTATGCCCACCTTTCTGCCCCCTCACAGTAGTTATGGCCATCTTTGTGCCCCCTCATGGTAGTTATGTCCTCCTTGTGGCCCCCTCTCAGGAGTTATATCCTCCTTGTGGCCCCTTCACAGTAGCTATGCCTACCTTTGTGCCCCCTCACAGTAATTACGCCCACCTTTGTGCTCCCTTACAGTAGTTACATCCCCTTTATGGCCCCTTTGCAGTAGTTATATCCTTCTTGTGCCCCCCTTTGGCCCCTAGTGCCCTCTTCAACTACATAAAAAAAAAGCACAAATAGTTAACTGTTTCCCTGATGATTGGCACATCCTGCGTACCCCAGCAGCAGACGCACTCACACATACACATTGCGCAGGCTTTCACCACTCCTCCCGCACAGCCAGCAGCGCAATTTGCAGCTGCTGGGGAGCGCCGGAGACCATAGGAACAGAGAAGCAGTGAGCAGACAACTCCCTGCTTCACCATGCGAATGAACTGCCTGGCGGGTGCACCCCCCAGCCTTTGCTGCCCGCCCCTCCCCCCTTCGCTAAGGCTCTGCAGATGTAGCAGTTCTAAACTTGAGTGTGATAGTACCTCATGGCGTGATATCACAATACAAAAGCCATATGAAAACCATTGAAAAAGTCAAAGTGTTAACTCGCTAAGTATCAAGATGAGGATTGCTGCATCTGTACATAGGACTGAATATTTCCAATTATTGGGTTGGAGCATGAACCTTACATGGTTTCAAACGGTATGTTTACTCAGGGGGCCCCAGTGTAAAATGTGCAACTATGTCCCCTCCGGCATGTGCCATTTATGTAATAGAGGGGCCTACTAGATGCGGATACTACATCTGCATCCCCTATAGTGTTATTCCCACATGTGTACTCTTTAATGTCAAGATCACCATGTGAATGCAGCTGTGGTCTCCGCTGCAGCTGTGCATAATTGTGAATGCGGCTGTGGCTTATAATGCAAGCTGGAACTCTATCAATGAACAGTGCATTTATAAAGTTACTCAAAATGATATGTATTCTAAACATAAACTATGAAAGGGCATAGACTTTGTGGGAGTATTTTAAGGTGCATTCCCGAATTTTAATATTGATGACCTATCTCCACCCACTGCACAATGGACAAAGATCTGAAGTTCCAGAGACAGTTGGGAACAGTGCTGTGGTTGCCAACTCTGTCCATTGCACAATGGATGGAGCCATGTAGTTTCAGTGCCGGAGCTACATGGCGTGATTACCTATCCTCAATCCAGTCCTAAAATCCTGGAACAGCCCTTGAAGGACTAGAAGAGGTGGGTTCTCTGTGCTTGTAGTGGTTGGAGCAGAGTTTTAGAAAGCATGTTTTCTAATGGACATTGTGGTCATTGTCTCATTCCAGTGTGAAAGTTTCCACACACCTTAAAGCCCTGTGTTATTTAATCCCATTTTCATTAATCCAAGCAGGTATTCAGAACACATGGCTAATACCCGCACCCGATCCTGAGTCTGTTATCCTTGGTGTCGATAACTAACTAAAAGGCTGCATTGAGTTCAGTGAAAGACACCAGTGTGTTTGGTTATTAAATAACCTCTTCTATCTGGATAATACGTATTCTCTTCCAAAGAAAACTTTAGTGGTTCTACAAGACGCTGCACAAACATGGCAGCAAACATGTATAAACAGAAAACAAAGGTCATATTAATGATCCTTACAACAAAGCACTTTGTCCTCTAAGATTCCTCATTGTATTGTTCTTTGGTCTAGCGCACTCATTTCTATGCATTTCACAAGAGTGTGCAGCTTTCATCTCCAGGTTCCACTGTAAACTCAATGTACTCTTTACGTTCCCTTTAGGAACCCCTGGTCCATTTGGCTATACACAAGTTAGGTGGTCTTGTTAGGTATTCTTTACATATTTCATCTAGAAAAACTACTATGTTAGTCTGCAGCAGGTTGTCTCCCTGCTGTCCATGAGTCTGCTGTCACATAATAGCTATGTTCAAGTTATAAGGTTATATCACAATCTGTGTGTATTATAGAGCCATAGTTCTCAACCACTTTTTCAGTTTTTAGAAGATGACAAGTCCTTGTATCCTGAAAGGATATCCAACTAAAATAATGTCAAAAAAACTGGCTCGTCCAGAATTATTGAGTAATTAAAGGCAATAGTGAAGAATGAGGTTATAGCTCAATCATTGGGTTACGGATCTTCATGACCTGAAAATTGGATTATGTACCCAAAACATATAAACAATACAAATGAGTGAAAGAGATTTCAGATTCAATGTTATCACAAAGTTGTGGAGGGAGTTAAAAAAGGGACCCCTACTGTGCCATTCTGACATGTATCACTTATCCTATGCATAAATCATGTATGTTCTAAGTGAGAAGGGCAGGTGCATAGTAGGCCAGTTTCCCACAAGTGAGTCCAGTCTGATAAAAAATGCTCCATGTGACAGCTGCATTTCCTGGACCGATAACTGCTCACCTGACCCAATAATGATTTATGATGCTGTGAGTTCCTGCCCAACCAAAACTCTACTGTCCTGTATACACTTGACGATGTGAGTACATTACTATATTATTAGAATTATAAAGGAACACTGCTAAAAGTTCTGCTTACTTAGAAGGAGCCAAGTAAAGGTCCCTTTCCACGGGACAATGTACCAGCAGATTGTCAGTAGGGAAGCGTTCCGTCCCGACAATCTGCTGGTCGCTAGCGAAGGAGACCACTGCATTTACATGCGGCAATCTCCTCCAGAGTATGGAGAGGAGCGATCACTGATGCCATCGCTCTTCACAATAACGAATCGTTCTTTCCTGGTAGCAGATCGTGTTTACTCAGCACGATCTGCTGCCGGAAAACAAGGTTTTTTGTGTTCGTGCAAAAGATCCAATTACCCATTGAACGAGTGGTTTGCTCATTCATTGGGTAATCAGCTGTGCATTTATACCGCCAGATCATTGCCAATGAGCCATACTATGAACGGTAGTTACTGATGATCTAGGGGATTCTTGGCCTGTGTAAAGTCAGTTTAGCCATATATGTGGCTGCACTAGGAATTCAGGCAAAAGAAAGATACACATTTTGATATTATAAGGTTGGTTTCACACTATATCTTTTTCTTTAAAACTGTTGAGTGCCTTTGGCAGCATTTTTTTGGGCAGCAAAAAACGTTGTAGCCAGATTTTGCATGCTGGCCAGTTGAGAATTATAAAGTGTCCTGCAAACAGTTTTTATTTTTTGCAGTGTTATTCAAAGGCAGTTTTCTAGCATGTTTTGCCCCCACAGCACCTCTGCTCAGAACCTGTGCAGAGGTATAGGAAAGCTTTTGGAGCAGCAAAATGGTAAAAAAAAAAAAAAGTAATATGTAGCTGTCACCGCCAGACATCTGAGAAGCTCTGACAGACGTTCTTCAGAACCTCCTGCTTGAGGTTCTTTTGTTTTGCTTTTGTTTGTCATCTCGTTTCCCTCTCTCAGCTGTCATTTAGTTGCACTGATTGCATCCCTTTAAATCCCCTCCCATGCTGCATCACTTTGCGGTTTATACAACTTCCTGGAGTGTGTACATGCTTGATGCCACAACTGATGCTTCTACAGATAAGTCTGTTCATTGATTTGTGTTTTCCTGTTTGCTTGATCCTAGGTGACCCTGACTCCCCCTGTATTAAGTGTAGGGAGCCGGAGGTCGTGTCCCCTCATTATTATAGGGTGTTCATGTGTCATACAGTCGAGGCACGAGGGCATGCAATTTTCTATCATAAAGATCTTTGCATGGGCTGAGAAGACAGGGAGAGTTTCAGGGCTTAAATAGGGGTCACCCTTTTGTTCCTTAGTTTCGGATCAAGCCAGTCGGATCCTTATTTGTAACTTCTTGTTTTCTGTTACACCATCCGTGACAGTAGCATTGTATGGAGGATCTGTGTACTCTGTTTAATTTGCTTTAAAGGGTTTGTCCGAGAATTTGATCTTGATGACCTATCTTTGGGATAGGTCATTAATATAAGATCGGCAAGGGTCCGACTCCTGGCACCTCTGCCAATCACTCCAGTGAGCGCCACAGCCTTTGCCTAGGCCAGTGATGTCACATTCATCGGTTCTGTGGCCTAGGCATAGCCAAACCTCTGTCTAAGGGACAGAACTGTGCTTGGTAAGCTCCGGGGAGACCATGGCTCTCACCAGAGTGTTGAGGCATCTTCAATCAGCTGGCCAGCGAGGGGGGTCTGACCCTTGGTATTGATGACCTACTTCTGAGGATAGGTCATCAATATCAGAATCTCGTAAAACCCATTTAAGGAGGTGATAACAATGATAGATCATTTATAAATCCATGAGTCATATCAAAAACGTTGAATGCTGATTCTTTCATGGAATACATTCTTTTAGATAATTATTAATGTAAGTGGAGCACAAGCTATAATTATGAAGTCTATAACCCTTAATGATTCAGTATTCTTGCTGGTGCTTTTGTTTTGTGAGTCTATAAGAGGATCCTAAATCAGCTCCGGGCATAACAGATATTTCATGCCATATTATATTATGAACAAGATGACTGTACTTTGTAATGTTTTTCACAGAAAACGGGTGGATCTGCTCTTGACCCGTGAATATGCCTTGAGGTGATGTGGATCAATGTTTGAACATGTGATACAGAACAGAGAACCTTTTGTTAAGCTTGGGATAGCTTATTACCCGGACCTGAAAGAACGCATAAGTAGACCTGTTTAATTATCTCTGGCACACATGAAAGCCAAGAATGATATTGTATGTCTAACTCATTTACATTAAACAATTATATCCAGGGACTTGAGAAATTAGAGGTTTTCTGTTGCTTATAATGCAGACATAATATTGTGAAATCGTTGCATGTATTTAATTCATTGTCATAGTCAAATGTGTCATTTTGTTTGGCGGTGTAATTATGTGCATGACTAGATCCTTAACCATTTCGCTTCTCAGAGGCAGATTAAGGGGAATACTTAAACCAAGTAAATATTATCTATAAATGAAAGAAGTTTTCTTTCCACGGAAAGAAATTACATATTGTTAGGACATGATATCACATTCTGATCTGTGGGGATTAGAGATGAGCGAATCAATTCATAAGAATCTATTCATCTCATCAAGCAGAATCCTGCAACGTGCTGCCCCCAAGGCTGAGGACACTCTCTCTGTTGCTTGATGGACATCTCGGCCACCCCTGACCATCTCTCACCTGTGCTGTTGTTCTGAGTGGCTGCACAAGCACAGAAGCTCAGCTTCTGTTTCCGGAACAGCAACTATTCATGTAAAACAAAGTTAAGAGGCTGTGCTGCTCTTCTGGAATCCACAAACAAAAGTTTAGTCAGATGCCAGATTCTTCCTCCAATTCTCCTTCCTTACGTAGCCAAACGCTGCTTCTATGTCCCAGTGTGGTGCCGCTCTACAGTTTTTTCTACGTCTGATCAACCTGTAATATCAGGAATCAGGGAGCAAAATAGTGAAGCATGGTAGGGCTAAAAGACAGATTTATTCTACTCACAAGAGTCGATTAAAATAAGGTATGTCAGATATAAAATACCAGTTTCCCAGAGTCAGCCCAAACTAGGTTTTGTCCCTGCTTCTTTAGGGGCACATGCTGGTTAGTCGGTGTGTACTTTCTTTTATCCACACCTCGCCGGTTAATTGGTACAATTAAAAAAAGCATTACAATAGTGTTAAAAATATCCCCAACAATATCTTCTATACATCTTTTTTCTAAAATATATTTTTCAAAATACATTTAATATACACTAGTAACAATTATAAAAACCATATATTTCGTCCAACTTCCATATGCATTTACTGCGATTTCCCTTTGTCAGTATTCAGACACATCCAACCTCATAGTGACTTAATAGTAATTGAATCTAGTGTTAAGGGTCCAGATCCGAAAAGCCTCTCTCAATCTCAGTTTACCTTCCCAATGTCCCCCACATGGGGGTTTATACACTTTCTCAATAATAATCACCCTAAACGCATCTACTGATTTGTTGTGCGTTAACACAATGCTTTGCTGCTCCTGATAAATTCCTAGTGTCTGGATAAGCTATATCATATACGGTAGGTATTCACCTATGTGTTTTCCTACATATTGTAAAAAGCAATTGTTACATTGGATTAAATAATCTACCGTATATGTGTGACATTACAAGACAAAAAAAAATGTATATTTTGCTTGTATGTGTGGATATAAAAACATTTAGGAGGTCATTTATTAAGACCAGCATTTTAGACACCATTCTTAATAACCCCTATACCTGGCGGTGGATCCCCTGGAGTTATGAAGAGGAGCTGGACTCTTTATAACTTTGGCAGATCCACTGCCACTTCCAAATGTAAGACAAATTCCTAGCTGTCCTACATTTCGACCATTTTCTACGTCTAAAACAGGCCTGTCTCCTTCCTCGCCCACACCATGCCCCTTTTTTAGACCTGGCGTGAGTCGGTGTATTTCTGTTTCATATATGACCCCCTTAGTTTTTGTAATGTATTTTCAAATTCTAAATCTGTCTTTGCCACAACAAAAACAACCGGACTGTTGTAGCCAATTATGTTGTCTAGTATTTGAAGGAGATCGATATAAACTAGTTGAGATGCGATGACCCAAAAGTCACAATTATGTTTCAAAAGTGGCAAGTGCACTCTGGCAGGGTTGGCTGAAATGGCACATTTCGGTTTAAAAAAGTCGCATTTTAGTGCTTTTGGCGTTAAAATGTTGCAAATTGAGAGACATAGGTGGATAATCAAGTTTATATTTTAAAAAGTCACATTTTAAAAGTGGTGTGCGATAAATAATGACTTAATTAGGAGATTATTTTAGACATCCTCTGTCACCTGTGTAGAGGTCAGGCGGGAGGGTGTATCCAAGACTAAAAGAGTGGCCCGGATTTGCATGAGCCATGGTGATGCTCACCTGATCCCTGCCACTGCATCCGGTCTCTTGAGCTCCTAGGCAGGCAGTTCCGCTCCCACATGCGGTGAGGACAACATCTGTCGAGTGACATCACATGTGAACAAGGGAAGCAGGACACCCCTACGGCCTGTGATTGGCTGCAGCGGTCACATGTGACCCCGTTGACCGATGCGGTTGTTGACGCACATGGGAGCGGAACTGCCAGAGCCAGGGTAATGCCCACCTGATCCCTGCCGCTGGATCTGGTCTGATCAGCTCCGCCTCCCAGGCAGGCAGTTCCGCTCCCACGTGTGGTGAGGACAACATTTGTCGAGTGACGACACCCCTGTGGCCTCTGATTGGCTGCAGCGGTCACGTGTGCCCCTGTCGATAGATGTTGTAGTCGACGCACGTGGGAGTGGAACTGCCGGCCCGGGAGCCTAAGAGACTTGATCCAGAGGTGAGGATCAGGTAAGCATCACCCCCACCCTGGGCTGGGCCACTCTTTTAGTATAGGATAACCCCTTTAAACTGCAATATCACCTATTGTGAACCGTGGATTTTGCATTATCTATACAAAAGTGTTATCTGTCATTATATTTCTGCCTGTGCTGATAAAGCAATACCTACTGATATGTAGTATCCACAGGAAATCTCAATAAATTACTAGGCCTAGTGGCCAGTGTGAAAACTGCAAAAATATTAAAAAATGTGTTTAACATAAAAATATGATTTTAAAAACAGGTCATTTTCTGATGATACAATCCCTTTAAGTCAGTCTGGCAATCAGTTAATTGCTGTGGGGCCGTTTCTTTAGGTCCAGCTGTTTCAAAGGAAAGTTGTGGTTGGCCTTGCATTACCCTGTAACAGGCTCTATCCACTGCTGCCTGCCCAGCGCGATGGTATCAGACATCAGCGTGTGTGAGAATTGGTGCAGGTTTTTCAATCAAGATGGCAACGACGGCCTCTCTGTGTTAAAATAGATAAGGTATGTTTTTTGTTTTTTTTACCATTTAAATTTTTTTTTATTCATTACCACGAAGTGCCCCAAAAAAAATCTGATTTGTGGTGAATCAAAATTTTCCTGAAATTCGGATCAAATTTTATATTGTTAACTTTAATTTGGTCAACACAATTGCTAATCTTCCTATAAGTATTCATTTTGTCATCTAATTCTAGATCCCCAGACACTGCAATTGGTGTTTTCTTTTAATTTAGTGTCTTCTAATCTGAACATTCCTTTGTATTGTACATTCCATTGTCATTTAGTAGATAGAGAGCTCCAGTCAAATATAGTATTTAACCTGTTCAAATGAACCTCCTAATAAGCGTTTTCAGTGTAGTTCTCTAAATTGTCAGGTAATTGGCTTCATGGAGTATGTGTGATGGAGATAGGAAAGCAGTTTGTACGCATCAAAGGGATGAGAACTGTTACGGCACTACAGTCTATGTCAGCATTATACATGCAGCTTATAAAGAAATTATAAAAATCATGGCAATTCATATACTTAAGACAGTTCTATCCCATACCTCATATGTTTTACAGCTGCTATGAAACAGGAAAGCCACCAACACAGTGGAAGAATTTAGGGTGGTTTTCCAGGTTTTGAGAACTCACCAAACACCAGTCGGCAGTGATTATTGCAGTTTGAAGCAGGAAATGTACTTACTGTAGATACATCTGCTATTGAACAACGAAGGAAGAAATGCAGTTTTTATAGGCAAGAAATACTACAATATGACTTACATCTGTGTGATAAAAATTTTTGATGAGCTTTATTAATCCAGTAAAAATATTACACAACGTCTTGGTCCATGCAGGGGTCTTTCTCAAGCACAATCAGTACCTATGCATAAATAAAATTAGAGTGATAATGTTTTTTCACTACACTGTAGATGAGGGGTGCACAATGGCCAAGTGGTCCCCAAACTCATTGTCACATATGTTGGTCTGTGTCTGCTCACATTTATTTTCAACATCAGAGAAAAGAGGAGTGGCACATAATGTGGCGGGGCGTACTAATGGTGCACTGTATGCCATCTCTGGGATCCCCAAACATCAGCAGAATGGGGTTCAACTGACTGTAGAAAAAAGTTGATGAGCAGGAGGTGGTGGCATGTACGTTGCTATCTTCCTTGTAGTTTCTGGGAATATTCAAACAAACATAATCTACAATGTAGAAAGAGGCATACATGCTCTTTCCTACTGTAGTGCAAATAGGAGAGAAGAGAATCCTCACTGTCCCATTAAGTAGAAATCCTGCATGTGGAACGTCAAGTATCAGAAATATATTTTTGATATACCATAAAGGTCCCAGATGGTATTACCCCTCTAAGATTTATTTTGGCCATTGGGATTGGTTAAGTCTGGCAATGTGGTCCTTTGACCAGATAGGGCTGTGCATGCCTGCACTAGCATTTGCTAAGAGTGTAGATGACTTCTCAATTGTGTGTGTGTGTGCAGCAAGCCTCTATGGAAGCAGGTGTAGAGAATGGGAGTGGCCGTGGCCCTGATGGTGATGTGTCATGGTGTCCTACCTCAGGCCATCGCTCCCTGGGGTCCATTGCAGTAAAAAGGTAGGTTGAAGAATGAGGCCAAAGTTAAACGTAACAAAGTCTCTTTTCCTAAATGCAACATAGAACTTAAAATACATACGGTAGCTGCAGGCTTTTAGTGCAATTTTTCTCAGTTAGATAGCTGCAGTCCTGCACTTAGATGGTGGCTGTGTGGTGATGGGTGGCTTGGCTGTAATCCCTCATAATGCAGCAGTGCCTGTAGATGCAGATGTAGCAGGTTTCTCTGCTGTCTGGAATCTGAAAGTTTTACTTGAGGCTGTAGTAAGCTATCATCCTATCAGGAGAGGGATTTTTGGATCCTGAACTACGATATTGTTCATGGGAGTGGGTGCTCTTTGAACTACTTCCCAACTCCCCCACTATCAGAACAGGACCTCTCATGTCCCCTCTCCTCCTTCTACTACCATTGACTGAATCCCTACTCTAGACTTCCCCCTCCTGGCAGGAAGTTGGACCAACCCACTCTACTAGGAGGGGTGGGACAGGGTGGCAAACCCTGTTACAGCCAGCCATTGCCAACCAGTACCTCCTCTGCTGGAGCTGGACAAAATGACATGGTATATGCGAAATACATGAAACAGTTAAAGAACACAATAGTAGTACCCCCAGGTCTGCGGTACTATGTGTATACAAACCGGATTCCAACACTATACAAATCGTGAATAAAAACTGAATGCAACGATGTGGAGGTGCCAACTTCTAATATTTTATTCAGAATAGAACATAAATCATGGAACAAAAGTTTAAACTGAGAAAATGTACCATTTTAAGGGAAAAATATGTTGAATCAGAATTTCATGGTGTCGACAAATCCCCAAAAAGTTGGGACAAGGTCATTTTCACCACTGTGTGGCATCTCCCCTTCTTCTTACAACACTCAACAGACGTCTGGGGACCGAGGAGACCAGTTTCTCAAGTTTAGAAATAGGAATGCTCTCCCATTCTTGTCTAATACAGGCCTCTAACTGTTCAATCGTCTTGGGCCTTCTTTGTTGCACCTTCCTCTTTATGATGCGCCAAATGTTCTCTACGCAGCCATGATGTTGTGATTGATGCAGAATGTGGTCTGGCATTATCTTGTTGAAAAATGCAGGGTCTTCCCTTAAAGAGATGACGTCTGGATGGGAGCATATGTTGTTCTAGAACCTGAATATATTTTTCTGCATTGATGGTGCCTTTCCAGACATGCAAGCTGCCCATGCCACACGCACTCATGCAACCCCATACCATCAGAGATGCAGGCTTCTGAACTGAGCGTTGATAACAACTTGGGTTGTCCTTGTCCTCTTTAGTCTGGATGACATGGCGTCCCAGATTTCCAAAAAGAACTTCGAATCGTGACTCGTCTGACCACAGAACAGTCTTCCATTTTGCCACACTCCATTTTAAATGATCCCTGGCCCAGTGAAAACGCCTGAGCTTGTGGATCTTGCTTAGAAATGGCTTCTTCTTTGCACTGTAGAGTTTCAGCTGGCAACGGCGGATGGCACGGTGGATTGTGTTCACTGACAATGGTTTCTGGAAGTATTCCTGAGCCCATTCTGTGATTTCCTTTACAGTAGCATTCCTGTTTGTGGTGCAGTGTCGTTTAAGGGCCCGGAGATCACGGGCATCCAGTATGGTTTTACGGCCTTGACCCTTACGCACAGAGATTGTTCCAGATTCTCTGAATCTTCGGATGATGTTATGCACAGTTGATGATGATAGATGCAAAGTCTTTGCAATTTTTCGCTGGGTAACACCTTTCTGATATTGCTCCACTATCTTTCTGCGCAACATTGTGGGAATTGGTGATCCTCTACCCATCTTGGCTTCTGAGAGACACTGCCACTCTGAGAAGCTCTTGTTATACCCAATCATGTTGCCAATTGACCTAATTAGTGTTAATTGGTCTTCCAGCTCTTCGTTATGCTCAAATTTACTTTTTCCAGCCTCTTATTGCTACTTGTCCCAACTTTTTGGGGATTTGTTGACACCGTGAAAATTTGAATCAACGTATTTTTCCTTTAAAATGATATATTTACTCTGATTAAACGTTTGATCTGTCATTTACGTTCTATTACAAATAAAATATTGACATTTGCCATCTCCACAACATTGCATTCAGTTTTTATTCACAATTTGTTTAGTGTCCCAACTTTTTTGGAATCCGGTTTGTATATATATATATATATATAATGGAAAAAAAATCGGACAGCACTCCAGACGGTTTCTTCAGTAAAGCAAGTGTCTTTAATCACCCATGTGGTGGCAGCAAAAAAGCAACGTTTCGGCTCTACATGAGCCTTTCTCAAGCAATGACAAAAAGTGCTAAGCATACATATATCTATGAGCCAATTACACCAATTATATAACAATGTGATTAATACTTAATGAATACCAGTATAAAAACATATAAATACAGATACAAAATAGTCATCCTAATGATAATTATTAAAGTGCCAAGTGCTAACAGTGCATAAAATTTATGATCTAACAGACTGTCTTGTATTACAGTCTGAAAACCATAAGCATTATCAGCTGCTCATAATTAAACCATGATTATTCAAAAAACATTAATAGTGCACATGTGCGAAGGGGGTATATTAGTGAGGATTACCGGAGAAAGAGATGCGTCCCACATATACTATCGCGCCGTTCAGCGCGTCTCTCTGGTGTCAGTGCGCATGTTCCAGTCGCATATACTACGTCAGAGCGGCACCACGTTTGTTAGAGATGTCGCTCCTACATGATGTCACAGGCACGTCACCAGTGCTTCTCACTCTCCATGAGCGCTACCGTTGGAATAAGGAAGCGCATGCGCAATTCCACATTTAATGCCTATGATCACCATGTTATTAAAAGGAATGTGGCCAATATATGTATTTTTAACTACCGCATTTTCGGCTATCACTTGGCTGAAATCCATGTTAGGTCACAGTGGATAATTACCACCTAGTCGCAGCTAAGATGAAGGTCTCCACTTTTCCAAGATAGGGGCCATCCTCTAAGTATGGCCTCGATGCTGTCAGCACGCTAGTGTCACCAGCACCTTCGGTCAATTCCTCGCTGCATCTCATGACCTAGAGGGTTCTCCTCTAATAATGGATCAGACCAAAAGAATTATGCGTTAGGTAATCAGCACTATATCTATATAATCCAAATTATTCCCTTGTATATGCCAACGGGACAGTAACACCATTCCATAAGAGAGAAAAGATATACAAGAAAAAAAAAAAAATTCTTGTACACAGGTTTGCAAAAAACAAACGATTACTTAGTGGGATCCTCATCCACCTTCTCGGTTCATCCTTATTCTTTCTTGTCTTCCCCCAAAATTCCAATGTGTCTGAAATGATACATAATATTAGTGTTATATGTGACACTCAAAATTGATAATGACCTTTTTTCCATTGTCTACTAGTGGGTAAGCTCCAGTTACCGTGCTTGGACTCTGCACCCGCTTTTTGTTTTACAAGTGGTGCTGCCGGTAGATTTTCATATTATATATATATATATATATATATATATTCAAAAATGTAAAATACTACGTTAGGACGTTATCACATGTGACTCATTCCCTTAATGTACTTCTAGAAGAAAAGTAATGATTGTATTTTGACAGTATTTGTTGTGAAATAAATTTGAAGGATGCAGAAAAAAAATCCACATTAACATTAGGCTATCTGTAATGAAAGGGAACAAGTCCGAACATTCTCAATTGCAAATGACTTGTCGGGATTGTGTCCCAAAATCATTACCTAGAACTTAGCTCTACCAGCTCGATTCTGCTGAGATTTTTCTGAAAATACATGAAGAAAACTGACTGTCATCTTTGTCATGCTAGAAATTGTTTCCATCAAGAAAGGCTTGTGAACAGATGTTAATAAAAAAGAGCCCTGACATTGGCATCCTCTTGATCTGACCTGCAAAAGCGTTGCCATTAATAAAGGAAATTTCATAACCTCAAGAAGACCACCTACAGATACAGACCTAAAGTAACTGAGCTTCTTTTAACCAAATACTGTGTCTCAGTCTATGTGGTTGTAGTGTACTTTGTTTCTTATGAGGACAAGTTGTATTTCCTCTTGGTCACAGAAATAAATGGAGTTTTAAATAATGCTTTATACACAGGGAACTGCAGAAGATATGGGAGAAAGGCACTCTCGTAATGTATCACAAAAAACTACTCATACACTAGGTCATAGTAACATAGTAACATATCCCATGAGGTGGAAGCCAATTTTCCTCATTTTAGGGGAAAAAATTAGGGATGAGCGAACTCGAACTGTATAGTTCGGGTTCGTACCGAATTTTGGGGTGTCCGTGACACGGACCCGAACCCGGACATTTTCGTAAAAGTCCGGGTTCGGGTTCGGTGTTCGTCGCTTTCTTCGCGCTTTTGTGACGCTTTCTTGGCGCTTTTTGAAAGGCTGCAAAGCAGCCAATCAACAAGCGTCATACTACTTGCCCCAAGAGGCCATCACAGCCATGCCTACTATTGGCATGGCTGTGATTGGCCAGAGCACCATGTGACCCAGCCTCTATTTAAGCTGGAGTCACATAGCGCCGCCCGTCACTCTGCTCTGATTAGCGTAGGGAGAGGTTGCGGCTGCGACAGTAGGGCGAGATTAGGCAGATTAACTCCTCCAAAGGACTTGATTAACTGATCGATCTGCAGCTGTGGATCATTGAGCTGCTGATCCTCAATTGCTCACTGTTTTTAGGCTGCACAGACCGTTTGTCAGTCTCATTTTTCTGGGGTGATCGGCGGCCATTTTGTGTCTTGTGGTGCGCCAGCACAAGCTGCGACCAAGTGCATTTAACCCTCAATGGTGTGGTTGTTTTTTGGCTAAAGCCTACATCAGGGTGAAGCTGTCACACCAAGTGCATTTATCCAGCAATAGTCTGTTCATTTTTTGGCCATATACAAAATCAGGGGCAAGCTGCGCCTGTCACCAAGTGCATTTAACCCTCAATGGTGTGGTTGTTTTTTGGCTAAAGCCTACATCAGGGTGAAGCTGTGACACCAAGTGCATTTAACCAGCAATAGTCTGTTCATTTTTTGGCCATATACAAAATCAGGGGCAAGCTGCGCCTGTCACCAAGTGCATTTAACCCTCAATGGTGTGGTTGTTTTTTGGCTAAAGCCTACATCAGGGTGAAGCTGTCACACCAAGTGCATTTAACCAGCAATAGTCTGTTCATTTTTTGGCCATATACAAAATCAGGGGCAAGCTGCGCCTGTCACCAAGTGCATTTAACCCTCAATGGTGTGGTTGTTTTTTGGCTAAAGCCTACATCAGGGTGAAGCTGTCACACCAAGTGCATTTAACCAGCAATAGTCTGTTTATTTTTTGGCCATATCCCAGTCTAATTCTGTCACTAAATCCATACCGGTCACCCAGCGCCTAAATACTAGGCCTCAAATTTATATCCAGCTAAATCTGTCCCTAGTGCTGTAGCTGGGCGAGTTATTTAGTGTCCGTTCAAGCACATTTCTTGTTCTGGGTTGAAATACAATTCCCAATTTAGCAATTTCATAATTTAGTGGTTCCTGCTATATCAGAGCTATTTGAAATCTATCCCAAAAAGGGTATATAATATTGAAGGTGCACATTGGGTCATTCAGAATAACTTCACACACACCCGCTACTGTGTATTTCCAAGTCTAATTCTGTCACTAAACCCATACCTGTCACCCAGCGCCTAAATACTAGGCCTCAAATTTAAATCCCTCTAAATCTCTCGTTACCCACCGCTGTACTGTTGTTGCTGGGCAAGATATTTAGTGTCCGTCAAAGCACATTTTTTGTTCTGGGTTGAAGTACAATTCCCAATTTAGCAATTTCATAATTTAGTGGTTTCTGCTATATCAGAGCTATTTGAAATCTATCCCTAAAAGGGTATATAATATTGAAGGTGCACATAGGGTCATTCAGAATAACTTCACACACACGCTTCTGTGCATTTCCAAGTCTAATTCTGTCACTAAATCCATACCGGTGACCCAGCGCCTAAATACTAGGCCTCAAATTTAAATCCCTCTAAATCTCTCGTTACCCACCGCTGTACTGTTGTTGCTGGGCAAGATATTTAGTGTCCGTCAAAGCACATTTTTTGTTCTGGGTTGAAGTACAATTCCCAATTTAGCAATTTCATAATTTAGTGGTTTCTGCTATATCAGAGCTATTTGAAATCTATCCCTAAAAGGGTATATAATATTGAAGGTGCACATAGGGTCATTCAGAATAACTTCACACACACGCTTCTGTGCATTTCCAAGTCTAATTCTGTCACTAAATCCATACCGGTGACCCAGCGCCTAAATACTAGGCCTCAAATTTAAATCCCTCTAAATCTCTCGTTACCCACCGCTGTACTGTTGTTGCTGGGCAAGATATTTAGTGTCCGTCAAAGCACATTTTTTGTTCTGGGTTGAAGTACAATTCCCAATTTAGCAATTTCATAATTTAGTGGTTTCTGCTATATCAGAGCTATTTGAAATCTATCCCTAAAAGGGTATATAATATTGAAGGTGCACATAGGGTCATTCAGAATAACTTCACACACACGCTTCTGTGCATTTCCAAGTCTAATTCTGTCACTAAATCCATACCGGTGACCCAGCGCCTAAATACTAGGCCTCAAATTTAAATCCCTCTAAATCTCTCGTTACCCACCGCTGTACTGTTGTTGCTGGGCAAGATATTTAGTGTCCGTCAAAGCACATTTTTTGTTCTGGGTTGAAGTACAATTCCCAATTTAGCAATTTCATAATTTAGTGGTTTCTGCTATATCAGAGCTATTTGAAATCTATCCCTAAAAGGGTATATAATATTGAAGGTGCACATAGGGTCATTCAGAATAACTTCACACACACGCTTCTGTGCATTTCCAAGTCTAATTCTGTCACTAAATCCATACCGGTGACCCAGCGCCTAAATACTAGGCCTCAAATTTAAATCCCTCTAAATCTCTCGTTACCCACCGCTGTACTGTTGTTGCTGGGCAAGATATTTAGTGTCCGTCAAAGCACATTTTTTGTTCTGGGTTGAAGTACAATTCCCAATTTAGCAATTTCATAATTTAGTGGTTTCTGCTATATCAGAGCTATTTGAAATCTATCCCTAAAAGGGTATATAATATTGAAGGTGCACATAGGGTCATTCAGAATAACTTCACACACACGCTTCTGTGCATTTCCAAGTCTAATTCTGTCACTAAATCCATACCGGTGACCCAGCGCCTAAATACTAGGCCTCAAATTTAAATCCCTCTAAATCTCTCGTTACCCACCGCTGTACTGTTGTTGCTGGGCAAGATATTTAGTGTCCGTCAAAGCACATTTTTTGTTCTGGGTTGAAGTACAATTCCCAATTTAGCAATTTCATAATTTAGTGGTTTCTGCTATATCAGAGCTATTTGAAATCTATCCCTAAAAGGGTATATAATATTCAAGGTGCACATTGGGTCATTCAGAATAACTTCACACACACACGCTTCTGTGCATTTCCAAGTCTAATTCTGTCACTAAATCCATACCGGTCACCCAGCGCCTAAATACTAGGCCTCAAATTTATATCCCGCTGAATTTGAATACAATACATTGGGCCAAATAATATATTTGTTGTTGTGGTGAACCATAACAATGAGAAAAACATCTAGTAAGGGACGCGGACGTGGACATGGTCGTGGTGGTGTTAGTGGACCCTCTGGTGCTGGGAGAGGACGTGGCCGTTCTGCCACATCCACACGTCCTAGTGTACCAACTACCTCAGGTCCCAGTAGCCGCCAGAATTTACAGCGATATATGGTGGGGCCCAATGCCGTTCTAAGGATGGTAAGGCCTGAGCAGGTACAGGCATTAGTCAATTGGGTGGCCGACAGTGGATCCAGCACGTTCACATTATCTCCCACCCAGTCTTCTGCAGAAAGCGCACAGATGGCGCCTGAAAACCAACCCCATCAGTCTGTCACATCACCCCCATGCATACCAGGGAAACTGTCTCAGCCTCAAGTTATGCAGCAGTCTCTTATGCTGTTTGAAGACTCCGCTGGCAGGGTTTCCCAAGGGCATCCACCTAGCCCTTCCCCAGCGGTGAAAGACATAGAATGCACTGACGCACAACCACTTATGTTTCCTGATGATGAGGACATGGGAATACCACCTCAGCATGTCTCTGATGATGACGAAACACAGGTGCCAACTGCTGCGTCTTTCTGCAGTGTGCAGACTGAACAGGAGGTCAGGGATCAAGACTGGGTGGAAGACGATGCAGGGGACGATGAGGTCCTAGACCCCACATGGAATGAAGGTCGTGCCACTGACTTTCACAGTTCGGAGGAAGAGGCAGTGGTGAGACCGAGCCAACAGCGTAGCAAAAGAGGGAGCAGTGGGCAAAAGCAGAACACCCGCCGCCAAGAGACTCCGCCTGCTACTGACCGCCGCCATCTGGGACCGAGCACCCCAAAGGCAGCTTCAAGGAGTTCCCTGGCATGGCACTTCTTCAAACAATGTGCTGACGACAAGACCCGAGTGGTTTGCACGCTGTGCCATCAGAGCCTGAAGCGAGGCATTAACGTTCTGAACCTGAGCACAACCTGCATGACCAGGCACCTGCATGCAAAGCATGAACTGCAGTGGAGTAAACACCTTAAAACCAAGGAAGTCACTCAGGCTCCCCCTGCTACCTCTTCTGCTGCTGCCGCCTCGGCCTATTCTGCTGCTGCCGCCTCGGCCTCTTCCTCCGCCTCTGGAGGAACGTTGGCACCTGCCGCCCAGCAAACAGGGGATGTACCACCAACACCACCACCACCACCTCCGTCACCAAGCGTCTCAACCATGTCACACGCCAGCGTTCAGCTCTCCATCTCACAAACATTTGATAGAAAGCGTAAATTCCCACCTAGCCACCCTCGATCCCTGGCCCTGAATGCCAGCATTTCTAAACTACTGGCCTATGAAATGCTGTCATTTAGGCTGGTGGACACAGACAGCTTCAAACAGCTCATGTCGCTTGCTGTCCCACAGTATGTTGTTCCCAGCCGGCACTACTTCTCCAAGAGAGCCGTGCCTTCCCTGCACAACCAAGTATCCGATAAAATCAAGTGTGCACTGCGCAACGCCATCTGTGGCAAGGTCCACCTAACCACAGATACGTGGACCAGTAAGCACGGCCAGGGACGCTATATCTCCCTAACTGCACACTGGGTAAATGTAGTGGCAGCTGGGCCCCAGGCGGAGAGCTGTTTGGCGCACGTCCTTCCGCCGCCAAGGATCGCAGGGCAACATTCTTTGCCTCCTGTTGCCACCTCCTCCTTCTCGGCTTCCTCCTCCTCTTCTTCCACCTGCTCATCCAGTCAGCCACACACCTTCACCACCAACTTCAGCACAGCCCGGGGTAAACGTCAGCAGGCCATTCTGAAACTCATATGTTTGGGGGACAGGCCCCACACCGCACAGGAGTTGTGGCGGGGTATAGAACAACAGACCGACGAGTGGTTGCTGCCGGTGAGCCTCAAGCCCGGCCTGGTGGTGTGTGATAATGGGCGAAATCTCGTTGCAGCTCTGGGACTAGCCAATTTGACGCACATCCCTTGCTTGGCGCATGTGCTGAATTTGGTGGTGCAGAAGTTCATTCACAACTACCCCGACATGTCAGAGCTGCTGCATAAAGTGCGGGCCGTCTGTTCGCGCTTCCGGCGTTCACATCCTGCCGCTGCTCGCCTGTCTGCGCTACAGCGTAACTTCGGCCTTCCCGCTCACCGCCTCATATGCGACGTGCCCACCAGGTGGAACTCCACCTTGCACATGCTGGACAGACTGTGCGAGCAGCAGCAGGCCATAGTGAAGTTTCAGCTGCAGCACGCACGGGTCAGTCGCACTACAGAACAGCACCACTTCACCACCAATGACTGGGCCTCCATGCGAGACCTGTGTGCCCTGTTGCGCTGTTTCGAGTACTCCACCAACATGGCCAGTGGCGATGACACCGTTATCAGCGTTACAATACCACTTCTATGTCTCCTTGAGAAAACACTTAGGGCGATGATGGAACAGGAGGTGGCCCAGGAGGAGGAGGAGGAGGATGAGGAAGAGGGGTCATTTTTAGCACTTTCAGGCCAGTCTCTTCGAAGTGACTCAGAGGGAGGTTTTTTGCAACAGCAGAGGCCAGGTACAAATGTGGCCAGCCAGGGCCCACTACTGGAGGACGAGGAGGACGAGGATGAGGAGGAGGTGGAGGAGGATGAGGATGAAGCATGGTCACAGCGGGGTGGCACCCAACGCAGCTCGGGTCCATCACTGGTGCGTGGCTGGGGGGAAAGGCAGGACGATGACGATACGCCTCCCACAGAGGACAGCTTGTCCTTACCCCTGGGCAGCCTGGCACACATGAGCGACTACATGCTGCAGTGCCTGCGCAACGACAGCAGAGTTGCCCACATTTTAACCTGTGCGGACTACTGGGTTGCCACCCTGCTGGATCCACGCTACAAAGACAATGTGCCCACCTTACTTCCTGCACTGGAGCGTGATAGGAAGATGCGCGAGTACAAGCGCACGTTGGTAGACGCGCTACTGAGAGCATTCCCAAATGTCACAGGGGAACAAGTGGAAGCCCAAGGCCAAGGCAGAGGAGGAGCAAGAGGTCGCCAAGGCAGCTGTGTCACGGCCAGCTCCTCTGAGGGCAGGGTTAGCATGGCAGAGATGTGGAAAACTTTTGTCAACACGCCACAGCTAACTGCACCACCACCTGATACGCAACGTGTTAGCAGGAGGCAACATTTCACTAACATGGTGGAACAGTACGTGTGCACACCCCTCCACGTACTGACTGATGGTTCGGCCCCATTCAACTTCTGGGTCTCTAAATTGTCCACGTGGCCAGAGCTAGCCTTTTATGCCTTGGAGGTGCTGGCCTGCCCGGCAGCCAGCGTTTTGTCTGAACGTGTATTCAGCATGGCAGGGGGCGTCATTACAGACAAACGCAGCCGCCTGTCTACAGCCAATGTGGACAAGCTGACGTTCATAAAAATGAACCAGGCATGGATCCCACAGGACCTGTCCGTCCCTTGTCCAGATTAGACATTAACTACCTCCCCATAACCATATATTATTGGACTCCAGGGCACTTCCTCATTCAATCCTATTTTTATTTTCATTTTACCATTATATTGCGATGCTACCCAAAGTTGAATGAACCTCTCCTCTGCCTGTGTGCTAGGCCTAAATATATGCCAATGGACTGTTGCAGTGGTGGCTGACATGAAGCCTGATTCTCTGCTATGACATGCAGACTAATTCTCTGCTGACATGAAGCCAGATTGTCTGTTACGGGACCTCTCTCCTCTGCCTGGGTGCTGGGCCTAAATTTATGACAATGGACTGTTGCAGTGGTGGCTGACGTGAAGCCTGATTCTCTGCTATGACATGCAGACTGATTCTCTGCTGACATGAAGCCAGATTCTCTGTTACGGGACCTCTCTCCTCTGCCTGTGTGTGTGCTGGGCCTAAATATATGCCAATGGACTGTTGCAGTGGTGGCTGACGTGAAGCCTCATTCTCTGCTATGACATGCAGACTAATTCTCTGCTGACATGAAGACAGATTCTCTGTTACGGGACCTCTCTCCTCTGCCTGGGTGCCGGGGCCTAAATATCTGAGAATGGACTGTTCCAGTGGTGGGTGACGGGAAGCCAGATTCTCTGCTATGGAACCTCTCTCCAATTGATTTTGGTTAATTTTTATTTATTTAATTTTTATTTTAATTCATTTCCCTATCCACATTTGTTTGCAGGGGATTTACCTACATGTTGCTGCCTTTTGCAGCCCTCTAGCTCTTTCCTGGGCTGTTTTACAGCCTTTTTAGTGCCGAAAAGTTCGGGTCCCCATTGACTTCAATGGGGTTCGGGTTCGGGACGAAGTTCGGATCGGGTTCGGATCCCGAACCCGAACATTTCCGGGATGTTCGGCCGAACTTCTCGAACCCGAACATCCAGGTGTTCGCTCAACTCTAGAAAAAATGTCTTCCCGACTCCAATCAAAATAACTCTCTTCATCAACGACCCTTCTCCAGAAATCTAATAACTATAACCTTTAATATAATTACACTTCAGAAATACATCCAGGCCCCTCTTGAGCTCTTATATTGAATTCACCATCACCACCTCCTCAGGAAGAGAGTTCCATAGTCTCACTGCTCTTCTCTTACCGTAAAGAAACTCTTCTATGTTTGTGTACAAACCTTCTTTCCTCCAGACGAAGAGAATGTCCCCTCATCACAGTCACAGTCCTGGGGATGATATACATAATTATTAGATCTCCCATTAGTCATCTAGTTTCTAAATTGAATAACCCTAATTTTGATAATCTTTCTGGGTACTGTAGTCCATCCATCCCAGTTATTACTTAAGTTGCCCTCCTCTGAACCCTCTCAAGCTCTGCTATGTCCGCCTTGTTTACAGGAGCCCAGAACTGTACACAGTACTCCATGTGTGTTCTGACTAGTGATTTATAAAGTGGTAGGACTATGTCCTCATCACGGGCATCTATGCCCTTTTGATGCAACCCATTATCTTATTGGCCTTGGCAGCAGCTACCTGACACTGGTTTCTAAAGCTTAGTTTGCTGTTCACTAAAATTCCTAAGTCCTTTTCCATGTCCGTGTTCCCGAGTGTTTTACCATTTAGTATGTACGGGTGACTTACATTATTCCTACCCATGTGCATAACTTTACATTTGTCAGTGTTAAACCTCATCTGCCACTTATCTGCCCAAGCCTCCAAGCTATACAGATCCTTCTGTAGTAGTATACTGTCCTCATCAGTGTTAATTACTTTACACAGTTTAGTGTCATCTGCGAAAATTGACAAACATTTTACCTATGACAGATGTTAGACTTACTGGCTGATAGTTTCTGGGCTCTGCTTTTTAATCCTTTTTGAATACTGGCACCACATTTGCTAAGCGCCAATCCTGTGGAACGCTCCCTGTCATTATAGAGCTATTCCTCCCCATACGCATGTATGCTCAGCTGAATGTGCATGTGTTCTCCATAAGAAGGGGGAGAAAGCCTCTGCCACTCACCTCACCATACCCTTCATTATTCTGACATAACCTGGCAGGAAAGTTGGGAGACCCTATGCACAGAAGTACAGCACAGACCAAAGGTTTGGACACACCTTCTCATTCAAAGAGTTTTCTTTATTTTCATGGCTATGAAATTTATAGATTCACACTGAAGGCATCAAAACTATGAATTAACACATGTGGAATTATATACATAACAAAAAAGTGTGAAACAACTGAAAATATGTAATATTCTAGGTTCTTCAAAGTAGCCACCTTTTGCTTTGATTACTGCTTTGCACACTCTTGGCATTCTCTTGATGAGCTTCAAGAGGTAGTCACCTGAAATGGTCTTCCAACAGTCTTGAAGGAGTTCCCAGAGATGCTTAGCACTTGTTGGCCCTTTTGTCTTCACTCTGCGGTCCAGCTCACCCCAAACCATCTCGATTGGGTTCAGGTCCGGTGACTGTGGAGGCCAGGTCATCTGGCGCAGCACCCCATCACTCTCCTTCATGGTCAAATAGCCCTTACACAGCCTGGAGATGTGTTTGGGGTCATTGTCCTGTTAAAAAATAAATGATGGTCCAACTAAACGCAAACCGGATGGAATAGCATGCTGCTGCAAGATGCTGTGGTAGCCATGCTGGTTCAGTATGCCTTCAATTTTGAATAACTCCCCAACAGTGTCACCATTAAAGCACCCCCACACCATCACACCTCCTCCTCCATGCTTCACGGTGGGAACCAGGCATGTAGAGTCCATCCGTTCACCTTTTCTGCGTCGCACAAAGACAGGGTGGTTGGAACCAAAGATCTCAAATTTGGACTCATCAGACCAAAGCACAGATTTCCACTGGTCTAATGTCCATTCCTTGTGTTCTTTAGCCCAAACAAGTCTCTTCTGCTTGTTGCCTGTCCTTAGCAGTGGTTTCCTAGCAGATATTCTACCATGAAGGCCTGATTCACACAGTCTCCTCTTAACAGTTGTTCTAGAGATGTGTCTGCTGCTAGAACTCTGTGTGGCATTGACCTGGTCTCTAATCTGAGCTGCTGTTAACCTGTGATTTCTGAGGCTGGTGACTCGGATGAACTTATCCTCCACAGCAGAGGTGACTCTTGGTCTTCCTTTTTTGGGGCGGTCCGCATGTGAGCCAGTTTCTTTGTAGCGCTTGATGGTTTTTGTGACTGCACTTGAGGACACTTTTAAAGTTTTCCCAATTTTTTCGGACTGACTGACCTTCATTTCTTAAAGTAATGATGGCCACTCGTTTTTCTTTACTTAGCTGCTTTTTTCTTGCCATAATACAAATTCTAACAGTCTATTCAGTAGGACTATCAGCTGTGTATCCACCTGACTTCTCCACAACGCAACTGATGGTCCCAACCCCATTTATAAGGCAAGAAATCCCACTTATTAAACCTGACAGGGCACACCTGTGAAGTGCAAACCATTTCAGGTGACTACCTCTTGAAGCTCATCAAGAGAATGCCAAGAGTGTGCAAAGCAGTAATCAAAGCAAAAGGTGGCTACTTTGAAGAACCTAGAATATGACATATTTTCAGTTGCTTCACACTTTTTTGTTATGTATATAATTCCACATGTGTTAATTCATAGTTTTGATGCCTTCAGTGTGAATCTACAATTTTCATAGTCATGAAAATAAAGAAAACTCTTTGAATGAGAAGGTGTGTCCAAACTTTTGGTCTGTACTGTATATTTGATGTGAATAGGAGCTGAGATGCTGTACTACGGCATAGCACTACACAGTCAACAGAGCCTTCAGCTTCCGGTTTTGTCCACTGCTTTGTTTCCAGCGCCAACAGCTGAGGAATACAGCTGTTTGTGGGGGTGTCAGTGTCAGATTCCCACCAATCTGAAATCCAGTATCCAGAAACCAGAATACTCCTTTAAAGTCCATGTTGGCATCAACATCAGATTTCTATATATAGGGCCATTCCTATTGCATAATTATTTTATTTACTTCTTGCTGTGTAATATTTACATTATCTTATTACAGGATGTAATAATAACCACACAAACGCAGCCACACATTTATGAAGCTTGTGGATCAGTTATTTGGATTTTATGTTTTTTATCAATGACAATTATTCATCAAAGACAATAGCAAGAACAGATTTATTTCTGTACTTGAGTAGTTCCTGAAAATTGCAATAACTCCAATAATATTCCTGTTAGCAATTAAATAAAGTTTTTTAGATGAAGCAATTAAAGCTTGAAGCTCTAAATTCCAGGTGCCAGTTGAAGGTATGCTGCTTCAGTAATTATTACTAGAAAGTAAAAGTATTTGAGGATGTTTGCTTTGCGCATTTCCTAATCACTTTGCTTGGACTGTATTTACGTGAATGCCCATGCAATGTTGAGTCTACATTTGTGATAGAGATGCGCTCTCTGCACGTAAGTTTTTATTTCATGTCAATACCTAAGTTAATAAACAGACTGATCTACAACAGATAGATTTCACTACATAATACACATTTTAACAATGTCTATTTGTTAATGTCATAACAGATCAGAAGAAGATCAGAAGAAGATTCAAATAAATGATGATGTTAACCAGGCGAAAAAGGCAAAATAGTGGCCCAGTCATGGAGTGGGGAGGGTGGGAGCAGCATGAGAAGTCCACAGAGTGGCCCAGTGACATAGTGTAGAGGTGGCATCAGCAGCAGCATGAGGAGACCATAGAGTGGCCCAGAGACAGAGTTGTGAGTTGTCAGAAGTATGAGAAGACCACAGAGTGGCAAGGTGATATCGTGTGGAGGTGGCAGCAGCATGAGGAGACCACAGATTGGCACAATGATGGAGTGTGGAGGTGGCAGCAGCAGCATGAGGAGACCACAGAGTGGCCCAGAGACAGAGTAGTGAGGTGGCAGCAGCATTAGGAGACCACAGAGTGACCCGGTGACAAAGTGGGGAGGTGGGTGGCAGTAACGGTACCCGCTGACAATACTGGGTGTAAGAAGGAGCACTTGGCATCAGATGTGTGGCATCACGCAGGTGGCAGCATCAGAATAGTAGCTGAGGCAGGTAGCCAGAAGAAACCAGTCTCTTTTTCAAAATTTGGGTGAGGAAGCAAAGATGATCTGATCTGATGCATTAAGCATTGGTGGTTGGAAATCCTGTCTGATCCACGCCTGATTCATCTTGACAAAGGTCAGTCTCTCCACATTTTGTGTGGACAGGCGAGTTCTCCTTGCGGTCTCTATGGCCCCCGCCGCACTTAACACCCGCTCTGATGCTACTACTGGCCGGGCAGGACAGCTTTTTCAAGGGAAACTCGGCCAGTTGCGGCCACAAATTCAGTTTGGCTGCCCAGTAGTCCAACTGATATTCAATGTGGGGTGGCAGGGTGCTGTCCAAGTATGTCACAAGCTGCTGGTTCAGGTTCTGCTCCAGGTCTAGCTGCTGCTGCTAGTGAATAGTTTCTTCTCTAGGTGGGTTAAGAAAGCTGCTTATCATCGACTCTAGACTCAATCTGCTGCTGATGGAGCTGATACTGCTCCTATCCCCTCACTCCACCACAGCAGTAATGGCAGTGGAACAAGAGCGCAGAGGGCCCCCCTGGTAAGACCTGCGAGAGGATGGACGATGACGCAGATAGGCCGAGACATAAGATGTCTCTATAGTAGTTTAGTTTGTCCTCCCTCTCTCTGGACCGTTTGAAAGGGTCAAACAAGGTGAAGAACCAGAAGTCATCCCTCTGCCAAATGCTGACAATTCGGCTGTCACTACCCAAGCAAGTAAGCATGCAGTGAGGCCTTTTGCGCAAGTGATTCAGAGGGACTCCCTGCCTCCATCTTCACTGTATACTTCCACAGTGTGCCTGGGTCATTTTCCTCGTCTTTCTCATCTCCCTCTTGCTCCACCGGCTGCTCATGTTCCTCCTCTCCTGTCACCTGTGTAGAAAAACCACGCATTTCTCTACACATTGATTGCACTCCAATGTCCTACTCCTCCTCCTCCAGTTCAGCCCTCACAGGGCTCATGTGGCCATGAGATGTAGGCGCCATGTCTCCAGTCCCCTGACCAGCCAGATTTACCAGCATGTGTTCCAGGATATGAAGCAGTGGAATGATGTTGTTCATCCTGTAGTCCTGGCGACTGACAAATAACGTGGCATTCTTAAAGGGCCTGAGCAAATGGCAGGTGTCACGCATGAGCTTCCACTGGCTGACATCGAAGTTACACAGGGGAATACTCCTGTCCGCTTGGATCATCAAGAAATCGTTTATGGAATTTCTCTGTTCATATAATCGGTCCAACATATGGAGGGTGGAATTCCAACGGCTGGAAACGTCCTATATCAGTCTATGTTTGGGGATGCCATTCTGCCACTGCAGCTCAAGGAGTGTGTACTTTGGCAGACACCGACAGGCTCAAGGACTGGCCCACCTTCTGTTCTACATATTTGTGCAGGGCTGGTACAGTCTTTTTGGCAAATAAATGACGGCTTGGGATTCCTCCACTTCGACTCATCACAAGCCATCAGTTCTTTGAAAGGTGCAGAGTCCACCACTTGGAAAGGGAGTGACTGCAGACCAGCAACTTGGCCAGGAGCACGTTCAGTTTCTGCACCTTTGGATGAATGCACGCATACTGTTGTCTCTTGCAAATCGCTTCAGTAATCAATTGGAGTAGGAGGATGAGGAGCAGGAGCATCAGGACCAGTAGATGATGGGAAGGACAGACAGCTCCCTTCGGCTGAGGTGGTGGAGCCTTGACTGCCTGAAATTGGCTGCGTGCCACTGGGTGATGCAGCGGTTGTTGCGGCAGGCTGGATCACCACATCGGAGCCACGGTTCTCCCAGGCCACTTTATGGTGATGATGCATATGTTGACGGAGAGCCGTGGTGCCAAAATTGGCACCCTAGCCACGCTTCACCTTTTGCCCACAGATTTGGCAAATGGTAATGTTCACCTCCTCTGGTGGCTTAAGAAAAAAACTGCCACACCGCCAAGTAGGTGATTTTACCCCCAACATTCCGCACTGACTGACTCCTATGGCCGCTGCCTGCGTGAGCCACTGCACCACTACTTTCCGGGGCCCAGGCACGTTTGGCTCCAGACCTCCCACTGCTGCCACCCTGCTGACTCCTGGCCATGCTACCGACTTGCTCCGCCGCTGTCTCACACACAAGCTGCCATCCTCATCTCCCGATGATGATGAAGCCCCTTCGTCACCCGGCTCCCAATTGCGGCTACATCATCATTGAGCACTATCTGCACGTCACTGATGTCCTCCTCAACAGTCTCTAAGCCAGGGGCCTGACAGCTCGCAACACCAGCTCCCACGCCACTTTCCTCATCACTACTTGCCAGCCTACCGGAGGAAGCGGTGGATGTCTCCTCCACATCTTGGCTGGGCCGTAGCTGCTGACTGTCCTCTAGTAGCTCATCCTCGCTGTATAGTGGAGCTGAGCCCACAGCATATAATACATGTCTGGCTGAGGGAACAGAAAAGGACAGAGGCAGGCTGAGGACAGGTGAGGGCACAGGGCCTGCTACCGGGCCATGACAACTAAGGGTCGTGTCTGACGAACCCACCGACTCTTGGCTGGTGGTGTCTGATATCACTTGGGATGAAGTTAATGACCGAGTCAACCAATCAAGCACCGCTGGCATTACAGTGATTGGCTGGCCGCAACGCGTCATCGGCTGCTATATACAGTGCTGCCCATAATTATTCATACCCCTGGCAAATTTTAAAGTTACTTTTATTAAACCAGCAAGTAATTTTTTGACGGGAAATGACATAGGTGTCTCTCAAAAGATAATAAGACGATGTACAAGAGGCATTATTGTGGGAAAAAAACATTTCTCAGCTTTTATTTACATTTGAGCAAAAAGTGTCCAGTCCAGAATTATTCATACCCTTCTCAATAATCAATAGAAAAGCCTTTATTGGCTATTACAGCAATCAAACGCTTCCTATAATTGCAGACCAGCTTTTAGCATGTCTCCACAGGTATTTTTGCCCATTCATCTTTAGCAATGAGCTCCAAATCTTTCAGGTTGGCGGGTCTTCTTGCCATCACCCTGATTTTTAGCTCCCTCCACAGATTTTCAATTGAATTCAAGTCTGGACTCTGGCTGGGCCACTCCAAAACGTTAATGTTGTTGTCTGCTAACCATTTCTTCACCACTTTTGCTGTGAAATGTCCACTGGTGCCCAAGGCCAAGTTTCTCTGCAGACTGCCTGATGTTGACATTGAGAATTCTTATGTATTGCTTGCTTTTCATGGTGCCGTTTACTGTGATTAGGCTCCCTGGTCCATTGGCTGAAAAACACCCCCAAAGCATTAGGTTCCCACCACCATGTTTGACAGTGGGGATGGTGTTCTTTGGGTTGAAGGCTTCTCCTTTTTTACGCCAAATGAAGGAAACATCATTATGACATAACAATTAAATTTTTGTTTCATCTGACAATAACACAGAAGACCAGAAGTCTTCTTCTTTGTCCAGATGAGCTTTTGCAAAGGCCAAGCAAGCTTTTGTGTGCCTTATCTGGAGAAGTGGCGTCCTGCTTGGTCTGCATCTGTGGAACCCAGCAGTGTGCAGTGTCTGTTGGATTGTCTGCCTTGAGACATTGCCACCAGCAGAGCCCAGATTCACCAGGATGGCCTTTGTGGTGATCCTTGGATTCTTTTTCACCTCTCTAACTATCCTCCTGGCCAGCACAGGTGTCACTTTTGGCTTCCGACCACGTCCTCTGAAATTTTCCACAGCGTGGAACATCTTGTATTTTTTGCTCAAATGTAAATAAAAGCTGAGAAATGTTTTTTCCCCCACAATAATGCCTCTTGTACATCGTTTTATTATCTTTTGGGAGACACCTATGTCATTTACCGTCAAAAAATTAACTTTAAATAGAAATTTGCCCGGGGTTTGAATAATTATGGGCAGCACTGTAGCACCTAATGACACGTGTTTGGCTCAGTCTTAGTCAGGGAGAGCTGGAGAGCAGAAGGGAGAGATAGTGTAGGGATTCAAAAAGCAATATTTTAGTTTTTATACTTGTTATAGACCCAAAAGTCCTTTTAAGGACTATAGTTGTATCTGGCAGCAATACTGTATATATTTTTAGTGCAACCTGCACTAAATTGCTAAAACTTGTTAGAGACCCAAAAGACCTTTCAAGGACTATAGTTGTATCTGGCAGCAATATATATTTTTAGCGCAACCTGTGCTAAATAGTTTGCAATTGTTTGGCCGCTGTTTCCATAGAGGGTGTCCGCTGCGGACAGTTATATTACCTGCGCTACATCTCCTGTATAACGTTTGTGTATCCGAAATATCAGTGACATTCAGTCTAATTTTTTTGCTGCTGGTGGCAGCGACATTACCTGCACTACATTTTCAGTATAACGTTAGCGCATACAAAATATCAGTGGCATTCAGTGTAATTTTTTTTCCCGTTGGTGACAGCGACATTATCTGTTTTACATCTCCTGTGTAACGCGTGCATAGCCTAAAAATATCTGTGAAATCCAGTGGACTTTTTATGTAGACGGTGTCCGCTGCGGACAGTTACATTACCTGCACTACATGTCCTGTATAACGTTTGCGTATCCGAAATATCACGAGATCCAGTCTAATTTTTTTGCTGCTGGTGACAGTGACATTACTTGCGTTACATCTCCTGTATAACGTGTGCACATCCTAAATATCAGTGACATTCATTCAGTGCAATTTTTTATTAGTCGGTGGTGACAGTGACATTATGTTTAATGTGTGTGCATCCTAAAAATATCAGTGACATTCTGTGTACTTTATTTGCGCATACACTTAAAAAACCTGTGCTACTGTACGTGTGACATACTTACAAGCATATATACTATTTAATATGCGCAAGGCGAGCAGATAAAGACGGGGAAGTGGCCGTGCTGCTAATGGTGCACGTAGGGGCCGTGGCCCTGGGAGCGGTGAAACTGTGCCTGCTGCCAGAGCACAAGAAACACACTCATCCACGATACCTAGCTTCATGTCCTAGTTGGCAGGACAGCGCAGGACACCACTCTCGAAGTCAGACCAGTGCAACGAGATGGTAGGTTGGATTGCAGCAGAAAATGCTTCCAGTTGGTTAAGCACCGCCCTGTCTTCCACAAAGTCCAATCTCAGTAGCCAAGAGTCTGGTCAACAGAATCCTCACCCATGAGTCTTGGCAAACAAGTGATCCCACACTCGGATATTCCGAGGAGCTGTTTTCATCACCATTCCTTAATTTGTGCCTCTCGCCAAGCCCGCTTGAAGAGGGACATGAGGAGATCTTGTGCACTGATTCCCAAACTCTGGGGTATCTACAGTCAGAAGAAGATGATGGTGGGGAACGGCAATTAGTGTTTCACGAGGTGGATGATGATGATGAGACACAGTTGCCAATAAGTCAACCGCAATTAGTGTCTCAAGAGGTTCATGATGAGGATGAGACACAGTTGTCAATAACTGAGGTTGTTGTTAGGTCAACAAGTCAGGAGTATAACAGAGTCAGGAAGTGGAAGAGGAGGTGCTGGACGAAGAAGTCACTGACCCAACCTGGGAAGGTGGCAAGCCGAGCGAGGACAGCAGTACAGAGGGGGAGGGATCCACAGCACTGCAACAGGCTGGAAGAGGCATTGGGGTGGCAAAAGGGAGACCAACAATTGTTCCCTGGAGCACCGCCTTGCGGCAATCTCCCTTGCCGAGGGGTAGGTGTTCCGCAGTCTGGCTCTTTTTTGAGGAAAGTGCGGACGATAAAAGAATTGTCATTTGCATTCTGTGCCGTACCAAAATGAGCAGGGGCGTGAACACTAGCAACCTCACCACCACCAGCATGATCCGCCACATGGCATCAAAGCACCCTAATAGGTAAGCCGAACGCCTGGGTCCACAACCAGTGTCTGCGGGTCACACCACTGCCTGCTCTTCCCCTGTGTTATGTGCTGGCCAATCCCCTGTCCAAGAAGCAGGCCTCCCGCCCTGCACCTGGATCTTCGCAAGCACCATCAGCTAGCACATCCACTTCTGTGTCCCAGCTCAACGTACAGATGTCTATACCCCAGGCCTTTGAACGAAAGTGCAAATACCCAGCCACCCACCCAGAGGCCATAGCACTAAATGCGCACCTTTCCAAATTGCTGGCCATGGAAATGTTGCCATTTAGGTTTGTGGACACTGAGGCTTTCCACAGCCTGATGGCGGCTGCTGTCCCGCGGTACTCTATCTCCAGCCGCCAATATTTTTCACGGTGTGCCGTCCCAGTCTTACACCAGATAGTCAGCTCGGCAGCAGACCCTCACCCCTAATGTTTTAGATGGTCAGATCAGCAGAAGGCCCTCGCCCCTCCTGTTTTAGAGGGTCACCATAAGGCCCTTGCTCCTAATGCTTTTGAGGGTCACCAGCAGGCCATCAATCATAATTTTTCAAGGGTGTGTATGATGCCCTCTTTTATGTGTAATAAAGGGTGTATTGGAGTGCTGGTTCCTTGAAATTTTTGGCAGCCCTTCCCCTTAGTGCATAGGCTTTCTAAGTGTAGGAGTCCCACTACCTGAACAATTGTACCACAATGTGAATGAGGCCATCCTTTATGTGATATACAGGTTGTATCTGAGTGCCTCTTCCTTGTAATTTTTGGCAGCACTTGCACTTTATAAACAAGCAAATATGCAGGAAAGAATGTTTCCTAAAAAATTTTCCTCTAAAATCGAATTTATCTTAATTATTTTTGGACCTTTTCCTATGAACCAGACACCCTCCCCTCTTCAGAGTAGGGAGTGCATGGTTTAATGATCGGATTCTCCTATTGACTTCCATTGTGCTAGGTGTTCGGTAGAGCACCCGAGCATCCCGAGGTATTCTATTCGAGCACCCGAGCACTTTGGTGCTCGACCAACACTAGTCATGTACTATTCGTGCACACATCACCACTGAGGCCAGTGTTTGGCAGTAGTAGTCACTTGACCATAGACAGGAGCTGGAGAGCCATGACGCTGGAAATCAAAAAATAAATACCCTTTTCTGTCTTTCATTAAACTTTTATTCAGATCAGACAAACACTTTAGTAAGGCGTCCGATTCCTTAATTTTTTAACAGATAATTGTAGCTGCTCTTTCAGTACAGATTAGTCGTTTTATAATTCAGCAGCATTCAGCAGCATTTGGAAGTCTTTTTATAGCATGAAGGACTGAACCAAGAGCCTACTAAAGAAGCAGCAGTGTTCATTGAACTGGTATGAGTGAACCTCCTACACAAAGAGCTGAAATATCATCTGTGTCTGTACTGCTGTTAGCACCTGCCCGCAGCACCTGGAAACGACATGAGGAACAAAGAGTTCACTGTAGTGTTTTAGATAAGTAATGGGGTTGAACAGGTAATGGGTAAGGACTTCTTCAACATATACAAAGCCAAATCTATTAACAGAAATGGTGAATGTGATTTTATCGCTCAGTGGTTGAATAGGGCCATTTACAGCTGTGCTTACATAGTTATTTGAAAAAAAAAAGAGTCTCTCATTGTATAAGAAAAAAAAATGAAAAACCTAAATTGTTCTTAATACTTATGTGTGTTTAGTAGCTCTTTGATTTCTATTAATAAAACATGTCAAGAGGTAACAGGGTTCTAACTGTCCAATGACAAACCTTCCATGCATTGTGTCCATGTAGACTGAAGCTTTTAAAAAAACATTCCTAGACTGGATGCCAATGGATAAATATTGCTTACTGTCCATTATAATGGATCATCAGTGATGGATTAATATTGTAATTTTGACAAAATGGCCTAGAAAAGCTGGGACAATGCCTCATTGTCTTCAAGAGTTTAGTTTGCTCATCTTCTTAACTTTCTTATGACCTGATAAATACATCCATATGGTATCAGGTCGTAGTCTCCTTTCCCAATCAGTAGAATTTATTCAAAAAATTTAAGACACCCCCCCACACACACACCCACACACACACTCACACACAAGACTATCTTCCAAATCCTCTGTTTTCAGTGGGGCCAACCAACATATTGATGTTTTATGGGGATCTCCCAATGAAGAGAAGAATTAGGTTCCTTGAATTTCAATGCCCAATCCTTTTGTTCTTCTATGAGTTACCCGTTGTCTCTGGTGATATTTCTGCCCCCACTGAAAAAAATATACACACTTGAGTGAGCCAGACATGTATGTGTATGGGACAGTCAGGAAGGTAGCTGTTGAATGTGATTGGGCACCTTTAATTTCCAGGGCTTCTTACTGTTTGCATTATGTTTCTTTTTCTTTGCAGTTTCCGAATCCTAGAATTAGGCACTGCATATTTCAGAACAGAAAGTGCTTAAATGAAGAAAATAAATGCTTATGACATAGAACACAGTGATAAGTAAAAATATTACAAGTGAATTTTAACAACTCAGAAGGGATTTACCATTTCATAATGTTATGGCATATTGCTAGGCCATTAGAATAATCATAGGAGCCCTAAGAACGAAGAGACTGTCATCTCTTTGGCTTAACTCCTGCTTCTGTCCACCTGCTGCACAGGGAACAGCAACACGTCTTTATTCAAGTTTAACTAGTGCTGCCTGGGCTGCCGTCGGGGTAAATTTAGAAAATTGGGTCAATGGAACATAACTTGCTAGCCACAAATTGCTGCTTTATGTCACCATGAAGTTTCTATTCTTAAATGAAAGGACCCTACAATACAATCATGTTGCACAATTTAAGTTCCCAATATTGTGCCTTTTATTTTCCATAAGTGTAAATGCATACTTATTAATACTCTGTTTTTCCATGAACCTACTAATTATATTGTATGGGCCTTAGAAGTTGCATAAAGGCCATTTTTTTTTTGTTCATTTTAAAATAATTGAGTAGCTGTGCTTGCAAAGAACAGCCTTTCTTAGGTGCTCGCCAAACCTATAGTAAGGTAATGGACATATGGGCCCTGAGTGCTGCTGTGCATTCATTCTGAGGATCATTCGAGGAAATTGTTAACGTTCTAGAGGTCTCAGATGTTTTTGTTTGACCAATGACATATAGCAACTCCCTTTTATGAAATGTGTATAAAAACTGTATGCAATTATATTTATCAACATTCTATACACCCAAATAATCATGAACTGAAAGTTTGAATTCTTCATATCAAATAAGATTACAGCAGACATATTGTTAGGTCAATGAACATGAAGATTCACATTTAAGTTTCACCTCTTGACTTTGGGACTCTTGCACATAATGCATTATGGATTTATACTACAGTGCTCATAGCCTACACTATACCTCAGGTTTTGTATGGAGGACTACAGAAGTATTTTTCTCAAAGATTCATACAGAAACAGTGGAAAAAATAGTGTAATATATTCCATGCTATGGCAAGCTGGCCAAACAATTTAAATAGCTGTCTATCCGGACATTCATTCCGCCAATAACTATTCCTCCCACCCCACTTTCCTCAAACACGTGCACAAAATGATCAAGCATGTTGAAATCAAACATCTGCTTTCAGGTCAGTAGGCCCCTATACACAGCAGATAGTCAACTTGTCCCACCAAAATCAATGGATTTGGCCTAATTCCTTCAAATGTATATGGCCAGCTTTACACAGGTATGTTATCCTAGAATCAGTGATGTTAGAGAAGAAAGTGCCTTATTGGGGCACGTAGAATAATGCAGAGGCAGTAGAGAGTCCATGTACATGGCTCATTGAGATGGGTGCACATGAGCCTTATTTTTTATTCTTTACACATTTTAAAACTTTTCGGTCTTTTTCCTTCCTCAAAATGTATAGGTTATTAAAAAAAAGCAACTAAATAATCTAGTTCTTCCTCATGCATCCCCAATTTCTTTCTTTACCCCAAAGCAAAAACATCTGCAATTAATAGAATACAGGATATGAAACGCTGAACTATTTATGTGTTAATTACTTTGTGACATTGTGATCTTGTGCCAGTGAGAACTAAGAGTACTCAGAAGTATAAGATAGTCAGCAGCGCCTGACACGAGACAGAGCTGGTGAAAGGTGATGTTAGACTAGGTATCCTACATAGTGAGGTAAGACAATAAAAATAGAAACATTACTAAGTGTATGAATTTATTCACCACTCAATGAAATCACTATATTGTACTCTCCACAAATCCCAGGTAAGGAAAATACTGCCTTGTAAGGTTATAGAAATCATTAAATATAGCATTTATAGCTGTAAGAAAATGGCTTCTTTACTATACATGAGCAATGTCAGGTGCATAACTCTTGTCCATATCTAAACATGATAGGGGATCTGCTATGTGATTTGTGCCAATTTTCTGGAGTTAAAGTCTTAATAAATTGCATGCATGCATCTTACTACAGCATGTATCAGGTCATGGCTGGCATAAGAAAAACCAGTATTAATAAATTCCCCAAATAATTTAAATGCTATTATGCTAGAAAAGGAAACCTTCATTTATGTATTTATATACATAAATGATGGTTTCCTTTTCTCGCATAATAGCATTTAAATATAATAAGAAGAGGTTGAGAAGAGCAATGACCAAGGAAGACAGCACTTGATTTCTGGACACCAGTGTCACTGTAATAATACGGATTTTTCTGAACCATGTTTGGATCTTTATGACGATGACGGCACTACATGACTGAGGAATGCCTGTAACCCTTCTTCTTTTTATTCCAGTTCTTATTAATCTGCTGAAAACCTCTAGCTGAACATGAGCAGGCCCAACATCAACACAGATAGATGAGGAAAAAATGGCATAATCCTATGCAAGGCTTCTGTGTCCACATTGCCTGAACATTCATCTCTGGTGCACAGATAAAAGTGGCATCTTCTAGTGGTAGAGAATGTATGAATAAATCAAGCACTTCAGCACAGTATGCATAAGCGGATCATTGTCTTAATTTCTAAAGTTCAAATTAGAAGGCTTAAAAGGGTCTTCCAGGATTTAAATATGGATGACCTATCTTCAGGGCTGTTTGAAGAGGCCCCGTCACATCCATCAGTTACACGGCACTTGTGCAGCTTAGTCAGACAAGAGCTGCGGTGTCTTCATAGTATAAGAAACACAGCGCCAAACATTGTCTAGTGGTTGTGCTTGGTATTGCAGTTCAAACTCATTCACTTGAATAGCACTGATCTTCACAAAGGCTATGCGACTGATAGACATGACTTCATAGACTGAGGAAGAGGCCAAAATGACCACCCAAGTGCTCCAGTTCCTTCCAATAGCTGAAGGGCAGGGGTGTTGGGAGTCTCCCCCCACTGATCAAATATTGATGACCTATCCTTAGGATAAGTCATCAATATTAAAGGGGTTGCTAAGGCACAGGCATCATCTACAAAGTTCTGACATAGACTTGAGGCTGCTGCCTGACAGTTGTACAAAAGAGACAGGATAAGTATATATACTGTATATATATTCCTCTGATGACCACTCAGAAAAATGTTTAAAACTGCTTATCAACTTAGTTTGTTCAAATATTAAAAATATATTTGCTGGTTGAGTCCAGGTTGAGACCACCCTACAATCCGGCAGCGGTGGCCATGTTTGCACACTATAGAAAAAAGTGCCGGCCTCTCTGGTGGATGGGAAAACACAAGTGTGCACACTCCAGCATGGTTTTCTATGGTGTGCAAGCACGACCACCACTGATGGATTGAAGGATGGTCATAACCATGGAAACGAGCAGTGTATATTGTGAGGGAAAAATTTATCAAACCAGCAAAGGAACCAATATGGATAGTAACAATACATTAGTAAGTGGCTTGTATTAACTTTCTCTACATGATAAATGCCATTTGCTGAAGTCAGACAACTTCTTTAACATAACCAGATTCAAACAGCAAATACATTTTCAATATTTGAACAAGCTAAGCTGGCCTCGGTGAGGTAAGAGCCGGTTTTTCTCAAGTGTCATTATTGCAGATTGCAGTCTGACACTTCAGCTGTTTAGTATGGCTGCAAAGCTGATCCGGGACAGCTTTTACTGGGAGTAGTCAAAAGTGCTGGGTGGGTGACTAATCCCCACATTCCAGGCCGGGTCTTGGCAGGCTTATAAAGCAGTCAGCACTATCAGGTGGTGTGGATCTACCTCCATCTGACAGTGAAGCTGTGGAGTCCTCTGTGCTGAAGGCTGAAGACTGCAAACAGGCATGCAGGCCGCCTGGAAGTGAACTTTTCTGTGGCTGAGCATTCAGCGGGTGTGAACTGCCACCTAGGATTCCAGGCGAACATTGTTTTGTTTTGCTGTGTATGAACAAGCACCAAGACTGCTTGTTTTGCTGAGTGTGAATAAAACACTGAAGTTTGATTGACAACCTGGTTCCTTGCCTCTATAATGCATCTGCTAACCTGTCTACCAGAGCAAATCCCCACATTTGGTGGAGGATGCGGGCTAATCTGCAGTGAGGCTGGCCTGAAGGCCGAAAAGTTTTTGTTTTTTCCTGGCTCGGGTGTATGTCCTATATCAATCCAGCAAGGTTATGACCGGTGTACCCTGACAAAATGGAGGCAGTAGTGAAAGCCCTCATCAAGGCTAACAAGCAGCAGCAGGAAACCAAACAGCTGCTATTACAGCATGTGATGGCGTTACAAGCGGCAGGAGCGTTCCAGAACGTTCACGATGCCTGGAAAGCTGTCCGTGTGGTGATCCCTAAGATGACCCCCTCGGACAACGAGACCTAACTGGCGGTATTCAAAAAGGTGGCCGTGAGGGAGAAGTTACCCCGAGACCAATGGGCTGAGGTCATTCCCTTTGTTTCTGACGTCTGGACCCCAGGCGGTGTTTTTCGACTTACCAGATGATCAAGCAGCCAACTACCCGACCCTAAAGGGTGAGATTCTGGCAAGACTGGGGTGAATGTATTAGTCCAGGATCAGCGAGTGCATCAGTGGGAATTTAACCCGGCTGAACCCGCCAGTAACCCCAATAGAATGGCCTTGCTCAGGAGGGTAACCGGAACCCTGGGAACCTGAGACCAAAGGGCCAGAAGTAGGGATGGCCGTCACTGCGGTGGAAGGGGGGAGCCAACCCCACTAAATGTAGGGTGGGAGACGTGGAGGATTTGGCTCCGGGTCCGGAGTTGGCAGACCTCAACGTCTCCGGAAACAATTTTGGCACAGCACCAGGACCCAACTCTATCTCGAGCCTGGGAACATGTGGTATTAGTTGAGGGTGAGCCGCAACAACTGGGGGCTGAGACTATGTTCCCCCGTTTTGTGGTTCAACAGGAGATGCTGTACCGAGTAAATCAACTATGCAGTGAGCATATTGAATGTTCTTGGGGGACACTACGGCCAGCAGAACATTCAGGACCGGATTCTACAGCGCTTTTAATGGCCCGGTGTGTTCAGAGAGGTGGAAGTCTTGCCCAACCTGCCAGATAACCAGCCCCCAGCAACATTTCCATAGTCCCCTTGTCCCTCTCCCGATTATTGAGGTTCCATTCGAGTTGATCGCTATGGATCTAATAGGCCCAGTACCGAAATCTGCTAGAGGGCACCAACACATCTTAGTAGTCCTGGACTATGCTACTCGATACCCGGAGGTGGTGCTGCTGTGACATACCTCCGCCAAACTCATAGCCAAAGAGTTAGTGAAGATGTTTTCCCAAATGGGCCTACCTAAAGAGATTATGACAGACCAGAGGACCCCTTTTATGTCAAAAGTCATGAGGGAACTCAGTAAACTACTACAGATCAAACTGTTGCGGACGTCCGTCTATTACCCCCAAACGGATGGCCTGGTAGAGAGGTTTAATCAAACCTTGAAAAACATGTTGGTGGTGTCTAAAGATGGGAGGGATTGGGATCTTGTACTGCCCTATCTTATGTTCGCAGTGCGAGAGGTGGCCCAGGCCTCTACTGGGTTCTAGCCCTTGGAACTGCTGTATGGCCGACATCCGCGTGGTCTGTTGGACATAGCCAAAGAGGCGTGGGAACAACAACCCACACTGCATAAAAGTGTGATTGAGTATGTCACTCGGATGCAAGAGCGGACGGAGACAGTGTTGCCGCTGGTTAAGGAACATATGGAGGCAGCCCAGCGAGCCCAGCGTAGCCAGAGTAAGGTCTATAATCGCCAGGCTCGGGTTTGGAATTTTGACCCGGGATATTGGGTTTTGGTTCTGGTGCCGACGGTGGAGAGTAAGTTCCTGGCTAGGTGGCAGGGTTCTTACGAAGTGCTTGAAAAAGTTGGGGATGTAACCTACAAGGTACTCCAGCCCGGGCAGAGAAAGCTGGAGCAGGTGTACCATGTAAACTTACTGAAACCGTGGAAAGATAGGGGGACCATTACAGACTACAGCCCCCGGCCACGTTTTTTGGGGGTAGAGTTTCCAGTCCCACGGTCTGATACGAGGGAAGCAGTTGCCACAGTAACGATTTCTGACAATCTTTACTCTAAACAGATTCAGGAGGCCAGGGATATCGTCAGCAGGAACACGGATGTGTTTTCGGACCTCTCTGGACGCACTTCTATCATCCAACATGACAGTGTCACTGAGCCTCAGGCCAGAATCCGTACTGAATCCGTATTGAAACCATAATGGGTCACCTCCAGGCTGTGTAAGGGCTATTTGACCATGAAGGAGAGTGATGGGGTGCTGCACCAGATGACCTGGCCTCCACAGTCACCGGACCTGAACCCAATCGAGATGGTTTGGGGTGAGCTGGACCGCAGAGTGAAGGCAAAAGGGCCAACAAGTGCTAAGCATCTCTGGGAACTCCTTCAAGACTGGTAGAAAGGTTTAACCAAACATTAAAAAAACATGTTAAAAAGAGTGGTGTCTAAGGATGGGAAGGACTGGGACCTCCTTCGGCCCTATCTTATGTTCACAGTGCGAGAGGTGCCCCACTGGCCTCTACTGGGTTCTCACCCTTCGAACTGCTATATGGCTGACATCCTTGTGGTCTGTTGGACATAGCCAAAGAGGCGTAGGAGCAACAACCCACCCAATATAAAAGTAGTATTGAATACGACACCCAGATGTAGGAACGTATGGAAACAGTGTTGCCTCTTGTAAGAGAGCATATGGAGGCATAGCGAGCTCAAAGTCGGGTCTATAATCGGCAGGCTCGGGTCCGGATCTTTAACCTGGGAGATCGGGTTTTGGTTCTGGTGCCGACCGTGGACAGTAAGTTCCTGGCTAGGTGGCAGGGACCCTACGAAGCAATCAAAAAAGTTGGAGAGGTAAACTACAAGGTACACCAGCCAGGGCGGCGAAAGCCGGAGCAGGTGTACTATGTGAATTTACTCAAACCTTGGAAGGATAGGGAGATCGGTACTGACGACAGCCCACGGCCGAGTTTTCTAGGGGAAGATGTTCCGGCCCCTCGGTCTGATGCAAGGGAAGCAGTTGCCACAGTAAAGATTGCTGACAGCCTCTCCTCTAAACAGACTCAGGAAGCCAGGATGTTCGTCTGCAGGAACACGGATGTGTTTTCTTAGACCTCCCCAGATGCACTTCCACAATTCAGCATGACATTGTCACGGAAGCCTCAGGCAAACATCCGGTTAAAACCATACCGGGTACCCGAGGCTCGGCGACAAGCTATCTCAGAGGAAGTGCAGCTAATGCTGCAACTAGACGTTATTGAGGAGTCTAAAAGTGAGTGGGCCAGCCCTATAGTTTTAATACCCAAACCGGACGGGACGTAACGGTTCTGTAACGATTTTCGTAAACTAAACAAGATTCCAAATTTGATGTGTATCCCATGCCCCGGGGGCTGAGCTTATTGAGAGGTTAGGACAAGTATTTTTCTGTTTTGGACCTCACCAAAGAGTACTGGCAGGTACCCTTGACAGAGGCTGCCAAAGAGAAAACTGTCTTTATCACACCAGAGGGGCTGTACCAATATAAGGTGTTACCCTTTGGTTTGCATGGCGCCCCTGCCACTTTTCAACGACTTATGGACATTGTGCTTCGTGCACATGGTCGGTACGCTATGATGTACCTTGACAATATTGTCATCCACAGTACCGACTGGGAAAGTAACCTACCCAAAGTGCAGGTCGTAGTGGACTCCCTTCGGAAGGCTGGGCTAACCGCTAACCCAAAATAATGTGCGATAGGGTTAGAAGAGACTAAATACCTGGGGTATGTCATTGGGTGCGGAGTCATCAAACCCCAAGTGAACAAAATGGAGGCTATACGAATTTGGCCCCGACCTGTCACCACTAGGCAAGTAAAGTCGTTCCTGGGAATGGTGGGCTATTACATGAAATTTGTCCCCCACTTTGCTACGGTGGCCGCGCCATTGACAGGGCTCTTGAAGGGACGCAAGTCAGGGATGGTTCGCTGGGATGATCAGGCGGAAGAGGCTTTCTCTGCGTTAAAGTCGGCCCTGTGCGGGTCCCCGGTTTTGGTGACGCCCGACTTAAAAAAGGAATAGTATACACTGATGCCTCCGAAGTAGGCTTTGGTGCTGTACTGTCTCAGGAAGTCAACTGGGAGGAGCATCCCGTTGTCTTCCTCAGCCGTAAGCTCACCTCAGCCGAGACCAGGTACAGTACAGTATAGTGGAGAGAGAGTGCCTGGCTATCAAATGAGCACTCTCCATTATTATTTGTTGGGGAGAAAATTTCACCTAGTGACCGACCACTCCCCTCTCAAGTGGATGAGCCAGGCCAAAGACAGAAATGCCCGGGTACCAGATGGTTTCTTTCCCCTATAGAAATTTAAATTTACAGTGGAACACAGGGCAGGGCGGTTGCAGGGAAACACAGATGCCCTGTCCCGAGTATATTGTCTGGCGAGTGTTCACCCCCTCAGGGTTGAACAAAGGGGGGTATGTGACACAGTAAGGGGAATTGTCTGGGAAAACAGGTATTTTCCTCCCAGCGTGTGCTGCTGGGCTGATTTGCAGCCAGGTGGGGTCAAATACTGGACTGGATTTCATTGCCGGTCCAGGTTTTTGGCAGCACCTGGCTGTCCTTAAATAGGCAGCTGGGCTCAGCAGCAGGATCTCTGTGCTGGGATCTGAGGCTGGGCCATGGGCCGAGAAAACAGCCCCCCTAAAGCCTGCAGTGGACTGCTGGAGGCAGAACTGACATCAAGGTGACTTGTCTTATATGAACTTTCCAATTTGTTTGAAGTAACACTAAGATGTACTTTCCATTGTGTGTGAAGTAAACACCAAGACTGCAAAGTAACGCATTGTTTTGTGCATTTGCCTCAAGTGTGAATAAACACTGAAGTTTTGCGTTAAGAACTTGTCTTTTGCCTCTGTACTGCATCCAATTACCCTATCTACCAGAGCAAAACCCCACTATATATATATATATATGTATATATAATATATATAGTATATATATACAGTATATATATATATATATATATATATATATATATATATATATATATATATATATATATCCTGTCTTTTTGTACCAGGCAGCAACCCATGTCTATGTCCAAACTTTGTACATGATGCCTGCACCTTAGGATACACAGACTTTGTTGTTCTGTACAGCACTGGAGATATTCTCCACCAGAAGCAATACCCTCTTAAAGGGTTTCAGTCACCAGAAATACCTAACTTAAACTGGCTGATATTAGCGATGTACTAATAACAGCTGAAGCTAAATAGCCTAGTCCTAGTTTTATCCATACCCCTGTTAATCCATAAATGAAACTTTTATAATATGCAAATTTTCCTCTAGAAGCAGGGGGGGTGTTGTTCCTGCTCCTAGAGGCTCCATTCTCATTCCTCTGTCACTTCCCTCCAAGTCTTGATTGACAGGGCCAGGCAGTGTTTGCATTCTCCCTCCGACCCTGAGTGCATGGTAAATCTCGCTCTTGCTCCGTGCCGTTTAGTAGTCGGCGCAGGCATAGTAAAGGAAGGACCCTCACTGGCTGCCAACTTCCTTACGGCGCCTGCGCTGAATACTAAACGGCACGTCGCAGGCGCGAGATTTACCATGCACTCAGGGCCAGCAGGAAGAGGCGAACGCTGCCTGGCCCTGTCAATCAAGACTTGAAGGTAAGTGACAGAAGGTGGGAGCACGGAGCCTCTAGGAGCAAGAGCAACGCCCCCCCCCTCATAGATGATAATTTGCATATTATAAAAGTTACATTTATGGCGTAACAGGGGCATGGAGAAAACTAGGAATAGGCTAGTTAGGTTCAGCTGACATTAGCACATCGCCAATGTCAGACAGTTTAATTTAGGTATTTCTGGTAACAAAAACCCTTTAAATATTGCATGCAATGGAGCTCTGTATGCTTCTATGAAAGATTTCTAGGTGACAGTGCTTAAAAATTATTCATATGGGGGAACAGTATGATCCCATAGGGGTGCTGTACAAATTTGGAGGTTCTAGAAACTATAATACAACCATGTGTATCTGATGAAGTCACATATTTGATGGACACATATTTGCATAAAGTATTGATTGGGGATAATTATTCTAGCTTTGAAATGACTACACACAAATCCCCATTTCATTTCCTTTTTTCTAATAAAATAACCACTGTATTTTTCGCCCTAAAAGACGCACCTGCATATAAGACACACATAGGTTTTAGAGGAGGAAAAAAAAATACATATATATTTTTCATCAGTCCCCCAATGCTAATCAATCCTCACCTCAGAACCCCAATCAGACACCCAATGTTAATCAGTGCTCATGAGTATTCGCCCCTTAAGACAATTTCCTCTTACTTTGGGGAGAAAAAAGTATGTCTTAGGCCAGTTTCACACTTGGGTTGTGGCATTCCTGTTTTGAGATCTGTCAGAGGATCTCAAAACTAGATTTAAATGGATCCGTACTATTTAATACATCCGGATGCATCAGTTTCGGCTGGATCGAGTTGTCTTAAATCAAAACTGAAAAAACTAGAGCTGGTATGAATATCATTGTAAGTCAATGGGCCCCGGATCAGTTTTTTTTTTTTTGCTAATCAAAAAAAACTGATCCAGCACCATTGACTTACATTGATTTTCATCCTGGATACGGTTTGTTCCGTTTTGCAGACTGGACACAAAACCACAGCTTCCAGCGCTTTTGTGTCCTGTAAAAAAAACGCAATAAAACGGAACAGAATACATACCGATGCATCCTGATCAGTTTAGTGCCCATTAACAATGAATGTGGACAAAACTGATCCATTTTGGCCCAACTGAGATCTTCTGCCAGATCTCAAAATCACAATGCAAGTGTGAAATAAGCCTTATAGGGTGAAAACTACCATAATTCCATAAAAAATAAACAAAAAAAATTGAACATCGTAACAAAAAAAAGTTATACCTGTAATTCCTAGAGTTCGGTTGCATCAAGTGAGTCATAAAATGTGTCTTTTACGTTTCAAGATTAATAGAAAATACTGGGCGGGGGAGTGTTAGGAGTGCTATTTTAGGCAGGCAGGGGCCAAAGCGAGCAATGTTACAGTGGCTCAGGAATAGAAGCCACATTCAGCATATTGGGCACGCATGAGTGATAATGATACCAGTGTGTATGAGGGACTGTGGTTACCAAGTGGTGCCATAGTGGGCAGGTCCCTGTGTGTGTGACAGGTGATAGTGATAGAATGACTATTGGGGAGTGCGACTAACAAGAGTTACCCCCACTCTAAGGGTTACCCCCACTAACAAGGGTTACCCCCAACACGCATATATTGGAATATCAGCAGGAAGCAGAAGCTCCTCTCTATTTGAATACTTACAGGGACTTTCAGCAATACAGTAATAGCTCAACACACGGGCATCAAACACTGGTAGACCTATTGAGGTCACGTGTAAGGCAGGGAGCGGCTGCCCCTAGCCACATAGTACTACGGTCCACTCATGCAAGGCTCCGTTACTGATAATTAGTTTTTCGCCAATTTCCCCATAATAGCCTGATAGTTTTAACATTTGAGTTAGTATAAGTTTTGTTTTTTAATGGCAACAATAAAGTTTTTGTTTTAAAATTAGAGATAGGACCCCTACAGGGATTTTCCGGTCAAAGACCGGCACAGTTAATTTTAAGATTAATAGAGAACACAGGAAATATGTTCTCAAATTCCTGCAGCAAAGCAGCTGTTTTCTTTTAAAACTTGGGCAAGCTCAGCTTGTGTTTGCTGTCGTGCAAAAAAATAAAATAAATGAAATAACCAAATCCAATCTCTTCATCGCCTAAGGTGAAGTGGTGTACAATAATACAGTAGAAAGATAGATAAAGAAGAAAGATAAATAATAGAGAGAGAAATATGAGAAATCAGTTTGTGCAACAATTCTTGGCACCTGCTTTAAGATGGTAGTCTGTTATGGACATAGCCTATTGTGAATAAGAAATACATTCTGCTATATTCTTTCCTTCTGTCATCTTGATATGTGTCCTCCTACCATCAGTCTATGTTGCACTCAGGTTTGTTCACGATACAGTAACTTCGTAGAAGCATTTATTTTTATTCTCAACAACCAGACGAACCCTGTGTGAATAATGAATAGGGAATGGTAAATGAATGTTTCATCCCATCTGCTTATGGTGGGCGCCTAAGCGGTATGAGGTGTCTTATAGGCCAGTCCTGCATGCAGTACTTTTTTTCCATCTAAAAAATCTGAGATGGAAATGGCTCAAACTGATGCCAAATGTGCAACAGGATCCGTTTTTTTCTGTTCTTCTGATGGATCAGAAGAACGGAAAATGAAAGGGACATGTAAACTCTCCCTTACTCAACTATTTTTGGAACTCCCATAGAGGTGAATGGAGAATGCTGCGACCGCTCTATTCATGGGGGCTCAACACAGGGCCTAGTTCTTCAGATACTGTAGGAGCAGTGCCATGCATGTCTAGAAGGGAATAATGGTTTATAATGTGTGAGGAAAAAATATATAATTTTAAATAAAACAGTATTATAGATTTGTTTCTGTATGCTGTGGCCCTGCTGTCGCCATTTGTGTAGAGTTGTTACCTGGCCTTAAAAACACCTAGCCCCTGCCTGATTATAAACCCACAAATGCTTGACCTCCTATTTCAGTGATGGACAAACCTTTTAGAGAACGAATGCCCAAACTGCAACCCAAAACCCACTTATTTATCGCAAAGTGCCAACAACGATTTACCCTGAATACTACAGTCCAATATAGTACATCTTCCATATACTTTATCATTTAGCTATAATAGCCTGCCTTCATTCAGTGTGCTACCTGTGCTGTTCATAGCGTGCCCTGCGCTGATGAATGGCAGGAAATGTCTAAGGCATATTGGTACACCATAGATTTTTTCCAGGGTGCGGGTGCCCACAGAGAGGGCTCTGAGTGCCGCCTCTGGCACCCGTGCCATAGGTTCGCCACCACTGCCCTATTTATACCTGGCTACCTTCCTTTTACTGCCAACCTCTCCCTACACTATATGGTGCCACTGACCGTGAGACTGTCACCTTATTAGCCATCTAATCTAAGCCTGCTAGGGAAAACATAGTTCTCCTATTTAGATACCCCTCATGTTTGTTGCTTTTCTTGTTGAAATCCCAAATAAATGTTCTGGAACAATATTTTTTTTTTATTACTCTGTTGGTGTTGGTTTTGTTAGTTAAAGGTAGTTTATGTTTAACTGATATGCTGTAATTGTAGGAGATGGGTCATTTCTTGAGGGCTCACTGGAAGTAAAGATTTGTCCTGTTCTCTGTCTGTACCTGGCACCAGATCTTATACCATCCAAACCCACGTGCAAAGCTTGGAGCACATAAGGCTACCTGTTTAGATAATAGTTTAGGGGAAATTGTATTTAAAGAGGATGTTTCATGGGTTGGAACATTGTAAGATAACTATCTGGTCATCTAGAGCGGTGCCCAGGGATCTCACTGCACTTACTATTATCCCTGGGCCCTGCTCCGTTCGCCCGCTGTGGCCCCGTTACCTTCTCCCATGCTGTATGGTAATTGCTACTATCGGTAAACCGGGGAGGAGTCTGCCCTGTTTCTCCCTGGGCGTCTCCTTCTCACTGACTGTAGCGATGTCCAATCGAAGCGCAGAGCTTCACAGCCAGGGAGAAAAAAAACTCCCAGGCTGTGAGCTCTGCGCTGTGATTGGACAGCGCTACAGCCAGTGAGAAGGAGACGCCCAGGGAGAAACAGGGCAGACTCCTCCCCGGTTTACCGATAGTAGTAATTACCATACAGCATGGGAGAAGGTAACAGGCCACAGCGAGGAAAGGTCCTCTTTAATTAACAAACTGGGATGTAAATGGAGATAGAAGGGAGTAGCTGAAGGCTTCCCATCAGAGTATGCGCTGGTAAACCAAACCTTTAGTGGTGGCAGTGTTGAGGTATTACTGGGGAATATTAATTATTTACGTTGATCAGGTGTTTTGCATTGGTCACCCAGCCACACCACACATCATGTCAACTCCAGCGAAAGTGATCAGGACAGTAGGTTTGTTCACATTTACATCAAGGTAAGCATTATTACATTTGAACGACAAACAGCAAAGTGTGAACAGAAGGAATTTTACAGAAGTGACAAAGCAATTTTGTTACTAAACTAGATCTCCTGTGAAACAGAAAAAAACAAGCAGCTTGAGTAATCCATCTACAGCTTGGTTTATAATGTGTCTGCAAACACTAGTGCATCAAGCTTGCCAAAAATATTGAAATGTTCCAAATGTTTCCATCATCAATGCTGGCTCACTGTTATAACTGTATGTCCAATACCACTTCTAAATGTCAAGCTCCAAATTTATAGAGTGCTGTGATTAATGCTCAAGAAATGCTAATGAGAGATACAGAACATGTCCTCTTTTCCTCCATGGTTTCAAGTATGTTTATTTTTGAACATATAGGACAATACATCTGCATATTGCATCAAGCACAGTGATGTCTCCTGAGGGGTTATCAAGGCTTTATTTCTAAGCAGGCCTGACACAAAATCTTAAGGCTAGAATGTGACAAGTGCTGCCCAAGTCTACATGAAATGTATACTAGTCCTAGTATGTAACAACATCTTGGTTCAACTATCTTCATGAAGCCATAAAAATATTCCAGTAAGGACTGAACCATACGGTGCATATTTCACAACTAAGTGACGTAGCAATGAAATAAGTAGCACCATGCCAAACAACATAAACCTTTCACCAAATACCACATGGCAGTTTTGGGGCATAAAGGATCTATGAGCATTAGAGCTCATTCACATGACTGTGTCCAATATTCTTTCCACAGAAAATGTATTGGAAAAAAGAGATAACTTCTGTGTACATTCCGTTTTTTCACTCCCATTAATAGGACTGGCTATTCTGATCCGCAAAAATGGACAAGAATAGGATTTGCAGTATGTATCTCAGATCCCGAAAATGGATGCAATAAAAAAAACATAGATGTGTTAATAGTCCCATATTGTGTTTTTAAAAACTGAAAACAAATGAAGGAATTATAAAGTCATGTGAATAAGCTCTAAGACTGGTCACATAATAGCATGAACGGTCAATTCAATGTTCTGCTTGTACTTATTATGTAAAAGATATATATAGTATTTAATTATAATCTCAAACTAGATACAGCAACTTCTAACCAACATCCACAGAATGCCTGATCCATTGTTATTCAGGCTAAATACACCCAATGTGGGGATTCGCTCTGGTAGGCAGGGTCCCCAGCGTGCGGCTCTCAGCCCTCTAGCACGGTGCCATGCCTCAGATCCCAAAACAGAGACACTTTTCTGCTGAGCCCAGCTGTCTTTTAAGGACAGCTAGGTGTTGTCAAAACCCGGACCGGCACTTTATATCCAGTCCGGTGTTTGACCCCACCTGTCTGCAAATCAGCCCAGCAGCAAACACTGGGAGGAAAATACCTGTCCTCCCACACCATACCCATCACCGTGTCACACCAAGCAAACAAGTGAAAAACAAATTTTGTAGCTCAATGAATAATAGAAAACTGGCAAGAATTCCTTTTCACACTGTTCTTGGCATACAGGTAGTCTGTACAACAATGTAGTCATTTTTAGTCATAAATGAAAGCTTTCCACTATCTTTTGGTGTATATATCCGTGTAGAATACTGTCCTCTTCTGGAAAACATTTGGTGATATGTTTCTCTGCGGACCAAGCTATGCTCCCCCAGTTCAACCAGACACTACACACAGATTCTATCTGTGCTGAAGATGCAGGAGGATAAACGCAGAAAACATTGTGCAACACAAAGAACAAGGTAGCAGAATAAACCTATGGAGGTCAAGCACAGGTCAGGTCAAGCAGCAGAGGGTCAGAATCTGGGAATCGGGCAGAAGTCAGTACACAGGTAGGTAGACAAACAGACACAACACAACTAGTAAGCTAAATAACCTATTGCTCAGGCACTCTCCCATAGTGGGGGTGTACAGCTTGATTCCTATTCAGAATGGTCCCGGGTTATAAGTGGTGCACCCCAAGGTTCAGTGCTGGGTCCTCTATTATTTAATTTATTTAGTAATGATATCGAGGATTAATAGAACCATTTCTATTTTTGCAGATGACACTAAGCTGTGTAGTACTGTACAGTCTATGGAAGATGTCCATAAACTACAAGCTGACTTGAACACTCTGAGTGATTGGGCATCAACTTGGCAAATGAGGTTCAATGTGGATAAATGTAGAGTTATGCATCTTGGTAGTAATAATCTCCGTGCTTCATATGTCCTAGGTGATGTAGCACTGGGAGAGTCACTTATAGAGAAGTATTTGGGTGTCCTTGTGGATGGTAGATTAAATTACAGCATACAACGTCAATCAGCTGCTTCTATGGCCACCAGCATATTGTCATGTATTAAACAAGGCATGGACTCGCGATGCAGGGATGTAATACTACCACTATACAAAGGGTTGGTGCGGCCTCATCTGGAATATGCAGTCCAGTTCTGGGCACCAGTACATAGAAAGGACGCACTGCTGATGGAAGAAGTACAGAGGAGAGCGACTAAACTGATAAGGGGCATGGAGGGTCTCATTTATGAAGAAAGATTAAAATAATTAAATTGATTTAGTCTTGAGAAGAGACGTCTAAGGGGGGACATGATTAACCTATACAAATATATAAATGGGGCATACAAAAAATACTGTGAAAAACTGTTCCATGTCAAATGACTTAAGAGACAAGGGAGCACTGCCTCCGACTGGTGAAGAAAAAGTTCAGTCTTCAGAAGCGTCAAAGTTTCTTTACTGTAAGAACTGTGACTCTGTGGAATAGACTTCCTCAGGACGTGGTCACATCAGGAACAGTGGACAGTTTTAAAAAGGGTTTAGATGAATTCTTGAAAGTAAATGACATTAATGCTTATGAAAATGTGTAGAAATCTCACTTCCTTCTGGGTTTCGCATCCCCACCTATCCCTTGGTTAAACTTGATTGACTTATGTCTTTTTTCAACAGTATTAACTATATAACTATGTAAGTCCTCAAAGATGGCTAACCATAGGCTAGTGGAACTTAGGACCTAATCCTTTAAGGGCCAGAGGCAGTACGTGCCCTACGGAGGTAGCACGTGCACTCCTTCTCCTTCTCCCTCAGCTCAGGTCCACCAGAGAAGACTGGTGGACCTGAGCAGCGGGAAAAGCAGATGGAGGTTGAGTTCTGATGCCATTTTCCTGGGACAGATGAGAGCTTATTAGACACAGGATGTTCTACACTGGAGTGGGGGGGGGGGGGTAGCGGGCAATTATAATTGTTTGCAAAAAGCCAAACTATACTGCTTGCCAGATATGCTGCTAATGAAATGAAAAAAGTCCAACCTGTAAAGCTTTCCGAGGTAACATAGACATGCAATGGAATTAATGCATGCCACAGACGGCATTTCTCCAGCCCATATGATACTGAGACTATCGTTTTGCCAGAGCGCACAGCAATGTACTGATTTATAATGCTGTGTGCTTCTGCATGCTAAAGACTTCAATCATCAACTGTTGCTCCACCTCTAGTAAACCACAACCTTATTCAGAACCTCACTCAGGCTCCATCCATAATTATATCCACATAATCCACTCATATTAGACCTCATGCACACGGCCGTTGTTTGGGTCCGCATCCGAGCCGCCGTGTTTGCGGCTCAGATACGGACCCATTCACTTCAATGGGGCCACAAAAGATGTGGACAGAACTCCGTGTGCTGTCCGCATCTGTTGCTCCGTTCTGTGGCCCCGCAAAAAAAAAAAAAAACATGTCCTATTCTTGTCCGTTTTGCGGACAAGAATAGGCATTTCTACAATGGGCCGCTCGTTCCGTTCCGCAAATTGCGGAAGGCACACAGACTGCTTCCGTTTTTTGCAGACCGCAAAAAACTGAACGGTCGTGTGCGTGAGGCCTTAGTCTTATTCAAAAGGTTATTCGTGAGGTATAGATAATACTTACTCTTTTGAAGCTTTGCTTGTATTTTTCAGTCCTTTTATTTATATAAATAAATCGCTATAATGCATAGTAATACTGAGATCTCTGAACTGATTGCTACCCCATGAAGCGCGACGTTTCAGGGGGTCACGCCCCCTTATGCATGACTAATGGGATGTGACCCCTGAAACATCGCGCAGCATGGGGTAGCAATCAGTTCAGAGCTCTCAGGATTACTATGCATTATAGCGATTTATTTATATATATAAAAGGAATGAAAAATACAAGCAAAGCTTCAAAAGAGAGAGTATTATTTATACCTCACGAATAACCTTTTGAATTAGACTAATATAACTGAGTGGGTTATGTGGACTTACTGCTAAAGAATCATAGTGGAAGCTTTATGTCAGTATAATCCTGTAGAAGTAAGGTCATGCAGAAGCACACAGCATTATAAATCAGTACAATGCTGTGCGCTCCTGCAAAACGAGCAGTGTCCATAATGGAAGATCACGCTCACACATGGACTGTGATTCCCGCACTCCTCACGTTTGTGTGAAACAGCTCTATGGCTACATGGACCCATAGATGAGAAGATATACTTCATAAGCAGCATTATCATAATTCATGTTTTGTAATAAATAACTTATGTTCTTATGATCGTGGAACTGGGGCACTTCTTTGGTCTCAAGTGCCAGGATTTTCCGACTTAGGGAACTGAGTGACATATTGGTTAAAAGGATTAATATTTAATATTTGTGTTTCGTATGCATGGGTCGATAAAAATATCCTAGGAAACCTACCGGTCACATAATCTTTCTCAAAGATAAATATAAGACGCTTTTGATCTTTGAAATCAAATAAAACTTTATATGTGTGAATTTAGTGAAGATATATTTAAGTAATTAGACTATTACAACGAAAGGATGAGTTTATTGGGAAAGAATTTACAATTAAAAGGAAGCTCTAGTATCCTGTTGGACCACCTCTAGCCCGGAGACAAGATAAGATACAGTCAGGTCCATAAATATTGGGACATCGATACAATTCTAACATTTTCGGCTCTATACACCACCACAATGGATTTGAAATGACAAGATGTGCTTTAACTGCAGACTGTCAGCTTTAATTTGAGGGTATTTACATCCAAATCAGGTGAATGGTTTAGGAATTACAACAGTTTGCATATGTGCCTCCCACTTGTTAAGGAACCAAAAGTAATGGGACATAATAATAATAATCATAAATCAAACTTTCACTTTTTAATACTTGGTTGCAAATCCTTTGCAGTCAATTACAGCCTGAAGTCTGGAACGCATAGACATCACCAGACGCTGGGTTTCATCCCTGGTGATGCTCTGCCCGGGCTCTATTGCAACAGTCTTCAGTTCCTGCTTGTTCTTGGGGCATTTTCCCTTCAGTTTTGTTTTCAGCAAATGAAATGCATGCTCAATCGGATTCAGGTCAGGTGATTGACTTGGCCATTGCATAACATTCCACTTCTTTTCCTTAAAAAACTCTTTGGTTGCTTTTGCAGTATGCTTTGGGTCATTGTCCATCTTCACTGTGAAGCGCCGTCCAATGAGTTCTAAAGCATTTGGCTGAATATGAGCAGATAATATTGCCCAAAACACTTTAGAATTCATCCTGCTGCTTTTGTCAGCAGTCACATCATCAATAAATACAAGAGAACTAGTTCCATTGGCAGCCATACATGCCCATGCCATGACACTACCACCACGATGCTTCACTGATGAGGTGGTATGCTTAGGATCATGAGCAGTTCCTTTCCTTCTCCATACTCTTCTCTTCCCATCACTCTGGTACAAGTTGATCTTGGTCTCATCTGTCCATAGGATGTTGCTCCAGAACTGTGAAGGCTTTGACACACATACACCTACCTCCTGGAGAGTGTTCTTGATCTGGCCAAATGTTGTGAAGGGTGTTTTCTTCACCAGGGAAAGAATTCTTCGGTCATCCACCACAGTTGTTTTCCGCTGTGTTCCGGGTCTTTTGCTGTTGCTGAGCTCACCGATGCGTTCCTTCTTTTTAAGAATGTTCCAAACAGTTGTTTTGGCCACGCCTAATGTTTTTGCTATCTCTCTGATGGGATTGTTTTGTTTTTTCAGCCTAATGATGGCTTGCTTCACTGATAGTAACAGTAGTGAGAGTTGACAGCAACAGATTCCATATGCAATTAGCACACTTGAAATGAACTTTGGACCTTTTATCTGCTCATTGTAATTGGGATAATGAGGGAATAACACACATCTGGCCATGGAACAGCTGAGAAGTCAATTGTCCCATTACTTTTGGTCTTGTAACAAGTGGGAGGCACATATGCAAACTGTTGTAATTTCTACACCGTTCACCTGATTTGGATGTAAATACCCTCAAAATAAAGCTGACAGTCTGCAGTTAAAGCACATCTTGTTTGTTTCATTTCAAATCCATTGCGGTGGTGTATACAGCCAAAAATGTTAGAATTGTGTCAATGTCCCAATATTTATGGACCTGACTGTATGTTTGGACATGAAGGCATACAGGTTCCGCATGGAACACTACAGTACATTTGCCCACAGATGTTGCAGCTGGGCCTGTAGATCCTGCAAACTCATAAGATGCCAAAGCTGCCTTCTCATCTCGTCTCATAAATTCTTGATTCAAGAACCAGGCAGGCCAAGAAAGTGTTGCAATAAGGCGGAGACATGGAGACATTCCTGGGAAACCCTTGCAATGTGTGGGCGAACATTATCCTGCAAAAAAATGGCAGTTGGCAACCCTGTCATGAAAGACAACACATGTGGCTTCAGCATGTTCTACACATATTACTGAGCTGTTAGTGTCCCATATATTACTAGTAGAGGTGACCGACTGTCGTATTTAATAACTCCACTGAGCGTCCCACCAGCAGCTGGGGCAGTGTGTTTCTTCACATCAAAGACAGGAAAGAATTAAGTGTTTACCACCAGGCCTCCATTCTTAAACCTGTCAAGGGATCCCAAAACGAACATGGACTTGTCACTAATGCCGACACAGTTGCAGTCCATAGCGGTCCAGGTTTACCATTCAAGATACCACTGAAAGCAATGGTGGCTGGCTATTAATGGCAGGATGTGTAATGGGTGCCTGAAAGTGCCTGAAAGTGCCTGAAAATGTTCTGGGCAGAGACAAGGGTCTGTATTAAAGATGCCACTTGTGTCTGGATGGTGGACAACAGAAATGTAGCAGCTACTCATGTCTTTGTCATTAGATTAAACAGTCCTCTCTTCTGGTGGTCTGTCTGGGCTGCAGGAGCCTGTTCTCTATGTGTCTGCGCCCTAACATAACCACTTCTATCAATATCTGCTAACAGCTAGATCAGAATGGCCTAGATGGCAGACAATTTGTCGAACTGACCATCCTGCTTCTCACAGTCCAATGATTTCCCCCTCTACAAGTCTGTCTATTGGGCAAATTGTCTTTGAGTGTGTTGTGCAGTCAATGATCTCTCAAGAGGTCTTGCCACAAGGGTGTGTGAAAGTGCTTTCCCAACTGCCCTATACTGTAAAAAAGCTCTCAAAGTTAGTACCAAAAGTAGCCTGTGAGAGCCTTTTTATAGGGCAGTTGGGGAAGCACTTTTATACACCCTTGTGGCAAGACCTAGTGTCTAATCCAGGGGGCTGCAACCTTTTTCAAATGGAGCGCCAATTTAAAGAAAAACAAAGCGGAAGCACTATGCCATGCAATACAGGAAAGTGATATAACACAAACTGTATGTGACATACCAAATAATCAGTTTAACTTACAATTAAGCGTCATGCTTGTCCCTGACTTTCTTTGTACAGACAATGCAGAAGTGGTTCATACAAGGAGACTTTCAGGTCCCTCGGGCAGTCACATGCAGGCTTACTATCCTCTAACACCCCCAAAGTTGTCAGAAGCTTGCTCCCCATCATCACCCATCCCCTCTCAGCATGTCACAGGTAATGGGGAGGTGAAAAAAACAGATAACACACAGAAGGAAATAGACCGGAGTCTAGGCCTTAAAGCTAAGGGAGAGGGGTGGTGACCTCCTAGGAATCCCTAGACCTCTCCCTGACTGGACCCTGAGGGTGGAAATACTCATACACCGGAACCTTATCCCTGGAGACCCTGGAAATCCCTAGAAGTGGTGGCAGGGAATGATACTACTGGTTCCTTACCAGATGAAGGAACCAGTGTCTCCCTGAGGCCTAGAAAACAACAAACACAAGCGAACAACAAAATGCAAAACAAAATGCACTTAGCTTAAAGAAGAATGGAGGAGCAGGAGATCCAAATGAACAACACACCAGCTCAACCAACTCCAGGAGGAATTATCAACCGCATGGTAAGCAGTTTGAGTCAGAATTAAATAGAGCCTCAGTAATGACCACAAGCTGCACCTGACAAGAGGTGTGGTCATTACCAAACAAGAACACTGCAAGGAGAAAACAGAGAGACTGTCATATACTCTCACGTGCCACCAGTCTCTCAGATCTTCTCACCTCTGTCATGGGAGGGACCGTGACACAGCAATCACATGCAGGCTTGCTATCTTCCAACATCACCAAAAGTTGTCAGAAGCTTGCTCCCCATCATCCCCACACACACCCCAACAATCATATGCAGGTTCTCTGTCTTCTAACACTCCCCAAAGTTCTGAAGCTTGCTCCCTATCATCCCCCATTACCCCTAACAGTCACATGCAGGCTCACCATCCTCCCAACCCCCAAAGTTGTCAAATGCTTGTTCCACACTGTCCCTCTATTACCCCCAGCAGTCACATGCAGGCTCACCATCTATCCCACTCCCAAAGTTGTCTGAAGCTTGCTCCCCATCTCCCCCATCACTCTCACCAGTCACACGCAGGCTCATTATCCTCCCATCCCTCCAAAGTTGTCAGAAGCTTGCTCCCCATTGTCCCCATCCCTTCTCAGAAATCCCCACCCCCAAAGTTTTTAAAAGCATGTTCCACATTTTCCCCATGCAGACTCACCATCCTACTCCCCCAAATTAGTCACAATGCTTCCCCCATTCCCCAAGCTCACCATCATCCTTTCATCTGCCTGCTCCCAGCACACCGTCCCCTGCTGTTGCCTATGCCACTACTACTTCCATCCCTCTGCTGTCATCTGTGCCACTACTACTCCCATTTCCATCACTGTCACTTGTTTTACTACCACCCCCATCCCATCACTGTCACCTGTGTTACTACTAATCCCATCTCTCTGCTGTCACCTGTGCCAGCAGCAGAGGAACACCACTAGTAGTAGTGGAATCTCGTAGCTGGCTGGTATGTCGGGAAGAATGCGGGACAGACTTAGCAGACACGCCCTGCATGGCGCTTTAGTGCACAGCCAGAGGGGTAATGGAGTCTAGTAGCTAGTTGGCACCGCAGGACGCATGCAGGGTGAGCCTGTGTGGTGTGACAGAATTTTTTTTAATTAAAGGTGCAACTCTGAGCGTCGCAACCCAGTGTGGCTGCGTGCCAGTGAAAAATCTCTCTCATGTGTTAGGGGGGGTTGCAGACCCCTAGTTTAATCTGACCACACCTGCAATCATTTACATATCAGCCTCAGACATAACGGCATGCATAGTTTTGTAGCAGTCCATTTATATTTGGAGTTTGTATGTTCTTCTTACATTTGAGTGGGTGTACCAAATGTCTGGTCTTTTACTGCAAAGTCCAGACTCCTCTGTATAGTCAGCAATAGTTGTGAATTAGCTTGAATATGAACCTATTTATTGGTAAGCTGGTATTGTCAATTATCCTGGTGTGCACAGCTATCTTAATTATTTCATGAATAATGTTATCTCGCCACATTTCATTCTTCGATAATTATATATATATATCACACTGGAAAATTAAATCTCTTGTGTAACACATTGGCATGTAGTAGCATTTTTTCTTGTGAGTTGGGCATATTACTGATTATACTTACAATACAATTATCTATGTTTGGGTTTTAACCTTCTTTGTTATTGATGTGTCCTTGTGCTATAGTGATTAGCATATCATTCTGAGCACACAAGATATTAAATAGATTTTTCTAATAAGCTTTCCAGGCAACAGAAAATAAGAAACGAGTCACCTGCTGATAAGTGCTTGGTAGACAGGCAAAACTAAGAATAAAGGGCAACAAATCAAAGTATATGAAGTAATATGTTTCCTATGTACACTGCCTGTCCAAAAATAAAGTCGCCACCAAAAAAAAGCATTTAGCTTTGGCATTGTTTCCATAAGCTTCTGCAATGTCACAAGATTTATTTCCATCCAGTGTTGCATTAATTTTCACTAAGATCTTGCATTGATGATGGTAGAGTCTGACTGCTGCACAAAGCCTTCTCCAGCACATCCCAAAGATTCTCAATGGGGTTAAGGTCTGGACTCTGTGGTGGCCAATCCCTGTGTGAAAATGATGTCTCATGCTCCCTGAACCACTCCTTCACAGTTTGAGCCCGATGAATCCTGGCATTGTCATCTTGGAATATGCCCGAGCCATCAGGGAAGAAAAAATCCATTGATGGAATAACCTGGTCATTCAGTATGTTCAGGTAGTCAGCTGACCTCATTCTTGGAGCACATACTGTTGCTGAACCTAGACCTGACCAACTGCAGCAACCCCAAATCATAGCTTTGCCCCCACAGGCTTGTACAGTAGGAACTAGGCATGATGGGTTCATCACTTCATCTGCCTCTCTTCTAACCCTGATGCGCCCATCACTATGGAACAGGGTAAATCTGGACTCATCAGACCACATGACCTTCTTCCATTGCTCCAGAGTCCAATCTTTATGCTCCCTAGCAAATTGAAGCCTTTTTTTCTGGTTTGCCTTACTGATTAGTGGTTTTCTTACAGCTACACAGCTATTCAGTCCCAATCCCTTGAGTTCCCTTCACATTGTGCGTGTGGAAATGCTCTTACTTTCACTATTAAACATAGCCCTGAGTTCTACTGTTGTTTTTCTTCGATTTGATTTCACCAAACATTTAAGTGATCGTGGATCACGATCATTCAGGATTTTTTTCCCGCCACATTTCTTCCTCAAATACGATGGGTCCCCACTATCCTTCCAGTTTTTAATAATGCGTTGGACATTATTACAGTTCTTAACCCAATTTTAGTAGCTTCTGCAATCTCCTTAGATGTTTTCTCTGCTTGATGCATGCCAATGATTTGACCCTTCTCAAACAGACTAACATCTTTTCCACGACCACGAGATGTGTCTTTCGACATGTTTGTTTAAGAAATGAGAAGCAACTCATTGAACTATTTGGGGTTAAATAACTTATTGCCAGCTGAAAGATAATCACCCATGCAGTAATTATCCAATAGGAGGCTCATAACTATTTGCTTAGTTAAATCCAGGTGGCGACTTTTTTTTTTTTGGACAGGGTCAGGCAGTGTATCTCTATTGTAAGATAACAATTACACTTTGAATATGATATATTAATGAAATCAGGTTTTAATTTGAACATTTTTTTCAGTTTTGATGTTTTTTCATTTTCGGAACTACGTTAAAAAAAGCTTGAAATACACCAGTTTTCACACTGGCCACTAGAGTGTCATTTCCTGTAGCTTTGGTATATAGACTGGTCAGATTTAAACAAAATGCATGGCATTTAATAGTAACTGTTTCATACTGTTGGATGCGTTAATAAGGCAGGATAGTAAAGCTTGCCATACATGTTCAATAACTGTTGGCAGAACAAGTATTTGACCGTCAACTATATCCTGGCAGAATGATATGATCAAGCAAAAATATTCTGTTTGCCAAGCCTGACATCATCTGTCGGTGGAGCTCCCCATAAACATTAGACAATTCTCAGTGGGTTCAGCCAACAATACAGTAATATGCAAACAATACAGTATGTACAAACAAAAATCACAGTATAAACCCCCTTGACACTCCGCTGGCATCTCAAGGAGCAGGCTGTACTCACTCACAATAGTTTAGGAGATGTCCTCTACCATAACTCACACACACCCTCCTGCACAAGAAAACATATGGGAAGATTTAGCAAAACCGGTGTACAGGAAAACTGAAGTAGTTGCCCATAGCAACCAGTCATGTTCCACCTTTCATTCAGCTTGGAAACATAAAGGGTGGAATCTGATTGGTTGCTCTATGCAACTAAGCCAGTTCTACTTTACACCAGTTTTAATAAAATTCTTCATATTATTTTACAGATATATATTAATTCATGAAAGTGACATGAAGTAATTAAATACATGAGACATCTCCCTTGACAACATAACCAGTAAAGTTGGGATGTGGTAGAACAAAATGAACAGTGAAGATACTGCTCCACTACCAGATTAATTATATAGTACGGCCTCATGCACAGGACCGTATGTTCTTTCCGCATCCAATCTGCATTCTTTGCGGATCGGTTGAGGACCCATTCATTTTACTCTGTGTGCTGTCCGCATCCATATGTCCGTTCTGCAGCCCCCCAAAAATGATAGAACATGTCCTATTCTTGTCCATTTTGCAGACAAGGATAGGACATTTCTACAGGAGTTTGGAAAAAATGGTGGCATGCACATGGCTGGGATCCGTGTTTTGTGGATCTGTGATTCACGGTCGCGTGCATGAGGCCTAATTGTGGTGTGGTTTGCCCACTTAAATTTATATTAGTACAATTACCATATTCTTGAATAGTTCCCAGTAATATTCCATTTCACAGAAAAACTACAATCTAGCCATTTAAATTTGCACCCAAGGACCCAGACATTTACAAGGTGCTAGAGCTGTGTCTTTTGTGTTTTACGCACCGCAATGGTTACCTTCCAGCCATATGTGTAGAATATGTATTTGGCTACATGTGAAATGTAATTATCACAAAGAATATTATTGTCAGAAAAAAGCTGCTACTGACAGTCCTCTGAAAGTGTACAAAAATGAGTCATATCCAATGTTTGACACAGTTACTGAGAGCAGAATATAGCAGCTGTGACTGATACTGCAAGAGATTTGGTAGCGTATACAGTAGACTGACCCTCTGTATGCAGATCAATGTGTATGTACACTTATGGCTTCTGAACATGACTCCCGTTACGCTGATGGCTGTGCTATAAAATATTCTGCTCAAACAATAATGATAATTAGTTTAGGGCAAGACAGTAAAAACCCAATTTAAAAACCCAATTTATGGAACTCATACTAATGTTGGTTCAAGGGGTTGTTGGGAACAGAACTGTATGCACTGTGTGACTTTTCCATGGACATCTTACTAAGAGGCCTTTTATAAAGGCAGATATTCTGCACAGTAATGATGATAACATCATGTAGCTTCGTGCTCTTTACCCATATTTATATGCGGCAATTATCTTTAGAATGGGAACCGATAAATACGATTGTTCGCCTCCATACTGTTTCATCTGTTGGCAGCACATCCGCCATTTACACAGGGAGACGTGCTGCCAGTAAAAGATGGGTTTTGGAGCCACATAAGAGAGGCCATCACTGGACAAAGGAGCTGAACATAGTTGAAGTGATAGGGAGACGGGACTGAGCAGTAGAAAGAAGCAGAAGATCTAGGAGCACATATAGAGCGTGTGTACAAGAGGTGTAATAGTATCCGAGCTGTAAGAAAGAGAAATCCTCCACAACAACCTTCATCTTATCCCTTTTTCTTACCTCTTCTGCTGTGTATGTGAGCTGCCACCATTCCCGGATAGTCTCTATGGTAAGTCAGCTGTGATATATATATTGTCTATAGGCCTTTCTCCTCTATCGAGCTGACTCTTTACATTCACATCCTTGATGACACGGAGGCCATTTTCATTAGCCTAATAATTACCCCCTAGACCAGGGATGGCCAACCTGCGGCTCTCCAGATGTTGCAAAACTACAACTCCCAGCATGCAAAGACTGCCTACAGCTGTCAGCCTACAGCAGGGCATTGTGGGAATTGTAGTTTTACAACAGCTGGAGAGCCGTAGGTTGGCCAGCCCTGCCCTAGACAAAACAAGCCTTTATAAATCTGTCATCATGATTCTGGACTATTATCTGCAGACTATTATTTGCAGTCCATCTGCTGCCCATAAGTCCAAATTACCGTTTTCCTACTGCCACACATTCCTCCACTGCCAGCACTCAAAGCTGCCCTGAAATACACAGTCAGGACTGCTGTGCTGTTCTAACATAATGAAGAGGACTCATGTGCGCATGCACAGCAGTCCTAACAATGTATTTCAATGCAGCTTTAAACTCTGACAGCGGGGGGAACAGGGGCAGTAGAAAAATTAAAAATAGTCATCTGTATTCCTTATCTACATTACTAATGTATTGCTGCAGATAATATTCCAAGATTATGGTGACAGATTACATATTTTATGTGATTTAATTCTTCATTTTTAAAAGATTCACTGGATGGGGTTCTCTGGTTGATTCAGGATTCTCGTTGTCCAATGGTACACATCAAATCAGGATGCCTTCCTCACGGTATATTCATCTAAAGCAGGCATGCTCAACCTGCGGCCCTCCAGCGGTTGCAAAGCTACAACTCCCAGCATTCCCAGACAGTCTACAGCTATCAGCCTGCAGCAGGGCATGGTGGGAGTTGTACTTTTACAAAAGCTGCAGGGCCACAGGTTGAGCGTCCCTGATCTAAAGCTTCATACAATTATTCTTACCTCTAGAGCAGTAGTAACAAAGCAATATACTATACTATTTTTTTACATTGTGGCTGTCCATGACAAGGACCAAGGTTCAATCTCCATATCAGCCTTTGGATGAGACAGTATATGTGTCAGTATAGTTTACCGTTTCAGTATAGTACCAGCTTTTCCTTGTGCAAAAAAATCTGAAATTCATCATCTGAACCCAATAAAAATTTAATATCTCAATTTGTTCTGTTTAATAACGCTCATCAAGCTAACACAGAAGGAAAATATCTGGAAATGTATGTCCCTGTCATGTTTATTGTGCAAACGAAAGTTGACAAAGCAAATGGACAGAGAACTTGAGCACACAAGCTCTCAGCAATCTTAGGCTACTTTCACACTGGCGTTTTGGCTTTCCGTATGTGAGATCCATTCACGGATCTCACAAGCGGTCCAAAACGGATCAGTTTTGCCCTAATGCATTCTGAATGGAAAGGATCCGTATCAGTTTGCCTCCGTTTTGTCTCCATTCCGCTCTGGAGGCAGACACCAAAACGCTGCCTGCCAAACGGATCCATCCTGGCACACAATGTAAGTCAATAGGGACGGATCCGTTTTCTCTGACACAATATGGCACAATAGAAAACAGATTCGTCTCCCATTGACTTTCAATGGAGTTCATGACGGATCTTGGATATGTTACAGATAATACAAACGGATCCGTTCATGACAGATGCCTGCTGTTGTATTATTGTAACTGATCCGTTTTTGCAGATCCATTACTGATCCGCCCAAAACGCGAGTGTGAAAGTAGCCTGATAAGTAAAAATAATTCACCTCCTAGAACCTTAAGGCTGAGTTCACATAAGCGTTCAGCCTCCTCCGTTATAGGAGCAGGAGACCGGAAAGGACGGATTTGGCACATAACTGAGCCGAACGGAGCCTAAGAACCCCATAGACTATAATGGGGTCCGTTATGTTTCCGCTCAGAAGATGATTTTGGAGCGGAGACAAAAGTTGTGCATGCAGGACTTTTGTCTCCGCTTCAAAATCCTTTTCTGATCGGAAACCTAACGGACCCCATTATAGTCTATAGGGTCCTTAGGCTCTGTTGGGCTCAGTTATGTGCCAAATCCGTCTTTTCCATTCTCCTGCTCCTATAACGGAGGAGGCTGAACGCTTATATGAACTCAGCCTAAATGTAATAAAATAGATGCATCAAGTGTCCAAATATTGAGGAGGCAGGGTATCATATCAAGAACGATACCCTGAGAGGGATTTTAGTGACATGATTGCTCTTCTCATGCTGCCAGTTTACACGAGACAATATTCCAGCCTTTGGAGTTGGCACTGTGCACAGAACAACACAGTCCCATGGCGCAAGATAAGCAAACCATTAATAAAGTCAGATCATGTGTATATAACACTGGTTCTGAAGCCAGCATGTCCCTTGCCAACATTTCTACTTGTCCAGGAAATGCTGAACCTTAGCTCTGCTGATTATGCCTAATGTGTGTCGTCCTCTGAGCTCCACACCAGCTGCTCGGAGCACATACAGACCCGGAGAACTTGGTTTTCCCACAGGAACATCCACAGTTGTGTAGGTCATAGACGATACACAGGCTAGAAGATGTTAAAGTTCAAAATCGAGATACTTGGTTTTCTAAGTTTAGCTAGTCAGAAGCACTCAACTTTTTTCTGTTCACACGATGATTTGGACATGATTTGCTGTGTGTGGTCTGTGAAACATGCACCCTCTAATTTGCCAATCTTTCCTGAATAGTACCACAACGGGGTAAAACAGCAACTACTTGGTGTACCCTTCTCAGGGACCTGATCTGAAGTTCCAAAATGTAGAACCAAAGAAGGAAATGGAAGCAGTGCTGGGTGTAAATGTCCCATTTAGTCACCCATCACATTGTTTCATTTCACACAGGAGCCTTTCGGGAATCCACGTGATCAGAGATAATTTCTTTTAGTGGGAAAACCCCTTTAGAGAGAATCTTTCAGATGATTTCCGCTGCCCTATCTGCTAGCAGCCTATGATAAAGTGAGGGAATGTGAGCTCTGTGATATGCATGATTTAGAGCAAGATTTCTGAGGAAAAGCTTACAGGCCTCAAAGGACAGACAGTGAGAGTCCTGATTCAGCCACCCACACCCGCTGATTGACAGGCTTCTGTGTGCACACCAGCACCAGGTGAGCTGTCTATCATCCTGTCTTTTACCTACAAATCCTGCTCATATCATAAAAACGTATGTTCCGTGGAACTCAGCTTCCCTCCCTCCATCATATCCTGCTGTCAGGTTCACTTTTAGCTCTGTGTACCACCTAGAATGACATTAAGGGTATGGCCACATGCAGGGCCATTTCTACAGCCGAGAGAGGGGTGCGAACACACGGGGCGCGTGTCTCCAGCAAGAAGAGGGGGCGCCATCGGCATCTATTTACAGGCTGGCAGCGCAGGCTAAGTTAAAAGTGCTACTGCGCTCCATTGCTAATCTCTGGCTGCAGGCTCAGCTGCCCTGTAAGCTGTAAGGGACAGGGCCTGGCAGCATGTCCGGAAGATGCCCCCAGACCAGTGCGCTGTGCAAGGTGACATCACAGGCAGACGGGAGCAGAAGAGCACGGCGGGTGCCATTTTTATAGTTTCTCCAGTCTCTCTGGTCACTCACTGCACTGGCACAGAATCCAGGGTGTCAGTCTCTTCAGCCTCTGGTCCTCCACCAGCAGATTCAGTCAGGAAGTGGAACTAGGCCGAGGCCCCAGGTTAGGTACAGTTAAAGAAGTATTAAGTTAAAAATACTGACAGTATAGCTGCATATATATAATAATGCTCAGTGCTGTTACTGTATATAAAATTATACTCAGTCTCAAATAATACTATAGATAATATTCTGAGTATAATTATAATTTATATATACAGTAACAGTGCTGAGCATAATTGTACATATGTACTATGCAGCTGTATAAGCCTGCTATATATAAATATATATATATATATATGTGTGTGTATATATACAAAAAAAAGTAAAGAGCAGCACAGAAACAGCAAATAGAGGTGCAAATTCCTTCAAAAGACCGGCGACCAAGGTGCTTCCGGGGAGACCGTCCATCAGAATCAATTCTTGAACAATAATCTGTGTAAAAACACAAAAGGATGACATAAAAAATTAGCACATGTACATATTCTCACAAGAGAATAGAGAAAGAAACTGCAAAATAGGGAGACATTCATAATACCTTAAAATCCACATTGAGACCTCTTTGTTTTAAAGTCTGTAGCATAAAAATCCAATATAATTCCCTCTTTTTTAATAACGAGTCTTAACATCCCACGTAGACTCGTTTAAATAAGCATAGATACTCAATTAGGAGACAGAAACTACAGGGTGGGCCATTTATATGGATACACCTTAATAAAATGGGAATGGTTGGTGATATTAACTTCCTGTTTGTGGCACATTAGTATATGTGAGGGGAGAAACTTTTCAAGATGGGTGGTGACCATGGCGGCCATTTTGAAGTTGGCCATTTTGAATCCAACTTTTGTTTTTTCAATTGGAAGAGGGTCATGTGACACATCAAACTTATTGGGAATTTCACAAGAAAAACAATGGTGTGCTTGGTTTTAATGTAAACCAATGTAACTTTATTCTTTCATGAGTTATTTACAAGTTTTTGACCACTTATAAAATGTGTTCAATGTGCTGCCCATTGTGTTGGATTGTCAATGCAACCCTCTTCTCCCACTCTTCACACACTGATAGCAACACCGCAGGAGAAATGCTAGCACAGGCTTCCAGTATCCATAGTTTCAGGTGCTGCACATCTCGTATCTTCACAGCATATGAAACCAAGGGGTCTCAATGTGGATTTTAAGGTATTATGAATGTCTCCCTATTTTGCAGTTTCTATTCTCTTGTGAGGATATGTACATGTGCTAATTTTTAATATGTCATCCTTTTGTGTTTTTACACAGATTATTGTTCAAGAATTGATTCTGATGAACGGTCTCCCTGGAAGCTACAAGACCGCAGGACCAGACAGGCTATTGCCATATTATTGCTTTGTTAATGTGTACATGTAATGACATGGGATACTGCGATTTATAATGGCCTTATGATTTAACTGTTTGGATAGAGTGGTGGTTCGCCTTTGATCCCCCGCATGCTGCTTTTCGACATGGGGTGATTGATTTTGAATCTGACCACTCTATGGTTATAATTTAAGCCCTTTGATGTTGGATGCCTCTCTTAAATATTAGGGTCGTATTGTCCAGGAATTGGATGGGGGAATTGGATGGGGTCGCACAAAGGTGATACCTGTATTTCTTTACCCTAATAGGGCGCGGTGCCCTCTGTCAGGTTGGTCCCTGGGAGGACACTGGGTTCCCTGATTATTTATATTGACCCCCTGTTATATATTGAGCTGGATTATTTATGGCAACTTTGTTGCCAGTGCCTCATGAGGGCGCTATAGCTGGGTGTATGTGAGAGTGGGTGACGGTGGTGGTCCACTGTTTACCCTCTATCTGTATTTAGCCCAGCGCTCTATACCAGTATGTTATGGATAATGTTCGCTGCGATCATGGGATGTGTAGAGGCGTCTGCATCATTTATGGGCAATAGTCTGCGCAGTAAATTTCTCTGCTTATTCGGCCATGTTTGTTGTGGTCTCCTATGTTAGCAAGGCAAATCATATCTCTCGCAGTAGTATGAGTAATTGGCGCCTGCGCAGTGTGACTTTCATGATGTCGACTAGGTCCTGCAGTCTCTGGCTCCATGTGAGATTATGTCATTTGTTTTTATCTTTTTAATAACTGGATTATGTGAACCTGGTGCTTGATTTATTTCAATTATGTTGGATATACTATATTTATTGCATAGAATGTATTTTTTATGAATTATTGTACACTTTTCACTTTTTATGCAAGTCAATATGAATTTGGAAATGTAATCATGGAGACTCAAATAGATTTTATATATATATATATATATATATATATATATATATATAAAATGTATTTTTGCACTATTTTTTACTATATTGAGAGATAATTATGTAACCACTTAATTTAATCTTGTTTGCTATAAGAGCACAGTTGTTTGCACATGTCACTATGGCTTGACAAAGACTCCATAGAGAGAGTTGAAACATTGCTGTCACATGGGTTAATAAATCACCCACTTTTTTCATGAATCTTTGGAGTGCTGCCTTCTCTTTTTTCAAGATATATGTATGGATGCTGCATAGCTGACACGTATATTGTCACATTAAAACATATATTTCAGCTATGCAGCATACATACATGTCACATTATATATATATATATACAGTACAGACCAAAAGTTTGGACACACCTTCTCATTCAAAGAGTTTTCTTTATTTTTATGACTATGAAAATTGTAGATTCACACTGAAGGCATCAAAACTATGAATTAACACATGTGGAATTATATACATAACAAACAAGTGTGAAACAACTGAAAATATGTCATATTCTATGTTCTTCAAAGTAGCCACCTTTTGCTTTGATTACTGCTTTGCACACTCTTGGCATTCTCTTGATGAGCTTCAAGAGGTAGTCCCCTGAAATGGTTTTCACTTCACAGGTGTGCCCTGTCAGGTTTAATAAGTGGGATTTCTTGCCTTATAGATGGGGTTGGGACCATCAGTGGCGTTGAGGAGAAGTCAGGTGGATACACAGCTGATAGTCCTACTGAATAGACTGTTAGAATTTGTATTATGGTAAGAAAAAAGCAGCTAAGTAAAGAAAAACGAGTGGCCATCATTACTTTAAGAAATGAAGGTCAGTCAGTCAGCCGAAAAATTGGGAAAACTTTGAAAGTAAGGGCTATTTGACCATGAAGGAGAGTGATGGGGTGCTGCGCCAGATGACCTGGCCTCCACAGTCACCGGACCTGAGCCCAATCGAGATGGTTTGGGGTGAGCTGGACTGCAGAGTGAAGGCAAAAGGGCCGACAAGTGCTAAGCATCTCTGGGAACTCCTTCAAGACTGTTGGAAGACCATTTCAGGGGACAATCTCTTGAAGCTCATCAAGAGAATGCCAAGAATGTGGAAAGCAGTAATTAAAGCAAAAGGCGGCTACTTTGAAGAACCTAGAACATGACATATTCTCAGTTGTTTCACACTTGTTTGTTATGTATATAATTCCACATGTGTTAATTCATAGTTTTGATGGCTTCATAGTCATGAAAATAAAGAAAACTCTTTGAATGAGAAGGTGTGTCCAAACTTTTGGTCTGTACTGTATATATATATAAATTGGAAAAATGGCAGCACTGGGAAAACAAAAGTGAAAGAAAATCAGGTGCAAGGTCCAATGAGAATAAGCTTACCCAGTATAAAGAGACTAAAAAGCGGGCAGCCAGGCATGAGAAAGACTCACACTGAGCTGAAACGTTGCCTTGTCACATGGGTGAATTCAGTTTCACAATTTTCACCACAATTCTGGGGTGCTGCACGCTTTTTGGTGTCTGTCTCTCTCTCTCTCTCTCTCTCTCTCTCTCTCTATATATATATATATATATATATAGATACAAAAAATTGGACTGCACTCCAAGTAATTTGTGAAGAAAATCTGTGTTTATTCACCCATCTTGTGGCAAAGCGACGTTTCGGCTCCAACTGAGCCTTTCTCAAGCATTGGTTAACAGTGCATAGCAGGTATATAAAGGCGTAACCCATGTACAATCAATAAAATCACATAATTGGTACTTTACAAATGATAACTGTATACGATACATACATGTGCAAAAACCACATATTATTTATGTTACATCAAGTGACATGTGCTTGAACAAATGGCACGAAATCTAAATTGTGTCATATTACAGAGAAATACCGAAGAATACATGATTGTTTGCACCAGTAGCTAATTAACATATCATTAGCTAGAATGATAACCATGTGCAGCAATACAAGGAATTAATGAATTTTACCCTGATAGCAGGATGGAGACCCCATATACTGTAGCGCCGATCGGCGCGTCCTGTGCAGTCCAATGCGCATGTTCCAGCCTGCCCGCGTCATTAGTAAAGGACACATTCGAGCACTAGGCCGCCGCCTGCTGTTGACATCGGCCGCACATTAGTGACGTCCATCGATGTCAGCAAAGGGCCGCGCCTGCGCATTGTTCTCATCGCCATGTAACCACCATATTGTTTGAGGGAATCCTATCGGGAATGATCTTTATTATATATATAAGTGTCTAACACACATACTGTAATATCAGTTGCTGTGGTCGCTTACCACAATATAGCAGGTGGGATGCGTCATCATCTTTACTCAAAATGACAAACGCACCTCAGATGATCTCACATAGGCACCCGGCACGTCAGTGTCGTTGCCCCTGTGGGATCTTACCCAGCTTTGTTAAGCAACCGTGAGGGTACTCCTCATTATAACAGAACGTTGTCCACATAAGGATAATATAAGAGAAATTAGATCCCTTCCCTATTGTTACATATTTCGGCTGGATGGAATACACGTCTGGACTGCACAAAAATGTATAAAATTATATAGATCAAACTAAAATAGTAGATCAAACTAGAGTAGTTTATTCTGGGGCTTATCATCCACTCTCAGGTTCATCAATCTTCCAAAGTATCTTCGGTCTCAGATTTGTCTAAAAAGACAATAAAAGATGTGTTAGTGACTGTGTGAAACAAAATTGTGTTTAAAATATTTTAGTTTTTTCTATATAAAACCAATGTTTTAGTACTACACATAGGATAATACGCAGAATACATACATGGTACATAAGGGCAAACCGCTGTCCTCACGTAATCCCACCATATCTATAATCAATATTTAAACCTGCAGGATGAAGGCTTTTTAGAGTTTGGATCCACTGCATTTCCTTTTTCTTTAATAAAGCTATCCGGTCGCCACCTCTCCGTGGCATTGGAACATGGTCTATGATCCAACACCTAAGGTCTTCTTCTTTGTGTTTAAATAGCCCAAAGTGTCTTGGGACTGGTAGATCCTTGCGGCCTTTCCTAATTGTATGACGGTGATTATTTAATCTGGTTTTCAGATCTGTGGATGTTTCTCCCACATACAATATTTCACATGGACAGGATAGCACATAGATAACAAATGAGGTATCGAAGGTTAGATGGAATTTAATGGGGAATACTTGTCCGGTCTCAGGGTGTACAAATGTCTTGGATCTCCGAATCAGCCCACAGTTGACACAATGTAGACACGGGTAGCACCCCGTGCCCAATGGTGCCAATGTGGTCTGTAGCACCCTAGATTTAGGGCCCAAATCGGCCCTTACTAATTGGTCTCTGATATTACGAGATCTACAGTAAGCGCACAGGGGAGAGGTTGCAAACTCAGGTATCTTTTTAAGGCAACTACCCAATATGGGCCAATGTCTTTTTATAATTTTGCTGATCGAGTCACTGTACTCTGTATACGTAGAGACAAACGTAATTTTATCAGGTTTTTCCTTATTGCCCTTACCCTGTAATACAGTGTCACGGTCCATGGTCAACACCTTCTGTTTCTGATCTTGGAGTAATTTATTGGGATAGCCCCGCTGTCTAAATTTAGTGACCATGTTGTCTACCGTCTGTTCAAGGGTATCACTGTTGGTAACGATGCGTCTAGCTCTTAAAAATTGCGAATGTGGGAGGTGTTTCACCATGCTGCGGGGGTGGCAGCTTTCATACCTCAGTATCATGTTCCTATCTGTGGGTTTCGTATATAATGTTGTGGTAAGTTTACCATTAGAAATCACAACGTTAGTGTCTAGGAACTGGACTGAGGTATTAGAATATGTCAAGGTGAAGTGTATATATATACACTCACCTAAAGAATTATTAGGAACACCTGTTCTATTTCTCATTAATGTGATTATCTAGTCAACCAATCACATGGCAGTTGCTTCAATGCATGTAGGGTTGTGGTCCTGGTCAAGACAATCTCCTGAACTCCAAACTGAATGTCAGAATGGGAAAGAAAGGTGATTTAAGCAATTTTGAGCGTGGCATGGTTGTTGGTGCCAGACGGGCCGGTCTGAGTATTTCACAATCTGGTCAGTTACTGGGATTTTCACGCACAACCATTTCTAGGGTTTACAAAGAATGGTGTGAAAAGGGAAAAACATCCAGTATGCGGCAGTCCTGTGGGCGAAAATGCCTTGTTGATGCTAGAGGTCAGAGGAGAATGGGCCGACTGATTCAAGCTGAAAGAAGAGCAACGTTGACTGAAATAACCACTCATTACAACCGAGGTATGCAGCAAAGCATTTGTGAAGCCACAACACGCACAACCTTGAGGCGGATGGGCTACAACAGCAGAATACCCCGCTGGGAACCACTCATCTCCACTACAAATAGGAAAAAGAGGCTACAATTTGCACGAGCTGACCAAAATTGGACTGTTGAAGACTGGAAAAATGTTGCCTGGTCTGATGAGTCTCGATTTCTGTTGAGACATTCAAATGGTAGAGTCCGAATTTGGCGTAAACAGAATGAGAACATGTATCCATCATGCCTTGTTACCACTGTGCAGGCTAGTGGTGGTGGTGTAATGGTGTGGGGTATTTTTTCTGGGCACACTTTAGGCCCCTTAGTGCCAATTAGCCATCGTATAAATGCCACGGGCTACATGAACATTGTTTCTAACCATGTCTATCCCTTCATGACCACCATGTACTCATCCTCTGATGGCTACTTCCAGCAGGATAATGCACCATGTCATAAAGCTCGAATCATTTCAAATTGGTTTCTTGAACATGACAATGAGTTCACTGTACTAAAATGGCCCCCACAGTCACCAGATCTCAACCCAATAGAGCATCTTTGGGCTGTGGTGGAACGGGAGCTTCGTGCCCTGGATGTGCATCCCTCAAATCTCCATCAACTGCAAGATGCTATCCTATCAATATGGGCCAACATTTCTAAAGAATGCTATCAGCACCTTGTTGAATCAATGCCACCTAGAATTAAGGCAGTTCTGAAGGCAAAAGGGGGTCCAACACTGTATTAGTATGGTGTTCCTAATAATTCTTTAGGTGAGTGTATATAACGTGTATGGAAGGCTTATACTGTGTGTAATATATATATATATATATATTTTATAATGCCCAAGGCAACCTTCCAACTTTGTATGTATAATACAAAGCCTGCCGTACACATTATACATATATATATATATATATATATATATATATATATACTCATATTATATAAATCCTGCATAGCTGATATAAATATTTATATAATGTGTATGGCAGCCTTTGTATAATATATACAGAGTTGGTATATACAGTGGATATAAAAAGTCTACACACCCCTGTTAAAATGTCAGGTTTCTGTGCTGTAAAAAAATTGGACAAAAATAAATGATTTCAGAACTTTTTCCACCTTTAATGTGACCTATACACTGTACCACTCAATAAAAATAAAAAAAATAAAATATTTTAGGTGGAGGGCGAAAAAAAAACCACTAGAATAATGTGGTTGCATAAGTGTGCACACCCTATTATAACTGGGGATGTAGCTGTGTTCAGAGTTAAGCAATCACATTCAAAATCATGTTAAATAGGAGTCAGCATACACCTGCCATCATTTAAAGTGCCTCTGATTAACCCCAAATAAAGTTCAGCTGCTCTAGTTGGTCTTTCCTGAAATTTTCTTAGTCGCATCCCACAGCAAAAGCCATGGTCCACAGAGAGCTTCCAAAGCTTCAGAGGGATCTCATTGTTAAAAGGCATCAGTCAGGAGAATGGTACAAAACAATTTCCAAGGCATTAGATATACCATGGAACACAGTGAAGACAGTCATCATCAAGTGGAGAAAATATGGCACAACAGTGACATTACCAAGAAGACGAGAAGAAAACTGGTCTGGGAGGCTACCAAGAGGCCTACAGCAACATTAAAGGAGCTGCAGGAATATCTGGCAAGTACTGGCTGTTTTGTACATGTGACAACAATCTCCCGTATTCTTCATATGTCTGGGCTATGGGGTAGAGTGGCAAGACGAAAGCCTTTTCTTACGAAGAAAAATATCCAGGCCAGACTACATTTTGCAAAAACACATCTGAAGTCTCCCAAAAGCATGGGGGAAAAGGTGTTATGGTCTGAAGAAACCAAGGTTGAACTTTTTGGCAAAAAATTCCAAAAGATATGTTTGGCACAAAAACAACACTGCACATCACCAAAAGAACACCATACCCACAGTGAAGCATGGTGGTGGCAGCATCATGCTTTGGGGCTGTTTTTCTTCTGCTGGAACTGGGGCCTTAGTTAAAGGGATTCTGTCACCAAGTTTTGGGCTATAGAGATCCGGACATGCACGGCTAGATCATGGTTATAAGGGAAAATAATAGCATTTTTAATACAGAATGCATAGTACAATAGGGCTGGAGGGGTTAAAAAAAAAATTTGTAAAAAATGTAACTCACCTCATCGCGCGGCCGCCATCTTCTTCTTTCAGGACCTGCCAAAGGACCTTTGATGACGTAATCACGCTCACCACGTGGTGAGCGCGGTGACGTCAGTGCAGGTCCTGCTGAATGAAGATAGAATCACCACGTGGTGAGCGCGATTACGTCATCAAAGGTCCTTTGGCAGGTCCTGAAAGAAGAAGAAAGAAGACATGCCGGCTGCGCGAACAAGCGGATGAGGTGAGTTAATTTTTATTTATTTTTTTAACCCCTCAAGCCACATTTTACTAAGCATACAGTAAATTGACTTTAATGGGGTTGCTCATCCCTATCATCTCCTAGCAAGTTGCTTGTGATTTTCATGCAGACCCAGTCATTTCTATGGGGCCTGCGCTGCGTGAAAAATGCAGAATATAGAATATGTTGCGATTTCCACGCAACGCACAAGTGATGAGTGAAAATCACCGCTCATCTGAACAGCCCCATTGAAGTGAATGGGTCCGGATTCAGTGCGCGTGCAAAGCGTTCACCTCACGCATTGCAGGCGCACGGAATTCTCGCCCGTGTGAAAGGGGTCTTAGACTAGACACTTATAAACCATGCCAAATTTATCACGGTGGCTGAGGCTGGATGATAAATCTTGTGTACCTTTAGACTGTCGCTCCAGATGTTCTGAAACAGCTACAACTCCCAGAATCCTCCTTTTACTTCTGTGGGAGTGACAAGAACAGCGAAGTAAGTTTACATGCTAGAAGTTGTAGTTTTACAGCAGCTGGAGTGCCAAAGGTGGCTGATCCCTGGTCTAGTCTATCTTTATACTAACTATTACTTGGATTACTTTGTCAGATTTGTGCGACAACATTTTGTGCACATTGTCGTATCTTAAGCCATTAAGCCATGCTCCATTCGTAGTTGACCACACCCCTTTTCCATTAATCCACACGCTCTGACAAGGAGGAAAAAGTGTCTAAAACAGTACATTTGGTTCAAAGCAAGTATGCCATTTTTTGGTGCAAAATACACATTTTGTTTAGTAAATCTCCACCTGTTTGCCAGACATGTCCAAAACTAATTTCCACAGAGCCCCATTTAGGCTACTTTCAAAACTGCCTTTTTGCTGGATCTGTCAAGGATCAGAAAAAACGCTTCCTTTAGGATAGTACAACCGTCTGCATCCAATATGAATGGATCAGGTTGTATTATCTCTAAAATGACAAAGACGTATCCGGCACTAAAACCATTGTAAGTAAATGGTCGCCAGATCCGTTTTCTTTTGTGTCCGAGAAAACGGATCTGGCACCATTGACTTACATTGTGTTTCATGCTGGGTCCATCTTACTCCATATCCAATGACGCACTAAAAAACGCTGCTTGCATTCTGGTGCACTCTGTTCAGTTCAGTTTTGTCCCCATTGACAATGAATGGGGACAAAACTGAAGTGTTTACTCCGGTATTGAGATCCTATGACGGATCTCAATACCGCAAAGGAAAACACTGATGTGAAAGTAGCCTTAATGGTAACCGCAATTTTGTACATAAAGAGAACACTTGCCTGCCCCTCAATGCCTTGCTAGAATCCCTGACACAGGATTTACATCAGATATTTGAATAAGAATAAGGCCTCATGCACACGACCGTTGTGTCATTCCGCGTCCGTTGTTCCGTTTTTTGTGATTTTCTGCGGACCATTTGACTTTCAATGGGTCCATTGAAAACTCGGCTAATGCACCATTTGTCATCCGCGTCCGTGATCCATGGTTCCAGTCCGTAAAAAAAATATAACCTGTCCTATTTTTTTAACGCAAAACGGTTCGCGGACCCATTCAAGTCAATGGGTCCGTGAAAAAACACGGAGGGACACAAGATTGTCTTCCGCGTCCGCGTCTGTTTTTTTCCTATCATTTGCATGGCAAACTTGACTTAGACTTTTTTAAACTTTCCTTCATGTCTGGTGATCCTCCAAAAATAAAGGAAGACACACGGAAACAAAAATGGAAATGGATCACGGAACAACGGAACCCCATTTTGCGGAACGGAACACAACAACGGTCGTGTGCATGAGGCCTAAGATCTAGCTATCCAGTAGAAGCATTCAGCTATAGACATTTACAACATGTAATGAATGCTTACCTGGAGTCCAGTTTAGGCAGCAATTACTGGTAGATATAGATTAAAGATGAGCAAACCTGTTCAGAATCTTTCCAGGTTCGTTTTGGATGAATCCACTAAAACGGCACATAGCACCTCAAAAGCAGCTACCTGCATGCAAATATTTTAGTTTTTTTCCCCATTTTCACAGAAATCCTTGTTTTTTTGTGGGGTTCAATATAATTAAGCAGTATACATGATTACTGCAGCAATCTACCTGGGTGTACTAAGTTAAAATTCAGTTGTCAGTTTACGTATTTTCAGTTTCCACATGGTCACAATTATTTTTTTTTGGTGGGGTTGTTGTTCAATATACAGTCAGGTCCATAAATATTGGGACATTGACACAATTCTAACATTTGTGGCTCTATACACCACCACAATGGATTTGAAATGAAGCGAACAAGATGCGCCTTAACTGCAGACTGTCAGCTTTAATTTGAGGGTATTTACATCCAAATCAGGTGAACGGTGTAGGAATTACAACAGTTTGCATATGTGCCTCCCACTTGTTACAAGACCAAAAGTAATGGGACAATTGTCTTCTCAGCTGTTCCATGGCCAGATGTGTGTTATTCCCTCATTATCCCAATTACAATGAGCATATAAAAGGTCTAGAGTTCATTTCAAGTGTGCTATTTGCATTTGGAATCTGTTGCTGTCAACTCTCAAGATGAGATTCAAAGAGCTGTCACTATCAGTGAAGCAAGCCATCATTAGGCTGAAAAAAAAAAAAAACATTAGAGAGATAGCAAAAACATTAGGTGAGGCCAAAACAACAATTTGGAACATTCTTAAAAAGAAGGAACGCACCGGTGAGCTCAGCAACACCAAAAGACCCGGAAGACCACGGAAAACAACTGTGGTGGATGACCAAAGAATTCTTTCCCTGGTGAAGAAACACAGCCAGATCAAGAACACTCTCCAGGAGGTAGGTGTATGTGTGTCAAAGTAAACAATCAAGAGAAGACTTCACCAGAGTGAATACAGAGGGTTCACCACAAGATGTAAACCATTGGTAAGCCTCAAAAACAGGAAAGCCAGATTAGAGTTTGCCAAACGATATCTAAAAAAGCCTTCACAGTTCTAGAACAACATCCTATGGACAGATGAGACCAAGATCAACTTGTACCAGAGTGGGTAGAGAAGAGTATGGAGAAGGAAATGAACTGCTCATGATCCTAAGCATACCACCTCATCAGTGAAGCATGGTAGTGGTAGTGTCATGGTGTGGGCATGTATGGCTGTCAATGGAACTGGTTCGCTTGTATTTATTGATGATGTGACTGCTGACAAAAGCAGCAGATTGAATTCTGAAGTGTTTCGGGCAATATTATCATATTATTCAGCCAAATGCTTCAGAACTCATTGGACGGCGCTTCACAGTGCAGATGGACAATGACCCAAAGCAAACTGCAAAAGCAACCAATGAGTTTTTTTAAGGGAAAGAAGTGGAATGTTATACAATGGCCAAGTCAATCACCTGACCTGAATCCAATTGAGCATGCATTTCACTTACTGAAGACAAAACTGAAGACAGTTGCCATAGAGGCCTGGCAGAGCATCACCAGGGATGAAACCCAGCGTCTGGTGAGGTCTATGCATTCCAGACTTCAGGCTGTAATTGACTGCAAAGGATTTGCAACCAAGTATTAAAAAGTGAAAGTTTGATTTACGATTATTATTCTATCCCATTACTTTTGGTTCCTTAACAAGTGGGAGGCACATATGTAAACTGTTGTAATTCCTACACCGTTCACCTGATTTGGATGTAAATACCCTCAAATTAAAGCTGACAGTCTGCAGTTAAAGCACATTTTATTTGTTTCATTTAAAATCCATTGTGGTGGTGTATAGAGCCAAAAATGTTAGAATTGTGTCGTTGTCCCAATATTTATAGACCTGACTGTAATAAAGCAGCATATATACATTAATAGTGCAGCAAAACCCATGGTGTGGAAGGAATCTACCTGTGTGTGTTAAGTTGAAATTCAGTGTCAAGCCTCAATCGTCCGTTTGTGTATATTCCGTTTCCAAACGGGTGGAATTTAAATTTGGGATTCTTAAATGTAATTAAACCAGCATATATATGTGATTACTACAAGACACAAAGTATAGCAGCAATCTACCTGTGTGTATTAATGAGAAATTGAGCATCAAACCTCGATTGTCCATTTACGTATATTTAGTATCCACACCATCGCAATTGACATTTTTGGGGGGACTTATTCAATTTAATTAAACCAGCATATAGGTCTGTGATGGCTAACCTCCCGCACTCCAGCTGTGGTAAAACTACAACTCCCATCAGTACACTTGCTTGGCTGTTCTGAGAACTCCATTGAAATGAATAGAGCATGCTGGGAGTTGTAGTTTCACTACAGCTGGAGTGCCAGAGGTTAGCCATCACTGATTGCTACACTAATACACAGGGCAGTGTACAACATTATATGAGAGGCCCAAAATCGTGCAGGCTACAGAAGGGTTCTAAACGAAAGACCCAGAGTGGGTACTAGCAGCACCATCTATCCGGTCAGTAGTGGTAGTAGTAGTATTAGGCTACAGTTGTCCCTACTGGCTTCAGAAAGGCGCAACATTGTAGTTGAGGAGAAAGAGGATGAGATTCTGGATTGGATGGCTCCCTTCCTCCTCTCAGTTGGAGAAGAATGACATGGAGTTGACTTCAGAATTAGACACCATGCAGTGAAGCCAGTGGTCACATCGTTCCTCCTGCTCCTCCTCCTTGCAGCCCCAAAGAAGGCTTTCAGTGGAGTCCTCCCAGTCTTCACTGCCCCTTCCTTGAGGGACAACTTCCTTTTTCCTAAGAAGTGGCAAGAAAACCCCACCACGCCCTATTGCAGATAGTCAAGAGAGTCTCCCTGTTGATGACTTGTGTGAAAGCCCTCATCATTTGGACTGCCCTAAGGAGGAGGCTGGTGACCCCATGCTTACCTGTGTTGATGGTGGTGGTAATAGTGGCACCTATAGCCACGGCATTGGTGGTGGGGTAAGTGACAGTGGCAGTCGGGGAAAATGCAGAGCAGGGGAGGGGGACCCAGGAGCCCACCAGGATATCTTGCAGCCCGATAAAAACGGCAGAGAGGGTGAGGACTCCAATGATGATTTTGTGCTGGACAGGACCTGGAAGCCAGATAGGGGTGCTGAGTAGGAGGCAACATCAGTGGATAAGGGTGGTGGCAGAGCAGAGGCCACATACCTCCCAAACAACAGCCTGAGCAGTGCCTGCTTTGGGATCTGGTGATGCCACTGATGCTGTGGGTGGGTTAAGCCTAAAACAAGCTAAGCCCAGCTTGGCTGCCTGTAGCTCTGTGCGAGCAAATCCTGTATGGCTCTTTTTCTCCACAAGGCAGGCACACAAAACCACAGCGATGTGCAAGATCAGCAGGATTAAAATAAGCCATTGCCATTCAAACTCAATTATAGGTATCTGAGGTCTATTGCAGCAAATGAGGCGGCATCACTGGATCCTTACGGAAAATACAACTTGCCAGCATTCCCAATCAGAACAAGTCCTTCTTCTGCTTCTCTTTGTAGCAGCCAACCCGCAACCCCAAGCAATACACAATATTTGTCATCATCACCTTCTTCTTCTCCAGCTAAGACTCCTCCTTTTCCTCGGCTTCATCATGAGACATCTATAAGCAATTAGCTTGTCTACAAGCTGAACCCCACCTGGCCACATTGCTAGTAGTGAAGTTACTGTAGTACCATTGTCGTAGAGCCTTGTACTCTCACGTGGCAGAGAATGAGGCCCATTTCTTGCGATTCTCACTCTGCATCAAGCTGCACTCCATGGTGAACACCTGGAGCAGCTATTATGGGCAGGGAGAGTACATGTCTTTCACTGCCCACTGGGTCAATGTTTTTTCTGGCAGTGGAGAGGCAGCACTCCAACAACATGGCCAGGTCCCTTTGACCACCTCCCAGCATATTATGGGGCTGGCTCCCACAGCAGACACTTATATGCCTCCTCCACCTCCTCCTCCATGGACACAGTCCCGTCCCCAATAGCAACAGGGCATAGAGTCACTCGCACTACCCTTCGTTCCCATCACAAGAGTCAGGTCAAGTGTTGCCACGCCGTGTTGGAGCTGATCAGCCAAGGAGAGAGTAGCCACACCGGCGAGCAGTTGCTCAAGTACATGAAGCAGCAAGCATCCCATTGTTTGTCACCCCACTGACTCCAAATGGGCAAGGTGGTCAGCCACAATGAGCACAACATGCTGGCTGCCCTGAACCTGGGTGAAATAACACATACTCCCTGCATGACACATTCCATCAACCTAGTGGTGCAGCGCATTCTAAGTAAGTACACTGGCTTGCGCAAGATGCTTGTTAAGTCCAAGAGACTGTCAAAGCACTTCAGCCACTCTTACGTCCTGGACCTGCAGCAAAAGAACGGCCTTCCACTACATTGCTTAATCCGCAATGTGCCAACTAGCTGGAATTCGAACCTGTACATTCTCAAGCAACTGTACGAGCAGCGGAAAGCCATTAACAATTTTGTCATGCACCAGAGAACCTCATTAGCTGAAGTTCTTCTAAGAGACAAAAAAAATTGTCAGCAGGGATAACTGTGGCATGAAAGAGATCATCCCTCTCATATTTATCTTAGAAGAGACACTGACAATCTGACAATCATACAGTAGGGGACTATAGTGGAAGAAGAACAGCTGATGCATCTTACTGTTCGCAATATAGCTGTTGGGGAAACACAAAGGGAATCTGCCATGGAGGAGGGGGATGGCGAGGATGAGGATGATGAGGATAAGGAACTACCACCGCAAGAAATGGAGGAGTCGTAGGTGGAGGAGCAAGAGGACAATGATGAGGATTGCACCGGACAAGACACCCAATCGTCTTTGTGGGGGGCGGAATTGGAAATAAGTTATTCCTTGGACATGGTGCTCAGAATGGCTACCTGTATGCTCACTTCCTTACGCAGTGACAGGCGTGTCGTTGACATCGAGCAGTCTGATGATTACTGGATAGCGATGCTTTTAGACCCTCGTTACCAAGGCAAAGTGGGGGGATATTTTCCTCTGGCAGAAAGGGAAGACACATTTCATTTTTACAAGGAAACACTATGTACGCAGCTTACAGTGAGCAGACACCTGCCACCAGCATGTCTGAAAGGGAGGCCCCCTCCACCCCCTGCTGCCTCACCCGCCTACAGCTACCATGAGCAGTAGAAGCTGCCATTCAGATCCCAAATCCTCATTAGACCTCAGATCAGACTTCCAATTCTCATCAGACCTTAGATTAGACCTAATCCTCTTCAGACCCCATATCAGACCCCACAATCTTCATCATACCTCAGATCAGACCCTATTCCTCATCAGACCCCCATTAGACCTCAGATCATACCCCCATTCCTCATTAGACATCAGGGCAGACCCCTATTCCTCACTGGACTTCAGATCAAACCCCCATCAGACCTCCGATCAGACCCCCATTGATTATTAGAACTCATATCAGACCCCATCAGATCTCAGATCAGATGCCCAATTCAGACCCTCATTGATTATTAGACCTCAGACCCCAGATCAGACCCCATCAGAACAAAGATCAGACCGTCATTTCTCATTAGACCTCAGATAAGACCATCAGACAGTAAAATAAAAAAATGAACTTACTTCTCCAGCTCCAAACCATGCTGCCACTCTGCAGACCTAGCAGCTCTCCCATACACACACTTTTTTTTTGGGAGGGGGGGGGGGGTGAATGTGCGTTTTATGGAGAAAAAAATACAGTAATCACAGTGCATTTGGAAAGTCTTCAGACCCTTTCACTTTTTCACATTTTGTTATGTTGCTGCCTCGTGCCTCCCTCTTAATGAGAAAGTGAAAACAGGATTTATAAAAAAAAAAATGCATTTATTAAAAAGGAAAAACTAACATTACAATGACACTTGAAATTTAGCTCTGGGGGCCTCCTTTTTCTTGATCACTTTTAGATGTTTCAACACCTTGGAGTCCACCTGTGGTAAATTCAGTTGATTGGACTTGATTTGAAAACACACACCCTGTATATGTAAGGTCTCACAGCAGACAATGCATATCAGAGCAAAAGGCAAGCCATGTGGAGGAAAGAACTGTCTGTAGAGACCAGAGACAGGATTGTGTTTGCAAGAGCACAGTGGCTTCCATAATTCTTAAACAGAAGAAAAGTCGAGAAAAGTCTTCAAGATGGGATTGAGAAGTTTGAATTATGGATGATGTTAATCTTAGATAGCTGGCAGAACAGAGAACATGAGTAGGGTGGTAGTTGGAAATCAAGGAGGAGATGTATAGAGGTGCACCACTGGGGAGAGCTTTGTAGGTAAGGGTAAGAAGTTTGAACTGCGTTCTGTGGCAACTAGTGAAGTGACTGGCATAGGCTAGAAGCATCAGTGTAGCGGGTGGACAGATAGATGATTCTGGTTGCAGCATTAAGCACGGACTTTAAGCATGGAGTTTAGTGAGAGGAAAACCAGAGTGGAGAGTGGAGAGGGCGAAAGCCAGATTTTAAGGGGTCAAGAAGAGAGTATGCAGAAAGATAACTTATTAAGCGAAAGTAGACGAGATGTTCCAGGAGTTTACAGATGAAGAGGAGGTTAGAAACAGGTCGGTAGTTAGCAGCACAAGAGATTTTCTTTTTAGTAGTGGGGTTATAACAGAATGTTTGGAAGAGGGTGGAAAGATACCAGAAGAGAGAGAGAGAGCGTAAATATTGTAGTAAGGTTAATTAAGGACAGCTGGGAAAAGGGACTGGAGAAGGTGTAAGGGAATAGGATCACTGCTGCAGGTGGTGGGTTGAGAAAAAGAGAGAAGCCTGGAGACTTCTTCATCTGTTATAGGGTCGAAAGAGGAGAGGAGAGCACGAGGAAGGGTGGGAGGGAGGAGAATCAAAATTGGTGGGGGACTAGGAGATTATTTCCTGCCGGATGTTACCAATCTTGTCTTTGAAGTAAGTAGCCAGGTCATCAGTTCAGAGGTCAGTGATGGGCACATGAACTTTAGGGCTTAGAAGGGAATGAAAAGTGTCATTATTTGAGAGTAAGTAGATGAGAGAGGTGAAGTAGTTCAGTTTGGCAATGTTGAGGACTGAATTGTAGGTTTTAAGCACAAACTTATAATGGAGGAAGTGTGTTGATATTTGTGATTTTCTCCATAAGCGTTCTGCACACCTTGAGCACTGCTAGAGAAAATGTGTTTCAGGTGTGTGCCAGGGTTGCCGTGCTCTGTCAGGAGGGTCGGATTGATATTGGAACTGCCTTATACAGGGTGGTTTTGAGGGTATGATTGGCAGCCAGGTCCTGACAGGAGAGGGAAAGAGCTAACTGTGGGGTGTCAATGAGTTGGTGGGAGTAAATGGTGTGTAGGTTTCTATAAGTGTAAAAAGTAGGAATATCTTGAGAGGTATTTATACTAAAGGAAAAAGATTGTGGTCAAAACGCAGAAAAGGACTGAGCAGTGAAGGAAGAAGACTAGATCAAGTATATTGCGCACTTCGTGCGTGACAGAGGAAGTAAGTTTTGAGAGGCCAAGAGAGGAGGTTATAGAAAGAAAGTGAGAAGCTAACGGGGGATAATATCAACAATGGGGATATTAAAATCACCCATAATAAGAGTTGGTGATTTAGCACATAGGAAGGGAGGAAGCCAGACAGCAAAGTGATCCAGGAATTGGTGGGGGGGAGCATGGGGGATAACAGACAGCAGCAACTCACAGGGGGTATTGGCAGAAGAGTCTGATGGTATGGATCTCAAAAGAGGGGAATGTGAGAGAGAGTACAGGGGAATGACCTGAAACGTTCTCTGTGGAGAAAGATGTATGCCTTCTCCTCCACCATGTCTGTTATCAGGTCTGGGGGTATGGGAGAAATGAAGTCCACCAAAGGATAAGGTGGCAGGGGAAGCAGTGTCAGAATGTTGAAGCCAGGTTTGTGTAAGTGCTAGTAAGTTCAGAGAGTTTGAAAGGAAGGAGTCATTGATTGTGGGGAGTTTGTTACAAACCGACCATGCGTTCCAGAGAGCGCAGTTAAAATAGATGGATGAAGATGTACAGTGAATATATTTCAGGGGTTGTCTGGGCTTTTACTATTAGTGACCTATCCTCAGGATAGGTCATCAATATCATATCAGCTGGGGTCCAACACCTGACACCCCGCGGTGCAGCTGTATGAAGAGACGGCGCATGCAGTGCGCACATGCCACCTGCCTTCTCTCTTCTTGTCCGCTGCTGTTGTCTATTGTCTTTGCCATATCCTGACAAAAGGTCATCAATAGTAAAAGCCTGGACAACCCCTTTAATAAGATTTTTGGGGTTTCTATGTGTGGCAGATGAAAGGCTGAAGTTACCAATAGAGGGAGGGCCAGGGTTTGGTGAAATATCCCCTGTAGCTAATAGAAAACAGAAAGAGACAGAAAGTGGTTGTTTTTATGCTGCACCATGGAGAAAGATGGGTCAGGGTGATGTATGAGGGTAAAAAGTGTATGTGAACTGAGGGGGAGAGAAGGGACAGAAGGTGGAAGTTGTGGGTCAGTTTGAAGGTAGACAGCAGCTACAATGAGAACAGAAGCAAACAGTGAAACAATACTGTAACATACCTGAGCAGTGTGTAAATTTCAGTAGTTCATATAGCATACCTGTCTAACTGTCATGATTAACTGCCAGGTGCTTAGGCAATATGGCGTTTTGGTTAATATGGTGCTTTTGGCTAGTGCTTGACCCCTGTGAGTGCTTCCCCTTAGACTGTATCTACATTTATAGGGTGTGTGATTATAGAACTAGGGGTAATTTAGCTCATTATTCAATCAATCACTTAAGCAAAACACATAATAACAACAGATCAATTAGAAGAACATCTATAGGACTAAGCACAGTTATATCAATCTTGCAGAAAACACTATACATGGATGAACATGCAGGGGTATATACCAGGGAAGATGGAAGCTGCACAATTATAGTTGGGGAAAGCTGGGTGGAGCAGTTTTGGCCGAAAGCAATGCAGCCATACCAGGGAAGCATTTAGAGGTAACCAGGCACTGCTCATCACCTGCCAATACCTTCCCTCCTTCGAAGCATGGTGGTAGCAGTATCATGCTGTGTGGTGTTTTTTAGAGACTGGTGAGAATTGAGGAAAAGTTAAATTGAACAAAGTACAGAAATATTCTTGATGAAAACCTGATCCAGACCTCAGACTGGACCAAAAGTTTACCTTCAAAAAGACAATGACCCTAAGCATACAACCAAGGCAACACAGGAGTGGCTTAGGGACAACTCTGTGAATTTCGTTGAGTGGCTCAGCCAGAGCCCTGACTTGAACCCAATCGAACATCTCTGGAAAGACCTGGATATGGCTATCCACAAATGTTTCCATTCCACCTGAGAAAATCTGAAGAGAAGAATGGCAGAAGATGCCCAAATCCTGGTGTGCAAACGTTGTGGCAACATATCCAAGAAGACTTAAGGGTTTAATTAAGGTGCTTCAACTACATACTAAGTAAAGGGTCTTGCATATGTCAATGCAAGATTTTAGTTTTTCCCTTTTCAATAACTTAGCATGTTTTCTTCTTTGTCATCATGGGGTATGGAGTGCAGAATGATGGGGAAAAATTTAAACTTTTTTATTTTAGCACAGCACAAGGTTAAAAGAGTCTGAAGACTTTCTGAGTGCATTGTAGTGTACCACGTTAATGAGAAGCACAGCACTGGCCCCTTTAAAAACGTTTTAATTACTATAATTGACAAAGTAGTTCAACTCAGCAAAAGGGGTAAAAGGGGATATAAAAGTAGAATCTCAGAATATGCTTTTAACATAAACAGAAAATTTGCCCCAAAATCTGCAGCAAAAACTGCATAAAAATAAATGCACTTAAATCATAGAGCGGAATTATGTGCAGTTTTGGTGCGGATTTTATGTTGATTTTTTGCATTCAAATCGGCTTTGTGTACAGGTAGTCTTAGTGTACTGTTATGTATCAGGCTTCCTTTAAAGGGGTTTTCGGGATTTACTTATTGTTGACAGGGGGAGATAGGCCATAGACCCTACAGAGAAATTTCCAAGTGGGCCGATGCCCCAGGGGGCAACCCAAGTCCTCCTCTCTGCCACTGACCGGGTCCATAATGAGCTCTCAGAGGTAATTAACGCTGAGAATCAGGTACCCATGTACCCGGCCAGTGACCACACATGCCCTCCTGAATTCAACTGCTGTGGCCCGCACCTCACCTCCTAAGCCCTCTGCTCCATAGACAACTGGAGGAGGATGACAGAAGATGGTAGCTATTGATGGCCACCACAGAGGGCTAGCTTTTGGGGCAGTATATCATGCTACACTGTGCTACTTGGTTCTGCTGGGTTGCTGTTTTGCACTATGAAATTGTTGAACCCGCCTACTTGCGTTGCCCCACCTTCTGTTAATTTGGAACTGCCTACAAAATGGGGACACTTTTTTTCAGGACCACTTTAAGTTCCCAGTCTGAGGGGTCTGTCTAATGGCATCCCCACTGATCAACTGTTTTCAAAAGCTATGACACCAGAACCAGGCACCATTTGAATAGATGAAGCTTTGTAATTCTGGTGCTTGGTTCCAGGGCCGGATTTTCTGAAATGTAGGACCCCGGCTGATCTGATACTAATGACCCATTCTAAAGATAGGTCATAAAAAAGTAGGTTCTGGAAAAAACTTTTAATTTATCCAACAATAGTGACTAGGCATGTGATATTTCAAAGCATAAAACTAATAAAAAATTGATGATTTGTACCTCGTGCCTTGATTGTTCTGTCCATAATTATATCTGTATTTATGTTTGTATTGTTCTCTGCCCTGGTTTTGAACATAAAGTTCTGCCAGTTTTTTTTCAGGTTTGAAAAAACTTAACACTTATTGTTAAAATATAATGAAAATCACAATCCTTAAGCAACCATAGACATGTCTTAGATGGAGTGGAGCCAGACCTGAGTAGCTTCTGCATCTTTTCTGTAAATGTTCATTTTCTTGTACAGTTGCAAGAAAAAGTATGTGAACCCTTTGGAATGATATGGATTTCTGCACAAATTGGTCATAAAATGTGATCTGATCTTCATCTAAGTCACAACAATAGACAATCACAGTCTGCTTAAACTAATAACACACGAAGAATTAAATGTTACCATGTTTCTATTGAACACACCATATAAACATTCACAGTGCAGGTGGAAAAAGTATGTGAACCCTTGGATTTAATAACTGGTTGAACCTCCTTTGGCAGCAATAACTTCAACCAAACTTTTCCTGTAGTTGCAGATCAGACGTGCACAACGGTCAGGAGTAATTCTTGACCATTCCTCTTTACAGAACTGTTTCAGTTCAGCAATATTCTTGGGATGTCTGGTGTGAATCGCTTTCTTGAGGACATGCCACAGCATCTCAATCGGGTTGAGGTCAGGACTCTGACTGGGCCACTCCAGAAGGCGCATTGCCATTCTGTTGTTGATTTCCTTCTATGTTTTGGGTCGTTGTCCTGTTGCAACACCCATCTTCTGTTGAGCTTCAGCTGGTGGACAGATGGCCTTAAGTTCTCCTGCAAAATGTCTTGATAAACTTGGGAATTCATTTTTCCTTCGATGATAGCAATCCGTCCAGGCCCTGACGCAGCAAAGCAGCCCCAAACCATGATGCCCCCACCACCATACTTCACAGTTGGGATGAGGTTTTGATGTTGGTGTGCTGTGCCTCTTTTTCTCCACACAGTGTTGTGTATTTCTTCCAAACAACTCAACTTTGGTTTCATCTGTCCACAGAATATTTTGCCAGTACTGCTGTGGAACATCCAGGTGCTCTTGTGCAAACTGTAGACGTGCAGCAATGTTTTTTTTGGACAGCAGTGGCTTCCTCTGTGGTATCCTCCCATGAAATCCATTCTTGTTTAGTGTTTTACGTATCGTAGATTCGCTAACAGGGATGTTAGCATATGCCAGAGACTTTTGTAAGTCTTTAGCTGACACTGTAGGATTCTTCTTCACCTCATTGAGCAGTCTACACTGTGCTCTTGCAGTCATCTTTACAGGACGGCCACTCCTAGGGAGAGTAGCAGCAGTGCTGAACTTTACCCCTTTATAGACAATTTGTCTTACCGTGGACTAATGAACAGCAAGGCTTTTGGAGATACTTTTATAACCCTTTCCAGCTTTATGCAAGTCAACAATTCTTAATCGTAGGTCTTCTGAGAGCTCTTTTGTGCGAGACATCATTCACATCAGGCATTGATTGGACTCCAGTTGGCTGACACCTCACTCCAATTAGCTCTTGGAGATGTCATTAGTCTAGGGTTTCACATACTTTTTTCCACCTGGACTGTGAATGTTCACATGGTGTGTTCCATAAAAACATGGTAACATTTAATTCTTTGTGTGTTATTAGTTTAAGCAGACTGTGATTGTCTATTGTTGTGACTTAGATGAAGATCAGATCACATTTTATGACCAATTTGTGCAGAAATCCATATCATTCCAAAGGGTTCACATACTTTTTCTTGCAACTGTATATAGCTGTAATAAGTGGTCTGGCTCTTTCTGGCTTATAATATGTGGGCAAAACATGTAGAGCGTTTAAGAAAATAATTTTGGAACACATTGGCGATATCCGCAACAGACGGGACAAACCTGTAGCTTGATATATCTGGTCAAATCATGCGGGTAACCCTAAAGCTATACATTTCTCTATGATGGAAGTCATTAGACCCTCTATTAGAGGTGGTAACGTGGATAACATTTTAAAACAGAAGGAGTCTAGATGGATTTATACTCCTAAAACCATCACACCTTCTGGACTCAATGAATGCATCGAGTTTGCATGCTTCTTATAATGAATAAACCGGTCCCCCTCTTTATCAGCTGGGGTTTTGTCTATCTAGACTTTGGATCTTATTTTTGTTGCGTTATGGATTCAAAACCTTCCCTATTTCCCCCAGAGTCCTGGCAAATTACCCTCATTTATATATATTATTTTTGATCAATCAACCATTGTATGGCCACCTGAATTATATCATTCATCAGCATTCATGCGCCAGGTTTTATTAACATCTAGCAGTGACAGACATAGTATTGTCAATATTCATCAACTCCCCTTCGCGTCCTGTGTCACCTTTCACTATCTTCTCCCTTGCTCTGTTTAGATCCATGTTGATCTCTGATATCTCCGCCTGAAACATCATCGAGAGGGGAGGGATGCTACCACATGATCGTCCGGCCGGCGGGGATAAGGAGCGGACTTGTCAGGCGTCTTCCCGCGGCTATCTATCTGCGGACACCTGTATCAGCTCCTGTACCCTCCACCGGGGGACCCGCAATCCACCTCACCGGGCCGACTCTTATCAGCAATGGGCATGCAAGTATAGTGATAACCTGGGTGCATCATGCACCAGGGTTTAGCCCCACACACTTTCGGCATTGGGGATTTTCATCATATACCATTATGATCTATTCAATTGATCTGTCTTTACATGCTTGAATGTGAGGTTATTTATGATATATAGGGCATTTGTATCAAATTAACTTTGACCTTATATCCCATTTGATGAACGGGTACACTATGTGACATATGACATATAGGGTACTTTTATTATACTAACTGTTACCCTAGTTCAGGTTACAAACGGGATTTGTGTAAATATTTCAGACACATACAGGTCCGCAATTGATATCACTTTGATAATTATAACTGTGTATCTGCAACTATTAACTTTTTTCATGTTTTGTTGTATCCTGATGTAATAGGCTTTAATTTCTGGTATATGGATTTTTGTCCCCTGATGAGCCCGAAATCAATCGGGCGAAACGCGTTGGGAAGGTTAAGGACACTTTGTAATTTTTTATTGCTATATACTTCTCAATACTCTTGTTTTCTGTCTCATTGGGGCACTAATATTGTTTTATTTTTTTCAGTTTCTTATATTAGCGTAGGAACACTGATATTCAGGCCGCCAACTTATGTTGGAATTCATCCCAATGTCAGGGCCATCCTAGGGTCACTGGAGGCACGAGACACGGGATCGCCCCGATGGGAGAGACTATTCCGTTTGTAGGTAGGGTCTTAAGTATAGGGACATAAATAGGGACATTTCCCCATACCCTTTACAAACTGTTGGTCTATTAGACCCACCTACAACCATATGAAAACGGAATAGGTTGATAATTTTGGTTTCATTTTTGAATATTATTTCTATATTTTCTTCTCCTTTCCCTACCTCATATACAGTACAGACCAAAAGTTTGGACACACCTTCTCATTCAAAGAGTTTTCTTTATTTTCATGACTATGAAAATTGTAGATTCACACTGAAGGCATCAAAACTATGAATTAACACATGTGGAATTATATACATAACAAAAAAGTGTGAAATAACTGAAAATATGTCATATTCTAGGTTCTTCAAAGTAGCCACCTTTTGCTTTGATTACTGCTTTGCACACTCTTGATGAGCTTCAAGAGGTAGTCACCTGAAATGGTTTTCACTTCACAGGTGTGCCCTGTCAGGTTTAATAAGTGGGATTTCTTGCCTTATAAATGGGGTTGGGACCATCAGTTGTGTTGTGGAGAAGTCAGGTGGATACACAGCTGATAGTCCTACTGAATAGACTGTTAGAATTTGTATTATGGCAAGAAAAAAGCAGCCAAGTAAAGAAAAACGAGTGGCCATCATTACTTTAAGAAATGAAGGTCAGTCAGTCCGAAAAATTGGGAAAACTTTGAAAGTGTCCCCAAGTGCAGTCACAAAAACCATCAAGCGCTACAAAGAAACTGGCTCACATGCGGACCGCCCCAGGAAAGGAAGACCAAGAGTCACCTCTGCTGCAGAGGATCCGAGTCACCAGCCTCAGAAATCGCAGGTTAACAGCAGCTCAGATTAGAGACCAGGTCAATGCCACACAGAGTTCTAGCAGCAGACACATCTCTAGAACAATTGTTAAGAGGAGACTGTGTGAATCAGGCCTTCATGGTGAAATATCTGCTAGGAAACCACTGCTAAGGACAGGCAACAAGCAGAAGAGACTTGTTTGGGCTAAAGAACACAAGGAATGGACATTAGACCAGTGGAAATCTGTGCTTTGGTCCAAATTTGAGATCTTTGGTTCCAACCACCGTGTCTTTGTGCGACGCAGAAAAGGTGAACGGATGGACTCTACATGCCTGGTTCCTACCGTAAAGCATGGAGGAGGAGGTGTAATGATGTGGGGGTGCTTTTCTGGTGACACTGTTGGGGATTTATTCAAAATTGAAGGCATACTGAACCAGCATGGCTACCACAGCATCTTGCAGCGGCATACTATTCCATCCGGTTTGCGTTTAGTTGGACCATCATTTATTTTTCAACAGGACAATGACCCCAAACACACCTCCAGGCTGTGTAAGGGCTATTTGACCATGAAGGAGAGTGATGGGGTGCTGCGCCAGATGACCTGGCCTCCACAGTCACCGGACCTGAACCCAATCGAGATGGTTTGGGGTGAGCTGGACCGCAGAGTGAAGGCAAAGGGGCCAACAAGTGCTAAGCATCTCTGGGAACTCCTTCAAGACTGTTGGAAGACCATTTCAGGTGACTACCTCTTGAAGCTCATCAAGAGAATGCCAAGAGTGTGCAAAGCAGTAATCAAAGCAAAAGGTGGCTACTTTGAAGAACCTAGAATATGACATATTTTCAGTTGTTTCACACTTTTGTTTATTATGTATATAATTTCACATGTGTTAATTCATAGTTTTGATGCCTTCAGTGTGAATCTACAATTTTCATAGTCATGAAAATAAAGAAAACTCTTTGAATGATAAGGTGTGTCCAAACTTTTGGTCTGTACTGTATATTTGGGTCATTGGTTTTAAACTATATATTAAAGGTAATGTTTTAAAATAGTGGTCTTCAGTCATCCTCTTTCTAGTGTGATGTAAGAGTAGCACTGCTCCCTCTCCCCTCTCACAGCATGAGTCTCATGCAAACACTGAGATAGAGAGAAACTGCTGAAGGTAGCATCTTTTTAGTATTTATGGTTTCATACTACAGAGATTTTGTGGTAAATGTAAATGGTTCTGAACCTTGTCATATATTCACATGTACTACTAGTGTATGCAAAATAGTACTAATGACATACTAATAATGTATGTAAAATAGTATTAATGATAGGTACACTTTAACCCTTTTGCAATGGGTGGATGTTGGGTCTTTAAAGATGGCGCACGCTCCAGAGCAGAGCAAGCCCCGTAGCTAGCATGTGCCGGTTGCTTTATACAGCAGACACTGGCGGCTAATGTCTGTGATTGGTGGTAATGCCAATCGCGGACATTTAACTTCTCAGATGCCATGATCAAATATGACCATGGCATCTGCACTTCACGGGCAGCAACACTTTCCCCCGGCGGAGATCGAGCCCTCACACATCCCTGTAGACATAACTATAAAAAGGTTTATTTTTTCAGTATTAAATTGCAAGAAAAAGGACACATATGTAGTATCGCCGTAATTGTATTGCCTGGAGATTGAAAATCACTATTTAGTTTTACTGCATACTGAACACCATAAAAACAGAACTTGTAAAAGTGTGGTGGAAAGTTTTTTTTCAAATTTCACCCCATTTGGAATTTTTTTCCCCGCTTCCTACTACATAGTGTGCCATATTAAATGGTGGCATTTGAAAGTATAACTTGTTCCACAAAAAACAAGCAACTATACGGCAATGTGAACAGGAAAATAAAAAAAAGTTATAGCTCCAGGAAGGCAGGTAGCGAACAACGGAAATGCAAAAATGGAAAGTCACTGCGTCCAGAAGGGGTTAAAGAACCACAATTTTTTTTTAATGTTGCCCTCATTTGAATACTACAAGACAAAGGGTAGTGCAATAATCGAGCCTACCGGCCACTATATCGTGGGATTATATGCTCAGTTACCAGCGGACATTTCCACATGCCTGCTTTGATTAGCCAAGTACCACAACATCTTTAGAGTGGACAAGAAGTTAGGTTCTCTATGCATTCCTATGACAATCTCGATGTCAGGTCCATACTAAGGATAGTTTCACACCAGCAGTAAATTCTTCCAGTAGGCTAAATTCGAATCCCAGCACTAATGCTGGAAACAGGCCAGATCCACGGAGAGTCCCGTTATAGTAAATGTGGCCTGACAGTGGTCTGGTCTTTTCCAGCTATTCCGGATAGGATGTCTTCGTCTGTTGAGACAGCCTGCCGGAAGAATTTACTGCTAGTGTGAAACTAGCCTAATACACTGTGTAAATTGGGTAGTTAGAATAGGGGTTACATGGGGTGATGACAACTGGAAACAGAGCTTATAATTCTATAATATAGCGACAGGTAAGATCAATTCTTCTCTATGTCCTATGTAGCATTCAAACAGAGACAGCAGTAAAAAAAAAAATCTGAGTGCTTCTTTAAGGACTTTGCAAATACAGAATTCATACGACCATTGAATACACGAGTGTAAAAGGGGTCTTGAGAAAAGATTTGTATTACAAGACCACTAGCCGTTAAAGGGAATGGTATCTCTTGTCCTTTCCTCATGTTCTTATCATAAATACAATCCATTAAGATGACAAGTGAACAATGCTTTACTATCAAATGGTGCACACGTTCAGAAGAATGAATGTAGTCTTGTGGGCATGATCTATACTAAAACCCATCCTGTACTTGAAATATTTTATATTGAATTAATGACGTTCAAGATGCCCGTACACGTTGATAGCAGAAAGATGTGCACCCTAGCCTAGCACCCTACTACACTCCATGCCATCCACAAATGAGTCCTTCATGGCATCAGAACCCTATGGATCTGTTCTGTCTTAGTTGCTTTTCTCCTCACGTTCACCATAGGCCTGAAATAACTATTACCTGTATCTCTGACAGCTGCCTATAGGTGTAGCGTGATTTGTACCACTTGCAGACAGTGTGGATCTAGCATTCCAAGCATAATTTAACCACTCCCTCTATCTTAAATATGTGACACTAGCTCAGCCCGTTACCAGCTCGGCTCGGAGAACGCTCTGAACTTATTCTCTTGGCTAAACGCATAAGAGGTCATTAACTTTCACAATGCAATTCAATTGTTTTCCTAGAAGAGGAGAGTAAATGCCAAACAGGATATGAGAGCTCTCAGCTGTCAAATGTACTCGCCGTTAATGGGCACAGACTGGTAAACTCTTTCCCAAAACATATGTCCTGTGTAATATTTAGGTAAAGTTATACAGAACACCACAAACTATATACTCATTTCTTATAAATAATTGTAATTGTATCTTTGCCAGTTAGCCCATTTGTAGACTGAATGTTCCTAAAATATGTTACTCCCCCCTCTGCTATGCTGTTGTGGCTACACGGATTCAAAAAGAGCCTTGAAACTCATCAGCTTTCCTTCTGTATGCAGTTGTTTTAAGGGAATGGAGCTAAGATGTGATACCAAGCACAGCCGTCAAATGGACAGCGCTGTCCTTGTTGAGCTGCAAGGAGGCTGTGGCGCTCATCAGAGCTCTTGTGGGTGCCATGACTTCCTCAAACAGCTGATCAGCTGGAGTGCCAAGAGTCAAGATCCCACTGATATCATATTGATGACCTATCCTGAGGTTAGGTCATCAATATCTAAATCTTGAAAAACCCCTTTAATATGTATGGAGTCCTTAAAGGGGTTCTTCACGCTAGGGTGCGTTTTGTAGAGGCCAGTCCTGCACAGGGAATCATACTTACCTGATCCCCACCACTGCAAATCTCCAGTCTTCCTGTGTCGACATCTAGTTTGATACTGTTCACATGGCCCAGTAACATAACACATGGGGGACACATCACAGCTGTGTCCAGTCATTGGCTGCAACACCAACCTGACCCACAGCAAACCAGATATTGATAATGGGGTGACCGGAGATCTGCAACAGCTGCAGGGGAGGAAAGGAGCTGGAACTAAGTGGCAGGAATCAGGTAAGTATATTTCCCTGCTAGGTCCATTCATGGTGGGCTTGCGCCTGAGGGTGAAAACCCCTTTTAAGATGCATCCTGCATAACACTAATTACAGCGGATATCCAATATAGTTAAGCATATGTAACAGCATAGTAGCTCAGATTTTTTATCATTTTTAGAATACTGACATTTTAAAGTTTAAGAAAAGGTATATGGCAAGAAAGAGTTGGAACCGCACCATGAATACGTGTTTAATAAAGAGTCTTTTTCTGACACAATGACACTTTCGTCAGTGGGCTTTGTTAGGAGAGGCAGCTCAGCCCGATGGCCATTTCATCACAGTGCTGAACAAACCCATTAAAGTAAAACACACAGTAATAAAAAAATAACTGATTACTTACGTGCTTACATTCATGGGATAAAATTTGATTTACTAAAAAATATTCAGGGAGAAAAGTAAGTAGGGGAGTGACCACAAATGTAATTAATATAAATCCCAAAATGCAGTAACATAATTTTTTGTATGTTAAAAGCCATTACGGAGCATTTGTTTTATGCTGAGCATAAAAAATTTCCATAGTGTTCTTGTATATGATACAGATAAGGTGACATTTCTCTAGGGACCCACAGTAGGGCAGCTATACCTGGAGGCAGACAGAGTAAAAAGAAAAAAAATCACAGTTAATAGTAATACACTGAAATGTAGGCTTTGTCAAGGGCAAAAATAGGAAACTTTAACAGTCATAGAAATATAATATAAATAATAAAATATAGTGCTGTGAACTGGAGTATAACTAGATTAAAACCTTGAAAACAATCAGAATATTTCAGAGAATGCAAGAGATTTTAAAAATCACAAAATTCACAATATGTTCATTGTGTTACATGATTGTCACAGATTTCACCTTTTACAATGCAGGAAATCCACTGGAAAATCCGTATTACAGGATATACATGCATGATATAAAATAAAATATGTAAAGCAGATATAATATAGTGCATGACAATGTCTTTGTAATGAAACCAGAACCAGCTCTGTACCTCACACTGATCCAGACAATGACGGACTGGGGTTCCTTGGGACCACCAAAGGAAATTATTCATGGGGCCCAACCACTATATCATCAATAAAATCTAATAGGTTTTGATTCAAAAGTGATTTGCTCCAAATGTTTTTTTTTTATCCTGGACCTTGGGGCCCACTATGGTGTTAATGCCCAGGCCCATCAGAGGATGCTCTGGTACTCTGGTGGACCAGTTTAGCGCTGGATCCAAAGCTCTGCACATTTATTGCTCCAACTGCTCTGCTAGATTATCTTCAGGCTGACAGCTCAGGGAGTGTGTTCTTTCTCAAGGGTGTGTCCTTTTTCAGGGGGCATGTCCTTTCTTCTTCAGCTCTCTCCCTATAACTTTCACAGTGTTTAATAAAATATATGGATGGTAGCAGTTGAAGGATGAAACTGAGCATGCGCGACCACCTCAGTAGGTGGACGTGCACATTACTATACAAATTTAACACAAGGGGCACCATTATAATGAATAATAATGATTTACAGGTGTGTCAATGGGAATTAAATGAGAAACCTTTGAGTTTGGTGGAACAACACGGTAATTTAATGTTACTATCTCTGCATTGCGAATCATCATATATTGACGATAGTTTAAAAAGGGATTTCAAGCCTCCTAATCCAGATTTTTACCCGGGAAGTTCAAGAGTGATAGGTTTCAAGAACTTGTGGAGAGAGTTTTAATGCGATTAAACAGTAAAATAAATAAAAAAAAGGGCTCAAATAAAGATAATATGACTAAATATGAGAGGGAGGCACTCTGTGAATTAAAACGAAACACAGATCTAGTAATAAAAAATGCGGATAAAGGAGGCTGTTTTCAATGCCGGCTTATGTAAGCAACAAAATGAGGAATTGTTAAGTGACACATCTGTTTATCGGAAACTACATACTAATCCACCGAAAGACTTCCTGCAAGCAATGATAAAAATGCTACAGGAGGGTGTAAGATTGGGGTTTTTGGATAAGAGGATGGCAGAGTATTTGCTAATACAACATCTAGTAACCTCCGGTGTTCCATTCACTCTCCAAGCTTCATAGGAGGTCCGTCCCCCTGAGACCCATTGAGACAGGTGTTGGGAGCCTCGGGGAGCATCTGGGAGCCTGGGTTGACTATTTTCTTCAGCCTCGTACAGAAAATCCCAAGCCATATTAGAGACCCTAAACATGTATTGGATTTAGTCAACAAACTGGAATGGAGAGAGGGATATAGATGGGTCACATGTGATGTCATGGGTTTATACCGCTCAATTCCGCATCATCTAGGGTTATTATCTTTAAAACGTCACTTAGATGTACACTACCTACAGTCCAGCTTTAAAGTAGTTCATTTACATTCAGGGGAGTTCCTTTAGGGCCACAATTATTTTTGCCCTTGATGGTGAATATTTTTTGCAGAAGAGAGGAGCATCAATCGGTACAAAATTTTCCTGCTTGCAAAAATGTTATGGCCCATTGGGAGGAATTTGATGAATGATGACAATATTCTTCTGCCCCACATTGTATGGTTCGACAGATTTATTGATGACCTAATATTGGTGTTGGGAATCCACTGACAGTTTGTACGTTACATAAATAAGAATCAAATGAACTTGCATTTTACTCATCATATGGCACATAAGAAAATGCCCTTTTTAGACATTGATTTATCCAAAGTAGTAACATCTTCATGTCACCCCCTCCATGTGGTGAATAGCATCCCATATGGGGAGGGAATCAGAGTGTGTTGCAACTGCTCTGATGATGCAGTTTTTGGAGGAAATGGAGGGTCTTTTAATCCAGATTTAGATCAAGGGGATCTTCTAAATATGTATTAAAGGATGTGATACAAAGAATAAGAGAACAACAAATTGTAACGGTCACGTACACACACACACAGGGGGGAGGATAGTGACCACTGAGCTCCACCCTCACCCCTGGCCTTGCCTACTTGCCTCACAAGTCCTGATGACAGGGGACAACTGGACGGCAGTTACAAAAAAAAAGGTGAGACCCCAGCAGAAGAATTGACACGGTTATTCAAAGCTAATTCAGCCAATGGAGGAAATTTCACCCATAATTGCTGGTCATCAGCAACATACAACCTCAAGAATTGTTCCACAGACTGATTAAGGCGTTCAGTCTGCCCAATACTCTCAGGGTGGTAGGCAGAGGAAAAAGACAATGAAATTTGAAATTTTTGACAGAAGGCCCTCCAGAATTTGGACACAAACTGCACACCCCTGTCAGAAACAATATTTTCCGGGATACCATGCAATCGAACAATTTCTTTCACAAAAATAGACGCCAGGGTTTTGGCATTCGGGAGTTTAGACAGGGGAATGAAATGAACTGGAGGCCTGAGGAGTGGAAGAACCTTGCTCTAACTCACAAGAACTGAGTTTTTTCCCTAGCTCCTGCACCATCTGCGTCAGATTAGAGACATGGTCAGTCAGGGTCACCAGAGGATTCATTATACAGTGGTTATTGGGCCTGTTAATCTGTAGCGGTCACGTACACACACACAGGGGGGAGGATAGTGACCACTGCGCTCCACCCTCACCCCTGGCCCTGCCTACTTGCCTCACGAGTCCTGATGACAGGGGACAACTGGACTGCAGTCCCTAACTTAGGATACGTGCGGGAAGGACAGACAAGACAAATAACGGATAGTGAACGGACCGGGTCAAAACCAAAAGGACAACGCAGTACAGAGGGATAAGCAAAGAAAGGTCAGGAGAAGCCGGGGTTATGAATACCAGGAGAGTCGAGAAGTACCAAAGGAGTCCGCAAAGAATAGTCAGGTGGAAGCCGAGGTCAATATACCAGGAAGGATGCGCAGTACAGGAGGAGCAGGCAAAGGATCAACAGGGAACAGGATCAGGTAAGTACACAGGTATCCAACAACTGCCAGGAACCTAAATTAACAGGCAACCTGTGGCCAGCAGGCTGCCTGTATTTATAGTGGGGAGTGAGGGTCATGTGACGTGGCCAGCGTCACATGACCGACAGACCGACCAGTCGAGCACCGAGTGATCAGCTCGGCGCTCAAGGCAGACCTAGGAGCAGGGAGCCTCCCAGCTAGCAAAGCCGCCCTGGGAACGAGGTCAAACACAGATCCTCGCTCCCGAAGCTAAGCAGCAGGTCTGCTGCTGATGGGACACAGAGTGCGCCTTCGGCACTCCGTTACACGAATGGTCTTAATGATAGGCATGACCTTATATTTGAGTATTAATCAGAGTGAAATATAGCCATTCCCTTACAGTTAAATGTATGTCTTTTTATATTCAATTAAAATGTTTAAATTAGACTTGCTATGTGCACACATGTGGTATTAGTGTGATGGGGGGTTGGCATGTTTTAAAAGTAGGCTGTACCACATTCTGGTTAGGTTATGAGAAAGACTATGTGTCGAAACGCATAAATCTGTAGCTCTGTTCTTGTACCATTTTATTTTACTTCAAATAAAAGTGGATTTTATGGGATATCGATCGTGCAGGATATTTATCTGCTGTCAAGTTACCCTGCTCTGGGAGTTCCATGCACGAGGAACGAAGTATCGAAGGGAGAGCTGGAAACTTATGGAATTAAAGTGAATATTTTTTAACAAAAAGGAAAGTACAAAAGTAACTAGTTCTTCATGCTGAATTACAGTAAAATAAAATGTAATGGTGGCACAAGCCCTTTAATATACCATCCAAGCCAGAAGTTCTAGTGGGGTACATATAATTTTTGTAAATGAACATTGACATGTCATATTGATATGTCAGATGTTGTGATTGGTGGAGTCTAGGTGTTCAGATTTCCACCCATCACTAAAACAAATAGGTACAAGCATTCAGCTGATCACCACAACTCTTCATTTCGGATTGCTTCTCCTGAAACAGGGGAGTGAGTGGTGTACAGGTTTATAAAAAGTCTACAGTGCAAGTTATTAAACATTCTACACCAGCTTTCTGGGGTGATTTTTTGCCCTTTTTCTGAAGAAGAAAAAAGTGGGCAGGGCATGGGTGGCAGGGGGTGGGGTCTGCACAAGCCAAAACATTCCAGATTACTGATGCCATTTTATTTTTACACTTGAATTCTACAACTGCTCCTAGATTGCCGTGGGTTTTAGAATCTAGCACAAGTACCTGCCAAGGTCCACCAAGATTAAAAAGAGGCATGTGGTTCTTAAGATATTTGACACATTTCACACCACAATTAAGTAGATCAAGACTGCAGTTAGAAGCGCCAGTATTGATAAATCCCCACACACAATTCCATACGCCACTCACTCAACCAAGAAAACGCAGGGCCAATCAGAAACAAAGGGGCTTGAATCAAACTAAATGAAACACTCTTTATAGGACTCTCTTCCTGGGTCACCAATATCTAATGCCTAATTGTTAAAGAATCTGTCTTTTACTAATGACATTGGAACTACCATATCAAAATGATGGGCCTCGTCATTTGTAATACTATATGTATCAACTTAGTATTTAATGCTACAGAAATCCCAATTGTTGACCTACCATTAACCTCAGAGTTTAACTAAGGTGCATTACAAATGTATAGCATTGCTCAGACTGTGCTATCACCACTTGCACAACAGGTTCACAGATAACAGTGCTCCTGGATTCAAGTGGTACTAAATGCCATGTCTTCAACAGGAGGGTCATTTGGAAAAGAGTCAAAATGTTACATCAGTGTCATGTCTTCACTTAAATCAAGAATCTGAAAACAACACCTTTTCTGTGGCTCTTAAAATACAGTGCTAAGAATGCTGACAATTTGCTGTATGAGGTCTGTGTTCAAAGCTGTTACCATTACCTCCCTATCTCTGAAGTGCCAGTCATCACAGTCTGTCTGCAGTCAGATGAAGAAGACCTTCTGCATTTCTAAAATGTAAATATACTAGAATTAAGAGAGTAATGTATTTTGAGGATTTGATGGGCACTACCATGCAGGCTCTAGAATCACACCCTGCACTCTAGAATTCTGGTTTAGCGACCTTTGGTCTTACTTGCGCAAACATTTTGCAACCACTCAGTTTAGTTTCGAAAGTAGGAAGGGAAGTGGGAATAGTTAGCTATGTTATTTCATTTCAGATTTATAACTGAGACTGAGAAAAAAAAAAGGCAAAAAAAAACTTCAGTGGGGGGGTGGCATTAAAATGGAGAAGCATTTCTAGTCAAAAGTATTACATCGGCACATCTTTCAACCTATCAAAAAACGTGCAACGTTTTCTAAATTTGGCACAAAATACACCAAATGAGACTCAAGCAAAACTGACTTCAAATATTACCCTCATGATAAATTGTCCTCTATATGTGCAAAAATATTCTCACTCCATGAGCCACTGAGGAAGGATCATGTGAGCTCCGAAACGCATTTGGAAAAACAAATAATTATCCTCAAATACCTAAGACAGCAGGAGTCCCAGACAGTCGCATAGATATATGCACTGGGCCGGGAAAGTGCAGGAGTAAGTACAAACCTTACAGCACTCCAGGCCGACAAGCACATATGCCGGACGCCACGTGGGACGACGAACAAGTGTGGAGAAGAGCGTAGCAGAGAATGTGACTGCGCATTGAGAGTCTCTGCTAGCTGAAAAGTACTGTGGACCGCTAAGACATGCGGCACAAACCAGTGTTCATTCCCGGCAGTGAAAGACGGCACAGTATAACTTCAGGAGTGGTAATATCGAGCTCAATAACTCTGAATACATTTATATTATTTTATTAACAATATTACTAAGACCGGAGCAATCAATTACTATTTAGACATAATATTTTCTATTTGGACATATCACAAGGATTGTGGCCATATACAAGGGAGCATACAAAGGGATACGACATTTGTCTGTAATGTCATCTTCTGATATACATACATTGTATATGTTATTATTTTTTGGGGGGGGGTTTGTTTTTCTTATTTTCTCAGCTTTAAATAAAATGATATATTTTTGGAGGTGTATTTCCAGATGGTAGTGTGCCTGTCAATTGTTACATAATACAGCCATGTGCATCAGCTCCAAGACAAAATGTGAATGGAGCACGCAAAAATGTTAGTGTACAAAATTGAGGTAAAGCTTACAGTTACATACTAGCTTGATTTCTAGGCCAAGTGTGCAAACTTCTTTGCTTGGTTCCTTAGCTGTAAACTATAGATTACAATGTTATTATTACAATCAGTTGGTGACTGATCAGCTGGCCCACGGGGTCAGAGACACCAGTGTGAGGCACTGAGGGGTCAGGCAAACTTATAGTAAGCAACCAGATGAGCTGAGGTCATGCAAATCCATTAAACTAATTCTTCAAGGACTTTTTAAAATCAAAGCTGTATGAGCCAAAAACAGACGATGCAGCATTGACTGGTCTGTTTACAGTGTAGCGCCAGCAGAAGACCAGGGAGCGGTGAGTGCAGAAGGAGTGCTATGGGTCTCTGGAGTGGCAATGCCATTCAGAGTAGGAGAGGTAAGTTCATTTATTTTATGTCTTATCTGAGGTCTGATGAGGGTCTGATGAGGAATGGGAATCTGATTTGGGGGTCTGATCCGAGGTCTTATGAGGAATGGGGATCTGATTTTGGGGTCTTATCTAAACTCTGATGAGGAATAGAAGTCGGATTCTGGGGTCCAATCTGAGGTCTGATGAGGATTGGGGGGTCTGGTGAAGACTGGGGTCTGACTTGAGGTCTGATAAAGATTAGGGGCCTCATTTGGGGGTTTGATCTGGGGTCTGATGAGGATTTGGCCTCTGATGAAGATTGGGGGTCTGATCTGGTGGCCTGATGTTAAATATATTTTTTCTTATTTTGCTCCTCTAAATTCTAGGTGCGTCTTATGGTCTGAAAAATATAGTACTCAATTTATTTAATATTTAGTAATACAGTGCCTTTTTTAGAAATGTTAATGCACATTCTTATGAAAGGAACTGAAACATTAAGCATAAGTCGATGTTATATTAAACATTAAACATGAGTTATTTCAAAGCTTAAAAAAAGTAAAAAATAAATGTAAACCAAAAAGCATTCTCAGAGGTTGATCATGCCATAAGAAGTTTTGTAATCATTGCTCATTCCAACATTACTAGACGCAGAGTTTGTTTTACTGTAATAGTCATTTTGTTCATGTTTACTTGTACAAGTAGAATACTGAAATCTGTTTAGTCTGAGTAAACAGACGAAATGAATGTCTTTATGAATTATAAGTTCATTGACAAGTCACCCAGTGTTTGACACAAAAGGTATTATCATCAAAGTGAAGCTCAGACAGGAGAACTTCCTATTAATCTTTGGCTAAATGAGAGCTGTAAGTGGCAAACAATTCACTCCATTGTTTTCACTAGGTGTAGCTGATATTTGCGGCTTGTCTGTTTATGCTTTGATTGCATAAACATACAATAATTCTGTCATTTGCTCTGGTCCATATACTGTAGGTGAAACTGACTCATAAAAAGCAGTAATTACCTTAAAGGGGTTATCCAACCTCTAAAATGCCTCTCCATACACCGGTCCCATCACAGAGGCAGTACTTAACTGGCTCCCTGGAACTCACATCGGGGAAGGGGGGGGGATGCTAGGAAGGATCGTTCCCGTCCCGGGTTGCAATTGGATGACGCAGCGGCAGAAGTGATGGGGGTGCCAGGGAGCCAGGTAATTACAATCCCTTTAATAAAGATCACTAGAATGATAAATATTTCCAACAACCTTTTATAAAGAACTACCTTAGGCTACTTTCACACTAAAGTTAATACTTTCCAGTATTGAGATCCATCATAGGGTCTCAAGACCGGAAGAAGATGCTTCCATTTTGTCCCCATTTATTGTCAATGGGGACAAAACGTAACTGAACAGAACGGAAAGCTCCAAAATGCATTCCGTTCCCATACCAGAAAGCAAAATGCAACATGTTGCGGTTTGCTTTCCATCCTGGAATGCGGAGCAAGACGGATTCGTCATGACCCACAACGCAAGTCAATCAGGACGGATCCGTTTTCTCTAACACAATCTGACACAATAGAAAACGGATCCGCCCCCCATTGACTTTCAATAGAGTTCATGACGGATCAGTCTTGTGTATGCTAAAGATAATAAAAATGGATCTGTTTATAACGGATGCAGATGGTTGTATTATCAGTAACGGAAGTGTTTTTGCTGAACCCTGCCGGATCCAGCAAAAACGCTAGTGTGAAAGTAGCCTAATTGCCCATGCTCCTTCAGTAGCTTTTGGCCAACAGTAATTTCTCCCAACTCCCCTATACACATACACAATCGAGTGTGTATCTATTTTCAATAGAGCGAAAGGAGAAAACTGCTGCAATACACCTTTGGCAGCGGCTTATCTCCCAGGAGAATAAAAGGTCTAGGCATTGAAACACATAATCTCACATAATCTGTTGGGGAATGAATAATCAGGAACTCCCAATACATATTAGATTATCAGCTGCTCAGCCAAAAACAGCGGGTTCAGCCAACAATTATGTGCATGGGGTGTTAAGAGCAACAAGGTTGCTTCCAGGTCACTTTGTTACTCACTTTGGGTAGTTACTATGCAACTGCCCTACATCTGAATCTGGGTTTGGTATCATCTTAGCCTTGCTTGGTTGATTAGGGTGGAGTGCTGTGTTTGAGCCTATTTATATCCAGAGGTCACTTCATTTTGATTTTCATCTATACTGAGCTGCCATGTGCATTTCCTCCCAGATTCTGTTTTAGTTTTCCGTGTTTTCCTCTATAGTCCCACTGAGTCTAGAGTGTTTTCTGTTTATTCTGGCATATGTAGTTCCTCATGGTCTATTATTTTTCCTGCATATTCTGTGATCTGTAGTCCCAGAAAGTTTAGTATGTTGCTGGATCATCTCCTCTTTTTAGTGACCCTGTCATCCAACAGTGAGATTATATAAGTGTCTTGTTTTCTGCCAGTATTAATATGTGCTGATAGGTGCACCATCGTTGAAAGCTGCACAGTGCATGGGGACTTCCATCAACTGTATCTTCTGGCACTGTATCTTCAGCTTCTGGCACTGGTAGCTGATGTCAGGCCCCCAGCAATCTCATATACAGTAGATTATCTGTTCTGAGGATAGATCATCAATATCAAAGTACCGGAGAATTATTAATATATATATTAATAGAGTTCAAAGGTCTGTTTTTTTCTGATAGTTGTGGCCACTATTAGAGGAAGCTTAAGAACTTTTAGAATATTGTAATGCATTGAACCCAATATAAAAACAGTATGCAGTCGGCATTAGATCTATGCATTAAAAATAGAGCTCCAGAAAAAATAAAGATATATTATGAAATTGATCAGCACAGGAATTTAGATCTAAAAATTAAATGTTGAAAAAGATGAATATTTATGTTAAAGGGTTTTCCAGTTTACATCAACATCCTTTAAAGTGATAATTTATGAAAGTAGCTATAATTTTGTAATGTCATTCTTTTAACTTTATTGCGCCTATCTTCTGTTCTGGTCCGAGGTCGCATGACCATGTCCATGCAGCTCTTTCTTATTTCCTGTGATGTTATGTCCATGGGAGTGTCAAAGCAGCAACAGAGGCAGTAATAGGGGAGTGTCTATGTAACTAGCTGGTGGGAGGAGCTATAAACTAGCTGGGTGTTGTTAGGGGCAGTGCCGGAGCTGTGGCAGAGAAAGGTAGTGCACCATTTAGGATGCGACCAAATCAGATTTGTTTACAGGGTGAAACCAGGTTAGGAGAGTCTAAATTGAAAAAAAAAAAAAGCTTAGGGAAGATGTACATGAGGTAAGCAACAACATAAGCATACCTGTGAACAATCATAGTAATCTCAGAAAAGATTAAATTCCTTATACTGCGATATATGAAAATATAATGGTGTTACTTACTTTCCTTCAGCCGTTTCTTATAAAAATGAAGATTTATAATATGTAAATTAGGTCTCTACCAGCAAGTAGGGCGTCTACTTGCTGGTAGCCGCCGCAAAAAAAAACGCTCCCTCGTCGTGTTGATTGACAGGGCCAGACGCGATCTCCTCCTCCGGCCGGCCCTGTCAGCATTTCAAAAGTCGCGCGCCTGTGCTGACGGGGCCGGCCGGAGGAGGAGATCGCGGCTGGCCCTGTCAATCAACACGACGAGGGGCGTTTTTTTGCGGCGGCTACCAGCAAGTAGACGCCCTACTTGCTGGTAGAGACCTAATTTACATATTATAAAACTTTCTTATAAAAACAAACTGCTGAAGGAAAGTAAGTAACACCATTATATTTTCATATATCGCAGTATAAGGAATTTAACTAGCCCCCCCCCCCCCCCCCCCCAAAAAAGACTTTAGTGGGGTGACAGAAGCCCTTTAAGTAGATTTATAATTTATAGCATTCCCTAAAATATATCCTCTAAAGCTAATGGACATATCAAATCCTGGGTCCAGGACTCAGCGCCCTATTTGAAGTCTTTCCTGGCTATGCAGCTTTGCCAGTGATAGTCTCTGACTGCCTAGCTGTGCTCCCAGTTCCAGTTCTGTGAGCTTCTGGATTGTTTCTATTACCGATCTCGACTTTCTTTTTGACCACTGTCTTGTGTATTGGTACTGAGTTTCCGATCTTGTTCTGATCTCCACTTGGCTTTTGGATTTCCCTCTCTCAATTTGGTACTTTCAGATCCTCCTTGTTCCGGCCAATTTTTTTATGGTCTTGTCTTTGTGTTGTCTGTGTATTTGTGTTCGTTGTCTCACACCTTAGCAGAAGAGGAAACATTGCCCAGTTGCAGACTTGCTGTTTAGGACTTGATGTGCAAGTAGGCAGGGAAAGTGAAAGTCCATGTTTGTCCCTACCTACAGACATCACACAGCTGGAGTAGAATTAGCACATATTTTATTAATATTTATTTGTCTTTTTGGGACAATACAGCGTAACACATGTTTGGATTAGACAGCAACTAAGTAGGTTTGTAGTTTAGCAACTTAACCAGAATATTTACATTGTCATAACTCACAGCTACATTTACTGGAATTTACTGCCAAAGTACTAGAACTAATTCAAGCAGTCACTTCCTCTTTGATGACATAATCATTTGATTTGCTCACATGGTCATAATTAGGTTAAAATGAAAATGGAAAAATTGATACAGCAATTCTTTTATTAACCAGCAAGTCAAATATGTCTGCGCGTAAAGCAAATCTCTTGCCCCCCTCTTCTTTTAGGGGGTCATTTTGCCTGATGATCATCTTCTCATTAATCGTTCAGTTTCTTGCAGTATATATATTTTATATATTTGCTATAATCTGCTCTTCTTGCGCTGACTGCTGATGAGCATGCAGTAGTAGTAAGCTTATGACTGGGGTTTTAGAAGATTTTAGAAGATTGCTGATGTAAAAAGACACATAATGAAATAAAGCTGAAATGAAATTTAATGTGTGAAGGAATGATATGAAAGTATTTAATTATTATTTGATGGAAACTATTATTTATATATAATGTAAGGATCGCTCTCTCTGCCTGGGGCGGCGATGACAGACTTGTCATCAAACAGGGTTTTTTTTCAAGCTCGAATGATGCCTTATTCAAATACTTCAGCATACTTCATCTAAGCTCTAACTATACAGAGATCACCCTAACCCACCTCTAAGACCAGCTTCTTAGCTGTGACCCCGCCACACATAGGGTTTGGTCCACCCATCCTCCTGATGGTGACCACGAAAAATAGCCCTTGGAGGGATACGGTCCAGCAGTTCTCATGACTCTGAGTATGTGACACACACAAAAAAACTCAGGCTTTACTCAGCCTTGTGGCTTCCTTCTCTTTCTCTCAATTCCTCCCCCACACACACACTGATGATTTCTTCACCCCTCAGTGATTATTGGGCTAGGGTAATACCTGTAGTGGACTAGGAGTGTGGACTGAGTGACTCCCACTACCAACCTTTCTCTCAGTCCAAAGAAATCCAGCCCACATAATTTAAAGTTTCAGTACTTTTTGCACAAATTTCTGTTCTCTAGCACGAAGCTTAATGGCAAAATTCACAACAGGTGTTTGATCAATGAATCGCCCAATACATTTCCTGGTTTAATTAGAATTGGTACTTAAACAGTCCTCTTCATCATACTGTTCACATTTTGACATCATGAGACCAAGGTGACACCTAACAATAGATTAACAGTAGCTCGCCATTTCAAGGCTTCAAGCAGGATGTTCTCCGACGGAAGTGGCCAATGAGCTTCATTCTAAACAATGCCCTGCGGAACCGGATGATGAATGTCACATAACTCCAGGCACATTCAAGGGAGGTGAGAGGCACCCAAGTCAGACCATTCAAAACCATTTACATCAACATGGTCTGCATGCTAGACAACCTGCAGGGGTACTCGACCACAGGCGTCAACATCTTGCATGGGCCAGGGATCATCTACACTGGACGAGGGACCAGTGGGCCTCAGTGCTGTTCACTGATGATCAATTTATGATGATCAGAAATGATGGCCGCCAACAATGTTGTAAACATCAAGGAGAGCGCTATGCATCAGTCACTGTTTGCCTTTCACGGTGGTGGAGTTACAGTGTAGTGTTACATGCTCTGATGCTCTCCTTTGCCTGATGCTGTCCTTTACCGGGCTCTCCATGGGTAAAGCTAGGCGGAGGCTTCCGCGATACGCACAGGGTAATGGAGAGCATTGGAGCATGAAAGGCTCCGATCCTCATGTCACAGGGCCGGAGGGGTGAAAATGGGGATATGTCTGGGTTCAGCTCTAAACCTGGACAACCCCTTTAAGTTTTTCTTGATGCAATTACCACCTGAACACAGGATGTGTGTTCCATATGTTAGAGTTGTCAATTTAAATAGGTTGCCTGGGTTCAGAGCTGAACCTGGATATATCCCCATTTTCACCCAGGCAGCCCCCCTGATATGAGCATCGGAGCATTTAAATAGCTAGGGCAGTGCTAAAGCCTTCCCATCAGTGCCGGTGACGTCACTGGGAACACTGCTAGGTGGAAGCAGTGTAAAAATATAAACAAAAAAGCCTTTGCCCTGTGTTATTCAAAGCAGGGCAAGGGAGAGCATCGGAGCATGAAATGCTTCCTGGGTGAAAATGGGGATATGTCCGGGTTCAGCTCTGAACCCGGACAACCCTGTAACCTTATGCTCAGATTGAAAAAATAAAGCTATGACTTTCAATTGGCTTTTATTAAAAATATTAAAGGGACACTGTCAGGCCTTCTGAGTATATTTAGATCTTTATATATCCTCCTAGGTCTTGTAATAAGTTTCCAATTCATATAAGTATTATCCCTGTGCGCATTGTAAAACGTGAAAAATAATCTTTATAATCACCTGTCAATCAACTGTCCATTGTGCCCAAGGGGCGTTCTTTGCGCCGCATTTGTGCATGCGCGGGATCGACGAATGTCGGGGACAGGAAAATACCGCCCAGCGAAGTGAATTCTAATGAGATGGGCGTCTCTAAGGATCCGGAAGTTGGGGCGCGGCTGGGCACAAATGCGGCGCAAAGAACGCCCCTTGGGCACAAAGGATAGTTGATTGACAAGTGATTATAAAGATTATTTTTCACGTTTTACAATGCGCACAGGGATAATACTTATATGAATTGGAAACTTATTACAAGACCTAGGAGGGCATATAAAGATCTAATTATGGACAGAAGGCCTGACAGTGTCCCTTTAAGCTATTCTGTCACAAAGGGTTAACTGTTTTTCTAGCTGTGTGACTGGTACTTTCACTTTGTGCTCATCTAATAAGCTTTATCTCAAAACTACTGAGAGGTCATAAACACTTATTTAAGCAACTTATCAGTAAGATAAGAACTAAGCTTAAATAAGTGTTTATAATGTGAGAGAGCAGAGATAATGAGTCCTTCTGTTCCCCAGATGACGGAAAAGACAACTAAGGCTACTTTCACACTAGCGTTCAGCTGTCTGCTTGTGAGCTCCGTTTGAAGGGGCTCACAAGCGGTACCCGAACGCTTCCGTCCAGCACTAATGCATTCTGAGTGGACGCGGATCCGCTCAGAATGCATCAGTCTGGCAGTGTTCAGCCTCCGCTCCGCTCAGCAGGCGGACACCTGAACGCTGCTTGCAGCGTTCGGGTGTCCGCCTGGCCGTGCGGATCCGTCCAGACTTACAATGTAAGTCAATGGGGACGGATCCGTTTGAAGATGACACACTATGGCTCAATCTTCAAACGGATCCGTCCCCCATTGACTTTACATTGAAAGTCTGGACGAATCCGTCTGAGGCTACTTTCACACTTAGAAATATTTTAACAATATAATGCAGACGGATCCGTACTGAACGGAGCCACCGTCTGCATTATATGAGCGGATCCGTCTGAGACGGATCCGCTCTGAACGCAAGTGTGAAAGTAGCCTAAAAAAATAGGCTGCTGGTATAGCATGTCATCTCTGTACAGAAAAAAAGATTCCATATTGTTAATAAAGACCAATTGAAAAAAAATATTTTTAGCTCAAAATAAGTACAAAGCAATAATTTAAAAAAATGCCACACACGTGTATATAGCATAACTACTAGAGTTTTGTATTAAATGGCAATTGACAAGTAATTTTTCTGCCATGGTATTACTAGAGATTTACCACATGGCTGCTAACATTGTTTTCACACTAATAGTTTTATTGACATGGATAATTCAATCATTTTACCAAGTTCCTTAGATATTCTCTGTTTGCTTCTTACTATGTATAGAATCTATTGACCTCCACTGTTGTCATGAATGCTTATACTTAGAGGCAGAATAATCTTGGAAGAAATTTCAGGCAGCTTGATTCTTTTACCTTGGAGCCGTTCCCAGTGACGGTATTAAATAAAGACAACTCCCTGCTTAATCTTTCATCTGCATAAAACAATAGATAGTGGACATCATTGAATTAACCCCTTAAGGATGATTGCTGAACATGTATGGTGCCAGAAGCTGAGCGGGTGCCCTAGTGGCCATTTTCCTGCTGTTTTACACAGCAGACACCTGGAGGCAAAAGTCCAGGATCGCCAGTATTGCAGATCACGGACATTTAACCTTTCAGGTGTCATTGTAACCAAAGCATCTGAGAAGCAAACCCTGGGATCTGAGGCCTACCACGACAATGTTCCTTTGAGCCCTGCCTGTGACAGGGCTCCATAGGAACATAGTGAATCTCCCATAGACTGCAATGGTAATTTATCAGAAGATCTTATGTTCAAATCTCCTAGGGCGGCCAAAAAAAATAGCAACAAAAAGCTTAAAAAATGTAAAATTCAAATCACCCCCTTCCCCACATTAAGAATACAAGTTAATAAATAATAATAATAAAAAGATCATTGCCCTCTCCATGCCCCATAATGTCCATACTATTAAAATATAAACACATTTATCTTTTTTTCGCTTCACCTCTCCCATGAATAAAAGGTGATCAAAAAGTCATATACACTCCAAAATTTCAATAAAAATTACAGACCGTCCAGCAAAACCAGTGGGATGAAGGTATCAGGTACGTTTTCCTGCGTAGGGAAAACCATAAAAACAAAACCCATAAACTATGGTAGAATTTTGTTTTTTCCAATTCCACCACATTTGGAATTTTTTCCGGCCTCCCACTACATCATACGCAATATAAAATGGTGCCATTACAAAACCCAATTTGTCCCACAAAAAAACAATCCCCCAATACGACAATGTGAATAGACAAAAAAAAAAAAAGTTGTGATTCTGGGAAGGCCGGGTGTAAAAAACGAAAACACAAAAAAACATAAAATTGCTCAGTCCTAAGGTGAAATAATTTCTGGTATATTACTAAACCTAATGCACATCAGTCCTGCTTCTCCTGTCATGCACATAAGGTCTGTTTTCTTCCGTACATAGGTCCTATGGTTAGCTTCTTGCTTCCTCAATGTACAGGATGTCATCTGTGACATAACATACAGGGGCAGGAAATTCTAATCGCCACAAGAACCATGTAGGTGTCAAGCACCCTTCACATGTTCAGAAGACAGTATTTAGGAGAAAAATGTTGGAGGGAGGAGTTTGCTATGCAATCGTTTCTGGTGTGTTGCATGCTAGGAATTGTTGGTGGAGATTTATCAAACGGGTGTAGAAATGGGAAGTAGAGCTGGTTTAGTTGTCCATAGCAACTAATCAGATTCCACCTTTCATTTTCCAGAGGAGCTAACTGGTTGCTATGGGCAACTAAGCCAGTTCTACTTTACACCAGTTTGATAAATCTCCCCAGCTTTTTTAAGCATCATGTAGATGGATTCAGTGGCTACACCAAGTACTAGCATCAGGGATAGGGGTGCTCAACCCCACTGTTTGCTCAGACTGGATAGATACTCTCAGAATATAAATACAAATATTTGTTTTCTATATAGTATATTTAATATGTTGAATATTCAAACATGAGTTGTAAACAAACATAATAAAAGGCTGAACTGGATGGACAGATGTCTTTTTTCAGCCTTATATACTATGTTACTAAACTATGTTACACGATATATATTACAATGTGACGGCAATTCCTCAGTGTGATACAGTTCATCGCTGTCCATAATCCCACTGATTTGGATGTTAATATGGACATAGCTTTATGAGAAATAGTTGAACGGTATTGAGTTACAGTTTTGAGTAGATATTGTAGTGAGCATGTTTTTAGCATCATGCTGAAACTATAGACATGTCCTAAATAGGGATGAGTGAACCCGAACTGTATAGTTCGGGTTCGTACCGAATTTTGGGGTGTCCGTGACACGGACCCGAACCCGGACATTTTCGTAAAAGTCCGGGTTCGGGTTCGGTGTTCGTCGCTTTCTTGGCGCTTTTGTGACGCTTTCTTGGCGCTTTTTGAAAGGCTGCAAAGCAGCCAATCAACAAGCGTCATACTACTTGCCCCAAGAGGCCGTCACAGCCATGCCTACTATTGGCATGGCTGTGATTGGCCAGAGCACCATGTGACCCAGCCTCTATTTAAGCTGGAGTCACATAGCGCCGCCCGTCACTCTGCTCTGATTAGCGTAGGGAGAGGTTGCGGCTGCGACAGTAGGGCGAGATTAGGCAGATTAACTCCTCCAAAGGACTTGATTAATCGATCGATCTGCAGCTGTGCATCATTGAGCTGCTGAAATTCAATTGCTCACTGTTTTTAGGCTGCCCAGACCGTTTGTCAGTCACTTTTTTCTGGGGTGATCGGCGGCCATTTTGTGTTTTGTGGTGCGCCAGCACAAGCTGCGACCAAGTGCATTTAACCCTCAATGGTGTGGTTGTTTTTTGGCTAAAGCCTACATCAGGGTGAAGCTGTCACACCAAGTGCATTTAACCAGCAATAGTCTGTTTATTTTTTGGCCATATACTACATCAGGGGCAAGCTGCGCCCGTCACCAAGTGCATTTAACCCTCAGTAGTGTGGTTGGTCAAGCTGTCACACCAAGTGCATTTAACCAGCAATAGTCTGTTCATTTTTTGGCCATATACTACATCAGGGGCAAGCTGCGCCTGTCACCAAGTGCATTTAACCCTCAGTAGTGTGGTTGGTCAAGCTGTCACACCAAGTGCATTTAACCAGCAATAGTGTGGTTATTTTTTGGCCATATCCCAGTCTAATTCTGTCAGTAAATCCATACCGGTCACCCAGCGCCTAAATACTAGGCCTCAAATTTATATCCCGCTAAATCTGTCGTTACCGCTGTACTGTTCTGGCTGGGCAAGTTATTTAGTGTCCGTCAAAGCACATTTTTTGTTCTGGGTTGAAAAACAATTCCCAATTTAGCAATTTCCTAATTTAGTGGTTTCTGCTGTATCAGAGCTATTTGAAATCTATCCCTAAAAGGGTATATAATATTCAAGGTGCACATAGGGTCATTCAGAATAACTTCACTCACACTCTACTGTGCATTTCCAAGTCTAATTCTGTCAGTAAATCCATACCGGTCACCCAGCGCCTAAATACTAGGCCTCAAATTTATATCCCGCTAAATCTGTCGTTACCGCTGTACTGTTCTGGCTGGGCAAGTTATTTAGTGTCCGTCAAAGCCCCTTTTTTTGTCTAGGTTGAAAAACAATTCCCAATTTAGCAATTTCCTAATTTAGTGGTTTCTGCTGTATCAGAGCTATTTGAAATCTATCCCTAAAAGGGTATATAATATTCAAGGTGCACATAGGGTCATTCAGAATAACTTCACACACACGCTACTGTGCATTTCCAAGTCTAATTCTGTCAGTAAATCCATACCGGTCACCCAGCGCCTAAATACTAGGCCTCAAATTTATATCCCGCTAAATCTGTCTTTACCGCTGTACTGTTCTGGCTGGGCAAGTTATTTAGTGTCCGTCAAAGCACATTTTTTGTTCTAGGTTGAAAAACAATTCCCAATTTAGCAATTTCCTAATTTAGTGGTTTCTGCTGTATCAGAGCTATTTGAAATCTATCCCTAAAAGGGTATATAATATTCAAGGTGCACATAGGGTCATTCAGAATAACTTCACACACACGCTACTGTGCATTTCCAAGTCTAATTCTGTCAGTAAATCCATACCGGTCACCCAGCGCCTAAATACTAGGCCTCAAATTTATATCCCGCTAAATCTGTCTTTACCGCTGTACTGTTCTGGCTGGGCAAGTTATTTAGTGTCCGTCAAAGCACATTTTTTGTTCTGGGTTGAAATACAATTCCCAATTTAGCAATTTCATAATTTAGTGGTTTCTGCTGTATCAGAGCTATTTGAAATCTATCCCTAAAAGGGTATATAATATTCAAGGTGCACATAGGGTCATTCAGAATAACTTCACACACACGCTACTGTGCATTTCCAAGTCTAATTCTGTCAGTAAATCTATACCGGTCACCCAGCGCCTAAATACTAGGCCTCAAATTTATATTCAGCTGAATTTGAATACAATACATTGGGCCAAATAATATTTTTGTTGTTGTGGTGAACGATAACAATGAGGAAAACATCTAGTAAGGGACGCGGACGTGGACATGGTCGTGGTGGTGTTAGTGGACCCTCTGGTGTTGGGAGAGGACGTGGCCGTTCTGCCACATCCACACGTCCTAGTGTACCAACTACCTCAGGTCCCAGTAGCCGCCAGAATTTACAGCGATATATGGTGGGGCCCAATGCCGTTCTAAGGATGGTAAGGCCTGAGCAGGTACAGGCATTAGTCAATTGGGTGGCCGACAGTGGATCCAGCACGTTCACATTATCTCCCACCCAGTCTTCTGCAGAAAGCGCACAGATGGTGCCTGAAAACCAACCCCATCAGTCTGTCACATCACCCCCATGCATACCAGGGAAACTGTCTCAGCCTCAAGTTATGCAGCAGTCTCTTATGCTGTTTGAAGACTCCGCTGGCAGGGTTTCCCAAGGGCATCCACCTAGCCCTTCCCCAGCGGTGAAAGACATAGAATGCACTGACGCACAACCACTTATGTTTCCTGATGATGAGGACATGGGAATACCACCTCAGCATGTCTCTGATGATGACGAAACACAGGTGCCAACTGCTGCGTCTTTCTGCAGTGTGCAGACTGAACAGGAGGTCAGGGATCAAGACTGGGTGGAAGACGATGCAGGGGACGATGAGGTCCTAGACCCCACATGGAATGAAGGTCGTGCCACTGACTTTCACAGTTCGGAGGAAGAGGCAGTGGTGAGACCGAGCCAACAGCGTGGCAAAAGAGGGAGCAGTGGGCAAAAGCAGAACACCCGCCGCCAAGAGACTCCGCCTGCTACTGACCGCCGCCATCTGGGACTGAGCACCCCAAAGGCAGCTTCAAGGAGTTCCCTGGCATGGCACTTCTTCAAACAATGTGCTGACGACAAGACCCGAGTGGTTTGCACGCTGTGCCATCAGAGCCTGAAGCGAGGCATTAACGTTCTGAACCTGAGCACAACCTGCATGACCAGGCACCTGCATGCAAAGCATGAACTGCAGTGGAGTAAACACCTTAAAACCAAGGAAGTCACTCAGGCTCCCCCTGCTACCTCTTCTGCTGCTGCCGCCTCGGCCTCTTCCTCTGCCTCTGGAGGAACGTTGGCACCTGCCGCCCAGCAAACAGGGGATGTACCACCAACACCACCACCACCTCCGTCACCAAGCATCTCAACCATGTCACACGGCAGCGTTCAGCTCTCCATCTCACAAACATTTGAGAGAAAGCGTAAATTCCCACCTAGCCACCCTCGATCCCTGGCCCTGAATGCCAGCATTTCTAAACTACTGGCCTATGAAATGCTGTCATTTAAGCTGGTGGACACAGACAGCTTCAAACAGCTCATGTCGCTTGCTCTCCAAGAGAGCCGTGCCTTCCCTGCACAACCAAGTATCCGATAAAATCAAGTGTGCACTGCGCAACGCCATCTGTGGCAAGGTCCACCTAACCACAGATACGTGGACCAGTAAGCACGGCCAGGGACGCTATATCTCCCTAACTGCACACTGGGTAAATGTAGTGGCAGCTGGGCCCCAGGCGGAGAGCTGTTTGGCGCACGTCCTTTCGCCGCCAAGGATCGCAGGGCAACATTCTTTGCCTCCTGTTGCCACCTCCTCCTTCTCGGCTTCCTCCTCCTCTTCTTCCACCTGCTCATCCAGTCAGCCACACACCTTCACCACCAACTTCAGCACAGCCCGGGGTAAATGTCAGCAGGCCATTCTGAAACTCATATGTTTGGGGGACAGGCCCCACACCGCACAGGAGTTGTGGCAGGGTATAGAACAACAGACCGACGAGTGGTTGCTGCCGGTGAGCCTCAAGCCCGGCCTGGTGGTGTGTGATAATGGGCGAAATCTCATTGCAGCTCTGGGACTAGCCAGTTTGACGCACATCCCTTGCTTGGCGCATGTGCTGAATTTGGTGGTGCAGAAGTTCATTCACAACTACCCCGACATGTCAGAGCTGCTGCATAAAGTGCGGGCCGTCTGTTCGCGCTTCCGGCGTTCACATCCTGCTGCTGCTCGCCTGTCTGCGCTACAGCGTAACTTCGGCCTTCCCGCTCACCGCCTCATATGCGACGTGCCCACCAGGTGGAACTCCACCTTGCACATGCTGGACAGACTGTGCGAGCAGCAGCAGGCCATAGTGGAGTTTCAGCTGCAGCACCCACGGGTCAGTCGCACTACAGAACAGCACCACTTCACCACCAATGACTGGGCCTCCATGCGAGACCTGTGTGCCCTGTTGCGCTGTTTCGAGTACTCCACCAACATGGCCAGTGGCGATGACACCGTTATCAGCGTTACAATACCACTTCTATGTTTCCTTGAGAAAACACTTAGGGCGATGATGGAAGAGGAGGTGGCCCAGGAGGAGGAGGAGGAAGAGGGGTCATTTTTAGCACTTTCAGGCCAGTCTCTTCGAAGTGACTCAGAGGGAGGTTTTTGGCAACAGCAGAGGCCAGGTACAAATGTGGCTAGCCAGGGCCCACTACTGGAGGACGAGGAGGACGAGGATGAGGAGGATGAGGATGAAGCATGGTCACAGCGGGGTGGCACCCAACGCAGCTCGGGTCCATCACTGGTGCGTGGCTGGGGGGAAAGGCAGGACGATGACGATACGCCTCCCACAGAGGACAGCTTGTCCTTACCCCTGGGCAGCCTGGCACACATGAGCGACTACATGCTGCAGTGCCTGCGCAACGACAGCAGAGTTGCCCACATTTTAACGTGTGCGGACTACTGGGTTGCCACCCTGCTGGATCCACGCTACAAAGACAATGTGCCCACCTTACTTCCTGCACTGGAGCGTGATAGGAAGATGCGCGAATACAAGCGCACGTTGGTAGACGCGCTACTGAGAGAATTCCCAAATGTCACAGGGGAACAAGTGGAAGCCCAAGGCCAAGGCAGAGGAGGAGCAAGAGGTCGCCAAGGCAGTTGTGTCACGGCCAGCTCCTCTGAGGGCAGGGTTAGCATGGCAGAGATGTGGAAAAGTTTTGTCAACACGCCACAGCTAACTGCACCACCACCTGATACGCAACGTGTTAGCAGGAGGCAACATTTCACTAACATGGTGGAACAGTACGTGTGCACACCCCTCCACGTACTGACTGATGGTTCGGCCCCATTCAACTACTGGGTCTCTAAATTGTCCACGTGGCCAGAGCTAGCCTTTTATGCCTTGGAGGTGCTGGCCTGCCCGGCGGCCAGCGTTTTGTCTGAACGTGTATTCAGCACGGCAGGGGGTGTCATTACAGACAAATGCAGCCGCCTGTCTACAGCCAATGTGGACAAGCTGACGTTCATAAAAATGAACCAGGCATGGATCCCACAGGACCTGTCCGTCCCTTGTCCAGATTAGACATTAACTACCTCCCCATAACCATATATTATTGGACTCCAGGGCACTTCCTCATTCAATCCTATTTTTATTTTCATTTTACCATTATATTGCGAGGCTACCCAAATTTGAATGAACCTCTCCTCTGTCTGGGTGCTGGGGCCTAAATATATGCCAATGGACTGTTCCAATGTTGGGTGACGTGAAGCCTGATTCTCTGCTATGACATGCAGACTAATTCTCTGCTGACATGAAGCCAGATTCTCTGTTACGGGACCTCTCTCCTCTGCCTGGGTGCTGGGCCTAAATATATGCCAATGGACTGTTGCACTGGTGGCTGACGTGAAGCCTGATTGTCTGTTACGGGACCTCTCTCCTCTGCCTGGGCGCTGGGCCTAAATTTATGACAATGGACTGTTGCAGTGGTGGCTGACGTGAAGCCTGATTCTCTGCTATGACATGAAGACTGATTCTCTGCTGACATGAAGCCAGATTGTCTGTTACGGGACCTCTCTCCTCTGCCTGGGTGCTGGGCCTAAATTAATGAAAATGGACTCTTACAGTGGTGGGTGACGTGAAGCCTGATTCTCTGCTATGATATGAAGACTGATTCTCTGCTGACATGAAGCCAGATTGTCTGTTACGGGACCTCTCTCCTCTGCTTGGGTGCTTGGCCTAAATTTATGACAATGGACTGTTGCAGTGGTGGCTGACGTGAAGCCTGATTCTCTGCTATGACATGCAGACTGATTCTCTGCTGACATGAAGCCAGATTCTCTGTTACGGGACCTCTCTCCTCTGCCTGGGTGCTGGGCCTAAATATCTGACAATGGACTGTTGCAGTGGTGGCTGACGTGAAGCCTGATTCTCTGCTATGACATGCAGACTGATTCTCTGCTGACATGAAGCCAGATTGTCTGTTACGGGACCTCTCTCCTCTGCCTGGGTGCTGGGCCTAAATTTATGAAAATGGACTCTTACAGTGGTGGGTGACGTGAAGCCTGATTCTCTGCTATGATATGAAGACTGATTCTCTGCTGACATGAAGCCAGATGGTCTGTTACGGGACCTCTCTTCTCTGCCTGGGTGCTGGGCCTAAATTTATGACAATGGACTGTTGCAGTGGTGGCTGACGTGAAGCCTGATTCTCTGCTATGACATGCAGACTGATTCTCTGCTGACATGAAGACAGATTCTCTGTTACGGGACCTCTCTCCTCTGCCTGGGTGCCGGGGCCTAAATATCTGAGAATGGACTGTTCCAGTGGTGGGTGACGTGAAGCCAGATTCTCTGCTATGGGACCTCTCTCCAATTGATTTTGGTTAATTTTTATTTATTTAATTTTTATTTTAATTCATTTCCCTATCCACATTTGTTTGCAGGGGATTTACCTACATGTTGCTGCCTTTTGCAGCCCTCTAGCCCTTTCCTGGGCTGTTTTACAGCCTTTTTAGTACCGAAAAGTTCGGGTCCCCATTGACTTCAATGGGGTTCGGGTTCGGGACGAAGTTCGGATCGGGTTCGGATCCCGAACCCGAACATTTCCGGGAAGTTCGGCCGAACTTCTCGAATCCGAACATCCAGGTGTTCGCTCAACTCTAGTCCTAAACCAAAAAGCCAACAATAAAATGAAAGGTGACTTGGAAGGTAAAAAGTAAAAACTTTTCTTTCAACGTCTTTAACTGACTGTGTTTGAGATATGGTTTTGGAACGGTTTTGACATTCAGAAAACCCTTAAGGTTTAAAATATAATACTGGTGAAATATTTTGCACCTGTGGCCTGCAGATAACGGCAAGCCTCTAGCCACGTCAGTGTAGCATATCAGTAATATCATATTCCATTGTGTATGGGATAAGAAATAAGATGTAAATATATATCATGACATTGGTATTACTGGTTATAGATAATCTCTGTTTCCCGTTTGCCAAGAAAAGTGCAAGGGCCTCTGTTCAAAAGGGAAGCGAACCTCACCAAATTTATTTGAACCTGGGGCCACAAACAAATTTAAAGGGAACCTGTCACCATGAAAATGTAATGTAATCTGCAGGCAGCATGTTATAGAGCAGGAGGAGCTGAGCAGATTGATATATATCATTTTGTGGGAAAATATTCAGTAAAACTTGTAACTTATTCATTAAAATTCCTGCTCCTTCTGGGCTTTGAAGTCCAGGAGGCGTTCCTATCTGTGATTGACAGCTATCTCTGTATCATGGCCGTCTCTATCATAAGGCAGCCCAAGTGGTTGCTTGAGGGGCGCAGAGAAGGGGGGGGGGGGGGCGGCGCCGGGGCGGAAAACAATTAACTTTCACTTGCCCGGCTGAGCCTGTGTCCCACGCAGCCTGGACTGTTACTTTACTGCCACAGGGGAGGGGGGGGCTATTGGCGCCATGATACTGGCACATGGAGGGGGGAGGAGAGAGGCACCTGATACTGGCACATTAGGGGGCAGGGGGAGAGGCACGAAAATGTAGATTCGCTTGTGTTGACAAAAATCCTTGCACCGGCCCTGCTCTGTATACACAGTCATAGAGGGAAGACTGTCAATCACTGATAGGACCGTCTCCTTGACTTTAGAGCCCAGAATGAGCAGGAATTTTAAGTGTATAAAATGCAAGTTATATTAAATCTTTTTCCAAAAAACTATATATCATCCTGCTCATCTCCTTCTGTTCAACATGATGCCTGTAGCTCAGACGCCATGTTCAATGGGACAGGTTCCTTTTAATCAAGTTGTGCCCATACAGAGGAGATGACTGCAGCATGTAACTGCAGATCTCACTACCTCTGATGATCAGGCAATTATCGGGAATGAAGGGTTCATATGTGATAATTGCCAGCTGTATTGTTCCAAATTAAGGAGTCTCAACACAGCTAAAAAATTCAGTATGTTTTAACCACCTACCGGTGCTCATTTTAAACAGGATGATAATACATAAAAAGGGATAGGGAACACCAGTGACTTTGAACAGTAATTCAAATTTTGCCTTTCAGCTAGAAGTGTAACAATCAAAAACGCATTGAGCAGGGATCAGCAACCTTTGGCACTGCGGATGCTGTGAAACTACAACTCCCAGGATAAACACTTACTCAGCTGTTCTTACTTACAAGTGAAAGGAGGATTCTGGGAGTTGTAGTTTCAGAACAGCTGGAGTGCCGGAGGTTGCTGAACCCTGGCATAGAGTATAGGCATGAGTATGACAGTACATGCAGCTGCTATGGGAAAGTGAAATGAGAGGACCGAGCTCAGACTAGTCCTGTCCCCTTTTCAAATATGGGTTGTTTGACCCTGCGAGTTCCCACTGTATAACACCACAGAAATAGCCAAAGGTTCATGTCATCTTTCAATCTCTTCTACAGGTTTGGATCATTTGGCCATTTTCACATGGCTTAAAGGGGTATTCCCATCTCAAACAATGGGGGCATATCGCTTGAAAGAACTCCCATTATCAGGTAGGTGCGGGTCCCACCTCTGCAAACTACACCTATCACTAAAACAAAGCCTAATACAAGACCGGCAAAGTGATGGCTGGCGGTGCCAGGTCCGGCCACCACCAAGCCTACCTGTTGGCCCGCCGAAAATCGGAATCGCCATAGAAATGAATGGGAATTGTGCAGCCATGGCTCCTATTCATTTCTAAGAGGCCAATGGAGATAGCCAAGCCAGTGATTGGCTATTTTCAGCGGCCCCATAGAAATGAATAGAGGGAAGCCGCGCAGGCATGGTGTGCCCTTCAGGACTTTCCCGGCTCTGTTTACGAGACACCTCTGGGACCCACACCTATCAGACAATGCGGGCATACCATAATGACATGCCTCCATTGATGTGATGACACAACCCCTTTAAAATACACATCGGGAAAACTGTTGCGTATTTGCCATGGATCTGTAGTTTCTCATGCTATAGACCCATCCGTGGATTAGCCCCGCTCAATGGGGCTATTCCATGTGCGGCTACCAATTTGTGCTTTTTGCATGTATTTTGCGTGGATTCCAAATCAAGAAAGGACGTCACTTCTTGATGCGGATTTCAGGATGGCACAAGAAAAGTATCTGCGGCCATATGGCCAGCAATGTGGATTACCGCTGGATAAAAAGGGATGCGGATATGCCGCAGTTCTCACATGGATTTTCACACATATTCCATGTGAAGATAACCTTATATCTACACTGACATACCAGCGGCTAGAACATGGTGGGTGTAAATTTGATCTCTGCAGTAACATTGTGAAATAATCAGCCATTACTCGAAATAAAAGGTAATTTCCATTGGTAGTTTATTTGAAATGGAATGTCTTTTAAAAAATAAATCACATCTCTCAGATATCATGAGTGCTATTTACACACGCACAGCGGCATCATCATTGTTCCTTTTCACAGTAGGTGACGCGATGAAAGATTTGGCAGATGACTGCAGCTTTAAGAGTGTCACATTTGCATATCCTCCTCATTTGCATAACATGAATAAAAAGAAAGAGAAGAGCGCAGGATCTCACGCAGCCAGAACATCTGATTGTACGGGGGCACCATCCCAGAAAACGTTCCGATGGATTTATCACATATCACTGGGGCAGCCAAGATTGCATTGTGCTCCTATCCGCTGCATCCAGAGATGGTAAAATGAGAATACAGTTTTCATATTGTGTTTGATGATGCATTTTGTAATTACGTTTCTTAGGACTCATTTACATTTGGTAGATGCCGAGACATGATCTATTGCACAGGCGTGTTAATGACACACAAGCCATATTCATTCATGCCAAATTTCCATCTACCACTCTGTATATCTGCTGGCCTATATAGTGAGCGTGTGTACAATGGTTTTCTGTATGGGGTTCCTCTTCCCGTTTAGACCGTGTATTGGGCTTTTTTTTGGCTTGCAGCTATCATCAATACTTCAAGCAGTGAACTATGACATCCAAGACACATGACAAGCCCCAGCAGACGTGAGACGAAGCTAGATTCATGCTTTGATGCAGTTCACGTACTGATCTGGTGACATCAGTACTGAACAAGTGTAGACATTCTTTAAAACCCTGCGACGAGCCAGCAGAGGACACGTCACTGGAAAATATGTGCTGCCCAGAAATTCTGCCCTTTGCCAATGGAGACATTGTAAATGGCTCACTGTTCCACTGTTACCTAGCACTTTTTACAGGATTCAGGTCATTTATACTTCTAAACAGATCTGTGGATGAAAGAAAGAGGATCCTATAGGTCTCCAGTCTCAGCAGGCCCTACCGTCAATAAGTTGACTGGGTTTTTAGTTTCGATACAGCTGGGCAAGCATTGCCAACTGAGTTGTACTTCGCATTATACTTCTCAATGTGTGCCGTCTTAAAGAGAGTCTGTCACCAAGAAGTTCACTGATAAACCGTCCATAATGTCTTGTAGGACTAGCCCAGCTGAATAATGGTAATGATACCTTTCACTTAGTTTCATTCTGGAGACATAGGGACACATTTATTAAGAGCAGCGTTTTAGACGCTGGTCTTAATAAAGGCCCTGCTCAGGCGAAGGATCTGCTGAAGTTATGAAGAGGCACAGGGGTGGATTGGGAACTTAAAGTGGCCTTGGAAAAAAACTAAAAGTGGCCCTGTGTTGTAGGATTGTCCAAATTGACAGGAGGCGGTGAAATATAAGTAAGAGGGGTTGGCAATAGCATAAAACCATATACCACAGTACAGCACAGTATATTGCCCCAAAAGCTTTCCCTCTGAGTGTGTCATCAATACCTGAGATTTTCTGTTCTCCCCCAGTTGTCTCAGATTAAGATATGCAGCAGGGGGCTTAGGAGGTGAGACGTGGGCCATAGTTGAATTCAGGAGGGCATGTGTGGTCGCTGGCTGGGTACATGAGTACTTGATTCTCACAGTGTTAATTACTGCTGAGAGCTCATTATGTACCCGGCCAGTGGCAGACAGGAGGACTTGGGTGGCCCCCTGGGCATGGGCCCACCGGAAAATTTTCCTGTAAGGTCTATGGCCAATCTTCCCCTGAAGAGGCACCGGCCTCTCCATAGCATTCTAGAACTGGCATGAGCGGGGCGAAGTCACCTAATTTAGGTGTATTTCAAGGTCTATTGCCAATCAGCCCCTGAAGAGGCGCCAGCCTCTCCATAGCATTCTAGAACTGGCATGAGCGGGGCGAAGTCACCTAATTTAGGTGTATTTCAAGGTCTATTGCCAATCAGCCCCTGAAGAGGCGCCAGCCTCTCCATAGCATTCTAAAACTGGCATGAGCGGGGCGAAGTCACCTAATTTAGGTGTATTTCAAGGTCTATGGCCAAACTGCCCCTGAAGAAGTGCCGGCCTCTCCATAGCATTCTAGAACTGGCATGAACGGGGGCGAAGTCATCTAATTTAGGCGTATTTCTGAATAATAAATGACCCCCAAAGAACTTCAATCCATATGCAAATATGCAGACAAGTGCAGCAAAGAGGGGCCCAAACCACTCGGTGCACCCTTCCTCCTCATACTTCCTTTGTCAGCCCCTCCATCTCTTTCTTGATTGACAGGGCCAGGAAAAATGACTATGCAGGAACCTGGCCCTGTAAACCAAGAAGCAGAGGGAGGGGCTTGTAGAGGAAGCAGGAATAGCAAAGGTGCACAGAGTAGCTTAGGCCCACCCTCAGTGCACTTAACTGCTCATTTCCATATGGAATAAAAGTACTTTTTCTCCAGAATGAAACAACAAATCACTAAGTGAAAGATACCCTTACATTCATCTGAGCTAGCCCTACAAGGCATAGTTTATCAGTGTATTTCCTAGTGACAGACTCCCTTTAAAGATAAAATAACTAACGGTCACTTTCCTAAAAAATATATATATATACCTCCACATAAACAAAGAACCCCTATATACTAGGGCATTATACAAATCCCAAACACTTGAAGCAGCAAATACAAAGGCAAAAAAATGACATTTACACTTAATTTTAAACAGAGAAACATTTTTTAGGTGATTTGATGAATACAAATTCTTTACCTAAAGGTTTCTCCAAACAGAACAATCCAATATCAGGTTCTCTCTTGTGAGAGGAACATACAAGAAATCCATATCCAAAAGGCAGTAATGCAATAGGAATACAAACTGTACAAATAACCATCAAGGGCACCTGATCAGGATTGGCTGGAACATGATCATGGATGTAGCACGTCCAAACAGTAACATATTTGTTAAGGCTGCTTTCATACTTGGGCTAAAATAGCATACAGCTTGGCATAACTGACACATATCGTCAATTTATTTAATTTTACGCACGTATATGGCGCTGACATATTCCGCATCGCTTTACAGACATTATCATCCATCAGTTATGCCTTCTATCCTCCATAGAGGACAAGGTAAGAAAAAGTGGAACCGAGATAAGTTGCACAGTAATGTTCCAAATTCATTAGTCATATCAATCTGATGTACTAAAATAGCGTACACTATGATGCCACAAGTTTGAACAAGGCCTTACCGAACCTATAAGATATCTAGCTACCTGTATCAGTACTAGTGACAGCTGCAAAAATAATGGGGATCAACAACGACACTCCCCTCATTGTGAACACCCATAATCAGGTTGAGAGCGTACATGTTTTCCCAGACAACTCACAGAGAACTCAGCTTTATTGTGCGTGTTTCCAAACTGTCAATGTGAGTCATAATTTCATAACTATTTTGAAGCAGCCATGCTCGGCCTACGTGAAGTGACTGTAGTACCGATTAGTATTTATAATGATAAAACAACGACTTACTGTATGAGGTGGGGCAGTATTGTTTACAAATGTAGGTTCTCATAGCCTACATGGTCGAGGTACACCTAGCAATCAATGTATGTATTAAGCCTTCCAAATGCCTCCAATGCCCCTAAGGAACGTGCTCTGACTTTATACCTACTATGACATTGGAAAACCTGAGCAATTCATGTCCACAGAAGGTCCTCCGTACCTAAATAACAAACTTTTCCTTTTTCCCTGAAATCATTATTAGGAAGTAGGGATGAGCAAATCAATTTGTAGAAATGGATTCCTTAATGAGATAAAGTTCTTCAGTTGCGAGGGGCTGTCCCCGCTGCTGAATATGCTCCCCCAACCGCTTCACTGACATGGCTGGACATCTTGCACGGCCTAGACAATCTTGCACCTGCGCTGCTCCCCTGGAAGGGTTGCCAATTTCTGGACAGTTAGTAAAAATTGTTAACTTTTTTCCTGTGTCTGAAAAATAGATGTGTGATTTTTTTAAAGACTGGTGATACTTGACTAGATTATTTTGGTGGTAATTATCATCATTTCCAGCTCACAGTAAATGCTGGTAATGAGTTATCAGTGTTTTGAGCTATAGCATGTATTACTTATAATTAGGGATGAGCAATCTCAACTTTGGAGCTCCGTACAGTACTAGAATGTATTGGCTCAGATGAGCCAAAGTTATTACAATAAATTCATAAATTAATTTGTACTGTAAAAAAACATTTCCCGAACTCGGGTTCGGTTCCAAGTGGTACGTTGGCACTGAACCGGAGTTCGGGAAATGTTTTTTTACAGTACAAATTCATTTATGAAGTTATTACATGAAGTCTCGCGAGACTTTGCGAAGTAATAACTTTGGCTCATCGGAGCAAATACATTCTAATACTGTACGGAGCTCCTGCTCCGTACAGTATTGGAACAAAGTTTTATGCAAATCATCAATCATGAAACAGCCGAAGCCGATTCACTCATCCCTACTTATAATCTATCTCATTCATTATGGTTTTCCAATTTGTCCGTAACAAATGTTGGATGTTTGTGATTTTGCGATAAGTTGTCCAGAAAAAAGAAAAATTCCGGTTGGCAACACTATGCCCTGCATACCAGCGCAAGTGCAAAAGCTCTGCTGTCAGTTCCTGAGCAGCGAATGTTCATGCACCGCTACCTGGAAGTGTAGCAACACATGCACCGTCACTGGTCCTGTATCGGCAGCAGAGCCTCTGTGCTTGTGCCGCCACTCGAAGTAGTGGGGGCAGGCGCAAGATTGTCAGGGCCAGGCAAGATGTCCAGCCCTGTCAGTCAGGTGTCAAGGGAGATGTTAAGCAGTGGGGACAACCCCTCGCAGGTGAAGAACTCTATTTGATGAATGAATCGATTTGTACAAGGATGCCTAAAGGCTTCTAATACATCATATCGGCTTTTTGTTATGCATCACTACCTTCAATAGCCTTTGTTGCAATATCATGCTTCTTAAATGTTCTCAAACTTATCAAGAAATGTGTTAAGCTGGCTCATTAATGTTGGCCAAACCAGCTGATTTGGGCAGCATAAAATGAGTATGGGGGCCACCTGACTCTCCCCCGATGGGAGATGTCATAGGAGATAAGGACTGTTGGATTTCAACTGCCTAAAGGTGGATTTACATGGCCCAATTGTCAAGCAAATTATTGAGAGTGACCATTCTTGCAAACATTTGTTCCCAACAATCTGCCCATCTTAATGTACCCCAAAGGACATGTGGCTTTTGGGCCTCCTCCATGTAGCTCCTTAGCTGCTGGCACCTTCAGAGAGTACTATGCACTACAAGCACGAGGAACAGTAATTGGAACAACCTGTATATATAGCAGGTTTATAACAGATCATTCCTGTCTCTTCTTCTGAACCAACGTTCAGGTTTTATTTTATTGTGAGGATCCCCAATGTCAAATTTACCAAGACTGGCGAGAAACATACATGGATTACTCGCCCGTGAAGTTCTCTTATCCTTTATAGAGCTGATAGAAGATGCATTCTGGCTACAAATATACAGCGTCTGAACATTGCAAATCCAGCTGACAACACGAAAAGAGAAAACATCAGATGGGAATTATCGGCCTGACCAAACAGAACCGTCAGATTCTATTATTTGATTTTCATCTTCTTCTGTCTTTCAGGTTTATTCAGCTGAAAAAAAAAATATTTCATATGATTTAATTTCAGGTGTAAATCCTAGTAGAAAAATGCCTGTGTCCTCCATGGTAAGGAAAACCAAAGAAATACAACCTATCGTGTGCTTAGGTGAAGCATTTTAGCGCCTTCAGAATGGAGAAGCCAAGCGAGACGTGGAGCGGAATACACATCATTACAATGAGCTGTTCGCCTTATACAGTCATGTTTGGCACATAGCAAAAAAGGAAGAAATAAATAGAATACAGTAAAATGAATGTACATTATGTCCGCACATATTTTCCATTTCTAGCGTACATCCTATGGTCCATAGATAAGTGCAGACATTCCTGCATGTCTTCAGCTGCAGCATATGTCATTAGGCCAGCACAGTCATAGATAAATTCTTGAATGTATTAGGAGAGGTGAGCAAAAGACTTGTACCCAGTAAAGTGCGTCCTCAATTCAACCTGTAAAACAGCAGTAGACAGTCCATTAGTGACATATACAGACACTGCAACATCCATAGACCTCACAATAAATGTTACTATGCTACATAACATCTAGTGGTGTGAATAATCAAGAGGCTCCATAGTAAATACTTTTCAAAAGCACTTTTCTTAACCACATCCATTACCAGCAAGAAAATGCTGAAGCTAATTTAAAGCACATAATAAATAAGAAGAAGAACTAGAGGTTAGAAGGGTAGGCAGACTCTCTTAGGCTCTGTTCACATCACACTTGGAGCCTATCGTCAGAAGTATACCAAACACAAATCTTAGGACACTGGAGCTTGTGGTGGTGGAGCACGGGGGGCAACAGCAGAACAAGGAGGCTAGGAACACGCAAGCTTTTGTCCCCTTGTCACCTCCTCCTTGTTGGCTGCCATTGCCCATCCATCTCCACCCCCAATCCCTCCAGCTATCAGAACTGTGCTGCCAGGGGAAGTCTAGTGAATAAAAAAAGTACATATATAAGCAGTTACCGTATATGGACAGCGCTACCCTGATGGCCCAAATTATGTCACTAACCATATATGGTGACTGTCAGGAGCTTCCTCAGGGCAGTTTCTAGACCAGGTATCAAGCACTCTGAATCCTGATTTGGGGACTCCTACCGCTCTAAAGATAAGAGAGTTGGGGTACTCCCGCGTGAAGATGGGAATTGTGGCATCTTCAAATACTCAACTCCTTTGCCCAGAAGATTGGCTATGTTCTCGGCTTGCCAGCTCAGTACAAGGAGAACAGGGGGGAAACTTTCAATGGGGATAGCATAGCAGCCTTTCTGCTCCAGGTGATGGGGCAGCGCACTTGGGAGTGTATTGCACTTTCTACCATGCAGGGCCTTTTGGTTGAAAGGGAGGAGAACCTCTTGACCCTCTAGAGACAGCTCTAAGCCCAGGGAAGCTCCACAGATAACTGTCCATGTATGACTAGAGCTTCTGGAGGCATGTGTTGAAGGTATAAGCCATCATGGCATTTGTTATAAATTTGCATTTTTTACAGGACTCTGTGGAATGGAATAGCACAGTTGAGTACACAATTCCATGCCTTTTTTTTGCAATATACTGATGTACACTGGACAGTTGGAGGTCAATAGGACACTGTTTTGGAATAGAAGCTATTGTATGTACAGACGTGGACAAAATTGTTGGTACCCTTTGGTCAATGAAAGAAAAAGTCACAATGGTCACAGAAATAACTTTAATCTGACAAAAGTAATAATAAATTAAAATTCTATAAATGTTAACCAATGAAAGTCAGACATTGTTTTTCAACCATGCTTCAACAGAATTATGTAAAAAAATAAACTCATGAAACAGGCATGGACAAAAATGATGGTACCCCTAGAAAACACAGAACATAATGTGACCAAAGGGACATGTTAATTCAAGGTGTGTCCACTAATTAGCATCACAGGTGTCTACAACCTTGTAATCAGCCATTGGGCCTATATATATGGCTCCAGGTAATCACTGTGTTGTTTGGTGATATGGTGTGTACCACACTCGACATGGACCAGAGGAAGCAAAGGAAAGAGCTGTCTCAAGAGATCAGAAAGAAAATTATAGACAAGCATGTTAAAGGTAAAGGCTATAAGACCATCTCCAAGCAACTAGATGTTCCTGTGAGTACAGTTGCACATATTATTCATAAGTTTAAGATCCATGGGACTGTAGCCAACCTCCCTGGACGTGGCCGCAGGAGGAAAATTGATGACAAATCTAAGAGACGGATAATCCGAATGGTAACAAAAGAGCCTAGAAAGACTTCTAAAGAGATTCAAGGTGAACTTCATGCTCAAGGAACATCAGTGTCAGATCGCACCATCCGTCGTTGTTTGAGCCAAAGTGGACTACATGGGAGACGACCAAGGAGGACACCATTGTTGAAAACGAATCATAAAAAAGCAAGACTGGAATATGCCAAACTACATGTTGACAAGCCACAAAGCTTCTGGGAGAATGTCCTGTGGACAGATGAGACAAAAATCGAAGTTTTTGCCAAGGCACATCAGCTGTATGTTCACAGACGAAAAAATGAAGCATATCAAGAAAAGAACACTGTCCCTACTGTGAAACATGGAGGAGGCTCTGTTATGTTCTGGGGCTGCTTTGCTGCGTCTGGCACAGGGTGTCTTGAATCTGTGCAGGGTACAATGAAATCTCAAGACTATCAAGGAATTCTAGAGAGAAATGTACTAGCCAGTGTCAGAAAGCTTGGTCTCAGTCGCAGGTCATGGGTCTTGCAACAGGACAATGACCCAAAACACACCGCTAAAAACACCCAAGAATGGCTAAGAGGAAAAAATTGGACTATTCTAAAGTGGCCTTCTATGAGCCCTGACCTCAATCCTATTGAGCATCTTTGGAAGGAGCTGAAACATGCAGTCTGGAAAAGGCACCCTTCAAACCGGACACAACTGGAGCAGTTTGCTCATGAGGAGTGGGCCAAAATACCTGCTGAGAGGTGCAGATGTCTCATTGACAGTTACAGGAAGCGTTTGATTGCAGTGATTGCCTCAAAAGGTTGCGCAACAAAATATTAAGTTAGGGGTACCATCATTTTTGTCCATGCCTGTTTCATGAGTTTATTTTTTTACATAATTCTGTTGAAGCATGGTTGAAAAACAATGTCTGACTTTCATTGGTTAACATTTATAGAATTTTAATTTATTATTACTTTTGTCAGATTAAAGTTATTTCTGTGACCATTGTGACTTTTTCTTTCATTGACCAAAGGGTACCAACAATTTTGTCCACGTCTGTATATTGTGAACTTTGCTAGCGTATACACTAAATGCAGAACAAAAATGTGATGATAACAGGCCCTTAAAGTGGTCATCTCATGATAACCCAAAGTCCTGAAAGGATGTTAATAGCTGCTTAAATGTAATTTACAGTGTTTGTGACATAAAACAAATACAGTTTTCATATTTTTTGTTTCCATGCTGCTAATCTATGCTACTGGGAGTGGTCACTGGGCTTCATGTCCCCTTCTGGCAGCTGACAACATATCCCCCTTACTACTTTCTCTGCAGGAGGAGTCTTCTCAGCTATACTGTCACGCTCATATAACATTACCATATAACGGAATCAAAACAGGAGTGTTCAGCCTGAAATACGTGTTCTATGTAAACCCAGACAATGGTATCCTCTGTTGCCACAGGATATTTATAGAGATCTCAAAATCCCCTGCACTCATATGTGTTCAAAGATAAGAATCTGATCAGCTGCTCTCACCACTAGGGGGAGCTTACTAATCGTGGATGTATACAGCTCTCTTTGAATTCAGTATGAAATGGACATTCACTAGCTCCTGTGCTCTACCTAGTGATGTCCTGAAAACAGAGCTCTGACCCTGATAGAGATATATTAATCAGCACAGAATGAATAAAAAGATGATAGGCACAGTCGGAATAGGGTTCCTTGGGCCCATCAGAGGAAATTATTCTCTAGACCTAACCCCCTATCTTAGCATTAACGTCTAACAGATTTTGAGTCAAGGTCATAGTGGCTCAACCAGCCTAAAATTATGGTCCAGGTGCACACTCCACGACACACCCACCGTTGACCGAGTAATTTAGAAATGTATAAATTGGTGGGCACTCTGCTATCTGGTGTTGCAAAGATTGATCAAATGTATATTTATAAACAAATATTTATTATCAAACAATAAAATAGACAAAAAATATAAATAAATTGTAAAATAGAAAGTAAAAAATATAGCAGATAAAAATAATTTCAAATATTTCACATCTATATCATAATTAGCTGAACATGTAGGTTAGTTCACAGTCTCACAGCATACCAGCTGCTACCGTGAGACCTAACCTACATGTTCAGCTAATTATAATATAGATGTGAAATATTTGAAATTATTTTTATCTGCTATATTTTTTACTTTCAATTTTTAGTCTATATTACTGTTTGATAATACATATTTGTTTATAAATACGCATTTGATCAATCTGTGCAACACCAGATAGCACAGTGCCCTCCAATTTATACATGTCTAATAGATTTTGACGCTAAGAAATAGACTCTATGTATTGTATTCATAAGTCGGCACTCTGGTGATGGTGTCTAGGAGAGGCACTCCGTATATACTCCAATACTTTCTCCCCTACTATACAATGTGACAATAAAGAACGCCATTACTGCAATGAGAAGGGAGTGCCAGCCTTTTCTTCACAAGAAATAGCCCTAGTGACAAATTACTGACTCCAAAGGCAGCCAAATAGAGTTTTTCCTCTGGACCTTTGGGGCCCACTATGGTAGGTATTAGAGCCTGGGCCCTGGGTACCAGCTACTCTGGTGGGCCAGTCCTACAGTGATGATAGCAACACTTTACAATTTAGGAGGAGTAGAACAATTATAGAATACAAAATACTTTATCAGTTAGAACTGTCTCTCTGGGATTGGAGAACATGATTTATATTTACGTTTGGTCCTTCTCAAATACCTATTTCAGTATTTCACCAGTATTTCATCATCATTTTATGTTTGCCAGCTTCCAGGGACACTGCTGGTCAAGCATTAAACATACGTCTACATTTGACCCTAGCATTTCCAAGACCAGAATACAAATTGCTGATGTCGTAAAAAGTATTCAGTTTGAGTTAATTTATTATCAGTCTCTTGAGCCGGAAATAGCCTTGCGAAATAGAATCAAAAATAAGGCATTTGTAGCACATTTGCCACCTATACTAGAAGGAATGCAGCACTGCATCTGTGGAGCAAATTAATAACATTTAGCAGAATATTTCCCCTATACGCAAATAATAAATGCTTGTGCACAATCTGTGAATTCTTCTGGTTCAACAATCTACAGCTCAGCAGAATTCACCTATTCCTTCAGAATCTGAATTACCAGAACTCATAATAAAGAATATTTGTTTGTAGAAACTTCTATAAAATCAAAGCAATATGCCACAACAGCTATTATAATCTTGACGCTTCAGTACGTAGTCCTTGTATTTAAAGCGATTTTTCCAAGGCTTACTGATGACCAATCTGCTTGGTACATCATCAGTAACTGATCGGTGGGGATGAGAAGGCAGCGGGTCTTGCAGTAGCGCCGCAGCCTTCTCTCAGCTCACCAAACACAGTGGCGTACACTGTATAGTGGCTGTGCTTGGTATCGCAGCCAAGGGTGGACTGGCAACTTAAAGTGACCCTGGAAAAAAAAAGTGGCCCCATGTTGTAGGCGGGTCTAAAATGACAGAAGGCAGAGCAACACAAGTAGACAGGGACACAAAGTAGGAAACACCAGCCATACCAAAGTGCGGCACAAAATACCGCCCCAGCAGAACCAAATACCATAGTCCCACACAAAATACTGCCGCTCCCGCTGCAGTACTGCACTGTGCCACTGCCCTGAGGATGGCCATACAGTAAAAATCAGGAGGGTCGCTGGCCTGGTGCATAAGTACCTGATGCCCGTAGCATTAATTAATGATGAGATCATCAGATTGTTATATACCTGGTCAGCGGCCGTCTGCTCAGGCAGCCCATCGGGAAATTTCCCTGTAGGGCGTATGATCAGTCCACCCCTGACTGCAGCTCAGCCCCATTCACTTTAATGGGGCTGAGCTGTGCCTAGGCCATGTGACCGATAAACACATCACATGACCTAGGGTAAGCTGCGAGAAGGCCACAGCACTACTGCAAGCGCTGAAGCCTTCTCAAACAGCTGATCAATGGGGGTCCCAGGTGTCGGACCCCCACCAATCTAGTGGATAGGTCATCAGTATAAAAAAGTTGGAAAACCCCTTTAAAAACACTAATGATGCCACCATACATGATGTTAAAAAAATATATCATCTACAGTTTATGCTATCTATATATTGCAAACATGAAGCATTATTATGGATAGTGGTTGAGACTAGGGTTGCACCGGGTATCGAATTATCGATACCCAATCGATACTTTTGTACCGGTATCGTTAACGGGATTTGCCTTTTACCGATACTAAACTGCGCTACTGAGCAGCCTAGTATCACAGAACATGGAGCGCGCTGCTCTCAGCACGTGCCATGTTCTCCTCAGCAGCACAGGAGAGAAGGAAGAAGTCTCTCCCTCCCCACTGTGCCGCCGCTGCCAATGAGGGAAGAGATCAGAGGAGGAGGGGCTGTGGCCACTGCGCCACCAATGATGATAATTAAACCATTAATACAAATACAGGAGGCGGGTGCTGGCTGCAGAATCACATAGCCGGCACCCGACCTCTATGACAGGGCAGCACCTGAGGGGTTAACTGCTGCTGATCGCAGATTCCTGTCATAGAGTTCGGGTGCCGCCTATGTGATTCCGCCTCCTGTATCTGTATTAAACGTTAATTATCTTCATTGGTGGTGCAGTGCGCCGCCCCAACCCTCCAGTATTAAATCATTGGTGGCAGTGACCACAGGGTCCCCTCCTTCCCCCCTTTTCATTGGTGGCAGTGGCAGTTGTTATCAGAGCCCCAGCAGTGTAATTGTGGGGCTCAGATCGGTTACCATGGCAGCCAGGACACTACTGAAGCCATGGTAATCTCCCTGCTGCTGTGTGCACAAACCACAGGGCAGCAGGGAGAGTGTGAGGTCCTATTCACCCTAATAGAGATCTATTAGGGGGAATGGGACAAGGGATTAAAATATCCCAGGTTCTAGCCCCTAAGGGGGAAATTGTTATTAAATAAAAAGTTTAAAAATAAAAAGTTTAAAAAACCACCAAAATATAAAGTGTAAATCATCTCCTTTCCCAATTTTACATATAAAATATATAAACAATAAATTAATAAACATATCACATATTGCCATGCCTGAAAAAGTTCAAACTATTAAAATATAAAAAACATATCTCCTATGCGGTGAACGCCATAACAGAAATATTTTTTTTGTCACCTTGTCCCCCCAAAAAATAGGATCGGACTGTTCTATTATGGGCCGGACGTTCCATAAAATGCGGAATGCACGCTGCTTTTTTGGTGTTTTATTTTTTTCGCATGGTATCGAGTATCGCAATACTTTTTTGTGGTATAAAAATCAAATCAAAATTTCGGTATCGTGATGACCGTACGGAGACTAGAATTAGAACTAGCCTGTCTCTCTTCCTGCCATATAGACAGCAGCGGTGAGCAGGAAGAGAGAAGGGAGACGGCACACTCACACTGCGCGCAGCGTCTCCTCATACAAACGTGCGTTTCTGTCGCGCGTTTTTATGCGCGTTTTTTGCAATAGTACGCGCGTTTGTGTGATTGACTGCAGTGTTGTCCAATGAGTCTATGGCCAAAACGCGCGACAAACGCCCCAAAAAAAGCTCAAGAACTTGTTTATGCGTCGGGCGTTTTACAGCGCGTTCAAACGCGCTGTAAAACGCTCACGTGTGAACCAGGGCCATAGGGAAGCATTGGTTTTCACGTGTTGAGCGTTTTACAGCGCGTGTGAACTTAGGGTTATACTATATTATTGAACAAAATGGTACAGTATGCTAAACTGAGAAACAGATACCTGATGGAAAAAATCCTAAATATGTGTGAACAGAGCCTAACAATGATATAACTCAGACTGAGGAGGTTCCCATAGAAGATTACTGGAAATACACTCTGCTCTTAGCCTGCATTTGGGATTTATTTAGTTTGAAGGCAAATAACCTCCCACAGTCTGACAGATTCATATTTCTTTTATCCATCCAATTAGGTTAGAAAATATTGAAGAAAAGAAATACATTTGAGGTTTCGGTAAACGGAGAAGCACATATATTAGGAAATTAGCTTCTTGATCTGCGGTCTGAGATTAAAATAAAAAATTACGGGTATGTGTTCATTTCCAGTAATCACCAGAGATGTTCCCTAATACTGGCTAATACTAGTGGCTTATCTCTCAAACATGTGCATAATTTATCTGAAGAAATCGTTATTAAACTATCAAAGCAATTTTCTCTTTAGGAAGCTCTGTAGTATCTAGAACAGTATTGTGGGATATAGCATGGCATTAATATTGAGGCCTTCTCCACCATAACATATAGTAAGGACTTGTAGATTAAAGGGAAGAATCTGATTAGCTGCCGTCACCACTAGGGGGAGCTTACTAATCGTGGATGTATACAGCTCTCTTTGAATGAGTATGAGATGGACATTCACTAGCTCCTGCGCTCTACCTAGTGATGTCCTGAAAACAGAGCTCTGACCCTGAGAGAGATGAATGAGATTCCAAAGGCAGCCAAATAGGGGTTTTCTTCAGAATATTTGGGGCCCACCAGACCACCAGAGGGTCCACTGCTACACTGATGGCCCAATCTGACACGGCCGATTGAAGAATAGTAGAACAATTATAGAATTCACAGGTATGTGTTCATTTCCAGTAATCACCAGAGATGTTCCCTAATACTAGTGACTTATCTGTCATTTATCATTTATCTGAAGAAATCGTTATTAAACTATCAAAACAATTTTCTCTTTAGGAAGCTCTGTAGTATCTAGAACACTATTGTGGGATATAGCATGGCATTAATATTGAGGCCTTCTCCACCATAACATATAGATGGAAGGACTTGTAGATTAAAGGGGTTGTCCAGCATTTATTAAACCATGGCCTATTCTCACTAGCTGATCGGCGGGGGTCAGACACTCCGCATCCCTGTAGCTCCTTCCTCGGAGGAAGGAGCCAGAATAACCCAGCACTGTTAACCTTGTAGTGGGTGGTCACTGCAGCACTGCTCCACTGACTTCATATGCTTCATTCAGAAACATTTTATTATCCTATCTATTTAAGGCCTCATGCACACGACCGTTGTTTTGTATTCTGTGTCCGTTGTGCCGTTTTCCGTGATTTTCTGCGGACCCATTGACTTTCAATGGGTCAGTTGAAAACTCGGCTAATGCACCGTTTGTCATCCGCGTCCGTGATCCGTGGCTCCAGTCCGTCAAAAAAATATAACCTGTCCTATTATTTTCGCGGAAAACGGTTCGCGGACCCATTCAAGTCCGCTAAAAAAAAACGCTAAAAAACACGGAGGCTCACAAGATTGTCATCCGCGTCCGTTTTTTTCCTATAATTTGCATGGTAAACCTGTCTTAGATTTTGTCTGGTGATCCTCCAAAAATAAAGGAAGACACACGGAAACAAAAACGAAAACGGATCACGAAACAACGGAAGCCTATTTTGCGGAACGGAACACAACAACGGTCGTGTGCATGAGGCCTAAGGCAGATCAGTCAGCAGCATATATCAGAGTATACTCCTGTTATGTAAACTGCAATGGTAAAGTTTACTATAGCAAACTTGATTACCACCAAATTTATCAGAGAATCAAAGTCTTACAGCTCTTCCAGTAAGGACTCATGCACACGACCGTTGTTGTTTTGCGGTCCGTTTTTCACGGATCCGTTGTTCCTTATCTGAGTTTTTTTTTTCTCTGATTTAAGGCCTCTTCCGTTCCGTTATTCCACAAAACATATCCGTATGGTTTCCATATGCGATCCGTTTTTTGCGGATCGGAAACAGTAACTTATTAATCACCAAACACATGAGCAATATGGGCTGGGCATAGCATTTCTACAGTATGGATCCGCAAAATACAGATGAAATGCGGATGTGTTCCGTGTGTGTTCCCCATTTTTTGTGGACCCATTAACTTGAATGGGGCCTCGGACTGTGATTTGCGGTCAATAACAGGACATGCACTACTTTTTTGCGGAATGGAAATATGGAAACGGAATGCACACGGAGTACCTTCCGTTGTTTTTGCGGACCCATTCAAGTGAATGGTTCCACATACGGTCCGCACAAAAAACGGATCGGAAGCGGAAGGAAAATACGTTTGTGTGCATGAACCCTAATTGTGATGAAACCTTTCCTCTAGGCATGAAAATGTCAAGATTAGTGATTTTGTGGGTCCTTTATTAAGACGGGCGTTTTAGATGCTGGTCTTAATCCCCCTGCACTGGCGCTTGATGTGCCTAAGTTATGTAAAAGCGCCGGCCTCTACATAAATTAGGCACATACCCTGCCAATGGCCTTAAATCTATGCCAGCTCCCTTGCTAGCGTAGATTTAGATAATTTTCTATGTCAAAAACTGGCGTAAACAATGATAAATGAGATGTGCCTGCTGGCCTGCCCTCTTCATGGCCCAAGCCACGCCATTTTATAGAACTTGCATACATTGCGTGGGAAGGGGAAGAAGTCACAGATTTGCCACAAATCACTTTTGCGCCAAAATCTGTGCCAAATATACGCCAAAAGGGGGTGAATATTTGGTCATAAATGACCCCATTCGTAGCTAAACAGACACATGAATTTGGCCCAAGGGCATATGTACCACAGGGAAATCCTATGCAACTGCTATGAAGTTCCAGCAGAGAGGAGGCAAGCCTAGAATAGCCCCATTCATAAGGGTACATTCACACGACTGAAAAACTGCCGCTCATAACCATTGTAGTCTAAGGCCCCTTGCAGACGAGCGTGACCGGATTAGGTCCGGATGCGTTCCGGGTGCATTGCGGCAAACCCGCGCAAGTAGGTAAGCAATTGCAGTCTGTTTTGACTGAGATTGCGTTCCGTTGTTCAGTTTTTATTGCGTTCCGTTGTTCAGTTTTTATCACTGAAGTTCAGGTTTGGGTTCAAGGTTGTGTAGATGTAATTATTTTCCCTTATAACATAGTTATAAGGGAAAATAATAGCATTCTTAAATACAGAATGCTTAGTACAAGGTCAATTAAGGGTTAAAAAAAAATAAAAAAATTAACTCACCTCCTCCAATTGATCGTGTAGCTGCCAGTCTCCTGTTCTTTCTTCAGGACCTGTCAAAGGACCTGTGGTGACGTCACTGAGCTCATCACATGGTCCAATCACATGTGACGTCACCACAGGTCCTTTAGCCTGCAGCTCATGATTAAAGAAGTAAGAAGAGATCGGCAACTACGCGATCAAGAGGATGAGGTGAGTTAATTTAATTTTTATTTTTTAACCATCAATTGAGCTTCTACTAAGCATTCTGCATTAAAGAATGCTATTATTTTCCCTTATAACCATGTTATAAGGGAAAATAATACAGTGAATAGACTGTCACCTAGAACCCATGCGTGAAAATCGCACAGCATCCGCACTTGCTTGCGGAAGCTTGCGATTTTCATGCAACCCCATTCACTTCTATGGGGCCTGCGTTGCGTGATAAACGCACAATATAGAACATGCTCATTTTCACGCAACGCACAAGTGATGCGTGAAAATCACCACTCATGTGAACAGACCCATAGAAATGAATCGGTCCGGATTCAGTGCGGGTGCAATGCTTTCACCTCACGCATTGCACCCACATGGAAATCTCGCCTGTGTGAAAGGGGCCTAAGGTTCTGTTCATACCCCTTTTTTTTAACTGGCCGTGAATAAAGAGAAAGACCGTCAAAAAATGGACTGTCTGTTTTCATGGACTGACAGCCCCCATAGAATTCAAAGGGGCTGTTTTTAATTTTTCAGAAAGGCAAAGAGACCGTTAAAAATGGACCATTTTGCAGTTTTTAACTGCCTTTTGTGAGAATGTACCCTAAGCTGTGCAGGGACCCCCTCTCTACAAAGCATACTACATTAGCAAACATGGCTGTGGGACTTCAGCCCAAAGATCATGTAAGACTACATTCACGCGACCGTAGTGTTTTGTGGAACCACAAAACACGGATACTATCCGTTTGCGTTACGCAATTTGTGAATCGCACATGACCGCCGCTATCATAGAAAATGCCTATTCTTGTCTGCAATTGCGGACAAGAATAGGACCTGCTCTATATTTTTGCGAGGCCGAGGAACGGAATCTTTTGCGGCCCCATTGAAATAAATGGGTCCACATACGGTCGTGTAGCATCAAGTCCACCTGCTAAAGGTGGTTAGTGGTGCAGAGGTTTTTAATCTTTGCCATGGGGGTCCTTGTCCCCGGATTCATTACCTTCACTAAGTGCTGCTTGCTACAGTGAAATATTCCTGTAGTATTTCCAACATGCATATGAACCAGTCCTAGAAATGAAGGTATACGGTACATGCCGGGAAATCCGACAATACAAGGCATTGTATAACTTTCCAGGGAAGCTGTCACCAACTACCTGTAAGTCCAGGTGTGCGCTTGTCAGCAAATTGTTACGCTCTCCGTCCCATCCATGCCTCCAATACTGAGAAAAAAGGCTCTTAATTAGGGCCCATTTAAAAGACCGTGAGCCGTCTGTGTCCACAATATACAGGTACTGGCGGTCTGAATTCTGTATCAAGGATGCAGTCCCATTGACTTGAATAGGTCAGCAATCGGCAAGATAAGGAGCGATGCAGATCCGAGGCATGGATTGGAAGCCCACGGAAGCGCTCAGAAGCGCTTCCGTGGGCTTTGTTGTCCATGTCCTCCGCACAGCAAAAGATAGGACATGTCCTATCCTTTGCCATATATTGCAAACCCATTCAAGTCAATGGCCGCAATACGGGATTAACGCGGCCGGTGCCTGTGCATTGAGAACTGCAATTTGCGGTCGGCAGCAAAGGCATGGAAGGCTTACATTCATGTGAATGAGCCCTAATATGCAGATTAGCGTTACCGTTGCACAGAGGCTTCGCTCATTTTGCTTGCTTTGACTGACAGAGCCGGGCAATGTAGACATACTCTCGCCAGGCCCTAATGTCTTTTCAGCACAAGAGCAGTACCTCGCTGGAGATGGAATCTGTCTGCACATCTCCAACCATATACTGCATGGGCGTCAAATGTGCTGCCGCGTGAGCCAGGCGTGAGCATGTCTAAACTGCCCAGCAACGGGGTCACACCCAGCAAGCAAAATGAGCAGAGCCCCGGGTGCAACAAGGTGCCAGGGCAACTCCCTCGTTGCACCAAGGGGCAAATCTGCACATAATTAAAAGCCTTATTTCTCAGAACTAGGGGCACGGATAAGGATGGGACAAAGAGCAATACAATATGCTGAACATACAGCTGGTTTTACTTAGGGGGCATTCACATCCCTGTTTTGTTTTCCGATCTTCTGATCCGTCAAGAAGAACATTATTTTCAGCATCAGTCGTGCTCAGTTTACACTAAAAATAACTGATCCGTCAGTTCCATCTGTTATGGCTACTTTCACACTAGCGGTTTTTGCGGATCCGTCATGGATCTGCAAAAACTCTTCCGTTACAATAATACAACCGCATGCATCCGTCATGAACGGATCCGGTTGTATTATGTCTTCTATAGCCATGACGGATGCGTCATGAACACCATTGAAAGTCGTGGGGGGCGGATCCGCTGCTTGCTGGGTTATTCTGTCTGCGATGGGAGCGCAACCAAACTGAATGGATTGCATTTTGCTACATTCTGTTTCATTCAGTTCAGTTTTGTCCCCATTGACAATGAATGGGGACAAAACGGAAGCGTATTCATCCGTCATAGGATCTCAATAGCGGAATTGAAAACGCTAGTGTGAAAGTAGCCTAGGATGGCTATTTCTCCTGTCTAAAATAACAGATCTCTAACGGAACTGACAAAAACAAATGCAAACTGACCATACGTGATACTCAAAAAAAAAAAAAAAATTCGGATCAGAAGAACGAAAAACAAAATGGTGACGTGAATGCTCCCTTACAGGTATGTGGTGACAGATTCCCTTTAAATTAGAGGAAAGAATAGCTACACTTCATGTAATCTAGCCTAATCGCCAGTGATGTCATCATTACATTGTGACATGACCCAAACATCATCTGCACTTTGTGTTTGAAGGCTAACATAAAACATAGCTAATATGTAACAAACAGCACGATGCCGGTAAAAATAGCATGTACTCCGGCAGCTGTTTACGACTTCCGATATCACAGAGGATAAAGAAGGAAAGTATCAAGTGAATCATTCCGCCACTCCTCTGTTTTACAATGCAAAGCATTCATGTAGCAACACTCAGCAACACATACCAGAGAACAAACATAAAGCATGCACGTAAAAAGCGTATGGGCAAAATCTAGAAGAATAGCATAGTCACGAAATACACCAGAATGCCAACAATCAAGGTTCCTATTCATTCTTCATGCAATTGAGGCTACTTTCACATTAGCGTTTTCAATTCCGCTATTGAAGCGGATGAAAGCGCTTCAGTTTTGTCCCCATTCATTGTCAATGGGGACAAAACTGAATGAAACGGAGTGCGCCGAAATGCATTCCGTTCCGTTTGGTTGCGTCCCCATCGCGGACAGAATAACGCTGCAAGCAGCGTTTTTGTGTCTGCGATGTGGTGCGGAGCAAGACGGATCCGTCCTGACACACAATGTAAGTCAATGGTGCCGCATGCGTTTTCTCTGACACAATAGAAAACGGATCTGTCGCCCACTGACTTTCAATGGCTATACAAGACATAATACAACCGGATCCGTTCATGACGGATGCATGCGGTTGTATTATTGTAACCGAAGCGTTTCTGCCGGATCCACAAAAAACGCTAGTATGAAAGTAGCCTAATGTTACTACAGGGATGGGCACAATTCTTGCAGACTTTAAGAATTAGTTAGACCATTAGGGCTTATGTACACTACCGTAGTTTCGGTCTGCATCCACTCCACGCTTTTTGTGGATCGGATGCGGACTCTCAACTCAACGGGGCTGCAAAAGATGTGGAAAAGATGTGGACAGTACACCAGTGTGCTCTCCGCATCTGCACATCTGTTCTGCGGCCCCAGAAAAACATAAAATATGTCCTATTCTTGCCCGTTTTGTGGGCAAAGAAAGGACATTTTTACAGAAGTTAAAGGGAGCCTGTCACCGCCATATGACCTGTAGCACAGCCTGTCACTTACATTGTCCTGTAGCACACCTATACATTAATGTAATGGGACCTTTGTTATTTTCTTTAGATGTTTATTTCATATGCAAATGAGCACTTACAAGTGCCCGGGGCGGCGATCACTATGTAGGAGCCCAGGCCCATGGTTACTCCTCCCCAGCCTCTGCCTTTGCCCGTCCTCCTATTCCCTTGCGTCATCCCTAGGTCCCGCCGAGATCTTGTGCCTGCGCACAGCTTCACTGGGCTGAGGCATGCACACTGCGATTCCCATTGTGGGCACAGAATCTCGGCCGGACCTAGGGATGTTACAAGGGAATAAGAGGGCGGGCAAAGGCAGAGGCTGGGGAGGAGTAACCATGGGCCTGGGCTCCTACACAGTGAACGCCGCCCCTGGGCACTGGCGGGTGCTCATTTGCATATATGAATTAAACGTCGTTTTTCCTGCGAGTCTAAAGAAAATAACAAAGGTCCCATTACATTCATGTATAGGTGTGCTACAGGACAATGTAAGTGCTGTATATGGTCATATGGCGGTGACAGGCTCCCTTATGGCTTTCACTCGTCTGGGATCCATGTTTTGCGGACCACTTAGTGCTGTGTGCATAAGCCCTTAAAGGGAACCTGTCACCGGGATTTTGTGTATAGAGCTGAGGACATGGGTTGCTAGCACATCCGCAATACCCAGTCCCCATAGCTCTATGTGCTTTTATTGTGTAAAAACACTGATTTGATACATATGCAAATTAACCTGAGATGAGTCCTGTCCCTGACTCATCTCACATACAGGACTCATCTCAGGTTAATTTGCATATGTATCAAATCGTTTTTTTGACACAATAAAAGAACACAGAGCTATGGGGACTGGGTATTGCGGATGTGCTAGCGGCCATCTAGCAACCCATGTCCCCAGCTCTATAGACAAAATCCCGGTGACAGGTTCCCTTTAAGATTTGATTCTGTTAGGGTGATGACACACACATTTTTGTGGCAGTTTATGGGGCCAAAGCCAGAAGTGGTTTGGAAGGGAATGAGAAATAAAAAGGAAGGAATTCGACTTCTCCATCCTGCTGGATCCACTTCTGGCTTCGGGTCAAAAAACTGCCACAAAAAGCTGTGTTTGACTCCACCCGTGGTTTTGTCTGAGAAAACTCCAGAGAAAAACAACACACCCAGAACATGCTGCTATTAAAAAAAATACACCAAGAGACAAAAAAGTCCCTAAAAACCACTACAAAAAACAGAGTTTGGCCTCTTTCACACGGTTAGTATTCGGTCAGTATTTTGCATCAGTCTTTGTAAAAAATAAATAAAAAAAAGTGCATGATTACCTTTTTTCTGTGATATATTTTATTTTATTTTTTATCAGTGTTTGTAAGCCAAAACCAGGAGTGAAACCGAAAGATATAAATAATAGAAATATTTGTGCCTCTTCTGGGTTTTGGACCCAGTCCTGGTTTTGGTTTACATATACTGACCAAATACTAACGCAAACATTGGCCAAATACTGACCATGTGGAAGAGGCCTTTGTAGGATGTTTTAGAATTTCGTAGTGGCCAGCATTTATCACTGCCCAAAAAAAATGTGACATAAAAAAATAATAATAATCTAATGTGAAATCACTCTGGGTCTTCTGGAATCATTCACAGACATCATCAGTACAGGCAAAAGGGCTAGTTAGGTAGTGTCACACATTCGTTTAAAGCCTCCTGCACACAACCGTATGTATTTTGCGGTCAAAAATTGGCAAAAAATACGGATGACATCCGTGTGCATTCCGTATTTTGCAAATTGGAACAGCTGGCCCCTAATAGAACAGTACTTACTATGCTTGTCCGTTATGCGGACAATAATAGGACAAGTTCTATCTTTTAGCAGAACGGATATACGGAAATACGGAAACGGAATGCACACAGAGTATCTTCTATTTTTTTTGTGGACCCTTGAAATGAATGGTTCCGTATATGGTCCGCAAAAAAAAAGGAACGGACACGGAAAGAAAATAAGTTCATGTCAAGAGGCCTAATTGATCCAGCAGGGAGTTTACGGAATCTGACCTAGCCAGATACAGCTGTTCACTGCCGGACCCCAATGACTTTAATAGGGTCCGGCCGCTTAATGGCAGTGCCGGTTTTCGGGCGGACATAAAACGCACCAGTTGCACATTTGTAGATGCATTAGCTACCTGGCTCTTGACATTTCTACAGCTCTAGCTCAAGTGCCAACTCAGCAAAGACACGGATAGAACTGGTCATATTTAAAAAATAATTACTAAATGATACTGCTGAATAAAAGCCTCAAGTCACTCGGAAACGCTAAACCCCATTAGAAGGTTCTGTAGGTCATGTATAAAATGTGGTACCAGGAAAGTTCTGCAGTGAAGGTAGAAGTGACACATACAGACACGATTCTCAAGAAGACATCTTTCCATACTTCCTATGAGGTCATATGGACATCATAGAAGCAGGTCTCCTTGGAATGAAAGAAAGGATATTGATTGGGCAGACTCACCATGGTTGCCCATTTGCTTGAATGGTGCCCTATAGCACTACATTTCCCTTGCAGCACCCACAACTTAGCCCTGATATCCAATGACTGCTGGCTCAGGGTTGAGCACTTTAAATCATTTTTAGGGTCTGATGTAGCAATAACACTATTTAGACATGACCCCTTTGTGTTTCTGGATAATCTGTAAGGGTTCCAATTCTATCCACTAATGGAGAATATTAGGCTATAGTTTTGAGGATCAGAATGTTCCTCTTGCAGGTGAGCAATAAAACCTTACATTAGGCTCTATTCACACGACTATTTTTGGTCCACATCCAATCCGCAGTTTTTGTGGATAGCATGAGGACCCATTCATTTCAATGGGTCCGCCCAAAAAAAAAGCAGACAGCACACCGTTCTATGTCCGTTCGGTAGCCCTACAAAAAAGATAGAACATATCCTATTCTTTTCAGTTTACGGACAAGGATAGGCATTGTTACAATGGATCCTCAAAATAAAAGGATGCAACACGGATGTCACACGGACATCATCCGTATTTTTTGGGGACCGCAAAATACATACGGTCGTGTGAATGCGCCCTAAGGACTCATTCAGACTACCATATCCATTTTTGCGGTCTGCAATTTGTGGACCTGCAAAACACAGACAACGGCCATATGGATTACGCATTTTGCAGAACGGAACAGCTGGCCCATAATAGAACAGTCCTATCCTTCTCCGTAATGTGGACAATAAGGCCTCATGCACACGACTGTTGTTTTGGTCTGCATTCGAGCCGCCATTATTGCGGCTCGGATGCGGACCCATTCACTTCAATGGGGCCGCAAAAGATGCAGACAGCACTCCGTGTGCTGTCCACATTTGTTGCACCGTTCCGTGGCCCCACAAACAAAATATAACCTGTCCTATTCTTGTCCGTTTTTGCGGACAAGAATAGGCATGTCTACAATGGGCCGCCCGTTCCATTTTTTGCAGCCCCCATTGAAGTGAATGGTTCCGCATATGGCCCACAAAAGAAAACGGACAGGGACACAAAATACGTTTGTGTGTATGAGCCCTAAGGCCGAATTCACACCACGGCTTGTTCTACTCCTCCGTTAGAAGAGGAAAATAACGAAAGTGCCGCATGAGGCACACAACTGACCCGAACAAAGCCAAATAGATCCCATTGACTATAAAAAGGTCCGTTCGGTTTTATGTTTTTTTTTTAGCACATAAAATTCTCCTCCATGTAGGACGTGTCTTCTGCTGTTTTTGATGGCATCTGCCACACAGGCCCTGAATGGAGCCTCATTGCAGATGTGAACAAGCCCTAAGCCACATATACAATAGCATCCCATGTAATCTTTGATCAGAAGTGAAATGAAGCATGGCTTCCTTGCTATGGCAGGGTTATTCTTAGTACTGTGCAGATGTGTGACGCCCCACAGGCAGGACAAGATGACAGGACTAGCAAAGCATGAGTATCATTAGGAAGAAAGCACAGTACCACTTATGCAGGTGCAGCCGCCAGAGGGACATAGTAAGAGAAGACGTCAACTACTGTCACTGTTTGTGCTAAACCTAGGGGGACTTTATTAAAGGGGTCTTACAGAGGCCTTGCTGACGTTTCTAATATTTGGACCTCTTGAGCACACTTACACACCCTCAACTGCATTCTCTCCAAGTACATCAGCACTTCTTGTAGAGCGGTGCTGGTCCTAGCTCCTAGACCCAAAATAGGACTTTCCCAGGACATGTCAGTACATGTTACAACGTTAAGACACCCTTCCAGGTCATAAACGGTATCACGTTCTTCTGAGAGTATGTCATCTCTGCAAATTTTATCTCAAACTTGAATATTCAAGAAGCATATGATAAAAAAGCATCTAACCTACAGCAAAGTGTGTGTAAGGCTACTTTCACATTCCGGTATTGAGATCCATCAGAGGACCTTAATACTGGAATTGAACAGATCCGTTTGGATTTTACACATCAGGATGCATCCGTTCCGAAAGTCAATGGGTAACGTATCCGGTTTTCTAGGCTCCTAAAAAAACTGATCTCTCACCATTGACTTACATTGTTTTCAGTGACGGATCCGTTTTTATCACCAGACACAAAACCGCAGCTTGCAGCGGTCACAAAACGCAATGCTGCTGGAACGGACGACATCCTGATGCATCCTAAACGGATCTCTTTCCATTCAGAATGCATGAGAGCTAAACAGATCCTCTGCCGGATCTCAATACCGTAAAACAACAACCCAAGTGTGAAAGTAGCAAGTTCTCCCCTAAATACTGCCAACAGCCAGTCCTACAGAACATGCCCAGAAGCCATCAGGTTTACAGTTTTAGAAGTTCTCATAGACTACGCATCTAATCTATTCTAGCAATACTCTGTCCATCAGAGAAGACTTTATTAGAACACAGGTAGACAACAAAGATGGGTGGGCGCCGTCTTTGGTCTCCTGGGAGGACCAGCACTGAGTGCCCCTTCCAGTACCTGGAATCAGACGGAGTGCAGCTGAGGGCTATGCAGAGTTGGAGGTGCTCCTGATGCGGTGGCCATGCTGCTGGACCAGGTGCTGCTGCTTCTGCCTGGTGGACTTGACAGCCAGAATAGCCTGTCTGTTCTTATACTGCACCATCTGCAATGTGATCTCTGCATTCCAGCCCTCGTCCTGTGGACACCTGAAATCAATCTCCCGGCCCTCTGCCATGACCACTGTGAAGTAGACGTATTTGCCCTTCCTCTCCACACAGTCCACCGTCTTCATGTTGGAGAAATGCAGCTCCTTGATCCTGGCGGGCTCGGCTGGAGAGCCAGGCTGCTGCTGCTGCTCCAGATGTTTGGGGGGGATGAGCAGAAGACCTTCCTCGGTCAGCAGGCACCTCTTCTTCTTCCACAGCTGCAGCAAGCCATCGCTCCTCTTCTCCAGAAGTCCTTCCTTCACCACCTTACAGCTGCTCTCCAACATGCTACTTACTGATGGACCCAAGTGCCAACGGTGAAGCCCTGGATGGGTACAGGAGGACTTGAGCAGGGCGATCCAAAGCGAGAGCAGACTCTGGAAAGGAATCATTAACAGTGAGGCATAGCAATGTGCCAGGCAGACAGCAACACTGTGGGCAGAGTGTGACGGCAGCAGCTGCAGCGCTCCGCTTCTGCTGCCGGTGGTTTCCCACAACATGGCGTTTTCCAGAGGTTACAGGTGGGCGCCACCTGCTGGACGACAGGCCTCATTACAGCTTTTGTCATTTCATACAGCTCTTTATGGAGTTCACACTTGGTCAGTCATTTCCATCAGGTGCACATCTTTCCATTATACCTTATGTCTGAGCAGGCTTCACTACTGCTTTTGGCTCACAGTAACTGATGGAAAGAACTGAAGTGTGAACTCAGCCCTACCCTTCACACCTAAAGGTGTGTTTGTCAGGTAAAGAATGGGGACAATGCTATCCATTGAGTTCACCCCTCTTCCTGCCAGCCATTACTAACATTATAATAAGATAGACTTTGGCTTTACGTTTCTTTAGATAAGCGTCCCTGCATTTTATGTGAAAACCATGCAGACGGTATACAATGCTGTGCGAACTACAACATAAGATGGCTGCAATGGCTGCTGGGTAATGACATACTCTCAGGCAATCTCCCAGCAATATGCATATGACCCTCTCCGGCACATAAAGTTTCACGTACACGATTCCCACGCCCACCTTTATGGGTCTGCTTTATAGCTTGCCCAATATCCAGCCAATTCATATTTCATGCCCAGGAAAGTTCATGGATTTATTACAGACTAACAAAATCTGGCACAATCCGGCAAGACTTCAGGGCAGAGAAGACCACCAGCCCAAACCTTGGTAGATGTCTTCAGATGTCTGTTATTAGAGGTGAGCAGATCAATTCTACACGGGTCAAATGTGTCACCAATTCCCCAAAAGGTTTGAATTTCAGAAAATCCGAAACCTCTGTGATTCGTCCCACACACAAATCCCTCACAACGGTGGCCACCATATTACAGATCAGAAGACCGAGGAGGCATCTGCCACAAAAAATGGTTATTTTTGGGCTATTTTATTTAAATCTGACAGGCTGTTGTTACCTCAGTCTACCATCCGTTTACCCATCGCCTTATATGTCGCTGTCACTTTGACATTACTAATGCTGTCTTGGCGTTCTAGGACTGTAGCCAACCGCTGTCAAGTTCTCGAAGACCTCAGTGTCATACACAACTTTTCAGGGCAGTTGGAGAACTTTCGATTCAGGATGAATCTCAGACTCAATTGAATCTGAACACCAATTTCACCGGATCGGACCCAAAACTAATTTTGGGACATTCGTTCAGCCCTGTCTGTTATGGTCCTGAATATACAGATAACAACGAACTACAGATGTAGTAGAGCTGAGTTTGTAAACTCACTACGGGATCACACTCTATGGTCTGCACGTTATTACAATGTCAGCACGCAATACAATTCAGTTTAACCCCTTGATAACTCTACACTGCACTGGATGGACGTTAACCGAGAGCTACATTAAGTACATCGAGTTTCTTGGGAGGATGGTATGCTATTAAATAACATTCCAGAGAATAGACGTGGTACTTACTTGGCAGTGATGTGCGATGCCCCACCAGGCGGATATATAAAAGAAATCCTGTGGTAAATAATAGACAGGCTTGTAACAGGGAGCGCAGCTCTATCCTGTGTGACTGCAACAGCTGCAGCCTCCAGCTTTCCCTGGAAAATGTTCCCCTCTGGCTTTTGAAGCAATTCCCGCCCACAGACATCACAGCCTGGGATGGTGCAAGAGGGGCTCAGCCGTAGCCTGGAAGTGCAGAGGGAAGACAATGGAGGGCGCACACCATTCATGGCTTTATTATTAGATTTCCGTACTGTGACAGATGGAATCCAGCTCAAGTTGGGAAAATAGACATTAGAAACATGGCAAATTTGTGAATGAATGACCCTATTTTCTAATATATGTACTAACAGACTCCAGATTTTTTGGTGTATGGTACAGTTTTCTGAGGGTCATTTTTTATCTTGAAATACACCTATATTGGGCGTATTTCAGGTGCAGATGGCAGCACAATGGTTAGTTGCGCTGCAATCTGAGACTTTTCCCCCTCTCACTCCAGGGCTAAAAAAAGTGTGTGTGGCTTGGGCGAGGCCCGTCTCATTCATCATTTTCTACGTCTGTTTTAGGGCTCGTTCACACAAGCGTTTTTAGCGCTCCGTATACGGGCCGTTTTCTGCATTCCCCACACGGTTCCCCATGGGTCAACAAAAGATGCGGACAGCACTCTGTGTGCTGTCCGCAACCATTGCTCTGTCCCGTGGCCCTGCATAAATTATGAGTCCTGTCCTATTCTTGTCTGTTTTGCGGACAAGAATAGGCATTTCTATAATGGGCATCCTGTTCCGTTCCGCAAATTGCGGAAGGCAGACGGGCGGCATCCGTTTTTTGCGGATCCGCAATTTGCAGACCGCAAAAAAACGTCACGATCGTGTGAACAAGCCCTTAGGCGTTGAAAATTGTCTAAATGTAAGACAGCTAGGAAGCTGGCTTACATTTAGACTGGAGCTGGATGCGCCAAAGTTATGTAGCGGTCTGTGTCTTAAACGGCAGTCTTAATAAATGACCCCCTATGTAGGCAACCAGTAGCAATGAGGATCTCCGACAGATCCTGACACCGCCTTAGTACAACAATGAGGATGCTTTTTCACAAGTGATTGCTGAACTAAAGCAGCGGTCATGGTTATACCACGGGCCTTAGGAATACCTCTGTATACCTCTGCTGTTTTGGACTATGCTCCTCTTTACTTCCTGGTCCCAGTTCCAATGGTGATTGGCAGAGCAAGCGTTTGTGGAGTGTTGAGCCGCGAACAGGAGCTGAATAGTAATGCAGATCAGAGCAGCTTCAGAACGGCAGTAGCCAGGGGTTCGGTCAGGGCAAGTATAAGTCAATTTTTTGGTATTTTTAACCCTTTGTGGCCCATTTTTAAAACATTTTTTTTTAAAGGGGTTTCCGAGACTTTTATAGTCATCAGTATCTGATCAGTGGTGGTCTGACATGCGGAGAAGGCAGTTTGAGAAGGGCACCAGTGCTCATAGTAGCGCCGCTGGCTTCTTTCATCTCACCAAGTACAGCTCCGTACATTGTATAGTGGCTATGCTTGATATCGCAGCTTGGCCACATTCACTTAGATGGAACTGAGTTGCACCTGGGCTGTGTGATTGATGAACGTGACATCACATGGCCTAGACTAAGCTTCAGGAAGGCCACGGAGCAACTGCGAGCGCTGGTCCCACCTTAACCACCTCCGGACCGCCTAACGCAGATGTGCGGTCCGGAGGTGGCAGCCCTGCGCACGACGACGCATATACGCGTCATCTCGCGAGGGCCGGGATTTCCTGTGAACGCGCGCACACAGGCGCGCGCGCTCACAGGAACGGAAGGTAAGCGAGTGGATCTCCAGCCTGCCAGCGGCGATCGCTCGCTGGCAGGCTGGAGATCCGAATTTTTTAACCCCTAACAGGTATATTAGACGCTGTTTTCATAACAGCGTCTAATATACCTCCTACCTGGTCCTCTGGTGGTCCCTTTTGTTAGGATCGACCACCAGAGGACTCAGGTAGGTCAGTACAGTCGCACCAAACACCACACTACACTACACTACACCCCCCCCCCCCCCCGGTCACTTATTAACCCCTTATAAACCCCTGATCACCCCATATAAACTCCCTGATCACCCCCCTGTCATTGATCACCGCCCTGTCATTGATCACCGCCCTGTCAGGCTCCGTTCAGACGTCCGTATGATTTTTACGGATCCACGGATACATGGATCGGATCCGCAAAAAGCATACGGACGTCTGAATGGAGCCTTACAGGGGGGTGATCAATGACAGGCGGGTGATCACCCATATACACTCCCTGATCACCCCCTGTCATTGATCACCCCCGTCATTGATCACCCCCCTGTAAGGCACCATTCAGACGTCCGCATGATTTTTACGGATCCATGGATACATGGATCGGATCCGCAAAACACATGCGGACGTCTGAATGGAGCCTTACAGGGGGTGATCAATGACAGGCGGGTGATCACCCATATACACTCCCTGATCACCCCCCTGTCATTGATAACCCCCCTGTAAGGCTCCATTCAGACGTCCGCATGCGTTTTATGGATCCGTAAAAAATCATGCGGATGTCTGAATGGAGCCTTACAGGGGGGGTGATCAGTGACAGGGGGGTGATCACCCTGATTACCCTGATCACCCCCTGTCATTGATAACCCCCCTGTAAGGCTCCATTCAGACGTCCGCATGCATTTTGTGGATCCGATCCATGTATCCATGGATCCGTAAAAAATCATGCGGATGTCTGAATGGAGCCTTACAGGGGGGGTGGTCAGTGACAGGGGGGTGATCACCCTGATTACCCTGATCACCCCCTGTCATTGATAACCCCCCTGTAAGGCTCCATTCAGACGTCCGCATGCGTTTTGTGGATCCGATCCATGTATCCATGGATCCGTAAAAAATCATGCGGATGTCTGAATGGAGCCTTACAGGGGGGGTGATCAGTGACAGGGGGGTGATCACCCTGATTACCCTGATCACCCCCTGTCATTGATAACCCCCCTGTAAGGCTCCATTCAGACGTCCGCATGCATTTTGTGGATCCGATCCATGTATCCATGGATCCGTAAAAAATCATGCGGATGTCTGAATGGAGCCTTACAGGGGGGGTGGTCAGTGACAGGGGGGTGATCACCCTGATTACCCTGATCACCCCCTGTCATTGATAACCCCCCTGTAAGGCTCCATTCAGACGTCCGCATGCGTTTTGTGGATCCGATCCATGTATCCATGGATCCGTAAAAAATCATGCGGATGTCTGAATGGAGCCTTACAGGGGGGGTGATCAGTGACAGGGGGGTGATCACCCTGATTACCCTGATCACCCCCTGTCATTGATAACCCCCCTGTAAGGCTCCATTCAGACGTCCGCATGCGTTCTGTGGATCCGATCCATGTATCCATGGATCCGTAAAAAATCATGCGGATGTCTGAATGGAGCCTTACAGGGGGGGTGATCAGTGACAGGGGGGTGATCACCCTGATTACCCTGATCACCCCCTGTCATTGATAACCCCCCTGTAAGGCTCCATTCAGACGTCCGCATGCGTTCTGTGGATCCGATCCATGTATCCATGGATCCGTAAAAAATCATGCGGATGTCTGAATGGAGCCTTACAGGGGGGGTGATCAGTGACAGGGGGGTGATCACCCTGATTACCCTGATCACCCCCTGTCATTGATAACCCCCCTGTAAGGCTCCATTCAGACGTCCGCATGCGTTCTGTGGATCCGATCCATGTATCCATGGATCCGGAAAAAATCATGCGGATGTCTGAATGGAGCCTTACAGGGGGGGTGATCAATGACAGGGGGGTGATCAGGGAGTCTATATGGGTGATCACCCCCCTGTCATTGATCACTCCCCCCCTGGTAAGGCTCCATTCAGCCATTTTTTTTGGCACAAGTTAGCGGAAATTTTTTGTTTGTTTTTGTTTTTGTTTTTTCTTACAAAGTCTCATATTCCACTAACTTGTGTCAAAAAATAAAATCTCACATGAACTCACCATACCCCTCACGGAATCCAAATGCGTAAACATTTTTAGACATTTATATTCCAGACTTCTTCTCACGCTTTAGGGCCCCTAAAAAGCCAGGGCAGTATAAATACCCCACATGTGACCCCATTTCGGAAAGAAGACACCCCAAGGTATTCCGTAAGGGGCATATTGAGTCCATGAAAGATTGAAATTTTTGTCCCAAGTTAGCGGAAAGTGAGACTTTGTGAGAAAAAAAACAAAAAAAAATCAATATCCGCTAACTTATGCAAAAAAATAAAAAATTCTAGGAACTCGCCAGGCCCCTCATTGAATACCTTGGGGTGTCTTCTTTCCAAAGTGGGGTCACATGTGGGGTATTTATACTGCCCTGGATTTTTAGGGGCCCTAAAGCATGAGAAGAAGTCTGGGATCCAAATGTCTAAAAATGCCCTCCTAAAAGGAATTTGGGCCCCTTTGCGCATCTAGGCTGCAAAAAAGTGTGACACATGTGGTATCGCCGTACTCAGGAGAAGTTGGGGAATGTGTTTTGGGGTGTCATTTTACATATACCCATGCTGGGTGAGATAAATATCTTGGTCAAATGCCAACTTTGTATAAAAAAATGGGAAAAGTTGTCTTTTGCCAAGATATTTCTCTCACCCAGCATGGGTATATGTAAAATGACCCCCCAAAACACATTGCCCAACTTCTCCTGAGTACGGCGATACCACATGTGTGACACTTTTTTGCAGCCAAGGTGGGCAAAGGGGCACCTTTCGGATTTCGCAGGCCATTTTTTACACATTTTGATTGCAAGGTACTTCTTACACATTTGGGCCCCTAAATTGCCAGGGCAGTATAACTACGCCACAAGTGACCCCATTTTGGAAAGAAGACACCCCAAGGTATTCCGTGGGGGGCACGGCGAGTTCCTAGAATTTTTTATTTTTTGTCACAATTTAGCGGAAAATGATGATTTTTCTTTTTTTTTCTTTTTTCCTTACAAAGTCTCATATTCCACTAACTTGCGACAAAAAATAAAAAATTCTAGGAACTCGCCATGCCCCTCACGGAATACCTTGGGGTGTCTTCTTTCCAAAATGGGGTCACTTGTGGGGTAGTTATACTGCCCTGGCAATTTAGGGGCCCAAATGTGTGAGAAGAACTTTGCAATCAAAATGTGTAAAAAATGCCCTGCAAAATCCGAAAGGTGCACTTTGGAATATGTGCCCCTTTGCCCACCTTGGCAGCAAAAAAGTGTGACACATCTGGTATCGCCGTACTCGGGAGAAGTTGGGGAATGTGTTTTGGGGTGTCATTTTACATATACCCATGCTGGGTGAGAAAAATATCTTGGTCAAATGCCAACTTTGTATAAAAAAATGGGAAAAGTTGTCTTTTGCCAAGATATTTCTCTCACCCAGCATGGGTATATGTAAAATGACAGCCCAAAACACATTCCCCAACTTCTCCTGAGTACGGCGATACCAGATGTGTGACACTTTTTTGCTGCCAAGGTGGGCAAAGGGGCACATATTCCAAAGTGCACCTTTCGGATTTCACCGGTCATTTTTTACAGATTTTGATTGCAAAGTACTTCTCACACATATGGGCCCCTAAATTGCCAGGGCAGTATAACTACGCCACAAGTGACCCCATTTTGGAAAGAAGACACCCCAAGGTATTCCGTGAGGGGCATGGCGAGTTCCTAGAATTTTTTATTTTTTGTCGCAAGTTAGTGGAATATGAGACTTTGTAAGGAAAAAAGAGAAAAAAAAAAATCATCATTTTCCGCTAACTTGTGACAAAAAATAAAAAATTCTAGGAACTCGCCATGCCCCTCACGGAATACCTTGGGGTGTCTTCTTTCCAAAATGGGGTCACTTGTGGCGTAGTTATACTGCCCTGGCAATTTAGGGGCCCAAATGTGTAAGAAGTACCTTGCAATCAAAATGTGTAAAAAATGGCCTGCAAAATCTGAAAGGTGCACTTTGGAATATGTGCCCCTTTGCCCACCTTGGCTGCAAAAAAGTGTGACACATCTGGTATCGCCGTACTCAGGAGAAGTTGGGGAATGTGTTTTGGGGGGTCATTTTACATATACCCATGCTGGATGAGAGAAATATCTTGGCAAAAGACAACTTTTCCCATTTTTTTATACAAAGTTGGCATTTGACCAAGATATTTTTCTCACCCAGCATGGGTATATGTAAAATGACACCCCAAAACACATTCCCCAACTTCTCCTGAGTACGGCGATACCAGATGTGTCACACTTTTTTGCTGCCAAGGTGGGCAAAGGGGCGCATATTCCAAAGTGCACCTTTTGGATTTCACCGGTCATTTTTTACACATTTTGATTGCAAGGTACTTCTCACACATTTGGGCCCCTAAATTGCCAGGGCAGTATAACTACCCCACAAGTGACCCCATTTTGGAAAGAAGACACCCCAAGGTATTCTGTGAGGGGCATGGTGAGTTCCTAAAATTTTTTACTTTTTGTCGCAAGTTAGTGGAATATGAGACTTTGTAAGAAAAAAATAAAATAAAAAAATAATCATCATTTTCCGCTAACTTGTGACAAAAAATAAAAAGTTCTATGAACTCACTATGCCCATCAGCGAATACCTTAGGGTGTCTACTTTCCGAAATGGGGTCATTTGTGGGGTAGTTATACTGTTTGGGCATTGTAGAACCTCAGGAAACATGACAGGTGCTCAGAAAGTCAGAGCTGTTTCAAAAAGCGGAAATTCAAATTTTTGTACCATAGTTTGTAAATGCTATAACTTTTACCCAAACCATTTTTTTTTTTGCCCAAACATTTTTTTTTTATCAAAGACATGTAGAACAATAAATTTGGTGAAAAAATTATATATGGATGTCGTTTTTTTTGCAAAATTTTACAGCTGAAAGTGAAAAATGTCATTTTTTTGCAAAAAAATCGTTACATTTTGATTAATAACAAAAAAAGTAAAAATGCCAGCAGCAATGAAATACCACCAAATGAAAGCTCCATCAGTGAGAAGAAAAGGAGGTAAAATTCATTTGGGTGGTAAGTTGCATGACCGAGCGATAAACGGTGAAAGTAGTGTAGTGCCGAAGTGTAAAAAGTGCTCTGGTCATGAAGGGGGTTTCACCTAGCGGGGCTGAAGTGGTTAAATAGCTGGGGGGGGGGGGGGGGGGTATCCCAGGCAGTTCAGAGCCCAATAGTTAGCGCCACACTCTGTGCCCCGTATATATTGGTTCATGCTCTGTGCCTCCCTGTATATATTACCTCATGTTCTGTGCTTCCTTATACAGTGCCTCATGTTGTGCCCCCTGTATATAGTACCAAACACTCTGTGCCCCCTGTATATATTGCCTCAAGCTCTGTGCCTCTATAGTGTGCTTATGCTATACAATGTGAAATACTCACCTTTCCCAAGGCCCACAAAGTTATCCAGCAATCTGCACAATGTTGTGCAATGTCATTGCACTGCCTGCATCACAACAAAGCGCTCAATGCCAGGGCATGTAACCAATGGTTCCCTTGTCTTGCCAGCGCTGGGGTGGATGCCTAATTATATGTGCTTCCTGTGGACGCAAATACAATTGAGTGCAGGGGCACCTGGAAAGCAGAAGAAGGGACCGTCTGGCACCCCTCCAGGCATGAAGGGCAATGCGCCCTGTGCAGTCGCACACCCCTAAGGCTGACTATAGATGTGTTTTGATAAAAGATCAGATTTATCAAATACACTAATAGGTATCACTGTATACAGAAATGGGTTCATTCACTTGAATTATGCACTGTTCAAGGCAATGGTTGTGGAACCACTGTACCAACCAACCAGTCTGACTTTGGGCTAGACCAGAAGGCATTATTCTGGCAATCCCCAGGTATTCACCCATCAATCCCTATATATGGATCTAGACTTCACTGCAGGGGAGCCACCAGGTCACTACCTTTTGGAATAGTCCCTGTGTTGTTGGCTTCCAACCCAGGGGGATCAGAGACACCTGTGCTTGGCACCATGGGAACAGGCATTAGACGTAGCCAAGAAACAGGCAGAAGTCAGGGGTATGAGACGTCATGCAAATCCATGGAACAGTCCACCAAAGGCCAGGGCAGGCAGCACAGGATCAGTACAATGAACAGGCACAGGTCAGGTTCACAGTTAGGCAAACAATTTAATGCTCATACAGACTCTAGCTAACTAGAGAGAGAGACCTAGCAAGATCATTGCATAGGCCAGGACTGAAGGAGACAGCCAGATATATACAGGGGCAGCTGATTAGCAATTGGACACAGCCATGTAATAGCTCATACAGCAGGAGATTAACCCTAGCAGTGCTGAAGACAGAGGTACAGTGAATAGAAGCACTAATTCACACACAGAAATCTGGCACCTGTGCACTATAGAAAGCGGTGGCCATGAACCCCCATTTTAACAGTACCTCCTATTTTCTTTGGTTTGGATACTTTCAGAAGGGTCGGGGCATCAAAACTCTCCAGATGCATCCAGGATCTGTTCTCCAGGATCTGGTCCAAAGCCATCAGAACTGAAAAAAGAAATGGCAGGAAAAGGACCTCTGGAATACTGGATATAAATGACTGGCTCAGCAACTCTCTTCATACAAGCAGAGACATGTAGCGGGGAAGAAAAAATTTTAAGCCCAATCTGAAAAAAAATTACTGCTGTAAGAGTCAGACGTTGGATTTCTGGATGAATGGATTTTCGAATAACAACACTTTCAAGATTTTCTTTGACATGTACAGATTTTGGCTTGGGTTTCAGGTACAGACAGAGGGTAGACTAAAACTTGGGGTGGAATGGTACCCGAGATCAGTTCAGTAGGAAAATAGGCATATGCAGAAGGCTGATCTTGCAGATGCTGGGGTACAGGTGCATTCTGGACATACTGCACAGTAGTCAGGCATTGGAATTGACAGGCAGACCCCCCCCCCAACAAAGAATCTGCCCAGAGTCCCAGTTGAGAACTGGACTGTGTAGACATAACCAAAGCAGTCACAGCAGAAGTGAACTGGAAGACACAACATGTACAGGAAAAACTTCTCTGAATGGAGCGCGTCCACTTGAAGCTTGAAGAGCACAGTGATGTCCTGTATGATCTCAGAGAGAACCTTTCTATTGATGGAGGTCACCATCAAGGGTCTCTTGGCTTGAGCGTTCCACCTTCAAAGGATAAATGCAGACATAGTGTCCCTTGGTTCCACAATTTAGGCAGTCTCCTCTTCAGACTTTCTATTTGCACGGGTTCTGGTACAGCCAAAGAAGAAGGAGCAATCAAAGATCTCTGGAAAGAGGGCACTAACTGTGTTGGTCTTCTCTCACAAGCTGCTTCCTTGGCACCTTCCTGGAACCAGAGATCAGTGTGGTGAGCAAGAGAGATTAAACTCTCCAGAGTAGCCTGGACAACACGCCCCACCAGTTCATTCTTAATACGAGCTGACAGGCAGTCTCGGAATGCTGCCACCAGAGCTTCATTGTTGTAGGCCAGCTCAGAGGAAAGGGTACAAAATGGTATGACATATTACCCGACAGACAGATTGCCCTGGCAAAGTTGGAAAAGGGAGGAGGTGGTATAAGAGGTATATTTTGAAAGACTATGCGGAAGGTGGCTAGGAACTTATTCGGGTTACTGGTGACAGGATCACCTCTCTCCCAATCGGGTTAGCGCAGGCTAGGGCCTGACCAGACAGGAGCAAAATCGCAAAGACCACCTTGGCGCAGTCAGAAGAAAACAGATGTGGTTGTAGTTTGAAAATGAAAAGTGCACTGGTTAAGATCACGAGAATGGGGAGCGCTGTACTCGGATATCTCCATCGCTCACACAGAGAATGAATGGAGCAACAGTGTGCATGCACAACCTGCTGCTACATCATAACGGGAACGGGACCCTGTTCTCGGGCTTGGTGAAGGTCCCAGCAATCAGCTAGTTATCCCCTATCCTGTGGATAGGGAATAACTTAAAAGCTTGACATAACCCCTTTATCTACAACTTATTTTTCACTTTTAAGCAAAGGTGTCTCATTTTGCCCTAGTACTAAGGCCACATGCACACGACCGTATGTACTTTGCAATCCGCAAATTGTGGATCCCCAAAATATGAATACCGTCATGTTGCATCTGCATTTTTTGCCCACTGACTTTAATGTTTCCATGGTCCGCATTTTGCTTCCAGATGTTTTCTGCATCTGTATGTTCTTACCATAAAAAATGTGGACCACAGACCCATTGAACGAAAAATATGTTGACTGACCACTTCTGTATTTTGCAGATTCGCGATTTTACGACTGCAAAACGGATGCAGTCATGTTCATCAAGCCTTAATCTTGAATTGGATCTGCATAGATTGTTTTACTCTGTTAAACTGAAAACATGGTTTGCTGAAAATGTTCTGATTATGCACAAAGTAAAACCACTGAATTGAGAGTTTTTAAGAGAACCTGTCACCACAAAATGCATTGTAATCTGTAGGCAGCATGTTATAGGGCATTGTCATTGCCTCTGCACCGCAAAAAAGTAGTGCATACAACTTTTTTGCAGTGTGGACTGTCGTAGGCTGATCGCGGACCCCATTCAAGTGAATGGGTCCGCGATCCGCATGCGGCTGCCCCATGGTTGGTGCCCTTGCATTGCGGACCGCCTCATTCTGTTGGGCTGAAACGTTGTAAGTTGGGTGAATAAAGTGGTCCACCATTTTTCACTACTTGGAGTGCTGCCTCGTTCTATGATCTTTGGATATCTATAGGCTCAATCTCCTACAGCCTGGAGGATTTATACCTACCTACATCTTGACTAGTGCTGCTGTATTTTTGTCACTCTAATTAGATAGATAGACAGACTACAACAGAATGGATACATGGACCTACCGGTTGTATTCTGCCATTGCCTTCTACAATGTTTTACTCAGTCTGTGCACTAGTCATGAAAAGGTGTCGCTAAGATGACTATTGCATCAACAAAATTATCCTATTGCTGACACAGTGGAGTGAGTGATATCTTTGTCTGCCTGATGATAATGGCTGGATATTATTATATACAAAATGTTTAGTCATCATCTCATCAGAATATTCCCAGGCTCTGACATATACTTTATCAAGGTAACAATTTGCCAGTAGGTGCGGTCTATCCCTGGGAAAATTCACAGCAGCAAAATAAGTAGGCAGTATTTTATTGCTGTCTCTCCTGAAAAGAGCATGTCAGGAGCTCCATCTAAGGACTGAATCTGTGCATTCTGAGTTCCAGTCTAAACAGAGGACAATGATTTACAATGTGTTTACACTAGTGTTGAGCAAAGCGAGCTTAGGATCATAGATCCGAACTCACTTCGGTCAAAACTTTGGTTGAATGCTGTATGGAGATCCGTCTCCGTACAGCATTCAAACGTATGGGCTCCGGCAAGGTGAAATTCGTTATCACTGAAGTCTCGCAAGATTCCGTGAATAAATTCGGCCATCGATTTTAAAAAAAACTTGAAAACCATATTGAAACTTGATTCTGAAGTCAGCTTCAGGACCGGTTGATACCTCCGGTACTGTGGCCTACTTTGGATTCAAGTTTTAAAATGGTTCTCAAGCTTAAAAATCGATGGCCGAAGTTATTAAGTCTCGCAAGACTTCGGTGATAACCAAGTTCACCTCGTAGGAGCCCATACTTTTGAATGCTGTACGAAGACGGATCTCCGTACAGCATTCAAAGTCCTGACCAAAGTGACTTCGGATCTATGATCCTAAGTTCACTTTGCTCAACACTACTTTACACATTCAGGTACTTTGACGCCGTTTTTGAAGACCAAGACAGGAACGCATCACAAATGGAGTAGACTTGTAATGGTGTATGCTTAGACAGGTTGTCTAGACCTCTGCCAGATTTATCACAAGGGCTCAGGCCGGATGAGAAATCGGGCGCAGGAGTAGATACTCGGGTATATTTATCAAAACTGATGTAAAGAAAAACTGGCTTAGTTGCCCATAGCAACCAATCAGATTCCACCTTTCATTTATGAGAGCTCCTTTGGAAAATGGAAGGTGGAATCTGATTAGTTACTACGGGCAAACAGCTTCCTTTACACTAGTTTTGATATATCTCTCCCACTTTTCTCTGACTCCATACCAACTATTGGTTGGCTTACTTTCGAGACAGATTTTTAAGCCACAATTGCGATAAAATTTTAGCACAAAATGACGCATCTGAGGCACCACACCTTTGTCAAGCACATTGGAAAAAAAGGGTAGAAACCCTAGCTGTGACAGATGGAACCATTTTTTAGACAGATTTTTGGCACAGATACTTTAGTAAATGTGGACATTTGTCTTCTGCAGCTTTCAGTGCATCTGCAGACTGTTGCTTCACCTTCTAAGTGAAACAAGTCAAACAGCTGTCCTGACTAGTCCAAATATCCATTTAAAGGGGTATTCCAGTTTATATGTTATTACATTTATTTGCTTATATAATAGGAAATCATACAATTTTCTAATATATGTATTTAAAATGTTGCATACATGTCTTTCTTATAGCAGGCTGTTCACCCCTATATGTAGTAGAATGGCATAGCCCATGTATAAGTCCTGTGTAATGTATCCATGGCCTAACTGAAACATGGCTTCAGTCATGTGGCAGCCTACACATCATGTAATTTCTGACATCCAGTAAGCAGCAGTGTTAGATGACATACATGTGCTGGGTCATCCATGCAATAATTAAATAGGACTAGTGTTGGAATAATGATTTTATTGTGGTTATTACAGGAACTACATCACTGTGTAATTACATGGTGGCCTGTCTCATGGTTATGTTGTTAATAAAGTTTAGTGTTAACAAAAAAAAAAACCAGAGACGTTGAAAGATAGGAGGTGCTGCTGCAGATAGTAATACTGTATATACTGTACACAACAATATACTACTATTCACCTGTACGACACCTGGGCAGTTTACTGAAAACCATGTCACATGATACTTGTGAGGGTCACATGACTGACACCATGTTTAGTCCTATCCAGCTCACTTATGGATGCATTTTACAGGTCTAAAATGGGCTGTACCATTTTTTTCCTTTAGGGCAAGGCTACTACATGGAAATAATACAGGTCTAGAAGCAACATTTTAAAGAGATGCACAGGGTGGGCCATTTATATGGATACACCTTAATAAAATGGGAATAGTTGGTGATATTAACTTCCTGTTTGTGGCACATTAGTATATGTGAGGGGGGAAACTTTTCAAGATGGGTGGTGACCATGGTGGCCATTTTGAAGTCAGCCATTTTGAATCCAACTTTTGTTTTTTCAATAGGAAGAGGGTCATGTGACACATCAAATTTATTGGGAATTTCACAAGAAATTGCATATGCTGTGAAGATACGAGATGTGCAGCACCTGAAACTACGGATACTGGAAGCCTGTGCTAGCATTTCTCCTGCAGTGTTGCTATCAGTGTGTGAAGAGTGGGAGAAGAGGGTTGCATTGACAATCCAACACAATGGGCAGCACATTGAACACATTTTATAAGTGGTCAGAAACTTGTAAATTATTCATGAAAGAATAAAGTTACGTTAAAACCAAGCACACATTGTTTTTCTTGTGAAATTTCCAATAAGTTTGATGTGTCATATGACATTCTTCCTATTGAAAAAACAAAAGTTGGATTCAAAATGGCCGACTTCAAGATGGCCGCCATGGTCACCACCCATCTTGAAAAGTTTCTCCCCTCACATATACTAATGTGCCACAAACAGGAAGTTAATATCACCAACCATTCCCATTTTATTAAGGTGTATCCATATAAATGGCCCACCCTGTATATTACTAAATTGTTTTAACATCCTATTCACTACATAAATATAATAATTAAAGCCAGAATACCCCTTTAAGGTAAATTATCAAACTGATAACAGTTTAGCTTCAGTTGAACTGTCAGTTTTTTCATGGCTGTTTTTTCACTGATGCCTTTTTGAAAAACAATAATTAAAAACAGTCTCCTTCAATTTGACAGGGGCTGTCAGGCCATAAAAACTGACAAAATAGGACATGTCCAGTATTCACAGTCCGTTAAAAAAGACGGATGCGTTATTACACCCATAGAGGGTCATTGTTCTGACAACGGCCACGTGACAGCTGTTAACATCACGCTGTGTGATTGTAGACTGAGGTCCTTTTACACAATATTAGGCCTCTTGCACATGACCGTGTAATGGCTGTGCCCGTGATGCAGCCGCATGTGGATTTACTTGAATGGGTTCCGCAATCCATCCGTTACGCAGAAAGATAGAACAAGTTCTATTTTTTTGCGGAACGGAACCCCACGGAAACACTCCGTAGTGGTTCCTTTTCGCACAGCATCTCCGGATTTGCGGACCCAATATGGCCACGGGAGCACTACGGCCGTGTGCAAGAGGCCTTAGGAAGATTACAGAGTACTACTTTGTACAAATGCTCATTCCTGATTAGCTGCCACCAGTCACCAAATGTTTCTGCAGTCCAGAAACAACTGAGGGCGGGTTCACACTTGCTTTATGGCATTCCGTTATAGGTTCCCTTTATAACGGAATATAATGGAATTCGTAGACGGAATGCAAGACCGAAGCCTTTAAGCGGCATTCCATTTTGATCCGTCATAATAGAAGCCTATAGTTTCTGTTATGCTGGACGGAAAACAAAGTTCTGTCGACAGGACTTTTTTTTCCATCCTGCATAATGGAAACCAGATGGAACCGATGATGACGAATCAAAACGGAACGCCGCTTAAAAGCTTCTGTTTTGATTTCCGTCTTATGAATTCCGTTATAACCATGTTATAACGGAAAGCCATAACGGAATGCATAACAGTGATCTGTATATGGCGGAACAACTGCAGTAGAGATCACTCGTCCTCATATGGAGAAGATGCATGTAAATTTCCACTGCAGACGAGCAGGCAATTATTAGGTTTGTTCCCGATAATTGCCTTGTCAGTCAGATCATGTAAAGGGTCTTTTCAATGCGTGTTTATGAGCTTTCAGCTAAACTGAAGATAAGGGCTACAGATCAGACCGACAAATCTGCTGTTATACAGGTGTCAGATATACAATAAAACTAAAGGCTGCAGAAGACAAACCATTAAGGCTTTATAACCCAGTGCAACTGGAAAAATGATTTTAGCCCAAGATTAAGTAGAGTGCAGTATAATTTAAAAAAATGCCCCATGGTATCCATAGCCTTTAACTGTTTGTGTCGTTTCTTGATTTTCAGTTATAAAAGACCTATGAAGATGGTTCAGATCTAACATATAAGGCATATTGGCTGATGGGGCATTTATACTTGGCACTCAGTTTGATAACTGCAAACCATTCGCTAGGGGGAATTTATCATCCCCCATTGCACTAGTTGCCTGGCGTAAAAATGTAGCACATTTTTAAATGCTATTTCTCCTAAATCTAGGTGCAAGTGACATTTCTACATTTCCAAAAAGGGGGCATGACAGGGATGGAGTGTGGACAGGGCCATAGGCCTTGGCACATTTATAGTCTTTTACACCAGTTTTCTCATCACAAATTAAGAGCATCCCCTGGCGGTACAGGAAGTGTGTGTAAGAGCAGCATAAATGACGTCAAAATGACTTTTTTCAGGTACATGAATCGTTCTAGTATATGATAGAATTTCCATATTACTGGTTAAGGGCTGTATAGTTCTGTTCACTGCTGCAGATAATTTACATGATCAAATACTCATGGGCAGAATTTGTTTCATTTTGCATTTACCGTTGATGCCATTGATAACTGCGGTCTTTGAATAAAGTTTCACATAGTGCCCGAGACATGTCCCATATAGCTAACACCTGCTCAGCCTGTTTCATTGTATGCTGTTTGCCAGTAATTATAATATTAGAGAAGCTAAGATCCCTAAAGACTAAGTTACGGTAATCTAACGCAAATATTTGGCAGCAGGTGTCTAAGCAAAAAAGGTTTATTCACAGCAAACACGTCGAGAAATATAATATATTACAAAAGCTGTACACTACATTTAGTATAGGGTCTTTTCACACGGCATCTGCATTCTACATTTACCATTTTCACTGGGAAAGTGTCCAGTTCATACATTAAATGGATCCTATTAGGCCACCTGCACATGTTGTGGAATACATACAGTTTATGTGCACGGATTCCCGTTCAGAAAAACCGCATCACCAGCAAAGTGTATGAGATAACACTAATCTTATGTACATTTGCAGTTTTTTTTTCAGTGTGGAAATTGACCTGCGTTTGCGGTTTTCAAATTAAATAGCATGTCAATTATGTTTGCAGTTTTAGCTTCGGATTTCACCTTTATCAGGCTACATGCACACAACCGTTGTTTTGGTCCGCTTCCGAGACGCAGTTTTTGTGGCTTGGATGTGGACCCATTCACTTCAATGGGGCCGCAACGGATGCGGACAGCACTCCGTGTGCGGTCCGCATCCGTTGCTCCGTTCCGTGGTCCGCAAAAAAAAATATAACCTGTCCTATTCTTGTCCGTTCGGAATGCACACGGACACCATCCGTGTTTTGCGGACCGCAAAACACACAACAGTCGTGTGCATGTAGCCTCAATGGAAGGGTGAGATCTGCGGCAAAACTGCATCAAATCTTCACCAAAAAACGCTGTTAGAAACTACAGATTTTTTTATGTGGATATGCTGCAGAAACGTTCATGTATCTTCACTGAAATTCATGGAGATCTTATGTGCGTTCACCTGCACTCATGTGCAGATTGCTGTATACTTACCTACATTCTGTGGTATCCATTGCTATTCCATACAGATGCATTACATTTAAAAAAAGACCCTAAGGCCCCTTTCACACGGGCGAGTATTCCGCGCGGGTGCGATGCGTGAGTTGAACGCATTGCACCCACACTGAATCCAGACCCATTCATTTCTATGGGGGTGTTCACATGAGCAGTGATTTTCATGCATCACTTATGCGTTGCGTGAAAATCGCAGCATGTTCTATATTCTGCGTTTTTCACGTAACGCAGGCCCCATAGAAATGAATAGGGTTGCGTGAAAATCGCAAGCATCCGCAAGCAAGTGCGGATGCGGTGTGATTTTCACGCATGGTTGCTAGGTGACAGTCTATTCACTGTATTATTTTCCCTTATAACATGGTTATAAGGGAAAATAATAGCATTCTGAATACAGAATGCTTAGTAGGTGATCAATTGAGGGTTAAAAAAAAATTAAAAAATTAACTCACCTTCTCCTCTTGATCGCGTAGTTCCCGGTCTCTTCTTTACTTCTTTAATGATGAGCTGTGGGCTAAAGGACCTGTGGTGACGTCAGATCACATGCTCCAATCACATGGTCCATCACCACGGTGATGGACCATGTGATTGGAGCATGTGATCTGACGTCACCACAGGTCCTAGATGGTAGTTCATCATTAAAGAAGTAAAGAAGAGACCGGGAACTACGCGATCAAGAGGAGAAGGTGAGTTTTTTTTTTTGTTTTTTTTTTAACCCTCAATTGATCTCCTACTAAGCATTCTGTATTCAGAATGCTATTATTTTCCCTTATAACCATGTTATAAGGGAAAATAATACAATCTTCAGAACATCAATCCCAAGCCCGAACTTCTGTGAAGAAGTTCGGGTCTGGGTACCAAACCTGCGCGATTTTTCTCATGTGCGTGCAAAACGCATTACAATGTTTTGCACTCGCGCGGAAAAATCGTGCATGTTCCCGCAACGAACCCGCCTCTTATCCGGGCCAAAAATATGACGCCTGTGTGAAAGAGGCCTTAACAAATTTAAAAGCCTGATTAGGGTGGTGTCACACACAGCTTTTTGGTGCAGGTTTTTATGCAGTCTTTGGAGTCAGTGACTGATATAAGTGAGTACTTACTGCTAACAGGAGTGGTCTTAAACGGAATATTCCACAGAATTTTTTTTTTTTTTTTGCCAGTTAAAACTAGATAGATTTTTTTATTCTACTTTCTGAACATGATTATGGGGGCTGCCATCTTTCTGAGCTGTTCTTAACAGCAAATGGAAAATGGATTTACAGCTGCCACAATGGGCTATAGACACAATAGACATCAGGGGACCTCATTGATTTTTATAGGAGAGTTTTCTAGGTATACTGTGTGACCTGTACAGAGGTTGGGGGAATGTGTTGGGGGTAGATAAGCTTTGACAATTGCCTATTATTAATGGTGGGTCCTGTGTTATCTGTATATAGAGGTGCTTTCTGTTATCCTAATCCTGCCTGTAAGGTGTAGAAGTTGCTTTTAATTAAAGCATTTAAGATACACTCTGGTGCTCTAAATCAAGGTACCCCAAAGCGGTTAATATCCATGTGCGGCAGACACTCTCTATGGTTATTACAATGAGTAAAGCCATTTTTACATCTTCAGAGGGGGCGTCCCCCTCTGAGGCTCATGCCATTATTTCATTGGCTAAGAAGGAAAAAAGAGATAAGAAGAAAGGAGATAACACTTGGAGTCTGCGCAGTGTGCACTATCTTACAAACTTTGGTATGTTAGTTAATGTAAGCAATTTTTTATAACACAAATAAAGTGCATATGTTTTATGCATACGAAATCACCAGCATAGCTGAATAGATGTTGATGTATCGATACCTTGCATACCTTTATATAATCTGTTCTTTAGCCTTTGCTTAGCTTAAAAAATAAATAAAAATTAAGTAAAACACTTATGGGGCACCAGAGTGTCAAAAGAGGTGTGGTAGGGTGTCTTCTGTGCCCTCCAGACCATAACACCTCTCCCATGTGAAGTCACGCCCGCTTCTTTGGTTGACACCAACGGCTCACTTGACAGTGACGTGTTGAGATCCTGCGCATGTGCCATGAATTCGTGATTGGGGATTGCGGTACACAAATGTGGAGTCTGTAGGAACCTAAGAATGCGCATGTACCGCAATCCCAATTCACAGCGCATACGGTATGTGTGTGGGTGTCAAAGAAGGTGCAGGCATAAACTCACAGGGCAAAAACAATGGTGCTTATAGAACAGACTAGACAGTGTAGAGGTATACTGTATATTGTGGGGCACAGTGTAGAGGTATACCGTATATTGTGTGGCACAGTGTAGAGGTATACTGTATATTGTGGGGCACAGTGTAGAGGTATACCGTATATTGTGTGCACAGTGTAGAGGTATACTGTACATTGTGTGGCACAGTGTAGAGGTATTCTGTACATTGTGTGGCACAGTGTAGAGGTATACTGTATATTGTGTGGCACAGTGTAGAGGTATACTGTATATTGTGGGGCACAGTGTAGAGGTATACCGTATATTGTGTGCACAGTGTAGAGGTATACCGTATATTGTGTGCAAAGTGTAGAGGTATACTGTACATTGTGTGGCACAGTGTAGAGGTATACTGTATATTGTGTGGCACAGTGTAGAGGTATACTGTATATTGTGGGGCACAGTGTATAGGTATACTGTATATTGTGGGGCACAGTGTAGAGGTATACCGTATATTGTGTGCAAAGTGTAGAGGTATACTGTACATTGTGTGGCACAGTGTAGAGGTATACTGTACATTGTGTGGCACAGTGTAGCGGTATACTGTATATTGTGTGGCACAGTGTAGCGGTATACTGTATATTGTGTGGCACAGTGTAGAGGTATACTGTATATTGTGTGGCACAGTGTAGAGGTATACTGTATATTGTGGGGCACAGCGTAGAGGTATACTGTATATTGTGGGGCACAGTGTAGAGGTATACTGTATATTGTGGGGCACAGTGTAGAGGTATACTGTATATTGTGTGGCACAGTGTAGCGGTATACTGTATATTGTGGGGCACAGTGTAGAGGTATACCGTATATTGTGTGCAAAGTGTAGAGGTATACTGTACATTGTGTGGCACAGTGTAGAGGTATACTGTACATTGTGTGGCACAGTGTAGCGGTATACTGTATATTGTGTGGCACAGTGTAGCGGTATACTGTATATTGTGTGGCACAGTGTAGAGGTATACTGTATATTGTGGGGCACAGCGTAGAGGTATACTGTATATTGTGGGGCACAGTGTAGAGGTATACTGTATATTGTGGGGCACAGTGTAGAGGTATACTGTATATTGTGTGGCACAGTGTAGCGGTATACTGTATATTGTGTGGCACAGTGTAGCGGTATACTGTATATTGTGTGGCACAGTGTAGAGGTATACTGTATATTGTGGGGCACAGTGTAGAGGTATACTGTATATTGTGGGGCACAGTGTAGAGGTATACTGTATTTTGTGGGGCACAGTGTAGAGGTATACTGCATATTGTGTGGCACAGTGTAGAGGTATACTGTATATTGTGTGGCACAGTGTAGAGGTATACTGTATATTGTGGGGCACAGTGTAGCGGTATACTGTATATTGTGTGGCACAATGTAGCGGTATACTGTATATTGTGTGGCACAGTGTATGCTATATGTGTATAACATAAACATATTTCACATGAAAACTTACAATTACTTGGCTTGGCCCTTGCACTTGGCTTGGCCCTTGGGGAACTCGGACACCACTTCAACACTTTGGCTTCGGTGGAGCTGATGTGTTTTCTCCTAATGAGAAAGATTTCATAATAAGGATTTGGAGAAGGGGCAGAGGGATAGCAGAGCAGGGAGAGGCTGGTGCTGCTACTAGGGGGTCATACCATGGGGGAGTAATAAAGCCCACCATAATGCCCCCCCATGGAAATAATTCTCCTTATAATGTGAAATTAAAAATACCCCCTTGTAATGCCCCCAGTAGAGCTAATGTCCCCATAGTGCCCCCATAATGTGCCAGTATAAAATACCCCTATATAGTGCCCTGAGTAAAGGCCCCCATAGTGCTCCTCTACCCCCTTCCTCCTAGTGCCCCCCATAATGTACCAGTATAAAATGCCCCATATATAGTCAGTGTTCCCCATAATTTGCAAGTATAAAATACCCCTTCTTAGTGCCCCCCGTAGTTGACCCCATAGTTCTTCTCTCCCCCACAGTACCCACCATAATGTGTCCCAGTATAAAACGCTACTGTACAGAGCCCCTCATATAAAATACCCCTTCTTTGTGGCCTCAGTAGATGCCCCTATAGTGCCCACCAATAATGTGCCAGTAAAAAGTGCCCCAAAATGCCCCAGTAAAAAGTGCCCCCAATAATGTGCCAGTAATAAGTGCTCCCATAGAAGCCCCCCAATAATGTGCCAGTAAAATGTGCCCCCATAGATGCCCCCCAATCATGTGCCAGTAACAAGAGCCCCCCTAATAATGTGCCAGTAAAATGTGCCCCCATATAGGCCCCCAATCATGTGCCAGTAACAAGAGCACCCCCCAATCATGTGCCAGTAACAAGAGCCCCCTCCATCATGTGCCAGTAACAAGAGCCCCCTCCATCATGTGCCAGTAACAAGAGCCCCTCCATCATGTGCCAGTAAAAGTATTGTAATTGTACATATAAAAAAATATATATACTTACCTCCATGTCAGCGATGCGATGCAGGCCTCTTCTGGCCTGTGTCCCGCGCTGTACAGTAGTCAGGCGGCACAATGACATCATCGCGCCACCTGCACCGGCCTCTGATAGGTTGATAGGCTGACGGCACTAGGCCGGCAGCCTATCAGAAACACAGGGAAGGGACACGCCTTTCCCTCCCCTGCCCCGCCGGAGCACAGTCATCTGTATCGCTGTCCTGAGGATGGCGATACAGATGACTATGGAGAAGAGTGCTTCCACAATGAAAGCGCTCATCTCCCTGTGCCCTGCCGCCGCCTAGTTCACGCAGGGGCCTGGAGCTGCAGCTCCATCCGCCCCTACGTTAATCCAGCCCTGAATACAGAAGGTTCACCACCAGATGTAAACCATTGGTGAGCCTCAAAAACAGGAAGGCCAGATTAGAGTTTGCCAAATGACATCTAAAAAGCCTTCACAGTTCTGGAACAACATCCTATGGACAGATGAGACCAAGATCAACTTGTACCAGAGTGATGGGAAGAAAAGAGTATGGAAAAGGAAAGGAACTGCTCATGATCCTAAGCATACCACCTTGTTAGTGAAGCATGGTGGTGGTAGTGTCATGGTGTGGGCATGTATGGCTGCCAATGGAACTGTTTCTCTTGTATTTATTGATGATGTGACTGCTAACAAAAGCAGCAGGATGAATTCTGAAGTTTTTCGGGCAATATTATCTGCTCATATTCAGCTAAATGCTTCAGAACTCATTGGACGGCGCTTCACAGTGCAGATGGACAATGACCCAAAGCATACTGCAAAAGCAACCAAAGAGTTTTTTAAGGGAAAGAAGTGGAATGTTATGCAATGGCCAAGTCAATCACCTCACCTGAATCCGATTGAGCATGCATTTCACTTGCTGAAGACATAACTGAAGGAAAAATGCCCCAAGAACAAGCAGGAACTGAAGACAGTTGCAGTAGAGGCCTGGCAGAGCATCACCAGGGATGAAACCCAGCATTTGGTGATGTCTATGCATTCCAGACTTCAAGCTGTAATTGACTGCAAATGATTTGCAAACAAGTATTAAAAAGTGGAATTTGATTTCCGATTATTATTCTATCCCATTAATTTTAGTCCCTTAACAAGTGGGAGGCAAATATGCAAACTGTTGTAATTCCTACACCGTTCACCTGATTTGGATGTAAATAGCCTCAAATTAAAGCTGACACAGTCTGCAGTTAATGCACATCTTGTTCGTTTCATTTCAAATCCATTGTGGTGGTGTATAGAGCCAAAAATGTTAGAATTGTGTCGCTGTCCCAATATTTATGGACCTGATTGTATACGAGAATCATCTCTCTAAGTAATTGGCTCAAGCATTCTTCTACAGCACATAGCTGCATGCCCCCACCCCCTCCTCACTGCTGAGATACAGGCAGCTCAGAGCAAAGGGGGAGGGGAAGAGGCACTGCTTAGATAAGGAAGAAGCAGCTTAAAGTAACTACATAAGAAAATCAATCTAGTTACATAAAAAAAAAAAAATGAAAGAAAGATATTCACACATCTCTATCAGTCCCCCTTGAATCTCATTCTTTCCCTAAACCTAAACATCTGTCCCAATGCTCCATGACAACTTATTCTTAATGAATAGGCTCCCATGACACTGGACTTGAGCATGGGGAAGTCATCAGTGCTCCTGATTTTTCCTGGATCAAAGTCTTCATACAATTCTCCCATCATCATCATCATCTCTGGTACGGCCTCGTAAACTGTCTCGCTGAACAATTTCTTTACACAGGGAAGAATACAGCAGATAACTAGTACAAGCAAAACTAAAACGATGATGATATCAATTCTCTAGCCCTTCTGCCCATTGACTATTGTGAACATAAGAACTATTAATCCTGAGAATCTTTGGGAAATACTATCAATGGATCACTGGGCTAGAAGTATCGGACTGTAACAACTTTGTTCTTCCTTTTGCACAACTTTTTCAACACCCAGAAACCTATTTTTACTGTCTCATTTAAAATCCATATTCTTTTGAGTCAGCATCAGCAGTCACACAAGGGGGAACAAGAAACATCACGTCTCCAGTCTCAACACTTTCTTGAAATGACTCCAATTATGCTTTCCTTTGAGCGTCACTGTGTTTGTCATCAACAACACTCGGAATGGACCATCAAACCAGGGTTTGAGGACTTTTCTTACGTGTCTTTCTACTACCACCCAATCTACAGACACAAGTCTGGTACTTTATCAAGATCTGGAAGTGAAGCAAAAACTCGAGAATATATTTTAATCAAATGCTTGTGCAAACTGATCACATAATCTGTCAGACAACCATGTTGCATCTGGAGCTGCTGTGTGAAATACAATCCTGTCCTAGGGCCTGACCCAAAAAGGATCTTATAGTGACTAAGGACTGTCTTACAGTTAGGGGTATAGCTTACTGAAAAGAGGGCTACCAGCAGTTACCGCTGCTTTGTGGATGGTACGAAGAATGTAAGGCCTGTTCTACACCCAAAACCTTCATCATCTCCTGCATCACTTCACCTGTGAAGTGAACACCTCTGTTACTTTCAATGGTCTCCCATGCCTACATCCAACTTCGGCCATAATCTTCTTTGGGTATGCTTTTGGCCATCCTGAAAACAAGTCATCACACATCAATACATACTCATACATGCCCATTTTGAGTAGTTAAAGGTAGTCTGCAAGCGTTAAACAAAGGGCAAGACATGTGTTTTTGGGGTACCTTAACCTTAACCACCTCGCCCACGTTGTTCTGGGCACAAATCATACATCCTTGAGTATATCTGACTGCTACAGTGCTGAACCCAGAGGCATACCATGCGCTATGTACTAAATCACACAGCAGTTTTCGTCTGGTGCGTCACTCTATGGGTTGCCTGTGCCATCGTGAGGTAGAGGGACCTGGGAAAGCAGAGTTTCCTTTGTAACTGTATTAGGCCTTTCTCATTTGTAGCACACCCCCCCCCCCCCCTTCCATCCACCAGTGCCTTTCCTCCTTCCCCACCTGGTTCTGTAAGGTCTTAAGAACTTCAGGGAGACAGGAGGAGTTATTTCAGGGACCTAAGCTGTGGCCACTTAAAGCAGGGGTCTGCCTAGGCAGCCATTTTTGCCGTCTGATCTGCCGTGGCTTTTCCCTTTGCCTCCTATGAGTCTGTTTTACAGTGACCTTTTGTCTTTTTCACCGCCACGCAAGTTAGTGACATGAGGGCTTACATCAGAGACCTCACTGCTTCCCCATTTTCGATGGGTTTACCTGAAGCGGTGAGGAAGCCTCTGGCTTTCTAAATGGGCCCGTAGTTATGGGCCATCCGAAAAGGCATACCTGGAATCAGTGTAAATGTTGGCTGTTTTTTCCCTCTGCATATCTGCACGCCATCTTCAAAGTCTTTAGCGCCACTTCTTCAGCAGACATGTGTGGTGGTGTGGACTATGTTTATTTAGAGTATCACGTTTAATCACCACTGCCCAACCTGTGTAGTACCTGCCCTTCTAGCCATACCTCAATCCATCCACAAAGAGCATGTTATTTGAATTACATAATGGCTGATTTACCACATCCCGCTGTCTCTTGTGACATCATCTGCAAACAGTCGTGAGCCTCTTCCTCTGGTAGAAAAGTGTAAGTGCCCTAACTCTTCCTCCCTCCCTCATTCCAGAGGCAACATGGTGGCTGGATTCAAAGTATTACACCTTTTGGACAGCAACATTGTCAGGCAACAAAATAGAACACTGTATTCTCAAATAGCGGGCAACAAAAAGATTTTTGGGCTGTACTTTCATGAGGATAGATGTAATATCACTGTTACTTTGTGGTTCAGGACTATCTCGGAGCTTTCATCAAGCATGGCTTGTACAACTACTGCAGCTCTGATGCAGAAAGGGGCACCTCTGGCCACGGAGCCAAGTCTGGCTGAATAATAGGCCACAGGGCGTTGTTGCTCTCCATCCAATTAGGTGAGAACAGCTGAAGCATGGCCATTCACTTCTGTATAATACAATATAAATGTGATAATCTGATAGGCCCAGTGCAGGGGAGCACAAAATGTCCAGGCTTAGGCATAAAAGGTATCTACCACCTCATCTATAAGGTGAAACAAAGGACAAACAATCATAAAGAGGCTACATCAAACTTGTGTATTCAAGGTCTGCAATAAGAAACAGGGCCCAAAAATGTCCTCAGTGCATTCATGTTTCTGGGAAAAGGGATGTCCTTCACAGCCTTTTTACATTCAGGGATTAGGTGTTTCTACCTAGGAAGGTAGCAGTAATGCAACAAAACCGAAGTTTTCCTTTTTTGTTCTCTCACTTGCAGTGACGTGACTGCAGTATACATACTGGGTGAGTTCCAGGCTCCCTGCGGCAGAACCACCCAGGTATACTGTTTACCCTCATGTGTGAAGGCAAACAAATACCAACTGTCTGGATGTAGTGGTACTGAAAAGAAAACATTTGCCAAATCAGTCACAGTGGAGTGGGTTTACTCTTCTCTTTTTTTTTCTTTTTTACAAGGTGTTTAAAAGGGGATACAATCTCCCTTTTTTCAAAAAAGTCTCTACAAACATGGACCAGGGAGTTTCATCACTAATGGCCAACAAACAAAGTTACTGTTCATTGAGGGCACCTGTAAGCTTTACAGTGCCGTCCTCCTGATTTGAAATGCTAGCATGTACTTTTGCAAGCAAGTCTGTACCCAGGAGGCAACAAGGGGTGTTATCGCTGACAGCAAACGGGCAAGCACTTCTTGGTTAAGGGCATATCAAATACAGATGGGTTCTGTTAAAAAGGGGAGTGTACTACGTTCCCATCCACTGTCTACCCAAAGACTGGTGTCCTTGGAGATTAAGTCAGGGGAGGACATATTTGCTGTGCACAACTGTCTTGGCTGCTCCAGTATTAATCAAAAACGGGACTACTTCTTTATCACCCGGAGTGAGGGATATCATTGGGGCCAGACTTAAATCTGCTAAAATGTTTAAAAGCACAGCCGATACTGAATTGCCTGTTTCCTAATCTTAGTCTAACTTTTTTTCCCTCACCTGTCTTTGTGTCATCCTCATGACAAAAACATGGGTGTCTGTCTAGTCAACACAGAATACAATCCTCTTGTGTGCTGTGGACGAGGAGTACCACACACAGCACAACTCTCTCTCTTCTGGGTCCCGCAGACTCTGCAGGTCCATTATAGGGTGGAAAACTTACTTTTTCCTCACTTCAATCAGGGCTGAGGCAATGCCCGAGTAACACTACCTGTGGTTGGCACCATGAACCAGCTTTCTCTAATGTGGAATTTAATAGACTGAAACACAGGACTTCTCATCTTTCATGGGGGTGTCTTGTAACTAGGGGATGGGCACAAGGGCTGTCGTTGTCTGTGACGTCCACCCTGTCCTCCTCCCTCTCTCCTCTAAGTCATCTAAGTCCACCCCTTCCAGTCAGACGGTGTGATCCTCCCTCTATCCGTAAGTATTGTCTCGACTGTTAGCACAACATTTAACATATAACACAGAACTACAAACATTGAAACAAACAGAAACATTTCATTGACTTCAATTTAAAAAATGTAGAGCTCAATCAACACTTTTGGCACCAATAAAAACACAATATCTTCCAAGAAAAAAAAATTAAAAATCCCCAATGCGTATATTATATAAAAACAAATACCGTACTCCATACACATTTTCATTTGTGCATTTCTTTCTGCAGCATCATCTATTCATTTTCACAAACAGCTCATAACTACGCCCTTATGTGAAGTATGGATTGCACACACAGCTCTGCTAAGCATCTATCAGTCTTTACACATACTCAACTCAACTACAACTAAAGGCCACAACCACTCACATTCAACTAAATCATTTATGGCTTCCATCCCAGCCACACAGTTTTCTTTGTTTCATCATAAAACTTGCAGCACAAACAAACACAGCTTTCCTGGAAACAGATAGACACACCACCCCCAAATTTGCTGATGATCTCCGTTGCTGTTCTGCTGTTATTTCCAACGCCTTCTGGTCTTCACTCTGTGATTAATCAAAATCTTATAACAAGACAGCATACAAGTTGTAATCATACAATAATTTCAAATCATCTTATATGCCACGTGGTCTTTTTTTTTTTAATCAGATAATTTTTATTAGATTTTTCCGAAAATCACAAAAAAACAAAGTTAGACAGTCTGTACAGTATACATACAACAGTTGATGACAAAAATACCATAGCATTACACGATCGGACAAATAGTTACTTACATGAGTATCTCAAGTAACATAAACCATGGTACAAGAAGCACATAAAATCACGTATTCTAGTTACAAAGTATACCTGGTACAGAACCACATTTCCCATCAAATAATTTATAAACAGGAAAACAACCCTCCCTACCCAACTAAAGCCCAGTCATAGTCACTTTTGCATTGCCTGCATCTCTTATCTAAGGAATGTTTGCCTAGCAGACTATATGCTTCTCTGTTAAAACTGGGGGATGGAATTTAGCCCACCACAGCTGCCAGCCTACCCCCTCCGCGACTCTTATCTCTCAAGGAGCCATCCAACTTTCCGGAGACTTTGTCCGCAGACACTACAGATCCACCCCTCAGGTCTCTGTTGGGGGAGGGCACTTTTCAATGGGGGGCTGCAAAACCTTTTGTTTCTTTAGCGCCAATTTAAGGTGCTGGCTCATTTTGTCCCGCAGTATACATGTACATCTTTATTCCTTCATCACTCAACTTTTCCCGACATCGCTGTACCACTCTTTTCCATATCCCAACATTCAGTTCTCCATTAATATCACATCTTGCAATCTTCATCAACTTCTTACAGTTTTTCACATGTTTATTCCCCTCTTTCCTGGCTACTAGCTGGGGGGCTATATATCATCCTCCTTCAAGAGACTGGCCCATTTCAACGGCAATATTTCAGACTGACACACACAAGACAGAGGAGTGAACAGTCACCTTTAACTATTTCCTCCGCAGACAAAGGATTCACCCTCCCCTCTGGTTGGCTCAATCTGACTATCACGTCTGACTGGTCAACCAGAACTTCTGTCCGCACGTCTTCCCCCTTGGGGGTCAGGCGGCTCTGCACGTCTTCCTGTACAGGTCAGGAGGAGATTACCTCTGCACATCTTTTCCCTTGGGGGTCAGGCGGCTCTGCACGCCTTCCTGTACAGGTCAGACGGAGTTTACTTCGTCCTACACCTAGGCGCAACAGCACCCTCTTGCCGAAACCAGGAGGTTACTTTTCCCCTTCCTTTGCCTGTGGTCCTAACCGTCCGTGCTCAATTCACTCCTCAGACAATCACATGTTGTGAGGAATATGGATTAATATTTACTGTCAGACATGTCCTCACACCCCATCTGCTGACAGATAGCAGAGGTAGGGAACTCCACAGGAGGGCCCTGCTTCAAAGCCCCAGCCCTGATTGTAATTTGATGCACATCTTGGCATGTTCAGTGTACATGTAAAATGGGTTTCCACCCCCCCCCCCCCCCAGCCATCTGAGTGTCAGTTGGCAAGAAGGAAGGCCCCCAGGGGGTCCAGGCTTCAAATAGAAGGTCACACCTCAGTGCACCAGTTTGGAGCCAACTAAAATCTTGCAGGAAAACCCCCAGCATGGGGTATCCGCCCTTGCCCAGGATCAATGAGACCTCCCAGACATGTTGGCACCTACCTTTCATAAGGAATTAGGAATCGCCTGGCCATCGCAGGCGCAAACCGGATACATATTTGTGTCCCGGTGGCCACGAGGTACGTTCCCATGGTCTTTGTTTACTGGGACGAGGTCGGGGTAGGGAGATATCCATTTCTCCTCATAGAAACCACATAACGGTACCAGGTTTGGGCTCTACTTGTAGCCGGAACCCAGGCAGGTCCATTGGTCCCAGAACCATCTCCCTGTGACCCTCTGGTCTGGAGCTATGAACCCTAAAGGGTTTTGTGGGTCATTTTCTGCCAGCCCAGAAGAGGGGGAGTGGACCCCTCCCTGAGGCCAAGAGGGGAGGGGCTGGCTACAGGTTAAAAGTCTGGTGCCAGCAAGTAGACGGGTCTTTCTCTGAAAAGGGGTCACATCCTACACATGTGTTTAGAGGGACCCAGGAAATAGCTGAGCTCACGGCCCTTCATGTGGACTCTAGCAAAGAACATCTCAAAGGAACTTTCATCATACTCAGCAACTGACTTTTACACTGCTTAACCCCGTTGTAACCATATAACCTGTATCTGTAACCTCAGACCACTGTATATATTGTCTGTGTATATTGTGTTAAATCTAGTGTGCCCATACGGCGATTAAATCTATAATTTAATCTTGTGCTATCTTGTATCTTGATCACGAATCCCCACGTCCGTGTTTTGGCCTAGTTATAAGCTACCGCGGGTTGGTTTCTGACCCTATATAATCCCGTTAGCGGACCGGGCTTATATCCAACGAGAAGCTGGTGGCAGTTACCCGGGCTGAGTGCGTGCTGTTTTCACTGCGGCAGTGAAAAGGCACTCTCAGCTTGTTGCCTTTCTGTGCCCACGTGGACAGGGGGTGTGTGTGTAAACTATACCTGCCTGACCTTACGTGCTCCTCGGGAGGGCGTAACTTCACCTTTTTGGTAAACCCTGTGATCATACCCGGTCTCGCGAGCTCGACATGGTTGACGTCAAGTGGGCACGAGGTGTGGTATTCATCACATATGTACACCTAAACGCATATACACACCAGAGTGATTTGTCAATTCAAACTGGTTCTATGGACCCCAGGCTTTCAGCATTCCAGCCAATTACTATACTCACATGGATTTCACCATAAGGCAGACTAAGCCACCAGGGCGTGACAAACTGTATAGCAGAGAGGCAGTTAAGATAAATGGCTTTCTTACCTTTTTAACTAAAGCCGTGGTCATCTCCTCTCTGCTGTTCATCAGGTCCTGGGGCCCCTGAGGGTCGGCTGTCGATGTTCCCTTCGCCGGGGGCCCCACGTGCGAGTGCCAACTGTTGAAGTTGCTTTTAATTAAAGCATTTAAGATACTTTCTGGTGCTCCAAATCAAGGTACCCAAAGGGTTAATATCCACGCGCAGCAGAGACATACGCTGACACAAAGGCAGGTCAAAGACAGTCTCTATGTTAATTACAATGAGTAAAGTTGTTTTTACATCTTCAGAGGGGGCGTCCCCCTCTGAGGCTCATGCCATTATTTCATTGGCTAAGAAGGAACACTTGGAGTCTGCGCAGTGTGCACTATCTTACAAACTTTGGTATGTGAGTTAATGTAAACATCTGTGCACCAGCGCCATATTATAATAACGTCTTACTAACATTAATACTGCTTACGTCATATATGACACTTTAAAGAGCTGATTTTTTTTTATAGGCACTGGATATATATATATGAGACTCATCTAGCTGAGTAATTGGCTCAAGCATTCTTCTACAGCACACAGCTGTGTACCCCCCCCCCCCCCCCTCTCCTCACTGCTGAGATACAGGCAGCTTTGAGCAAAGGGGGAGGGGAAGGCACTGCTTAGATAAGGAAGAAGCGGCTTAAAGTAGCTACATAAGAAAATTAATCTAGTTACATTAAAAAAATGAAAGAAAGATATTCACACATCTCTATCAAAGGGCTGTTTGCAGTCTGGAAATCACGATCCGTGTGTGAGTGTGAGCCTCTGTTCAGAACACTAATCATCTTGCAGAAGCGCAAGGCATTATACTGATTTATAATTTTATGTACCTCTGCATGATACTTTTTCACATGCCAAAACCAGATACACATCTAAACAGTGAACACGGGAAAATTTTTCTATTATATTTTATCTCTGTGTAGCCTCCTCTCCTGGTTTTGGCTCACAGTCACTGATGTAAATCACTGACCAAGCACTGACGTGTGAATAAGACCTAACTGCTACAGAATCATAGTGATAGCTTTATGTCAGTATGATCCTGTAGCAGTAAGGTCACGCAGAGGCACACAGCATTATAAATCAGTATAATGCAGTGCCCTTCTGCAAGAGGAGCAGTGTCCAGAATGGAGGATCATGCTCACACACGGAGTGCGATTTTTGGACTGCGCACACTCATGTGAAAGAGCCCTAATAAGCAGATAACTGCAGTAAAGTGATCTAGATAGATCAGGAAGAGGCACCTATAATTAAGCTTAGGCTTAGTTCACATCACTGTTTCGTTTCACTTAATCCTTTATTTTAAACATTTTATGATCATTTTGCATCTGTTTTAGCCATTTCCTTTATTTTAGACAGGAGAAAAAGTCCTCCACGAAGGAGGAAAATAACGGATCTCAAACAGGAATGGCTAAAAAGCTGAATGAAAAATGAGCTTAACAGATGCTTAAAATAAAGGATTCCACTTTCCATTTTGTTACAGTTTACAAGCCCAAATAAGAATGCATAAAAAAGTAGAATAAAGACTGAACATAGACCAATAACTGCCCATGCATAGGTTACCTCTGGGAACTTATATTTTGAGCCCCATTGGGGACACAATGATAATGATGTCTGTAAAGCCTGCGGAATATATCTGCGCTATATAAATACATAAAATAAATAAATAAATAAATGCTATAGTCTAACTATAGAGTTACAATTTACACCTGCAATACAGAATATGAACATTTATATTGTGTAGATCATAACAATAAGCATTCCACTTCAAGTGTAAATATAATTTTCCAATGCCAGATACCTCCTGCCAGCTTGCATTTTATTTTTCAGTAGAACGTTACTTCATGGCCTTTCGTGCTTTGCTAGGACATGCCAGCATCTCACTTCAAAGCTTTTGCCATTTAAATCCAGGAAGTTATTTCTTTGAGCTGGCTCCAGCTGAATGACTGAACAGGGAGACATGGACTATTATTAGTTAGTGAACCCTTAACCCCCTCTCAGTTGCCATATGGGTCTCGCAACATTGTGAAAAAGAATCACTTCATAACATCATACTCCATGAGCCGGCTGCTAAACTGCACTGTACACAGAAGCACTCCGCAAATGCGCATTCATACAAGCCGTAATGTTCTTTATAATCAGAAAGACTGACGGGGTGGCCTTAATTTTTTTTTCTAGAGTTCAGTACCATAGTGCAAGTGCTGAAGAGGCATTAAACAGTAGTCACTTCAGCCAGCCTAACATGCTCTGGGTGTGCAGAGCTTATTCATTACGTTTTACACTAGGAAACTAGTGTTTCCTTTTAATGGCTACAATACTGAGAATACTGGCAGGACTGAAAGTAGACGTTAAAAGTAGCACTCCCACAAACATTTTTATTCCCTGACCTGTTAGAAAGGTACAAGACGTAATCTGTAGTGAAGGTAATCTTTACTAGTAAATGTATTTGTGAGCTATCCCCTCCATTCTGATCCTCAGCTGTGTTATGCGACTAGCACTCCAACTCTCCGAATGAGGCCTCATGCACACGGCTGTGCCCGTGTATTGCTGGTCCGCAATAGACGGGCACCGGCCGTGTGTGCACCATATCACTGAGGCGGACCTATTCACATGAATGGGTCCACAATCCAGGAGATACTGTGCAGAACAGAGGCACAGATTGGAAGCACTATGGAGTGCTTTTGTGGGTTTTCTGTCTGGACTGTATGATGCAGATCGCAGACCCCATTCAAGTGAATGGGTTCGCGGCACACGGTCAGTACCCGTGCATTGGGGCCCGCAATTTGCAGTCCGCAGCACAGGCAAGGCCACACACTGTTATGTGCATGAGGGCTAACAGGAATACTTAGGCTGGGTTCACACCTGAGCGTTTTACAGCGCGTTCCTACGCGCTGTAAAACGCTCAACAAGGAGAAACCAATGATTCCCTATGGGAATGGTTCACACTTGGGCGTTTTACAGCGCGTACGATCGCGCTGTAAAACGCCCGACGCTCCAAAAAGTACATGAGCGACTTTTGGGGCGTTTGTGGCCATAGGACACTGTAGTGAATCACACAAACGCGCGTCAAACGCGCGTTTACTATTACAAAAACGCGCATAAAAATGCGCGTCAAAAACGCGCGTAAAACGCGCGTTTGCGCAACGCTCAAGTGTGAACCCAGCCTTAGAGAAACTGGCTTCCTGTCCACACATAAGATGCTGTGTTATATGGAGAGTCTGAGTGCTGGTCACGTGACAGAAATGGGAGAGGGAAAAGGGGCCGAGGAAAAGGAACATAGTGTTAAAGGTTACCCCAGGCAACAGTGGAGAGAATGGGATGCTACTAGAAAAAATGAATACTATGAGGATCGACCAAGTAACTCATGGAATACACAGCAATATAATGGAAACTATAATGGATATGGGAGGAACCCTTACCATCATCAGTGGCCCAATACAAGGAGACCATATCAACAATATGGGCGGCAAAATAATAACCCATATAGATTTATAAAAGAGGATCCCACGATCATGCAAGAAAATATGGTGAGACAAACCGATAAAGGTGTTGAACCAGGGCATATAATGCAGGAAAGGAGACAGCTAGATCAACAGAATTTTCCACATCAAGCGATCAAGGGTGTACAGAGGGGGGAACAAGAAAAACTAGAGAAAGAGCAAGAAAAAAGAAAAATAATCACGCCAAACACCAACACACCGCAAAAGAGAAGGTTCACAGAGGAAAAAGAGGGGGAAAAAAGCACAAAATCCGTGAACAAAAAAAGCAAGGTGTGAATGAAGGGATATTTAATCTCAGCAGACACACCTTGTCGGAGTCAGAAAAAGCGGTACTTAAAAAGGGGTTAAAATTTGCGCCATCTAAAAGCCTAAATAAGTTTGATGCCTTTGTAGATATTCATAGATTTATTAGAAAACTGAATATAGCGAAATTTTTTGCAGGGAAAGAACTAGTAAATAACCAAAACAATGCAGAGCAAGAACAAGAATATATACATACGAATTTAAAAGATAAATCGAAGTTTTATCCTAAAAATAGAAATAACGAATGTGTAGATGCCTTCAAAAGAAGTATCCTAAATGAACTGGAAAAAATAGAATCTAAAAAGAAAGGGGGCAACCTAACTAAAAAAGAAAGGGATGCATTGAAGGCGCTACAGGATAATCAGGATATAATAATAAAGCCTGCGGATAAAGGGGGGGGAGTGGTTATTATGAATATTGAGGACTATGAAATAGAAGTTCTGAGGCAGCTGGGAGATAATAAGACCTACGCTGTATTGAAAAAAGACCCCCTCCCAGAATATAAAAATAAACTACAAACCTTGGTGAAATATGGTGGCGACAAAGGTATTCTTAATAAAAAGGAAATGGAATATTTGAATATAAAAGAACCGATGACTCCTATTATCTATATACTGCCGAAAATTCATAAGAGTGTCACAAATCCCCCTGGTAGACCTATAGTGTCGGGAATTAATTCCCTCACTAGTAGAATTACGGAGTATATAGATAACTTCTTGCAAAAATATATACCAAAGGCACCCTCTTATTTGAAGGATAGCGGTAGCGTGATTAAAATAATAAACGATTTACAAGGGGTAGGGGAGAACACGTGGATGGCCACCATTGACGTGTCCTCCTTGTATACCATCATCCCCAAAAAATTAGGAATACATGCAATAAGAGAGACCCTGTACAATGACCCGGATATGAACAAATTACAGGCTGATTTTTTAGTACAATGTGTTGAATTCTGCTTAGAACATAATTACTTCTGGTTTAAGGACCAGTACTACCTGCAGAAGGTCGGAACGGCGATGGGGGCGAAATTCGCCCCCAGTTTCGCGAATATTTTCATGACCATGTGGGAAAAAGAATATATTGACCCTGTTTTAAAAAAATCGGAAAAAAGTGGGACTCTAAAAACCTGGAAAAGGTATATAGATGACTGCTTGCTGATATGGGAGGGTGACAAAAATCAACTTGAGACTTTTATTGTAGGACTGGAAAACAAAGAATGGAACCTTAGTTTTACTAGCACGGTCAGTGCGGTCTCGGTGGATTTTTTGGACCTAACTATATATGCCGAGGAGGGACAGCTTAAAACTAAAACCTATTTTAAGCCAACAGATGTTAACGGATATATAGATCTAACCAGCTGTCATTATGCCCCGTGGTTATATAATATACCAAAGGGACAGGTCCAGAGAATCCACCGAAACTGCACTGATCAGGCTATATTTAAAGAACAAAGCAATATAATAAAAGAACGTTTTTTGGAAAAAGGTTACAAACATGATGACTTGGAGAGATGCATAAAAGATGTAACTAAAAAACGAGAGGGAACCCCAAAAAAATCGGAATTAAACAAAAAAACCATGGATTTCCGTTTTTCATTCATAACACAGTTCACACAGTGTTCTGGTGAATTGAAAAACGCAATCAAAAAAAATTGGTCGATTTTAAAAAATGACCCAGTGTTGGGTCCTGTTATTCCTGAACAACCAACAGTCATCTACAAAAAAGCACCCAACCTACAAAACAAATTGGTACATAGTGCTAATAGATTGGAAAATAAAAAAAGCAACAAAAAAACAAAAAATAGCTTTAATTGGTGCGGTTTTTGCATTCCTTGCAAAAACAGGAAAAGAACAGAAAAATTACAAAGTAGCACTATAGTTAAAAGTACCAGTAAGAATAAACAGTTAGAATTGGTGGGTGAGATGACATGTTATAGTAAAGGGGTAATATATGTACTGGAGTGCCCTTGCGGCCTCCAGTATGTAGGACGGACTATCAGACCTTTGAAAGTCCGTATACAGGAACACATTAGAAATATAAGAAAAGGACTTGAAAGTCATGGGGTATCGGCCCACTATAAAAAATGTCATCAAAAAAAGCCAGAGGGTCTCAAGTTTATGGGAGTAGAATCCATTCAAAAACATTGGAGGGGAGGAAGTTTCCTGGAGAAAATTAATAAAAAAGAGAGCCAATGGATATATGAATTGGGTACATTACAACCAGGAGGTCTAAATGTAGATTTTGACCTACAGGCTGTGTTAAATTAGAAAGAAGAATTGATAAAACAGAACCCGAGTATTAAGTGTGTCCATGTGAATTGTGACCTAGTAGCAACCGTTTTTCTCCCTTGCAGATTAGGTAATACTGGTATAGGGTTAAAGATGAATGAGGTTGGTAGTGTGAAGGAGCACACCTGACTCCTGATCAACACCAACCCACAAATAAAAAGAAGGGGGAGGGTGAAATTAAGTGTGCCCCTGACGAAGCTCATGGAGTGAAACCCGGGTCGGGCAGTAGCAGTATTATCGACGCTGGGAATTTTATATGACTTTTTTAACAATTGTCTTGTAAGTATGGACAAATAAAAACTTTTAAATACATATCAACTGAGCTTCACTATTGTAGAAGCACTTGTACCTACAGAAACCTATTAGAATCTGGAGAAATTATCTGGATCATACCTGATTAAAGACCGGGTGGAGACCCTGCAGCAGTGCACGAGAAAGCGGTATATGAGAGAATCTCAACAATCCATTACGGAGGGATTATATCTACGCCTATTTCTTGAAAACGCCGAGTGAGTACAATCTGTGCAGTGCAGGTTACCTTATCATACGGTCTCACACTATTATTACCTTTATAGTTACAGGATATCCAGTTAAAGGATATTTGTAGCCCTCGGTTCTCCTGTAAAGGAAGAAGGAAGAAAGATCTAAGTTTGCGTACTGGCCTGAATAAAAAGCGCGGTCCGAAACCCATATATTTTATCCATTTGAAGTGTGATTGATCCCACATCACTTTGCGGACCTGCTGCATATCATTACTGCGGACTGGTGACTTTTTTATTGTATATTGGTCACGTGACACAACTGAGGGTTATAGAAGGGGGGGATAACTCTCAAATATAGTCACTGGTAAGATGATTACCATGACTACAGTTTACATCATGTGCCTTTCTAACGGGTCAGAGAATAAATACTTTTGTAGAAGTGCTGCTTTAAACGGGTTGTCCCACGAAAAATATTCTACAGTTTTCAAACTATCATCTGGATTTGAATACTTTTGTGATTGCATGTAATTAAAAATGTTGTATACCTACTGAGTTATTCAGTAAAATGTATCTTTAGGCCCCCTGCACACGATCAGGATTGCGTGCGGATTTTCCGCGCGGATTTGCGTGCGGTAAATCCGCACCGTAGGTCATGTCCATTGTATTCTATGAGAATTTGAAATTCTCAATGCACACGATGCGGATTTTTCCGCGCGCGGATTTTGACCTGCGTGCGGATTTTAAAATCCGCGACATGTCAATAAATTTTTTTTTTCCTGTCCGGATATCTTGCGGATTTTCTCCATTCACTTCAATGGAGAGGCTAAAATCCGGATGGTACACGCACACAGTGCGGATTTTGATGCGGATCCGCATCAAAATCCGCATGTATGTAATAGGAAGGGGAATCAGCCACCATTTTGTGTCTGTTCATTGCAGCAAGAGAAGGAAGCAATATACTACATATAGTATATGGAGACGCAATATACGTCTCCGTATACTAGAATGTACTGTCGGATTTGAGAATTACTGTACGTTGAAATCGCGATGCGATTAATTTAACACAAAATAATCGCATGGCGATTTCAACTTAATACTGCTATATTCCATATTCGCCGAATATGGAATATAGCAGTACTAATGGAGCGTCCCCATCACCATGGGAACGTCTCCATATACTAGAATGTACTGTCGGATTTGAAACGTTGAAATCGCGATGCGATTAATATAACACGAAATAATCGCATGGCGATTTCTACTTAGCACTGCTATATTCCATAGTAGGCTAGAATTAACGAATATGGAACATAACAGTGCTTAAGTTGAAATCGCCATGCGATTATTTCGTGTTAAATTAATCGCATCACGATTTCAACGTACATTAATTCTCAAATCCGATTCTCAAATGATGTCACAGGAAATGATGTTAAAAAAGGGTGTATTTTTGTTCTAGAGAGATGTTGAAAAAATCCGCATGCAAATCCGCATGCAAATCCGCATGCAAATCCGCATGCAAATCCGCACCAATTAATGCGGATTGACCGCACGGATTTGCCTGTGAACACCTGCGGATTTCAGTGCGGATTCTCCGCACATGAATCCTGAACGTGTGCATGTACCCTTACAGTGCCACTTAATTTCTTATTTCTTTGACCTGCTCACTGAGAAGGCCGCACATGCTCAGTTTAGCCTTTCAACTGCCTCCAGAGCTGTGATAGGGAGAGCATGGACACATGGGTTTTAATCCCCCAAAGGACCACTTGTTAAGTGAGATGAAGAAAATTTATACAAAAGTGCCCATCTAATACCGTCTGCCGCGCAGTAAGTGATAGGGAGAGCATGGACACACCCTCTTAGCTGCAGTGGAAAAAGACGCTCCCCTTCAGATGTCAGCTTGATATAAATCTAGAACAGAATGAACTGGGCACTCTCTGATATCTTGACCAATACTGAATTTATTAGATAAACCTAGTACTACCCAATGAAGGGGTAGACTAAAAACAATAAAATATCAGAACATAAAAATCGAGGACATCTACAATAAAATACCTCAATATCTCAATAAAATCGATAAATTTTACTGTATAAAACAAAGTACATATACTGATGACTCTGACTTGAACAAATAATAGAACAGCATACACAATAGCAGCAATCAATGGTGTGGAATGAAAAACCACAAGATCTTGAGGATCGATGTTTGTTTGATTACAAATCTGAGCATGAAGATAAAAGTCTAAATCCCATAAGAATCACTGTTTGATCGAATGAGGTTAGTTAATAAGAACGCAATCGCATAGGAAAACTTGTAATTAGCTCTTCCTCAACAAGCAGTACTAGCGGCGTCCCGCTATGTTGAGATTTCAGCAGTGTCCCGCTGAAGCAATTGACTGTGTGTTCCCAGCACACACAAGCCGGCATAAAAAAATCAAACGATCTTACCATTCAATGGAGCAAGTGCCCAAAAATTGCTCTGGACGTTGGTCTTTAAGTGTAATCGACCGTAGTCTTACGAACGTCTTCCATCTAAACTCCCACTTGTTTACACGTGGACCTCGATAATTATACACGGTCTCTAGTTCAGCAGCTTTGAGTCACTTACTGTGCGGCAGACAGTATTAGATGGGCACTTTCGTATAAATTTTCTTCATCACACTTAACAAGTGGTCCTTTGGGGGATTAAAACCAGATGTATTTCGGGGTATTGAATAACCCCACCTCAACCACTGATGTCCTCGATTTTTATGTTCTAGCTGATATTTTATTGTTTTTAGTCTACCCCTTCATTGGGTAGTACTAGGTTTATCTAATAAATTCAGTATTGGTCAAGATATCAGAGTGCCCAGTTCATTCTGTTCTTATTGCTATTCAATTGAGTAGATAGGGTGAACCTACTCTACTGAAAGCACCTCATATGATCTCTGGTTCCTCCTGTGCGCCACATATTTATATATTTGATATAAATCTAGCAGAGAAATTAATGGGGAGATGCCTGGTCCTGGTCCCATGTGAGGTACAGAGATGGTTCTAGCTTTATTAGAAAGGTATTGTCATGAACTATATGATGTCATTTTTTACATTATTCATGGGATAACCCTTTTAAAGGGGTTCTCCAGGAATAAATAAAAAAATGAAAATACTTAAATATTATTTTATAATAAATATATTCACAAATACCTTTCATTACTTAGAATGGCTTCTTTCGTCTGGGGAGCAATCATTAGGAGAAATAAAATGGCCGCCAGCCTATCAGTACACACAAAACATGCCCTAATCACACAGGAGTTACTCACCGCAATGAGGCATAGTGCTGCCTCATTCTCCTCTCTGCTTGTCAGGAATCATGATCCTGAATACAGGTGAATCTCTGTGGGAATGAAGATAATGAGGAGACATGAGAGGAGGGTGAGGTATGGCTAATGAGCAGCAGCACTTGTTTACAGTCTCCATTACTAGAGCCTGTCCTGTCCGTCCTCTCTGTACTTCATGTCTCCTCATGAACTAAATTCCCCAGAGATTCAGCTAAAGTTCTTATCATCTGTATACAGGATCATAATCCCTGACAAGTAGAGGGGAGGATGAGGCAGCGCTTTACATCAGTGTTGTAAAGTAACTTGTCCTCAGGACAGGTTTTGTGTGAACTGACGGGACAGCGGCCCATTTTGTTTCCCCTGATGATTGCTCCCCAGACAAAAGGAGCCATTCTAAATAATGATGGGTATTTAAGAATATATTTATAATAAAGTAATATTTAAAGGCTATGTACACCTTTGGAGTCATTTTTAAATCATATTTTCAATTGGCCTTTATTAAAAATATTGAGCTGTTCAGTCACAAAGGGTTAACTGTTTCTAACTGTGTGACTGGTACTTTCACTTTCACTTTGTGTCAAATAACCCTTATTTCTAAACTACTGAGAGTCAAACACTTATTTAAGCCACATTCTTTAGGCTGAGTTCACATCACCGTTATAAGAGCAGGAGAACGGAAAGGACGGATTGGGCACATAACTGAGCCGAACGGAGCCTACGGATCCCATAGACTATAATGGGGTCCGTTAGGTTTACGCTCAGAAGTTGGTTTTGGAGCGGAGACAAAAGTCCTGCATGTACTACTTTCGTCTCCGCGAAAAACACAGGCAGCTAGTAGAGCATGTCAGCTCTGTACAGAAAAAAGTATTCCATATTGTTAATAAAGACCAATTGAAAAAAATATTTTTAGCTCAAAATAAGTATACCTTAATTTTAAAAAATTGCCCCAAAAGGTGTACATAAGTATTTTCATTTTCTTAATTCCCGGAGAACCCCTTCAAGGATGGAGGCTGTTACTACATGGCTGTCTATTTAAACTACAAAATGCAAATCTCACACTCCAGCAAAGCCTTCATATTGGCAAAGGAAAAGGCATCAGGTCATATCCTATTTTTAAGTCACATTTTCATGTTACAGATACTTAAAAAAAAATTGCAGAAATTCTCCCATGTCACTTTCTGTATTAAAAAATATATAAAAATACTGTAAACCTCACCCAGGCCAATAATCATAATATTATGAGGCATTGTTCTGCAGATTTCCCTTTTCAGCAGTAATCTCACTATCGCCACAGGCAGGATTACAATGACATAAAAGGATCCACCATTCACAATAGGCAATGGTCATAGTTTATCTTCTAGCTCTTACTGCACAAGTCACAGAGCACACCTCGAAAACGCCCCCATAGAAGTCAGAGGTTAGTGTCAGTCTATTGTGTCTTCAGCCCAAAAATAAAACACCCAATTTATTTTTAAAAAGTGCCATCTGAAAATTACCTATTTCAAATAAAGTTTAAGATTAGAGAAAAGAGAAAAAAAAACACCTGCCATGGCATTTTTACAGAGGATCAATTGCAATGGTGCTGCCATAATCAGGGATGAGCGAATCGACTTCAGATGATTTATTTGCATAAAACTTTGTTTCAATACTGTGCGGAGCGAGTGCTCCATACAGTATTAGAATGTATTTGCTCCAATGAGCCGAAGTTATTACTTTACAAAGTCTCACGACACTTCCCATAATAACTCTGTAAATTGATTTCTACCGTAGAAAAAACATTTCCTGAACTCTGGTTCATTTCCAAGGTACCTGGTGACATGGCTACATACAGTAGCTCACTAAAGTGGGTATACCCCTCACAATTTTGTAAATAGTTTATTATATCTTTTCATGGGACAGCAGTGAAGATATGACACTTTGATACAATGTAGTCAGTGTACAGCTTGTATAGTGTAAATTTGGTATGCCCTCAAAATAACTCCACACAGTTGTTAATGTCTAAACAAAAGTGAGTACACCCCTAAGTGAAAATGGGCAAATTGTACCCAAAGTGTCAATATGTTATGTGGCCACCATTATTTTTCAGCACTGCGTTAACTCTCTTGGGCATGGAGTTCGCTAGAGTTTCATAGGTTGCCACTGGAATACTCTTCCACTACTCCATGATGAAATCACAGAGCTGGTGGATGTTCGAGATCTTGCGCTCCTCCACCTTCCATTAGAGGATGCCCCACAGATGCTCAATAGGATTTAGGTCTGGAGAAATGTTTGGCCAGTCCAGCACCTTTACCCTCAGTTTCTTTAGAAAAGCAGTGGTAGTCTTGGAGTTGTTTGGGGTCATTATCATATTGGAATACTGCCCTGCAGCCCAGTTTCCAATGTCACAGTACATTGTGGCATTCATGGTTTCCTCCATGAACTGTAGCTCCCCACAGCCAGCAGCACTCATGCAGCCCCAAACCATGACACTCCCACCACCATGCTTGACTGTAGACAAGACCCACTTGTCTTTGTACTCCTCACCTGGTTGCTGCCACACACGCTTGACACCATCTGGACGAAATAAGTTTATCTTGGTCACATCAGACCACAGGACATGGTTCCAGTAATCAATGTCCTTAGTCTGCTTGTCTTCAGCAAACTGTTTGCGGGCCTCCGTGTGCATCATATTTAGAACAGGCTTACTTCTGGGACGACAGCCATGCGGACCAATTTGATGCAGTGTGCTGCGTATGGTCTGAGTGCTGACAGGCTGACCCCCCCATTTACCTCTACTCATACAACCTCTGGCTATGACGCTGAGCACATGCACTCAACTTCTTTGGTTGACCATGGCGAGGCCTGTTCTGAGTGGAACCTGTCTTTTTAAACCACCCTATGGTCTTCGCCAGTGTGCTGCAGCTCAGTTTCAGAGTGCTGGCAATCTTCCTATGGCCTGGCCCTAGCCATCTTTGTAGAGATCAACAATTTTCAGATCCTCAGAGTTCTTTGCCTTGAGGAGCCATGTTGAACTTTCACACGGGCGTCCCAGATTTGCTCCAGGTGCATCACGTGTGCATTGCGGGGAAACCCGCGCGAGTAGGCACGCAATTGCAGTCAGTTTTGACTGCCATTGCATTCCGATGTTCAGTTTTTTCCGCGCGAGCGCAATGCGTTTTGCACGCGTGTGGAAAATACAGAATGTGGTACCCAGACCCGAACTTCTTCACTGAAGTTTGGGTTAGGTGTCATATTCATTGTATTATTTTCCCTTATAACATTATATAATATAAGAAAAAATAGCATTCTTAATACAGAATGCTTACTAAAATATGGCTTGAGGGGTTGAAATTATATAATTTTTTACTCCCCTCACCCTCTTGTTCACGCAGCCGGCATGTCTTTTCTTCTTTCAGGACCTGCAAAAGGACCTTTGATGACGTAATCACTCTTACCACATGGTGAGTGCGATTATGTCAAAGGTCCTTTTGCAGGTCCTGAAAGAAGACGATGTCGGCTGCACAAACAAGTGGATGAGGCGAGTATTTATTTATTTATATATATATTTATTTTTTTTAACCCCTCAAGCAATATTTTAGTAAGCATTCTGTATTAAGAATGCTATTCTCCCTTATAACCATGTTATAGGGGAAAATACAGTGATTAGACTTTAATGGGGTTGCTCATCCCCTAGCAACCGCATCCGCACTTGCTTGCGATTTTCACACAGACCCAGTCATTTTTATGGGGCCTGAATTGCGTGAAAAACACAGAATATGGCTTAATGCACACAGCAGTTGTTGTGGTCCGCATCCGAACCGCATATGGCTTAATGCACAAAGCCCCCGTGTGCTGTCCGCATCCGTTGCTGTTCCGTGACCCCACAAAAATAAATAAAAATAGCATGTCCTATTCTTGTCCGTTTTGCGGACAAGAATAGGCATTTTTACAATGGGCCGCCCGTTCCACAAATTGCAGAATGCACACTGGTGGCTTCCGTTTTTTGCAGATCCGCAGACCGCAAAACACGGAACGGTCGTGTGCATGAGGCCTTTAGAACATGCTGCGCTTTTCACACAACGCACAAGTGATGCGTGAAAATCACTGCTGAAAAGCCCCACTGAAGTGAATGGGTCCAGATTCAGTGCAGGGTGTTCACCTCACGCATTGCACCCACGCGGAATTCTCACCCGTGTGGCAGAGGCCTTAGGGATGTACTCACTTTTGTTGCCAGCAGTTTAGACATGAATAGCTGTGTGGTCAGTTCTTTTAAGGACAAATCAAATTTACACTATTATAAAAGCTGTACACTGACTGCTTTAGATTGTATCAAAGTGTCAGATGTTCAGTGTTGTCCCATGAAAAGATATAATAAAATATTTACAAAAATGTGAGGTATGTACTCACTTGTGCCATACTGTAGCTACAGAAGCAGTGAGTCTATCCATGCCTTTATTGTACTTTTACATGGCTGCAGCCTTCTAAAAAAAAGCTTTTTATTGTCACTAAACGAGACACTGAAGTGCCCTGGCCTGAAAACATGCGCATGTGCCGATTAGGCTACTTTCCCACTTGCGTTCGGGGCTCCGCTTGTGAGTTCCGTTCAAAGGCTCTCACAAGCGGCCCCGAACGGATCCGTACTGCCCCAATGCATTCTGAATGGATAAGGATCCGCTCAGAATGCATCAGTCTGGCAGCGTATGGCCTCCATTCCGCTCAGCAGGCGGACACCCGAACTCAGCTTGCAGCGTTTTGGTGTCCGCCTGGCCGTGCGGATCCGTTCATAGTTACAATGGAAGTCAATGGGGACGGATCCGTCTGTCCTGGCTCCGCTTTGACACGGATCCGTTCGAAAACGTTCATGTTTCTGCGCATGCCCAGTAACTTCCTGTCCCTCCCCCTCATCGTCGGCCATTTTGGATCATCGACTTGGCGAGACTGGTAAGTGTATGAAGTTTTGTCTGTTTGTCTATCTTTCTTTTTTTTTACTATCTATCCATCTATCTATCTCTCTCTCTATTTCTCGGGTGGGGGGGCTGCTGGCACTTGGGAAGGGGTGTGTGTGTCTGGAACAGTGGGAGCCGCTGGCACTGGTGGTGTGGGCTGCCTTTATGGGGGGCTTCTGGCACTGGGGGGGGGGGCGTGTGTGGCTGGAACTGTGGTTGCTGCTGTCACTGCGGGGGTGTTTGTGGCTAGAACTGTGCGGTTTGCTGGCATTGCAGGGGTGTTTGTGGCTGGAACTGTGGTTGCTGCTGGCACTGCGGGGGTGTTTGTGGCTGGAACTGTGCGGTTTGCTGGCATTGCAGGGGTGTTTGTAGCTGGAACTGTGGTTGCTGCTGGCACTGCGGGGGTGTTTGTGGCTGGAACTGTGCGGTTTGCTGGCATTGCAGGGGTGTTTGTGGCTGGAACTGTGCTTCTGGCACTGCGGGGGTGTTTATGGCTGGAACTGTGCGGTGCTTCTGGAACTGCAGGTTTTTTGTGGCTGGAACTGTGCAGTGCTTATGGCAGTGCGGGGGTGTTTGTGGCTGGAACTGTGCGGTGCTTCTGGCACTGCGGGGGTGTTTGTGGCTGGAACTGTGCGGTGCTTCTGGAACTGCAGGTTTTTTTGTGGCTGGAACTGTGCAGTGCTTATGGCAGTGCGGGGGTGTTTGTGGCTGGAACTGTGCGGTGCTTCTGGCACTGCGGGGGTGTTTGTGGCTGGAACTGTGCGGTGCTTCTGGAACTGCAGGTTTTTTTTGTGGCTGGAACTGTGTGGTGCTTCTGGCAGTGCGGGGGTGTTTGTGGCTAGAACTTTGTTTGCTGCTGGCACTGCGGGGGTGTTTGTGGCTGGAACTGTGGGGGCTGCTGGCATTGGGGGGGCTGAGGGCACTGTGGGAAAGTTGTTTGGAACTGGGGGCCTGATGTCATTGTGGGGGGCTGCTGGCACTATGCGGGGCTGCTGTCTCTCGGGGTGTTTATGTCACTTGGGGGGATTATGGCTCCTGTCGGATTAATTTTTTAAATCATTTTATTATTAGGGTCGTTCCCATAAAAAAAAAAAAAAAAAGAAAGAGACATCTGCGGTGGGGAAGCCCATATCTATATTTTAAAAAGTAAGTATTAAAAATAAAATAAAAAAATGTTGATATATGAGGAGATAGTGTTCTACAAGTTCCTTTAACGTTATCTGCATTTACGGCGCCGCCGTATCCTGTGGCCGGTAAGTATAAAATCAACACTTGGAGTTTTTACTGTTTGATTCGTTGCATTAATCAGTATGTGCTCTTATTATAGATTTCTTCATCATCTTCTGCGGAGGGCTCTCCAGAAGTGGGCGGCGTTGCCGGGGCCAGCTCACCAGGATCAACAGCGTCCAGGGGAGGTGGACCAAGCCCGGACCGGGGCTGTCAAGAAGTAAGTGTGTATATATATATATATATATATATATATACAGGTCCTTCTCAAAAAATTAGCATATTGTGATAAAGTTCATTATTTTCTGTAATGTACTGATAAACATTAGACTTTCATATATTTTAGATTCATTACACACCAACTGAAGTAGTTCAAGCCTTTTATTGCTGTAATATTGATGATTTGGGCATACAGCTCATGAAAACCCAAAATTCCTATCTCAAAAAATTAGCATATCATGAAAAGGTTCTTTAAATGAGTTTTTAACCTAATCATCTGAATCAACTAATTAACTCTAAACACCTGCAAAAGATTCCTGAGGCTCCCAGCCTGGCTCATTACTCAAAACCGCAATCATGGGTAAGACTGCCGACCTGACTGCTGTCCAGAAGGCCATCATTGACCCCTCAAGCAAGAGGGTAAGATAGAGAAAGAAATTTCTGAACGAATAGGCTGTTCCCAGAGTGCTGTATCAAGGCACCTCAGTGGGAAGTCTGTGGGAAGGAAAAAGTGTGGCAGAAAACGCTGCACAACGAGAAGAGGTGACCGGACCCTGAGGAAGATTGTGGAGAAGGACCGATTCCAGACCTTGAGGGACCTGCGGAAGCAGTGGACTGAGTCTGGAGTAGAAACATCCAGAGCCACCGTGTACAGGCGTGTGCAGGAAATAGGCTACAGGTGCCGCATTCCCCAGGTCAAGCCACTTTTGAACCAGAAACAGCGGCAGAAGCGCCTGACCTGGGCTACAGAGAAGCAGCACTGGACTGTTGCATGTCATTCGGAAATCAAGGTGCCAGAGTCTGGAGGAAGACTAGGGAGAGGGAAATGCCAAAATGCCTGAAGTCCAGTGTCAAGTACCCACAGTCAGTGATGGTCTGGGGTGCCATGTCAGCTGCTGGTGTTGGTCCACTGTGTTTTATTAAGGGCAGGGTCAATGCAGCTAGCTATCAGGAGATTTTGGAGCACTTCCTGCTTCCATCTGCTGAAAAGCTTTATGGAGATGAAGATTTCATTTTTCAGCACGACCTGGCACCTGCTCACAGTGCCAAAACCACTGGTAAATGGTTTACTGACCATGGTATTACTGTGCTCAATTGGCCTGCCAACTCTCCTGACCTGAACCCCATAGAGAATCTGTGGGATATTGGGAAGAGAAAGTTCAGAGACTCAAGACCCGACACTCTGGATGAGCTTAAGGCCGCTATCGAAGCATCCTGGGCCTCCATAACACCTTAGCAGTGCCACAGGCTGATTGCCTCCATGCCACGCCGCATTGAAGCAGTCATTTCTGCAAAAGGATTCCTGACCAAGTATTGAGTGCATAACTGAACATAATTATTTGAAGGTTGACTTTTTTTGTATTAAAAACACTTTTCTTTTATTGGCCGGATGAAATATGCTAATTTTTTGAGATAGGAAATTTGGGTTTTCATGAGCTGTATGCCAAAATCATCAATATTAAAACAATAAAAGGCTTGAACTACTTCAGTTGGTGTGTAATGAATCTAAAATATATGAAAGTCTAATGTTTATCAGTACATTACAGAAAATAATGAACTTTATCACAATATGCTAATTTTTTTAAAAGGACCTGTATATATATATATATATATAGATTTCGTAAAAATTGTTTTTATTTAAGTACAGTCTTCTAAAAAAAATTTATTTGTATTAGCAATCTGCACCTAGAGCCGCCAGCGAGGATCCCCCAGTCGCCTCCAGAGTCCGCGGGAATGAGCGTGGCGGTCGTAGACGTGTAAGTATTGAATTTAGTAGTTTTAATTAGCATTTTGTATTAGGATTTACATTAAATTTTGTATTTCCTTTTTTTTCAGGGTTCCCTAGGCTCCACCAGGGAAGATGAGGAGTTCGGGGTTCCGAGCATCGATAACCTGCTCCTCATCTGACTGGTGGAGGCGCGTCCAGCATTATGGGACCACTCCGACCGCCACCACGCCGATCATCGCCATACCCAGCGGCTCTGGAGGGACATCTCTGCTGCAGTTTTTGAGACCTGGGGGGATCTAGATGCGGCGGCTCAGGAGAAATATGGTAAGTAAAACAATATGTATTTTAATACATTAAAATATTGTTGTTTTCCTTTCATCATGCTGATTTTAGTTTTTATTGTTTTTTTCGATAGTCAAACTGGTTATAACGCGTTGGCGATCTATCCGGGACTGCTTCAGGAGGGATTACAACAAGGAGGTTCAGGCCCCGAGTGGCTCCGGAGGAACCTCAGGGGCCACATACATCCATACGGCGGCCCTGGGGTTCCTACGAAAGGCAATGGCACCAAAAAGGTAAATATTTATAACAACTGTTTAAAAAATAAATTGTAAAGGGGCTGTCTGAGACAGTGGAGCGTTTGGCTCCCCTGTTTTGGACAGCCCCCCACAGTCAGATGGACAACTGTTCTCTCCGTCTGAGTGTAAGGGGCTGTCTGAGACAGCGGAGCGTTTGGCTCCCCTGTTTTGGCCAGCCCCCTATGGTATACGGTAGACATAGCATAGAACATGGATGTTTTATTTAAAGAACAATTCCTAACTTTCTTCTTTTTTTTCTACAGAAGTGCCAGCAGCACTCGGGAGCCTGACCAACCTCCTGAGGCGGAACCGGAACAGATCGCCAGCGCCAGCCCTCCTTTCCCTCATGCATCGGCTCAGGATAATCTGGGTCCCCTACCGGGTCCCTCCGCTCAACAGAGGCTCTTAGGTTTCCGTCAAAATTTGAGAGCCCTGGTGAGCGGGCAGAGATCTGGTAGGCCAAGTCGAGCCAATTATGCGAACCTTGTAGAGGTCGTTTCCGACGCTCTAGAAGGTTTTGCCCAACATCAGATGGAGTTTGGTGCTGACTTGATTCGCTGCTGGGAGGGGGCGGAGTCGGCGTATCAACGCAGCCCAAACTACCATTATGGGCTAAACATGATCGGTTTGATGTACTCAATGACGCCCGAGCAGTTGCATGAGTTTAAAATCATGGTAGAGAACGGTCATGGGAAATCATGGGGTTCAGATCAGGTGAACAAGGAGGCCATGTCATTAGATTTTCTTCTTTTATACCCTTTCTTGCCAGCCACGTTGTGGAGTACTTGGATGTGTGTGATGGAGCATTGTCCTGCATGAAAATCATGTTTTTCTTGAAGGATGCAGACTTCTTCCTGTACCACTGCTTGAAGAAGGTGTCTTCCAGAAACTGGCAGTAGGACTGGGAGTTGAGCTTGACTCCATCCTCAACCCGAAAAGGCCCCACAAGCTCATCTTTGATGATATAATGTCCAGCAGTATTGATCCCTTTAAAACATAACTTTTACTCTTCGAATTATAAAAAAATACCACCGTAGTGGTTCACCAGTGAATAAGTGAAAAGACAGACAACAATAATAATAGATACAAAGATGTGCCTGGGAGCTAATCGTCAATACACAAGGTGTGCAATACTCAGAGACATGGCCAAGGTAAGAAAGGCTGAAAGACGACCACCACTGAACAAGACACACAAGCTGAAACGTCAAGACTGGGCCAAGAAATATCTCAAGACTGATTTTTCTAAGGTTTTATGGACTGATGAAATGAGAGTGAGTCTTGATGGGCCAGATGGCTGGATTGGTAAAGGGCAGAGAGCTCCAGTCCGACTCAGACACCAGCAAGGTGGAGGTGGAGTACTGGTTTGGGCTGGTATCATCAAAGATGAAAATAAAAATGTCCAGCTTAGTCAATATAAATCAATGAAAAGGATCTGAAAGTCAAAGTATAATGTCCAGCAGTATTGATCCCTTTAAAACATAACTTTTACTCTTCGAATTATAAAAAAATACCACCATAGTGGTTCACCAGTGAATAAGTGAAAAGACAGACAACAATAATAATAGATACAGAAGATGTGCCTGGGAGCTAATCGTAAATACACTTATAGAGGGATGAGTGAACACAGGGCAGCTGAGGGGAGCAGTGGGCAAACCTGTACTCTCCCTATGCTCGCCCTAACTACAACCTCAGCCCAGGGACGTCCCCTTGTGGTGGAGACTCCCTGTCCTCGTTCCTGGGCTGACCGCCCTGCGTTTACCCTCCTCTCAAAAAATAACAAAATATGCTCCCCAGGACCTGATGGGTGTAATAATGTGTCCCTGGTAGTCAAATACTTGCAGGGCCACTGGAGTGGATAAAGACCAATACAATGAAAGGGTGAATTGGATAAATATCACCTTTAAACATATGGAACCGGACCCTGGGGCATCAAACCGGTGCGTTCCCAGTCTGGTTCCACAAAAGCCCCTACGCGTTTCCCCTATCACTAGGTTCATCAGGGGGCATACATGGTCAAAGATACAACCATCAAAAAAGATAAATCAAAGATACTTAAGATATGCTTGAGGCAACAGGACCAGAGACGCAGATGATGTTAAGCATAGGACCAAGGGACCCATTTGATATGTCCCACCTGTAAGAAATAGAAATGCTCTCAGTTCAGGTGCTGGATATAATACAATACATGTGTATCCCCTAGAGAAAGATAAATCTATAATCATTAAACCATCTGATAAGGGTGGCAATTTGGTCATCCTTGACCATGTAGCTTATCAGACTATGTGTCTGGACCTCCTGAAGGACAGGGAAGGATACAGGGTGTTGGATGCGAACCCCCTGATCCCTTTCTATGAGGACCTGAAGATCATCTTGACTGACGCTCTAGTAGACAGATTGATTTCGGCGGCTGAGTACCATTTTCTCCTTCCAGCTCACTCCACCATCGCTACCTTCTATGGATTACCTAAAATCCATAAGGGGGTTACACCCCTCAAAGGACGCCCCATTGTCTCTGGGGTTAACTCCCTGACCCAGAATTGTGGGATCTACGTCGATCGCGTGCTGAGGGAGTTCGTCGTGTCTTTACCCTCATATACGAGGGACACGATGGACTTCCTCAGCAAGATTGACGCGATCAATGTGGACAAGGACTGCATACTGGCGAGTATAGATGTCGAGTCCTTATATAGCTCTATCCCACACACCAAAGGGATCTTTGCTACAGAACATTACCTGAAGACGAGGGATATCCACTGCAGAGCACATAACATCTTTGTTCTCAGACTCCTGGAGTTCACTCTGACCCACAATTTTTTCCTTTTTAATTCACGGTTCTACCACCAGCTCAGGGGGACGGCAATGGGGAGCCCTTGTGCCCCCACCTATGCCAATCTCTTCCTGGGCTGGTGGGAGGACACTTGCGTGTTTCCAGACGCTGAGACTTGGTGGTCTGAGAAGATCACCTTCTGGACACGATATATAGACGACATTTTCGTGATCTGGAAGGGTGGGTCGGAGGAACTCCAGGAGTTTGTGGGGTCCCTCAACAGCAACGATGTTGGGTTGCGGTTCACCTTCGAGTTTGATTATCACTCTATCTCTTTCCTTGATGTACGGATAACCAGGGAGGGAGAAAAACTCACTGCCAACATATTCAGGAAGGAAACCGCGACCAACTCGTTGTTGCATTGGGAGAGCCATCACCCACCACCGCTTAAACGCGGTATACCAAGGGGCCAGTATCTGAGGACCCGGAGAAACTGCTCTGAGGGCAAGGCTTTCCACACTGAGGCTAAGAAGTTACAGATGAGATTCAGGGAGAGGGAATATCCCCAAACGGTCCTTGGAGGGGCGTTCCGGAACGCCGCAAGCAGGGAACGTATCGAACTCCTTGTCCCTAAACCCAAGGTACAGAGTGGACAACAACCCATACGCCTGGTATCTGTATTCGACTGTGCAAACGTGGAAGTAATGTCAGTCCTGAAAAGGTACTGGCCAATTCTCCACATGGACCCTGACCTGAAGGATGTGCTGACGAAGCAACCGAGTGTCACCTATAGGCGGGGGAGGAGTATAAGAGATCGTCTAGTCCATAGCCATTACACCACACCGACTGGAGTCGGTACTTGGCTGGACCGGAAACCTTGGGGGATGTTTAAATGTGGCTCCTGCAAAGCTTGTGCGTTTATCTCCACCTCAAAATCTAATATCTGCTCAGCCACCGGTCAAGCCTATGAAATCAGAGATTTCTACAATTGTAGAAGCAAGGGTGCGGTATATCTATGCCAGTGCCCTTGCCCCATGGATTATATAGGCAAAACCATTCGAGAGGTCAGGCGTCAGATCTGTGAGCATGTGAACGACGTGGTGAAGAAAAAGATCACACCCGTCGCGTCACATGTAATTTATATGCATGGCGGCGATCCTAAATGTCTGCGATTTTCGGTCCTGGAAACCATCCCATTGTCACCAAGGGGCGGAGACTGGGACCGTAAAATCCTCCAAAAAGAGTGCGTATGGATTCACCGCTTTAGATCCCAGACACCACTAGGGATTAATGAGAGACTCACGTTTTCTTGTTTCCTATGATCCATTCCCGGGGGGGCCTCTCTATCTTGTTGTACGTCTCTCCTATCTCTCTGTCAAAAAATAACGCCACTTCGGTAATTTCACCAATAGCCACGACAAAAGAAGTAGGATACAACTTAAAAGTATCCAGGTTGCACATTAGTCATCCAATGTGCTTTAGGTGTTTTATCCATCATAGTAATACACCTTAAGTGAAAAGTACGTGAGTGAACCACTAACATCTCTCACACCCCACACCCCACTCCCCTTCCCTTAGTAGAACGCCACAATAAACACTACTATGCCAGATGAAACTGGCTGGATTTATTTATGAATTGAGCGTCGCCTTGCCTTTGCTGTTATTAGATCTGTATCTACTGTAAGCGATTCGCCTTATGGACCGGATGGGGAGCGACTTTGCGTTCCACAGAACAGGATGTGGCTGCCTTATGCGTTCCACCTGGGAGAGGCGCCGCACGGACCGGAAGTGACGTGATTGTGCGTTCCACGCAACCGGATGCTATGTCCGAGTGCGTTCCATTTGATCCGGCCGGCTCCTAGCGATGGGGGATATGCCCCTAACCATAGGAGGGACGAATCGTTACCTGTACATACGGCTCTCAGGCCGGAAGTGACGCCGGCTGCGACACCTCATCCTTTGGTATCAGCCGAACACATGCTAATTAGCGCGAATTAGATATAGCCAGTAGGTGGATATTTAGGGGAACGGGAGTGAATGTGAATGAGAGGAGGAACAGGACGCTACCAGGACGCAGCTTAAATGTAAGTTTGGACCATCTATTGAGAATTGACATCATCATAGTATGTAGTGTGTCTCACACTATATCTGACTTTTGGCTCACAGCTTCCTGGGTGAAGTATTGGCCCGTATCATGTGGGCCCTTTATCCTCCTGACTGCACAGGATATTAAGTGCCGATCTAAAGGAGATATAGGGGATACACATGTATTGTATTATATCCAGCACCTGAACTGAGAGCATTTCTATTTCTTACAGGTGGGACATATCAAATGGGTCCCTTGGTCCTATGCTTAACATCATCTGCGTCTCTGGTCCTGTTGCCTCAAGCATATCTTAAGTATCTTTGATTTATCTTTTTTGATGGTTGTATCTTGACCATGTATGCCCCCTGATGAACCTAGTGATAGGGGAAACGCGTAGGGGCTTTTGTGGAACCAGACTGGGAACGCACCGGTTTGATGCCCCAGGGTCCGGTTCCATATGTTTAAAGGTGATATTTATCCAATTCACCCTTTCATTGTATTGGTCTTTATCCACTCCAGTGGCCCTGCAAGTATTTGACTACCAGGGACACATTATTACACCCATCAGGTCCTGGGGAGCATATTTTGTTATTTTTTGAGAGGAGGGTAAACGCAGGGCGGTCAGCCCAGGAACGAGGACAGGGAGTCTCCACCACAAGGGGACGTCCCTGGGCTGAGGTTGTAGTTAGGGCGAGCATAGGGAGAGTACAGGTTTGCCCACTGCTCCCCTCAGCTGCCCTGTGTTCACTCATCCCTCTATAAGTGTATTTACGATTAGCTCCCAGGCACATCTTCTGTATCTATTATTATTGTTGTCTGTCTTTTCACTTATTCACTGGTGAACCACTATGGTGGTATTTTTTTATAATTCGAAGAGTAAAAGTTATGTTTTAAAGGGATCAATACTGCTGGACATTATACTTTGACTTTCAGATCCTTTTCATTGATTTATATTGACTAAGCTGGACATTTTTATTTTCATCTTTGATGATACCAGCCCAAACCAGTACTCCACCTCCACCTTGCTGGTGTCTGAGTCGGACTGGAGCTCTCTGCCCTTTACCAATCCAGCCATCTGGCCCATCAAGACTCACTCTCATTTCATCAGTCCATAAAACCTTAGAAAAATCAGTCTTGAGATATTTTTTGGCCCAGTCTTGACGTTTCAGCTTGTGTGTCTTGTTCAGTGGTGGTCGTCTTTCAGCCTTTCTTACCTTGGCCATGTCTCTGAGTATTGCACACCTTGTGCTTTTGGGCACTCCAGTGATGTTGCAGCTCTGAAATATGGCCAAACTGGTGGCAAGTGGCATCTTGGCAGCTGCACGCTTGACTTTTCTCAGTTCATGGGCAGTTATTTTGCGCCTTGGTTTTTCCACACGGTTCTTGCGACCCTGTTGACTATTTTGAATGAACCGCTTGATTGTTCGATGATCAGGCTTCAGAAGCTTTGCAATTTTAAGAGTGCTGCATCCCTCTGCAAGATATCTCACTATTTTTGACTTTTCTGAGCCTGTCAAGTCCTTCTTTTGACCCATTTTGCCAAAGGAAAGGAAGTTGCCTAATAATTATGCACACCTGATATAGTGTGTTGATGTCATTAGACCACACCCCTTCTCATTGCAGAGATGCACATCACTTAATATGCTTAATTGGTAGTAGGCTTTCGAGCCTATACAGCTTGGAGTAAGACAACATGCATAAAGAGGATGATGTGGTCAAAATACTCATTTGCCTAATAATTCTGCACGTAGTGTAGATCTCAATACATGAAGATGGAACGTAGAAATGCTTTTCCTTCCAAAACGGATCCGCTAAACGGATGACAAAACGGAAACCAACGTGACAAACGGATCCGTAATACAGACGGATCCGTCTGAATTGCTTCCGTTTGGCTCCGTTTAGTCAGTTTATTGACGGATCCGTTTGAAATGCCCTTCAAACGGATCCGTGAAACGCAAGTGTGAAAGTAGCCTAAGCTGTGACAATTAAAGGGTTTCTATCACTTCGCTGCACATATTTAGCTGTCAGACACTAGCGATCCGCTAGTGTCTGCTCTGCCCAACCATCCTAATATAATTGCTTTTGGGGCAGCCGTTTTGCTAAAAAAAGAACTTTTATTAATATGCTAATAAGCCTCTAGGTGCTATGGGGGCGTCATTAGCACCTAGAGGCTCCGTCTACCTTCAGAAACTGCCGCCGCCCAGCGCGTCCCTCCAGCCCGCCCATCTCCTCCTGAATGCGATCCTCCTTGTGAGCGTATGTATTCTGCGCATGCGCAGTGAATGTCTGACCGCTTCCTTGCTCAGACATCTCCACTGCGCCTGCGCGATGACGCCATAGTGCTCCGAGGAACAGGCGCAGTGGAGATGTCTGAGCAGGGAAGCTGTCAGACATTCACTGCGCATGCGCCGAATACAGGCGCTCACAAGGAGGATCGCATTCAGGAGGAGATGGGCGGGCTGGAGGGACGCGCTGGGCGGCGGCAGTTTCTGAAGGTAGACGGAGCCTCTAGGTGCTAATGACGCCCCCATAGCACCTAGAGGCTTATTAGCATATTAATAAAAGTTCTTTTTTTAGCAAAACGGCTGCCCCAAAAGCAATTATATTAGGATGGTTGGGCAGAGCAGACACTAGCGGATCGCTAGTGTCTGACAGCTAAATATGTGCAACGAAGTGATAAAAACCCTTTAAGCAGATGGTGAACAAACATGTTTTCAGGAGGGCTCAGCGCGATCTGTCTATCAAGGAAGAGGATGGAGTAGCACAGTCGAGAGGCATTGGGCAGAGGCACTTAAAGGGATAGTCCCATTTTGGGAAAAGAAATGCGAGAGAGCCCAGCATATGTAAACAGCATAGCTTCCAGGGCTAAGCCATTTGCTCAACTCCAATTCAAGTCAAGTCAATGGGAGTTAACAAATAGCATAACTTTGCGAGCCATGAGAGAGCCCTGCGGCCATGTTTTTCATTATGGATGGGAATACCCCTTTAAGTGCCTTAATCAAACGTCAAAGCAGTAATAACACATTTCACATAATTCTGGCCCTTGACAAGTACAGAAGTCTATTTAGGCCTCATGCACACGACCGTTGTGTGCATCCGTGGCCGTTGTGCCGTTTTCTTTTCGCGGACCCATTGACTTTCAATGGGTCCGTGGAAAAATCGGAAAATGCACAGTTTTGCAGCCGCATCCGTGATCCGTGTATCCTGTCCGTCAAAAAAATATGACCTGTCCTATTTTTTTGACGGACAACGGTTCACGGACCCATTCAAGTCAATGGGTCAGTGAAAAAACACGGATGCACACAAGATTGGCATCCATGTCCGTGATCCGTGGCCGTAGGTTACTTTCATACAGACGGATCCGAAAACTCAGATCCGACAGAATATTCTAACACAGAGGCGTTCCCATAGTGATGGGGACGCTTCTAGTTAAAATATACTACGAACTGTGTACATGACTGCCCCCTGCTGCCTGGCAGCCCCGGATCTCTTACAGGGGGCTGTGATCCGTACAATTAACCCCTCAGCTCCCTCTATTGTATTTATATCACTGGTGGCCAGTGCGCCCCCCCCTCCCTCTAGTGTATTTAACTCATTGGTGGCACAGTGTGCGCCCCCACCCCCCGCCCTCTATTGTATTTAACTCATTGGTGGCACAGTGTGCAGGCCCCCCCCTCCCTCCCTCTATTGTATTTAACTCATTGGTGGCACAGTGTGCGGCTTCCCCCCGCCCCCCCCCCTCCCTCTATTGTATTTAACTCATTGGTGGCACAGTGTGCGCCCCCCGCCCTCTATTGTATTTAACTCATTGGTGGCACAGTGTGCAGGCCCCCCTCCCTCCCTCCCTCTATTGTATTTAACTCATATTATATTTAACTCATTGGTGGCACAGTGTGCGGCCTCCCCCCCGATCATTGGTGGCAGCGGAGAAGCATCATACTTACCTGCTGGCTGCTGCGCTGTCTGTGACCGGCCAGGAGCTCCTCCTACTGGTAAGTGACAGATCATTAAGCAATGCGCCGCACAGACCTGTCACTTACCAGTAGGAGGAGCTCCCGGACGGTCACAGACATCGCAGCAGCCAGCAGGTAAGTATGATGCTTCTAATATTGCTAAGTAACCATGGCAACCAGGACTGCAGTAGCGTCCTGGTTGCCATGGTTACCGATCTGAGCACCAGCGATTAAACTGGGACTCCGATTGGAACTCTCCACCAATGATCGGGGGGGGGGGGGGGGCGCACACTGTGCCACCAATGAGTTAAATACAATAGAGGGAGGGAGGGGGGCGCACACTGTGCCACCAATGAGTTAAATACAATAGAGGGAGGGAGGGGGGCGCACACTGTGCCACCAATGAGTTAAATACAATAGAGGGAGAGAGGGGGGGCCGCACACTGTGCCACCAATGAGTTAAATACAATAGAGGGAGGGAGGGGGGCCGCACACTGTGCCACCAATGAGTTAAATACAATAGAGGGAGGGAGGGGGGCCGCACACTGTGCCACCAATGAGTTAAATACAATAGAGGGAGGGAGGGGGGGCCGGGGGGGTCCGCACACTGGCCACCAATGATATTCAAACTGAGGAGGGAGGGGGGGGTCTGCCCCCTGCTGCCTAGCAGCCCCTGATCTCTTACAGGGGGATATGATACGCACAATTAACCCCTTCAGGTGCGGCACCTGAGGGGTTAATTGTGCGTATCATAGCCCCCTGTAAGAGATCGGGTGCTGCCAGGCAGCAGTCATGTACAGAGTTTGCAGTATATTCTAACTAGAAGCGTCCCCATCACCATGGGAACGCCTCTGTGTTAGAATATACTGTCGGATATGAGTTTTCACAATGTAACTCAAATCCGATGGTATATTCTAACATAGAGGCGTTCCCATGGTGATGGGGACGCTTCAAGTTAAAATATACCATCGGATTGGAGAAAACTCCGATCCGATGGTATAAAAGGGACTCCTGACTTTACATTGAAAGTCAATGGGGACGGATCCGTTTGCAATTGCACCATATTGTGTCAATGTCAAACGGATCCCTCCCCATTGACTTGCATTGTAATTCAGGATGGATCAGTTTGGCTCCGCACGGCCAGGCGGACACCAAAATGACTTTTTTTTCATGTCCGCGGATCCTCCAAAAATCAAGGAAGACCCACGGACGAAAAAACGGTCACAGATCACGGACCAACGGAACCCCGTTTTGCAGACCGTGAAAAAATACTGTCGTGTGCATGAGGCCATAGTCTAACTGCTTTCCCTAGGTAGCCATGTCACCAGTTTGCTATGCATTTTCCAGGTGACATGTTCCCTTTATTTGTTCAGAAATTGTATTCCAAGAAATATGCTTTATTTTTCTAAGCAACCCGATTGATATAATGGTGGGAAAAGGACCAATGTTACCATTTTACTAAAAGCAATTTGTTATTACTAATTATTGGCCATTTATTAAGGAGTTAGAGTTAACCCTTTGGTGTACTGACTCCACAGCCCTGGCCAAATTTTGTTACATTTTATATTCTATTTTTACTATTTAATATTAAAATAAGTCAATTATCCCCTTCCTGCCAGTTAGAACAGAAACAGGTTAATACAGCCAGCAGGCTTAGTTAATTTTACAGCAAGCAGTGGGCACCCACACATCAAGAACTAGTTCGGCCAGCTTTCTTACTTTACACTGATGGAACAGTGCCATGCAGGAAGACCACTTCTGCTGGTCTCCAGAATACTTACTATGACTGCAGCTGTCTAATGACTGTATAATCAAAGCGACCTGCAGCACCACAGGGTGCCGGCAGATTACAAGGTAACTCAATGTTTTTGTATGTCAGGTTACAGTTAAGAGCTTACTGCCTTGACATATGAAGTGCAGTGGTAGACAAAAGGAGATTTTTGTATAACTTACCAGTAAAATCTCTTTCTCGCTCTTCATTGGGGGACACGATAACTGTGGGTATAGCTATGTCCTCTAGGAGGCGTTGACACTAGATAAATCAGTTAGCTCCACCCTGGCAGCTATAGCCTGGAGAGAGAGCTTCAGTTTGTGCACAAGCAGTTGGAGAAGCAAGCCAACCAAAAAAAAAAACATGGAACACCAACCATGCCAAAAGACCCAAAGGGGTTCAAACCAGCAACTGCCACAACTGTGGCCGAACAACAATACTGGGTGGGTGCGGTTTCCCCCAATGAAAAACGAGAGAGATTTTAATGGCAAGTTATACAAAAATCTCCTTTTCTCGCCCATATTCATTGGGGGACACAGGAACCGTGGGACATCCAAAAGCAGTCCACATGGAGGGGAAAAACCACAGACCCATGGAAGCATTCGTCCCTGCAGACATCTAAGAAACTGCCGTCTGCAAGACCATGCAAAGTATGCACCTGGTAAAACTTTGTGAATGTGTGTAAGGAGGACCAAGTAGCCACCTTACACAACTGTGCAGCCGAAGCTCGATTCCTCCAAGCCCAAGATGCGCCCACCGCTCTGATGGAGTGAGCCGAGACACCTAAGGGCGGAACCCTGCTTCCGGCGCGGACTGCTTTAGCAATTGCAGACCAGATCTAGCGTGTGATTGCCCCCTTGGAAGTCGCCAATCCCTTTCGAGGACCCTCCAGAATGACTAAAAGGGAGTACGTACAGAGAAAGGGACCGGAAGCTGCTAAATAGATCTTCAGAGCTCTGACAACATCCAAATGGTAAAACTCCTTTCCCTTAGGCCGAATGCACACGGCCGTGAGCGGTCCGTGGAACCGCGGACTGGATTCCTGCTGAGTGCAGGAGCGCACGGTGTCATGGGTTTCTATGACGCCGTGCGCTCCCTGCTGCCGCCACAGTACAGTAATACACTGGTATGATCTATACCAGTGTATTACTGTACTGCGGCGGCAGCAGGGAGCGCACGGCGTCATAGCAACCCATGACTCCACTGAAGGAAAAACCCAGTCGTTACCACACAGACGAGGGCCCTCAGTCATGAGGAACGCTCTCTGCAACATCTGGACATAGCCAGCGGCCGTTTGACACCTGCACTTCCTGAAGCTCCATTGTTCCACTGAAGGAAAAAGCACCCCAGACCATTATGGCGCCCCCTCCACTGTGGCGCGTAGAAAACATCTCAGGTGGGATCTGCTTGTCATACCAGTAACGTTGGAAACCATCAAGGTTACATTTTTTCTCATCAGAGAATAAAACTTTCTTCCACCTTTGAATGTCCTGTGTTTGGTGCTCTCTTGCAAAGTCCAAACGAGCAGTTCTGTGGCGTTCAAGGAGACGAGGTCTTTGAAGAAGTTTTTTGTTTTTGAAGCCCTTTAGTCTCAGGTGCCGTCTGATGGTTATGGGGCTGCAGTCAGCACCAGTAAGGGCCTTAATTTGGGTCAAGGATCGTTCAGTGTCTTGACGGACAGCCAATTGGATCCTCCAGCTCAGTGCTGACGACATTTTTTGGGGTCTTCCACTTGACTTTTTTGTTCCATAACCCTCAGGATCATTTAAGAATTTCCAAATGACTCTTACTGCACCCCACCTCAGCAGCGATGGCGCTCTGTGAGAGACACTGCTTATGCAGTTCAACAACCCGACCACGTTCAAAAAGGAAGTTTTTTTGCCTTTGCCATCACAACGTGTGACTACCTGACAGAAAATGACAATGAATCCACATCTTTGCACAGATTTGGCCTTTTAAAGGCATGTGGTCCTAAACCTTTGATCAGCTGAAAAACAGCCTGTTTCAGTTTATTCGTTGTTTTCATTAAATTGAATGCTCAAAATGTTTTGCCTCACTCTCATTTCTTATTGTTGCATGTTGAAGCTCTACTTGGAACCTTGTTACGATTTTTTGCAATTTTTCAAGTGGTCTTAAACTTTTGATCAGGACTGTATGTAGTGGTAACGCAAATACCACTCCCCCAGTAGTAGCCAGCGCCTGCTCCGTCAGCACAAAATTGAAGGGGAGGCCTGAGGCTATCCCATAGAAGCCATGGCACCATACTCCCCCAGTTAAGTAGAGCTAGCCTTAAACACTACCTTGGAAGGGCTCTGAACAGGAGCAAAGATAGCGTCAGGGTAGAACCCCCAGCTGAGGGGGATTAGTCAGTGAACACTCTACTCGCTGGAACGTACTCCCCATATTATGCGCAATGGCGTATGCACTACATATTGATGAGGACAATATCATGACCGACTGGAACCAAGGAGGCCCATGGAGATGGGTGGTCCCTAGGACACAAGTGTTTCTGGGCAACCCCTCTGGGAGGACAGAGGATGTCACAACCATGCTCCACACCATCACCGAAAAAAGGATACAATGTGGAAACAGCTACCATATCCACTGGCAGCACCCATACACCACTAGATGCAGAGCACCGGCACCCACGGGTACCGACTGTTGCCACACCCCCACTGTGAAAGACGCCAAGGCATCTAGAGCCGTGGCGTAGTTGAACTGCAGCAACCCAAGATGCTTAGGTATTTCCCTGTAAGCGGATCACTTGCAGAAGGGGGTAATGCAACAGGAAGCACAGTGATGGGGAAAAAGGCTAATTAATACAGCACTCAGTGGAGATGCAATGCTACCACCTAGCGAAAGGGGGGGGGGGGATGCATATGTTTCAGTGTAATTGTACTTAGTCCACCTACAGCAGGGGACAATATATAAGGCAAGTACTGTATCCCGTAGTAGGGCAATTACTCCGCCTATGGAAGCAGTAATGCATACAAGTATTGCTAGCAGAAGTGACAATGCATACAGCAGGAACTGAATGCAATGGTAGAGATTACACTGTTTATGGAAGGGGGTAAAGCACATGGCATATCCAGTACCCTGTGAGAGTGCAATTACTCCACCTAAGGAAGGAGTAATGCCTATGGTAAACAAACGATGATAATGCCATAACACCACCTATGGAAGAGGTTAATGCATACAGTACATACTGTACCCAGTGGAAATGCAATTCCATCCCCTACAGATGGGGGAACGCCTATGGGCAAAACTGAAAACAGCACTCTAGCAGTTAGTTCACCTATGGAAGGAGGTAATGCCTAAGGTAAGTAACGTATGCAGTAGTGGTGCAAATACTCCGCCTAAGGAAAGGGGGTAAATGCAAACGACAAGAACTGCTGGCTACCATGGACGCAATCTTGGAAGATTGCAACAGATTTTGAGTCAGCGCCCGAATCACCAATTCCCTCCCTCGGACCGAACCCCTTCAGGGATGGGAGGGTGCGTCAGAGAGACCTTTTGGAGGAAGGTTGGGGGTGACCAAAGGAGAAATATGTTCTGCTCTGGCCCGCTTGCATGCAGTTCTACCTCCCAGAAACTTGCCCGTGGCAGTTGCATGCTACGTCAGTAGGGATATATCAACCAAACTACCCAGGGGGTGGAGTGGGACACTAGAGGTCCTTCCACCGGATTGCATAGGCAGAGCTTTATCAACCAAACGACCCTGGAGGATGGATTGGGAACTCCCAGAGGTTCGGCACTGGATCGCACAGGTGGAGAATTATCAAAACGGCCCCAGAGGACGGATTGGGAACTACAGAGGTCCTGCACTGGAGAATTATCAACCACACGACCATGAGGGTGGATTGGGAACCTTCAGCTGTCCTCCCTGGATCTGCGCAGGTGGAGGATTATCAACCAACGACCCTGGAGGGCGGATTGGTTACTATGAAAAGGTCCTCCCTTGTCAGTACAGGACACGGGCCCAGCCTCGTACCACACAGACAGGGTGGCCCGTATGAACCTAGGATGCCCAACATCAAGTGGGCAGAGAGGCAGGAATGGGCCAACTGCTTCAACGTTAAGGGACATTGCACTGGAGAGAGCACCCCCAGATAATCTGGTGCTGACCTCAAGATGTGGCTGGCCAGAAAGGGTTAAGCTGCCTTTCAGAGGCCCTGGGGCAGGGCCCAGCAGCTTCTGGGGGAGGAAGTGAGGTGGGAAAAATTCCAGGGGATGAAGCTGCGGCCTAGTAAGCCGCAAAGCCAGGGCTTAAGTTTATGCACAAGGCCGACCGGGAGCCTGTCGGTCGGCCAGGGCGCAGAGGGACCAGGAGCAGTGAGTGGAAGTGCCCGCTTGCACCCACCGGCTGGGGGTGTTCACCCCACAGGCTGGGAAGAGCATGGGTTGGGATCTCTTGCGGCACCCGCTCCCAAATAGGGTGGATCTTAGAAGTAGCAGCAGGACCAGCCAGGGACGCAACGGTGCATGACCGTGGCCAGCCGAGAGGGCAGTGTGCTCCCCTCACCAGCACATTACATATAGGGGAGTGGGGAGCCTCCTCAGCTCCCTTCCCTGCCTGTTCGACCAGTGCATGGTCCAGGTCCACAGAGGTGTGCTTGGCCTCCAGCTGTGTTTAAAGCAACGCCTGCCAGAGATGGTTATTAACCCCCTAAGTGCCCATGTAGCCACCAGCCTAGAGGGGGAGTGAGAGGGGGTCCTGGGCTACAATAAACATGTACTCAACTCATCTTCACTCTTCTGTTCACCCTCCCAAGTGGACCCGCAAGGTCACCTCTTCCAACAGGGTCACCTCCTCAGCAGCTGGCACCAGAGTGGCAGGAGTCTGGTAAGGCAGGAGGGTCATTTTTTGGCAGAGCTAGGTGACCTTTTGGCTGGCAGGATGCAGGGGAGCGAGGCTGCCCTGGTCCACCTTGTTTTCTTGTGGGGGAGGTGGCAGGCCAACACTGTCGTACTCCCCTGGGAGAACAGGGAGGCTAAGGCAACCAGTTCCCCACCTGAAGAAAAAAAATAATCTTCAGGAGCTACCCTGCAGACCAGTCTTGCCTCCTATTGACACTAGAAAAACTGAAGTTCTCCCTCCAGGCTGGAGGAGGGGGGGGGGGGGTATAGCTGCCAAGGGAGGAGCTTACAGCTTTATCTAGTGTCAACACCTCCTA